>NC_141697.1:133649206-134899206 GCF_964263255.1 Lissotriton vulgaris | reverse complement strand
TTTCCAGTTATAGTCTGTTTATGTGATCACAGTGCATCGGCCAAGGATCATACTCCCTCATCACTGTCCCCTCACTTTTAAACATCACGTCAAATTTTTATTTTCTTACCAGTAGATTTTCTGTGAGCAAACATACAAACGCTGCTCAGTTGACATTACCTTTGATACAAGAACGTTTTCAGTTCATTCAGAATTCTTGGTGTATTTACTATGAAATGAGCACCTAATCTACACTGAATGATTTATTAATAATTTAATTATATTGCATGAGAAATATAGTGCTGGAAAAGGAAAAAAGCAGTGTAGGAGCCAGAACAACGTGGCGGCAGATGTTGGGCGGAGCCCAGCGGGCCAGAGATAGGCACAGTCAGCCTATTCATTATTTTTACAACCTCTCCTCTGCAAAGAAATTGGCTAAAAGGTGAAAAGCTTCAGTAAAAACCGTTCTGGCTTACTTTATAAGTCTCAGTAGAGCAAATTTTCTAACTGTACTGCCTTTTGTCACTTCCCCTAGCAGAATTCAAATTCTGGTGAGAATACACTCCTGTTTCTGGCACGAAAGCATGAGACTTTTCTTTTTTTTACAAAATGGCCCAAGTAGTACGTTTTTGATCAGCCTCATCTCTGTGTCCATCAACTGTGTTTTTTGGGTCATGTGCTGATGCCAGGATTAGAACTCATTTCTGCAGGTTACAAGGACAAAATTAGTATATTTGAATATGGTAATAAAAACCTGGGTTCTGAAATGAAAAGAAGCCTATGGGTAGGTAACTTACAACTTGTTCCCCCGTCCTACTTTACAACTATATAATTGGGTGCCTTCCAACAATAGGGAGAATGGATTTTTAGGAAGGAAAAATATGTAAAATGCTTACGTAATTGCTATGGGTAGGGTAAAAAGGTAAGGTCGAAAGAATGATCTGAAATGGATGTTAGTAAATGTATCTCCTGCTTACGAATAAAAGAACCATAAAAGAAGGAGGTGTGATGTTAAGCTTGATTTAATGATTTGCCAAATTCTAGAAATTATGCTCCTTTGGAACATCAAATAGTTAATTGCTGTTCTCATTAAAAATACTCATCATGATCGACCAGAGCACAAGTGGCTGCTATACGTCTCTGTTACTTCCTCCCCGGCCCTCTTCACTGTTTCTCTCCCTCTCCGTGCCTCTCCCTCTCCGAGGCCCCTCCGCCCGAGACACAGAGATCATACCGGCGAGCAGTCACACTGAGGAGAAGAACCCGGAGGAGTGTGCAGGTACGGGCGTGAGTGCAGCAGCATGTGACGGTTGGACAAAGTAATCACAGCAGAGAAATAGCCTTCTCTG
This sequence comes from Lissotriton vulgaris, assembly GCF_964263255.1. NCBI lineage: Eukaryota > Metazoa > Chordata > Amphibia > Caudata > Salamandridae > Lissotriton > Lissotriton vulgaris. Next base: position 134,897,878 of record NC_141697.1, on the reverse strand, counting down.
GGGGGGGGCAAGAAGTAAATCATGCAGACTGGGCTTTAAGTGGGATGAAAAAAACTGGGGGTCTCTCAAAAGGGCGTGGCCAATATAATTAAGGGCGTGGCTTAAAAACATGTAAACTAAAAGTCTGTGCTTAATAGTATAGTGTGTTTCCGGCCTATGTTTTGCTGTTTCTGTCATTACATACAGATATATGATAAAAGTAACATATCTGCAACACGTCAAAACTAATGACTGTGTCAATAGTCGTTAGTTACATAAGATAAATAAGCAGCAACTATGGGTTGCATATAATATTGGAAAAGCTTCGGCTTAAAGCCCTGGTGACACCAAGACAAATGTAAATGTAAATGTAAATGTAGGTATACTTATATAGCGCAACCTGTCACCACAAAGGGCATCCTGGCGCTTGCCTAGGGAACCCGTCCTGGTATTCCCCTGTGAGAAGCCCCGACAGGGTGTCCACAGGGTGAAAGTCAGGCATCCCGCCGCGAAGGGCCATTGTGGAGATTAAGCAAGCTATTGCCCAGAGTCGCAGAGTGTGAACCCGTGACTCGAGGAGGCACCGGGACGAGAATTATCGAGTCCGTGGAATTTTTAGCCCAAGACCCGCCGGGGCGGGGAATTGAACCCTGGTCCAGGACCGATCTCAGATTCCGGGTCTGCCGCCTCTAACCCCTGAGCCACACTTCTCCACAAATGACAATGACCAAGACAATGTTGCTGCTCCTTAGTTTCAAAAAGAGAAAGGAAATCTAGAGAGAAAATGACTCTCTTAAAAGGATTCCCCTTCCCCTACAACTCTCATGCCGTATCTTCTCCACTAGTGAGAAGTGAGCAGTGTGAGCACACACACATCAATGCTCAGCTATTGCCATTGTAAATGACAATGCCATTTATTTATATGTTTTCAAAACCAACACATAAATAAAAAAAATTGTCATTTACAATGCCAATAGCTCTAACTTTTGCAAAGGCGAGACCATTGCATTGTAAATGTGTGGGGGCCTCTCTGTGTGTGTGGGGGGGGCCCTCTGTGTGTGTTTGTTGGGGCTCTGTGTGTGTGTGTGCGGGGCTCTCTATGTGTGAGGAGCTCTGTGTGTGTGTGTGTGTGTGGGGGGCTCTCTGTGTGTGTGTGTGGGGCTCTGTGTGTGTGTGAGGGGGGCTCTGTGTGTGTGTGCGGCTCTCTCTGTGCGTGGCTCTCTGTTTGTGTGTGTGTGTGTGTGTGGCTCTGTGTGTGTGGCCCTCTGTGTGTGTGTGGCTTTCTGTTTGTGTGGCTCTGTGTCCACGAATACTCTCTACTACTCTCTAATGCTCACCTATTGCCATGGTAAATAACAATACCATTTATTTATGTTTAAAAAAGAAAAAATGGAAAAAAAATGTCATGAGCAATGCCAATAGCTCTACCTCTAATAATGCCGAGACCATTGCATTGTAAATGCTTGTTATACTGCTGTGGTGTCTCTTTATTTCGTTTTTTTTAAGGAATCGTTTCAAATTGTGAAGTTTAGTGGGTATGCAAAAATGGTATGTTCAATTGGGTACTGAGAGTAATTCTTGTAAAAATAAGTAAATCATCTTACGGAAGATTAAACAGAAATGAATATTTTATTTTCTGCTAGGGGGCTTTTGATCGTAAGAAGCACCACGATTGGTCTAACTTCAACACTCTCGTGCTGCGTGTACGTGGGGATGGCCGGCCATGGATGATCAACCTTGCAACAGAGATGTATTTCTCACATCAGAAGAGTGATCTGTACAACTACTTTCTGTTCACCCGAGGGGGACCCTATTGGGAAGATGTCAGGGTACAGTATTTTTTGTGATACAGAAATATAATGACGGCATAGTTCCATTTATTTTGTTTAACCTGCCTTCTATAATGCCAACAGATCCTGCGTATTTGTTTACAAAACAATACAAGTCCAGTTATTGGTATAAAAAGATAGACAAATATTTCAAAGGTAAATCCGGATATGCAGAAAATATCTGGTCCCATGGTGTGGCGGCCCACCTTTTAAGGCTTTTAGGTAGAGTCTGTTCAGAAATGTTCGCTGTCACTCTGAGGGCAATAGCTGTGAGGCACCATCTTCTGCAGCAGTAATACACTGTTGCAGATCTTAAGAGTGACAGCAAAAGCCAAGTTGAACTGTCTAGTTATTGACCAAGATGCCACCAACTCTTACTCATTTCGTGAGTGTTTGAGCAGGCAGGCATAATGGTGTACTATTAGAGAGCTCGTGGTTGAAATCTCATCCCTCTTCTCAATCAATCAGATTTGGAGAGTTCTTCTTGTCACCTGTGAGTAGCTAAGCGCTGGTAGAGTGTCCAGTTGATTAGCTGAGTAGCCAAGTCTTCAGGGTCTTTTGGAAATCTGAAATGGCTGGTGAGGTCTGTAGATGAAAGGGTTGCTCGTTCCAGGCTTCCGTTGCTAGGTAGAAAGAGCAACATCTTCATCTGCTATGTCTGATGGAAGTGGGAGGGTGAGGGCTAGAGAAAGAGAGGCTGAGCGGAGATGTCTGGTGGTCTGATGGAAGTACACGCAGTGGTTCAAGTAAGCGGGTCCGCAGTTGTGTTATGTTATGTTAAATCTATTTATTGAGCGCGCTAACACCATTAGGTTTCTTGGCGCTATACAGAGGGAGCAGGGAGGAGAGACAGAAAGAAAACCAGACTGAGAAAGAACAACTAGTGATAAGCTACAGTAAACAGGTACGTTTTGAGGGCAGATCTGAACGTGGGGTAGGGGGAGGGTAACCTAAGAGGGAGAGGAAGGGAGTTCCAAAAAGAAGGGGCTAAAAAAGAAAACCTAAGGCCACCGTGTTTTTTCCGTTTGAATCTGGGGACGGAAAGTAAAGCCAGTTGGGATGACCGAAGGGTACGAGAAGGGACATAGGGATGGAGCAAAGAAGAAATGAAGGAGGGGCCATGACTAGTGAGGGATTTGAAAATGATGCAACCAAGCTTAAATTTACAGCGGGCAGAGACCGGGAGCCAATGGAGACTCTTAAGGAGAGGTTGAACGTGCTGATCCCTGGGTTGATGGTAAATCAAGCGAGCAGCTTGATTTTGGATCAGCTGGAGTCTCCTGAGTTGGTATGCAGGAATGCCTACGTATAGTGCATTTGCGTAGTCAAGCCTAGACATGACTAACGCAAGCAGGGCCAGAATAAGAGCATCAGTGGTCAGTAGGCGGGAGATTTTGCGTATTTTCCTGAGCTGGAAATGGCTAGAGGAAACTACAGCGCTGATCTGGGGTGTCATAGATAGATCGTTGCTTATGACAACTCCCAGACTTTTAGCTGAGTTGACAGGGCAGGGGGGGTTGCCAAGACTGGCAGGCCAAAAGGAAGAGTGCCAGGGATTGGAGGGCCCCCCGACAAGGACCAGCTCAGCCTTGTCGGGGTTGAGTTTCAGATGGTTTGTGCCCATCCAATCACTGATGAAGCAGAGGGTGTTTTGAAAAGTGGAGATGGATTGGTCACTGGAGTCAATGGTGAAAATCAGTTGGATGTCATCCGCGTAGTTGAACGCGGAGACATTGAATCGACGGAGGGAACGAATTAACGGGGCCAGGTACAAATTAAAAAGGAGAGGGGATAAGGAGGAACCCTGCGGGACCCCACAGGTCAGTTCGACTTGAGGGGCGGAGAACTGGGACAACCTGACAGCTTGATGGCGATGGGTCAGGAAAGAGCGCACCCAATCCAAAGCAGTGCCCCGGATGCCAGCCTCTCCGACACAGTCGACCAAAATGTCATGGTCGACCGTGTCAAAGGCGGCCGACAAGTCCAGAAGAACCAGGGCCTGGCAGGTGTTAGCGTCGGCGCCCCTGCGTAGTTCGTCCATCACAGAGAGGATGACTGCTTCTGTGGAATGCGCAGGTCTGAACCCAGCCTGCTGGGGATCCAAAACACCAGAGTCCTCTATAAAAGAAGTAAGGGTCTGAGTGACGTGGGACTCCAGGACTTTGCTGAGGAAGGGAAGGAGGGAGATAGGGCGATAGTTGCTCATGGTGGAGGGATCAGCCGTGGGTTTTTTCAGAATGGCGACCACCTCTGCCCGTTTGAAGGAGGCCGGAACCACCCCTAAGGTTAAAGAGTTGTTTAAAAGGGCCAAAGGGGGGTCCGGACAAGAGGTGAAAGCTTCTCGCAGGGCAGAGGGGGGGCAACAATCGCTAGGGGAGCCAGAAGAGACTTTAAGCAAGAGGGGGAGAAAAGTCTCAGTTGAGATGAGGGGAAACTGGGAAAGGGTGTGGGTAATGTGATGAGAGGAAGTGCTGGCAGGAGGAGAGACAGGTGAAACATGAGCGGAAATGCTGGTTTTAATTTTGTGTAGGGCCTTGTATGCGTGGGTCAGGAGCTTGAACTGGTATCTTTTCTTTCAGGGAGCCAGTGGTTCCCTGTGGTGGGGGTGATGTGGGTTTGTCTCGGAGGGATCCAGGACGAGTCCGGTTGCGGCATTCTGTATGGTCTGTAGTTGTCAGAGGAGGTGAGCTGAGGTCCCAGCGTAGAGAGCGCAGCCGTAGTCCAGACTGCTGGAGATGAGAGCCTGGGTGATGTGCATCTTGAACTTTGGGTTAACCATTTGAATTTTTTTCGAAGCATGCAGATGGTTAGGCTGGAGGAGGAGACAGAGTTGACCTGACTCGTCATTGTTACCTTGATGTCCAGAATGATTCCTAGGCTTGTAGTGTGGTCAGTGGGGATAGGAGTAGGGCCAAGTTCTGAGGGCCACCAGTATGCGTCAAATGGGGATCTTTTGTTTCTGAAAAACAATACCTCTGTCTTGGCCGTATTGGGTTTCAGGCAGTTGTCCTTCATCCATTTGGCGACATCTGTCATGCAGTTGTGGAAGTTGGTCTTTGTATTGGTGCTGTCTTTGAAGAAGGAGAGGATGTGTGTCGTCCGCATAGGATATGGTGTTGAGTCCATAGGTTTTGGCGATGTTGGCCAGAAGTGTCATACAAGCAGGGCCACTGGAATTATATAGATCCCATACTGCAGTGGCAAGGCACAAGGCTGACCAGCACTAAAGAAATCCTAAACCATAACACATCTCCCGCCCACAAAAAACAAGAATTAAAATGGAGAAAAAAACACACAATGAAAATAAAAAATTGGAACTCAAAAGCATGCAAAATTATTCAGGAATAAAAACAGACTACCTAAAGGAAATATTAAATCATTGCTTACTGACAGAAGCATGAGTTGACATGCACTGAAATATGCAGACGAGTTTACTCATGCACTCCCAAGAACCACATAATCTTTCCACCATACTGGTCTCATGATACTCCTCACCCTTCACTACAGGAGTTGTGGCCAAGTTGGGATTACCCGTTCTCATGTCCCCCCATCGATCACGTTAGCTCCAGTCCTAACAAGACTGGACATACTCCACACATCTCCATATTCCACCAACACAACATTTTTCCTCACTTCCTTTATTTTGAAAGGCCTAACAAACTTAGACCAGCCTTTCTTAAAACCCCTGGTTTCTTCACCAAAACTTTATTTATTTAAGGGCTTGTATAGCGCTAGAATCGACTCCCGAAGGAGTATCTCTGCGCTCAGAAGCGGATGGAGGAGGAAAGGAGATGGTGTTAACGATTCACTGAGTTTGAAACAGAAGTTTTTAACAATTTCCTAAAAGTGAGATGTTCTGTACATGATCTAAGGGTGACGGCAAGCTCGTTCCAGAGACGAGGCCCAAGGTACGAAAGAGCTTTACCTCCCAGTCTTGCCCTTCTAATGGAGGGAATTTGGAGAAGGTTTGTCACCAACCCTCCACCCATACCCTTCACACAATATCTCTCATCATAACTGGTCTTGTACTTGCCCTGATACCTTTCCCCCCTGTCTTGCAACAACTTAGATTTTCCCCTTATCTCCTGCTCATGGATGCTTTCCCCAACCAGGGACACGACTTTATCATCCTGTTCCCTTTTACGCCCATTTGGAAAGGGGCGACCACTCGGTCCCCCCGAACGTATGGCGGAGTGCCTCGATCCCCCCGGGAAGCCATTTTTGGGCGGGAGGCGCGTCTCGGCTGGTATGCCCGAAGCGGCGTAGCCGGGGCGCGCTTTTTCCCGCCCTAGAGTGGGCTGGCCTAGACACCAACGTAACCAGCCCCGCCCTAGGGGCAGGCAGGGGCGGGTTTACGCCCGCCCTGAAGACGGATAAAAAGAGACGCAAGACCAGAAGACGTCCTCTTGTTCTTGTGCTCCGAAGCTGCACCTCCTCGCTACACGTGAGCTCGGGACAGAACGAAGAGCCAATTTTGAGCGTTTTGATCTTTTTCTTTGTCTTCTAGATACTTCGTCGGAGAGATGCCCAAGAAAGGCGCAAAGAGAATGACGACTGAGCAGATGGTTCGGGCCCTTTGTAAGGATATGTCCGACATAAAGAAGCGGCTGGCGGAGCGAGACGGTGAGGAGGGATCGGGCCTACCACCGGCTGGAGGGAGACCTAAGAGGCCGAGAAGGGTTCCAGCCGGGGGCGATGTCCCGGCTCCCTCTGCCCCGCTCGAGGTGCCGACCCCGCTACCGATGGAGGGGAATCCAATCCCAGTTGTCATCACCCCGACAACCAACGAGGATATGCCCCCCGAGCTGGCAGCACAGCTAGCAGCATGGTTGGGCGATAGTACTGAGGGCGCCACGGCTGCCGAGGCACAGGCGCTGATAAGAAAGCTGCTTAAGGAGAAAGAAGCAGCCAAGGTGACCGCACCGGTAGCAGTGATAGAAAAGCCACAAGTGGCAGAAGCAGCATCCGGTTCAGGTAAGCGGCCATTGCCGATCGCAAGGGACGAGTCAGCACCCTCTCGTAGAGAAAGATTGGGGCAGCATGTTCCTTTAGCAATAAAAGAAAGGATTTGGGCGGGGGAATACGTGAATATATTCTCCCTGCTTGTCGATCATTATGAGGTAGAGCATGTCAAAAGTCAGAAGGACTTAATGCATCCAAGTGTTTGGCGCGCAAAAATGGCCGTCTTTAAGGTAAATGAGAATATTGGCAACTGGGGCAATGCGTGGGGTATTTTTACATCGATTTTGGGGGAACGTAGGCCCGAGTTGCTTCCCGAATTTCCCATTTATCAATCACGAATTATGGGTTACTCGACAGCGTATCAAGGTAACCATTGGTTCTGTTATGACAATCTGTTCAGGAAAGAAAAGGAGCATAACAAGAGTTTGACTTGGGATTGTTACGATTCTGTGACATGGGATAAAATGAAGGAATCAGGAATGTTAAAAATGCCATTGGTTGGGAGCAATGTTGTTGACTACTCCCGCCAAAATGTGGGGACGCCCTTTCGAACAAGTACGAGCACCGACGATTATTCGAGACCCGCAGGCAATACAGGGAGAAAGGGTTTCTGCTTTAATTTCAACAAAGGGAAATGTACCAGGCCTCCGGGATCGTGTAAATTCAAACACGAATGTAGTACTTGTGGGTCGTCCCATCCTGAGTCATCGTGCAGAGCCAGAACGAGTGAGAATGGGGGAAAGGGAGGCGCCAAACAGGTCTAAGATAGTCCGAGGGGCGCCTTTACCAACCCCGATTGATACCTTGGCAATGATTCCCTGGCTCAGCGAATACCCGGATCGTACTTCTGCCGGGGTGCTGCGGAACGGTTTTACACATGGTTTCCGCATCCCGGTGGGGGACTTTCAGGGTGTAGGACGTGCAAAAATCAACTTTCCGTTTTTCAACATACATCTGTAGTGCAAGAGAAGATTCAGAAAGAGGTCAGCCGGGGACGGGTCGCCGGCCCGTTTAGTGTACCCCCGGTACCGGGTTTTGTCTGTTCTCCGTTAGGGGTGGTCCCCAAGAAGGACCCAGGTGAGTTTCGTTTGATCCATAATTTGTCTGCTCCACATGGTCTTTCGGTGAACGATGCAATTGATCCAGAAGTTTGTTCGGTGCGATACGCATCGTTTGATGAGGCAGTAGCCATCTTGAATCGCCTGGGGCCCGGAACGTTGATGGCGAAATCAGATATCGAGTCAGCGTTCCGGTTGCTCCCGGTACACCCAGACGACCAGCGTCTTCTGGGATTCGGGTTTCAGGGGTCATTTTACATGGATAGGTGTATGCCAATGGGATGCTCTATATCATGTGCTTATTTTGAAAAATTCAGTACTTTCCTGCAATGGGTGTTCACTAAGAAAACGGGTTTCCGAAATGTAATGCACTACCTTGACGACTTTCTGTTCCTTGGCCCCGCCGGAAATTCCGAATGTGCCCAGGCCTTAGCTGAATTCTGTGTGTTGATGGGTCATTTTGGCGTGCCATTGGCACCGGGTAAAACTATGGGTCCCACGACTTGCCTCGAGTTTTTGGGGATCGAGTTGGACTCAAGGGAGGGGTGTTTCCGTTTACCAGCTATCAAAGTGTTGAAATTCAGGACAGCCCTCCAAGTATGTTTAAATGCATCTAAGGTTACACTGCATCAGTTGCAACAATTGGTGGGAAAGTTGAACTTTGCCTTGAGGGTGATCCCAATGGCCCGCCCCTTTTCCCGCTCAATTGCCCAAGCGATGGTTGGCCTAAAGGAGGGTCATCATCGTACGAGGTTATCGGCTGAGGTCCGCCAGGACATGCGAATTTGGTTAGCATTTTTGGCGGACTTCAATGGTCGAGTCGTCTGGAACAAGCCAGCCGTGTCCTCCGAAGAGCTTGGGCTATGGACAGATTCAGCAGGAAGCATAGGCTTTGGCGCCATCTTCGGCACAAAATGGTCTGCACAAAGGTGGCCCCCATGGTGGCACGAGAAGGGGCTGACGAGTAATATTGCTTTCCTTGAACTATTTCCCATTCTGGTGGCCCTGAGAACCTGGCCTGAGGGGTTCAGAGATCATTCTGTCGTGTTCTGGTCCGACAATATGACCGTTGTAGAATGCATCAATAGTCAGGCAGCCCGTTGTAAATTGATTTTGAGGCTGCTCAAAGAAATTGTCTTACTGTGTATGCAACTGAACGTGGTTTTCAGAGCAAAACATGTCCCGGGGGTGATGAATCAGGCTGCTGATGCACTGTCTCGTTTTCACATGCAGGCTTTCTCGGGTTTCCTTCCTTCAGCGGACCCAGAGCCGGCACCCTTCCCCGAAGCTCTCTGGTCTCTCGGTGCCCCGAACTTCGTCACCTCGTGGGAGAGAGTCTAGCACCCAGGACAAGGAAGGCATATGAAGGGGCGTTTCAGGCCTATTTAGCCTTTTTGGGGGCTGAGAGAGGGGGACTTTGGGGTCAGGAAGAGTGGGTAGTACATTTTTTGATGTCCTTACGTAGGGCTGGGAAGTCGGTGGCTACGGCCCAAAGGCATCGTGCCGCCATTTCCTTTGTTGCCAGGGCCCATGGCATCCAGGACCCGACAGCGTCTTTTACAGTACAAAAGGCGCTGCGGGGGTGGCAACGCCTAGAGGGTCGCAGAGTAGACGTAAGACGACCGATAGGTCTAGATAGGTTGTCCCAGTTACTGGCCACACTCCCTAACACATGCTCGTCTCCTTTCGAGACCTGTTTGTTCCGGACTGCATTTACGCTGGCATTTCACGGGGCTATGAGAATAAGTGAGCTGGTTGCAAGGAACAAACAGGATGTGGCGGGGGGCTTGTGCAGGGAACACGTTCAGATCAGGGGCGATGCGATGATTGTCTCCTTTCTCAGGTCCAAGACCGATCAAGATGGGAGGGGGGACTGCACGATCATTCGCAGGACCTCCGGGTCCTCCATGTGTCCGGTACAGTGTTTAGAAGATTACCTAGCACGACGGGTGGCATCATGGGGGGGGACATTGTTGAGGCATGCAGACGCCACCCCGCTGACGAGGTTTCAGTTTCAGCGGGTGCTTGCAATGACCATTGCCGCAGCGGGCTTGGACCCGGGCGAATTTGGGACCCATTCCTTTCGAATAGGGGCTGCCACTGAAGCTACAGCCAGGGGTCTTAATGTAGAACAAGTGAAACGAGTGGGGCGTTGGTCCTCCAATTGTTATAAGAGGTATGTGCGATTGCACATGTTGTGAAGCTGTAATCATGTACTCACGCTTCTTGTCTTTTGTTTGTTTTCAGTTGCGCAAGCCTACGCGGCAGGGCGGACTGTGCAGTCGACCCAACACCAGGCCAGCGGTCAGACATCACCGGCTGAGAGTAAGGAGGTGTGGGTCGTGGGCCACTCATACGTGAGACGGGCCGCAGACGTATTCAAAGCAGGTGACATGATTCACGTACCTGGGGAATACGGGTACAGAGTGTCCTTCTACGGAAGAGGCGGTCTCTGTATTGACCAGTTTCAAGCATTCTTTGAGGGTTTGTTAGAGCGGATGAGGTCACCGCCGTCCATAGTCATAGTGCATTTGGGGGGCAATGATTTGGTCACCACCGGTAGACGACTTCTCCTGGAGGCTATGCTTTCCACGGTAAGTTGGTTAGCGAGGAGAGTTCCGGGGTGCATAATTGCGTGGTCTCATATGATCCCACGAAAAGTGTGGCGGGGGGCTATCTCGATCCCTGCTTTGAATCATTCTGTTAAAAAATTGAATAACAAAGTGAGTAGGTTGTTCCGTTCCAAGACATTGCATTCGATCTCACATAGTTGTATTAACGATGACAGTATGTATTTGGGGGATGGTGTGCATTTGTCAAGGGTGGGGCATGAGTTACTCATAGGAGACTTCTTAGCCTGGTTAAAAACATTAAAACATGACCTTTAGGCAGGAGTTTTGTGGGGGGTCCGGATAGCCGGTCAACTATCCGGACCTGTGGCGGTAAGGTCATGATCGGTGAGCACTAATTAGAAGATCCCTATGAGTGGGCGTCACCCAACACGGATGGGAGCGCTCGGGAGAGGTGGCCATTGGCCCCTCAATGGGGAGGCGGTCCCGTCTAAGGGCGGGTCGCCGGAAGTAAAGGAAAGGCGGTCAAGGCCCCTTCCTTTGTAGGAGGGGTTACAGCCCCCTCCTGGGGAATTTCCCGGGGCCAGTGTCATCTGCGACGGCAGATGCGGTAAGTTGTGTGGGGTGGGGGGAGGTCCACGATACCTTCTAGATACCACACACAAGTCTTCGAACGACCTTTAAATGGCGTCGAGTCTTAAGTGCCCCCGTCAAGTCAAGGGAAATTGTTAGTAGTTGCACTTGAGGTAAGCCTCTGTGCTGTCGCCCCTCCCAAGTGGGAGGGGTAAGTCTGGTTAGGGATCTTGACACCGGTTATGACCTTGCCGTTGGCCCTTAAACGTTAGGATGTACAATTTCAGTGTTTCTAGAAAATGTTTTTGTAGGATGCTAGTTCGGCTAGGAGAACCTCTGTATTAGAGAATATGTTAAGGTTAGCCAAACATCGCAATGTGATAATGAAATTGTACATAATATGAAACGTTTAATGTTTTAATTTTTTGTTTTAATAAATACGGCCGGGAGGGTCACTCCCTCCCACATCCAAAAACTTTAAGAACTGTTTCCGGTTTCCCTCCTTTTGGGGATTGTGTTGAGAGGGGGTGGCGGGTATCTCAGCCATATGGAAAGGGGCGACCACTCGGTCCCCCCGAACGTATGGCGGAGTGCCTCGATCCCCCCGGGAAGCCATTTTTGGGCGGGAGGCGCGTCTCGGCTGGTATGCCCGAAGCGGCGTAGCCGGGGCGCGCTTTTTCCCGCCCTAGAGTGGGCTGGCCTAGACACCAACGTAACCAGCCCCGCCCTAGGGGCAGGCAGGGGCGGGTTTACGCCCGCCCTGAAGACGGATAAAAAGAGACGCAAGACCAGAAGACGTCCTCTTGTTCTTGTGCTCCGAAGCTGCACCTCCTCGCTACACGTGAGCTCGGGACAGAACGAAGAGCCAATTTTGACCCACCCACCAGCCCCTGAGGACAGCAAGTTGTTGTGCAATAAAGTGAATTTTATAAGTATGTTTTCCGTTTCGTTTACAGGCTGTGAAAGTATCAGTTTGTTGTTGATCTTAATAAAGAATGGTGAATATCGTGTAGGTTGTTACGATTAAAATGATTTGATGTAGTGTTACATTTTTAAGCATGCTCTTTCGGTCGTAGCGACCAATGTTTTCATAGGTTTGAGTAAGAATTGTCGTATTTATTTTTTGGTAGGCGGTAAGGTCATGATCGGTGAGCACTAATTAGAAGATCCCTATGAGTGGGCGTCACCCAACACGGATGGGAGCGCTCGGGAGAGGTGGCCATTGGCCCCTCAATGGGGAGGCGGTCCCGTCTAAGGGCGGGTCGCCGGAAGTAAAGGAAAGGCGGTCAAGGCCCCTTCCTTTGTAGGAGGGGTTACAGCCCCCTCCTGGGGAATTTCCCGGGGCCAGTGTCATCTGCGACGGCAGATGCGGTAAGTTGTGTGGGGTGGGGGAGGTCCACGATACCTTCTAGATACCACACACAAGTCTTCGAACGACCTTTAAATGGCGTCGAGTCTTAAGTGCCCCCGTCAAGTCAAGGGAAATTGTTAGTAGTTGCACTTGAGGTAAGCCTCTGTGCTGTCGCCCCTCCCAAGTGGGAGGGGTAAGTCTGGTTAGGGATCTTGACACCGGTTATGACCTTGCCGTTGGCCCTTAAACGTTAGGATGTACAATTTCAGTGTTTCTAGAAAATGTTTTTGTAGGATGCTAGTTCGGCTAGGAGAACCTCTGTATTAGAGAATATGTTAAGGTTAGCCAAACATCGCAATGTGATAATGAAATTGTACATAATATGAAACGTTTAATGTTTTAATTTTTTGTTTTAATAAATACGGCCGGGAGGGTCACTCCCTCCCACATCCAAAAACTTTAAGAACTGTTTCCGGTTTCCCTCCTTTTGGGGATTGTGTTGAGAGGGGGTGGCGGGTATCTCAGCCATATGCCTGGGGCGTAAAAAGGACTGTTCTGTGATGCTGAATGGACAGTGCACACAAAAAGTCTTACATTTAAAAAGAAGTGAGCTGAACCCCGTTATCCATAATGATCACACCAGGGATACCCACACATGCAAACCTATCCTTAAGGAACTCTATCACCACACCAGCATTCACCACACTCCCACAAAGAGTCGCCACCCACTTGTTATATAGTCAACAAGAAGCAAGACCTAGCATTCCTTGGAAGACAATAGCTCAAAAGGACCAGTATTGTCCAAACCACACTCTAGCAGAGATTAGGAAAACTATGGATTACAACTTTCTGTTATACAAATCCACAGAAAAAAATTATAAATAGCCATCGGCTCTGTCACCTGCGGTCTTCCTCAAGGAACTTATACAGGTTAAGCACACCACCTGCCATTTAAGTCCAATAAAATGACATGTAACTGAAATGAAATAAACCCTTCCATGTAAGCCCTGTTTGACAAGTCATGTCTCTTGCTGTCAAGAAAGGGTCCAGTATCTGTGACCAGAATCATCCTCATATGTGGCCTACATGATGCATTACTGTGCCGACTGACAATAAATCAGATATCTCTCGCGCATCTGGACATCTTTTAATTTTTACAGGTGTTTGCAGGGGATGAGCACTAGCACTCGTTTTTGGGGGTTTGGATTTATTTGTCATCATTAGGCTTTGACCCACAGCAAGAGGAAAGAAGATTACGATTGGAAGCAGCAAATAAGTCGAGAAAACAGGAATGAAAAAGACCCTACATAAGTGAAATAATGACACAGCTAGGGTAGAGTGCTTGAAGAATGCATTATGTATAAATAGGCCTGGCAGCCTTTGTGTATGTAATTTTTGCATTACCAGCAACAAGTGCCTATAAAAACTCTGCACTTAAAAATAAATAAAGGTGAAACATTTAATCATTGTATGTGAGGTAAACAAAAAAGAAAATAAACTGTTGAAATGGTAGCAATACTGTGTAACGTGTGAGCCCCAATACATCATCAAATAATGAGTACATCGTACTCCTTGAAAAAGACTTGTACCGGGAGTCTATAACCTACTCCCTTCCTTTGGATAAACCAAACCGCCAACCCCATCTTGATCTGTGCTTTAAGTAAAAGCTGAGTGAGAAGGATTGCCATTTGTGGGAGGCAGCGGACACTGAAGGGGAGGAGCCTGTGGTTCTTATGGACCAGTTTCCTAAACATTATCTCTTGATGTGCAAATTATCATTTGATGCTTCATCTTTATGACCCATCCAGTACCATTCAGAGTTTTATTGTGAATATCGTTTGCTCTTTCTTCACTTATCCATATTTGCTTTCACACCAAACTGCCCTGCTAGCTAATTGTGCTGTGTGGTCTGAAATCCGATCCTTCAAGTCCACCTATTTTAAAGTTAGTTGTCTAAACTTTCCTCTGATGTTCGCATTCCTCCTGCTAATGGCAAATAATTTGAATATGCTTTTTCTTTTCAGATTCCGTTCTCCAAGTTTTTTTTGTCCAGCAAGGGAAGAATCCAGGATGGTCAGCATCCAGTCTGGCTAGATAAGGTGTGTTATTAAGAAATGACTATTAAACATTACTAAGCCTCATAATTTGACCCACTGAAACCTTTACTGTTCATTAAGAATCATATTTAGCATCCATGAAGATTTTTTGTCATACAAACATCTCCCTATGAAATCATGCTTCAGAAAAGAAAGTAATATGAAATTTACTAAGGTCATGATGCATAGCATCCCTGAATAATCAATAGCATTGTGAAACGTATATTGGCTGGTCTTTTATCACGCTCAGGAATATGGATTTTAAATTGTGACTAATACATAACAAATGGAGATGGTTTACAGTTCTATGATGAAGACGAGGTAGAGAATGGAGGTAATGAGAATGCCTGCAATAATCCAACTGCTGGTGCGCATCTTCAACATCTGTGTCTTGGTGTGGTAATACTTTATTTCGCGTTGATACAAGTTTGCTCCCCTTTCATCGTGGTGACTGTCCAAACTGAAGAAAGTATGTGTATTTTCCACAGTAGTCATCCTGATCCCCTTTTTCCTCAATGTCTACTTCCTTCCCAGCTACAGAATGTTCCTGCAGTATCAAATCCTAATGCTGCAGAGTAACTTTGATGGCGCACACCCACTTAAACACCGTTGACATTGGAGAAGCAGTCGGTGCAGATGGAGAAGGTAGCAGGTCCTCCAGGGCAACTGATACATACGCAGGCATCTGTATGCTAACTGATGAGCACGAAGCAGGAGTCCCAGAGACTCAGATTTTATAACAATTCGTAATTGTACTGCCAACAGTAAATCTGCCAACGTTAAAGAAGGCAGTCAAATAAATGACAAGGCAAATAAATATATAGATGATTGGAATAAGGTGAGTGGCACAGGACCCTCAAGAGAGCAGCCTGCATGCACTACTGATATTGCTCACAATGAAGCAGCAGGAACCACGTTTACCCCAGCTGGCCATTACAGACTAATGGGGTAACCCAAAATGCGTCAAAGGACCTGTGTACAATGTAATAAGGACAACAATTGCTCCTGAAGTCCCCACTTAAAAAAATCAAAGCGGCAGTGACTCTTGAATTTAATTAGCTAAGTTACTGAAAAGGCTTCCACATAATTGTTACACAAGAGAGTAATGAATAGTCTTAAAAATACACCAGAGAGAAAGACACAACAACTGAATTATAGAGACAAAATCTTATTTACATTCTCTTGTTATGAAATCGAATAATCAATCAAAGATATGAAGGTATATGAATAGATGGTCGCTCTAGGAAGAAGTGCAGGAAAAACTGCTGTCGTGCAAGGTGAGCGAGAGAAGGAAAAATCGAAAAAGAAACTGTTGCAGAACAAAGTATCATAATTTTTCACAGAAGGCACTGGTTGCAATTATGCTAGGAACAGTAAACCAGTGTGCATGGGCCTGTCTACAAAACAAATATGGTGTATTCTTCCACGTCCACTTTACAGAATGATGCTGGTATACTCAGAATGCATCCTCCAATTTCGGGGAGGGCTAATATAACGTAATCCAGGCCATAGGCTGAGGGGTGTTGTCTTTTCGGCCCGCCTTGGGCGTTTAGGAAAAATGTAGAGCTCTGCATGTGGGTCTTCATCAGGACAATAGGAATGAAAGAGAAAACCTAAATAAAGTATATACAATTGGAGCCTATCTCCCTGGTGTGTGAGTTCTCATAAAACAAAATTGAGAGTGTTTGGTCTACTGACCGTTGCAGGCACCTAAAATGACAGACCAGTCCACTGTTCCTGGTAAATGGTTGGTCTGTAACATAAATATATAGTTGTAGATACATGGAAGAGTCCTGTTCTGTTCAACCGCAATAATGTGTGGTATTACTCAAATTGGAGTTACGTAGAGTTGACTTACCACCGCACTCATGTGGAGTAGTTTGGATCACTTAGACGCTCCATTCTTTTGGGTGATGAGTTAATATACAATGTGCATCAGCGAAATCTGATGCCAACACTAAATGAGGCATACAAATTGCAGAAATTATCTAAACGATTAAACAAAATAAGGAAAAAGGGTCACTGTATACATGCTGTGCATCTGAGGTTGCCTCGCCCAGGATAAAAATGAAACCATCTGGTATAAGATCGATTAACCTAATGTACCTCGATAACCAACCATGCGGCAAAATACAGGAGCTCCTACCTGGACGCCAGCTCACATGAACTGGCATGTGGCGTGTAAGTAGTTTTTTGTATTTGATTAATTAAAACCATTACAAAATACACACTTCAAATTCATACTTTTTAAGAAAAAGAACGGAAGAGAAAAGATATTGAGAAAAAAAAAAGATTTTTAAAAGTAGGTTTCTAAAAACCATAAAAGTCTCAAAGTATAGCAACGGCTTGCTAGGCGTGCATCATTTCTTTTTTTTTTTTTGGAGCGTCAGCAGCTTTAGAGAGTGTGCCTAAGAGGTTGTTGTGGCTGGGCTGGAATTTTTCAGTTGTTGGTGCAAAAAACTAATTTATGCTATTTTTGCCGTTAAAAGGAGCGCAGCACTTCCCTGTTTAGCTTCTACTAGTGTCATGGATTTCACTAGTTTCCCATATAGCTGCAGGTCCTTGGAGTTAAAGCATGCGATCACAGCCTCTCTCTGTGTATGAATCCCTCGTCCATTAAAATGCTGTTTGAGTAAGCATATCCTTTCCTCCTTAAAGTTGGGGCAGGAGCAGATTAAATGTGCCATGTCCTTAATACCGTTCCCACATAGTCGACATGATCTAGCAAGTTGCCCCCTCTGCCATGGTGGGAGGTGTGGAGTAGCTGGCAGCATTCCTAGCCTGTATTTTAAAAATTGTTCCTTTGTCTTCCTGGAGTACCCCAGGTTGAAATATGCCTGTGCGACAAGTGATCTCTAGCCACTTATTGTCATCCAAGCATGATTCCTTCTGGCAAAGGCAGTTTTGTTTTCTACAAGGGAGAGTTTCTTTATGACTTTTTTACTACTTGCTTGAAGGCTAAGTGGGTGATTTGAGTTTCCCATAGGTCTGCTAGCCCGGTAGTGGCCAGGGAGTCCTCCAAGTATTGTCTTGCCGGCGAATTGGATGTATTACGAAGTTCTTGCCAAAGCTACTGGTTGAATGTGTTCAGGGGACAGTTCCTAATTTTGTGCCAGCACGTTATGTAGGAGCCTTACCTTGCCAGGAATTGTTTAGTTAGGTCAAACTCGAACCGGATCTGCAATGGTGATGCGTAAGTTGGAATGTCAAACATGACTCTGTAGGCCCTGGTCATGGTGGTATCCAGAATTGTTCAATTCCTGCCACTCAGTGCTTTACTGCCGTAGGCAATGATGGGTAGAATTTTGGCTTGTGCTACCCAGAGGAGAGGGGAAAGGATAGGGCCTGTGAGTTTTGTCTAAAAATAAACATGATTCAGAAAAGGGGGTGGTGATGAACAGAGTGTCTGAATTAAGCAGACCACTCTTACCCAGTCCAAAGATCAGGGCTTGATCCATCACCGTTATTAATCTCACTTCACCATCCCAGCTCAGAACCTGGCTATATGCAAATCAGTCTGTCCCTGGCCCAGTACATCATGGGAACAGGGCAGACTAAACTACCAAGCCAATTCTTCACCAGAAAGGAGACAAGCTACCGGGGACCGGTTTCTGGCATTTCAGCCGTCTTCGGCCCGGCTTGCTTGAATCCTGATGGTGCAGTGAGAAAGGGACTCATGTCTGAGTATACCCTGCCACACCTATAGTGGCCAAAAACGATTCAGAAAAGGGGGTGGTGATGAACAGAGTGTCTGAATTAAGCAGACCACTCTTACCCAGTCCAAAGATCAGGGCTTGATCCATCACCGTTATTTAGCTCACTGCACCATCCCAGCTCAGAACCTGGCTATATGCAAATAGCCAAGTTCTGAGCTGGGATGGTGCAGTGAGCTAAAAAACGGTGATGGATCAAGCCCTGATCTTTGGACTGGGTAAGAGTGGTCTGCTTAATTCAGACACTCTGTTCATCACCACCCCCTTTTCTGAATCATTTTTGTCCACCATAAGCGTGGAAGGGTATACTCAGATGTGAGTCCCTTGCTCATTGCACCATCAGGATTCAAGCAAGCCGGGCCGAAGATGGCTGAAATGCCAGAAACCGGTCCCCGGTAGCTTGTTTCCTTCCCAGTATAAGAATTGGCTTGGTAGTTTGGTCTGCCCTGTTCCCATGATGCACTGGGCCAGGGTCAGACTAATTTACATATAGCCAAGTTCTGAGCTGGGATGGTGCAGTGAGCTAAAAAATGGTGATGGATCAAGCCCTGATCTCTGGACTGGGTACGAGTGGTCTGCTTAATTCAGACACTCTGTTCATCACCACCCCTTTTTCTAAAAATAAACATAACATCAATCTCCATGTTAAAAGAATAAGCAACAGCTTGTTTGAAGATATTGCATGATCTTTGTGACCAGATTAAAAAAAAAACATTTAACACATTGTATTGCTCAACTCCAGCAAGACTTATATTGGGGTTCCTGCAGCACCTTGTTCACCATTACTTCCAGTGGCTATGCTCTAAGGCAGTGTGTCACAAATTGTAGGATGCGACCCACTGGTGGGTCACGAAAGTCAGAGCAATAAATAATGATGCCTAAATTATGTATTCAACTTGTCAACATTGCCTCTTATTCAAAGATAGAGGTCAAATATCAGGTTGCTTTAATCTTTTGACATGGGGATTGTTGTTTACTTTTTTCTTTGACTGCAAAGTAAGAATTTTTTAATTGAAGTATGTGACCATGTATGAGGTTGGTTTTTGTATGGCACAACAAAATGTAAAACCTGTAAATGAACTGTATGAATCCAGTAGTAAAAAAAAGCAAAATTTAAGCACTTTTTTTGTATTTCTAAAGGGTGCTGGAAACAGATTTTAATAGGATCAAAGCAAATCAGGACACTTACTTGGTGATGCACAAATAATAAATATTCAGAAAACTCGATTTCCACACACACTCATTTGTGTGCTATATAGTTTTATCACTAAAACTGTCTTTGCCAATTTAATGTCTCTTTTAATGAAAAACTTGCTATCTGTAAATGAATATGTGCTGCCACACAATGCTTTAGTTAGATAAACAAATAGCTCCCACTCATGGGTATTAAAGCTAGGTGGGTTGCGAAAAGTTTGTTGTTCTAAAAAGTGGGTAATGGTTCTGAAATGTTATGAACCACTGCTTTAAGGTAGTAGTAGAGATTAAAGGCACAACAGGCGAGAACTGTTCAGCCCCACATGGTTGTTTTTTTCCGATAGCAAGGTATTTGGTTAATGATATAAATGAAATTAAGAAAATATCCATTTAACCAAAGCCATGAGCATGAAGCTGTGACATAAACAGAAAAAGGGATACTTTATCTCCTATAATATAACCAAAGGAAAAAGGGAAAAGAAGTGAGGAAAAAAAGTAGAGGGAAAATGAAAGGAGTAAAAAAAAATGTAGAAAATACTATTGCAGATGTACTGATTATGCATAGCTAATAAGGGTAAATATTCAAATGCAGAAACAAAACGTAATCTAAGAGGTAAAATAATAAACTATCAAAATGCGCAGACGATGAGTTTGAGACCAACACCTTCAACTGACCTGTAAGTAACATTACGACATATATTACATAAACCCATAATGAACCTGAACCACATAAGTTCAGTTTTTAGTTTCGCCTAAAGTTGGTCCTACTGGCTTTGCCAATGTTTGTCTCAGTTGGATCCCTATTATTCAACTTATTTATATCTATTTAATGAATAAAACAAATACTCTTTCACCAGGTAGCAAAATAATTTTTTCTATTATCTTTCCAGGTTCAAACAATTTGTTAAATAGAAATTACGATAAGTAGATCAACAATTTTCCCTCTAACTGGAAAGCATTTTCATTCTTTTATAATGCCCCGCAGAGCATTCCTACAATGAAATGGAACTTTAGTATTGCCAATATAATTCCTTTTGTTCCAGACCTGTCACCAGAAGAGAATTACTTCTTTAAACTTCGAGTAAGTAAAAGAATGCACCAACATTATTTTTCAATAGCACCAACGTAACATATCCTAAGAAAGTTTCCTCTGGAAATTTTCAGTTTCCACAATAAGGAAGGCATAATGAATACTCTCTTCTGGAAAAATGCTACGTTTGTGTTCTACTAGCAGATATTGATCATGAAGCATAATGAGGGTTTGTTTTTCTTCAAATAGAACTCCAAATATCACTTAGCCAGACAATGTTCAAATCACTGCCAATCACGTTCACATTTGCACTTATCTTCTTAAGTGAAGATATTTATGAGATTGCTCTGTCTCATTTTGTCCATAAACAGATTTGGTAACAACATAAAAAGCAATATGAACAAGGGATATCATTTTCAATTGCC
The DNA here is from genome assembly GCF_964263255.1 of Lissotriton vulgaris. Classification (NCBI taxonomy): domain Eukaryota; kingdom Metazoa; phylum Chordata; class Amphibia; order Caudata; family Salamandridae; genus Lissotriton; species Lissotriton vulgaris. The sequence continues at coordinate 134,877,098 of NC_141697.1, read as the reverse complement.
AATTGGGTACCACTTGTAAGCAAAGCAGCTTTCAGGTTAGAGTAAAGTATTGATGCCATATTTAAACATTTGAACTAATCTGAACTAAACATTGTAGTTCTGAAATATAACCTTGCAACCTAAATCATCAAATTATTTTTCAGCATATAGAGTAATTGCAGGAAAAGGAGATTTACAATTAGGCAGTCTACCTTTGATTAAAACCCAGTCCATTCACAATGAGTTTAGGTATAATTGATTTGACCATAATTCCACAAGTGGAATACTTATAATCAATGTTAATAAGAGACACAGGCCTACTTATTTTATATTGTGTTGTATATTTATCAGACTGGGGGATCAGGCATATAATCCCTTCTGAAAAAGATCCAGAAGAGCGTTTTAAAGAAATATCATTTGTAAATAATTCCAATAAATAAGGCAATAGGAATAGGAATAGTGCATAGGAATAATTAAAATCAATTGGAAATGTATCTGCACCTCAAGCTTTGTTCCTTTAAAAAGACCTGTAGCTTTAAGTCTGTCATCCAAAGTGACCTTATCTTGGTAAGAGAGATCACTTTCGGAATAATGCAGATTGAAGCTAAATGCTGCATTATCATGAAGTATGGACTATTTTGCAAATACAGATTTTGTTTTATAAGCAATACATAATGGATTCGACAGTGAACAGTTCTGGATCTACCATCTTTATCAGTTATGGAAGAAATCAATAAGTTATCCTTTTTTATTTTTGTATGTGTGCATGTGGTATTTCTATTGTGCAAACCTAGCCAAAAGGCAGTGGAGTGCTTTACATGGTCAAAAGCAAGCATAAAGTCAGCGACTGATAGGAGCGGTAGCTAGTTATTTAATTTTAATGGCATTATGATGTTATGTTCTTTAAAGAAATATGTCAGTCCTTATGGCTAAGAGGATATTGTTCCACATTCAGGGCACATAGATGGAAAAGGCCTGCTGCCTTTATTTATTTATTTATTTATTTCACTTCTTAGTCTGCTGTCTGATGGTGTCCTGGCTGCAGTTGTACAGAGAACCACTAGAGATGATGCATTTGTCTGCAGGATAATCAAGGGTGTTGGCCATAATGGCTTTGTAAATGATGCAGCTGGGTTGGAATATGTGCTCAATAGCAAGGGGGCAGTGTGTTCCTAGGGCGTGGGGTTGGTGCCCAGAGTGATTCCAAGTGACATGATATTTTGTGAAAATTGGAGTTTAAGCTTCATGCCATTGAGCCAGATTTGCATGGTTTCTTTTTTATTGTTCTTGGCAAACACAAATTCTGTCTTGGTTGTTTGGTTGAGGTACACACTGAACATCCAGATTTGGAATATATACAGACTATGTATGAGGTGTTGGATGTTTCAAGCTGAGGGGCTTTCTGGTACGATTGTGTATCATCAACATATTGGTGAATGTTGATGCTTTTTATTAGTGGATCGAGCACCGGCAGCTTCAAGCAGATGTTGAATATGATGGGGGACAGTGTGGAAATCGGGGGGGATCCAAAGTTGATCTGAATATTTTGGTACCTTGAATGCACACGTTTTAAATCATTTGTGTTGATTGGAAAAGCAGGAGGAATCAAGTAATTGGGCAACGATAGACCTTATTCGGACTGTATGAAATTTGGCTTTCATTTTCAAAAATAGCACAGGAAGCCCTATCAGCTGTCATATAATGAAATAAAAATTAGCTTTTATTAAACTTGCTGAAAATCTTGCGATTTGGATGTAAAATATTTTTCTTCAAACTGAAGAAAAAAGGAAAATTCGCCCTTAACAGTATTATGCATTCTTCATGAAACAACCAATTCCTTTGCATGATCATTCTTATCACAGTTTTCTGAAATTAAGGATATACTTGCGTTAGGGAGTCCTATCTACAAATATAAACAATCAAATATATGTTTAGAATCGCCTCAAATTATAATATCATTGAAGAATTATATTAATTTAACATTGAACCAAAAAGCCAAATTATTATTTGGGAAATACATATTTAGAATCCTCCATGAAATGTCACTAAGTAGTAAATAACAAAAATATCATCTACCCGAAGGGGTTTGCTATGCAAAGTATAACACCAGTTGTTTTTTGTTTGTTTTATGCCAGTAAAATAACTTTTCCCCAGCCAATACCTCTTTAGTTTGTCAACCTCAATATCTGTTAAGTGAGTTTTCTATAGTGGAACAATCTGAGTGTGAAAATGACCTAAATCTGCTAGGACTGCATTTTTAATAGGATTACTAAGATACTTAACATTCCATGGAGCAATTTGAGCCATGCAACGAACACATAAAAAATGTAAAATAGGTTGAAGGCAAAGTAAAAAAAAAAACTCAAACGAAATTAATAACTTCTCTTTGAACGCAGTGACACCAAAAAAAAGCGAACTGAAGGAAGGAACTTCTCCAAATAAAACAGGAGGATGGTGATTGATGAACACCACAAACAATTGCTTTAATGAGACTACCTCCATTCAGGAAGTGAAAAGAGACTCAAAATGTGTGAACATGGAGACATATAATCCTGGAAGAAGGGAGAACAGTGACCAAATAAACACAAAGAAAACTGCTGAATATAAACAAGAATCATATAAACCTAATACAACCTGCAAAAACATACAATCATTTCACAATTTCAGCTCCAATTGGTCCTTGTAAAAGATAGTGTTGCCTTTGAGTGTATTTAAATAAGCAACGATGCACAATCCCATATCTCACATCCAGTTATTTTAAGGCTGTTGGTAAATCTGAAAAATGTTTCTCCTTGCTCCTGTTGATTTGGCTACATCTTGTATAATGGAGACTTGGCTTCTATTCCAAAAAACAGTTTTCTTCTTTTTGCCCACCAAAATGACCTTTAAAATAATGGTGAATTTTCAATTAAAGTACTTTAATGCTACTCAGTTTGGATACATTCCCAGCATTTGCTACTTTTCTGCCAAGTCTGTGGGCTTTTTGAATATTGAAGTGAAGAAACTCCAAATCGATGTAAAGGTTTGAGAACTAAGATTTAAGAACGGTAATCATGCTGTCACCAACTATATTTTCAGTGAGGTCTTAAAGTCTTTTGCATGCTTTTTTGAGGGTTCTTACCTATATTTCTAGCTCGGATACCTTATGAACAACATCCTCTGCATCAATCGAAATCTTTTTTCAAACAGTGGCCACTTATCCTCAGTTTTCATCAAACTTTTTATTGGTCTCCATAAAAAGGCTTTAACGTTCTAATCCTTTCAATAATAATATCAATAGTCTGGGTAGGACAAGGCTTAATAGGCAAAGGAGGAGTCTTTCTTCCTCTCTTTGCAGACAACAAAGCAGTGGTATCTCTTTTTGAAGAACTAATATTTGAAGAGTGGAACCCAGGATTTTAAATGCCAGACACAGGAGCATCGAATTAAATAGAGGCTGAATGTGACAGAATAGATCTCCTGAATGTTGAAGAGGCAGTCCACTGACAAAATGTCAGGACCAGCCAGGCCTATGAAAAGAGGTAAATCTCATTGTGCTAGCCATGTGCATTGTATTACTTTCGGGACTTCTAGCCAGGATCTAATTCTATAGAAGGTTTGATGCTCCTAAAAGGGCCATACAAATGAAATTGACATCAATTAAAGCAGAAGCACTGGACCAGGCAGTGGCCGGCCGTACCCTCCAAGGCGTGCCCTTCCTTCCGCGCCGACACCGCCCCCCTAACTTGTACGCTTCTGAAATCACCAGCACCGCCCTGCGAGTGTGGGATAGAGTAGCCGTGGCCAAGGGGCTGACCACCTTCCCCTCACCCATGACTCCCATCTTTGAGAACCCAGACTTCTCGCCGGGATTGGACACCGGTACGTTCCCGACGTGGCGGACGACACCCTGTCGTGCGGCGGGACACATGTTCGATATCAAGGGCATCCTGCCGTTCCAGCAGGTCAAGGCGGACTATGGCGTGGCCGAATCGGAACGCCTGCAATACCTGCAGGTGCGCCACTGGGTGCTCCACCCCTCGATCCAGCCCGGAGCCCAACGGCACCTCACGCCTTACGAACGGTGGCTGCTGACACGCACCTCGGATAAGAAATTGATATCAGACCTCTACCAGCAGCTGCTCCTCACGCAGGCACACACATACAACGCGGGTCAGGCCCGGTGGGAGAGGGATCTGGGGAGGCAGCTCACTAGGAAGGAATGGGAGGGGGTATACCATAGAGCCAGACACTCAGCGCACCACACTGGCCTTACCGAGACATTGACTAAGGTAGCTACATACTGGTACCACACCCCTGAGAGACTACACCACTGGGATGCCCGAATCAGTGACAGATGCTGGAGGGGATGTGGGGAACTAGGGACACTGGAACATCTGCTGTGGAGCTGTAAGGCGCTGCGCCCCTACTGGGACCCTATCCTGGACCTTATAGATACACATCTGGACACACAACTGCCGCGCTTCCCAGCGTACATTCTACTAGGCCTCCCAAACGCACTCATGTACCCTCTGAAATCCTGGCGCGGCGCTTGATCGCACTTGCGCTTGGGGCTGCGGTCCAAAACATTGTGGCCCACTGGAGGGCGACCCAGGCTCCGCAACAACTGGGGTGGCTTCACCGACTCTGGGCGATCCTGGGAATGGAGAAACGATCGCTGGCGGCAGCAGGGAGGGGGGCGGACTTTGCGGAACTCTGGCGGCCATTCCTCACCTTGCTTACCGGGGAGTTTCGGGAGGTGAGCTGCCCACGCTACCTGCGTCTGCTACGCTTAGCAGAAACACCTCTCCCGGACCCCAAAACTCACGCCCGTAAGCGCACAGGCCCCGCGCGCGTAGCGCCCACTGACTGTTAATGGTGGACCACAACCAATAGCTGAATTCCGGACATGGACAAGGAGAGGGGAGGGCTGGGGTGGGGCGAGAGGTGGGGTTGTTTACAGTTCTTTGTTTCTTGTGCTTCCTTACAATGCACTAGCACCGATCAGCTTGCACCGTTGTAGCACCTCTTAAGACGCGGCCGGCCCATTGGGTTGTAGGCGGCTTGCTGTGTTAATAAGATGACGTACCCGCTGGCCCTATGTGGGGTATCCGCGGGGTCGCTGACCTGGGCCTCCCTAGAGTGGTGGCGGCCCCTACAGAAGTCGCTGAGGTGCATTTTTTGCCTATGCTCAATAAAATATTTAATACATAAAGCAGAAGCAGCATCATTTTTTTATAAAGATGCCACAAGCAGAATTTCCGCTCTTACAGCGTCCTTGATTCTCGACGTTGCAGACCCGCTCTTTGCAGCAGGGGTGCTCTCTCGCGGCCAGGCCAGCCGCTTATACACACTCCACGACGCTGCAAGAGCGGTAAGCCGATCAGAGCTGGTAGATTGACACAGCTCGCAACTCAGACTGCTTCAAGCATGCCCACTGGGGCTTGAAACTGCTATTTTGGGAGGGAGAGCGGAGCCCTCTGGGGCATGTATTGACTTTGAGAAACTACAAGAACCAGGATACACCTGCACACACGCCCATTATGGGCGGGACAATTAAATTGCGCGTAATTTTTCTCAAACTGCTCTCTTCTCCTGCCAGTGAACAAGGGCGATGGAATGCCCGAAACGCGTCTGGCTATGGAATTGGTGCTTCGAGGAGCTGGTTTTGATACTGTGTTGCCTCTCTGAATAAAAGGACTTTAAACTTACCGGGTGTGGCAATCTCTGTTGGAGGCAACTCGTGGAGTGTATATATATATATAACTGTGGTGGAGTGTGAGAAGCACAACACGGCGCCCCCCCTAGCAGAGGTACTAACCAGCTGGTGTGTGTCTGCACGAAGGGGAGAGAGGAGGCGGCATTGCGCTGCCTGACAAGGGCTCATTCGAAGGTAATGGCCGGAATAATATGCCCAGGACCCCTGTGGTGGAGTGCAAGAAGCGCCAAGCAATTGGGGGCACGAAAGTGAGTCTGTTGTCCCATACACTGGTATACGGGACCTCGTGGACTGCAGGTTCCATCAGGCAGTGCTCCTGGGAGGTGCAACGCTGTTATTACTCACCTGGAGGAGGAGGAGCCAAGGGACTGCTGATATTGAAGTGGTCTCAGGAGCGCTTGAAATTTTGTTTTCTTGTGGGACTGGCACTGATGACGGCCAATGGGGCCAGAAACGCGTCTGCCATGGCGTTTCACAGACTTCAGGAAGCGACTGCATGTTTGCCAAATAAATCCTTCATTTGAGCCCGGAGCATGTGTCTCGCTGATTTCTAAAGAGGTCAGCATTGGTTTTCTATGTGTAGCCGGGTCTCTGCTGATACCGGCAAGGGGCACGCCCTCTCGTTCTGGAGCTCCGTGTGATCAGCAAAAACTGTGGTGGAGTGTGAGAGGCACAACACGGCGCCCCCCCTAGCAGAGGTACTAACCAGCTGGTGTGTGTCTGCACGAAGGGGAGAGAGGAGGCGGCATTGCGCTGCCTGACAAGGGCTCATTCGAAGGTAATGGCCGGAATAATATGCCCAGGACCCCTGTGGTGGAGTGCAAGAAGCGCCAAGCAATTGGGGGCACGAAAGTGAGTCTGTTGTCCCATACACTGGTATACGGGACCTCGTGGACTGCAGGTTCCATCAGGCAATGCTCCTGGGAGGTGCAACGCTGTTATTACTCACCTGGAGGAGGAGGAGCCAAGGGACTGCTGATATTGAAGTGGTCTCTGGAGCGCTTGAAATTTTGTTTTCTTGTGGGACTGGCACTGATGACGGCCAATGGGGCCAGAAACGCGTCTGCCATGGCGTTTCACAGACTTCAGGAAGCGACTGCATGTTTGCCAAATAAATCCTTCATTTGAGCCCGGAGCATGTGTCTCGCTGATTTCTAAAGAGGTCAGCATTGGTTTTCTATGTGTAGCCGGGTCTCTGCTGATACCGGCAAGGGGCACGCCCTCTCGTTCTGGAGCTCCGTGTGATCAGCAAAAACTGTGGTGGAGTGTGAGAGGCACAACACGGCGCCCCCCCTAGCAGAGGTACTAACCAGCTGGTGTGTGTCTGCACGAAGGGGAGAGAGGAGGCGGCATTGCGCTGCCTGACAAGGGCTCATTCGAAGGTAATGGCCGGAATAATATGCCCAGGACCCCTGTGGTGGAGTGCAAGAAGCGCCAAGCAATTGGGGGCACGAAAGTGAGTCTGTTGTCCCATACACTGGTATACGGGACCTCGTGGACTGCAGGTTCCATCAGGCAATGCTCCTGGGAGGTGCAACGCTGTTATTACTCACCTGGAGGAGGAGGAGCCAAGGGACTGCTGATATTGAAGTGGTCTCTGGAGCGCTTGAAATTTTGTTTTCTTGTGGGACTGGCACTGATGACGGCCAATGGGGCCAGAAACGCGTCTGCCATGGCGTTTCACAGACTTCAGGAAGCGACTGCATGTTTGCCAAATAAATCCTTCATTTGAGCCCGGAGCATGTGTCTCGCTGATTTCTAAAGAGGTCAGCATTGGTTATATATATATATATATATATATATATATATATATATATATATATATATATATATATATATATATATATATATATATATATATATATATATATATATATATATATATATATATAATATACTTTGCTAGGATCAAGATGTGCCTCATTGTAGTCTATATACAACTTTGATAAATACAAAGAAAGCTTTTTTTAAAGTTTAAAGATATCGTAACTTGTAACTTTATGGTTTCTTTTATATCTCAGGTGAACACAGTTGGATTCACTCTCGGGGACCAGGTGAATGGTCCATTTCAGCTCGAAATCGACTACATTGGATTGTGCAATGACCGGGCACATACAGAAGAATTTGCCTACGAGGTCTACAGGAGAAATCCTATTTCAAAATGATTGTTAAAGTACCGTTGTTATTTGACCCGTCCTGTGCACACAAGGGACTTTTGAAATTAAATGGAGATTATTTTCCATCATTTGTGTTTGCTCTGATAATACATGACATGGAATAATTAACTTCATGATTGACTTTTTAAAACTTTTAGAAGCATGGAATCTCATAAATAAAGACCCATCTGTTACATCCATCTTTCTTGCACATTTCTTACACAAGTTACCTTCTGACTTGACAGGCATTGTTTACCTAGCCAAACCTAAAAATGTATGACAAACATGGTGCCCATTCCCAATAGGTCTGTAAAAGAGGCATTCACAGTGACCACTACATGTTGTTTTCTTTTGTAGCGATCGAATGTTTGTCGTCCTAACCTAAGGTAGGATCATTTAATTTTATTTTTCCTTGGTAGTTTAACCTGTTTAGTTAACGGTTCTGTATTCTGTTTACAGAGGTCTGCTTTAATGGCCTGGTTTTAATAGGTTACAGTCATTACCGTCATGTTACTGATAGCTCTTGTTTCCATGGCTTGCTTAGTGGTCCTGTCGAGATTAATGCAAGATATTCATTTATGAGGTATTTCATTATTCCTCTTGATTTTAGGCATTCTTGTTTTGAGAAATAGAAAACTATAGCAGTATTATTAATAGTTCTGCATGCTTAATGCCAAAATGGCGCTCCTGTAATCTCATGAGCCTTTCATTGTCTTGGTAACCAGCACAAAGGATGAAGCTTCTGCAGGTTAATCTGTTAATGGAGGAGTCAGCCAGTTTGAGAAAGCTTAGCTGATGCCACCTCTCCCGAGGAAGGTGCTGTCCCTTCAAACCTTGTCCCTACTATGGATGTTTTACAGAATATGCTTAGGGTTGCTGTGGAGGTAGCCTTAAGGGCAAGAGAGGCACCTGTTCCTCCAACGGTATTTAGGATTGAACTAAGTGACGACCCTATGGACCCTGATGAGGAGTATGTCCAGTTCATTTTGTGCAAGGCGTTTACCTGGCAGAAGTAATGCAGCATTTAAGGGAGAATGTGGGTTTTCTCCATCCCTCTCAGCATCTAATGATGAGGATTTCTTCTTTCAATACCAGCACATGGAACCATAATCCATGGGTGGAAAGACTTGGATCAGCTATCCTTTCCAAGGTTATTTACTGCTACCCTCTCGAGATTTTTGCCAAAAAGCTCATTGTTACTGTTAAAGTGCACAAGTTATCATCCCACGGCATTGTAATTTGAGGATGCACTACCATCTAGTCCTGTGGATAAGATAGAGAGCACAGTGAAGAGGGTGTATGCCACATAAATGTTTGCCATCCAAGCTAAACACCTATACCACACACACTTTCAATCACTGCTTGGGGTCTTTAAAATGTTGTCAGACCAGGTGCATGAGGATGTAAACTATTCATCAGTACTGTTGATAGAGCGCGCGGGTCACCCGGCTCACTTAGATTACCAAATTTTCCACGCACTGGGCCCTGGCGTGCATACGATGACAGCGTTTTGCATGAACCGGGTGAAAACCTCTCCACGCTACTATCAGTAATCGGTTGGGTGACTCTTACACCACTTACTATTCATGTACCTGACTTACCACAGGCACATTACTCCTGACGGATCAGGAGCTAGCAGTGGACAGGTGATAAGGGTTTTCCTAAAAGGGAGAGACTTCTTTACACATGAAATGCTTTTGAGCAATACATTAAGGTATAATGACCACAGACACCTTGATGGTTTTAAGGGTTTTATATAGTAAAAGTTTAGGACGAAAATGCCATTACAAGTAGGCAAATGCAAAGCAATACATCGATGATTAATATCAGGACCAGAATGTAACTATGAATTAACGTGAGTATCATAGAGTAAAAGTGGACACTATAGGGCATGAATGACAATCAACATTTTAACTAATATGGTTTAAACTAGGGCAAGGACGTGAGAAAAGACCTAAGGTGTGGCCTAATACCTTTATACTAATTCCTAAACCTTAAGCTATCTTTACTAGCTTCACGGCAACCATACTGAGGGAAAGGGAATAAGTGGAACAACCTAGATAAACAGTCGGGTTCAACAATGTCCTAAAGGAAGGGTAAAAGTGGAACATTTACTAATAATCAACTGCATGAAATTACTTTCAAAGGTGATATGGAGAATGTCGCAGGCAAGATTGCTTTAATCAGAGGAGGAAAAGTTGAGGATATAGTATAGACAGACACCTATGTCAATAGTTACCTAGGTGAGAATGAGGACTAACCCTGGCCACGGGTCAGTTGGGAAAGAACGGGACAAGGACCCTCAAGGATTCAGGAATACCAGAAGGTGAGCAAGTACAGCTCATGGACAGTCAGGACAGGAGATACCCCTCAGGTCTGGGTCAGGACTGGGTTCACCAAGGCACGACCAACCCCTCACAGCTTCGGTTGCAACGCCAGCGTTACCCCCTCTTCTGCACGGAATCCGCCAATAACCCCGATTGGGTTTTCGAATCTCCCAGCAAAAGTGCTTCGCTTTAGCACTTAGGACTAATTTCCACCCCTTGGAGTTTGTGGACAGTTTCAGGCAGAATGCTCCGCAGCACTCTGTATCAGGCACCTATAGAGTTCGTAGGGTCAGTGACAGGTCTGCTACTCGGACAAGTCGGACAATTTCTCTAAGCTAAGCTAGGCTATATATACAGTTTTGAGTCCCCAAGACCACCCATAAATGTTGCAAAATGACAAAGTCCCATCTTCTGATTGGTCAAGGGAGGTGGTTTGGTCATAGGTACCACCTATACTGCACGTGACATTACCCCTCCCCCTAACACCTGGTTCCCAGGCCTACGTGTGGGAAAGTACAATAGTGAAGAAAAGGTTTGCAACATTGTTGCACATTCAAAATAAATATAGCACATCTTCAAGGGCAAAGGTTCGCCGGGAAAGGACAGTCCCCTTTTCAATGGCCAATCTGGTCAGGTTCCATTGCTGCACGTCCCAGATTTTTTTGATCACGTGATGAGGGATACGTCAGCTTCAAAATGGAGTCCAACCTCAATTCAAGTCCCTCATTTACGCGGTACATGAAAAGTAAGTGACAACAAATTAATAACACAGAATAAAATGAATACACTGTACACCATGACCAACTACTCTTAATCCCTTATTTTATAATACTTATTGCATTAAGAGTTAGTGCAGAAAAGATGCATAGACAAAAGCGGCTTAAGATAGCATGAAGCATGATTAGTGACAAGCGGCCATTTTAACAACACTGCGCATGAGCGAACTTTTCCCTCCAGATTGCGAGTGCGTCACATCACATGGGTATGACCGACGCATGCGCAGACTGGATTTCTGCAAAGCGGCCATTTTATTAATGTGCAAGCTTGATTATGATGAAAAACACATAGGCAAGCCTCCTAGGGACACCCGTGTGTTGGGGAAATACAAATAAATGACAAACAATCGGAGTTAGTACAGTTATGATTTAAACGAGGTTCATGAAGAGAGCAAGTCGCGTTACGTGCGAATCCTTGCTCCATCAATCCCCTCTTTGATGATATTTACTATCATCACTACACATGAAAACAGATGCCAACTTCATTCATCCAATTCATCCATCTCAACCTCAATGAACTTATTGTTGAGCTTTCTTTCTGCCTCTCTGTGTGTATGATTGTTCTTTATTTTCTTATATATCTGGTTTCTTAATTCTTCTAATTCTAAGTCTTCAGCCTTTCGCCTTCCTCTTTTATTCACTACATATTTTCTGCATTTCTGGCATTTGCAGCAGATGAATATAATCAGAACAATCAAACCTATTCCAGCTATTGGCATCAGTATTTTCCATATAAGACTTTTACCTAAGTTAGAGAACCAACTACCTACAGAGGAGAGACCATCAGTCAGTCTCTTCCAGGCACTGTCAACCTCTAATGGTTTGAGTTCTTTTTCCAAATTAGTAATGTTTCTTATATATTTCTTAATTTCGACACTTTTATCAGGAATGTAAGTGCAACAATGTTGTGCCCTCAGCATCCTGCAGACTCCGCCCTCTTTTGCCAATAAGGTATCAAGAGCAAGGCGATTCTGTAAAACCATTGATCTGATCGCAACCATTTCGGTATTGATCATCAGAAATCCAGCAGCAGTGTCAGTAGATAACCGATCCACTACTGTAGATAATTTGCAGATTCTATGAGTATTCAGAACTACCCCCATTCCAGGTATCAGTGCACTAAAAATATAACCTACAATTTCTCCTACACTTTCACGTTTTCTACGCACTAAGCCATTAGTAATTTCATTGCTTCCAGCTGCATTGTTCACATGGTATATTTTCGGGAAGACAATGCCAAAGTAGCAGCTTCCATACCAGTGATCCGGTAATTTGAAATAAGCCTTGTTTCCACATATATAATAAATTCCTGGAAACGCAGGTTCTGACCCATTTTTGAAACCCCAACCTCCAATTACCTTGTAATTATGTTCACACTCGCTGGAACCAATGAATACATTGTTATAATAACTAGTCTTTTCTCTATGAATACAGAGTTTCCCTTTCCGTTCAGAATCCAGCAACAGAGCAGAAGTAACTTCGCTTTGAGAGGTGTTATCCATGTTTTCCGCCCATCTAGGGATTCTGTCCTTCTCGTCATTTGCCTTTTTCTGAAACTTTTCCCTTCTCTTCTCTGCCATTTTCAAGAACATTTTCTCTTGTGCATGTAAGGAACAAGTCAGGTTATCTTTTCTAGCTTCATCTAAGTCTATGTCACCTATAGTCAGGAAATATTCCCCCATGTAGCGAGTCACTCCACCAAGGGTATGTACAAGATTCAGATTCCCTCTAATAGGAAGTTCCGAAAAGATAACGTCAGTGTTTGAGAAATAATACTGTAAAGTGCTTCTATAGAATAAGCTTGCTAATATACTACAGGAAATTCCATAGGTCAGAGGTAAATGGTGGTATGTCACGCCTTCAGCTACAGAAGTAGGTAGCATCATGCAGACATAGCAATCTTCTATTTCCATAGCTTCTACATAGTGCACTAAAAGGTTTGCGAAAACATTTAAGTGTGTCCTGTTCTTCATTTCAGGATAATGTAGTTCTCCCTCGTCTGCTGTTTCTAAGTCAGGTCGTGTATGTCTCAGCCTCATTGAATTGTCACGTCTTTCTACTCTTCGTGGTGTTTCTTCGGTATGTACAACTTCTGCGTCTTGTGTCGTCAAGTCTGTAGGATATATGTTAGGGTCTTTGCTTATCATAAAAGGTATAAACACTGTTAATCCTATCCATATCATTACTAGTACCACTACACTACAGATGCATACTTTATAGCATGTCTTACAACAGCTACACCTGGACCTTCCAGTGACATTTGAATCAGACATTTTATCTTACAGGTGGCGTTTTCCAACCCCTCTTCGTTTCTTCTCAGCAGAGGTTTTACTTCGCTTCACCTCAAGGAGGGTCTTCGTCAGAACTCCGACCAGCAATGGATCCTTCGTCGCTTTTGCCACAAGCTTCGGGCTCATCAATTTCTTCCAACACCAAATAGGTCCACTCAGGGCTTCGATACAGTCTGTTCTGTTTCTTTACTCTGTCGCCCTTTCGGATGGACTTTCCTCGGGCTTCTTTTCTTTCACTTTCAGCCCTTTTTCGGTCCTTTAGTTTTTCTTCTACTGTTTTTATTCTTATTCTTAGTCTTTTCACATATCGGGGTTCATCCTTCTTTTCGATCCTGTTTGTAGTCGAGGAAACTTGCTCTTCCTCGTGAACCCTTTTGCTTTTTCTTCTTTGTCGCACTATTGCTTCAGCAGTGTCCTTTTCCCTACCTGTCTGACTAGTCCCAGGTCTTTCATCTACTTCTTCTGCCTGGTCCTTAATCTGACCTAGTTCAGGGGTAGACTGTATTTGATCTTCGTCTGTCAGTGATTCACTGGACTCTTCTTCCTGAACACGTTCATCTATTACTAACTGATCCTGTTCATGCTCTTCGATCTCTTGATTTTCTTCCGCATGAACTTCTGCTTTGACTACTATCTGTCCCTTTCCAGTCTCCTCTGGCTCAGGAGGAGGAGTGTCGAGGACTTGTTCTGTCCCTACTTGGCCTATTCCCTGATCAGATGTTATGATGGCTTTGATGATCTGACCTTCTTCTTCTTGTTCTGACTCACCTGCACTGTCCCACTCACTACCTAGGTAAGAGTACTTTCTGGTTCTTATTGGATCAAGAACCAGGTCATCAGCAGGAAACCATTCAACTTCTTGACTTGTGCCTGGCAGTTCGATGTCAGCGGGATCCGGACCCTCTTCTGGAGTCTCCTCAGCTGGACTACCTTCGGCTTCAGTCGCGTTTTCTCCAGTCACCTTCTTCGTGTGACTTGCATGGATCCACTTTGGTACACCAGCACACTTCACAGCAGTTGTGGTGACAAGGATCACTTGTCGAGGCTTGCCCCACTTCGGTTTAAGGCAACTCTTCCGGGTATGTTTCTTCCGTACCACCCAGTCACCTGGTTTCAGCTTGTGTGCTGGGGTGGTAGGCCATTCGACAGCAGTCTCTCCAATCTGGTGAGAGATAGAACGCACTTGGTCACCCAACTGCCTGCAGTATTCTAACACCATATCATCAGTAATACTTAGCAGTTTGTGTCCGGGTACCCATGCCTGTCGCATCACTCTTCCCATCAGAACTTCATGGGGGCTCAGGCCTGTCTTTCTGTTTGGAATACTTCTCAAGCTCATCAGCACCATGGGCAAAGCCTCTATCCAATTCATTTTTGTGGAGTCACACAGTTTTGCCAGCCTGGACTTGAGAGTGCCGTTTATCTGCTCGACTATCCCAGAAGCCTCTGGATGATAGGCACAGTGCAGCCTTTGCTCCATTTTGAATGCTTTGCAGAGTTCTTTTAGGACTTCGTTTGAAAAATGTCCACCTTGGTCTGTTTCAATTGTCTCAGGAATTCCAAAGCGGGGGATCAGTTCCCTAAGTAACAATTTAGCTACTGTCAGGGCATCATTCTTCTTTGTTGGATAGGCCTCCACCCACCGGGAAAACAAGCAAACTATGACTAGGACATATTGGTATCCCTTGCACAGGGGCAGTTTTATGAAGTCTGCCTGCATCCTAATGAAGGGACCTTCTGCTCTCCCAATGGTACTTTGTTCTACTACTGTCTTCTTTCCTACATTGAACTGTTGACACACTAAACACCTCTGACAAAGTTTGTCTGCTGTGCTCCTGAATTTTGGACTGTAGAACACCTTTTCAAACATTCGGCACATGGCATCCCTCCCAATGTGTAATGGTTCATGTATTATCCGTGCCATTGCGGTAACCAGTCGCTCAGGTAGTACAGGCATACCAGTCTTGTGGACCACAACACCATCTCCTTCCCTTTGTCGACATTCATCCTGCCTCCACATGTCCTTTTCTTTCCTGTCTGTTGTCTGTTGTAGTTCTCTCAATTCATCCCATGTTCCCAATCTTTCAAACAACATCAGTTGGCAGCTGCTTTCACCTCCCCATCATTTAATTAGGAGGGACATTTTGTGTCGGGCGCAGTACTGGGTAATTTGGTCAGCATATCTGTTTCCGGCTGTCACCTCGTCATTTCCAGATCGGTGAGCCGCACACTTGACCACTGCCAATTCTTTGGGCAATTGGATGGCTTCTAGTAAGTTTTGTACTGGTTTTCCATTTCGGATAGGAGAACCTGAGGAAGTCATGAATTCTCTTTGCAACCAGAGCTGGCCGAAGTCATGAACAACCCCATAACAGTACTGACTGTCAGTATAAACAGTTACTCTTTTATTTTTCCCAATTTTACAGGCTCTTGTTAGAGCAATGAGCTCCGCTACTTGAGCAGATTTAACTTCGCAAAGATAGGAAGCTTCCAGGGTCCTTTCCAAAGTGACTACAGCATAGGCAGCACTCAAACCTCCATTCTCATGTCTCAAGCATGAACCATCCACAAACATTTTGAGGTCTTCATCAATTAAGGCCACTTCTCTGATATCAGGACGGGGTTTGGTGCTAAATTCAGTCAAGTCTATGCAGCTATGGTCAATTTCGCCTCCTGCCTCTACATCAATGGGAAGGGGCAATAGAGTGGCAGGGTTCAGAATGTTACATCGGGAAATTACTACATTTTCTGCACCAATGAGAATCCTCTCATACTTAGTCAGCCGACTAGGGGTGAGATACTGTGTCTTGGTTCGGGTAAGTAAGATCACAACTGAATGAGGAACAAATACAGTGACAGGATGTCCCATCACAATGTTCTCACTCTGTTCTAGACTTATACAGGTAGCAGCTACTGCTTTCAGGCATCCCGGTAATCCAGCAGCCACTGGATCTAGGGCGGCCGAAAAGTAGGCCACGGGACGTCTAATCAGACCATGTTCCTGGGTTAAGACCGAGAGCGCACAATTGTCTCTCGTGTCACAGAACAGTTCAAAGTTCTTAGTGTAGTCAGGCATTCCTAATGCAGGAGCTGTGCACAGACAATTTCGCAATTTTACCCACGCAGTCATGCATTCATCATTCCAGCAAACTGGGTCTTCCGCTCCTTTCTTTGTCATGTTAATCAAGGGTTTAGCTATAGCCGCGAAACCCACGATCCACTGTCTGCAGTACCCAACAACTCCTAGGAACATTCTTACTTCTTTCTGGGTTACTGGTAGTGACATTTCTCGAATTATTTTAATTCTTTCGGTAGTGACTTTCCTGATCCCTTTCTCTATCTGGTGCCCCAGATATTTTACTGAAGTTTTGCAGAACTGTAATTTGTCTGGTGAGACCTTATGTCCTCCCTTTCCTAGGTGATTCAGCAAGGCAATGGTATCAGTGACACAGTCGTCTTGACTTCTAGATGCCACCAGCAGGTCATCTATGTACTGCACCAGGACAGACTCTTTAGGCAGTACCAAAGATTCAAGGCATTTCTTTAGAATCTGGTTGAAAATCGATGGACTTTCAGTGTACCCCTGGGGGACACGATTCCAGACATAGACCTGGCTGTTGAATTCAAAACTGAAAAGGAATTTGCTTTCGGGATGCAATGGGATGGAAAAGAACGCATGGCACAAGTCTATGACAGTGAACCATTCCGCCTCCCAAGGAATTTGATACAGTATTACTGCGGGGTTTGGCACTATGGGACAGCAAGGTACTACAATTTGGTTTACCTTGCGCAGGTCCTGCACTACCCTATACTTTCCGCTAGGCTTCTTAATTCCAAGTATGGGTGAATTACAGGGACTACTCATCACTTCCTGAATGATGTTTGCTATGAGCAATCTGTCTAATTCCTTTGCGACTCCTTCTTTCACTTCTGCACTCATTTTATACTGTTTGGTATTAGGGTATACAGCATTTGCTTTTATAGCTATTTTTACTGGGTCTACATTTGCCATTAAGCCTACATCTTTTCCAGTAAAATCCCAAACTTCAGGTATTACGCTCGATTGCAGTTCTTCAGGTAGACTTTCAATGGACATTTGCTTAATATCTGTGTCGGGCCTCAGTAACATCAATTTATACAGGCCATCTTCATCTGGGGTCTGAATTTCAACACCATTTGGTGAGCAAAAGATGGTGCAACGCATTTTGCACAGCAAATCTCGTCCTAATAGGTCCACGGGACTGGAATCACAGACCACAAATCTGTGCATTTCCTTGAAATTCCCTATGGAAATTTCCATAGGCTCAGTTACCGGAGTACTGATTATCTGATTTGAAACTCCAACTACTTGGATAGCATCTCCCGAGAGGGGTAGGTTAGGAACGTCCGCTGTTCTTACAGTGGAACGGGTAGCACCAGTGTCCAACAGAAAGGTGACATCGGTCCCTTCAACCTTTCCTTCAATGTATGGTCCAGTCTGGTCTACCGGTAAGGAAGCGCCAAGCACGCGCTCCTTGTCCTCCCCTCTCAGGCCCCGTCAGCATTGATCATCGCAGAGGAAAGTATCATTTAACAGGTACTGTGGAATGGG
This sequence comes from Lissotriton vulgaris, assembly GCF_964263255.1. Lineage (NCBI taxonomy): Eukaryota > Metazoa > Chordata > Amphibia > Caudata > Salamandridae > Lissotriton > Lissotriton vulgaris. The sequence continues at coordinate 134,859,280 of NC_141697.1, read as the reverse complement.
TGCATTTCTTTCATTCTCTCCTTCCCACACTTCGACCCTTTCATTCTGTTGACCCTGATTCCTATAATTCTGTCTAGGAGCGCGTGGCACCGGGGGTTGATTTACCTGTTGTTGGGTCTTTCGGATCCCCTCTTTCTGCACCTGTGGATTTAAACCATTTACGGGGGCATTACCAGCCTGCATGTGCGGACATTTATCTCTCCAATGCCCCATCTGACCACATCCGTGACAGGGGAATTTTTCCATAGCCTCTTCCCTACTCATTTTTACCCGGGGCCTGCCTCCACCCCCAGTATTTGGAGCATTATTACTATTAGTCATTTTACTTAACTGTTTTTCTTGTTGTTCAGCTAATTTCACCTGAGCCCACATCACCTTCTCCTTTAGGGCTTTCTTTTTGTTCTCGATCTCATCTTCGCAGTATTTGGCGTATTTGAGAACATCATCAATGGGTTTCCCTTGCTAACTGATTTTATTATCCCTAATCCACTGGGATATTTCAGGTCTCAATCCTAACACGAATCGATAACAGAAATGTGTCATATCCTTCAGGTCCACATTATCGATTCCACTATAAGTTTTGAAGACCTGCAGTAACCTTTCATAATAGGAGTGGACTGATTCATCACGCTCTTGGGTAGTTCTATCTATGCGGGTCCAATCAGTTTCTTTTGCGGGTACCTTCTTCTTGAGGTACTGTATGACTTGCTCATACTTCCTCATTACTTCAGGTGCGGGAGCTCCTGTTATCTCGTCTCTCGCATATTCTTCGCTAGGCCAATCAATTTCAATTTTGCAGTCGGTCCACAAATCTACAGGGACCACAATGTCGAAAAAACCATCCAGGTCTTTCAGAAGACATTTCTGAACTTTTATGAAGCGTTCGACCTGTCGGTACCAATCGACTGGTTTCTCCCGTAATTTTGGAAAGTCATTGGTAAATGATACTATATCTTGTCTGGACCAAGGGACATGGACATATTTTCCCCCTGGGACTTCCCTCATGGGACACAATTTTTCTGGTTTGTCAGCTTCTTGTAAGACGTACTCAGCAGTCCGTGGTCTCTCCTTGCTATCCTCCTTTTTCTTTGCCCATCTGGCTTTCCACTTGTCTAGATCTCCCCATTTCTGTGCTAAGTTTATCAGTTCTTTAATCTGCGTCTTCTTCCCTGCGGTATTCAGGTTTTCTAGATCTTTGTCCGAAAATTCTACCCTATAGGATTTCTGTAGTACCTTGGATCTGCTGATATCTATTCCCATACATACTGCTGTTTCCATTAATTTGTCATAGTATGATTTTGCGTTCCGAGTAAGGTGTTTGCACATGAACAACAACTCATCTTCCTCCCGGACATTCAATCTTTCTAAACCCACATTCCCTGCGCTCAGTTCCTCTAGCTCTATTCTTAGCTTATAAATATCTAGTGGTTTTGGATGAGGGGTTCCCTTTTCTAATTCTCGGGTCCACCTTTCTATTTCCTCAGGAGTTACCACTGTTGCCCTCTGAATTCCTGATGAAGACTCGATTAGTACGTCTTTGTTCCCAGTCTGAGTTCCAGTTCGAGACATACTAGGTCCCTGTTCCCTATTAGGTAGATCCATCAAGGAAACCATGGACTCACATTCACTTGTCTGGTCATCAATAATGAGTGGTTCCTTTCTGGGCGGGGGCATCATCGGGATTATGACTGTAGTTTTTGGAGTATTCATTCTGTCCCCATATAGAGGAAAAACTGGACCAATGGTTACTGGAATCGTCAGGGCTTCAGGATTTGGATTAATCTGAGCTATGGCATGTATGAGGTCATTCCGCTGTCCTCTCAGGGCATCTCTTTCCTGCTCGTGTAATACTCGATTCATGGGGGGATCCTGTATTATTTGGGGTACCAGAGAAAGATATAGATTCGGAGCTGATGGAGTGGACAAAACTAGTCCTTCACCAAAAGGGTTGTAATTCGGGACCACGGGGTCGGGTCTACCAAATCCCTCTCCTCCCGCTCTTCTCTGTTCTATCCCTGTGGAATCAGCTTCACTAGTACTTCTTCTTCCTGAAGGTCTCAATGGAGTAGTTGAGCTCTGAGATCTGGCTTCTTCATTATAAGGCGGGGGACCTTTCATAAATAAGTACATTTCTTCCCTCCCACCATTTCACTAGCTCCGAACATGGGGAATAACCCTTCTACCATCATATTTTGTCTCCACTGTTTCAATTTCTGCTCCTTGGTTTCCTTTACCATTTTTGGATACCATCGGGTCACTCCCTTGTCCAATCGGGGTCTGTCTCGCTCTAGAGCCTCAATCTCCCATTCCTCTAAAGCTTCATACTGAGTTAATCTAGGTCTGGGATGTAATTCATTCATTCGGGTCCTCAGGTTAAATAGGACTCTCCCGTTAAAAGTACCATCAATGGGAAAGGCTAAAACTCCATCCTCCGCAGTGTACTTTACCCAGTTCTCAAACCATACACAGGTATGATACCCTTTCTCCAACATCATGAAAGAGGCTGGAGTATTTGGCGGAGGAATGATCACACCTTCCCTAGTTCGTACGGGTTTGTCAGTTTTGAAGAAATTCTTTATTTTGCTGACAAATGACATTTTTCTCTTTCCTCCGTACATGTTGTGAGGTCTGCCTCTACTCATCAATTCCTTATGACACCCTAGATTTCTTGGATCAGGCAGAAAATCAGGGTACCACATACACTGCTCGTAACAATCTATAAGCTCGGTGCGGAAAATGTTTACTTCGTTTGTGCTTCCAATGCTAGCGCGACTCCAATTTCTCAACAACCAATCAGTGCAGAGGTTGCAAAAGTTCTTGACCAATGGGTGTGCGGCCTTTTCGCGAGACGCGTTCTCACGCTCAGGCACTCACCCCTCCCTTACAATTTCGGCTTCACTACACACCCGCTGGTTTAACCAATCCCAGCGCGGCACGGAGTGACGTTAGAGCAGCCCTTCGACTGACTCCCTCCTTTACAAGGTAACGGAAACTTGGTATTTTCTCTAAGATTCTAATATGAATTTTAGTCAACAACGTGTAACATTCGCCATTGTGTAGGAGTGTTCTAAAGAGATAGAAAGTTCTTCTTTTACTGCAAGTAAACCACTTCTGTCTACTTTTCATACACTTCGGATAGACTTCTCTTGCCTACCCTCACGCAAGCATTAGAAAACCTGCTATTACCCAGTCTCATCCACTTTCCGGGATATATACTAAGCCTGGGGTTCGTCAGCGCTTCCCTTTGCTTTCATACAAGCTCCGATGACTCTATTACTCCCTTAGTGTGACCCTTACTAGGTGATATCAGACCAAGGTTTCTATCAGCAGTCCCGTTACTTTCATTCATACAGTTTTCCGAAAAAGACCTAATTAGTGCTTCCAGTTCCACTTGAACCATGCACTAATCTTTCCTCCCTACAAATGACCTCAGAACGCGATGGATTCTACTCACCATCCGTTATACAATTCCCCGGGGATTTCAGACAACACTCAACAATCACACACAATTGGTTAATTTAAACATATAATATTTAGCAGCAATACATATATATAAAATTTTCTCAAATCATTTAAAATATAAAAAAAAACAGTTGCGCAATAAGATATTAAGTAACATAATCAATATTAAAAAAAATTTTAGCAGCACATTTTATTTTTCACGGTTTATTTTCTAACTTTCTTATCTACCTATCTTACTAGTCCTAACCATTCCTCTGCTTACCAGAAATTACTGATAGAGCGCGCGGGTCACCCGGCTCACTTAGATTACCAAATTTTCCACGCACTGGGCCCTGGCGTGCATACGATGACAGCGTTTTGCATGAACCGGGTGAAAACCTCTCCACGCTACTATCAGTAATCGGTTGGGTGACTCTTACACCACTTACTATTCATGTACCTGACTTACCACAGGCACATTACTCCTGATGGATCAGGAGCTAGCAGTGGACAGGTGATAAGGGTTTTCCTAAAAGGGAGAGACTTCTTTACACATGAAATGCTTTTGAGCAATACATTAAGGTATAATGACCACAGACACCTTGATGGTTTTAAGGGTTTTATATAGTAAAAGTTTAGGACGAAAATGCCATTACAAGTAGGCAAATGCAAAGCAATACATCGATGATTAATATCAGGACCAGAATGTAACTATGAATTAACGTGAGTATCATAGAGTAAAAGTGGACACTATAGGGCATGAATCACAATCAACATTTTAACTAATATGGTTTAAACTAGGGCAAGGACGTGAGAAAAGACCTAAGGTGTGGCCTAATACCTTTATACTAATTCCTAAACCTTAAGCTATCTTTACTAGCTTCACGGCAACCATACTAAGGGAAAGGGAATAAGTGGAACAACCTAGATAAACAGTCGGGTTCAACAATGTCCTAAAGGAAGGGTAAAAGTGGAACATTTACTAATAATCAACTGCATGAAATTACTTTCAAAGGTGATATGGAGAATGTCGCAGGCAAGATTGCTTTAATCAGAGGAGGAAAAGTTGAGGATATAGTATAGACAGACACCTATGTCAATAGTTACCTAGGTGAGAATGAGGACTAACCCTGGCCACGGGTCAGTTGGGAAAGAACGGGACAAGGACCCTCAAGGATTCAGGAATACCAGAAGGTGAGCAAGTACAGCTCATGGACAGTCAGGACAGGATACCCCTCAGGTCTGGGTCAGGACTGGGTTCACCAAGGCACGACCAACCCCTCACAGCTTCGGTTGCAACGCCAGCGTTACCCCCTCTTCTGCACGGAATCCGCCAATAACCCCGATTGGGTTTTCGAATCTCCCAGCAAAAGTGCTTTGCTTTAGCACTTAGGACTAATTTCCACCCCTTGGAGTTTGTGGAAAGTTTCAGGCAGAATGCTCCGCAGCACTCTGTATCAGGCACCTATAGAGTTCGTAGGGTCAGTGACAGGTCTGCTACTCGGACAAGTCGGACAATTTCTCTAAGCTAAGCTAGGCTATATATACAGTTTTGAGTCCCCAAGACCACCCATAAATGTTGCAAAATGACAAAGTCCCATCTTCTGATTGGTCAAGGGAGGTGGTTTGGTCATAGGTACCACCTATACTGCACGTGACATTACCCCTCCCCCTAACACCTGGTTCCCAGGCCTACGTGTGGGAAAGTACAATAGTGAAGAAAAGGTTTGCAACATTGTTGCACATTCAAAATAAATATAGCACATCTTCAAGGGCAAAGGTGCGCCGGGAAAGGACAGTCCCCTTTTCAATGGCCAATCTGGTCAGGTTCCATTGCTGCACGTCCCAGATTTTTTTGATCACGTGATGAGGGATACGTCAGCTTCAAAATGGAGTCCAACCTCAATTCAAGGCCCTCATTTACGCGGTACATGAAAAGTAAGTGACAACAAATTAATAACACAGAATAAAATGAATACACTGTACACCATGACCAACTACTCTTAATCCCTTATTTTATAATACTTATTGCATTAAGAGTTAGTGCAGAAAAGATGCATAGACAAAAGCGGCTTAAGATAGCATGAAGCATGATTAGTGACAAGCGGCCATTTTAACAACACTGCGCATGAGCGAACTTTTCCCTCCAGATTGCGAGTGCGTCACATCACATGGGTATGACCGACGCATGCGCAGACTGGATTTCTGCAAAGCGGCCATTTTATTAATGTGCAAGCTTGATTATGATGAAAAACACATAGGCAAGCCTCCTAGGGACACCCGTGTGTTGGGGAAATACAAATAAATGACAAACAATCGGAGTTAGTACAGTTATGATTTAAACGAGGTTCATGAAGAGAGCAAGTCGCGTTACGTGCGAATCCTTGCTCCATCACTGTCACTGATGGAACAGTAAGTCTGATTTTTGTTAGATAGTTATTTTGACAGTTTGTGTGCATCTGCTGCTGTTTCTAGCGCTTCTATTGACACCCCCCCTCCCCCCCCCCCGAGAAATTTGGATGTCTTCTTGTAAGGCATCTGCATCCCAGAACACTATTCTCAAATCACCACTGTTTCATCGTCCTGCTTCCACACACTCCGCCTGCTTTGTCAAATCTTCAAGTGGATCCCCACCGTGTCCAGGGAAAGGACACCCCTGCACTCGTCAGCAGCAGACTCTACTATGGCAACGCACTCTACACGGGCACCACCCAGAAACTCCAAAAGAATATGCAGAACATCCAGAATGCCTCCGCCAGACTCCTCCTGAACATCCCATGCTGCAGCCACATCAACGGCCACATGAGGCCTTCACTGGTTTCCTATGAACAAAGAATTACCTTCAAGCTCCTCGTGCATGCCTTCAAAGCCCTCCACTATGCCGGACCTGCATACCTCAACCACTGTCTCTCCTTCTACACTCCCACTACACATCTCTGCTCTGCCCAACTGGCCCTGGCTACCATCCCACGGATCCTCAAGACCACGGCTGGAAGAAGATCCTTCTCCTACAACAGTGCAAAGAACTGGAACTCCCTGCCTTTGCAATTCAGGCAATCGCCATCGTTTCCGTAATTCAGAAAGGACCGCAAGACCTGGCTCTTCGACTGACCCGCAGATTCACCCGCCCCCACTCAGCACCTTGAGACCCTCATGGGTGAGTAGTTGCGCTTTATAAGAAACCCGAGTGATTGATTGAAAGTATTTTGGCCAGCAGCTCAAGGAGTTTGTCGAAAAATCAATGAAGAACAAGAAACTAATGACTCTGATTATACCTTTTTCTACCTTTTGGAGCCCGGGGGAGGTTTGGGATTTTGGAACTTCCTTTGGAAATAACAGTCCCTTTGATGCAGGGTCTGGGGGAGGGAGGCATCTAATTGACAAGTCCCGGTTTCAGCGTCCCTCTTTTCTACAACTCCTGCTCCTCTTCCTCCTCCTCCAAAGGGATGACTGTGTCTCCTCAGCGCTGGTTGGGGCACATCTTTTGCAGTGGATATTGTGACAAGAGGCTACCACGTATCTTTTCTGGCACAGCCTCATCAACATTTCTATCGGAGACTTTTGTCTGTGTCCCATCAGACGTTAAGCCCTATTAGAGGGGATTCAGCTTCTTTTGGACAAGATTGCGGTAATTGCGGTAATTCCAGTGCCTCCGGTGGCGAAACATCAAGGATTTTATTCAAGCCATTTTTTTGGTCCAGAAGTCTTGATGGAAGTTATGTCTAATCCTGGACTTAAATGGAGTGAAAAAGTTCATCTGTCACCTATCAATCAAAATGTTTTAATTGTAAATTAATCTTCTATTCATCAGAACAGGAGACTTTTTGTGCCCAATAGACATGATGGACGCCACCGATCTGTTAGTACTGATCCTTGTCATCTCTCAGCCATTCTTTCAGTTTGCAGTGGACAGTTACTATTTTCAAATACAAGCGGGATGGTCTGGCACCCCACCAAGAGTTTTTATCAAGCTCTAAGCTTCTCTAGTAGGTATCCTACATGCTTCAGATATTGAAGTGTATCATACTTGGATAATTGGCTAATAGGTTGTTTTTGTATTCCAAGGTGGAAGAAGACCTCCAGTAGGATTGCATAGTGCTCCAAGTGCATGGATTTCTTCTCGACTTCAGAAAGACACACTTCAACTAATGACAGTGTCTCCAATTCATCAAAACTATGTTGTGGACAGACACAGACCTATAAAGGTTGTTTTCTCAGAGGCAAGGAATAAGAAGTTGTTTTCTAATCTGATGAACCCTCTATTAAAGACTCAGGCTATGTCCCAAAAAGAGCTAAGAAGACAGGGAAGATGGTTTTCACTTTCTATTTATTGCCCTGTGTTTGTCTCCATCATTACGCCTTGGTCCACCATTTATTGCTATTTTGGAAACCAATGTCAGAAGACTATGAAGCTGTCATTCCTGTGGCTGTAGAAATTTGGGACAATCTTCAAATTTAGTTAGACCCTACAAAACTAAACCAGTTTTCAACTAGCATCCCCTATTCTCTTAGTGTATTGAGCAAGAGAGGATGCAGAACAATTTCAGGGAGTTTAATGCCCAATGCAGATGGTCTGGACAGGAAGGAGTCCTATTATCTAATTGGAAGGAGTTTGCAGCCATCCAGCGAGCCCTTCTTCACTTGTTCGCCTCTGATTCAACAGCAAGTAGTAAGTTTCCAAACCAACAACCAGATGGTCCGATCTTATATCAACCACCAAGGCTGGTATAGGAGCACCTGCTCCTGCACTCCTTTCCCAGATGATTTGCTGTTAGGTGGAATTGAATATTCTTTTTCTCTCAGCAGTATATTTTCAGGGGAAGGAAAATGTGAATGTGGACCTTCTGAGTCGCAAATTCCTATCTTCAATGTCCCGGTGTCTGTCCTCTCCTTTTTTTAGAAGATCACGGAAAAGTTCTATCTCTCCAAGCTCTAGCCCTTTGCTGCAGAAGAGAACACTGCTCTTCCCAACTTAAGCAGCCTGGGTCCATCTCTCACCCAGTACTCTTTTTTTGGTACAATTCATTCCTTGATTCATACTCATTTTTAGGCTTGCTTAATTTTCACAGGAAGTGATCACTGAGCGTTCCTCTTTTAGGGACCTGTGGATATCAGGCAACCTGTTGAGAGTGTATTATTTAGGTTGGGCTAGGCAAACAGTGTCTGCACGTCAGAGGCTAACTCGTGGTGTAAGGACTGTGACTTGAAAGACCTGGACTCGGAGTAATGCCGATAAGAATCTGGGTCAGTCTGCCCAATTCCTGTTTGAAGTCTTCGTTAATTTCACATCCAGTGTTTAACTGCTGCAGTAGTTTTGGTTAATTAACAGATATATACCAACATTTTTGCACTACATTGCCTTTCTCTAAATATATTGTTTGTAAACAAATGTGTGGATTTTCATTGAAGAACCAGGAAAGGGTTGGGAAGGTTAGAGGATGGCAGATTATTTTAAATTAATAAATAAAACTGGACAAAGTATAGGTATTTGCTTCGAATTTATTTACAAATATTAAAGTGGTATTAAACATGTGAGCATTCATGCTGCTTGTTAGCAGTACCATGACATATTAGTAGCACCAGGCTGATTACCATCATGCAGTAAAATGCTAAATCTGCCCTGCACAAAAGTAATGTCAAAGTAGTTCTTTAAAGCAAAAAGCAGCGAATTGCGTGTTAAAAAACAGTTTGAATCCTAACATTGCTATGAAAAGGAAAATCCTGGTTGTGAAATCTAGTTTATATTTCGCTTTCAGTTCGCCATTGTTTTTTGTGTTTTGGTGATGGTGGATTTGCTTTTGTAGTTTTAGTTCAGTGAGCTTGAGCAACAAGAGTTGTTTATCTTGTCGTTTCTTGTGTACGATTTTCAGTCTCATATGCGTTCACATGGAACTCATTTTGTGAATACAATACTACTGGGAATACCTGTGTTGACTCGATCAGGATTAAAGAATTACTTGTAGGACAGAAGAAAACAGTCATGAATCAGTCTAGACACCACACATTAAGGTCAACCAGTGATTGTTATACTCAATTTGTCCAAATTGAATTTTATTTTTGAGATATAAGTAAATAAAACATATAAACAAATCAATAAAGCACAATCCGGTGAGAGAGTTTCTAATAAGATCCCAAGTGAGAAAACCCATAATCAAACAAAAAAAGAAGTGACAAATGTGTAAACATGAGAGGTATCTTGGTATTTTCTTGTTTTTAAAAGACAGCCAATGGTGATAACTAAAGTTGAAAAAACACCAGGGAATATCCTTGGTGTATAGTGAGATGAGATGTCTGTATTGTATAAAGTGTTGACAGTGTTTCTACCCTACACAGGGTATGAGGGTCTCATTAGGATTGAAAGTAGCTTGGGGGACTGAATAATTGTGCGGAATTAAAAGCTGTATCATGGAATATGAGGAGTTAAACATGGGATAATATAGCCTTATAGCCCGCCGTAGAGGGCTATACCGGCTATTAAAGGCCCTCTCCAGCGTTAAAGGCCCCGAGCCGAAGGCGAGGGCCTTTAACAAGGAAGAGGGACTTTAATAGTGGTATAGCCCATCTACGAAGGGCTATAAGGCTATTAGAACATTCTGTCACTAGAGGACAGAATGTTGTAAAAAAAAAAAAACAAAGCCTTTTGGAAGCGTGAGGGGATTGGAATCCCCTCAGGCTCCCTGAAGCCTTTGTTCACAGCCAGAGCTGTGAACAAAGAAACATTGGAATGTTAGAGCTCCGGGCTTATACCAGCCATTATAAGCCCGGAGCACTCCATTGTTTTCAATGGAGCTCCCAACATTCCAATGTTCTAATGAAGGATGCATCCTGGTTGACATGACGACAAATAAGGCCCGAGTGCTGGGTACGCCTCATGGCCACGTGGATGAAACAATAGCCCAGTCATCTCCTCCTGTTTCTGCAGCAAGAAATCATACAGATGTTGTGGCGCAGCAAACATAAATATGTATGGCCACCAAAGAAACCTTTTGCTTACTGAAGGCTAAGAGTTCATGGGCTGTATTTATAGAAGTTGTATAAAAATACAAGAGCAACCCCCATGTCCATGTCCATGTCAACATGGGTATCAAGTGTACGACCAGTCCGGTGATTTGTTCTTGCCCAATAGCTCTTCAAGGCATCATTCTTTAAGGCAAATGAGTGCCACATTTATTTGTACTAGGGTAACCTCAAAATGCAATCTATTCCAAATGAAGAAGTCTTGCTAATGGTTTTCGTTTGGCTCTGAAATCTTCATGCAGAGTGCTCATCTTTGAGGTTTCTCTGGTCGCCATGCTGAATCCAGTAGTTTCCATCTCATGTGAGGTGTTTCCAGCACAAAGCTTGCCTGGTGCCCAGCTGATCTGATGTGGGTTCATAAAGGCTCCACTCACACCAGCGACATTAGGTCCCCCTAATTTCTGAGCGCCAAAGAGACTAAGGCACCCAAACGTAGTTGTAAATATAAAGGAAAACAAATCTGTTACATATTATCCCTCATATGAATGTGATGAGGAATCTTCAAAAAGGTAAAACAAACACTCCAAAAAGCATTAGAAAGGGTAATTTGTTGTTCTAGTGGACTTTACTTCCCTCTGTTTTATCATATTTGAAACATTCCTAAAGCAGTGCTCCTAGTCAGGAGAGATGATGTGTAGAATTCTAGACTTATTTCAGCATTGCCTTAGCGAAATGGGATGCTTGACTTGCACCAAAATCGAAGAAGTAGTGCTTCGTAAAAGTAGATGACCAACTTTCTGCTTGACAGCGATCTATAGTCCGCACCCATGGGGATCCTCAACCCATCCCCTGTTTTTTATTTATTAGTAACCACTAAGTTGCAGCAGACTTCATGTTGGAGCAAGGTGCAGCTTAGAATGGTAAACGTCATTGGTGCCTTTCCTTGCTTTTTAAAAAAAACACATTTTTGGTGGCTTCCAGGGAACTCTACCAACAGTTGATTGTCATTCTCCTTAGCAACATAAAAAATTATTGCCTTCCAAAGGCCAATGGCTCAAGCCGGTGCAGTTGACCTTTTAACGCCTTCACCGGTACTGACTGGGGCATCATATTCTCAGCACTATTTTAGGGCTTATTATATATCCTTCATGTCCTAGCATTGGGGTTTGTAGATCATTTAAACTCTTCCCATTCCAGTTGATAGGAAAACGCTCTTGGTAGCAGGTTTTCTTTTTAAATCTCTTTCTGCATCAAAGAAAGGCGAGGAAAATATGGCATCCAGGAAAGCAGACATCTGGGAGAAGTTGCCTTGAAAAGAGGAGATCTTCTTTGTGGTGGTCTCCCTCACAGAAGAGCATCCTTGGGCACTGGAGCATGATGGTGAAAGAATAGGACCACTGTTCTGGAATTGCAATCCAGCTGCAGTTCAGAGCAGAAATCCTTTTGCGAGGACACCATTGGAAAGGGTAGAATCTCCATTTTCCAACATGGAAACTCACAAAAGGATTTCCACTTGGGTCTTTGGAAAGGTCAGAATCCTGAACAGGGTTTTTTCCCACTGGCTACCCCGGATACAAGTTAGGGAATTGCACGGGGCCTGACCCCATCCAGCCCACAATGCACCATTTGCATCCTGTGGTGGGGACAGGCTCCGATAGGTTACCATCTTTTTTTCCCTTTTTCACTAGGACACGAAATGCCACTTGGAAGGCATCTGTTTATTCCAGTACTAAAAAAGAAGCGTGTTGCATACCCTGAGTGACTTCTTTGAAATCACGTTCTACATTTTGGCAAACCTGAAGGAGCTAATTGGGGGATGTGCACCGATTTGTTCCCCCAATGACTCCAGAATTAATGATTGGGCTCAATTTTGTTTCGAATGGGGAAAAAATTAAATACAATTTAGTATCAGGCCTTCTCGCACAAGGGATTGCGCTCTCTGATGTCTACCCCTGAAGGGGTAGCAGAGGAGCTAACGCCTGTGATTTGCTCTTCCAGAGGAATTGAAAAAAACTGCATTTCAGTTCTTCTAAAAGCACCTTTTCTATTAGCCCTCTAACCGCTCCTCAAACCGGAACCGACTGCCTTTTCAGAGAAACTCAAATGACCCCTCGACAACTGGGATTCATTTTGTTTGTCAAACTGAAAAATATAAATGAAGTAGGGAGCCAGAGACCATGTAATAAAGGACTTGAGGAGAGTATCAGGGGTGTTATCCTCCTCCCGCACTATTCTCCCTTCAAGGGACTTAAAATTCCCCCTAAATTACAGACTGATTTCTTTTTGTCAAATGGGAAAATAAAATCGAAGTTTGGAGTTTGGCCACCTGGCACAAGGTGTCCCTTCTTGGAGGACCTGTCCTTTTCAAGGGACCTGGACTCAAGGGAACATTTTATTTTTGTCAATGAAAAACAAAACAAAACAAGCATTGGAAATGCAATAGGTCTCGCATTAGGAAAGTTTGAGCAATTGGTATTGTAAATGACACATTTTTTATTTATGTGTTGGTTTTGAAAATAGCAAAAGTAATAGCTTTGTCAGTTATAACGTCAATAGTTTTAACTTCCGCAAATGTGACACCTATAGCATTTGTAATGCAATGTGTGTTGTATTTACGTGACTTAGATGTATTGATATTGCAAATAACAATGGCTTTTAATTTTGTAAATAATTAATACTTAAATAAAATTTATTGTAATTTATAATGGAAATAGCTTATACGTTTGTAAATAACTTTTGTGAAGATTATGTTCAGTGTATTTTATTATGACGGAAATCCAAGAACATTGCATTTGCACCTACACACACACACAGCCACACACACACGCACACACCCACACACACACACACACACACACACACACACACACACACACACATAGATGTGGTGGTGGTGGATCTGGGGGATATGGCGGTGGTGGATGTGGTGGTGGTGGATGTGGGGGTGGATGTGGGGGTGGATGTGGGGGTGGATGTGGTGGGGGTGGATGTGGTGGTGGTGGAGGTGGTGGTGGATGTGGTGGTGGAGGTGGTGGTGGAGGTGGATTTGGTGGTGGTGGGTGTGGTGGAGGTGGTGGTGGATGTGGCGGTGGATGTCATGGTGGATGTGGAGGTGATGGTGGATGTGGTGGTGATGGTGGATGTGGTGGTGGATGCGGTGGTGGTGGTGGATGCGGTGGTGGTGGTGGTGGATGTGGCGGTGGATGTCATGGTGGATGTGGAGGTGATGGTGGATGTGGTGGTGATAGTGGATGTGGTGGTGGATGTGGTGGTGGATGCGGTGGTGGATGCAGTGGATGTGGTTGTGGTGGATGCGGTGGATGTGGTGGTGGTGGATGCGGTGGTGATGGTGGATGTGGTGGTGGATGTGGCATGACATTTTTATTATATACAGAGGGGTACTTATTTTGTACCAATCACTGACCGATGTTAATGTAAGGGTTGTAGATGGTGGGTTGCGCATGCCTTGTTTTGGAATAGGGAGAGTTACCCGCTTTTTGTGACTGAGAGAATTGAGGTTATAGTGTGCTGGGACGAGGGGCGCTCCTTAATACATTTTGGGTAGTTGTGTGTGTCTGGGTATGCCCTGAACTTTGCTTCCCCTCTGTATCTAGTGCTGCAGGTAACAGCTGCGGGCAGTGGTGACAAGTGCCCGTGTTAGTGAAAATACCAGTGCATCTCTGATATGGAGACCCAAGAAGATGACGGAATTGACTGTTAGTACTGAATTAGAATGGCTGCAGTTCACAAATATTTAAATACTTGAAAGCAATGACAGGTCAAAAGTAATTAATCCCATTTTGATATAGAGGTGTACACTACGCTACCATAAGCATACTATGCAATATAAGCTAAAAGAGGGAGTTTTAGGAATCGGGAATCATTTATGATTGAGCAGGGGTACTATATGACATGAAGTCAGTGGGAGTTGGCAGCGCCCCCCTAAGTAAGGGATGATCTTTCAGCCCGCGATTTTAGCCTCCTATGGGTTTAGGTTTTTATCTAAGTGTAGTAGTAGGTTCTATCAGTCCTCCGCCATGTTGCAGGCTCGTAGAGTTCAGATTCGTAAAGTCCTCTGTGTTGCAGAGAAAAACGATGCAGCGAAAGGAATTGCAGACATCATGTCCGATGGTAGAATGAGACGGGTAAGTTCTTCACTCTTCTAACTCGCAGTATGCATTTCCACTTTGCTTTCTTGTTCTTAAGCACATGCCTGCACAGAAGTAGGTTTTAGTTCCAACGGCTGTACACCATACACATTCTCTCCACTGTATTGCCTGTGGCACGTAATCAAGACCTCCCTCAAATATAAATTGCACCTTTGAATTATGCGATTAATATCTCAAAGTCTGATTGTGTTCATAAATAGACGACAATTGAGATTCGTCAGGGTTACCAGGTGTTGTTACCTCTGGCTTACTGTTTGTTTACCTCGAGATCTGCCCTTAATACTCATGGCCCGAGTGGTCAAGAAGCAGTGCAGAACAGAAAGTAAACACCATGCCAAGAACCCTGTCTACGTTTCGTAATTTGAACTCACTGCGTTTCCATTAGCCTCTGCAATAAATAGGAAACATTTAAGGAGCTACGAGCAATAGAAGTGGCCGTTCTTGTGAGATCATCTTTGCTGAAATAATTTATTCTGTCACTTTGGCTACTTTTAGTATTTTTTTTAAGCATGCGAGTGCGAAGGACGGAGGGGAGAGAGGGGGGAGGGAGAGAGAGAGGAGAGCAGGCAGAGGGGGAGATGGGGAGAGGGAGAAAGTACGGCCGGCCGGCCATAAATAAAGTACGAGGAGAAATGTGACACAGCGGGCAGGGGAGGGGGCGGAGCGGGGAGAGCGGCATGAGGGTGTGAAGCAGCAGGGGCCTGAGACGTGGCAGCCTTTGATGTGGTAATGCGAGGCAAGCGGCTGGTGGCATTGTGCACGCGCTTTCACATGCACTGCAAGAAATCGCCTGGGAATCGCCTGATCTCAGTAAGCTCTGTTTAAGTCCCTATATATCGAGCTCCTGCTCAATGTGCATGCGCATTGAGATAGGTCGCTCGACCTAAAAATGGGTGTAACCAGGCAGAAAGATCCTACCTTCCTGCAGATACTCTTCAGATATAGTTGTGGCCAGCTACAGGGCGCTGCTGCATTGCAAAGTTCAACAGGTCATTTGGCAATTTGTACTCCTACCCATGCTTATTATACGATACATTATGTCGTCATTGAAGCCCTGCTGTTGTAGTTGCTTGCCCGTCCCTGCTCATCCCTCCAGCGCTATTACTCGTTTAAAAAAATGCCTTCACCTCCACATCAAATTATGTCACATTTGCAAATTATTTAGGATCTTTATATGAGTGTTTTGGCAAAGAGAGGCTATGTTATTAGTATTGTGCATTCTGTGGTTTTTAACTAAAACAGGCACTTGAGCACAGAGGAGGAAAAAGTCAAATTGAAAACATCAGACCTGCACGGTATTTCCAACAGCATTGAAATGATGGTTATTCACACAACTGCTACTTCTGCATTTGTAATATCAAATGTTTGTATTGGTTTTCACAACTAAAGCTGGTTAAACCGCAGCGCACAAGCTTTCAGGTTGTTAGCTTGCGTTTTAAAAATGCACCATTGTTGTTTATTTATATGGTACATTATTAAAATGCAAGTTAGCAAAAATCTCAATTGTAATAAAAACAAATGGAAACGCATGCTCAGCTGCAATTTTTCAAATTATAATTGCATTAGGGGTGCAGTACCTTCTGTGGTTAATAGAAGTTCATTACCTACTCCTTAGGGACACCTAGTAACAGCCTGTGGTACTGCACCCTTTCTTTGCTTAGTGGACTTTTTTTAGGTCTCGCTATTCGATGCGCACGCATCGAGCTTGCGAGGATATAGGGCTTTAAACAAACTTTAACTAACTGGGCGATTTTCCCAAAATCACAGGATGTTGAGTGGATGCCGAGACTCGAACCTGGTTCCCCAGCTCCAAATTCATCAGCACTGCTCGTTGTGCCACATCTTCTCCCATGTTTTTTTTTTACGAGGTTTTGGGCAGAGGTATTGAGTTAAATAAAAACACAGAGTGAATTCATGTTACATCATCCTCTGACCAACAAGTGTAATTTTCAGAGATTTCATCCATATGCGAATTAGTAGTTTTAAAACCTGACAAATCCTAAATTTGGTCTCACCAAGTCGACAAGTGTGCAGCTGGGGACTGGAGGTGAACCTACAGCAGATGCCCATATGCAACGAAAGGGCCACCATCTGAAATTAGCTGTTTGCAGCAGGCATCCATCTGCAGTGACGAAGCCTGGCTGTCGATGGGTACTATATACAGCGACATCACATGTGCAGTGAGGAAGACGGCACCTGACACAGTTTTCTTGTCTACAGCTGCAGCAAAAAGGCCTGATCTCAGGCCGAGAGCATGGCATTTGCAATGAATAGCGCCGCCTGAAATTAGCTGCCTGTGTCAAGAGCTACAAGGATGCATTTGCAATGCTATGTCTAATTGTTTCTGGACAGAAAGTAGTTTACAGGCAAGGCCGCTGCTCTGCCCAAGGGAGCATTTGTGCAGAGAGAAAGGAGAGAGGTTGCTTAGTGACAGGGTCTGCGCCTCGTGCCCGTCGTTCACCTTGTCCAGGGTAGCCTGCTACGGGTCCTGTAATTAGAAGTGGTCAGGCTGCCGTTTATGGGAAGCCCGTGCTTAGGGCAGGCTCTAGCTGGCAAGAGACGCAAAGGAAAAGGGCATAAAGAGCAGGCATGCTCTGAGCAACTACACAACGCACCAAGGCTCTATGACAAAGCAAGCATACCAGGCATGTTTCACGCTAAAGCAGGTATGGCACCTTATGTTAACAAGTAGCGACCGCCATTATTGTTCAATGGCATCGTCCTACGCGTGGTGTGTGGCCGCCACTGCTGAAGTGCGGGTGCCGGACAGTCTGAGAAGGGGGGGGGGAGAAATGCGACACGGCGGGCAGGGGAGGGGGCGGAGCGGGTAAAAAAAAAAAAAACAAGACGGAGGGAAGGCAGAGAAGGGGAGGGGGGAGGAGAAATGCGACACGGCGGGCAGGGGAGGGGGTGGAGCGGGGAGAGGGTGTGAAAGCAGCAGGGGCCTGGAGTGCGGCTGAGGGAACAGACTGCGATTTGGTGATGTGCACGCGCATTTTAGGTCAATGCGCTTGCGCATTGACCTAAAAGCCACGGGCACAGCACCAAATCGCCCAGTTAGTTAAAGTTTGTTTAAAGCCCTATATCCTCGCAAGCTCGATGCGTGCGCATCGAATAGCGAGACCTAAAAAAGAATGAGATGCTGAGCCTCTGGCAGAAGAATTGTAAGCCACACCTCAGTTGTTGGCTCTGGGTATCTTTTGTTTTTGGAAAAAAAGTTATGTATCTCTGTAATGTATAGAATCTATTAGTAGATTACTGGCAAAGATGAATTTTTGATACAAAATGTTGCAGATGTAACACGCGGCCAATTTATCTTTTTCCCCATTTCCTAATATAAAAATTCCACGAAAACTTTGCTTAGTGAAAACCTAGACCTTGTTACACAAATTACAACTTGATGAACTTAAAAGTGTATCATATTTTAAATTGTAAAGCTTAAAGAGATCACACATAGACCCCTCACCTATTTCCCCCATCAACTGTAAGCAAGTACAGAAAAAAATGGAAATATTTACTACTGACAAAAATTAAATAAATATTTTCTCCCTTCCACCGTGTTTTAGAAATCTGAATAGAAATTTCAGAACAGCACATATGTTGTTGATTCAATAAAAAAAATTCATTTTTTTTAACAACAAAATGTTGTTATGCTGAGGCTATCTCCTCAGGCCTCCTCACAGTTAAATCACAAACCCTGGGTATATTTACAATTTCCAACATGTGAGGTGAAAAAAACACTCAAGCATATTTAACCTGGCTATCATTTGCTGTAAAAAGTAATAAAGTGTGATTTTGTTCCCAAATGTCTTAGAGCGTGCTTATCACATACTGGAAAGATGCAGAGGTCTCTTAAACAGTTACATAGTCTTGCTCCCAATTACATCTTTAAAGGAATTAATGTCTTTATTGCAGTAAAATCAAAGGGTGGTTTGCATCGTATTGTCTCCATCACCCATCATGCAGTCACCGCACCTGCAGCATTCCATTTATAGCTCTGTTATTTTGTAGACCATCTAGAACCACAACCTATGTGTTGTCCTTAGTGGTGTCATACTAGATCTGCACTACAAAGCAGTTGCGGTGGGAGTATGCCAGGGTACCTGTTTGGACTGAGCCATTGCAAAACCTGGATTTTCCTCAACTATTATTGAGGAAAGTCAATATTTTTTCAAGTTACAGGAGCTAGTATTCCGCTTCCAATCTTTCCTTTCCTTAATGTAGCATCTAATGTAGTTTAACATAAGTTCCTTTCCCATGAGCCTTAGAAAAACGATAAGAATACAAGTAAAACATCAGCATTAGTATTTCTAATATAAGCCAGAGAACAGGCAAATCTTTTGTCGGAGGGACTAAAAACACAGCCCTCATCGCCACCATGGAAATAATGATGCTAGCACTCAGTCAGAGAATCTGAAAGAGCAAGGTCTTCCAGACAAACCAGCAAATCTTCAGATTGATCCATCGATTGCTGGTGCAAGAGCTATTGATGAAAAGTATAGAATTATAATCTAAAACGACATAGAGTAACACTTTTCAAACTCCAGTAGACACCAAAGCAGAATAATACTTCCCCTGCCCCTTTCTTCAGTAATCTGCAGATCTGAGAATGTCACTCAACATGCACTTTTGAGAAAGCTTTGGAGGTCATAGCTCCATTCACAGAATCGGTGCCTAGTGTTAATATGTGCTGAATTTATATGTATCATTCATTTGACGCACCTTACTAGTTGGATGAAGAATATGAGAGTATGTATATTAAAATCAAAAACTGAAGTGAAGAGGGTGTTCTCAGATTGTTCTTCTAAATGCATAATCCCTTTAAGATCAAACAATAAACCATTTTGGCTGAAGAGGATATTATCTCCCCATCTTGAGAAAAAGTCGAACTCTAGATTAATGTTCCATAGGAAATGATATTGGGTAGCCAGAAACTTGTATAGTCCACCTTATGGATTTCAATAGGGTAGCATATTTTCTTTTAGCAGTTTTATATAGTGCAAACTCTGCCCTAGGACCTAGTAGGGCATTACAAGAGTGCCACATTACAGTACCTATGGCCAGATTAACTTTTTTCAGGCACTGGTAGATTTGCCCAGAATCACAGGATGTTCAGCCAGCACTGACACTTCAACCTGGTTCCCCAGTTATAATGTTGGTGGTTCTGGTTGTTGGTCCATATTTATTCATCTATGAATGAGTTTACTCTGTGGGTTTTCTATTGACCGTCTGCATGCTGGCATAACCCTTCTAGTACATTTTAGATACTGCTGCAAAAAAGTAATCTATGATTTTCTTTCTACATTTCTTCTCCTCTTTCACAGTGAATTACTGCCTTGCACAATATATACTGTTAGAACTGACATAGTTGGTGTGGTATTCCTCTAGGCTTTTTACCTTCCTCTTGTGTTTTTGAACACTTTCTTGTGCACATTTGAACTCTGTGTTGTTTGCCCCTGCTAACCAGTGTTAAAGTGTTTGTGCTCTCTCTTAAAACATGGTAAAATAGGCTTACACCTGAAAGGTACAATTAATTAACTTCTAAGTCCCTCATATGTGGTTCTACCTGTACACAGGTAGATTAAATACTACTAGTGGGTTGCAACACTCATTGTGCCAGGCACTAATGTATCCTTTTAATAACACTATGGCTGCTAAGGCAATTCCCCTCCTGTGCTGGGAATTGCCATTTTGCTGGTGTCATGACGAGCTCAGCTCGTCATGAGCACAGCTCCAGGCTACCTCATGACGAGCTGAGCTCGTCATGAGCATGGAAGGGGTTAAAACATATCCATGGCCTGCCACTCTCAGTATTAAACTGCCATTTTGACCTAGCAGATAAAACCTTTAGTCAGTACATTTACTTTAGAGAGTGGCAACGTTTGGCGTAGGTGGAATAAGTTACCCCTGAGGAAGGGCATAAGTTGCCCGAAATGCATTGAGTTATAAAGTAATATCCACGCCACATCATTTAAGTGTGTTTTGCAAATATTATCCTATCCTAAAAGAAAAAAGGGGAATCTCCATTTGTTGTACGGAAAGGCCTAAATAGGCATTTGTTGAATCTGGTTTAACAACAATGTACATGATTGGACAAGCATGGAATATGAATTAAGATCAAGGTTTATTAAAATGGTTTAATATAAGGTAGAAATCTATGGTGTATATTCATCTGCGAATTTCATTCAGTGCTGTGCACCCCGAGCTGGGACCTGGAGAGGCTCCACAATCTTTGTTAACATACTCTGCGTGCACGACGGCACACTTTGCAGGATTGTTTGCCGTAACAATTGATGATGTCGTACTTTAAAAAATACATTTGCAAGTATGAAATAAGGTGTCCATACTACCACTCTTTTGGAATTGACACAGAATAAACCCTTTGCCAGGCCTAAACCAACCTTTTTAAAACTTAAATCACTCTTAAGGAAGTACCTAACCACTCATAGGGCAGAGTGCATGGTATTTAAAAAGTAGGACATGTGTGTTTAATTTGTTCTGGTCCCTGTGTGAAAAACTCCTGAACTTGTTTTTCACCACAGAAAGGCTATTTCTCCTGTAGACTAATACTGGGATAGCTTACTATACGTAATCAGTGATTACTGCAGATTGGGAGCAAATAGAGCAATCTGTTCCGACTCAAAATCCTCTTTAATGATAAAGTTGGATTTTAAGTAACTTTTCTGAAAATGCCACTTTTAGATGTTTTCTGCCTAAGCCAAATAAACCTTTCTGCCTGTGCCCAGGGTCACATGATTGTGAATGGCACTCCAGTGGTGTTGTGTATATTTCTTCCAGACAGAGAGACAAAAAAAGTCTAAGTGTGGAGGGAGAGGGTCTTCCTGAGAGGATGGCTGGGGAAGTGTGCCTTGTCCTGATTACACTTCAAAGAACCTTACCTGCAGCATACACAAAGGCACCTGACCCCAGGCATGCCCTTGCCTTGGTCATCTTAGACAGTTTGAAGCCAAACCAAGGGGAAGAACTGACCAGAACCAATTTTGGGGGGTAGGCCAGAGAATTCCTCCACACAAAAGATGGCACCAGGTGCAAAAGTGGCACTTTTAGAACCTCTTATCAGACCACTCTTGGACCAGTAGAAGATTGAGAAAAGGACTCCCCTGCTGTCTGAAGAAGAGAGATTGGCCTGCTTGCCTTGAATCCAAGCTCCCCAGAAGTGACTCCATAGGCCACTTGGCTGAACCTTCTTTTGAACTACAGGGTCCCAAGCTTCCAGAGGTTTCCCTGTAGCATGTAACAATACATCCTTGGATGACTTCCTAGGAGCTTGCTCCCAGCCCTCCTTTACCAAACTGAGGTCCTCTCACAGTGTGCCCATACAAAAGCTCAAGGAGCTGAAGCCAACTCCCTTCTGCAGTACCTCTCTGTAGACAAAAAGAAGGCATTGTATGAGGACGTCCCACTTATGTCTCATGGGTTCCGACAGACCCCCAATCATGCCTTTCAGGGTTCGGTTGAACCTTTCAACCAACCCATTATTCTGGGGGCGGTAAGCAAACTGTGCTCTGCTGCTAGCAAGCAAGAGCCCAAAAAAAGCTCTTGCTTGCTAGGAGCCGAGCGCATGTGCAGCAGCTTCCTCTCTGTCAAAGCAATGCTGGCTCCCGCAGGAGGTGGGAGCCGGCAGAGATGAGTGTGCCTTGAGGCTCCCCCTGCAGTCCCCAGCAGAGTGGGTGCCCTGGGTGGGTAGGTAGGTTAAGGAAACAAGGGTACCCCGTTAAGTGAACCTGGGGTTTGAATATATATATATATATATATATATATATATATATATATATATATATATATATATATGGCAATGGTTCAGGGGTGGCCTACTTGGGTCCAAAGTTACAAGAAGACATTAATTTTAGAACCTAAATACATTTATTTAGGTTCTAAAATAATGTCTTCTTGTAACTTTGGACCTAAGAAGGCCACCCCATAACCATTGTTATATATATATACATACATGAAACGTCTTTCCTGTTCTCTATTTTTGGATGTATTTCTTATTCGAGGCTATTTTGGATTGCTGGATGCGAGGTGTTTTGAGGTCCTGACCTCTGGCTCCGATACTACACGGAACCTGGACTGATCTTTTCATATATATATATACACATACACCCCCCCCCCACCCTCATTTGAGTCCAGGGAATGGGGTCCTCTGGGGCAAAATCGGCCCCCTCACATTATTTTAAAAAACAAAATTAAGAAAAGAGGCCAGGCCCTGAGGGATTGGGTCCCGGGCGGAAACCAGCCCCCCTCCTTTTAAGGCCCTGGGGTATTGGGTCCCGATGGCTAATTTGGCCCGGGGATGGGGGTGCGCGCCCCCCTATTCAAAATAGGCATGGGGATGTAGTCCCTAGGACTGAATTTGGGACGGGGGGCCACATAATAAGACAAAAGACCAGCAAGTCGCCAGAGGCCCTGCCCCTTTCACCACTGCTCTGCAAATGCACTTCCTGGTGCACAACTGGTTTGGGTATGAGGTCCCTTTGGGTGCAGGGGGTCCTTGGGACCAACAAGCCTCCCTGTTACCTCCAGTAAATTACAAACAGTGGGATTGCTAAGTTGTCTTCTCAGGCCAACCCACGCCCCCTTTTTTCACCACTCTGCAAATGTGCTTCCTGGCACTGCGGGTTGAGGTATGCAGACCCATTGGCTGCTGAGGTTTCTTGGGAGCAACAAGCCCTCATGTTACCTCCAGCAAGTCCCACAGAACGTGACTGCTGAGAGGACTTTGGAGGCCAAGCCCCCTTTCTCCACCACTCCTGGTGCACTGCTGGTTGGGAGATGAAGTCGCTTTGGCTCTATATTGTACTTGCGGGCCAACAAGCCCTCCTGTTACTTCCAGTAAGTCCCAGGCTGTATTGGTGAGTGGGTGTGTCAGTGACTGTATGGGTGAGTGAGTGGCAGTGTGAGTGGCTTTATGGGTGTGTAGTCCCTGTATGGGTGAGTGAGTGGGTGTCTGAATGGCTCCATGAGTGAGTGACTGGTTGTATAAGTGGCTGTATGGGTGAGTGAGTACCTGTTTGAGACAGTGTATGTGTGAATGGCTGTATGGGTGGATTTGTCTGCTTGTATGGCTGTGTGAATCAGTATGTAAGTGGCTGATTGTATGTGTGAATGTGAGAGGCTGTGTAGGTGAATGAATGGGTGTGTGGGTGAGTGTGGTTCTCTGAGTGGTTGTATGGGTAGTGGCTGGTTGTATGAGTAGCTGTATGGATGAGTGAGTGGCACTATGAGTG
This sequence comes from Lissotriton vulgaris, assembly GCF_964263255.1. Lineage (NCBI taxonomy): Eukaryota > Metazoa > Chordata > Amphibia > Caudata > Salamandridae > Lissotriton > Lissotriton vulgaris. The sequence continues at coordinate 134,835,465 of NC_141697.1, read as the reverse complement.
TGTGAGTGGCTCTATGGGTGAGTGAGTGGCTCTATGGGTGAGTGAGTGGTTGTGTGAGTACTTGTATGGGTCTGTGGATGGTATGTGCATGTTTGTGTGGGTGTGTGAGTCGGTGCATGAGTGGTTGAATGGGGAGGTGAGTGGTTCTGTTGAGAGGCTGTATGGGTGAGTGAGTAGAGGTGTGAGTTTATGGTTGAATTAGTGGGTGTCTGAGTAGCTGTAGAGGTGAAGGAGTGGCTGTGGGTAGGTGTATGGGTGAGTGGGTGTGTGGTTGGATGTGTGAGTGGTTCTGAGGATTATCATTTGAAATGTCATCAGTGATGTCAGTGACCATGTCATGGGTGATGTAATATGTTAGGTCGTAAGCAGTGCATTGCTGGGGCATAAGTTATACTTAGCTCAGGTAACTATAACTGCTGAATATCACTGGTTCTGTATGAGTGAAATATATATATTCTATATTCTTTTACTGTTTTTCGTCATAGCCGCCGCTCTCAGCGCAGCGGATGCAAAAGCTCACAAGGGTGGTAACTCGGGTATCAATTTCCAAAGCCACACACACACATAGCTACACACACACACACACAGAGCCACACATACACACACACAGAGCCACACACACACACACACAGAGCCACACAAACACACACACAGAGCCCCCCCCACACACACACAGAGCCCCCCACACACAGAGCCCCCCACACACACAGAGCCCCACACACACAGAGCCCCACACACACACACACACAGAGCCCCCCACACACACAGAGCCCCCCTCACACACAGAGCCCCCCCTCACACACAGAGCCCCCCACACACACAGAGCCCCCCACTCATGGCGAGAGCCGGGAAGGAAGGTGGAGGGAAGGGAGAGAACCCAGGAGGAGAGCCGGCGCGAAGAGGGAGAGCAAGCAGAGGTGGAGGAAAGCAGCACCAGTGAAGGTAAAGAGCACAGCGAGAAGGAGGGGAGGCAGTTCATGTCTAGGGAGGGCAGACAAGTGACGGAGGTGAGGGAACAGACAGGCGGGAGGAGGGTGATTCGAGAGGCGACAGAGAGGGATGGGAAAGAACTGAGACGTACGAGACGAAGATGAGCAGAGGCGACCAGACCAGTCGGAGAAAGAATAGAGAAAGATGGCTTATCTGTAAAATTGCCATTCATTTTAGAAGCGCCGTTAATTATTATGCAAAGTTGTAAATGATGTCGATTTTTATGATAAACTGAGAATATATGCTTTTTATGTTTATAGTGTTTCATAAACCGATGATAAACTAATATTTTGATAAACAGTAGATCAGCGGGAGCAAGCAAGAGCCGAGAACTGCTGGGGTGAGAGCTGGAAGTGGGTTCTAGGTCAAGGAATGGAGAGATATCAGAGGTGTGGACAACAAGAACAGATTGAGAGAGCAAGAGAGTGCAGGAGAAGAAAAAGTAGGCGAAAGAGAGAGCAGGGAAACTGCAAAAGTGGTGGGTGGGGAAAGGGACAGGTCAGACCGGAAAAGAGAGGGCAGACAGAGACAGAAGAGGGGGAGCAGAGGGCAGCAGGGAAGGGAAGGCTTGAGGGATGGGTACAGGGCAGACGGAGGGACATGAGAAAGCAAAGGGGAGATGGAGGGGGCGAGGGTACAGACAGAGCAGAATATATAGAGTGGGTGGAGGCGAGTTTAGGAGAAAGAACGGAGATAGGACTGAAGAGAGGGAAAGAACAGATGGGTGAGAGGGAGAAGAAACATGCAGCGACACCAGGAGAGAGGAATACATCTAGTGGAGCAGGGAGAGGATAAGAGTGCGGAGAAGCGAGATCAGAGGTAAGGAAGACTGGGGAGAGGGCTGGGGACAAGTAGAGAACAGGGGAACTCCAGAAACCGGGGGTGAGGAGGGATGCGTGCACTTTAAGGAGAGAGGGCAGAGGGAGTACGTGGAGGCGAAAGGAGAAATCTGAAAGAGGATGAAAGAGCAGGCGCTGCGATGCGATATGAGGGGTGGAGGCGAGGGTGGAGGCGATGGTGGTGGGGCAGAGAGGAGCGGATGAGGAGATAAAGTGCCGGTCTGAGTTAATGAATGAAAGCTGGGGAACTGGAGGTACGCCTTGTAAAAAATACATTGATTATTATCCTGGATAGAATTAAATAAGTAGGAAAAAGTCCAGGAGAAAAAACCCACTCGTGGGCAAACAGGCAGGGGTAGAGAGCCAGAAGTGGGTTCTAGGTCAAGGAATGGAGAGATAGCAGAGGTGTGGAGAACAAGAACAGATTGAGAGAGAGAGAGAGTGGAGGAGAAGACGAGCATGAGGGCGGCAGAGCTGTAACCCGAGGCGCTATACTCTGCAGGCACTGCCCTGACGGAAGCCGAGCAGCGCATTCCTGGCACAGGTGACTTCACTCCAGCTCGGCCTGTGAAGCGCTGCGGGATTACAGCGCCTGAGGCCACAGAGCGCAGAGTGTGGCCCGGGGCTGCATATAGAACACGATTGTGCGGTGAAATATATACATATAAAAGCAAACACCGTCTTCCTGCACAGCAGAGCCCAGCCGTGCTGCACGGGCGCAACTGCATTGCCAACTCACTCCTTCAGCCTCTTGAAGTCTTCAAATGAAGGACTGCTGTAATATTGTATCAGCAGCAAGACACAGCTCGGTCTGTGTGGCTGCGTTATATGAGGGGAGCTGTAACTGTGGGCGCTATATCCAAAACACCACAGCGTGGAAGGCCTGTGTGTGGCAAGCGCCAATAAGTGCACCAGCCTTGCAAGGCACTATAGGGTGGCACGGGCGGATGAGCAGACATGTGGCGCTTTAATGTGGACATGCCAACCTGCCCCACACACAGCTTCAGCGAGGGTCTGAGAAAACACTATTGCAAGGCCTCAAGGGACACTGGAGGAGTCCACAGAGGTGGCAGTGGGGATATGAGGGCGGGGGCTACCCCAAAATCCAGGAAAGTGGCAGCTCGGGCGTGAACCGTCCCCACCTCTGGCTCCCTGGTGAGGCCTTTAGTGAGGATTTACGTTTATCGTGTTTTTCCCTGTCTTAATGTTATGCCTCACGCCTGCCACCGGAAGGGGCTGCTGGCACCAGAAGCAGGGGTCTTTATCCAGCCCTGAGGGCTCCACCTGAGGCTGGCAGACACCGGGGGGCCTCACAGCTCGCACCCCCTCTGTTGCAACCCACATTCCAACATGTAGCACGAAGCAGGTACAACCAGTCAAAAGGAACAAGTTAGAGAGCAAGGAAACAACTGCAGCATGGAGAGTTTCCCGTAAAGTTTCACTGCGGAGTTACGCCAGCCCTCCCCCCCCCGAAAATGACGGGCGTTTCTCCGAGCCATTTGTGAATGATCTCGGAGAAACAAGGTGGTGTGGAGCTCTCCTCTCTTGCCTTACCATCTCGGAAGGCAAGAGAGGAGTGCTCCACACCACCATGTTTCCCCGAGGTCATTCAGAAATGGCTCGGAGAAACGCCCATAATTTTTTGGATTGAGGGGCGTGTTTAGGTCAGACTGGGACCTTGGCAAGAGGGAGGCTGTAACGCCCACCACTAGAAAAGGGGCGGGGCTTAAAAAAAGAGAGAAAAACGCCCCCGAATCTGCTCAAGCCGGGGCTAGAACCGAGTGACGCTCCTCTCCTCCAATGGCTGGCCAGCATTTACGAGGCCAGCCAATGGAGAAGAGGGGTGGGTTCAAGCCCCCATACTACACAACATAAAATCTTCAGCTCCGCCCGCTGCTTACGCTGTGCGACGGTACCCTCGACCTAAAAACGGCTCAGCAGACCACAAGACAGGGGGTTGGGGGGCACGGTGTTTGCATCATCACATGGGAAGCCGGAACTGATTGATGCCTTTGAACCGCGCAAAAAATTGTAGTTATTGAGGATAAAAAAGATAGTTTTTTTTTAATTGCTTGTACTGCCAAAGTGAATTACTTATAATAAAGTTCGGTTTATAAAAGTTAAAAACATGCTAGACTTGGAATAGTCCGTATGTCAGGACAAATAATTCAAAATAGGAACCAAACAAGAACATTAAGAAACAACAGAAAGCAAATTCGAACAGTCATCTGCAGTGGTATAAGAAACTCATGCTGGAGCTGCGGTAAATTGCCCATCTGTAATCTCAGTCCCGGACATGTTCATCAGATTTTCCCGCAGTGGTCGAGTCCGTGGAAAATTGCAGAGCGGAACGTAATTCCTCCCTGTGATTGACATAATTAGGTTCACTCTTTTAATGTCAACTGCAAATCAAGCGCTATGTACTCTCGAGAAAGAAATTCCATGTGCCAACATGGTAAGTGGAAGACTACGAAAACAGGCATTGGAAATGCAATAGGTCTTCCATTTGTTTGAGTTAGAGCTAGTGGCATTGTATATGGAAATGTATTTTCCTTGTGGGTTGTGGAGTGAATAAATGTGGTGTGGAGTTATGTGGGTTGGATTGGAATAGTTGTGGAATTGTGGGGCGCGGAATTATGTGGCAAGGTGTGTTTTGGATTTATGTGAATAGTAATTATGTGGTATTGAGTGTGCTGGGATTATAAGGAGTGGATTTGTGTGTTAGGGTGTGTAATGATATGCAATGGTATTTTGTGTTATGGAGTGGTATATAGTGGAGTTTAATTATGTGGTGTGCTGTTGAATTTTGTGGCATGATGTGGCGGTGTGGATTGGAAGTATGTGGTGTGTTGTGCAATTGTGTTGTTGAGTTGTATTATGTGGTTTGGTGTCCAATTATGTGGTGTTGATTGGAAATGTGTGGAGTTCAATTTTGTGGTGTGGAACTGTGTGGATAGTTTTGCCTTATTGGTGAACAAAAAGTGAATTGGGTAGGAGGTAAGCTCCAGATCTGTGTGTTTGGGTGTTAAAAAAGGAATGAGTTAGAGCTTTTGGCGTTGTGTGGGCAGGCTGGCAGACAAATATCACTGTATGGTGTTGCTGCCATTCTGCTAATGAATGACTAACTAGGGCTAGAGGGGAAACGACATCACAGAATCAGGGCATGTTCTCTCCTAATAGAGGAAAATGTTTATCAGCATATCCTACACAAAGTGTGTTTGCTTTTTGTCGAAACAGTGTCCAAGGAGGTCATGCTTAGCGTGGCTACCTTGTGTGTAAACTTGTGCTTACAAAATCCCAGGAGAGAAACCAATGCCTTCGAAAAGTTTCTACAAAACAAGCCTTGCACTCCTACTATTTCATCGTGAGCAACTTCTAAATATTAACAGCAGGGTATAAAACAGAAGTAAATGCCTTCTGGTTTGTGCTAGTAACATGGTATAGAAGAGCGAGGAAAAAAATAGCCTACAACATTTAAATGTAAATAGGACAAAGGACTAAAGCTCATTTTCTTTAAAAAACGATGACACAAATTTAAATAAGAACAAAATCGTCCCAGTGAAGTACATTAGTGGCATTGTCGACCTACATTGCTGCTGCAATTCTCACAATAGTTTAATGCTTGGACAAAAATTTCTTTTCTGAGGAAGCAAAAATAGAGGTGAGCCACAAAAAACAAATTAATTGTAACAGTTGCATTAGCGGCTCTGCAGAATGTACTCTCTCTCTCTTTATGTTACTTCTTGGATAGTTGCCATTCTCCCTTCCAATTCACTTCACAGAACATGCTAAAGTCTTAATTTTGAAAAGCGAATGAACTCTATGTGGGGTGCCAGGGCCTAATGCAGGCGGGGGTCAGCTGCGATGTGAAATTAGGCTGGAGAGGGATCACTACAAGAGCAACATGTCAGCAGAAGAGTGTTCGTTTTTTACGTAAGCTCTGCTTTTTAGGTCTCGCCTTTTGCAGCGCACAATCGCTTCTTAGGAGGGACCTCTTGAAATCGCTCCGGGCTTTTGTGGAAACTCGTGCATGTTCAGCACTGTTTCCAATGAGCCCTCCTGCATGTGTGGCGTTTGCCTTGCGGGAGCGAGCAGCAGCGCCATCTGTTAGCAATTATCGCGCTTGCTCCCGGAAGGTAAACGCTGTACATGGACTGAGCCTACTGTGGCGTTTCTGGCCGCAGAGTGCGCGCCGCTTTAACTTTCGCGGGGCCGCACTTGTCTTTCAGCGCTTGTTTTTGTTGGACTGGTATGTTTCTTTACAGTATTTTAATCATGCCAAAAGGTCTTGTGATTTAAACATGAGAAAACGACCATGTCTAGAACTTAAAGAGCAAGCGATTAGAGTCTTTCGTTTTTAACTTGTTTAAAAACCTAAACAGGTTTATCAAAAAGGAAACAGACACTTGTAACACTAGGCCATTGGTCATGTAAAATTAGAGTAACCTCAAAAACCCTATGCACATGTGAGTCTTGCGGTATATATGGTTCATCCGCCCCGCATATGGGTTGATGGCAGTTATCATCGGTTACTCTAAATTGGTGATGTTGCCAGCCTCAACCTGAGGCACCTCTGGCATATAGTGCAGTGTCCAGAGAAGCAGGAAAAAAGTGTGTCAAAGGAAAAGGGGTATAGAAAAAACCATAACAGGGATTTAAAAACTGAAAAATCACCCCAAGTGATTTTATTTGATGGTGTGATTATTCAGGTTGTTAAAAAGGATCTATTACTACTAGGTTGATCGAGTAACTAGATCATAGTAGTTGAAAAACATTTATCACACAAACGTCGACATGTTTCTGCTCTGTCGGCCCGCAGGGGTCTATAGAGCATTCGTCAGGACTAACTACAAATGGACAAACAATGTTCGAATTACTCACACCTCTTTGTGTAGTATTGCATTTATACCCTGTACACTTTGTAGGGTTGTAACTCCTCCGTTTTCTGAAAAGAGAAGGGAGAAAACATCGAGAAAGACACACTCTTTATATTCAATCCTAATTTAGGCTAGTACCACGAGTAGAATAACATTATTATTCATAGCTACAATCAGGCATATTCGTCTCTAAAGTAAGGAGGGTTAAGGAACTGGTTCGAGCTTATCGCGCTGTCGAAAGGGAAGTGTACATACATTGCCAGCATCTTGCGCAAAAGGGAATAGAAAGTAGTGCACGCTGGCCTCTTGTAAACAAGCAGAGCGGGTCAAATGTGTTATTGAAAAAGCAGCCTCTAAGAGCGCGTGTGGAAGCAGCCTCCAGAAAGGAACCTATTAGGTAAAATGGGCGAGTTAAATTAGACGCTGCGCATTCGCGTACCTTATTAACAGAGAGTGCTTGCTTGCGTCGGGGGGCCCTCGGGACTCAGAGCTGTATTCAAAAAATATCGGGGTTAATCAGTATTCAGTTGGTCACCTTACCGCAATTCAGTCGGAGATGCTGCACGACTCCGCCATTACCCGCGTGCACTGGTGCTCACGTCTTGTGCTGACTCTGCCCCCGGAAGTTAGTAAATCCGGCTGGGCAGGCGTTTTTAAAGGGAAGACACTTTCTGTTTGCGTGTTAGCGGGCGTATCTAGGTGGATTGTTTTTTGTGAGCAGAACTTTATTGCTCGCAACAAAAGAAAATAGAAGGTTTACAAGTGTGGTTAAAAACGGCAGTCTCTTGTGTTATGGATTTTACAGATTTACTGGGCTCACATTATAGCTAGCATTGATAGGTAGATTGGTTTTCTTGAACAAAAATTGTTTTATAGCTTGCATCAATGAATTTTAGCGGGTGTTGTTAATGAATAAGGCAGTCTCTTATAGTGTAGATGGTACATCGTTTAGTGATTCAGTACACAGGAATTGAAGAGTCATCATTTTGAAAATTGATGCCACGGAATGGAATCATTAAGGCCATTTTCATAAGTTCTGAGGCGTTCCACCCACCTCTGTTCTTTTTCGAATAAAATTCTTTCACATCTCTGGGATTTGTCGGTTAGCATTTCAATTACTGACCAGTGGATGTCATCGCAGGAATGGCCTGCTTGCACAAAATGGGTACACAGTTTTGTGGTATTCTTCTTTAATCTTATATTACTGCGATGTTCGCCAATCCTTGTTTTTATTTTTCGGCATGTCATCCCGATATAACGTTTTCCGCAGGGGCAAGTCACTGTGTAGATGACATGAGTCGAATTGCAATTCGTGTGTTGACGTTGTTGCCAAACAAAGGTGTCAGAGAGCTGTAGTGTTTTTGTAGCAGTTGTAGTTTTGCATGCTACGCATGAACCGCACGGATAGTGTCCAGTTACTGGTGACATAGTTATATCCCTGGGCAGACTCACTTGTAGTTTTTTTGGTGGCGGTCGAGTATGCACCAAGACGTCCTTGATGTTTTTGGTTCTCCTATTGGCAAACCTTGGTCTGGGCCAATTGAATTGTCCGGTGTGAAGGATATGCCAGTTCTTGGTAACTAGTTTCTTTACTGCGTAAGATGCCTGGCTGAATGTTGTCACACAGGTGGTTAGATCAGGTATTGTTTCTTTCTCGAATGTTTGTAGGAGGCATTCTCTTGGTTGATTTGTTGCTCTTTTTTTGCAGAGTTGGATTGTTTTCTCTGTATAGTTTCTTTGTCTCAGTCTGTCACATAGTTCATTCGCTTGTAGTCTGTAATCTGAGTTGTTACTGCAGTTCCTCTTCAAACGGAGGAACTGACCATAGGGAAGGTTGTCCCTCAATGGTTTGGGATGGAAACTTGCATAGGACAGAATGCTGTTCTTGGCCGTGGGTTTCCTGTATGTTTTTGTGTGTAACTCATTATCCTTTACGAATATGGTTATATCAAGGAAATCGAGGTTGCTGTTGGTGGCTGTGTGTGTGAATTTAAGCCATGGGTCAAGGCTGTTAAGCCAGTTCATGAAAGTCTGTAGGTCCAATTTTGTGTCCCAAATCATAATGATATCATCAATGTATCTCTTCCAGTATAAAATACTGGAAGAGAAGGTGTTGTTTACATTGATTATGTTGAGTTCTTCAAAGTGACTCACATAGAGCCCAGCCACCGAGGGAGCGAAGGCGCTCCCCATAGAAGTTCCATGGATTTGAAGGTACATATCGTCTCCAAAAGCGAAGAAATTTTCTTTCAGTGCTAACTTACAGCACTCTAGAATGAAATGTCTTGGTGTTTTGAATTCCCAGTTTTTCGAGAATAGGACGTCTTCTAAAACTTGCATGGTATCGTTTTGAGGCAGACTGGTGAAGAGGGCTTCAACATCTAAGCCCACAAGAAGCATAGTTTGTGGGTTGAAAGGTTTTTTATCTATTTGTACCAAAAGGTCTCTGGTGTCTTTTAGGTATGCCGGTGTTTGTTGGACAAGAGGTTTCAAGAATTCATCGGCAAATTTGGAGAGTGGTTCCAATATTGAACCGATGCCCGAAACTATCGGACGTCCTGGCGGTGGACTTCTATTTTTATGAGTTTTTGGCAAAGAATAAAAATAGGGGGTAATGGGTTCCTTCGCCATCAAAAAGTCAGCCTCCTTCGGGGTGATCCAGCCTCTCGTCTCGGCTTCGTTGACCATAATCGCAATGGTGTTCCTGAGTCTCTCAGTGGGGTCTGAGTCTATCTTTAGATAAAACCTTGTGTCAGATAACAGAGCTAAGCACTGTGAGTCATATCCTTCTTTGCTTAGGATAACAGTTCCACCACCCTTGTCTGCTGGCTTGATCACTATTTTTTCATTAGTTTTTAATGCTTCTAGGGCCAAGCGTTCGTTTTTACTGAGGTTTTGGTAGGGTTTTTTGTATTGCAATTTGTCTACCCCGTTGAGGAGTGCCTGTTCGAACGTCTGCAGTTCTGGGGGTATAGTTGAGGCTGGTGGATTAAAAGTGGATTTATTCCTCAAATTAGTATCACCTTGTTCTGTCGTCCCCATGTTGGAATTATGATTGGAGAAGAAAGCCTTCAATTTCAATGTCCTGCAAAATTCAGCTAATTCACTCTTTAATTTGAAAGTATCAAGCCTGGGGGTAGGAACAAAGCCCAGTCCCTTATTAAGGATTTCGATCTGTTCCTGTGGTAAATCCAAACCCGAGAGGTTAATTACGAGGGATTGGTCTTGCTGGTAGAGGGGTGTGATGCTGCCATGCTGCGTGTCTGCACATTCCTCTGTTGGTCTTGCCATCTGAGGGATTTTTTCTTGCCTCTTGGCTGGTTTTGGCCTCTCGATAAAAAATGAGGTTCTTGTTGGATGGTGTGCTGATTGTGCCCCATTTGATGTTCTCCTGAGTTTGGCATTTGTTGCATGCCTTGATTGTATGGATCCATCCAACCACCATAAGGTGTAACAAAAGGCTGGTAGTAAGGCATGTTGTACCCATGAAAAAATGGTCTCTGCCATCTATTTCCTCTCCTTGGGCGGTTTTGTCTATAATTATTCCTGCCTCTCTTGGGGAAATAACCATCTGTACTGTTGAAGGAATTATTGGAGGAATTGTTAGATTCGTTATCAGATCCTGTGTCTTGCGGGGAATACTCCTCCACGGTATAGGGGTGCATCTTTTCTTGGTTGAATTTCTTTAAATCTTTGCCAAGTTTGTTTAGTTTGCTTTGTGTGAGAAATTCTCGGGTTTCTTCCAATTCCTTGTTGATTTCATCTAGCCTTTGTTTGTATACTGCAGGGTTAATGCCCTTCTTAAGCTCTTTTTCACAATCCTCAATCTCTTTTAGGAGTTTATCTGATAATCTTTTCGCAGTTTTCACAATTAGTACCAGGTAATCGAGAGTACACTTCCACGAAATCGAGGACCAATCTCGTCGGAAGGCCAGGTCGCTCAAGAAGATACGTGGGGCATTGGTGACCCAAAGGCCTCTTGGGGCTGCTTTTACTCTAAGATATTCTGTCATTATAATTCCGTGAATAGATGTTCTCATCTCTTCTCTTTTTTTCTCCGTCAGTTTGTCCCAGTCATCTGCCTGTGCTAATGCTAAAAAACCTAAACAACCTAAAAAGGGCTGTGGAAATAACAAAGTATGGGCAGGAGCCCATACTTCCAGACCTGAGTGCGTATGTTTTATTGTGTGGCAGGTACCGGGACCAGTCATCTGCGTGACTTCACCGGGAACCCGGTGCAACACTAACATTCTAAACAGCTTTTTGGCATAGAACACTAAGAGGAAGGGGAACAAGGAAAAGGAATGTACCATCTAGAGGTAATACATTACAACAGCACTCCATGAAAGGGAAAGTCTTCGTTCTGTTGCTGTACAGTTATCTCCTCCCTACACTCCCTGTTCTTTGTCGACAAGAGTGCTTCTCCCCACCCTGTCACTGGTGCCCTCCCTGTGTGCTAGTCCTCTTTGCATTCCTGGGCCCGTGTTGTTGCATCCGCCACCCTTGCGCTCCCTCGTGTTACTTTACACTCTCTTTCAAATTCCCCTGCGTAGCTTCCACATACTGTGTTAGTTCCCCTCCTGCACTCCCCTGTGTTGCTTTACCCTATCCTGTTTCTTTTCTGTTTCTCCTTTGCCCCCCCATGCTTCTCTTAGTTTTCTCGTGTCTTTTTAACATTTCAGACCACAGCTCAGTCATGACGCATAGCAGCCTAGTACGGCACCGCTTTTCCCTACATATTTTTGAATCTCTATTACTTCCGGTGATGCTCTATCAAAATACTTCTCTTTCTGTGGGTTAGTTCTGATCTGCCCCACGTTCTTGTCTAGTCCACAGCCACTACCGGTGTTATGTAATATTTGATATCCCCTAATTTGTACTAATTCTAGTTATGGTGCAAGGATGTATGGCGCTCCGCAGTTTGTAAACTAGTATGTCGGACTTCTGGGCGCATGCAGTGGATCAGCAGGAACTGGTGCTGTGATAAGGGAGCAATATTCTGTTAACTAGGGGAGGGGGGTGTTTTCATATATTTATTTCAATACCCAGTGGGTGGATCTTGAAGGAAAAATCTCAAAAGTTTACATAATGTTGCTGTTTTCAGTTATTCTATTAAAATATAAGTGCTGGACCCAAACTTTGGAAGCATAGACCAGTAGACAATAAACCAATTTACTGTTCTAATATTGGGTATGTGAAAAATATTGCAGTAATCCTTAATAAAATGTTGCCAAGCACGTTGGCTAATGCTGTTCAATGCCTCTTGTGGAATGACAGAACAAAGGTTTCCAAAGCTTTGTGCCCACCTGCACATCCCTATGTCAAACCCTGGCGTTAGGCTCTTTCTTTGATCTCAACTTCTTTAATAAAATAGCTTTACATCTCCTGGAGTGTGCAGTCTATTCTTGAACAGCAACCCTCATATACCCTACATTCTAATTTGGACACTCATGCTCCCTGTGCCCAGCTATCTGCGAACGATTTAGTGGTAGTGTCTTCATGCTACCCTTCTGAAGCTTATCCACAGATGTTAGGGCTCTGTTTCTCATTGTGCCACTGACTAGACCGACCTGGGTTAGTCCTTATTAAGCCAACATGCACCTCAGTGCTGTATCACATTTTACTTTTTTACGTAAAGCCTACCTACTGTGACAGACCTATTGTGACGTACTTAGAGCTTCCTTGAGCTTATTGCATGCCAATCTTGTGACTGTACTCCCTGGAGCAATTTTAGCTCAAGTACTCCATATAAGGACATATGTTTTCTAGCGGTCTCAATCGCGTGCTCCGTGCTGCTCTCTCTCTCACCCGTGTGCTGAAGTACCGGGTTTTTATGGACCCAGCGGTGCCAGGGAGAACACCCAAAGACTTCGAGTCCTTCCTGTTTCAGACTACAGAAACACAGAGTCTTCTTGGTGAAGTCAAAGATCGTATTTATTGGCTGCAGCCAGTAACGGGTATCCTATAAGTACAACAGCATGAAGCGCATGTATGTTCTCAGGAGACTGCTCAAAATTATAAAGCCAGACTTCTCCTTATATACAAAATAATATGCTTCAGGCGAACATTCCTTATTTTACGGTAAACCATTCACATATTTTCGCCACAAAGGGAAAGCAAAGTCATGATGACAAGCCCACATTTCAGTTTGTCCAGTCCATAATCAATTACCCGGCAAGGCCCAGAACTTTCATCAGATATCGACGGACCCCTAATAAAAAGGGGCACCTCCTCCTCGTAAAACAGGTCATAAAGAAGAAACAGGGACAGGTGTGTGTGAGATTAGGCATGGTTTGTGTGTGATGATCGGTTTATGACATGTGCCTTGATTCTGATCTTGCTCGGCCACTGGGAAAGGAACTGCCCAAACAGGTTTGGCTTCAGGCAGTGGAGTTAGCTTGCCCAGGTCACAGCGGAGTCAGCAAAGGTGTACGTGTCCTTCAGATTGGTTTCGGCCTTATTCATTGCCTTATGTGAGGGCCATCACAAAATGGCTGCCGATCACAAAATGGAACCCGAGGGTTCCGGACGAAAAGTCTGATTTCAGGGTGATTCCGTCACTCGAACATGACGGAAATGTTTGTGCATAGTATTCGAACCATTACCGGTTTGCTGATATCAAAATCGTCATGGTACGTCGATGTTTATGACACGGGTCCTGAATTTTCAGTACCACAGACCCTTCTTTTGCCCTTACATAGGCAATAACCTATACTCATGCTAATCTGAGTCCAGGTCTATATTCATAAAGTCAATGAGATGTTGCTGTAGCATCATCCTATTACTTAGCTCGTTTCTCGATACAGGTTTCCTTACACACGATGTAGCACCGAGGCCACATATTGCGGGAGCACATTGTATGCATAGACAGAACAGGAAAAGAATGGCTAAGATCATCCCAATGACTATCAGAATCTTCCATCCCCAGGCAGATATCAGTTCCCAGAACCACCCCATCAAAGACCAGTCTCCCTTATCCACGTGAATGGATTCGGAGATTTTATACAGTTTGGAAATGGCCTGGTATACTGTCGGAGCGTTGTCTGGGATGAAAATGCAGCAACTTGATTGGATCACTTTACATACCCCACCTCGGTCTGCAAGTATGACGTCTAATGCGACCCTGTTTTGAAGAGTCATAAGACGATCCGACTGGAGCTCAGCAGTCAAATTACTAAGGGCACCGGCTGTTTCGATGACAGTGGATTCGACCACTCTTGTCAATTGCCTTATGCTCCTGCTGTTCACCATAGGCCCCAAAACGGCAGAAAACCTTTTACAAAATCACCAAATTCTTGTCCGGCAGTGTCATCTTTACTGATGACACCTCTAACTATCCTTGTCCTATGGTAATCCGCCGTGGCCGTGTAAGTGGGGGGCAACAAGAACGAAACAAAGCATGTGCCCGAGAAGTCAGGGGGCAAAAATGTATACGCTCTATCATGGCAGATGAAATAGGTACTCTTAGCTGCTAGGAACGAAGGGGAATTTTGAGATGTAAAAACATATTTTTCAGTGCAGACGCTCTTCACCAACTGAGCTCGTGGATTTTTGCCATTACCTTGCAGACATAGGTGACCCTGATGGGGTACAATGCAAATCGAGGAGGATCTCTTTGCTCGCTCATTCTCACTCAAAGTAACTCCATATTTAGTTATGTTCCATCTAACGTAAGCTTGCAACTCATCCCTAGGAATCGTTCTGTATGAGTCAATCGTTCTGCTCATATTTGCAATTCCTACTACCAAAGCTTTGTCGCTTGAGTTACTTTTTGTGGAACGTGGGGGGTATGGTTCGATGGCAAATATGAACATTGTCTGAAATGCCCATAAAGAACCATTGTAGCTAAATGGTAAGACCAAGTATGGGATACCCTTATCTGTCGTATGCGGCATAAGACCACACACCCAGCAGTTAGTTGTGTTTACTACTAATTGGTGCTGGTGTAAAAGTTGAACGAAAGAGTTATTTAAAAACTCTAATCTTCTAGAGGACTCATGTTCAGGCAGAGGGTGAAAAGAGTGCGGGGAAACAGTAGGAGGAGGTGCGGGCAGTGTAGTGGGTGCAAATGTCACATGAAAAGTGAATAGAGCATATCCTATTAAAAACATCATTACACCAAGCAACATGAAAGTACAAAATATCAAAGATCTTTTCTTCGTCATATATATACACAATTCGCCTTTAAAGTTAGTTTGTTTGGCAGGTCTCTCCATCTTGAAAACTCCATCCTCTCTAAGTTGCTGCCCGCGGCGGTAGGGTGTTCTATGCCAAAGAGTGCTTCTGTCAGTCCAGGGCAACTCCCTTAGACCGACCAGAACTGTCGACCTAACGTCTTCAGCTGCACTCCAGAGACTTGGCCAACCGCGACCCTAGCAGCAGAACCGGATGGCGGTTCGAAAAACAAAAATAAGCAAGTTTCTCAGACAAGAGAGCTGCACAATCAAAAAGTAAAAATAAATATTTTTTATTTGTCCATAGTCATAGTTCTCGGCCTCAAATTGTAACGGTTTCTTCCAGGTGCTGTTTGGTCTTGGAATAAGAGTTCAGGCTCTGTAGTGTCCAATCGAATTGACGGAGGCACAGCTTCTTGCAAAATATTGTCGCTTTTCTGTTCAGAAATTGTTCCTTTTACTCGTGCATCGCTAAAAGGTATAAAACGCGGTACAGTCTCAGTTTCAGAGTCAGCGATCCCCTCCTGGACCCTACGGTTGTACGGAAGAGGTAGTGGGATCCTCTTACAATGAATGCCGTGTATCCAGTGTTTCTTGCCGTGCACTCGGACTGCAGAGCGGGTTGCTAGCAAGACTTGATAGGGTCCCGTCCAGCGAGGCTGCTCGTTCTTGGTTCGCTGGAAATTCTTCACCAGGACCCAGCTTCCAGGTTCAATAGCGTGTCCTGGATCGTCAGGAGCTTGTGGCAGAGTTTCATGAACCTGTTGGTGAAAGACTCACAATTTAGCCGTCAATTCATACAGGTAATCAAGCAACACGGGGTATTCAAGTTCGCTAAACTTTGTTGGTCTTGGCATGCCCCAAATATCCGCCGGGCGGCCAAACACAACCTCATACGGACTCAAACCCACTTGGGAATGTACAGTCATTCTCCTAGGGGCAAGGCATCTGGCCATTGTAAACCAGAGCTAGCTTGGATTTTGGCCAATTTTAATTTAAGGGTGCCGTTATAGCATTCTACTAAACCAGCGGATTGGGGGTGATTTGCAGCGTGGAACTTTTGTTGAATGCCTAGCCCTACACACACTTTATTCATCACTCGACCCACAAATTCACTTCCATTATCACTCCAGACCATTCTCGGCATTCCAAATCTGGGGAAGAATTCCTTGACAAGGGCTTTAGCTGTGGATAAGGCAGTATTATCCTTCAGGGGGTATGCTTCCACCCATCTTGAAAAGGCACAAACAACAACGAGTATGTATTTCAAATTGTTGCACCTCTCCATGTGGATGAAATCTAGCTGCAAAACCTCAAACGGATAGTTTGGAGGCGCAAAATGACCAGCTGGAGTTGGGGTTCCCCTACCAGGATTGTTTTTCAGACAAACCATACAGTTCTTGACCACATTCTCTGCACACTTGGGTATTCCAGCATTTTGCCATACCGGGGCCAACAACTTACAGATCCCTTTCACACTGATATGGGCCATTCCATGAGCCATTGTCACCACTGCAAGCACATATGCATCGGGTAGCAACCATCGCTGATGTTCTGACAATTCAACCCAACATCCATTTGCATCCAATTTACCCTTACTTTCTCTCCATTCATTCAATTCTTTCTCTGTAGCTTCAGCTTGAATGGATTTCACACTCTCAATCGTATCTTCACACATACCAACGTCACCAACCCATTGTGCAGGGCCTGCAACATACATTCGACTCATTACATTCCTTGCAGTTTCTTTCGCGACTTCATCTGCAAACGCATTTCCGCGACCAACATCATCAGTAACCTTTTTCTGAGCACTGCATTTCACAATCGCAACTTGTAACGGCAAGGTAAGTGACTCGAGAAGCTCATTCACTAATTGACCATGCTGGATCTTAGCACCATGCGAAGTCAGGAACCCACGTTCTTTCCACAATCGTCCAAAACTGTGAGCCACACCAAATGCATACTGGCTGTCCGTGTACACATTCACTCGTTTTCCTTTCGCCAACACACACGCTCTTGTAAGTGCAATCAACTCTGCTGCTTGTGCTGAATTATGTGGGATACGTGCAGCTTCAACAATCGTGTGCAAAGTCGTCACAGCATATGCTGCAGTCGTATCACCATTCGGCAACTTGAAACACGAACCATCAACCCACAAAGTACCATCACATTCTGGAAGAGGAATATCCCTAAGGTCTATTCTCCCTTTCGTTTCTTCCTCAGTCCTGAGACAGCAATCATGCTTCTCAACCTCATCTGTCTCTACTGGAATCGGCAATAGCGTGGCTGGGTTCAAGGTATTGCACCTCTTAATGTGCACATGACTCGCTAACAGTGTCAGTTCATAACCCGACAATCGAGCACTAGTTAAGTGCTGTGTCTTTGTTCTGTTTAACAGAGTGTCCACTGCATGCGGGACCATCACAATTAACATGTTATTCATCACTAACCCAGCAGACTGTCGAATAGAAACAGCTGCTGCCGCAGTGGCTCTCAAGCAACTCGGCAACGCCTTAGCTACCGGATCTAGAGTCGACGAAAAATACACGCATGGACGTTGCTTGTGGGACACCCCCGAGCCGCACGGCCACCAGCTGCTGCGTGTGCCCCATTGCCTGCCTTCTGCCTCAGCGCCGGCCTCGCTGCCGCCTTGGTCGCTCCCCTTTGGTTTTCGCCGGTTTTGCCCTAAATTTGTGCTTGTTTTCTTTTTGTGCCGTATGATCGTTTCTTTAGCTGTTTTTCCACTGTTTTGCCGGCCATTTGTGCCTGTATTTTTTGTGCTGTTTTCCTTCCTGTTTTGCCCTCCATTTGTGCCTGCTTAATTGATTGTTACCTCTGTGCCGTGTTTGTCTCCTTCCTGCTTGCCCGCCTACCTCGCCGCCCTCCGCTCTCCCTCCCCGCTTCCCGCTTCCCGCCACCGCCATTTGCCCCGCCCCTTTTCTCTTCTGTTCCCTCCCCGCTCCGGCCTCCCAGCTGCTCCGCCCACCCGCGCACTTGGCCTTAAATGGCGACCGTGCGACGCAGGTGAGTGTGACCCACTTGTGGGACACCCCCGCGCCGCACGGCCACCAGCTGCTGCGTGTGCCCCATTGCCTGCCTTCTGCCTCAGCGCCGGCCTCGCTGCCGCCTTGGTCGCTCCCCTTTGGTTTTCGCCGGTTTTGCCCTAAATTTGTGCTTGTTTTCTTTTTGTGCCGTATGATCGTTTCTTTAGCTGTTTTTCCACTGTTTTGCCCTCCATTTGTGCCTGCTTAAGTGATTGTTACCTCTGTGCCGTGTTTGTCTCCTTCCTGCTTGCCCGCCTACCTCGCCGCCCTCCGCTCTCCCTCCCCGCTTCCCGCTTCCCGCCACCGCCATTTGCCCCGCCCCTTTTCTCTTCTGTTCCCTCCCCGCTCCCGCCTCCCAGCTGCTCCGCCCACCCGCGCACTTCGCCTTAAATGGTGACCGTGCGAACGCGCAGCGGTCACGCGCAGCGGGCGCGCCGATTGTGCGCCGAAGGCGCGCCAAAGGTAAGCCCGTCTGCGCCCGTCCGCGACCGGATCGCGACCAGCGCCAGGACCCCTGGCCCCCGAAGACCCCGACCGACCCGCCTGACGTACTCCGCCGCCTCCCTCATCGCACTCCACACCGGCCGACTCCCAGAATGCCATCAAGCCACTCCACGACGTACCCACGGACCTTTCAGCTGCCACGCCTGCAAATTCTCCTGCATCCGGACCTGCCTCGCACCAGCACCCGCCAAGTCGAACACCAGCAGCACCCACCTCAAGTGCATCCTGCTCAACACCCGCTCCGTCCACAGACACGCCATCGAACTCTGGAACCTCCTAGACGCCACAGCCCCTGACGTTGCCTTCCTCACGGAGACCTGGATGAACGCCTCTTCAGCTCCCGACATCGCCATCGCTATCCCAGAGGGCTACAAGATCGTCCGGAGGGACCGCAACGCCAACCAGATGGGAGGAGGCATCGCCATCGCCATCATCCACAAGAACACCATCCGTCTCACGACCAGCACCGACAACACCCTGACCACCGCCGAACACCTGCATTTCCAGATCCACACTAACCCGAACACCACCCTCAGAGGCACCCTGATCTACCGACCCCCTGGACCACGCACACAATTCAGCGAGGACATCGCCGACTTCGTCAGCCCGCTTGCCCTCCCCTCCTCTGACTACATCCTCCTGGGGGACCTCAACTTCCACCTGGAGAACAACAACGACCGCAACACCACCACCCTGCTGGACAACCTCGCCAACCTGGGACTCAAGCAACTGGTGTCCACCCCCACCCACCTCGCCGGACACACACTCGACGCAGTCTTCTCTTCCAGCACAGACATCGACTTCAGCCACGCCACAGAGCTTCAATGGACGGACCACAGCTGCGTCCACTTCACCTTCAAGAGAACGACCACCCACCACCACCAGCAACAGGCCGCCCGCAGAAGCTGGAACAAGATCACAGCAGACCAGCTCGCCACCTCCCTGAGCCAGCACCCTCTTGCCAGCTCAGCGGACCCCAGCCAGGCCGCCGACAACCTCACGAAGTGGATCAGCATCTGCGCGGACGAGCTCGCCCCGCTGAGGACCCCGCCCAGCAGACACGGCAGCAAGAAAGCCCCGTGGTTCACCGACGAACTCAAGAGCTCCAAGAAGAACTGCCGAGCCCTCGAGAAAGTCTGGAGAAGGGAACCTACACCGGACAACAGGACCTCCTTCAAGCTTGCCACCCGGAAGCACCACCAGCTGATCCGCGCCGCCAAGAAAACAGCATTCAAGGAACGGTTGGACAACAACGCACACAACTGCAAGGAACTCTTCAACATCGTGAAAGAGCTTTCCAACCCCAGCGCAGGAAACAACGACATCACCCCATCGCAAGACCTTTGCAACTCCCTCGCTTCATACTTCCACAACAAGATCGCGGACATACACAACAGCTTCAACAACCAACCAACGCACACCATGACCAAACAATCACCCCCCACCACCACCCTCCACGCCTGGACCCCGATCAGCACCGAAGACACCATCCGCACGATGAACTCCATCCACTCCGGATCACCGACCGACCCCTGCCCTCACCACGTCTTCAACAAGGCCGACGCTGTCATCGCACCCCACCTGCGAGACATCATCAACACATCCTTCGACACCGCCACCTTCCCTGAGAGCTGGAAACACGCCGAACTCAGCGCTCTACTCAAGGAACCAACAGCGGACCCCACCGAACTCAAGAACTAACGCCCCATCTCGCTCCTCCCGTTTCCAGCCAAAGTCATCGAGAAGACCGTCAACAAGCAGATGGCCGCCTTCCTCGAGACGAACGGATCCCTCGACCCCCTCACAGTCCGGCTTCCGAGCCAATCACAGCACCGAGACCGCCCTCATCGCCGCCACCGATGACATCCGAGCCCTGATGGACAATGGAGAAACAGCGGCCCTCATCCTCCTAGACCTCTCCGCTGTATTCGACACGGTCTGCCACCGCACCCTAGTACAGCGCCTCAGCAACATCGGAATCCAGGACAAGGCGCTGGAATGGATCATCTCCTTCCTCGACGGAAGAACACAGAGAGTCCGCCTACCACCGTACAAGTCAGAGGCCTCCGAAGTCATCTGCGGCGTCCCTCAAGGATCATCTCTGAGCCCCACCCTCTTCAACGTCTACATGAGCCCCCTCGCGGCCATCGTACGCAAACACAACCTCAGCATAATCTCCTACGCCAACGACACCCAGCTGATCCTCTCCCTGACCAACGACCCCGCCTCCGCCAGAGCCAACCTGCACGAAGGGATGAAAGAGGTAGCCGAGTGGATGACGACCAGCCGCCTGAAACTGAACTCTGACAAGACGGAGGTCCTCATCCTGGGCTCTTCCCCCTCCGCCTGGGACGACTCCTGGTGGCCTCCCGCCCTGGGCACCGCACCCAAACCGACAGACCATGCACGCAACCTGGGCTTCATCCTGGACTCCTCCCTCTCCATGACCAGGCAAGTCAACAACGTCTCCTCGGCGTGCTTCAACATCCTACGCATGCTACGGAAGATCTTCCGGTGGATCCCCACCGAGACCAGGAAGACCGTCACCCAGGCCCTCGTCACCAGCCGACTGGACTACGGCAACGCCCTCTACGCCGGTACCACCGCCAAGCTCCAGAAGAGACTCCAGCGGATCCAGAACGCCTCAGCCAGACTCATCCTCGACATCCCACGAACCAGCCACATCACCGGACATCGGAGAGACCTTCACTGGCTCCCCGTCAACAAAAGAATCACCTTCCGCCTCCTCACCCACGCACACAAAGCCCTACACGACCAAGGCCCGAGCTACCTCAACAGCCAGATCAACTTCTACGCTCCCAAACGCCACCTCCGATCAGCCAACCACGCCCTCGCCGCCGTCCCCCGCATCCGAAGAGCGACTACAGGAGGAAGGTCCTTCTCCTACCTGGCCGCCAAGACCTGGAACTCCCTCCCGACCGACATGCGCCTGACCCAAGACCACCTCTCCTTCAGGAAGAAGCTGAAGACCTGGCTGTTCGAGCAGTATACGGCACCCCCCCCGCCCCCAGCATTCGTGCGCTGTAACAAAACCGGACAACTACTCTTGAAATGACCCTCTTCTTTACAATACGCACACTGATTGGGTCCATACGGTAAACGTTGTTGAGGAAACTCGTTTCTTTGCGAGTTCCTCGAATACTGCTCGGGTTGCTGATAATCACGCTGATTATTAGTACGGGGTGGATAAGCTTGCTGCAGGAGGACTTTAGTCTTCAATTCCTTATTTTTCTTATCCATTTTCTCTAACTCATCTTTGCGCCTATTCTCATAGTACTGTGCCATAGCTAAAATCTGCGCTGACGTGGAAACAGCCCAAGCACTCTCGGAATCTTTCAACTTATTACACAATTCAGGAAGCAAATTATGCACAAATTTGTCGACAAGCAATCTCTGACCACCCTCGGTAGCCATGTCCTGACCACTATGATCTACAAATGTCTCTTCAAACCGTGTGAAGAAATCTGACACAGTCTCATCTTTCTTCTGCTTACATGCAGACAACTTGCCCCAATTAACACGCAATTCGGGCATTAAAGTCTTCATATACGTAATAATCCTACCAGGAAGTTCTGCAATCAAATCATCAGGCTTAGCACCGCCTACTTGCCCATTGTCGGCATTTCTAAGATTAACCCATGTTTCACCCAATTCCTGCGCATGATCTGTGTGACGAATCTTACCCCAAATAGGTTGTGGAACGACATTTCCAAACAACATGTCGATGTCCGCCAAATTCATAATACATGAACCCACAGTCTGAGTCAACTCTTTATAGTACCCTGCTGGATTTTTTCGCGGATCGGGCAACGACTGTTTAATAGCTAAGACTTCAGCGCGTTTCCAGGGGACATGCACCCATACACGCTGGAAATGAGCCAGTACTGCTGGCGGGGTATTACCCTGACCAGCGTCAACTGCTTCTTTCCACACCGGAGGGACCTCTCTCATTGGATATTGTTGTGCTTTTCTCCTATCTGATGAGTCAGACTCAAGCAATCGCTCAGAAGGAGTGTCACTACGAAACGACAAAATAGTTGCCACTGCTCTTCCAACATCCTGGGGACCCACAATGGACCCTTTCGCAAACTCCGAACGCACACGATACAACTCATCGGGAGCTTTACCTACTTCTGCATTCCACTGTTCATGGAGAAATCCACACATCGTCTCAAAAACGTACCGTTGCTTTGGTTCTTCCCATTGAAGGAAAACATCCATAACACCCTCTAGATCATACTGAGAAGCATACCTAATCCACTTACGTGCCAAATGATCCAAAACTGTACGTTCATCTGTGTCAGGCAACTGACTACGTGATTGTCTACGCTCACTAACTGGAGACATACTCAAATGTCCCCATAAAGGAGAAAGAAGACCAGACAAGGCAGCAGTCATTTTCCGCCTTGCAGAAGGAGAAGGTGAAAGAATAAGAGAAGACGGAACAATAGTAGTAGGATCCAAGGTCGAAACAGAAGGAGTAGTGTAAATAGGCGTAGGAGTAGCAGACAAAGTAGGAGGCGTAGGAGGCAAAGTTGGCGGCCCTTGAGAAGGCTGCGCCAAAGGAACAGTAGCCAATGGAAGAGGAGCTGGCTGTGGACGAATCTCAGGTGGCACAACAACTGGATGTTGCGCAGCTAAAGGTGGTGGTGGTGCCGTAGCACTCTGTGCATAGGGGGTGGCGAATTTAATAAGTGTGACATTAAAGAATCTTTTTCAAGATCTTTCCTCGTTTCCTGTTCTTTAGTTGGCAAAACTGGGTAGCATTTATCTATCGCTAATTTCCTAATCTATGCATTAGTTCGCTCTCTTGCTCTTCCTCATTATCCCTAAATGCAATAGCAGCTTGCACCATTGACAAACCTCGTTTATTTTTCTACGCTAATTTCATTTCTTTCTGTTTGGCTTCTTTGCGCCATATGCGAAAAGAGTCAAACATTGCCGGCCGGGCTTTCTTCTTAAAAAGTTTCATCTCAAGATTATCCAAAATCTCTGTGTCAAAACTACCGTATTGGGGCCATTTTAAAACACCATCTTTTCTGGTGTAACGGGTCCATATTTCATTATACGCAATGGGGCCTACGCCGTGCTTCACATATAGTTCGTAGGTTGGAGTTCCAATCGGAGGAACCGGACACGAGTCCTCCAATCGGGAATCCCTATTACAACCAAGACAAAACAAATTTCCAAGTCTGCTAAGACCAGGCATCTTCGCTCTCTAGTCTAGCTTCAAACTTCAAAGGATTATCGAATACGATAGTCTTGTGAATACACGAGTCCTTTGGTTTTGGCACTTGCAAGTTCCAAACAAAGTGATCCTCGAAGGGATACCAAACAAAACTAAGGACTGGGAGACGCTCCACTTATACTTAACTGAGGTATCGATGACGTCACCAGAAGACTTGTCTATCGTTTCGCTCTGCTCTACCAATCATCAAGGGTCCAAAACAGGGCGATAGTCAGGGCAGCAGTCCTTCGTAGCCGTCGGGATGCGGGGAACCTCGCAGCAAAGACCTTCGGATCACGTCGACATGCAGGGGTCGATGAAGTGGTTGGCCGTCCTCCAGAATTTTCACACGAAGCTCCTCACGAACCTCTGGCTTGGACCGGTACCGCTGATACCGCCCCACGTGGGCGCCAAATTGAAGTACCGGGTTTTTATGGACCCAGCGGTGCCAGGGAGAACACCCAAAGACTTCGAGTCCTTCCTGTTTCAGACTACAGAAACACAGAGTCTTCTTGGTGAAGTCAAAGATCGTATTTATTGGCTGCAGCCAGTAACAGGTATCCTATAAGTACAACAGCATGAAGCGCATGTATGTTCTCAGGAGACTGCTCAAAATTACAAAGCCAGACTACTCCTTATATACAAAATGATATGCTTCAGGCAAACATTCCTTATTTTACGGTAAACCATTCACATATTTTCGCCACAAAGGAAAAGCAAAGTCATGATGACAAGCCCACATTTCAGTTTGTCCAGTCAATAATCAATTACCCGGCAAGGCCCAGAACTTTCATCAGATATCGACGGACCCCTTATAAAAACGGGCACCTCCTCCTCGTAAAACAGGTCATAAAGAAGAAACTGGGACAGGTGTGTGTGAGATTAGGCATGGTTTGTGTGTGATGATCGGTTCATGACATGTTGTGCCTTGATTCTGATCTTGCTCGGCCACTGGGAAAGGAACTGCCCGAACAGGTTTGGCTTCAGGCAGTGGAGTTAGCTTGCCCAGGTCACAGCGGAGTCAGCAAAGGTGTACGTGTCCTTCAGATTGGTTTCGGCCTTAATCATTGCCTTATGTGAGGGCAATCACAAAATGGCTGCCGATCACAAAATGGAACCCGAGGGTTCCGGACGAAAAGTCCGATTTCAGGGTGATTCCGTGACTCGAACATGACGGAAATGCTTGTGCATAGTATTCGAACCATTACCGGTCTGCTGATATCAAAATCGTCATGGTACGTCGATGTTTATGACACGAGTCCTGAATTTTCAGTACCACAGAGCTTCTTCCACCCACCCATACTGGTGTTCCTTTCTCTCTCACTTGCTTTTCTGCTCCCCTGCTGTGTTTCTTTCTCTCGCCCGTGTACCTCTCTACCCCCTCAACCTCCCTCTTCATCTCGCCCATGTGCAATTCTGCTAACCAAGCTATCTGTGTTTCTTTATCTAATCTTTGTACTTCTCTCTCGTGCTCACGTTGCTTTCGCTCACCTTTGTGCTTCTCAACCCTAACCACTATTGTGTGCTTCTCTGACCCCTGCCCTCTGCGTTCCCCTTAAACGGCGATGTACTTCTTTTGCCCACACACTCTGTGTTGCTGACTCAGCGATATCGGATTGGTAAATAAAAGAAAGTCACCAGCATCCTTTTTCTAGGAACACACATACGCACATTGTGATACTACTACATCATTGCATTTTTTAATTTCCCCAAGTTTTACAGCACTGGCTGTGCTATATAGCATTAGCAAAGTCAATAGGTCTCAAAGGCGATACATATTGATTTTACAAGTGCTTGGCCGTTGAGTGCCTATCAAAGTTGTGTGCAATAATGCTGCCAACCAGATGAAGGAAGCACCTTCACAACTTACGATTGCAGTCCGTTTCTCACTTATACCCCCACATTATCATTTGGTGGAGACCAAAAGCCTGTGGGTACCTACCCATAGCAAGACTACGCTATCTTCAGAAGGTACCACATCCCTTTCAACACTCACCAACACCAGTCAATAATCCTAAAGGCCACAAAAACCCAGAAAGCAAAGGGTCAAAAGCCCCTACAGGCTTGCTGACAGCAAATATATGTACATTAGGAGCCTCCCATCAGCCTCCAGCATTCATTCAGACCTTTTGTCGCCCATCCCTTGCTCTACCTGCCTCATCAGTGTAGGCCTGAAAGCTTGTTTGCAGTCATACTGTAATGTCATGGGAGACCCATGCACCCTCACCAAGTACTGAGGCACCCACACTATCGCACAAACTGCCCAATATTATCAGCCAGCAGACATGAGACCCTGAAAGGCAAGCTGCCTAGTCAGACTTTTGTGGGGAGGCTTGCTATCTGTTATTCCTCTGTAATTTTTCTTCTGTGGGAGAACAGTCCATATTCCAACATTAGTCTATAACCACCATCCTCATTCCTTTCCCAGATCCCTGACCATTGTAGCCTGCAAGCTAATACAGATAGTGACATACCATCTTCTTGCTTGCCCACTTGCAAACCATGGCAGCTTCAAGAGGATCTCCTCAGCTTTTTCCTGCCCCTGCTACCTTTTACTCATTAAAGCCCTGAAGCTCATGCAGGTTTGCCAGTAGTCATTCTCTTCCAATGAGTGATGATTTTGTAAAAAGTCAAATTTTCCTGTGATCAAATGTAGATTTCTCTTCATACAGCGAAACTTAAAAAATAAAAATATGCACTTCAAATAAGATAATGTATGGGACCCTATCCCAGAGCAACTCAACACAACACTCAAAAAAAGTTTTTTTTGAGTGTACTGCACCTCACTATAGGCCTTGCGCCTGCCCGTCTCCGTTGTCTATTTACTGCAGAGCTATTAGCTCATATGGTGTGCATTACCACTGCCCCCGTTGCTCCCAAGAGGCAATTATTTTGTCCAAGACAAATGAAAAGTTCCACCCACTGTGGATTGCACCACCAAGTTTCAAATAATGTCAATATCAATAAAGAATGTCCAGAAATGTTATATCTTTCTTTTGTTTCTTCTTTATTCAGTTTTCTTTTAAGCAGCCAACCATTTGAAACTTGGTGGTGCAATCCACAGTGGGTGGAAGATAATGTATGGTTTCAGCTTATATTTGAAATGTATATCGTCAATGATGGGAGTAAATCCACTACCTACATTGTCCGTCTTTCTTGCTAAAGTCCTACCCTAATGAAGCTTCTTCGTGGCTTGCCAACAGTATTCACCCATTACAAAGGTAACTGAACAAGCAAAAAACAAAAAAATAAAAAGTAAACTGGTGTGCATGTAAAGTGCTGCAGCGGCCTAGTCCGCTATTGAGTCTAGATGGCAATGAAGCCTCTGTACTTTGCAGAAAGGCCAGCAGTACGTGCAGGAAGTAAACATGGCACAACTACCACCCTAGGGAAAGGCTACTGCAAGTGCAGGGGAGCTAAATGAAGACAAGGAGGCCTTCATGTTCTCGGCCTTTTCCCATTTTTAGCCCAGTGATGCTGGCACGGGTGAGGTCAACCTGTGAATGTCAACAATGTAGCAATTGAGGAGCGACTGAAGACAGCAGCCGCGGCCCCTCTGTAGTGAGAACTACTGGAGAAGAGGAAACAGCTACTACAATGCGGCCGTTTCAACGCATACACTAACCAAGCATGATTTACGACGCATGCGTGGTTACTGTTGTGTCGGGGGAGAGGGACAAGATGGCCCTAGGGAGATATTTCTGGGACCTACACTCAGGGGCATCTAATTCTGACTAGGCCTAACACGTGGCCCTAGAATAAACTCAGCCGGACACTGGGAATAAGTTTGCTTGCTCGGTCGGCGCGTCTCTCTCTGAACGCCCTCTCACGTGCTCGACCTCTTTTTATTATAGGGCGGTCACATGACCAACATGTCCGTCCCTCGGGACATCAGGGGCGGACCTTCAGGAACATAACATTCCTCCTAAAATAAGGAAAAACCAAAACAACTGTAAACATTAAAACATAATTCAACCATAACTTTTCTCACTCAGGAATATTAGGACCGAGGCCTTCAGCGTCCTTCAAATGCCATTGCATTTAGTTCAAACATTACGTGCACATATGTAAATAGGGACAGTCTTACGTAAAGTAATCTCTCAGCCAGCCGGAGGGGGTAGGATTGTCACGTAGCTGGCGTTGGGACCCCCGATGAATCATCAGTTCCGTTCCAACCTCCACTTCGTGTCTTGGCGCCTCTCTGTCGGCCCCCGCCGGATCTAGGGCCTCCGTGTCGCCGCCCACTTCCTCGCTGGCAAGCAGAGGTTCATCACGTGGCCTGACCTCGTGCTGAGATGTTGATTCACCAGTCGGCAACGTAGTTGCAGTTTCGGTTTGGTCGCCGCCTTGCTGGCGCCTTGGCTCACTGCTTGAGGGGTGATACAGTTTGAAATGAGACACATTGCGAGTCACCCTGTCTCGTCCTCGAGTGGCTGTGATGCGGGTGCCTTTCACCCCACTGATTCGCCATGGTCGTTTTTCGTAATTGAGTTTGAATTTGCCACCAATTGTACGATTCCTGATAAGCACCATGTCGCCTCTTTTGAAGTGGGGGACCACAGCCCGGCGTTTCTTACTGATCTTGTCACATGTAGACTTTCTTCTCTTCTCCACTGTGTGTTCATCTATCATTTCAGGTGCCCACTGGGGGTGATGGGGAATGGAGTCAGTTATTACCCTTCCTAGGAGGAGATGTGCGGGGGCTACCCCAGTTGTGGAGTGCGGGGTCTGGCGGTAACTTCGGAGGAACGTGAAAATGGCCATTTCCACTGACTGCCCCTTGTCATGCGCAATGCGGATGACCTGGTTCAAAGTCCTCATGAACCTCTCGGCCTCCCCGTTGGCTTGAGGCCACCTCGGTGTGATGCGCCTGTGACGCGTTCCCAGAGACGAGAGATATTCAGCAAAGTCTTGACCCTGGAATGGCGGTCCATTGTCCGTTCTGAGTTCTCTCATGGCTCCATGGGTGGCAATGATTTTTTCTATTTTGGGGATAACACAGTCTGCACTGGTGCTGGCGACAATTTCGACCTCAGGATATTTTGAGTGGTCGTCTATCATTACCAGCGTGTGTCTTCCATCCGGAAGGCTACCAAAATCCATGCTGACTCTGTCCCAGGGACCTCGGGGCCTGGGTTCCACAATGATGGGGGCCTCACGGGGGCTGTCGCCCGTGACTTGACAGGCCGTGCACGTGCGCACCACGTTCTCCACCATGTCATCCATGAGCGGGAACCACACTTTTGTCCGCAGCCGGGCCTTCGTCTTGACCATCCCCTGGTGCCCCACGTGTGCCAGTTGAACCACTCGTCTTGTCAAAGCCGTCGGGATTACCAGGCGATGCCCTCGCAGAAGGCACCCCGCCGCGTCTTCATTCAGTTCAGCCCTCACGTGATACAGACTGTCCATGATTTTCTGGGCCTCCGGCGTGAGTACTTTCCAGCTCTCCTTGGCTTTCGGCCAGTTGGCCGTTCGGAGTAGATCCTTGGCCCGCTGTATGCAGGCATCCTGAGCCGTGCTGCTCACAACCTCTTCCAGGGAAATGGGGCGCGGGCATGATCTGGCCACGACCCACTGAACATAGGCCTCCGTCTCTTCTGCCTCGTCCATCTCCTCCGGGGTTGCCGGTCTGGGGTGTCGTGACAGATAGTCCGCCGGATTCCTTGCCCCTGGCTGATACTCAATGGCGCAGTTATATTCTTGCAGTTGCAAGATCCACTTTTCAATCCTAGGGGGTGGCTTGGAGGAGGTGCCTGAAAACAGAGCCAGCAGCGGCTTGTGGTCCGTCACTACTGTGAAGGGCTTGCCATATACGTACAAGTGGAAGTGCCGACATCCCCAATGTATTGCAATAGCCTCCTTCTCGATTTGGGAATATCTTTGTTCTGTGTCCGTAAGGGACCGGCTGGCAAAAGCAACAGGGGCCCAGTCTATCTCATCTCGGGCTCTCTGCATCAGAACGGCCCCCAGTCCCGCCGGTCCGGCATCTACTGCAATGAGAGTGGAGTGTCTTGGGTCAAAAAATGCCAATGTGGTGTTGCTGGAAAGTGCGCTCTTAATGTCTTGAAATGCCCTTTCCTGCTCAGGTCCCCAGTTCCATGGGGTGGAATCTTTGGTTAATTCGCGCAGAGGGAGGGTCAGGTTGGCTAAGTCCCTTATGAAGCGTCCACTGTAATTTACCATCCCGAGAAAGCTTCGGACTTCCGTGACGGTGGTAGGCGGGGGTGCGTCCTTGATATCTTTGACCTTGTCGGGATCCGGGTTGACGCCATCGGCTGAGAACACATAGCCGAAAAACCCTAGTTTGGTCTGAAGAAATTCGCATTTGTCTCGGTGCAGAGTGAGTCCAGCGCTGCGGAGCCTGCGGAACACCTGCGCCAAGCGTTGGTTGTGTTCAGGAATTGTTCTTGGGTGCACCATGATGTCATCACTGACATTGATCACCCCCGGTATGCCAGTAATTAGTTCTTGGATAACATTCTGGAACACCTCGGCAGCGCTGGATATCCCAAAACTCAGCCTGGTGTACCTGCGCAGTCCGATGTGGGTTGAGAACGTCGTAATGTTCCGGGATTCTTTGTCCAGTACGAGTTGATGGTACCCCGCCCGGAGATCCAACTTGGAGAACCACCTGGCCCCGGCCATCTCTCCGATTAGGTCGTCGATCGTGGGGGTGATATGTCGTTCCCTTTTGATGGCCGCATTGGGTAGGCGCATGTCCACGCAAATCCGGACCGCTCCAGGCTGCTTTGGTTTCCTTGTGACCACGATGGGTGATACCCATGGGGTGGGGCCGGACACCTTCTCAATTATCACCGCTGCTTCCAGCTTCTGTAGTTCTTCCTCGACTAGTGGTCTCAAATGGAACGCAACACGACGGTGTCGCAGGGCCACCGGTTGAACAGTGGGGTCCACATGCAGGTGTATTTCCCGACCCTTGAAACAGCCAATCCCTTCAAACAGGTCAGAAAAGTCTGCAATCAGTTGCTGCACCGATTCTTCATGCACCCCAAACGCAAATGAGACCACCCCCAAGTCCTCTGCCGTCCGGCAACTCAGGAGCATGCCTTGACCCTCTTCCAACACGAAGATGTTGGCTCGCGTGATTTTGTCTCCGTGTCGGACCGCTGCTTTAAACTTTCCCCGAATGCGGAGTGGAACGTCCTGACCATAGGCATAGACGGTGATCGGAGTGGAGCGGAGGCTGGGAGGAATGACCATGTCTCCGTAGAGGGATGCACTCATGAGGTTTATCGAGGCGCCCGTGTCCACGGTCGCCATGATGTCCTGATCAGCCACTTGTATGGCGCACTGTGGTAGTGTCCTGGTGCGTCTGGTGGCAGTGCCGATCATGTGCACCTTGTGTACGGAACGCTCCTCCTCATCGTCGTCCATATCACTGTTGCTGGGTCCTCCTTCCGCGCCTTCGGGCTCAGCCACCGTGTGTATTGTCTGGCGGGGCTTGCTGAACTTTTTGGACCGGCACACTTTTTCAAAATGATTCATTTTTCCACACCCGGAGCATATCTTGCCCCGTGCTGGGCATTCTGGCGCCGGGTGTCTCGGGCCTCCACAGTAACCGCATGACTGCGCTGAAGCTCCGCCCTGCGAAGTTGTTGTTCGCTTCGCCCATTTGGGCTGTGGGCGGACTTGTAGTCTGTTAACCGGCTCCACTTTCATGTTGGCCTGTAGAGCTGCTTCCATGTGGGCTGCCCTGGCCTTGGACAGCTCCTTTGTGCGGCCCAGCGTGAGAATGTCTGGGAGAGGTTTCCCCGACTCCTCCAGTATTCTCTCGCGTAGTTTGGCAGAGGCGCATCCCTGTATTATCTGGCCTCTGATCTCTTCCGTGACATCCTGAAATCCACACGTTAGTGCCAATTTCTTTAACCGGGAGTGGTAGGCGTCCAGCGATTCCTCTTGCAGTTGCCGCGCTTGTCTAAAAATGAACCGTTCATAGTCTTGGTTGGCCATTGGTTCGAAGTGCGCGTTGAGTGCATTTATGAGCGTGTGGTGGGTTTTGGGAGTTGCCTCCGTGAGGGTGCGGGCAATGGAGTGGATGTCCTTGCCCCCAAGATGGAGAATCATGGCACGCTTCTGTTCCTTATGGACCTTGGTGGCCTCGAAGAATATGAAGAGCCTGTCCACCCATTCCTTCCACTTCGGTGCGAGAGTGGAGGGCGCACCCTCCACCACAAACGGTTCAATGGGCGGAATGTTAGCCATCGCCTTGGACGCTCAGGAGGATGTCCGTGGGCAGCCCGGAGATGATCCGAGGAGGCACCCCGATCAGTGCAGCGCGATCGGGCGCCGGCTGGAGCGCCTGGCCAGGCGCACTACGGTGCGAGTCACGCACGTGCAGCCCAGCACGGTGCGGCACCGGGCGTGGAGGGTCCGCAGAGGCAGCACCTCGCGCGACCAATCAGAGTCCTGTGCGCCGCAGGAAGGTGCAAGCCAGCGCCGCTCACCTGTCGAGAGCCAGGGATCAGAGTCGTTCCTCCAGGCGAGCAGAGCGGGGGGTGTGTGGTGGCAAGGCACGAGCACCGCAGGCACGTGGGAGTGCCCGCAGCCGCCTCACCCCAAGAGGGACACACACCCGCACCCCAAGCGAGGGATCGACAACCACCCTCGTCGCCAATTGTTGTGTCGGGGGAGAGGGACAAGATGGCCCTAGGGAGATATTTCTGGGACCTACACTCAGGGGCATCTAATTCTGACTAGGCCTAACACGTGGCCCTAGAATAAACTCAGCCGGACACTGGGAATAAGTTTGCTTGCTCGGTCGGCGCGTCTCTCTCTGAACGCCCTCTCACGTGGTCGACCTCTTTTTATTATAGGGCGGTCCCATGACCAACATGTCCGTCCCTCGGGACATCAGGGGCGGACCTTCAGGAACATAACAGTTACCACGTATAACCCTTTATCACACATTTCTTTACCACGAGATACACAGTAAAGGAATGTGTGTTAAAGGTAGAATTAAAAATGGGGTTTGGGGGGGGTCCCCCCCCCACCCAAAAAAAAAAACGAGTGGGTTTAAAAAAAAAAGAAAACGTACCTAAAAAACACTCTACTGTATGTACTTCTTGTCCTTAATGCGATGAGCCTACCTAACAACGTAATTACGTATGTGCGTCTACGTACTGCATTTTCAAAAAAAATTGAAAAAGGTCCACTTAACACTTAGAAGAATTCTGTGAGTATATTTTTTATATACTAACTTTTTATGTTAGGCATTATTAAAAATATATTTATAGATTTTATCTAAATAATCAGCCCTGCAGTCGGTAAGGGTGTGGTAGGCTTGGGGGTTGGGGGGGCGGAGGGTCGCACAGGGGCAAAGGGAAGGGGTATTAAACAAAAGGAGGGCACAAGGGAACATGTAAGGAATTGGGGCAGGAATCGGAGAAAGCATTTACCATGAAAATGCCATTATCATGCATAGGTATACAACGAAAATTGTTGTTAAGGTATGTGTGGTAAAGGCATTTTCGTGGTAAACCATATGCGTGGTAATGGCATTCCCGTTGTAATGCATGCGTGGAAAAGGCATGCGTTGTAACGACATACAAACCTGGAGAAGCAACCAAAAGGGGCAGAGTACCCCCCACAACTCTGCTGCCTCCCTCTCTACGGCAGGGACGGGGCTTCTGAAGCTGTAGAGGGAATGCACACGCGCAAATGCACTGTTGGAAAACGAGGCAGCATCTGTGAGGCCTGCACAAATAACATGACTACATTTTTCCTTCACTGGGAACCAAACACCCAATTGTAGCGCCTGACTCTCAGAGGGTAGCGTTGCTGAGCAGTCTGAGGCTTACTCTATGGAGGTGGTGTGGGCTAGTAATCTCCATGTGCAGGTGCGCAAAAATAACACTCAATAATTGATTGTCCAGTCTGTACTTTGCTTTATAAAAGTTAGAGTACATTTATTAAACACACACACTACTCAATACTATGCACCAATTTACAAATGAAAAAACCAAAGGAAATGATGGACGAAGCGTTGACAATACAAGCACTCACCCCAGTCAACTGATCTGGGTTTAATCCATCACCGTTCTTTAGCCCACTCTGCCACCCCAGTTCAGACATGGCCATATGCAAATCAGTCTGACCCTGTGCCTTATGGGAACAGTCCAGCCCGAAATGCCAAGCCATGCCTTCCCTGGACCGGAAACAAGCTACCGAGGACAGGTTTCTGGCATTTCAGCCTTCTTCAGCCCGGCTTGCTTGAATCCAGTGGCAAAGTGAGCAAGGGACTCACGTCTGAGCATACCCTGCTAACTTATGGCGAACAAAGAAAAACCAAAGGAAATGATGGACGGAGTGTTGACAATACAAGCACTCACCCCCAGTCAACTGATCTGAGTTTAATCCATCACCGTTCTTTAGCCTACTCTGCCACCCCAGTTCAGACATGGCCATATGCAAATCAGTCTGACCCTGTGCCTCATGAGAACAGTCCTGCCCTAACTGCCAAGCCATGCCTTCCCTGGACCGTTTTGGTTTTCCCAATTTACAAATATACATAAGCTGTTGGAATTACTTTGGGACATTGCATAACATCGCCACCCCTCCCGCAGGGGGGTAGGGTCTAGTACCACCACTCCCATGTATGCACATCATCTTGCCCCCAATGCAATTAGTTGAACATAACCTGGAGCGAGGGCCCTGCGCACTGGCACCATTCCAGTAGCCCCCCCCCCCCCAATACCTCAACAAGCATTAAACAGGGGTACACCTGCCTTGGTGACGCATGATCCTGACTGAGCATCTCCTACTGACCATAAAGTATGCACCTCTACATCTTAAGGGCTAACAGTCTGGGTTCTGCACCCAAGCGCAGCAGCAAGAATGCATGTTTACGCACACTTTAGAATGACAGTACTCAGCACATTTGGATATCATTAAAAATGCATTGCAATTACAGCCCCTAAAGGCATCACAGATGATCACAGGATTAAGTTGTAAATACTGTCAGACACCCTAGCAGGAGTGTCTAGCCACTTAAATCCACTTTGCTTATGACATCACCTTACACCAGTACTTCACATTAAACATCAGTCCCTTTAAAAGTAATAATCATTAATAAATGCATTTCAGTGCAATTACACCCCTTCACCTCGAGGGGATGCCCTCCTCCAGACATCCCCAACTCAGCTCTTCCCTTCATGATTGAATTATCACCCTCAGCTGAAGAACAAATGTTCCAGCCCAGAAAGTGTTAAATGGAGGTTGAGCCCTGGAGGGGTTGATTCCTTTAAATCCCCAAGACACTTGGGGTGGGAATTTGCTCTTCGTGCTGTGAGAGACTGCGCTTCTCCAGCAGTTCCCCCAGCACCTTTGCACATGTAGGGTAGTGACCCCGTTCTCCTGGGGCCACCACAAGCCAAGAAAACACTGGGTTGCCCTTGCAGGCCGGTCCTGGCCTGCAAGCATTATGGGCTCTGCCGCATAATTGATGAGCGGCTCTCCCGCTGTTCCGGGGATGGGCCGTGATGTGGGCCTCCGGCCGCTTCTTTGACTGTTGGGGGGCCCGGTCCCACCCGGTGAGAGGATGCGGCTCGGGAAGCCCACCCTTGGCCGCTCTGCCAGTTGTTGTGGGGCCCGGTCCCACCCGGGCCCCCGGCGCCAACTTCGTTGTTCTGAGGGTCCTGGTCCCACCCGGGATCCTTGCACGTTGCCTGTGTTGGAGGGCAGCCCAAGGAGCCCACCCCTGGCTGCCACCGCCAGCTTCCAGCACGACCAGCACTCATCTGTGCTGCAGCGGGAGCCGGCCGAGCACTTCTCGTCTGGCCGCTCCAGGAATCAGACGCGGACTCAGCAGTCCCGTCAGGACCTTGGGGGAGTGCGGCGGCACACCCCCTGCCTTCCCCTCGTCGTCGGGGCCCAGGGCCCCTGGATATCTTCGGGGGAGTGCGGTGGCACTCCCCCACCTCCGCCTGACTTCGGTGCCCTGGGATGGGGTCCCGGGCCCCTGGATATCTTCGGGGGAGGGGGGGGAGGGGGGGGGGGGGGTGACGGCGCTCCCCTTCACTTTGCCACCCCGGGCCCGGAGATGTGGTCCCGGGCCCCTCCACCTCTGGATGGGGTTGCAAGACGGCACGCCCCATCACCATTTTCGTCAGGGCCAGGGTGAGCTCCTGGCACCCCGTGGGGGCATTTTCCCGGCTTCTCTCCTCGCAGGGTGAGGGGGGGTGTGATGCCGCTCCCCCGCCTCCATCTTTGGTGGGGGCCAGGGTTGGCTCCTGGCCCCCATGCAGGGCTTTACTTCTCCTTGGGGGCAGCCTCCGGGACCTGATCCACCCATGGGGCATCTCTGAGACCGGCGGCGGAGCCCCACGCACTTCGCCGTCGGTCTTCTTAGGAGTCAAAGGTCACCTACCTTCAGGGGGGCCATATCTCAGCCCCTATGGGTCCGATCTGCCCCATTTGTGCATCTTCTTGCTACTAGTAGCGCCCCAGCTACTGGGAGCACTCTCCTTCGCCCTCCGGGGCTCCAAGAGGGTGCATTCTGCAGGAGCGGTCTTCACTGGCTCCCTGCGCCTCTCTTCGCCCTGCGCAGAGGGCCCTGCTTTTGCGCACCGGTCCTGGGCACTTCTTCTGGTGCTGTTAGGGGCCTGGGTGACAGTCAGGGGGGGTCTCTCCTTCCAACTGCCCATTGCCAGGCTCCAGCACCTTCCGCCTCAGCAGACCACACCCCAGAGAGAGCTTCTCTTCCTGTGCAAGTACTTTTTAAAAGTTGAGTAGGAGGCTGGCAGGAAGTCTCTGTGTGTCCTATCAAACAATCACTTCCCTGCCCCTGTTCCCTCCTTCTTGTCCAGCCTCTGGGTTTGTTCAAAATGGGGTTGTCCAGTGTCTCTGGCCACATGGCCTCTGAAACCCAACTCCTTCCCCCCTCACTGCCTTCACCGTGGTTCAGCTTGGTGCCTGGCACCCAGCGACAGCAGTTGATGGATTGGCTTGTAGCTCCACCTATCTTTTCTCCTTGGAGGGAAGATCTTCACTCTGGGAAGAAAGGTCATTAATCTAACCTGCCAGGACCAGACCCCAGCCAGGGACTCAGAGAAATATGATATTTCTGGACGACCCAAAAGCAGTACAAATATGACTTTGGACTCTGCAGAATACTGCTTTTCACCTCCACTACAAGGGATTTTAGTGCGTGTCTGGAATCTGTAGGCCTTGTGGAAGTAATTCTAGCCATGGACTCCACATCCCCATAGGGGAATAATGAAGTGAAAACACAGTAAAACACACTGACTTTCCCTGGCATGTTTCTATCCAGTGCATAAAGCCTATTCCATGTCACCACCCAGTTCTGCATAGTTCCTGCCACACCATTCAGTTTGTACCTGCTCCTGGACTGCGCACACTAGGAATCCCCCCTGCGCAGCCCTACACGTGTGCACACGCATGTACACCTGTCTGCATGTAACCAGGCCGGTGCCCCATACTCCTGCTGCTGCGCAGCGGCATAGTCAAGCCAGGGGGACACCAGTAAAATCTCCATGCAGTCTCCTTCATTATGAGTTCACTGTGGGTGAGTCCCAGATTATGAGGCTCCCCCACAGTAAAAGCTCAACAATTAGGTGCTCAAAAAGCGAAAAATCCGGGCGGCACCTAGTGTAAGAACCACCTTCTAACATACACACTACCATTTGTTGTGCTAATAAGATGGTATAATTTGGGGAAAAACCAAAATGACGCTCAAGGATATGGAGCAGAGCTCACAACACAAGTGCAGGAAACTAAAAAAAAACAGGATTCACATGCTTGTTTTCAAGTGCTCTCTTTACAGACCTGCTTTTAATGCGGCTTGAAATTGAAAGGCACAGGGAGCAGTTGTGCGATCAGAGAGCCTGACCAGACAGTCTTTCCATGCCACCTCCAGAAACAAAAGAAAACAAGCATTGGCATAGCCAATAGGTCTCGCCTTTGGGACCTTATAAGTGTTTAGTTATCCAGCACAATATCCTTGGTGCAACAACATCAACTGTTTATTTATTTTTCACATTTTTAGAGCGCGCTGTTACCCGGAGGTGTCCTGGCGCTGTATGACTAAGACTCAGTGTGTTAATTCAGAGAAAATTAGTTTGTAAAAAGCCAACTGTTGAATGGCTAAACACTTATAAGGTTCCAAAGGCGAGACCTATTGACTATGCCAATGCTTGTTAATGTTGACATCCAAATAATCTATAATTACAAGTGTGAGATGTGCAGACTGAACTCGTCACTGTCTCACAGGGGTAATTTGATACTTGTAGTTGAGCATTATGCAATTACCCAGTCCAGGTTGCTGCTACAGCACTTTATTTGTTTGACAGCAGGCCTTGCAGAGCTGACCGAGGAATAGGCAGTGGATACCCTGGCGTACCCATGAATGGGAAGCGTGGAGGCCAAGATAAGGACTTAAAAGCACTGCTGTGCCGCTGTTTTGAAAGTAAGGGAGCTGCCCGTGTAGATTTATCCAGACGACAAGATAAATGACATGACTCGTAGGGTGGTGAAACTGCTGCAAAAGTAACTTCAAGAAGCAAGGGGTAAAACAAAAGAAAAAAAACAGACCATGGTCTTTGAATGTACAGCAGACGTGGCAAAATAAGAGCAAGATTTACAGCCCTGTTTACAACAGAGCTCTGTAAACCACAAGCAGTGGTTTCAAGTGCTCCATAAGAAAATAGTGCTCACAATCGGAGCAACAACACATGTAACAGGGTAAGCCTTTTAAAATGGGTGGAGCTTTTAACCCCTTCGATGCGGGTGACGGAACCATTCCGTCATCAGTCACGGTTGAGCTGTGCTGATGACGGAATGGTTCCGTCACGACCACACCCAGTTAAGGAATGTTCAGCACAGTGCTGAAATTTCTGCAGCACGGATGTGGTTAAAGCCCACATCATGAATACAGGTTGTCTTGCAGACTCATGGCAAGCGCTGCCTAGGTGAGACCTAAAAACATACTCTCATATTGCTGTGAAAAAAAAGATTCCTGAATGTAAGCAGTGGAATGATCAAAGTCATTCAATGAAAAAGATTGTACAGAATACACAGCACAGGTGGTTTCTGCCAAATGAGAATTCATAATATTCGCTGTTGGAAGATGGTTCTGACCATCTGAGCCGCCCAGATTTTTCGCTTTTTGGACATCTAATTGTTGAGCTTTTACTGTGGGAGAGCTTCATAAGTTGGGACTCACCCAAAGTGAACTCACGATGAAAGATACTGCATGTGGATTAAACCGGTGTCCCCCTAGTGAGAGTAGGCTGCTACGCTGCAGCCGGAGCAAGGGGCACCGGGCTGATTACATGGACACGTGTGTACATGCGTGTGCACACGTGTAGGGGATGTGCAGGGGGGGATTCCTGGTGTGCGCAGCCCAGGAGCAGGTACAGATTGAATGGTGTGGCAGGAATTATGCAGAGCTGGGAGGTGACATGGAATAGGCTTTATATGGGAAGAAACATGTAAGGGAAAGTCAGTGTGCTTTACTGTTTTCACTGAAGGACCACTCCATTATTCTCCTATGAGGATGGGGATCACATGGGGTAGTTTCACTTGCCTAGGGCCTACAAATTCCAGACAAGCGCTAAAGTCCACTGTAACTTATGTGAGAAGAAGTATTCTGCGGAGTTGAAAGCCATATCTGTACTGCTTTTGGATCATCCAGAAATGTCATATTCTTCTGACTCAGCTCATAACCAGAGCCTGGCTGGGTGTGACTCTGCCAGGTTGGATTAATGCCTTCAAGGGAATTTGTTTAGAAAGTGTTTGATAATTCAAAATAATTTACAAGGATAGATTAATATTCCTTAACAATCAATTGAGCAAAGTAATTTTTGATTAGATATAAAGCCTCTATTGGGTCAAAACATATAAACAACATATTAACAACAGACACAGAGGTGTATTAGAAAAATATAATTTTATCAAAGAGTCATTTGGGTAAGTAGTTTCATATACAGATAAGTGAAAATACAAAAATACTTAGACCTGTGGGTACACACAAAAGTAAATTAATAAGTGACTCAGCAGAACCTAAGGACACCTATCCCAAATCAAACTGAATAAAACAAGACAAGGATAAGATGAAAGGTCGACGTTTCGGTTTCCTAAATAACAATTGCAGAAACTATCTTCAGGACTGATTGCAACTTTTTTTATACAGATCACAAATTGACATCTCAATTTGTAATGCTGCAGGTCTAGGGTGGTTGTAACTTGATCACAGTATCGTGTAAAATTAGGTACTTGTGCTGCTCCTATTTGTAAGTCCGTATGGCTTCTGAGTATATTAATCAGGTTAGCAATTGTATGCCGCAACCTGGTGCACTATAGTTCAACGATGGAGTGAATTAATTCAAAACCAGAAGATGTAATCTTCAAAAATCACGGGGTTATTTATCAGGATATACAGCTAAATCTAGTTAAGCCGCAAGAGTGGAGTAGTTTCGAGGCAAACTTCAGTTGGACATAGGTAAATGCTCTAATATCACGAATTGTACAATTCGTGATATTAGACCATCCTGACTCCTGTTGAGGAGGTCGCTGCCCACGATCCCCGCCATCGCAGTGCCGGTTTCCTTCACAGCGGGCTCTTCCCTCAAGGCAGATTGGTATTGTAGCGCTGCTGCACCAGACACTTATCACATTTAAATTTGTGACGATTTATTTTAGTATTATTGCGCTGAACTGTGTAAATTGCCTGCATACATAGTGAGCATTTTGTTATCGTAGCACTGCACTGGTCAGCTTCATTAGTAGCATTTAAAGTGTGCCACATCATAGCGCTATATCGTAGCGCTACATTGCATTGCCTTAGTCACTCGCCTGGTTTCGCTTTTGTCTCAGCCATTTTGTTGTTTGTTTGCCCCCCAGCCTGCCCCTCCACCCCGCCCCCGCCTCACAGCTGATCCTCCCCCCACAGATAGTATAGGAATCACCCTGCCTGCACTCGCGCTGTGATCATCCTGACTCCTGTTGAGGAGGTCGCTCCCCACGATCCCCGCCATCGCAGTGCTGGTTTCCTTCACAGCGGGCTCTTCCCTCAAGGCAGATTGGTATCGTAGCGCTGCTGCGCCAGACACTGATCACATTTAAAATTGTGACGATTTATTTTAGTATTACTGCGCAGAACTGTGTAAATTGCCTGCATACATAGTGAGCATTTTGTTATCGTAGCACTGCGCTGGCCAGCTTCATTAGTAGCATTTAAAGTGTGCCACATCGTAGCGCTACATCGCATTGCCTTAGTCACTCGCCTGGTTTCGCTTTTGTCTCAGCCATTTTGTTGTTTGTTTGCCCCCCAGCCCGCCCCTCCACCCCGCCCGCGTCTCCCAGCTGATCCTCCCCCGCTCCACCCCCCCTCCACTATTTACTTATGACAGATGCTTTTGCGCGCAGCGGTCGCGCCCCATGCGCGCCGAAGGTGCGCCAAAGGTAAGCCCGTCTACGCCCGTCCGCGCCTGCAACGCGCCCAGCGCCAGACCCTCTGTCCCCCGCAAACCGCACTCCTCCCGCATAACGTATGACGCCGCCACCCTCCTAGCCCTTAACCCCGGACGCGCACCACAATGCTACGAAGCTGCCCCAGGACGCACCCACGGTCCCTTCGCCTGCCACGCCTGCATCAAGACCCACACCAAATCCACGACCTCCGAACACAGCTCCGACTCTAACCACCTGAAATGCATCCTGCTAAACACCCACTCGATCCACAAACACGCCACAGAACTCTGGGACCTACTCGACACTACGTCACCGGACATCGCCTTCCTCACGGAAACCTGGATGAACGCATCATCAGCACCTGACATCGCCATAGCCATCCCGGACGCATACAAAATCATCCGAAAAGACCGAACCAACCAAACAGGAGGAGGCATCGCCATCGTTCATAAGAACACCATCAAAATCACGACCAGCTTCGACGACTACCTCGCAACCGCCGAACACCTCCACTTCCAGATCCACACCGACCCCAGGACTACACTTAGAGGCACCCTCATCTACAGACCACCAGGTACCCGTAAACAATTCTCCGAAGACATCACTGACTTCATCAGCCCACATGCCCTCCCCTCCGAGAACTACATTCTACTGGGAGACTTCAACTTCCACCTGGAAAAGAAAAACGACTGCAACACCACCACCCTTCTGGA
Source organism: Lissotriton vulgaris (assembly GCF_964263255.1). Taxonomy (NCBI): domain Eukaryota; kingdom Metazoa; phylum Chordata; class Amphibia; order Caudata; family Salamandridae; genus Lissotriton; species Lissotriton vulgaris. Next base: position 134,793,628 of record NC_141697.1, on the reverse strand, counting down.
CAACCTGGCCAATCTCGGACTCAAACAACTTGTTGACACCCCCACCCACTTAGCCGGACACACGCTCGACCCTATCTTCACCTCCAGCAAACTCATCTCCTTCAATCATACCACAGCCCTCCATTGGACGGACCACAGCTGTGTTCACTTCAGCTACAAAACTACCACGACCCACATCCCCCCACAACCTATCCCTCGAAGAAACTGGAACAAAATCACCACCGACCAACTCACCACATCGCTCAACCAAAACCCTCCAGCCCTCTCATCAGACCCAAACGAAGCTGCAACCAAACTCAAACAATGGATCACTCACAGCGCCGACGAATTAGCACCCCTAAAAAACCACCAGATCAAACAAGGTAGCAAAAAGGCCCCCTGATTCAACGATGAACTTAAGAATTCCAAGAAACTATGCCGTACTCTCGAAAAAACATGGAGAAAAAACCCAACCACTGACAACATGACCACCTTCAAGGCCGCCACCCGCAAACACCACCAACTGATCCGATCCACCAAGAAATCAGCTCTCAAGGATCGACTCGACAACAACACCCACAACAGCAAGGAACTATTCAACATCGTCAAAGAATTTACCAACCCCACCGCAGCCTCAAATGACATTACTCCCTCCCAAGACCTCTGCGACTCGTTATCCTCTTTTTTCTACAACAAAATCGCCGACATACATAACAGCTTTAAGAACATTTCGAAAGAACAGCCCACCCACCCACTCCCAACACCAAACCGCTCTCTAACAACCTTAACGCCTGGAACCCAATCACCACTGAAGACACCATCAGCCTAATGAACTCCATCCATTCAGGCTCGCCAACCGACCCCTGTCCCCACCACATCTTCAACAAAGCGGACTCCATCATCGCACCCCATCTCCGTGACGTCATCAACTGCTCCTTCAACTCTGCTACCTTCCCAGAAAGCTGGAAACACGCCGAACTCACTGCCCTCCTGAAGAAGCCCACAGCTGACCCCTCTGAACTTAAGAACTACCGCCCCATTTCCCTCCTCCCTTTCCCTGCCAAAGTCATTGAGAAAGCCGTCAATAGCCAGCTCGCCGCCTTCCTCGAATCCAACAACTCCCTCGACCCCTCACAGTCCAGCTTCCGAGCCAAACACAGCACCGAAACCGCCCTCATTGCAGCAACAGATGATATCCGAACGCTACTCGACAATGGAGAAACAGCTGCCTTCATCCTACTCGACCTCTCCGCCGCCTTCGACACAGTCTGTCACAGCACCCTCATACAACGCCTCAGCAACGTCGGAATACAAGGAAAAGCCCTGGACTGGATCATCTCGTTCCTCACCGGGAGAACCCAGAGAGTTCGACTCCCCCCATTCAAATCAGAGGCCACCGAAGTTATCTGTGGAGTCCCACAAGGATCATCACTCAGTCCCACCCTCTTCAACGTTTACATGAGTCCCCTCGCATCCATCGCGCGACAACACAACCTCCACATCATCTCCTACACTGACGACACCCAGCTGATCCTTTCCCTCACCAAAGACCCTAACACCGCCAAAACCAATCTTCATGAAGGCATGAAAGAAGTAGCCGAATGGATGAAAAACAGCCGCCTAAAACTTAACTCAGACAAAACGGAAGTTCTCATCCTAGGATCTTCACCCTCTGCCTGGGACGACTCTTGGTGGCCTCCGGCCCTGGGCCCAGCACCCATACCCACAGACCATGCACGCAACCTGGGATTCATCCTAGACTCCTCCCTCTCGATGACCAGACAAGTCAACGCCGTCTCATCCTCTTGCTTCAATGTACTCCGCATGCTCAAAAAAATCTTTCGTTGGATCCCCACCGAAACGAGAAAGACTATCACCCACGCACTGGTCACTAGCCGACTGGACTATGGAAACACCCTCCACGCCGGAACCACAGCCAAATTACAGAAAAAACTCCAACGCATCCAAAATGCATCGGCCAGACTCATATTGGACATCCCTCGCCAAGCTCACATTACCGGCCACCTAAAAAACCTCCACTGGCTTCCCGTCAACAAAAGAATAACGTTCCGTCTCCTCACCCACGCTCACAAGGCCCTCTACAAACTAGGCCCCGAATGCCTCAACACACGACTGTCCTTCTACACACCCACCCGCCAACTTAGATCCTCCAACGAAGCGCTTGCTGCAATTCCGTGCATCCACAGATCCACTATGGGAGGAAGATCTTTCTCCTACCTGGCGGCCAAGACCTGGAACTCTCTCCCCACTCACCTCCGCCTCACACAGAACCACTTCTCCTTCAGAAAGGAACTTAAAACCTGGCTATTCGATAAATAATGCACCCCCTCCCTCAAGCGCCTTGAGACCCTATGGGTGAGTAGTGCGCTATACAAATTTCCGAACTTGAACTTAAGGTTATTTTGGGTCACTCACTTTTTGCTGATCAGGTTGGATTAATGACCTTCCTCCCCATGCTGTAGCATCAGAGACTTGGACGTTCACGGCACACATTCCAAGGGCAAGGGTCTCCTCTCCAAAAGGGAGAGAAGGTGGGTGGAGCTGCAGGTTATCTATCAGCAGCTGTCACCTGGTGCCAGGCACCAAGCTGCTCTGGAGGGAAGGCAGCAAGGGAGAAAGGGGGCTTTTCAGAGACCATATGACATAAGACCCAGGATGACGCCATTTTGAACTATCCCAGAGGTCGAGGGAGCAAGTGCAGAGAGGTAATGTGTCACTGCAGGATAGTTCAGGGGAGCTTCCTGCCAGCCCCTCCAAATTCTTTAAAAATGTCTTGCACAGGAAGAGGAGCTCTCTATGGTGTGTGGTCTGCTGAGGATGGCTGGTGCTGGAGCCTGGCGCCATGGGCAGCTGGAAAGAAGAACCCCCTGACTCTCCCAGGACCCTCAATTGCGCCAGGAGGGGAGTCCAGGACCAGGGAGACGAAGCTTGGGCCTCTGCGCAAGGAGAAGAGAGGCCCAGGAGGAAAGCCAAGTGAGAGGCTGGAGAAGGGAGCCAGTGAAGACCGCTCCCTGCTGAGCTCACCCCCCTTGAGACCAGGAGGGTGAAGGAAAGTGGTCCCAGTGGCTGGGACACGCCACCAGGAGCAAGAAGAGGCAAGAAGGGAAGCCGGAGAGCGCCTTTTAGCTCCCCGTGAAGATGTATCAGGGGCCTCGGACCCCAAATTTGGACCCAAAGCTATAGGCAAAGTCGAGGAGTGCCGTCTCGCTCCCCACAAAGGCTTTCCAGGGGTAGGGGTCCTGGATCAACAGCCCCGGGCCCCGGTGTGCCCCGACGTCAGGAAGCCAGCCGGGAGCGCCATTGCACTCCCCGTGAGGATTGCCTTGGGGGCCAGGGACCCCAACTCTGGGCCCGGTGTCGTGGTGGAGGAGGGGAGAGTGTTGCCACACTCCCCCACAGCAGTAGGAAGGCGTCTGGACCCGCCAGACCGGAGGCAGCCTCGTGTTTGCCCGCAGGAGCGGGCAGACAAGAACAGGGGTGCCGGCTCCCACTGCAGCACGCGAGGGTGCTGGCCAGACGAGCTGGTGGGGGCAGCGGGTGTCGGCTCCCCAAGCTGACCTCCAATGATCCTGCCATCTGGGGCGCCCAGGTGGGATTGAGCCCTTGCGAAGAGGACAGAGGCAGTAGGAGCAGCCGGGGAGGCTTCCTGAGATGCAATAACTCACCTGGGGGACCGGCTGGGACTGGGACCGGGACCCCCCACGAGGATCCAATGTGGCGTGAGGCCACCAGCAGTGCGCCTCAGCTCTCCTCAGAGCAGCGGGAAGCCACTGCTATAATATTTATGGGCAGGAGAGAATAGCCCCAAAATGCCTTGCTTGCCCAGACTGGCCTGCAAGGAGGCAGATGGTGCTCTGCGTGTGGTGACCCCAGGACATCAGGGTCTTCCCCTGTACGAAGAGAAGTCCCTCTCTAAGTCTCTGTGGAACCTCCTGAGGCTCAGCCGGGAGTAGAAACTGATCGCATTTCTTGTTTTAAACCCACGTTGACCTAATTTTAACATCACTTACTCGCCTCCTGGCACCAGATCTTCCTGGGCAGGTCACCTCACGTCAGCGGATTTAGCGCTGCAAACCGAGTCTTGTTGTCATTCTCGGCCGCCATTCCCCCTCGCCAAGCCACGGGACACGCCCACTTGCGAGGCCACACCCCCCCGCGCCTAAGGCAAGCCCGTCTGCGCCCGTCCGCGCCAAGACCGCGACAGGCGCAGGAAACTTTGCTCATTTTTCCTCCCACATCTCTTACCAACCCTTCGACCTCCTTCAACTACGGGCCACTAAGCATTGCTCATGTATACTTGACCCAGCCACGTTGGCAGGCCCTGTTAGCTGCAAGCTCTGCCACTGGACCACTGGCCAACACTCAGCCCTCTCATCGGCCAATGTACCATCCCCTCAGGCCCCCAGCTCTCCTTCAAAGGTGGACTAATCAATGCACGTTCCATGTGCAAACACAACCAAGACATACATGATCTCATTTTGGAGGCCGATTTTGACTGCCTTATGATAACGGAAACATGGCTGACGGTAGACAGTAAAGTAACCCTGACATTGCTGTCCCCCTACCCCAGGGCTACTCGCTCTTCAGGGAAGATAGAGTTAAGGGCCGAGGTGGAGGTGTCGCAATCATACTTAAAGACACCTTCCCTTGTCATACCTTCAGTTTGGAGCCCTTAAAAAAGACAGAAGGCCTAGGCTTCTCCATTAAACTGAACGAACACACCTCGTTTTCAGGTGGTCTTATCTACCGCCCTCCCGGTAATGCCACCGAGTTCCTCGACTCCCTGTGCGACTCCTTAGGTCAACTTTCACTTAGATACCCATCCTTCACCCTCCTAGGTGATTTTAATCTACATCTTGAATCGAAATCAGATGTACAAACCATTAATTTTACTCAAACCCTTGACATGTTCAATTTTAAGCAACTTGTCACTTCACCTACCCACTCCATGGGTCACACCCTTGATGGTGTTTGCACTAACTCTTCCTCCCTATTCACTCTGCCCCCTTTATCTCAGATCTGGTCTGACCACTCCCTAGTCCCATTCCATATTATGAACACAAATCCGACCACCTGCAATAAAGCTAATTCTTTCCTCAACAACCGCACCAACTGGAAAAAGGTCCTAGATAACATCATTCTGAAACCCCTAATGCAATCTCAAATCCCCATCCTATCTGGCAACGTCGACACCGACGCTGACCTCTTCCACAACTGGATTACACAGGAAATGAATTCCAGAATCCCCCCCTTTCGCTCTCGCACCTCCCGGTGCAAAACCAAAACCAATGCTCCTTGGTTCACACCCGAACTAGCCAATGCTCATTTGTTATGCAAAAAGGCAGAACGTAAATGGCGAAAGACATACGAGGTGGTAAATAGTCTTTCCTATATCGCCACAAGGAAAAACTATCTCTCTGAAATCAAAATGGCCAAAAAAAATTACTACGTAAACGCCATCAAAAACTCCTGCCAAAAACAAAAGGCACTGTTCGCGATAGTGAAATCATTTACGCAGCCCAAGGCTCTTCTGCCTGAAATTCCCCCTTCTCAGAATCTCTGCGACCAAATCTCAGACTACTTCGAGGACAAAAATCGCCTTGATTCAAATCAACTTTCCCCCCCAGCTATTCCTTCTGTGTCCCCTCCACCGGACCCTCAAGGCTGCACGTTCAGTAGCTTCTCCCCGGTCACATTAGAGCAAACCAGAGAAGCCATCCTGGCCTGCAAATCGGGTTCCCCGTCTGATCCCTGTCCCCCCAAAATACTTCACCAACTAATCGACGTGGTTAACCCAACCATTAACAATCTTATTAATTCATCGCTCAGCACAGGCTTAGTACCCAGCCGTTGGAAAAAGGGAATTGTCAAACCCCTTATGAAAAAGGCAAATAAACCCCCGACAGACCTTACCAACCTTCGCCCGATATCGCTGCTCCCGGCCTTGGGAAAAATAACGGAACAACTAGTTCATAGTGAGCTAAAACGCTACCTGGATGACAACAACATCCTCCACCCCCAACAGTCTGGCTTCCGGCCCAAACATTCGACCGAAACCGCACTAATCGAACTATCTGACACCTTAAAAACCCTACAAGATCAGAGGAAAAATTCCATTCTCATCCTCCTCGACCTAACGGCGGCTTTTGACACCATCTCCCACTCCATCCTTATCAGTAGACTAAAGGACATTGGCATCTCTGACTCCGCCCTATCCTGGATAAAGTCTTTCCTCTCTGACCGATCTCAAACTGTTGCTCTGGGCCCATTCCACTCCAAAGATAAGCCAGTCTCCTCAGGTGTCCCGCAGGGGTCCATCCTGAGCCCCCTCCTTTTTAATATTTACCTTATTCCCCTTCTGACCCTGATTGAATCATTCGGCATACCTGTCACCTCGTATGCCGATGATACACAACTTATCGTGCCACTAGAGGATAACACCACGGAAGCTGAACTCAATCTTAAACACTGCTTGACCGAAGTCTTCCTATGGATGGATAACAATCACCTAAAATGTAATTCGAGTAAAACGGAGATCCTCCCGATCGGAAAAAACACCTCCTTCTGCCCAGCACTCTGGTGGCCAGACAATTCAGTTGCTCCCCCTCAGACAGTGTCATCGGCCAGGAATCTCGGCGTAATTTTTGATGCCGACCTCTCTTTTGATCAGCATGCCAGAACCGTCGCAGGTAAATGCTTCGGAATGATCAAATCCCTCAGAAAGTTCTTCGACTTTCTCCCCATCGACGCCAGAAAAACGGTGACAGTGGCACTCATAATCTCACGTCTGGATTATTGTAACGGCCTGCTCGCTGGGGCTAAAAAGAGCACGCTTCTGAAACTTCAGAGCGTACTACATACAGCCGCGCGTTTAGTCCTTGGACTGCCCCGCAGATCTTCGATCACCGCAGCGCTGCGATCCCTCCACTGGCTACCCCTTCACAAAAGAATTCTTTTTAAAATCCTGATCATAGCCTTCCGGGCCTACAACAAAACAGGCCCTAAATACCTCACCAGGCGTTTTCCCCACTATACCCCTAGTCGCCACCTTCGCTCTACCCATGACAATCTTATCCTCCCCTCTAAATACAATTTGAAAACCAAGGGCGGGAAAACCCTCAGTTTTCTTGCCACAAAAGCTTGGAATAGACTGCCTAAAACCCTCAGACAACTGACCCAGGAAAAACCTTTTAGAAAGCTTCTTAAGACCTGGATCTTCACTCTCCCTGACGATTACTCCAAAGCAGCTATCTAATCCTCTTGGACTGGCTTTCACAGAATCTTTCAGCGCCAAGATGCTCCCTTCGGAGCGAACGTTGCGCTCTAGAAATACCCCACAAATATCAAATATCTGGGGGACTAGAAAGAAACAAACCCTCAAGGGCTGAACCTGCGGTCAACAGCAACCTGGGGCTGAAAATTGTGTTCTACAGCTGGGGGGTGCGTAAGGGACTGCACCAAGGTATGGAGGGCTGAGCTGTGGATGTCTAGAGAAGGGCTTTCCCTTGAGGTGAAGAGGTGCAATTGCACGAGAAGTGCATTCATCAATGTTCTTTCTATTGAAGGACTGAAGGTCACATGTGTAAGGTGAAGTCATAAACAAAGTAGGGTTATGTTGCTGGACATTTGGGCTAGGGTGTCTGGCTGTGTATGCTTAATCCTGGGATTATAACTGTGATTCCTTTTAGGGGCTTGTATTGCAATGCATTATAATGGTTATCAGCTATGATAAGTACTGTCATTTTAAGTGATGCTTAAACATGTATTCTTACTGCTGCGTTAGGTGAAGAACAACCCAGACTATTAACCCCTAAGATGAAGAGGTGTACACTGTATGGTCAGTATGAAATGCTCAGTCAGGGTTATGTGTCACCATGGCAGGTGTGCCCATTTTAAAGGCTTGGAGAGATAAAGGAGTGGGTCGCCACTGGGATGGTGCCATTGAGCAAGGCCCTCACTCCAGGTTATGGTCAACCTACTGCATTGGGGGCAAAGGGGGCAAAGGGGGCAAGATGATGTGCATACATGGGAGTGGTGGTGGTACTAGACCCCACCCCTCCCCCTTGCGGGGGGGGTGGGAATGTTATGCAATGTTCCTAAGTAATTCCAATAGCTTATGTATATTTGTAAATTATTGCATAGTATTGAGTAGTGTGTGTGTTTTATAAATGTACTCTTCCTTTTATATAGCTAAGTACAGACTGGATAATCAATTATTGAGTGTTATTTCTGCGTACTGGTAAATGCCGATTACTAGCCACACCACCTCCCTTGAGTAAGCATTGGACTGCTCTGCAACGCTATCCTCTGACAGTCAAGCGCTACAATGTTGTGTTTGGTTCCCAGTGAAGGACCAATGTAGTCATGTTATTTGTGCAGGCCTCACAGATACTGCTTCATTTTCCAACACTTGTGAAGTAAATGAATGTAAGGAAAATACTTGTATGTTCATGTTGTTTTACTGTAGGTTATAATGTTATGCTTAGAAGGCCGCCCTCCCATTAATTTTTTTTTTTTGAAATATATTTTTATTGCAGGAATCAGCAAAAAACGTTACATATATGACCAGCATCATAAAACCAAGAAAATCAATGAGCTACCTCCCACCCACCCCCCGCAACATGTCGTCATACTTAAACATTCAGCCCTCAACCCAAAGGCCAGGCGTCAAAGTCCAATGGGGGCTCAGCAGGAAAGCAAAGCTGGTCCGGATAATCCCCTGTCCGTCATCTGCTTTTCTAAACAATCCCATAAAGCCCAAAAGAAAATCCCTCCCATAAAACACTAAATTCCAAAGTAATCCCTCCCCAACCCAACCCCGCCATCAGTGTATGGTAGCAACCGCAGTAGTATGCACGAAAGGACCCAAGAGGAGAGCATCAGAGATAAGAATCGCAATCGCCTAACGGGACTCAGGGCGTGCTGCATTCTCGCTATCAGAGTCGCTGGGGGCGCAATAGTCCCTGAGGGCCTGCACTAGTGTCTCCCATTCCAGCGCTGCCTCCTGTGCCTTCTCATTATCCTGTCTCCCAGCTAGTTGGTATCTCAGCGTGCTTTCCCCCGCCGCCCACTTCAAGAGTTCGCTGTGCCATCTGCTCCCAGTCGGACCAGCTCGTGCCTTCCAGTTCCTGGTCACCTCTCGCTTAGCCAAGAGAAGCCCCAAATCAATAAATTTACTGGAGATTTTGTTTTTAGGGGTGTGTGGAAACCAGTGCAAGAGTCCCACCGCGGCATCGACCGATAGGGGCCTCCCCGTCACCTCCGTCAGGGTCTTCCCCACGTCCATCCAGTAGGAGGACAAACCCGGGCAGGCCCACAGCATGTGGAGGAGGTCCGCCTCCGGCTCCGGGCACCTAGGGCAGTTTGCCGAGCTCGTGGCGAAGTACTGTTGGATTTTCGCCGGGGTCAGGTATGCCCGATGGAGTACATAATAGTGAACCAACTGGAAACGGACGTGGCGCGTCCCCTTCCAAGCCCGCCGCACGAGTTGAGACCAGGTCGTTTCCGGGATCTCCTTGCCTATGTCCGCCTCCCAACGGGCTCTCAGAGTCGTAAGGGGGGTCAGCCCTTCATTGATTAGTCTACCATAGAGGCATGTGACCGCCTTCACCGTGCCCGCAGACATCATGACGTATTGGCACACCGGAGACGTAGGAGGTTCCTCCTGTCCGCCTTTCCAGTGCGCCTGGATTGCTCAGATCAGGGCCGAGTGCAATAGGAAGTCTCCGCGGGGAATCTCGAAGCGGTCAATGAGCTCCTGAAAGGGCAAGAGCACCCCAGCCTCATAAAGATCCCCTACCACCTGCAGCCCCGCGTCCTCCCAGTCCGCCAACCGTGACCAATCACCGCCATGGGGCAAGGCCGTCAACATCCCTAAAGGTATTTCAGGCGCATACGGTATTCGCAATTGGCCCCGGGCGTGGGCGCGGTTCCAACACAGGCGAATGGTCTTCTCCTCCAGCGTCAGGTCTTGCAGGGCCAAACGTTGGCGTAGAGCTATGAAGGAGAGAACATGTCTGGCCATCCCCCTACCTCTCCTATCCTCCGGGCCCCGGAATTCCCTGGCAATCTCCTGGGTGAGGGTCTGGAGCTGTGCCGCCAGATAGTATTTCTCAAAGTCCGGCACCGCGAGCCCACCCTCGGCTTTCGGCCTCATCAGGGTTTTAAGGGCCACTCTTCGGCGGCCTGAGCCCCAGAGGAATCCGACTATCATTGACCGTAGGAGCCTAAATGTGGCCGGCGGGATCCAAACCGGCAGCGCCCGGAAATAATATAGTAACCGGGGGAGAGCCACCATTTTGAGGAGAGCGACCCGCCCCGCCATTGATAGCGGTAGCGTAGCCCAGAAGTCCATATTACCCCGCAGCGCTCGACTGCATCTGGTAATGTTCCCGTCTAGGAGGTCAGATGGTTCATGATAGATATACACTCCCAGGTACCTGAAGCAGTCAGGTTCCCATCTAATCTCTCCATTGAGGGCCGCCCTCCCATTAAGGATCCTTCACTATACAACTTGTTATTGTTGAATATGATAAAGACATAAGTTGCTTACCTGTAACTATCGTCCTCCAGTTTTTGAAGCTTTTATAGATTCAATCATTCCCAGTTGTCATGATGCGAGTCCCCGGTACTTTAAAATAGTGCTAGTACTAGTAGTAGTAGGGTAGTAGTAGATAGATAGGTAAAAACGACAAAAAGGCCTAGGCCTCTTAGTTTATTAACATAACAAACAAGTTACTTATCTTCGGTAACACATTATCTGCAAGAGACTATCTAGCTGTAGATTACTTACCTGTGAATTTCCCAGGCGCCAGGCTGGATCGGAAACTTTTGCTGAGCAATATCGCTTGTGCGCGACGTCTGGTGGCTCCATTCGGCTCAGATTGACGTTGTCGGCATCTGTTATGACGTCGCGAAGCCTATGTAGGTGCCACACAGGCGCGCGGTCGTCATTACTTTTTGTTTTTTCTACGCCAGAAGCGCAGAGCCATTAAGTAACTGACGTGGACGGGCGCAAAACCAAGGCCCTGAAAAGGGGAAACAACCCTAGTCCTACAATATCAGTACGCAAAGCTTGGAGGCATGGGTGGGGCTTTAAGGAATCTGCAGCTAGATAGTCTCTACCAGATAATGCGTTACCAAAAGTAAGTAACTTGTTCGTCTGCTACAGACTTCTGGCTGCAGATTCCTTACCTTTGAATTAAATACTCAAGCCATGCCATCCCGGTGGTGGGTTGTGGACTCACAACACATCCTAAACTAAGAACTCTTGCAGGACAGAACAGGCAAAATCCTCTCCCTGCGTACTTGCCCATCAAGGCAGTAATGTTTCGCGAACGTGTGCAAAGAAACCCACATCGCTGCCTGACAGATTTCTTGGATTGGGACACCCTGAGCCAAGACCGTAGTCGCAGTCTTTCCCCTGGTGGAATGGGCTCTTAATCCCTCAGTGGGCTGCTTCTTTGCCAAGGCATAACAGACTTTGATGCAGAGTACGACACAACGAGAGATGGTCCATTTCTGCACTGCCCTTCCCTTCTTTGCTGCCACATACCCCACAAAGAGTTGGTCATCCACCCGGAACTCTTTTGTGCGGTCAAGGTAGAATGACAATGCTCTATATGGGTCCAGCCAGTGGAGACGCTCCTCTTCCTTTGAAGGATGCGGAGGAGCAAAAGAAGGTGGGCAAAGTGATGAACTGACCCAGATGGAATGAGGTCACGACCTTTGGCAATAAGGAAGCTCTGGTGCGAAGCACCCCTTTGTACGGAAAGGAAATAAGGTAAGGAGGCAAGCAAAATAACGCCTGCCACTCATTCACCTTGCGGAAAGATGTAATCACCACTAAGAATGCTGTTTTGATGGTCGACAGCCAGAGGGGACAATTGTGCAAAGGCTCCAAGGGAGCACACATAAGATAGGTAAGGACCAAATTGAGGTCCCACTGCTGCATGATAAAGGGTGTGGATGGAACTAAGTGAGCCAACCCTTTTAGAAATCTATTTACAGTAGGAGATTTGAAGAGAGAGGCAGGTCTTGCAGCCGCAAAAAAGCAGACAGAGCAGAAAGGTAACTCTTGAGAGTTCCCAAGGCAGAGCCCTGCTGGGCAAGGAGTAGAATGAATAAAAGAACAATAGAAAGAGAACAAGGAAGAGGGTCAATAGACTTTCATGTACAGTATAACACACATTTCTGCCAACAGCAGGCATATTCCGACTTAGTGGAGGGCCGCCTGGCGACCAAAATACCGTTACAGACTTCGGGAGGAAGGTCAAAAGCTGTCAACTGTCGCCACTCAATCTCAACTCATGGAGGCGCAGAGTTGACAGGTTTGAGTGGAGAACCCTCCTCCTCCTGCTGCTGCGACAGAAGATCCTCCCAAAAGGGCAGCCTGATCGGAGGATCAATACTCATTCTCAGAAGCTCTGGATACCAGACTCTCGTTACTCAGTCCGGAGCCACAAGAATGATTTGGGCGCGGTCGTTCCTGATCATCTTCAGAACCCTGGGCAGGAGTGGTGTGGGCGGAAAGGCGTACAACAGGCCTGAGCTCCACTTGCGGCGCAAAGCGTCGCCGACCGATAGCCGCCTTAGAAACTCCAGCGCGCAATACTGCTGACACTGCACGTTCCCCTCCCCACTGCTGAAAGAGACTTTGCAGCACCTCCGATTAGAGACGCCACTAGTGATCCGCTAGGCATCAACAGCTGAGTTTGTTATGTTAAAATTTATTTATTCAGCGCACGTACACCCTTGGGCTTCATGGCGCTATTGAAAGAGGAACATAACACAAGGTAGTGAAGCTAATAGTAAGCTTGTCTAAAAAGCCATGTCTTAAAAGAATGCCTAAATGTGAGGAGGTCTGGGCATTATCTCAAAGATAGTGGGAGAGAATTCCAAATGGTGGCTGCCAGATGGTGAAAGGAGCTGCCGCCCAGCCGTTTTTTCTTAAAAGACGGGAAAATTAGAAGCTCTGGCCTGTCCGCCCTGGCGTTCAGAGAACCTGCCAGGTGTTGAACCAACAGGGTTATGACCTGCTGTTCTAGCCATGTCCAGAGACGAAGGGTCTCTCGACAAAGGGTCCACGACCCCACCCGACCCTGTTTGTTGCAGTACCACATGGCAGTGGTGTTGTCTGTGAACACCTGCTCTAACTTCCCCTCGACAGAGGGAAGAAATGCTTTCAATGCCAACCGAATCGCTCGGACCTCCATTAAATGTATGTGGAACCCCGACTTCGCCGGAGACCAGTGTTCCCTGATCTCCATCTGACGCATCTGTCACAACTGTGAGATCTGGTTGGGGAAGGGAGAGAGGTCTGCTGTTGAACCAATCGCGGTTTGTTAACCACCACAGCAGATCTTTTACAGTTACTTCTGAGATCTGAAGCACGTCGGTAATATTTCCCCGATGCTGTGCCCATTGGAACTTCCAGTCCCACTGCAGAGCCTGCATACGCCATCTGGCGTGTGTCAGCAACAGGATGCAGGAGGCCATGAAGCCCAACAGCCTTAGGGTCAGACTCACCGAAATTCAGGATAGAGGCAGAAAAATCGGAACCATAGCCTGAATATCCTGGACTCATTGCTCGGGAGGATAAACCCGAAACCACACTGTGTCCAGTACAGCTCCCATGAAAGGGAGCATCTGAGAAGGAGTCAGGTGTTACTTCGGCACATTTATACTCAGGGAATGCAGAAGGTTTGCTGTAGTATGAAGGTGGGAGACAACTGCCTGGGGTGAGAACGCCTTCATCAGCCTTTCGTCGAGGAAGGGGAAGATTGACTCCCCTATCCTGCGCAGGAGAGCTGCGACCACCGCCATCACCTTGGTGAACATCCAAGGGGCACTGGTAAGGCCGAAGGGGAGCACGGTAAACAAAGTGGTCATGCCTACCTTGTACCGCAGGTAACGCCTGTGACCCGGCAGGACAGGAGTGTGGAAATAAGTGTACAGCAGGTCCAAACCTACCATCCAGTCTTTCTTGTCTAGGGCAGACAAAACCTGAGCCACAGTATTTTGAATTTCTCCTTTTTGAGGAAGAGTTTGACAGTACGAAGTTTTAAAATGGGCCGTAGCCCCTTCTTCTTCTTCGTAATCAGAAAGTAGCAGGAATAACAGCCACTGCCTACTTCTGAAACTGGGACCCTTTCTGTAGCTCCCTTAGCTAAGAGAGCTGCAACCTCCTCTTGGAGCAACTTTAAATAATCCTCCGTCAGCTATTCCTGATTTGGCAGAATGAGAGGAGGAAAGGAGAATAGCCCTCCTAGACGATCTGCAAGACCTACTTGTCCGATATTATGAATCACCAGTGGGGGAAGATGATGACGAATTCTCCCACCTACTGGAGTAGTTTGGTCCTGCTAATCAGCCTAGGAGTGCTTGGAGGATGAGACTGCTGGGGGCAGTGTGGCTGATCACTTCTTGCCTCCATTCCCAGTTCGGAATGCCCCCCGTCCATGTCCTCGCATGGCTTGGGCAGTGTTGGACTTGGCCCTTTTTCCCAAAATGTTTCGCTTTTTGCCCCCTGTTTGAGGACGTCTCCCCCATGGTAGAAAGCTGTATAGGCCATGTGTGGTGTGAGATGCCCTAGGAAATGTACTGCAAGGGTGTGCGCACTTGTTGACCCCCCATTGGAAGAATATACCGTGGTAACAGGCTGCATTTTAAATGGATGCCATGGCTGTGTTTGATGCCACCTGACTGCAGTAGGTTAGCGGTCTAGATGTTCGGTTCCAAGCCATCCCAGATTTTGGAGGGAAAGCCTGGCACCCAGGGTGCTCTACTCTTCCCCCTGAGCTAGTTAGAACCAGTTTCCCAGAGGCTTCTAGAAGCTGCTGGCACTGTCTGGTAGGTGGGGTGAGGGGCGCATAAATAAGGGGGATGTGCCACCATGTGCTCAGACAGAGCAGGGACATGAACTTGAGGGGACCTGCTGCCGGGGGGTACCACCACTTGGGCCTGTGTGCTGAACCATGCACCCAACTGTCCACAAGGCTAGTGGAAGCCCCACTGCAGGAGTACAGGCTGCTGTACAGGAGGAGTGCCGGATGGTGAAAGCCTACCGCCCTGTCCTGATGAGTACCCACTGACTGCTGACCTTGCCCAGTAGTGCCTGCTGCTCTGATACCTGGCCCCTGAAGAAGGAGCGCCATCCTAGGTCCCTGAGGCTGGTGGGACCTTGCGCCACGCGAGCGCTACCCCTAAAAGCGCCTGGAGAGAAGAGCGCTTTACCTGACTGCCAAGGAGCACCTGTAACTGCGCCCAGAAGGAGGTGAGAAGCCCTAGCAGCTGAGGGCTAATAAAGAAGAGCGCTACCTCCTGTCCCAAGCTTGCCTGCTGCCTAGCGCTTGGTGAGTGCAGCGCTATATTTCAAGCACCAGAGAAGATGAGCTGTAATCTTCTAATCCCTGTGGGGCCAGGAAGAACTGTTGGCTTCAAAGCGTCGCGGGTGCCTACCCCGCGTTTTGGTGCGCTCTTGGACTAAGTAATACTGGCGGGTGCCTACCCCGCTTTGTGAATAATTTAAAAGCGGGTGCCCACCCCGGATAGTCGCCGCCTGGATTCACCGCTGCAGCTCGGGCCCACTGGCTGGGTGTCTGCGCGCAAGCGCCTTGAATCGGAGGGGTTCTGTGGCCGGAAATCACCGCAGCGGCTTGGGCGCTGAAAAGTAGGGAGACCGCGTGATGGCCGCCTCCTACCGTCTTTAATCTGCAGCGGGTGCCCACCCCGCGTCCGGCCGCCAAGGGAAGAATCACCACCCGAGGCCAAAGGAGGGCTACCGCGGTTGCTGCCCGGCAACCGGGGTGCCGGCCGCGTCATTGGCCCCCTAGCAGCCGCGCTGTGATTGGCACCAGCGGGAGCCTACCCCGCGTCACCAAACCGGATGTCCCGGGTTGCGTGAGGTGCAGCCCTGGGGAAGAGAAGAGAGGTGCTCACCTCAGTGCTCAGGAGCCGGAGCGGGAGCCCTCCCTGCCGGCCCGTGCCACCGTCGGGAGAAGCCGCAAGAGGAGCGCTGCTGCTGGCGGGCTCCTCCTTGAAAGAAGAGGGCCCTGCAGTGTCCGCAGCCATCTGGTGAGTGCAGAGGGGGGGCCTCGAGACACAATGTCGGTGCCTGCCCCTCCGCGGTGAAGTACCGGCTGCCCAGAGGGTGTTGCTTCTAGCGGGGCTCCCAGGTGGAAACAGGGAAGCTCTGCGCGCCTGCCGCCAGCCCCCAGGAGAAAAGGAGACCAGAGAAGAGCTGATCCCACGCGAGGAGCCCGGTGAGTGGGGCTCTGCCGTCCTGTGGTTGGGGTGTGTGTTGGGGCATAGGGTCAGTGCACGCCCCGGGGACCAGTGTTTCGTTGTGGGGGCTACCCCAGGTCACAAACTGATTTTGCTGGACAGTGGGCAGTGGCTGAGCCTTCCATGACTCTCAGCTATGGGCCTACGTTAAGTGAGTCCTGGGGTGGGGGCCCCAGAGATATGGTAGGGGCCTGTGACTGGTTTTGATCCAACTGCCCCGCTGGACAGGGGGCAGTAACAGTTGCCACAAGGGGGACCTTGTTACTCTGAGAGTGCCAGAGAGGGGGGTAGGACTATCCGGCAACCTGTGGGCCTTGTTGGTGCCCTGTGGCCACAGGGGGCACCTGTGTTTGCATAGCGGGGAGGGCACTACTAGGGGAGAGGGTTGTTGAGGGCCCTCCTGATGATGTCTTCAGGCCCCTAATCTTCTGCCTAACGCTTTCTGCCTCCCTTTAAAGGGCCATGCCCGGCCTGCCAATGTGTTTGTGCTAATGGTTTATGCCCCCATGTTGAATGTGCTCATGCTAAAGAAGGTTCCTAGGCCCTGTGTTATGTCCTGCACCATGAGTCTGATGCCCCAGTGGTGTCTAGAGTGATGTTGCCAATGTTAACCCGTTCAGGTCTCAGGGTTTCCTGCCTAAGGAGATGCTCATATGTTTAAGCCTACCCTGATGTTTCAGGTTGTACCTAACGTCCCGCCTAGTGCGTTGCCCATTCTTTTATGCTAATGGTGTTGTGGCCCCTACACATGGTTTTGCACCTAATGTTATAGGCCTGATGGGTTCCCGCCTAATGTGTTATGCCAAATGTTAATGCTTATGTTTTAATTGGTGGTGAGTGGGCAGTGGCAGTGTCCCAGCCGCTTCTACGGCGCTAGCAGCAACGTTCTTGTTGTGTCAGTTTTAACTGCTTTTAGACTGTTGGGGGCATAGTGAGGAGAGCAACTGAGGCTCCCTCCCTGTTTTTTAATTTACTTGCTGGCATTGTCTGTATTACCTGTAGGCTAGCTGCATCGCGTCGGGGGGACTGCTCTCGTTTCCTTTTTCCTGCCTTGTTCTGACACGGTGACTAGCACCGATTGTGCGGAGGGCGTGGAAGGTCCGAGGCAGCCACATCCGGTGCGCGGGGGAGGACGGTCAGCGCTCTAGTCAATCTGGACGCTGGAGGGGTTAAAAGCCACAGGAACCCGGGCCTCGAGGTGGTGAGTGGGCAGTGGCAGTGTCCCAGCCGATTCTACGGCGCTAGCAGCAACGTTCTTGTTGTGTCAGTTTTAACTGCTTTTAGACTGTTGGGGGCATAGTGAGGAGAGCGACTGGGGCTCCCTCCCTGTTTTTTAATTTACTTGCAGGCATTGTCTGTATTATCTGTAGGCAAGCTGCATCGCACCGGGGGACTGCTCTCATTTCCTCCTTCCCGCCCCGTTCTGACACGGTGACTAGCACCGATTGTGCGGAGGGCGTGGAAGGTCCGAGGCAGCCACTTCCGGTGCGCGGGGGAGGACGGTCAGCGCTCTAGTCAATCTGGACGCTGGGGGGGATAAAAGGCGGATGTCTGCTCGGCCGCGCAGCGGGCGCGCCTGCAGCGCGCCAAAGGCAAGCCCGTCTGCGCCGGTCCGCGGCCGGGCGCGGGCCAGGGCCTTAATCCTTGGTCAAACTGTAACGCGCACACGGTGGAGCAGGGACCAACTCCTGTAATTTCACCCTAATACCCCGATTACATGCTGTCATAATATGAGGGTGGGGGAGGATGCAAGCTGTAGTCACTGTCAGTATATGCTGTGCAGGGGAGATAAGAGAAAGTTGGAGCACACTAGTCTGGTATGTGGGCTACCTAATGTCAGATCTATGCGCAAACAGACTGGACATCTATGACCTTCTGATTGAGAACCATCTTGATCTCTTGTTTCTCTCGGAAACATGGTTAGATGCTGACTCTGATCCAGATGTCATCGAGGCTCTCCCGGATGGATATTTGATGGTGAGGTGAGACCGGCCTACGGGTAGAGGGAGGGGGGGGGGGATAGCTATTGTTTTTAAATCTCCATTGTGCTGTCAACTTGAACAGCTAACGGTAACGGATAGTGAGGCAGGTGCCTTTACTATTAGGGATAACAGTGGCACTACGTTAAAAGGGTTCTTGATCTACAGACCTCCAGGCCCATGCACCCGGTTATCGGACAGCTTGGTGGAGGGGATTAGGGAGGCTGCCCTACGTAGAGATAAATTCCTTATTTTAGGGGATCTGAACATGTATTTTGAAGATCCACTGGATAGAGGGGCGGCGGGTCTCTGCCAGGAACTGCAGTCACTGCAGCTTGACCTGAGAGTAAGGACCCCTACGCATCAGCAGGGCCATCTATTGGACCCGATATTCGCCAATTGGGGGGAAGTGGTGGTAAATCCCCCTGTTCCAGTTCCCTGGTCGGATCATTTCCTTGTGCCCTTTGTTGTGCGCATTCCGGGAAGAAGAGTACTGGATCGGCCACTCCCTAACTAATTTAGCTGGAAATGGGCAAAATTCTCACAGGTTAAGTTTAATGAAGCACTAACTAAAGGAGGAAGGCCTGGTGGGATGGATGCAGAAACCACTATGAGTAATCTAGATGAACGCACAATAGAGGCTTTGGATAGCACGGCCCCACTCTGCTTGACCAACTCTGGGTGGCGTGCACAGAAAACAGCTCCCTGGTACAATGATGATTTGCGCCGAGCTAAGGCGGAATGCAAACGTCTGGAGAGGCAGTGGAGGGTGGCCTTTCTGAGCCAGGCCAAGCAGGAGTATATAGCTAAGAGGAGGGTCTAACACTGGCTTATTGGAAGGGCAAAGGCAGCCTACTTTGCAAAGAGAATTGGGGATGCGGAAAACTCCGCAAAGGAGCTGTTTAAAATCTGTAAGGCTATTTCCTCAGCCAAGTCCTCCACTGTTCCCGTGGATTGCTCAGCTCCTACATTCTACACAGTTTGGGATCAGACCCCGCCATTCCACGGAGTCAGTTCTGCTTATGGCTGTTGAGACCATCTGACGGGGAGTGGATGAGGGCCAAACCATGGCCCTGATCCTCCTGGATCTGAGCACAGCATTCGACACTGTAGCACACTACACCTTGCTACAGTGTCTGAATGAGGGTGGGATTTCGGGTGCTGCGTTGAAATGGATCCAGTCCTTCCTGTCGGACCGGGGTTTCCAGGTCAGGCAGGGGGACTGTTACTCCAGAGAGATTAGCTTGGGTCAGGGCGTACCGCAGGGTTCGTCCCTGAGCCCAACTCTATTCAATCTGTATGTCGCCCCGGTAGCAACTACAGTTGAGGGCTATGGGCTGCGTATTGTGTCCTACGCAGATGATACGCAGCTGGTCATCTCCCTATCGCGTGCGCCCGGTCTTGCTGCAGACCGCTTCAGAGCATGCATGCAGGAGTTGCCTCTTGGATGTCGACCAACTGCCTGAGGCTGAATGGTAGCAAAACGAAGGTGCTCGTGGTGGGAGGGGGGGGGGGCGTCTGTGTGGTCATCGGCGTGGTGGCCTTCCTGTTTGGGTCCGGCTCCTACGCCATGTCAGCAAGCAAAAAATGTGGGCGTCTGGCTCGATGCTGAATTAACTTTTGTGCCCCAGATTAGTCGGGTGGTGGGGGTGTGCTTTGGTGTCCTGAAAGGCCTACGGAAGGTCATGGAACTCCTTCCAACGGAGGCTAGACGGACACTGGTGCATGCCCTTGTCACCGCTCGACTGGATTATGGTAATCTCCTTTATCTGGGTACTACGGTGAGGAGCCTTGATCGCCTACACGTGATACAAAATGCTGCTGCCCGTCTGGTCCTGAGGTTGCCTAGAAGATCGGCATCAAAGGCCGCGTTGCAGGCACTTCACTGGCTTCCAGTGAGGAGTAGAATTGAGTTCAAGGCTCTGTGCACATGCCACCGGATTATTGCTGGCAAAGCACCGGAGCCGTTACAGAGCCTTATTACTCTTTATAAGCCCACTCGGGCCCTAGGATCCTCTGGCTCTGGTCTTCTGGTGGTTCCCAAAGTAAAAAAGGCGCGCATGGGGGGGCAGGTCTTTTCGATTGCTGGCAGCCAGAAGCTGGAATAAGCTCCTGATGGAACTGTGCCTGGAACCGCTAGAGTCGAGGTTTAGGGAAAAACTTAAAACCCACCTATTTGTGCAGTAGACTGGCTACGTGAGCTGCTGCAGCAGTGCTGTTTTCCACTCATTATAGCGCGGGGACACGCCGGTGTGCGTAACCAGGCGCTCTATAAGCTTCCCTATTATTATTATTATTATTAATTGCAACATTGACACTGATGGACTTTTATCTTTTTCATTTATCCGTTATCCTTTCCCAATGGTTCTGGCAGCGGCCTGATTGGCCCTGCCCTGTAAATAATCCTCTTGTATATACTGCCCTGGCGCAAGTTGGCGCAGTATAGTGAGAACTATGATTAGCTGTATACAATACAAAAGTTATTCTTTTTCACCAAAACTGGTGTTGTGTCTCTTTTTGTGGTGTGCCTTGGGTGTCGTCTGTGTGTACTGCGTGGATGCTTCACATATGTCCTCAGGAGTTTGGCCTGCCCGCTCTGCACCACGCTACCCCATTTCTAACAGGCAGTCTGTGCAGGACAGTGGCTAGGATAGGATTGGCGTACTAGAAACCCCTTCCGTTGCCACAAAAAGGACAAAAGAAGACTGGCCACGGGGTTGGAGGAGAGGCCTAAGGATCTGTCCATAGCTCGAGAGTCTTAGAACCTGACCAGGGCCGAGTCTGACTTTTCCAAAGCCTGCTATCAAAGGGCATGGCCATGAAATTGGCTTGGACATCGCCAGAGAAGCCAGTTGTACAAAGCCAGGCGTGGCTCTTCAAGGCCAGTGTCATTGAAATTGATCTACCCAGTTAATCAGTCGTATCTAGGCCACGCCGTATGGTGAATTTGTCAGCATCTCTTCCATCCTTGACAGCTTGGGAGAGCATAGCCCGGGTCTCCTCTGGGACTTGTGGCAGCACTTACGCAACTGTCTCCCAAAGAAAATGGGAGAAACGGCTCAATAAGCATGCTGTATTCACCTACGGCAATGCCAGGCTGGAGGAAGAAAACAACTTCTTCCCAAATGCTTCCAGCCTCTTGGATTCCTTGTCTGGCGGGGCGGAAGGGAATGCACCTTGGGACATAGAGGCCTGCACCACCAGACTGTCTGGGGTGGGATGTTGGCTTTGAAACTGATGCCCGGTGCTGGGCGATGGCGGCATGCAATTGTCCTATTCACAAGAGCCCCTGTGCCAGGTATGGACCATGTTCTCAGAAGGACGTCCGTAAGTGCTTCATTAAAGGGCAACAAGGGTTCTGAAGTGGAAGCCCCAGGTTGAAGCACCTCAGTCAGGAGATTAGTCCTGACCTGCACTGAGGGCAGCTCAAGTCCAGGGACCTCAGCCGCCCTCTTAACCACCATGGCATAGGATGCCCCCTCCTCTGTAGCCACTGTTGGCAGAGAGAGCATGCCAGTATCAGGAGAAATATTCAGTCACTGGCCTCTCCAAGTTCCACAGGAATTCACTGGGGCCCCAGAGCCCTCCCATTCCTCTCCTCAACCTAGCACATCCTCAAGGTGCTCAGGCGAACCTCTGGGTTCTGTAGACATCAGAATCGGTGTTGATTGACGCTGTTCCGGCCCTGTATCGTCAGTGATGAGGATGGGGCTTCCACCGATGACGGGCCTCGGTGACATCCAAGGCACCGACTTCGGATTCAACGGCAGGCAAGGTCGCGTTGGCACGACTGGCGTCAAACCGGATCCGGGATCAGATCCCTGGGCACCATCTGCGTCGTGTCCGGAACCAACGGCGTCTAACCCAATGGAGCCCCTTCCGATTCCGCGGGGCCCAAAGGCTCACCAGTGGGTCGTTTCGCTCAAATACATGGCGCATGGCCTAGTAAAATTCTTTTATATGAGCGGGAATCACTCCGGCTCCCGGAGAGGGGTGGGGGGAGATGCAAAGTCAACTCTGGCTGTGCTGAACAGTGCCAAGAGCATCGGTGGTCCTTACCTCTCTCGAGGATGGATGCCAGCTGAGGTAAAGTCGAAGTCATATGCTTCTTTCCCCGAGTGTCCCGAGGACCTCAAATGGGAGGAAGAGGACTTAGGGTTCCGCAAGCGGTCCCACAACCTCCTCTTCTTCAACTGGGACCGTGCTCTCCTCGGAGTCTCTCTAGATGGTGTCGACTGCCGGAAGTAACTTCATCGCCTGTTCCCTCAAGGTCTTCGGAGCCACCACCCAACAGTCTGGTCAAGCTCGAGACACCAGAGATATACGTGGTTGGGATCGGAGACCGACATCATGTAGGAACAAGTCCCGCATGGCTTGAAACCCGTCTTCTTCGAAGACATCCCTCGCACACGAAGTCGGAATCAAAATATTTTGACAAAAGTCGAGAAAAAGCCTGCCAAAAAGTGTCATAGGGTAGCTATTCCTGAATCCGTGCTTAACTGGTGCGGAAATAAAAGAACTGACGTCCGCATGCCTGGGTGGCATCTATATTGGCACCTCAACGTCAAAACCGACGCTGACGACGCCATCGTCATGCAGAGTTGAATGGAGCAAACAGACGCCACGCGCAAGGGTTGTTACTCAGCAAAAGTTTTTGGATCCAGCATAACACCTGGAAATTCAAAGGTAAAGAATCTGCAGCTAGAAGTCTCTATCAGATATAGTAATTATTAAAAGAGACCACATTTTGCCTTAACCAATCAGCATGAATCGTCCTATAGAACCCTCCATAGAGAAGCTCAATACCATAGATTTGGGAGCACTAGTGCTAAAGTTAATATGCTGAGACAAAGGTGAGCTTCCCCCCAGGAGGAGGGTAGGTCGCATGTGAATCTATGAAAGCTTCCAATACTGGAGAACTATAGTTACAGGTAAGTAACTCATTTCTTACTTCATTATTGTAACTTTCATGAATTCACATGCTTGAATCATAATAGTAAGCAGTTGAGTAGCACATTTAACATAGCTTTGACTAGCTTAACAGGAATATACATTAATAAGACCTGCAAGTAATCACCAAACAATAGGACAACTATAATCGTATCAATAACAATTAAGAGACAAATTCCTTTAAACGTTAAACAAAGAAAATTATTTACCCTATGTAAATGTTATACAGCAAAAGAGGTAGGGTGGTAGACAGTGGTGGCTCACCTTTATAGAATAGATGCCGAAGTCATGCTTGCCCCACCGCAGTGTCGTTAAGGACTGCTGAATCCAAGCAGTAATATCTAGTAAATATGTCTCTATTCTTCCACGTTGATGCATGGTATGAATTTTCAATTTGTGTGGAGTATAACCCCATCAGTCTTGAATTGCAGAAAGGGTTC
Organism: Lissotriton vulgaris; assembly: GCF_964263255.1. Lineage (NCBI taxonomy): Eukaryota > Metazoa > Chordata > Amphibia > Caudata > Salamandridae > Lissotriton > Lissotriton vulgaris. The sequence goes on along the minus strand of NC_141697.1, from coordinate 134,769,975 downwards.
TTCTGTAACAAAAGCCTGAATGTTGCTTTGTTAATTGGTTCAAAAGGAGATTATTAATTGTGAAAGAACAGCGTTCAACTGCCAGGCTGGAGGTGGAGGCCTTATAGGAGGAAGAACACGAAACAGTCCTCATTATTCTAGAAGCCCACAAAGGTGAAGTGCAGTGACCTATAACGGAAAATAGCCGCTAGGTGAACTTTTATCGAGCTATGTGCCAAGCCTGCTTTCGCTAACTATAACAGGTAAGGTAAGACCTGCTCTGGAGAGGCCAGCGGATGTATACCTGCTTGATGGCAACAGATGCAGAAACACTTCCATTTGAGACGGTGCGTTTTGTTGGTACTGTCTACCCTGGCTAAGATATTTCGAATTGTTTTGTAAATGTTCAGGTGCCATGCTGATAAGTGGAGGTTGCTGGGATCCGGGAGGTAGGATTTGCCTCTGGTTCATTGTCAGAAGATTGGGAAACACTGTAAGTTGGAAGTGCGGTACCTGGGATAGAAGTAGCAGCTCTGTTTACCAGTGTTGATGTGGCCATGCTGGAGCTATTAGGTTCAGTCTGCATGGTTTGGTCTTCATCTACCTCAGTTCTCTTGGAAGAAGGGGAATGGGAGGAAAAGCGTAAGCAAAGATGCTCGACCATGCAATTGAAAAGGCATTCTCCCGTGACCCCTGTAGGGGATACCAACTTGCATAGTACCGACATTTGCGGTTCTGGGAAATTGAGAATGAGTCCAATTCTGGTGTGTCCCAGTGTAGGAAGAGGCTGTGCATGGTTTGCTGGTGCAATTCCCACTCGGGGCACGATGTTGTGAGTCTGCTGAGTGTGTCCGCAATCGTGTTTTGTTGTCCGGGAACATGTTCTGCTCGGAGGCAGATTCTGTGAATTATAGCCCATTCCCAGAACTTCTGTTCTTCCCTCGGAAGATGGCGCAATCTTGTGCCTCACTGTTAGTCTATATAGTGCATCGTTGTGGTATTGTCCATACGCACGCGCACTGACAAATGCTGTATCCTGGGAAGAAAAGCTTGGCTGGCTAGACATACCCCTCTTAATTCGAATAGATTTATATGGGATTAACTTGGAGTCTGACGCTCACTTGAAGCTCTTTGAGATGAGCTCTCCATCCCTATAGTGATGCATCTGCGGTAATCACAAAGGATGCCACTATGAGTCAGGTTGACAGCCCTGTTGACAGATGGGTTTTGTCTCCCCACCACTCCAATGCCATTAGCATGCATGGAGTTATCTTGATGTCGTCGAAAGAGCCTTTGGAATGTGCCCCCTGCTTGTCCTGTTCCTCCTGCATGGGTCGCATTTTGAGGCGACAGAATGGGATCAGTGGTATGCACGAGGACATCATTCCCAAGAGAGACTTGTACAGTCAGACTGAAAGAGACTTTTCTCTTCTGATGGTTTATGTGAGCATGAGAAGCCGGTGGTGCAGTTCCTCTGCAGGATAAGCCTTTAAGCACAGAGTCTAACGAACAAGTTACTTACCTTTGGTAACGATGTATCTGTAAGAGACATATATTACTTACCTTAGAATTACCCCCAGGCGTCAGACTGGAGCCGGAGAATTTTTCTTCAGCAGTACCCCTGTGCGTTGGTAGGTGGCATTGGTCCACTCCGCGTCAATCTGCATCGTGGTCGCTGGGATGACGTCACGTTGCCTAATTAAAAGCCGCCTTCGCGCGCGGTCATCAAATCTGACACGACTTTTCACGCCAGAAGTGCAGATCCATGAAAGAGACTGACCACTGGTGTACCACACTAGGACCCTGCAAGGGAGTCCCTATCCCTAGAAGTCAGTTTGCAGAGCAGGGAGGATGGGTGGGGTGGTAAGGAATCTATAACTAATATATGTCTCTTACAGTTACATCCTTACCAATGGTAAATAACTTGTTCACCTGAAAGAGACTATTATAGATTCCTTACCTTAAAATAGATACACCAGCAATACCAACCCCGGAGGAGGAACTGTGAAACAAGTTCACACTTGAAAATCCTGGAGGACAGAACGGGCAAAGAAGCCTTCCCTTTGGACTTGACTATCCAGTCAGTAATATCTGGTGAACGTGTGCAGTGGTTGCTGTGTCGTGGCCGGAATGAGCTTGCAGCCCCACTGGCTGTTCCTTTGTAGCTAAAGCCTAACAAATCTTGATACAAAGGACGATCCATCGAGAGATGGTACGCTTTTGCACAGCCCGACCTTTCTTGGCACATACATAGCCAACGAAGAGTTGATTGTCCACCCAGAAATCCTTTGTGTGATCAAGGTAGAAATACAGCGCATGTTTCGGGTCCAGACAGGTCCCTCCTCCTTCTTTGAAGGATGCGGAGGTGGGAAAAAGGTGGAAAGAGTACTAGTCTGTCTGATGTGAAAAAGAGTGACAACTTTAGGTAGAAATGAGGGCCTTGTTCGAAGCACCCCTTTGTCCGGCTGGACCGAGAACAAAGGGGGCTTTGAAGAAAGATCCTGAAGCTCACTCACTCTGCAAGCAGAGGTGATGGCAACCAGGCAGTCTTCATTGTGAGAAACCCAAGAGGACAGTTGTGAAGAGGGTCGAAGGGAGCGCACATAAGGTAAGTCAAGACAAGGTTCAAGTCCCACTGAAGTATTATGAAAGGAGATGGAGGAAAGAAAGAGATGAACAATGCCTTCAAAGAACCGATCTTACAATAGGGGACTTGAACAAAGAGGGTTGATCTGGGAGCTGAAGAAAAGCAGAAATGGCTGTCAGGTATCTTTCAAAAGTGCCCAGAGCACTGCCGTGCCAAAAGAGAAGGAACAAAAGAACCTCAAAAAGAGGGGCAGTCCGGGGATCCACAGCCTTTGCTGTGCACCATGCCACAAACGTGTTCCATCAACAGGTGTATACCGTCTTAGTGGAGGGACGCCTGGCTGCCATAAAGACATTACAGACTTCGGGCGGAAGGTCAAAAGCGGTCAACTGCTGCCGCTTAATCTCCACGCAAGAAGGTGGAGGCTGGACAGGTTTGGGTGGAGGACTGTCCCCTGCTGCTGCGACCGAAGATCCTTCCGAAGGGGCAGTCTGATCGGAGGATCAATAGCCATGCTCAGGAGCTTGGAATACCAGACTCCTTGTGCCCAGTCCTGTGCCACAAGAATGACTTGGCCCCGGTCGCGCTTGATCTTCTTCAGCGTTCGGACAGAAGTGGTACAGGCGGAAAGGCGTACAGAAGGTTGTAACTCCACTCGCGACGAAAAGCTGCACAGAGCGAGTGCCGCCTTGGAAACTCCGAAGCGACCTTGCACAACCTCAGAGTGAAGACGCCATTCGTGATCCATGAGACCCTGATGGCTGAGTTTGTCCACCCTGGCATTCAGAGAACCTGCCAGGTGTTGAACCACCAGGGTCATGCCCTGATTTCCAGCCATGTCCAAAGGCAAAGAGCCTCTTGACCAAGGGTCCCCAACCCCACCCACCCTGTTTGTTGTAGTACCACGTTGGTGTCCGTGAACACCTGCACTGCCTTCCCCTTGAGGAAGGGAAGGAATGCCTTCAGTGCGAGCAAATTGCCCGGAGTTCCAACAAGTTGATGTGGAGCCCAGACTTCGCCGGTAACCAGACTCGTCTGATCTCTGGTTGGGGAAGCAAGGAGTATCTGCCTGTGACCCAATCCTGGTTCATAACTACCACTGCAGTTGTTGCGCAGTCCCTCTGAGATCCGGACGTAGTCCAAACGATTCCCATGATGCTGCTGATGCCAGAGAGTCATTGTCATCAAAATCCGTGATAGAGGCTGAGACATCGGTATCATAGCCCAAATATCCCCGTCTCACTGCTCAGGAGGATAGGCCAGAAATTGCACTGTGTCCAGAACAGCTCCGATGAAAAGGAGCGACTGAGAGAGAGCCAGGTGTGACTTCAGTACGTTGACAGTGAACCCCAGCGAATGCAGGAGGTCCGCCGTAGTCGGGAGGTGGGAGAAGAAAGCCTGGGGGAAGACCGGGACCCCTGATCTGTGCAGATGAGCTGCGATCACCACCATAAGGTTCGTCAACAGCCGAGGGGCACAGGTAAGGCCGAAAGGGAGCACTGTGAACTGAAAAGGCTTGTGGCCTACCGTGAACTGTAGGTAATGTCTGTGGGCTGGCAGAATGGGGATGTGGAGATGTGGAAATAAGTATCCTGCAAGCCCAACATCACTATCCAGTCTCCAGTGTCGAGGGCAGATAAAACCTGAGCCAAAGTTAGCATGTTCAACTTCTCCTTCCAAAGGAACTGTTTAAGGGACCGGAGGTCTAGGATAGGACGCAGGCCTTTGTCCTGTTTGGGCACCAGAGAGTAACGGAAATAGCAACCACGACCTACTTCTGATGCAGAAACTCTCCTGATGGCTCCCTTGGCCAAGAGAGCTAAGACTTCCTGGCGGAGAAGTGCCATATGATTCTCTGACATGCAATCTAAAGACGGTGGCATGGAGGAAGGGGATGTCTTGAAGGGGAGGGAGTAGCTCCTTCTGACTTTCTGCAAAACCTACCTGTCTGACGTGATGGACTGCTAGTGGGGGAGGTGATTGCGAATCCTGCCACCCACTGGCTGCTGATGGCCTGAAAAGTCATAGTGGGGGGGATGGGGGAGGTGGACTGGCCCGCCTGGTGGTTCACAGACCCCGTCGCCAGGTCCCACATCCGGGGCCACGCAGAGGCTGGGCAGCGTGCGTGGACAAGTGGCTGGACTGGGTCGGACTTAGTGGGGTGCTCCTTCCGTAGCTACAAAAGGGGCGAAAAGCAGACTGTGGTGGACTGGAGGATGCAGCGAAGCCCAAGTATCTAACCGTTGTCCAAGAATCCTTAAAGCGATCCGGCGCGGAGTCTGCCTTGTCTCCAAAAAGGCGATGGCCATCGAAGGGCATGTCCAGCAGAGCTGACTGAATATCCCTCTAAATACAGACCTCAACCAGGCGTACCGCCGAAGGGCTACCAACCTGGCAATCGTTCTGCCCAGTGAGTCGGTGGTATCCAGTCCACAGCAAATTGTGAATTTTGCTGCTTTTCTCCCATATGCCACGGCTTGGGAGAGAATGGCCCGGGCCTCCTACCGGCACTGAGGCAGCACCCGTGCAACCATATCCCAGATGGTATGGGAGTATAGGCCCAAGAGGCACGCAGTATTCACAGACAGCAGTGCAAGCTGGAGGAAGAGAACATGCACTGCCCAAGATGATCCAGCTTCTTAGATTCCCTGTCCGGGGGGTGCAGAAGGGAATACACCCTTGGAAAAGATAACATTTAAATCAAGAAAGTCAGGGTCTGGAAGCCAGAGAGATAATAAAAATATGCATGCCTGGTTTGACGATGAATGCCGGGTAGCAAAGGCACAGATGAGGCAGAAGGAAAGAAGGTTAAGGGCTAGGTTTAATGTGGAATTGTCTCAGTCCCTTCAATCCCTCAGGGTAAAATATAAAACAATCAGGAATAAAAAAGATAACTGCTGGGCAAATATGTTGGAGGTAATTGAAACCAGAGATGTAAAAGGTTTTTGGAAATTGGTCCAAGAAAGCACTGGTAGGAAAGTATAATCTCTAGACTGTATATTCCCTGAGGACAATTGGGTGGGTTATGTGGGAGAGATACATGGGAACTGGCCAGCACAAGTTAAGTCTGGGATGCCAGTGTGGCCACTGGTGAGGGACGACCTAAAAGCACGTTTTACCCCCAGTTATATAAAGAAAATTATAGCGAATTCAAACCTCACTCGTGCCGCCGGCCCTGACAATCTTTCAGCAGTAATAATATAGACTAGACCAGAATGGTGGGCAGTGTTTTTCGCAAAGATGTACCAAGTGATTTTGGAGACAGGAATTGTACCAGAAAGTTGGAGGGGTGCAATTATAAGACCAATTCATAAGAGGGGTGATCGAAATCTACTGAAGAACTATAGGTAAATAAATCTCCTAGATATAGGGGAGAAAGTCTTTGCAAAAGAAATTTTGGGACTACTTAAAGAGTGGGCGGAAGAAAATCAGAACAGGGGGGTTTTAAAGCGGACCATTCCATAATTGACCATTGGTTTGCTCTCTGGGCCATATCGCGGCAGTCGATCGAACAGCGGGGGAATTTATTTTGATGTTTTGTGGACTTCTGCGCAGCTTTCGATCTCGTGGACCGGGAGCTATTGTGGGAGGCCCTAATCTGTTATGGTATCCCAAAAGATTTGCTAAGTCTGATCCAAATGCTCCACATAAAGAACTGGGCTCAGATAATTTTAGATGTAGATGGAAGTTTAACCAGGAAGATTGAGATTGGAAATGGTTTGCGGCAGGGATGCGTATTGGCCCCCATGCCGGCCGGGGCTAGGGGCACCCCACTATACCTGTTTTTTAACATACGCTTCCGATCAACTCTGCTCTTGTCAAGGTTCCTGGCCTCTAACTGCCTCCACTCTTGCTCATATTACCAATCTTGGCTTATGTCAATCTATTCCTACCTCCTCTCTTTCCCCAAAAAAGCCATTAGCGTTCCCCCTTCCAACCACCTCTTTGGGGCCTCTCTCACCCCCCTGCCCCGCCCCTGCAATTTCGGCCTTTCTTCTCAACAGCTGGTCTGCAGTTAAGCATCATCTTGAACTTTTTGTTTTTTTAGATACACATACACCAGACCTTCTGTTTCTTACAGAAACCTGGTTCTGCCCCGACTCCCTGCCTAACGTCCTAGCGGCTCTCCCCTCCTACTATGCTATGCGCGCCGATCGGCCCGTGGGGAAGGTCGGAGGCGGGGTAGCCTTGATTGTTCGTTCTAATCTTCAATTCCAATTGTTATCATTTCCCTCCATTATGGCGGTTGACTTTCTGGTTGTCCGATCTGTTTCTTTTCAGGTCCCTCTCACCTGTGCACTTATTTACCACCCACCACAGCAAATGTCGCATTTTATCAATGCAGTCAGCAACTGTTGGCGAACTTAGTAGTGAGTAACTCTTCCGTCTTGGTACTTGTTGATTTAAATTTTTGGCCTACTTACCCTCTTGAGGACTCTGTCCAAAGAATTCACAGAACTGCTCCTTAATCTAAATTTTTCCTCACATATTCACACTCCTACTCATGTCCATGGCCATATTTTAGACCAGGTTTGGTCAATTAATACTCCTATCTCTCCCCCTTTGGTTATTCCCTGTTCGTGGTCTGATCACTCCTTTGTCTCTTTTTCCCTCAACCAAAGCCTAGTTAGGAAACCTCCTCTCCCCAGGAATACCTGGGCACACAATTGGAATCGCACAGATTCAGCTACACTCTGCTCCTCCCACTCAGCCTCACTTCCCAATCTTGCAGGACTATCCCCCTCCTCCCAAGCAGTTACCATCAACAAATGGCTCTCTGCAGTGTGCGATCAAGGGGCCCCTCTTAGATGCGTCAGGACCAGACGCGCTCATGATGCAAATAGATGGTTTAATGCCGAGCTTAAAGACAAAAAACTCACATTACGGCAGGCGGAGCGCGCTTGGAGACGCGAATATTGTCCTGCCCTAAAGCACAAGTTACTACTTTTGTAACGATATATCTGTAAGAGACATTAGTTAGTGATAGATTCCTTACCTTAGAATATACCCAGGCGTCAGACTGGATCCGGAAAATTTTGCGTAGCAATACCCCTGCACGCCGGCAGGCGTCGTCCGCGGCTTCGCGTCCGTCGTCGGCGTCGTTACCGCCGGAATAACGTCGTCCGAGTACTTAGACGCCGCCCATGCGCGCTGACGTCAGTTCTGATGAACAGCTTTTCCGCACCAGATACGCAGAGCCATGATAGAACCAACACTGGTGCCATGAAACTAGGGCCCTCAAAGGGGATGACCTTAACCCTAGATATCGGTTCGCAGAACGGGGAGGATGGGTGGCTCGGCAAGGAATCTATCACTAACTAATGTCTCTTACAGATATATTGTTACACAAGTAGTAACTTGTGCATCTGAAAGAGACATGTTAGTGATAGATTCCTTACCTTAGAATAGATACCCCAGCAATACCAACCCCGGTGGTGGGTCTGCGAACCAATATTCACACCAGAAAGTCCTGGAGGACAGAACGGCCAAAGAAGCCATCCCTCCGGACTTGGCTGTCCAGGCAATAATGTCTCGCAAACGTGTGCAACGAGGCCCACGTAGCTGCCTGGCAAATATCCTGCAAGGGTACTCCTCGGCCCAGGGCAGTTGTAGTCGCCGTGGCCCGAGTAGGATGAGCCCGTAGACCCACAGGGGGTTCCTTCTTTGCCAAGGAGTAACACGCCTGGCTGCCAGAATGACATTACAGACTTCGGGAGGCAAGTCAAATGGCCTGAACTGTAGCTGCTCAATCTCCAAGATTGTAGGTGGAGACTGGACAGGTTCAGGTGAAGGACCGTCCCCTGCTGCTGCGACAGAAGGTCCTCCCGAAGAGGCAGACGAATCGGGGGATCGACTGACATGCTGAGTAGCTCGGGATACCAGTATCTTCGTGCCCAGTCCGGAGCCACAAGGATAACCTGGGCCCGGTCGCGCCTGATCTTCTTCAACAGAAGTGGTATAGGCGGAAAGGCGTACAATAGACCGCAACTCCACTCGCGACGAAAAGCATCCCCGAGTGAGTGTCGCCTTGGAAACTCCCAACGCGCAGAACTGATGACATTGCACGTTCTCTTCTGTGGTGAATAGATCTAACCAAGGCTCTCCCCACTGCTGAAAGAGGCCTTGCACCACGTCCGAGTTCAGACGCCATTCATGATCCATCATGCACCGTCGGCTGAGTTCGTCCGCCCTGACGTTCAGGGAACCTGCCAGGTGTTGAACCACCAGGGTCACGCCCTGATGTTCCAGCCACTGCCAGAGGCGCAGAGCCTCCTGGCAGAGGGTCCACGACCGCACCCCGCCCTGTTTGTTGCATTACCACATGGCGGTGGTGTTGTCGGTGAACACCTGCACTACACTCCCCCGGACAGAGGGGAGGAATGCCTTCAGTGCAAGACAAATCGCCCGCAGCTCCAAAAGGTTGATATGGAGCCAGGACTCCGCCGGAGACCAGAGGCCTCTGATCTCCGCCTCTCCCATGTGGCCTCCCCAGCCCTGGAGGGACGCGTCTGTCACAACTATGTGCTCCGGGTGGGGTAGGGAGAGGGATCTGCCACTGACCCATTCGCGGTCCGTGAGCCACCACTGCAGCTGTTTTGCAGTGCCCTCCGAGATCAGGACATGGTTGGACAAGTTGCCCTGATGCTGGGCCCACTGAAACTTCAGGTCCCACTGCAGAGCCCGCATCCGCCACCGGGCTTAATGCACCAGAAGGATGCAGGAGGCCATCAGCCCCAGAAGCCGCAGCATCAACCCGAGATAAAGGCCGAAAGATCGGAATCAGAGCCTGAATATCCTGAACCCGCTTTTGGGTGGATAAACCCGAAACTGCGCCGAGTCCAGAACCGCTCCGATGAAGAAGAGCTTTTGAGAGGGACATAGGTGTGACTTCGGCACGTTGATGGAGAACCCCAGCAGATGCAGGAGATCGGCCATAGTCTGGAGGTGGCTGACGACTGTCTGGGGTGAGCCCGCCTTCAACAACCAGTCGTCGAGCTAGGGGAAGACTGAAACCCCTAAACTGCGCAGATGGGCTGCGACCACCGCCATCACTTTGGTGAACACCCGTGGGGCTCTGGTAAGGCCGAAGGGGAGCACGGTAAATTGAAAGTGCTCGTGGCCTACCCTGAACCTGAGGTAACGCTGGTGGGCCGGCAGGACGGGGATGTGAAAATAGGAGTCCTGCAAGTCCTCGAAGGGGAGGGAGTAGCCCCTTCGGACGATTTGCAGCACCCAACTGTCCGACGTGACGGTGCGCCAGTGGAAGAGGTGATGGCGAACCCTGCCCCCCACTGCGTCACATGGGCCTGAAAGCATGGACTAGGAGGGTTTTGAGGCAGGTGCTGCGGGGGAAGGTGTGGACTGGCCGCGCCGTTGTCCTAGACCGCCTCCACGGCGGTTTCCACTGCCGCCACCGCGCTGTTGGACATTCTGCGGCGCGTGGCTGGCAGCACGTGTGGGGGCGCCTCTTCCTTGGCCACGAAAGGAGCGAAAGACACCCGTTTGCTGGCGAGGGGCCGAGAGGCCCAAGGACTTGGCCTTAGCCCTGGAGTCCTTAAATCGCTCAAGCGCATGGTCTGCCTTGTCTCCAAAGAGGCGACGGCCATCAAGCGGCAAGTCCGGCAGAGTGGCCTGGACATCGGCCGAAAAGTTGGCGGACCTCAACCAGGTGTGGCGTCGGACCGCCACTGTTGTTGCCATCGCCCTGCCCAGTGAGCCCGTGGTATCCAGCCTACACCGGATGGAATACCGTGCTGAATCTCGACCCTCCGCAAGGGTTTGGGCGAGTTTTGCCCGGACCTCCTCCGGACACTGTGGCAGCACGTCTGCGACCGCGTCCCACAGGGTGTGGGTATAGCGGCCCAAGAGGAATGCGGTATTAACTGACCGCAGTCCCAAACTGAGGGATGGGAACACCTTCTTCCCGAACTGTTCGTACCTCTTGGATTCCCGATCGGGCAGAGCCGTCGGGAATGCGGTCTGGGAAGTGGAGGCCTGGACGACCAGGCTCTCGGGGGTGGGGTGGGTGGACAAAAAGCAAGGGTCGCCCGGGGCCGGGCGGTAGTGTCTGGCCACGTTCCTATTCACAGGCGGACCCGTGGCGGGCTTGGACCAAGTGCCCACAAGAACGTCACATAAGGCCTCATTAAACGGAGCTTGCCTGCGGTTTAAGGACCTCTGTGAGGAGGTTAGTCCTCACAGCCGTGACAGAGAGTTCAATGTTTAGGGCCTTGGCTGCCCGTGTCAACGCTACACTATAAGCTGCCCCCTCCTCCGTAGCCACGGTGGGAGGGGAGACAAAGCCAGTGTCTGGCGAAGTGTCAATGCCACTGGCCTCCCCAAGCTCATATGTCCAGTCCTGTGGTGACTGGCACTCCTGTGCCAGCGGGTCCTCAGACCCCTCCCAATCACCCTCGTTACCCATCTCCTGTAGTACAGGTTCAACAGCAGGGTTCTGTTCATGGAAATAGAAATCTCCAAAAGCTGTCGGTAGCGGCGCCCATCGGCGCCGCTCCGGCGCCAGAACCGGACCGGGGGTAGGCTTGGGGACGGCGCCCATAGCAGACACCGGGGGCAACACCCATAGGGCCGTCATCGGCGAGGTTGTGAGGTCCACCGGTGATGATCCGGAAGCGGATCCAGAGAGGGCCTGCGGCGCCAGGAACGAAGTCGCCGGCAGCGCCGGGACCGAAGCACCCGACGGCGTTGGAGCCGAAGCGCCCGACCCGCTAGGCCCTCCAGCTGGGGCCGTTGGGCCCAAAGACGCCACGAAACCCGGCTGAGGAAGGAGGGACCCCTTGGCCATGAGGTACCGCTCGACCTCCTCAGGCGCCGCGTCTTGCCCAGGGACCCGAAAGTGTGGGGCAGACGGCGACGACAGCGACTCCGGCAGAGCCGCGTGGGTGATGTCACCCGAACCCCCGGCCGCATCGTGCGAGCGTCGGGGTGGGTCGGAGGAACAATGATGTCTCTCCGATCTCTTATGCCTCTTACCTGAGGATTTGGATCCCGACGACCGATGTCCACTCCCGGAGCTGCGAGGGCTCCGAACCCGCGACCTGTCCCTCGACCTCCCGTGGGACAGGGACCGGGACCTGGATCGGCACGGGTCCGACTGCTGGAGCTCCAGTCGCTTGCGAGACCGCTCTCGCCTAGCCTTAGACGTCAAGGCCCGGCAATCACCTCAAGCTAAATCCTGATAAGACCGAATTGGTACTTACAGGTGGCAGCTCCAGTCCCTGGACCCCCTTTTTTGGCCTTCTTCCCTTGGCACTTCCCCTTCACCTTCCTCCTCTGTTAAAACACTAGGGATCAAACTTAATAGCAATCTTACAATGCACTCCCAGATCAGCACTGGGGTCTCCTCCTGTTTCTTGACCCTCCGTACAATACGTAAGATCTCCAGTTTCTTTTCTTTTTTTATTTTCTTTTTATTGAAAAATGATGGTGCATTTACAAAGTTCATAGTTCCTTCCAAAATTGACACATCATTATACATATTATATATTAAATACTTAAAAAGCAAATTAATCGATAATAAATACATAGTCAATGCTCAAATTTTAGTAAAACTTATGTACAGAATAGTTGAAGTAAAACCATCAGGCATAGATCTTCAAGTATTTATGAGGTTAGCGTTTTGAATCCCTCCATTTTTTGAGTGGTGCCCAGATCTTCCTGCCCATCTCCTGAGATTTTATGCCCTTGAGTTCATAAAGGCATCCCTCGATATTGTGCATCCCCAATAATCTGACTAGCCACATCTGGAAGGTGGGGGCGGTGGTATCCTTCCATCCTGCAGATATAAGGATCCGCAATACCGCTACAGCAATAAAAACCAAAGCTTCAGCGTCTCCCCCCAGCTTCAACTTATTATCGATTCCTAATAACACCAGAGAAGGGGATAGATTGATTTTCTGATCTAGCAGCCCCTCCAAAAAAATAGAAATTTCCCTGTGGATCGGGACAAGTTTTGCACAATGAAAAAACATATGTACTAGGTCCCCCGGACCGGTATTAGACCTGGGGCATCTGTCGTCTTCCCTAACTCCCCAGTCGAACAACTTCGCCGGGGTGTAATAGAGATTAAACAGTGTCTTGTAATGTTGAGTCCTCAGGTTTGAAGACTGAAATACTTTCTTGTTTAATAGTAGGGCAAGATCAAGATCAGCGTCGGGGTCCCTCAGTTTTTGCGCCAATGAACTTTCAGTTTTCTCCAGATCGTCTTGGAGACCCGTTTGCAGAAAATTATATGCTATTCTTATATTCATGCTCCCTTTTATCAGATAATCAATCATAGGATTAATTGTGTGGAGAGAGATCCTGGGTCTTACAGCCAGCAGTGTTTGGACAATTTGACAGTATAACAACCAGTGATTTTGGGGAATGCCAAATTTCTGATGTATTGTTTCGAACCCAAGGATTTCATCTCCTACCATGATGTCCCAGAGGCTCCTCACCCCCTGCTCCTTCCAGACCTGACAGTCTCTACTCTGACCTAAGTGGGGAAAAAGACTAGAGTTCTAGAGACTGATGTTGCCCTTAATCTTCGGGATATTTAAAAGTTTCTTGACAGCTTTCCAAATACGTATAAACAATGGGATTCTATCAATGTGAAGAGGTGATAATTTTTATGATGTTTTTATTTAGTGAGGTACTCGGCTCTCTCTTAGGAATAGAAAGATGAGAGCACAATGTGCTTGTTAAAATACCCCTCACACAGACAAACGCGTCTTCCAAAATATCACCAATGAAGAACGAAAAGCATTACGAGATTTGAGCAACAATAAGGGAATCATAATAAAGCCAGCCGACAAGGGCGGTGCTACTGTCATACAAAATATAGAAAAATATGACAAGGAGTGTATGAGACTGCTACAGGACAAAAGAAACTATGAAGTCCTTCACATGGACCCCACCGAAAGAATAAAAACCAAGATCGGCACAATGGTGGAGGAGGCATTATCCCACGACTGGATCACCAAAAAGGAAGGGGAATTCCTTTGCCAAAAGAATCCGAGAATCCCATATCTATACACCCTACCCAAGATTCACAAAGACTTGCAGAATCCCCCAGGACGACCCATCGTCTCTGGAATTGGGTCTATTTTAGAACCAGTCTCAAGATTTGCTGACGCTTTCCTCAGACCCATGGTTCAAAAATCATCTACGTATCTCAGAGATACCAAAAATGTACTGAATCTCCTCAAAGATGTTACCTTCGACCCAAACACTCAGCTACTAATCAGCTGTGACGTGGAGAGTCTCTATACTAGTCTGCCACACCATGCAACCTTGGAGATTATTGAAGATGTACTCTTTGAAGATTTTTGGGAATATCAGACACCGCGCAATGTGGTGATGGAGTGCTGCTCTCTGGCATTAAAAGAGAACTTTTTTGAATATAAAGGCACCTTATACCTACAAAAACACGGTACCAGCATGGGAAGCACATTTGCTCCCAGCATAGCTGGACTCTATGTGCACCATCTAAAGGTGACCAAAATACTGAATCCCAACAACCCTTTCAGATCTAACATCAAGCTGTGGAAACGGTACATCGATGATATCCTTGTCATCTGGGATGGAGATGAGAGGAATTCCGAACAATTTCTAACATGGCTGAATCTTCAAGATGATTTCTTGAAATTCACGAGCATCACCTCCAACAGCAACCTGGTTTTCCTAGACTTGAACATTTTTCCAAAAGACGGAAGACTAATGACCACAACCCACTTCAAAAGCACTTCAAAGAATTGTCTCTTAATGTACAACAGCTTTCACCCTAAACATCTACAGGATAACCTCCCATATGGTCAATTTCTGCACCTTCGCAGGAACTGCACAGAGATTGGCAACTTTAAACTACAATCAAAAGACCTTAAAAAGAAACTAGAAGCACGGATGTACCCAAACCGAATCATTGATCAGGCATACAAACGAGCCAAGAACAACTGCCGTGAGAACCTCTTCGAAGAAAAAATACCAAAGAATGAGGAAACAAGACCTATCTGTGTGACCACGTACAACACCAGTTCAAACCAAGTGACGAAAATTATCAATAAAAATTGGAAGATTTTAAATAGTGGTGGTCTGCAGATACCCAAACCTATGTTCGCACACAAAAAAGCACAAAGCATAAGAGATGTCCTAGTCCACACAAGACCCAAATCAAATAACATCAACGGCCAAAAAAATCCAAATTTCGTACAGGGCCACCATCCATGTGGAGGATGTAAAGTCTGTTGTCTAACTGAAAAGAGTAAAAAACTAACCTTCAATAATGGTACTGTTTGGGAACAGAGGAGCTTCAGCAACTGTAATAGTGCCAATGTCGTGTACCTGATCACCTGTCCCTGCAAACTTGAATATGTAGGTATGACAAGCAGAGCAATAAAAATCAGGATAGGCGAACATAAAAGCACTATAAAATGCAGAAAATCAAGCACAAAACTCACTAACCATTTTTTGGAAAAGAACCACAAACCTGAGGAAACTTCATGGACTGTGATAGAACAAGTCAACAATGAAAACTTTCTCCTAGAGAAAGAACAAAGATGGGTGTTTCGCATTCAATCCCACAAAGCTGGTCTGAACGATGACATACCCTGGGGTCAGCTATAATAAACTCATCTCGTCAACAAGTCAGTAATCTGGTCAAAAATCACCTGACAAGTTGGTCAACACTCTCCACTCCCGCCCCGTAAAAACTTAAACCACTCATTACTAAGGCATCCGTCATTTTTTGCCCTCTGTATATAATTTTTTACTGACCCACCAAGTATTTCCTTAAATTCTGATTTATTTTTTAGTAAATACCAACCCCCCAAATGTGACCGATAAACAGAAAATCCCATATTTTGCTTTGAAATGAAGATAGTAGAAAGACTTCCTATCTTTCTACTCCACTATGCCGTAAAGCGGCAGCCATCTTGGGTGAGCGGACTAGCTTTCCCGAATTTGCCATGTAAACACGCGAATGACTATGCGGAAATGAGGTGCTTATAACGATGCCAAACACAATAGACCGGCAGTCCTCGGAGCAGCACGGGGGTAGGAATAAGGAAACGTTCTCCTGCCGGTGATGTAAGTAATCTCTGACCTCGAGTCTCTAACAAATGGGTCACAGGGGCTAGCAACATCACGGATGCGGTCCGTAAATGACATACGGGTGCGGTTTTATTTTGCAGTCAACCGCGCTGAACACCCTTCGCCTGCAAGCTCATGGGGCATTGAAAAGTAATGAAAAGAGTACGTATAATGCCATTTAAAAGGTTATAGTTAATATAACCACTGTTTTTAAACGTGAACAAGGGTCTCCTGTACTTCTTCCATTTAGATTGTGTGTATGAGTATATTGAGTCGCAATTGTGTGTATGTGTGATGAGACATACGTGAACCCCATCACCACGAGGGTTCCAGAGAATATATCTGGTAATAATCAACCAGTTATGAGAGGTGTTCTGATTTTGACTTTTTTAATACAAAAGGCAAAACAATCGCCTTTTATGAACAAGGCGCTTTCTTACCATTGTGTTACTTGACTACATGAATAATCTGTGTCACCAGTCAAATTGTCGTGCAAATCACGTATTTATGTTGGTTTCTCCCTCTCTTTTTCTCCTTTTCCTTTACAGAGACTGCAATAGGTCAATATTTTTTGGTATTCATTGCAAAGTACCATGCTTTACTCTGGCCAGCTCATGCCCTGAAGCCCAAACATTCAGCCTATTTTTGCTGCATTGTTCGTAGGACAGTAGGCATACCTCTGTAGAACTGAGCTATCAGTAGTAGGGATCACTATATGGTCCTGATGAGTAAGCAGTAGGGGACTGCTTACGAAACATGTCGACTAGGTAGCAAGCTATTGCTCTACCTCACAATCCCCTTTTTAACGTTCCCAGCTAGAGAAGTGAATAAAATATATTTTTACTTTTTTGTATTTTTTTCTTGCACTCACTTGTTAGGTCCCTACACTTTCACTGACACCCCTACACCTACACATAGCCTCTGCCACAACTTAAGTGCTCCCGCGTAGTTCGTTTGGTCGCAGCACGCCCCACCCTGTTATAGGGACGGGAAGACCCCTATGATGAAGCATGACACTAAAGGACTTTTTAGTGTGTGAGGGGTATTTTATCAAGCACATTGTGCTCTCATCTTTCTATTCCTAAGAGAGAGCCGAGTACCTCACTAAATAAAAACATCATAAAAATTATCACCTCTTCACATTGATAGATCCCATTGTTTATACAATTCTGCTAGGAGGGTGATTCTATCAGTACCTCTACGCTTCCTCTCTTGTTTTGGCTTTCCAAATACCCCAGACCCCTTCCATGATCTTATATCGGGCCCTCTTATAGTATCTGAGGTCAACTTCAGTCATCAGGACACCCAGGGCCTTTCTCCCCAATAAGAGCACAAAGATAGTTGGAGGAGTCTGATTGTCATACTGCTCTTCCCCTGGAGTTGATTCAGATTGAAACAGTATATTCATTTGTGTCAGAAGACATATCCAATGATAAAGCCGGAGATTTGGCATAGACAGACCTCCTCTTGCCCATGGTAGTGACATATAGTTTACCGAACATCTGATCTTACCATACTGCCATATATACCTTATGAACACCGATTCTAGTTTTCTCATGACATCTTCTCCTATCATCAATGGGATTGCCCGGAACAGATATAGCTCTTTGGGGAACATAGTCATTTTTAAGACATTTACCATTCCGACCAGAGAGAGGTGAAGCACATCAATTCTTTTCAATTCCGCTTCGATGGAGGCAGCCAGGGGTAGATAGTTATCTACAATGATCTTATCAATATTAGCATCTACTCTTACCCCCAGATATACGGCTCCATCCACAAACCTTTCATCCGCCTTTATAATGTTCTTAGTACAAATTATTTGGGTTTTCCCCTCATTAAGCCGATACCCTGACTGTCTCCCAAAATCTTTGGCTAATTGGGCCAGAATTGGCATAGCCTGATGGGGATCTATGGTTATTACAGCCAGATCGTCGGCTAAATGTTTAGTGGTGAAGCCATTCAGTATAGCTGGACTAATTAAAGGACAGGATAGGATCTTCTGTATTAGAGGGTCTATGTAAAAAGAAAAGAGGATCGGGGAGCAGGGACGGGCTTGGCACGCCCCCCTCTTTATTAATATTTTATCGGACTACTCGCCCATAACTTGAACCCGGGCAACTGGGTCCCTATACATAGCTTTGATAGCCCTCATGGTTTTATTTCCAAAGCCTCTACCTGCCAAAATGCCCCAGAGGAAGTCCCAGACCACTCGGTCGAAGGCTTTCTCCGCGTCTAAAAGGATCATGGCCATTTCCATCCCCGAGGCAGCATGTGCGTCGAACAGCGCGATGGCCCGTCTTGTATGGTCCGTTGTACCTCTACCTGGTATGAACCCATGCTTCCACGGAGAGACGGGACGTCCTATGATCCTACCCAATCGTTTAGTCCACACCTTAGAGTATAGTTTTGTGTCAGCATTAATAAGCGAGATTGGGCGATACAATCCTGGGATCTCTTTTGGTTTCCAGGGTTCTTCTCTCTCCCCCCTCTTATTTACCCTTTATATTTTCCCTCTCATTTTCGCTTTACAGCAGATGGAGGTCACGGTATTTAACTATGCCGATGATTTCCAGCTGATCTTCAACATTTCCCCTTCCCCTGCGTCCATTCACAATTTTCAATCCATTATGATTTTTATCAGGGACTGGATGAACTGCAATCACCTCAAGCTAAATCCTGATAAGACCGAATTGGTACTTATAGGTGGCAGCTCCAGTCCCTGGACCCCCCTTTTTTGGCCTTCTTCCCTTGGCACTTCCCCTTCACCTTCCTCCTCTATTAAAACACTAGGGATCAAACTTAATAGCAATCTTACAATGCACTCCCATATCAGCACTGTGGTCTCCTCCTGTTTCTTGACCCTCCGTACAATACGTAAGATCTCCGGTTTCTTTTCTTTCTCTGCTCTTAAACTTATTCTTCTGGCCATGGTTATTTCACGCCTTGACTATGGCAATATTTTGTACACTGGTGCCCCTGCCTATGATCTTTGGCGCCTTCAACTCATTCAAAATCAAGCAGCCAGACTCATTTATAAACTCCCTAAGTCCCATCATGTCCCACCCCTGTTAAAAACCCTGCTCTGGCTTCCCATTCCAGAACGTGCACTCTTTAAAATTGGCTGTATGACCTTCCAGGCCCTGGCAGGAACTGCACCAGCTTTCATTAACTCCCAAATCAAAGCTTACGCCCCAAGCCAAGATCTGTGTTCCTCAACCCAATCTTTACTCTCTGGTCCCCATTTTAGGAAGAAGAAATCTGGGTGTTTGAAGTTCTCCATCCTGGCTCCGACTTTCTGGAATACTCTTCCATTTACAAATAGGTCCTCTTCCCTCTATCTTGACTTCCGTATAGCCCTCAAGACCCTCCTCTTTTCACGAGCCTTTTCATCCTAGTTGACTCTTCCAACTTCTCCGGGTCTGTGTCCTTAGCGCCAAGAAACTGCATGGTGATCGAGCGCTTTACAAGTCTCTTAACTTCAACTTCCTTGTTCTTGGCAGATTTGCCATTGACCTTAGGGAAACAAACGGGGTAAGCCCAAAACAAGATGGTAAGCATATTGCATGTTTGCTCTATGCAGACGACTTGGTGATCATGGATCAGACCGAAATCGGCCGGCAAAGGAAACTAAATATATTTAACTATTATTGCTCCAAATAAAACCTGGTGGTTTATATGGATAAGACTAAAGCCCTGAGCTTTGGCCGAAGGAAAGTTGGGTTCACATGGTTTTTAGGGTCTGAGAAAGTAGAAACCGTCACAGAATATAGGTATTTGGGAATGTGGATTGAAAGAAGTTTGAAATGGCATACCCATATAGATGCGTTAAAATTAAGAACATCAGCATCGATTAGCGGATTGAAATTTTTAACAAAACCTACGGTGCGATGTCAGATAGACCAGTGTTAAAAGCTTACTCTGCCATGGTACCTCCACAGTTTCTATATGGCGCTGAACTTTTATACTTGAGTGGCAAAAAGGGTTGGGATATAGAGGAAGGCAAACATCTAAAAAATCTATTCTCACTCCCCTTGTCGGCAAGGCCATAAGACTTGAATTAGGACTGACCTCCTGGGGCATCCTAGCCAGTATGGCCCTTCTCCGTTTTTGGTAACGCTTAGGAGTAGGTAAGAACACCAAAGTATCACAATGGTGTAAAAACGAAATTCAGAACTGCAAATTAAAATGGGCAAAAGAGACTAGAGCTACCATGTTGAAGCTGTGTAGCACGATGAAGGTTAAATTGTGTCCCATTACTTACATGATTAATTGGAATAAGAAGGTATTAAGGACATTGGGGAATGAAATATTGCAGGCACAGGATCAAAACTACCTTGCGAATAAAACCTCAGAACACTTTATAACTGTGGCACGGAAAAATTAACAATACTTTCCCTACGTTGACAGGTTACCCGATTGTTGGTTGCGAAGAGAGGTTCTAAGGGCAAGAATTGGGGTAAACCTGTGTTATGTAAATAATGTGGTAAAAAGCGCAATGATTGATAAGATGTATCTGCACTTTGGGCACTTCATGAGATTTGTTACATATTTTAATAGATTGCCAGAAGTTTCTTGATATTCGAATCATGTTTTTAAGACCGATTTTTAGCAAATATGAGATTAAGTCTAGGGCCCAGGCTGTAATTTTGGTGACTGAAATGAGCCCTTCAGATATTGCCGTTGCTATTGGGAAGTTCATGCAAAGAGTGAAGGCACTTCTTATTGGTTTTAAATGAGTTTTTAAGTCACCCAGATTTAATTAATTAATGGAGGGTGTATTAATTGTATTGTGTTTTAAGAAGTGTTTAGTGTATTTAAGGTTATGCAATTTAATATATGTAATGTTTGAGGACCAATGGTCCAAATTAACGTAAATTAAACTTGAATAGACACAGGAGCTCAAAGATCAATGCTAAAGGCATCTCAGATGCCCGAAGGGCACCACTTTAGGGAATACAAGTAACAGCAGTCGGAATGACAGGAAAACCAATAGATAAATATCTCGCACAGCCACAGAAATTAGTAGTAGGCACCATAACTGTCAGCCATCAGGTCATCCTTAGCATATTCTGCCCTGTGTACTTACTAGGAAGGGACCTGCTTTGCCAACTACAATACACCATACAGTGTTCACCAACAGGTGTTTTCCTAGAAAGCAGGACAACGGTTTGATGCTGCAGGCCTTTATGACCTTCACCGACCCAGCATACCTCCAGAGTTATGCAATTGCGTGCCACCTCAGGTTTGGGCCCAGAGTGCCAATGACGTAGGACAGGTGTTAAACCAGTGCAGATCAAATTAAAGCCAGGAGCCCCCCCCGCCCCAAGAGTACCACAATACAAGATCTCAAAAGGGGAGGAGGGTATAGCACCAGTCATACAAGACCTCCTGAAGCAGGGAATAATAAGAGAAATACGATCTAGCCAATGCAACACACCAAAACTTCCTGTCAGTGCCTCTAAGGGCCCGGATGGGGCCCCTGTATATTGTGTCACACAAGACCTAAGAGAATTGAACAAAATAGTGGTACCTTCCTTCCCAGTGGTCCCAAACCCAGCAACAATATTGTCCAAGATCCCGGTAACAGCAACACACTTCACAGTGCTGGATCTTAGCTCCGCCTTCTTTACCATTCCCCTGCACCTCGACAGCCAGTATCCTTTTGCTTTCTCATTCAGGTCCAAGCTTTTTTGTTGGTGCAGACTCGCACAAGGCTATACAGAGTCCCTCTACATCTTCACAAATGCATTAAAGACAGATTTCGATTCCCTAGTACTAAAGTAAGGCTCCACACTTATCCAGTACACAGATGGTTTAATACTGGCCTCACATTCAAGGGATGCTTGTGCAAAGGACACAGTCACTGTCCTGCGCCATCTGGTACTCAAGGGTTACAAGGTCTCCCCACAGAAACTACAGTTCTGCCTCCCTGCAGTGAAATATTTGGGCCATGAATTGTCCGAAGGGACCAAGAAATTACTACCTGGCAGAATATCCACCATCACCCACTTTCCCTGACCACGCAAACAAAAAGAGGTTGGGGCCTTCTTGGGGGTGGTGGGATACTGTCGGCACTGGGTCCCAAACTTCTCCCTGATTGCCAAGCCTTTGCACACAAAGACATCCCATACATTATGCCCTGGTCACAGGACTGTGACTAGTCGTTCAACAAGTTAAAATTTGAACTAAGTGGGGCACCAGCGTTAGACCTACCAGATTACAGCAAGGATTTCCACCTCTTCTGCCATGAGAAGGGAGGGTGAGCACTGGGGATCCTGGCACAAAAGCATGGGTCATTCTACAGCTCAAAGAATTGTTTAAAACTGTTGCCACCTTGGCCGGCTACAGTTCAACCAAGTCAGGAATTATGTGAAGAAATTGCCAACTTTTTTCTGTCCAAGGTGGAATCTATTTTCTCGGCCTTTAGTGGGGCAAGTACAGACAGGACGAATATGGCCAGGGAGGAATCCAAAATAGTGAGGGCTCCACCCCACACGTTTGAGAAATTCTTGTCAGCGTCCCCTGGGGACACACAAAAGATCCCTATGGATGTAAACTCAGGATCACCATACGACCCAATCGTAGGCTCTTTGACATCCATATTTAATATGATGTTCTTAACAGGGCACTTCCCCATTCGATGGAAACTGGCATCCATTTTGCCCCTTCTAAAACAGCCGAGCCTGGACCCCAAAGACTCGAACAATTTTCACCCTATTTCTACACTACCACTACCAGCAAACCTGATCAAAAAATCATGACCAGACAACTAAGTTTCTTCCTAGCGGAGACACAAGCACTGGATCCCTCTCAATATGCTTTTAGAGAGGGACACAGCACAGAGTCCGCACTCATTAAAGCCACAGAGGAGATCAGGGAAGCTGTTGATTAGGGAGGCAGGGCAGCTCTGATCCTGTTGGGTATGTCCGCCGCCTTTGATACAGTGCATCATGTAATAATAATAGACCGTCTAAAAGCATGTGGCATCCGTGGGAAAGCCTGGGATCATTTAAGATCCTTCCTTGCTGACAAAAGACAAACTATGCCACTGGGAGACTACCAGTCCAAACCTTTTACACTGCCCTGTGGGGTCCCTCAGGGGTCCTCTCTCAGTCCGATGCTTTTTAATGTTTATGTCAGAGCTCTGGCTCCCATCATAAGTGCATTTGGATTTGGCCTCACCTCTTATGCACATGATACTCAAATTGTGGTATCTCTGACACCAGGTAAAGAGGCATGCAGTGAAGGACACTTCCAGGATTGTATGCTATCAGTGGGAAGTTGGATGGCAGAGAATTGCCTAAAGCTTAACTCGGGTAAAACCGAAGTTATACTGTTCGGCAACAATGCCAACTTTTGGACACCTAGGGCTAGATATAGGTAATAGCAAATTACCGAATGGTAAATACCGAATTTTACCGATTCGGTATTTACTAATCGGTAATTGCTATATAGGAAAAAAAAAATCGGTAAGATTCGGTAATTACCGATTCAATTACCGAATCAGTATGTGCCATTGATTCCTATGGGCCTTGAAACCCATAGAATTCAATAGCAAATACTGATTCGGTAATTACCGAATCTGTAAAAATACTGAATTTCCAAGGGGGACAGGGTGTCACTTTGACACCCTGTTGCACCCCTGTTTCTGGCTTGTGTGCCATGTGACACATACATGCCCTGTATGTGTGCCACATGGCACAGGTGTACATGCACAGATGTGCATGTACACATTCATAATTTACCACCCAATAGTATTGGGTGGTAAATAACGAATTTCTAAGGGCCTGTGGCACTGTAAACTGTCCAACCTACATATTGAATTACAGAATCGGTATATTTACCGATTCGGTATTTTACCGAATCGGTAAATATACCGATTCTGTAATTTCCTAGCCCCCTACATTACAATACCCAAATACCGGTCGGTAACGGCCGAAATCGTCCGTTACCGACCGGTATTTGGGCTCCTACACCTGGCCCCTAATTCCCACAAAAAAGGTTCAAAACCTGGGAGTAATACTGGACGAGATATTTACCTTCGAGCCCCAAGTCAATGCGGTAGCATCAAAAACTGTTTGTTATGAGAATGCTTAGGAAAATATTGCCATTTTTGCCCCTAGAAAGCAGGCAAACGGTGGTCACGGCAAGACTGAACTATTGCAATGGGCTTTTGTGAGAAAGTGGCTCTATATATATACTGGACTGGAATGAAGTACAGTGTGTATAGAGTCCACCAACCCCAGAGGTATAACAGAGGTTGGTCGAGCAGTAAGGCAGTACCAGAGGACAGTATAAAGCATTTGTTTACACTCTGTCAGGAAAAGGTTTCACACACTCAAGGACTGAACTCCAGGCCAATTATTTTTATATCCACAGATATAGTTGTTTTATTTTTAGAACCAACAGTTCAAATATACTTTTCTGGTTATGAGTACTCTCATGTAAATACTTTGCAAATAGGCAATAAAGGTTGTGCACACAATGATGACATTATTGATAGTAAGCAACACAGTCCTGAAACACACTTTAGCATTGAGCTCAATGGGTTTTCTACATATAAGTACAGTTGATTACTTAATAGATTACTTTGGGAGTTCCAGGACTAAATCTTAGATTCAGTCCTGGGGTCTAAGCTGAAACCAGATTAGCAAAAACGTTTTAGTTACTGTAGTGAATTTTCATGAATATAAATCTGTTTTAAAAGTTCACACTTAGACTTTTCAATGTAAATCTCACAATGTTATTCAATGGGAGGAAATTCAGGTTGCAGGTAAAGTACTATCGCGTTACTTTTGTAACCCAGCACTGGTCTCCTAGGGCCAGCTCTGGGATCTTAACTCAAAACAGGTAGGTAATTGCGTTTCAGTATTTCGTATGATTTTTAAAGAATATTTGCAGTTTTCAAAAGTAGACACTTAGAAGAAATTTCATAGAAAAGCAGACAATGGGTTCCTATGGAGAAAATACAGATTACTAGTAACCCCGCTAGGGATTACTTTTGGGGTTCAGTACTGGGCTGAAAGGTACAGTACTGGCTTCTTCCCTGAACCCAGGTGAGTACTTCGGAATTTGGACTTTGGCTGATTTTATAGGAATATTTTCAGTTTTCAAAACTTCACACAGAAAATTTTCGAGTAAAAATGAGTCAATGTTATCCAATGGCAGGTAAGTGAATTACCGGTTTCCAGGTGAGTACTTGGTTGTTGAAGGTAAGGTTCTGGGCATAGACTCAGGGGTCCCCCAGGGTCAGGTAAGTACAGTTAGATCCATCCCAGCGGCACAGGGGCGGCCGGGTGCAGAGGTAAGTAGGCCCAATGATATCCAATGAGGGAAAGGGTGCCTTCGGTTGGTGGCTGCTGGCTAGCAGGCCACGTGGCTCTGGGAGCTGGGCTCCTGGTCCCTTGCTCAGGTCAAGGGGGCAAGTAGGATAGGAAAAAGAGGTCACAGCCAGCGGTACTCGGGCGGCGGGGTGCAGGGTGCTTTTGAGCCGTCGGGTGCTCAATGTTATCCAATGAGGATCTTGAAAAGGGAACAAAGGCTTCAGGCTCGGGGACGGAGACTCTCCAGGGGCTACCAGCACTTCGAGAGGTTAAGTTTGTATCTTGGAGCACAGGTAGGTACCCCAAAGGGAGGCACAGGGGGCTGTAGGGCGCCGGGTGCAGGGGTGTCGGAAAAGCTTACCGTCAGCTGGTCATGGTTTGGGGGGGTGGTGGAGGGGCCCTGGTTCTGAGTCTGCAGACGTCGGCTGGTTCGTCGAGGAGGGTCTTTTGGCACTGGACTTTGGGTCCCAGTCGCCGGGGGGACGTCCTCGTGGTCTTGGTTCAGGTTGGCCCGGCCCGGTGGTGGGCACCAGGTGGGCTGTTACAGCAGAGCCTCTGCTGATGGGAGTCCCAATCTTCGAGAGGGTCAAGGCAGGCAGGTCCTCTGGGTATCCCAAGGTTGCTGTCCGCGGAGGTCGCCGGGATTAGACAGGAGCAGGTTCCAGGATCAAAAGGCCGGTAGGGCTGGGGCCAGTTGTTGCTGTCCTGTTAGCAGCTGCGCTGCGGGTCTTCTTCTTCTTGGTCTTTTTTCTTCTTTTTGATATCGGGATCTGAGGAAGGAACGTTCAGGGAGCCCCTAAATACTAAATTTAGGGGCGTTACAGGTAGGGCAAGGGTAGGGACCAATGGGTCCCTGTCCTGGGGTGAGGACACCCCCTCGCCTGCTCCTCTCGTGTGGGAGGGGGGCAGGAGCCTAGCTGGGGATTGGGCAGGGCTCCCCATCTACAAGATGGCCGCAGCCCGGGGTCGTGCTTCACCTCGCCTCCTCCACCTGAGGGGTGGAGTTGGCATAGGTTGGCACACCCTCCTTCCTGACGTAGTTTTTCCCGCCAGTCTTCCCACCAGATTGGGGGTAGAACGGGTGGGGTGCCAGTTGCTGGGTACAACAAATGGTCTGGAGAGGCTCTCAGAGGCAGTATGCCTTTGAAGCTTCCCCCTGTCCATCCTGGGGGAGGATACATAGCACCTCGCCCAGGACGTGCATTGTTGCAGGCCCAGGAGAGCAGGGGCTCTCTACCCAGGGGTCCAGCAACATGTCTGCTGTGTAGCAGCCTCTGCAGCCACTCAGCCCAGACGTGGATTGTAGGTTCGGGTTTTGGAGGGCATCCCTAAGATGCCCTCTCGTGCATCTTACATTAAATTCCACACTGGCATCAGTGTGGGTTTAATGTGCTGAGAAGTTTGGTACCAAACTGGTCAGTCTTCGGTGTAGCCATTATGGTGCTCTGGAGTTCGTAATGACAACCTCCCAGCACCATATACTCTTAAATGGCATCACTGCACTTACAGTGCCCAGGAATGGCCCTGGGTACTGTAGGGGCACAGGGCTCATGCACCTGTGCCCTCACCTCTGGCATAGGGCACCCAGATAGAGGGGTGACTGAAGTATGCCAGGGCAGTGGGGTCTGTGGGCATGGCACACAGGGATGTGTGCCATGTCGACTCTTGTTTTAGTTCTGCACTTAGGCACTAAGCCTGCAAAGGCAGTGTGTGGGTGCCAGGGTACAGGGCCCCTGAAAGTTGCACAATAAGTGCTGCAGCCCTCAGGGGTCTTCTCTGGGCCCCATGCCCTGGGTACCTAGGGTACCATTTACTAGGGGCTGACAGGTGGCCAGAGATGCCAATTGGGTATTTTGTTTCAGCATCGCTTTTCTTTTTAGGGAAGGAACACAGGCCCTGGGTACCTGATTGGCAGGGACGCAGGGCACACTCAATCAAAGCACATCAGCAGTTCAGAAAAAAGTGGGGGCATACCAAGGCAAGAAAAGATGGCACTTTCTCACAGCTTTACCTAAACATTCGGCAAAGATCCCTGAACAAACTGCAGGTGTTGCAGAACGCAGCAGCTAGACTGCTCACAGGAACGTAGAGATTTTCCTCGGTATCTAAAGACATTAAGAAATTGCACTGGCGCCCAGTCAGGAGTCAAGTACGCCTTAAGGCTCTATGCCTGGTTTTTAAAGTACTCCAAGGCACAGGGCTGGACTATCTAAAGCAGCGACTCCAATGGTATATTCCTGAAAGAACACTGCGGTCAAAGGGAGCCAAGTTGGTCTTAGTGCTGTGTATAAAAAAAGCCTGATGGGGTGGCAGAAGCTTCATTCACTGTGCCGCAAAAGCCTGGAATGATCTGCCGTTTCATTTAAGAAACACTATGGATCTCCTGTCCTTCCGAAAGGGGCTAAAAACATGGCTCTTCACACAATGATCCGGTCCCAATAAATTGGTTTCTCCGCTCACAGCCTTAGAGGATCTAGATAGCGCCAGGACACCTCCGAGTAATTCACGGGCTTTATAAATGCCATTATCATTATCATCAGTGGCATACTACTCTGCCACCTTAGATCCAGTAGCCTCAGCACTTCCGCCTTGCCTCTGAGCAGTGGTAGCAGCAGGACTGGCGGTAGAACAGTCAATAAATATAGTGTTGGGACACACCATGGTTTTGCATGTTACCCATGCAGTAGACACAATTCTCACATCCACTAAGACTCAGCATCTGAACAATGCACACCTTACCAGGTATGAGCGGACACTATTAGCACCACACATGGTTATCAAAAGAAGCACCACCTTAAACCCGGCCTCCCTTTTGCCAACAGAGTATGACCTAGACGATTTGAAGTCAGATGATGCATTCCATGATTGTGCACTGGCTATAGACAGGCATACAAAGGTGCACCCAGATCTGAAAGACACACCTCTCCCAGACTCCCTAGGGGATTTGTTTGTAGACGGGTCATGTCTCAGGGACAACAAGGGGACACTCCAGGCCTCTTATGCAAGTTGCTGGAAGGGGGAGGGCTTTCAACAGCCAAAAGTGCACAGGTGTCTGAGCTCGTGGCACTGACGAGGGCATGCACATTGGCTAAAGGAAAAAGAGCAAATATATACACTGACAGCTAATATGCCTTTGGGGTGGTCCACGATTTTGGCCAGCTATGGTCGATGAGGGGATTCCTCACATCAGCGGGCCAGCAAATACAGCACGCACAAATGATATGTTATCTTCTCCAAACATTGCTACTTCCACAAAAAGTAGCCATCATTAAATGTGCAGCACACACCTCAATAAAACGCCTTTATCAACAGGGAAGCAAAGAGGATAGTGCTAATAGGCTGCCAGCTAAAAATGGTACAAATTATCAGCCAGAACAAAGACATTCAGGTTAACAATGATTTGTTACATTTTGAAACTATACACATTCAGGAAGAGGTTGAGGAACATGAAAAGGAGGAATGGGTAAAAGGAGGGTGTGTGCGAACAAAGGAAGGGTTGTGGACAGGGCCGGATGAAAAAATATGCTTACCTTCATCAATGCTCCCTTGTATGGCACGCTTCTTTCACGGTCCCTCGAATGTGGCCCGAGACAGCATGATTAGATTGTTTTCACAATGTTGGTACAACTGCAAGTTTCGTCAAATAGCAGAGAGACTTTGTAAGCAATGTACTGTTTGTGCACAATACAATACTGGGAAGGGTACACTAACAGCACCAGGCCATTTTCCACCACCCTACGGACCCTTTGAAGGTCTCCAACTTGATTTCATTGACATGCCTCTCACCCAGAAGTACAAACATGTGTTGGTAATTGTGTGCATGTTCAGCAAATGGACTGAGGCTTATCCACCAAAGAACTGTGATGCACATACTGTAGCCAAATGCCTTCTGAAAGAACTTATATAACGTTTTGGTATTCCATCGCTCCTGAGCTAAGACAACGGACCTTCGCTCATCTCCCATGTAACAGGTGGAATATGCAAGGGGCTCGGGGTCACACAAAAGCTGCTCTGTGCCTATCACCAACCAGCAGCAGGTATTGTGGAAAGAAAGAATGGGGTGTTAAAAAATAAAATTGGTAACATTTGTGCATTAACTAAACTTTCATGGGTGGACGCACTGCCACTAGCTCTGTTGGCAATGAGAAGCACGCCAGATAGGGTGACAAAGTGAAGCCTTCACGAGATTCTGTTTGGCCGCTCAATGATCATTGCAGGCCATATGTCCACTGCTCCACTATCGATAGCAGACAATTTGCTTTTGTGCTATTGTAAGAAATGAACAAAGGCATTATGTTTCTCTTCACTGCCAAGTTCTGCAGACTCTTCCAGAAGCAGCAACCCCATCGTCACATGACCTGAAGCCTGGTGATTGGGTCTGGGTAAAAGCTCACACCAGGCGACACTGCCTCCAGCCCAGGTGGAGAGGCCCCTTCCAGGTCCTGCTGACAACAGCAAAAGCCGTCAAGTGTGACGGGCTGACCTCCTGGATCCACAGCTCTCACACCAAGACAGCAACAGGGTCTGATCAAGTACCACCAGTGGATCTGAGGCTCCCGGCTGGTACAACCTTCGCTCCACCACACAAGCAACAGCAGACAAGTGTTGTAAAGAGGCAGATCCCTGTTAGTTGCTAGTTGCAGGATAGGCCTCCAACGGAAAGTACACCTTAAAAGACAACACCCTTCTGCTCCGGATCTCATCTTTTCCGGTACCGTCATGTGCTGGTAAACCTCTGATGGCAGTTCAGGCTGGACTGTTCCCATGAGGCACAGGGCCAGACTGATTTGTATATGGCCATGTCTGAACTGGGGTGGTGGAGTGAGCTAAAGAATGATGATGGATTAAACCCAGCTCAGTTGACTGGGGGTGAGTGTTTGATCTGCTCAAAGGCTCCGTCCATGATCCCCTTTGGTATCGCTTTGTTCGCCCTAAGTTGGCAGGATATGCCCAGACGTGGGTCCCTTGCTCACTTTGCTCCTAGATTCAAGATAGCCTGGCTGATGAGGGTTATGAACCCAAAACCGGTCCCAGGATGCTGGTTTCCAGTCCAGGGAAGACTTGGCTTGGCAGTATGGGCTGGACTGTTCCCATGAGGAACAGGGTCAGACTGATTTGCATATGGCAGTGACTGAACTGGGTTGGTGGAGTGAGCTAAAGAATGATGATGGATAAAACCCAGATCAGTTGATTGGGGCTGAGTGTTTGATTTGCTTAAACACTCCGTCCATCATCCCCTTTGGTATCACCTTGGTAAACAACAAAGGTATGATGATTCCTTTAAAAGTGTTGCTGGCGCCTGCACCAATACAGAATAGGGGTGCAGGACATGCTACTTAGTGTTGCTAGCGCCTGCACCATCAGATCAATAGGGGTGCCGGAAATGCTAGTTAGAAAAGTGAACATTTTGCTACAGACTACCGAATATCTAACATTTAAATGAACATTGCCAGTAGGCACAGTGAATTACAAATGCCAGTACCAATATCCGGCAGGGGCAGATCCCTACAAGTGGCAGAAGGAGAGTCAGAGATAGTGATTCGGGTAGAACTATTGGTCCCCGGGGTAGACATATATGGAGCACTGGAATTGACTGTGCCCAAACCTCCGCTACTGAGTGGTTTAAGACACCTATTTTTGCAAGATCTCTAATTCCCCAGTTTCGGATATCAGCCACCAGCACAAAACATTGCAGCAACACGTCTTGACATTTTAAAGTGTGTGATTTACCCAATAGAGGACATTGGATCTAGTCTTATAAGAGACGTCGACTGATAGCATAGGGCAAAGTGGAAGAAGAATAAAATTAGGGACGTTCAAAAAAATTTTTTGACATTAGAAACATCTCTACAGCACCACCGAACATGCCAAGAACAAGGAGAGAGGAGAGGAAGTGGCCAGCTGTGCTACTGGCAATACTGTCGCCTGTCCCAGGAATAATAGTGACTGCATTAAGCATAATATATGAAAAATATCTTGAAATACCATTCCTTAATGGCCAGGTGGGGAATGGGAGCGACTCTAATTTAACAGAGAGGAATATGAACATGACTGAGATATTTTGGGGGAGGTGGACATTAAAGGAGAAGGGGAACACGAATTATGGGACAAGTACCAAGGAAATCAATGTGTTGAAATGCTAAAAATGTATGTACGCATTATGAACCTATCGGGATATTAGCAAACAGGGGTGGATGAGAGGCAATACAAGCATGCAAAGCGATCAAAGGTTTACAGGTAGATAAACAAAAAATCGCTGATTGCAGTCTTGGATTCTTTATTTCAAATGTGCTCAATATGCATCAGTGTAGACAGCTGTTTGTTTATCTACCTGTATACCTTTGATCGCTTTGCATGCTTGTATTGCATCTCATCCACCCTGGTTCGCAAAATTCTGTATGTGGTCAAGTGGCAGCTGACCATTTGAGGTGGGCAAAACCTACACTTTACGTGACTAAGCCTAGGTAGTGCAGTTCTCTATAAGCCGGCTGCCTTTTTACCATTTTGCACATATCGGGATGTTATGTTTGCACACACTTGCCAACAGACACAGAAAACAGTATGAGCTACAATGTCCTACCTGTCTCTAAATATGTGGGATGTGTTCTAATGTGCGATATGCTCTTCACACAGCATAACAGGTCCATAGCTGGTGCAGTTTCAGTGAAGGGGATGGCATTAGGACTGGCCACAGCAAGGCCTACAACACACAGAGTGCCATGCAACCAACACAAAAGGATTAGGCAATGCTCAACACATTTGACAAAACTTCTAGAAATGAGGAGTGGGAAACAGGGCTGGTTGGGACATAGTGTCTGAGATAAACATACCAAGATGTAGGATAAGACAACAGCTTACCTCACCATCCTGCATTCTAAATGATAAACAGATGGCCCCTAAGCAGCCAGGCGTACAACAGTGCATACCAAACCCACCATGCACAATGTTACAACTACTAAAAGGAAGGGAAGAATAGAGACATGCAACTTTGGGTGCACCATTGCAGACCTATCAAAAGGTGAGCAAGGATTAAGGGAATGTGAGGTAAGAAATTATGAAACCCTAGGACTTTCAGGAGAATATTCAGTAATCCCATCAATTTTCGTTGGTGAAAGTACCTGCACACACATAACAAAAGTATCACAGATTAGGACGAGTGATCAGCAATCCTCACTTGGACTAGTGGGTTACAAGGGATTGTACTTTGTCGGTCGCCAATGGGCATATTTCTATTTGCCCCCAGGATGGTGTGGCAGTTGCTACCTTGCATATATCCTACCCCGAATTACATACTTCACGGACCTAGACCAGGTTGAGCACCAAGGGCACAGGACAGGAAGGGTTAGGAGGACACCAGAATGGCAAGATGACTGGACAGGGCTAGGGGCCATAGTGCCGGGTATAGGAGTAACATATATCTCAATAAGGATACACTAGTTAGCAAGGATGATAGAGGATCTTGCAAATTCAACATCAGCAGCTCTGGGATACATCACTGAAGAACTCACTGCCTTGAAGGTCTTAGTGATACAGAACAGGGTTGCATTAGACATCATCCTGGCGAAAGAGGGTGGAGTCTGTCACATCATCAAACAGGTGTGTTGTTCCTATATACCTGACACGAGCCGCAAAATAGACAATGCAATTCAGAAGATAAAAGAAATAAAGGATGAAGCACACAACATACACACAGAGAGAATGTGGGAAAATATTATGCTATTGGTAGGAAGTTAGGGGATCATGGATATTAGATGTGATCATCATAGCTTAACAGCATTGATCACCCTGTGCATAATGATCCAGGTCTGTCCCACATGATGCGCAGTCTTTACAACCAGCTGTGCTCGCTGCATGCCAAGAAAGGGTAATAATAAACACCACGAGGACGAAGGGCAAGAAATGATGAGATAAAATTTAAATTAGTGACTGGTATCAGATGGGGTAATTTTGAAGCCATCTTTCTTTTTTTTTGGAACATTTTATTGTAATAGCAGACAATACACATCATAACACAGTGCTCCCAGTTCCTAATAGCATAAACCACTCAGTGCGCTCACCAAATTTCTTACACAGCCGTAATGCCAACATCCCAGAATGGGCAGGTGGCGGAAAACTTTAAATCACAAAAGAAAAAACATTACAATCTGGGTTAAGCCAGAAGTCACCGACAGGGTCTTGGAAGAGCGTTCCTCTTTGTCCTGATGCTTCTAGCGTGTACTATAACTATGCCCCCTCAACATCCACTTTCCTCTACTCCTCCTGAGACTGGAATCTCTGCCTTTTCATATGTTCTTCTGACAACCCTCAGTTCAGACTCACACCTCTCGTCACAGTGGACATACCGGACCCGCACATACTCAGACACCATCAGTGGACTCTTCAGAAAGTGAATCATCCTCGTTGTGAACATTCGCTGTCTCCTCCCCACTATTACTCAATGTACCAGACATGTAAGAAGTGTATAATCCCCCAAAAGCATTTGGGCAGCTTTTAGGCGGTAATAGCTCACTATAATTTCGACTGTGTAGAACAGTACATCATGTTCCGGGACCATAGCTGCAGCGTTGGAACAGGACCATTCATCCAACATAGAGCTACTCTTCTCTTAGCCATGAGCAGCCCCATGTCGACCAACCTTCGTATTGCCTTTAGCAGTGCCTTGGTGTACCCCTGAAGCGCCATCAATGGATCCAGTGTGAGGTCTGTTTCAACCACCCTACCCAACTCCCAGAGTATGTCCTCCCAGAAGGAGTAAATTCTCAGGCACGACCAGGCCAAGTGTTAGAAATCAGCCGGTGAAGAGTGGCATCTCTCACAATTGGCGTCTTCACGCAGGCCATATCTGCACAGTCTTTCGGGGTATAATATATCCTATTAAGATATTTGAAATGAATAAGCCTGTGCCTGCCATGTAGAGATATTTTCCTAGTATTCATCCAACAATAAAACCATTTATCATTTTCAAACTGTATATTCAAGTCCCGTTGCCATGCAAGCCTGGCGCTGTGTATTTATGCGCCCTGTTGGATATGGCTATCCTGTAAATACTTGTAATCATTTTGTAGGGGGATGCAGTCTTAACGTGTGATAGCTCTAGTTCCTCTGGTGGCTCTTCCATACCGTTGCCGAGCAGTAACCGGAGGGCCCCACGCACCCTATGAAATTGGAATATATGAAGAAGTGTGTCTCCTTCCGGAGACCCAGTAAGTTGCTCTGAGGAACGAACCGTCCCATCATGAAAGAGATCCCCTGCAATCACAATGTTCAATGCGCGCAGTGCCTGGATGACACCCATTTCTTTACAAGGTCCTAACCATCCAATCCACTCAATTGGCATTGCCGGGGAATACATTAATGCACCCGCTTGGTTTTGCAGGAGCCAGTGCCAAGCGTGTCCAGTAGTGTTCAAGGAGTCTAAAATACCGGTCCTGCGGTCTACCGGCTCCGTAATTACAGCCGGCAAAGGTATCGGCTCAGCGAACAGTCTCTCCATTCGTAGGAAGGGGATGTCAGCCTCGCCGTGTATCCAGGCATGAAGTTGAGCTTCTTGTGTTGCACTGTAATATAATTCAAAGTCCGGCGCGCCCAGACCCCCCCAGATGATACGGAAGTGTGAGCACCCCCCACTGCACCCTAGCTTGCTTACCCGCCCAGGCAAACTTTAACATGGATTGTCTAAGCCTTAGAAAAAAGGTGCGAGGGAGCATCAAGGGAATGTTCGTGAATAGGAACAGGAGTCTAGGTAAGACTACCATTTTCTTTTTTTTTTATTTCAAATCTTTTTTATTGAAGAATAAGGATAAAAATAAAGACAATACAATAAATCTTTAAAGGTACAAATGAACAAATTCTTGGTATCATGACACTTACAATAATCAAAAAGCAAATCAAGGGAAGAAGATAAGAAAAGGGAGAAAGAGAGGTAGAGAAGGGAAAAGATAGAGGAGAAGAGAAGAAAGAGGTGAGAAGAGAGAGGACAGGTGTATCCATAGAGCAATAGTAGTTGGTTTACCCAGACTTGGCACACTGTGTGCGTAGCAGAGAATATGCAGTAAGTATACAAAACCAAAAGCAAACACCTCAAATTCCACCTAGATACTGTCTAGGAAAGTCAATTGTTGAGATGCATATCATGGTGGTTCAAAGTGGGAGGATGACGCATCTAGGGATGTCCAGAGTTTTTTGTTCGAGGGCTTCCAAGTGGCTGACTGTAGTGCAGGATTATCTGCCCCTCTTAAAAATGAGAGCCATTCCAGCCACATTTTGAAGTTGACTTCGTCGAAATTTTTCCATTTGTAAAGAATGACCTTGCACGCCAATGTCAGCATAATGTCAAGCAATTGCCTGTCATGAATGTCCGGCAATTGTGTTTCCAGAGGACCTAAAATGACATATATGAAGTCTTGGACAGGCGTGATTCCAAGCACTTGTTGAATGTATGTAAATATTTTACTCCAAAATGTTCGTAATAGGGAACAATGAAAAAACATGTGTGCCAAGTCACCAGGAGCTTCATGGCAGTTCCAACAGGTAGTCGTATCCCTCAGTTTACATTTAAACAGTCTCTGGGGGGTCCAGAACACTCTATTTAACAGCATATATTTAGTTTGACATAGGATCGGGGATATCTTGTTTGTCAGTGCGGTGTTGTGTATCACCTCCCAGTCTAATGCAATGCCTGTGGAATTAGGTTCCGCTTCCCACTTAATTTCGGTCAGCCTATGTGGTTTCTTGGGTACGGGGAGGAGCAATTTATATATTCTTGATACAAAATGGTCAGCATGGTATAGTATTCGTAGCCGGGTCACAAGCCAGGGTAAGTCTGTGTTGAGGGGGCATTTGGAGATAGCGGCCTTCAGTTTTAGGAACTGGTAAAATTCTATGGGTGGTAAGCTAAACTTTTCTTGCAATGTCGAAAAGGGCAGGGGTCTGCCATTATCATAGAGGTCATTCACTATGTGTACACCTTTTCCAGCCCACACTTCCCAGTAAAGGGTTTTCCCTTCTATCCGGATCTTAGGGTTATGCCATAGTGAGAGTAGGGTGGATCTCTTAATCACTAGAGCAGTCTTATGATACTGGTCAAGTCGGAGAAGTGCTCTTCTGGTATTTAGAAGGATGTATTTAGAGTGAGGTATATGGGCCAGATCCATGGTGAGGAGAGACGAGAGGGGTGCATCTGCTATTAACGACCGTTCAATATTTAGCCATACTGGAGTGTAGGATGTATCCTCAACCAACCAAAGGGCCCCTTGCTTACATAGGAAAGCCGTTTGGTAGTTCCTAAACGAGGGCAGGCCCAGGCCGCCCTTATCTTTTGCTAGCTGCAGCTTTTTAAGTGATATCCTGGCTTTTTTCCCTCGCCATAGGAACTCTCCGAACAGCTTGTCTACCTTCTTAATAAATTCGTCTGAGAAAGTCATGGGGAGCATGCTAGCCAGGTAGTTAACTAGAGGCGTGCACATCATTTTTAGAGTCTCAACCCTACCCCACCAGGACAAGAATTTTGGTGACCAGCTGTCTAGCAAAGTGGATATCTTTTTTAATGTTGAGTCTTCATTTAACTTCAGAGTCGTAATCAAGTCCTTCTCAAAGTCTAGGCCTAAATATTTAAAAGCTTTCGGTTGCCAGGTAAGGCCAGATGTTCCCAGAATTCCTTTATCCCCGATGTTGTTTAGTAACTTAACCTCTGTTTTATCCTTGTTTAATTTATATCCTGAGACTCTGGAGAACCCCTCAATTGTGTCCATCAAGGCCGGGATGGCCTCGTCAGCTTTTTCCGACAACATCAGGACATCGTCGGCGTATGCAGTCAATTTTACGGTGCAATCACCAAATGGAACCCCAGCAATGGCTTCATTGTGTCTGATGTGCCACAAAAAGGGTTCTATTGCCAATAAGAACAGAGAAGGCGATAGTGGGCAGCCTTGTCTCGTCCCTTGTTTTAGGCAGAAAGAGGAAGAGAAGGAGCCGCCCGCTCTGACCTTAGCAGTAGGGCCGGCATATAAAGCCATTACGAGTTTAGTAAACGTCTCTCCTAGGTTGAAGTTACGTAAAACTGCCTCAAGGTAGGACCAATCTACCTTGTCGAAGGCTTTTTCTGCATCTAGTGTGACTGCCACCGTGGGGGTCGTCAAAAGCTTCGCTTTTTCTAGAGCATGGGCCAGTACTCTGGTGTTATCACTAGATAGTCTATGTTTTAAGAAACCCGCTTGAGACGGATGTACTAGGGTAGGGAGGACTTTTTGCAGACGGGCTGACAAGATCATGGCCAGTAATTTACAATCAAGGTTAATCAGGGAAATCGGCCTGTAGTTCTTTGGAAGTGATGGGTCTTTGCCGTCCTTAGGCAGGACTGCAATAGTCGCCTCAGCCAACGTGCCTTTGACTTCTCCTGACTCTGTAAATTCGTGAAAGAGGTTTAGAAGAGGATCAACCAAGTCTGATGCGAAAGTTTTATAAAATTTGGCCGTGAAGCCGTCCGGACCTGGTGCTTTCCCACATTTTAACCCCTTGATCGCTTTTTCCACCTCATTAGCCAAGATCGGCCCATTCAGACTGAGTTGCTCCTCAGGCTTTAACTTTGGTAGTACACATTCTTGTAAATATTCCTGAATTTTGTCCTCCGCCACCAACTCGTTTTTAGAGTATAGGTCCTCATAAAAGTCTTTAAAGACCTCAGTTATCTTTTGGGGGTCCGAATGAGCGACTCCCGTCGAGTCCCTGATAACATTAATAGCATTCTTTTGTACTTTAAATTTTAAGTATGCTGCCAGGCTCTTACCGGCTTTGTTAGATTCACATAGCTTAAACCTTCGCTTCCTATCCAGCCACACTCCCGCTCTTTCGCTCACTAGCTTGTTATATTCGTATTTTCTGTGGGTCATGATATTGAACGTTTCCCGGTCCCTTGTCATTTGGTGTTTGTTCTCTAAAGTAGCTATCTCAGCTTCCAACCCTTCTAACTTCGCATTACAATCCCTATTCATTGCTGAACGGATTTTGATGCACACCCCCCTGATTGTACTTTTCAAGGCCTCCCATCTCACTAGTTCTGAAGTATCCCCTCTCACATTAGTCTCCAAGTAAGATCTAATAGCCTCCAAGATTTTTGTCCTATTCTGTTCTTTGTGCAGGATTTCTTCATTGAGCCTCCAGGACGTTTGTTTAGGGGACGGTTTAATGTTACTGATGGACAGAGATATACATGAATGGTCCGACAGTACCCTTGGTTCAATTGAAGTATCCTCTATCCTTGCCACACCATTTTGTGTAATGAAAATGTAGTCAATACGGGAGAACGAGTCGTGAGGGGAAGAGTAGAATGTGTAGTCTCTATCAGTAGGGTTTTGTATCCTCCACGCATCAATTAAATGGAATTGTTGGCATAGTTTGATGAAGGCATTATGTGACTTGTTTGGTTTGAATGTACACTTAGAGTCCCTATCTAAGGCCGGGTCATGCGGAAGATTAAAGTCACCCCCAATTATGTGTATCGCCGTATCAGGCACCGTTGCAATCTGCTTGACTAAATCCTGCCAGAATTCTAAATCATTAGTGTTAGGTGCGTAGACATTAGTGACAAAGAATTCCGTGTTATCCTTAGTGAATTTCACCGTAACCCAGCGACCCTTTTCATCTGATGAGGATGACAGTAGCTCTACCTTGGACTTCTTTGACATTAATACCAG
Source organism: Lissotriton vulgaris (assembly GCF_964263255.1). Lineage (NCBI taxonomy): Eukaryota > Metazoa > Chordata > Amphibia > Caudata > Salamandridae > Lissotriton > Lissotriton vulgaris. Next base: position 134,731,303 of record NC_141697.1, on the reverse strand, counting down.
AACCCCATTCTTTTTACCGAGTGCACTAGATCCTACAACCTCTGTATAAAACTTGTTGCGCAGAGTGTAGAACTGTTTAGCATCCAATTTGGTTTCTTGCAGCAGAACGATGTCCCCCTTTTGTCTCCGCAAATAATCTAATATCTTTTGTTTTTTAACGGGCTGATTCAGACCCTTAACATTCATGGATAAAATTTTCAATCGATCAAGAGAGGTTGTACCAAGTGGAGTGGACAGTGTTCTATGAGACATTTACCACAGTGTATGTGTCATGGTTGTACCAAGAGAGCCAAGGGAAAACATAGCACTCGGCGCATCATGTAAGGGGCATATTGTTCTGCTACTTAAGCTGAAACACAGTCGAAAACCACAACCAGATATTTGGTTACCCAAGGATATAGCACGCCTGGTCTGAGTATGGATATACAAACACATCATATGCATGATACAACTTGTCCAATCAGGAGCAAAGAGATAGATCCGAAAAGAAAGAAGCGGTACGGAGAGGAGAGGAAAAAGAAAGAAGGAGAATGAAGGAGAAAGAAGGAAAAATAATACAAACCATAGAACACAGCACCCATCCCTCCCAATCCCACGCAACCCCCCACCCCACCCACCCCAATTGGGATACAGAAGCATGGCGACGTGAGGAAAACCGCAGTAACCCCCCCGTCTAAACTTAGTCATGTATAGACATTGGAACAACAATACATAACGAAAAATGCATATAAAAGACTATGCAAGCAGTGGAACGTTGGAATGATGCAGCAGAACCGACATGTGAACAACAGCGCATACACAATATACATTCTCGTTAAATCAGAATAATTCCTGAGTGCTTACTAGACTATGATTATCGAACAGAAATTTGAGAATATAACCTCATGGCCCATAGGAGATATTATAGCGTCACATCCTACACTAAAGGCACGTAATGGCTAGTAGTATCCAAGTTGTCACATCAGTGGTGAAAAAACCTAAACAAGGAACAATAGAACATCAGTAATCAATAATCAAAGAGTCACAGTTTTGTCAGAACGAATCCGGTCTACTCCGAGTAACCTGTCAGTATATCAAAGACTGGAGTTAGACAGCACGTTGTGATTTATATATCCCGGCCACCGTCACTTCGGGGCCAACAAGGCGAGCCAGCACTAGTCAAAAGGATCAGATCAATAACAGCTGGACCACGCCAGCTTGTAAATGTATGTAAATGTATGTATTTGAGCTTATATAGCGCACAGCTACCCACAAAGGGTTTCCCGGCGCTTGCTTAGGGAACCCATCCTGGTATTCCCCTGTGAGATAACCCCGGCAGGGTATCCACAAGGTGAAAGCCAGGCATCCCGCCGCGAGGGGCCGTTGTGGAGATTAAGCAAGCTATTGCCCAGAGTCGCAGAGTGTGAACCCGTGAGTTGAGAAGGCACCGGAGAGAGAATTATCGAGTCCGTGGAATTTTTGAGCCCAAGACCCGCCGAGGCGGGGAATTGAACCCTGGTCCAGGGCCGATCTCAGCTTCCGGGTCTGCCGCCTCTAACCCCTGAGCCACACTTCTCCACTAAACTAAAGCTTGAACTAGGGAGGTAAAGTAAAGAGACTTCCAGGTCATCATAGATCCTCCAGTTGTGGAAGGTTTCCGTAGACTTGAGACCTATCCTGTAAGAACCCAGCAATAGTTAAGCAGAGCTGACTTTTAGTAAGAACAGAGCGCAGAAAACTTTATGACAGAACCTAACGTGGTCACTTGTATCCTGAGGCAGAGGCCGAGGCTAATAGACCATCCGGGTTATTAATTTCCATGTCTCGCTCCATGTCTCGTTCTTCTACATCTTCAAGCATACGTTTGAGCTTCCTGGGGTCCGTGAAGTAGTGAGACGATCCTCGTATTGTCACCCTATATTTCGCTGGACCTACAAAACCAAATTGGTATCCTTTCGCCGATAGTTGTGGACGAAGGGCAAGGAAGGCCTTCCTTATTTCCACGGTTTCCTTACTGTAGTCTTGAGAAATGTAGACCTTAGAGTCCTTCCACAAGATATGATTGTGCTTCCGCACGAAGGCAAGGATCTGCTCCACGTGTTGGTAGCGTAATGGTTTACAGACGATGGGCCTTGGACCTTTCTGCGTTTTAGTGATTCTCCCTGGGACTCTATGTGCCCTATCAAATTCAAGAGGGTTGGAAAAAGTCAGGTTCGTGGCTTTAGTGAACCAGGATTCTAAGAACTGAATGCATGAGCCTTCCGACTCTTCGGATCCTTCCGGAATTCCAAAAATCCGTAGGTTCCCCCTCCTATTCCTGTCTTCCAACTCGGCCAGTCGTCTAGTTGTCTGGTCAGAGGAGATGTGTAGGTGTTTCAGAGCCGTTGTAGTTTTGACCTCTATGTCCTCCAGTCGACTGATCCGGGATTCTGTTTCTGTCAGGCGCGCATTGTTGTCTCGGATATCTTGACGGATTTCCGCCACTTCCTCCTTGGTGGCCTTGGCTAGGTCCTTCACCTCATCCAATCTGTTCAATATCATGTCAAGTGCGTCCGGGGTAACTTTCTTTGGCTTGTTTGGCGATCCCAGGTTAGAGTGATCAGATTTAAGTCTCTTAAAGGTTCCTTGGTCTTTGGTATCCATTGTGATCGCCGGTTCTTTCTCCGTGCTATCAAGAACTGTAATTATTGACCTGAAAGTTCCCTTCGGTATTGACGCGGTATTGACGCGGAGCAAATAACCAGCAAATAACCAGCACTCGGCTACCTCGGAGGTTGGTCAGCCAGAACTCAGCTCACTGATGATAGCATGAACTCAGCTTACTGATGATAGCACTTTGCAAAAAGACATTTGTGGTACAGGGCGTCCCATTCATTCATTCACTCATTCACTGTGTGCACGTGGCGATAACTGAGGCTGGAGCATTAGGGAGCACACTGCGAGTTGGCGTTAGGCAATCCAGGTGCACATTTCAGCAGATGTAAGTCCTCATTAGTTGATCGTCAGATACTGTGAGACCACCATGAATTGTAACTGTAAAGACTGCTTGTGGGCTAAGGCAGGCACTCCAGGAACACAGCGCAGCAACAACCATCCCCTCTGATCAGTGCAGGAGTATGTGCAGGAGTGTATGATTACTTTCTCCCTTCATATCAGGATAGATCCCAACAGTTATCAGCAGTGTTCATTTGATGCCAAAAACCGGCCGTTTGGGCATAACTAGTGAGGAGAGACAGTTTGCCTCGGTTTTACATGCATTACCGAGTTGCGGCCGCCATCTTGGTAAAGGCAAGGGAAGCCTTGCTATGGCCGATCAGATCGTACTTACACGATCGGTAATGCAGCTGACCCGGTGTGTACTTTCCCCCGTAGACGCATCCACCTACTTTCTCTCCTCTTAGGACTTCGGGTGTGCCGCTGCGCTTCACAGGAGCTCGCTACACGCTCCGTTTCCTTCCCTTGGGTCGCGCTGCCGCCATGGATGCCTCACTCGGCGCAGCTCTCGCTCCGGAGCAGCCACGGGCACCAGGGTCGGCTCATTACAGGCAGGGAGTGATCCGACGCTAGATCCTCCGATCACGTCCCCGCTACAAGCATGGAAAGGTGTTCCAATTTTGCTTGACGACGCTCGTGACGGGAGGAGAGACGCTTCAAACCGCCATCTTCCTCGGCGTCCAAGCCACTTTCATAATGGAAATACGCCCCATTAAGGACAGTGGGAGCCGGCACCATAGGTCTACATCATCCTCCAATCTAGCGATGGCTGCGCCGTAATTTTCTCGAAATACGATCTCAGCGTCGGTATGGAGCCTGATGCCCAAATATCGAACAGAGTCCTCAGTCCATTGCAGAGGTACTCCATGGCAAATTCAGAGGTGGCTGGTGTGAGTGGAAACACAAGCGATTTTCTCCAAATAACCTTCAGCGGAGGAGTGTGGCTCAATGGTTAGAGCGGCAGACCCTGATACAGAGTTCTGGCCCGGGGCCAGGGTTCAATTCTCGACTCGGCAGGTCTTGGGCTCAATTTCCTCGGACCTGACAATTCTCGCCTCTGTGCCTATTCTAATCATGGGCCCCACGCTGCAACTTTGGGCAATAGCTTGCTTAACCTCCACACCGGCCCCAACAGCGCTAGGATGCCTGGCTTCACCCTGGGGGTGCCCAGGAGTGGACACTTTACAGGGAAAGCCAGGAAGGGTTCCACAGCGGTATGAGTAATAGCGCCAGGAAACCGCTTGGTGACAGTGCGCTCTACAAATACCCTGACATTTACATTTACATTTCAGCCCTGACAGTGCCCCAAAGTGGACCACCTCCCTGATGACTGGGGCCAAGTTGTTTTCAGGTTCTCTTCCATACAGGTTACAATAAAGGGGGTTGAACCCATGCAGTCGCGGGGACCTGGGCGGTATATGGTACATAAAAGAAGAGGGTCCCCGCAAGGGAGCATGTTGTATGCTACACACACTGACACTACTTTAAACTAATAAACAAGGATACAAAGGATTCACAGGTATTGCCATTTATTTTTAAACACCAGATACCTACCATTACAGGATTACTTCACATTCAATAAATAGCCCCAAACGGGGAAAGGGAAAAGAAGGAGGGGAAGGGGTGATGCTCAAGGGAGTGTAAAGTCAAAGAAAATAGGCACAGTCAAAAAATCATGTGATAAGTACAAATACTCCAAATAGAATCAGAACAAATCAGATACACAAGCCAAGAATCAAGGCATCCATTGATAAGCTGTTAGCTAATGACATTCAGCGGTCACATACTAAGATTAGAACTGTTAGGGGCATGTGCCGGAAGTCCAAGGAGAGAGCCGTTGACGTTTCGACCCCTATCTGTAGGCTAAGTTAAGTCCTTTGGCGGGGTCTTCATCAGGACATATACAGGAAAGAAGTGAAATGGGGCAATTCTATCATGGAGTCAAGGCCTGGCTGGGCTCTAGACGTGGGAAATGAGTAAGCCACGCAAAATGTCGTGGTCAATCTCAGAGATATTGTTTCGCAAAGAAACTTCACCCATTCAGCCGAATGGTGAGTTTAGTGTAGCCACCCAGTTGTCATTTGCCGTATATAGGTGTCTGGAAGGACGAGGGTACAAAAAGGTACATGGGATAACTCGCTAACAAATAGGGTCTAGGGCACCGGGTCTTTGAATGCTGGAGATCACTCAGAGTTAAAAACGGGAGAGAGACTTATTTGGGCAGCCGGCCTTCATTTCAGCACGTCAGTTAGCGTTTGAAAAGGGAGTCTGTTCATGTTTAGACTGTTGAAGGCTTCTTTAATATGCAGGTTTCTGTACACTTTGGAAAAACATGGTTTCACTTATTTTGTTCATGTTCTATAGAGCGGTGCTTCACTCTACTCCTGAGCCACTGCCAGGTGGGGTGAGGTCTTCACTTCTTACAAGCTATGGTAAGATGTACTTTCTTATATTTGGCATATAAACTATATATCCAGACATGGTATATTAATTACACTACTTCCACAAGTGTTTATAGTCAGCACTACCAGTTTGACTTGGTCTAAGGTCGACATTTATTAGACCTAGCCTATATGTGAGGTTGTCTGTATGTAGTCAGTCTGTCTGACTTGTGACCCTTTCTTGTTCTGACCTTTTAGTGAACGACATAAGCTGTTAGCTAAGGACAAGACTCTTCACCTGAATACTGCAGGTGATCTCTGTACTTGTCTGTCTTACTTGTCTTTTAGTCGTCACTTATTATTTGTTTTATGTATGCAGTAGCATTTATTTGTTGTAAAGGTCCTGAAGAAAGCAAGGACAATTGTGTCCACTTGTTGCTGAAACATGTCGACCTAGTTCCACCTCTAGACAGCACATTTTTCAAACTGTCTTTAACAAATTTTTAACATTGGCGGAGTGAGCATCATCCGAATAAAGATTGTTCTATGCTCCCTCATCCAATTTTAAACACACCTCTTTATGTTTATTATTTTTTCACGTAAAAACTTTTTCTGCACTGCACTCCCCCAGTCACACCACACTTGACCACTCACCAGTTTCGAGGAGTGGTAAACCATACTATTGTTTGCTCAGTGGAAGAGATCTATTTACATCCTGGTCTCTTTCTGTCTGAACAAAACACATCTGCATAGATGGTTTTGAAAAAATCCCAAATGATGAAGGGCGGTTCCGAGTGGTGACTGATAGGTATCTCTGACCGTCTATCAGGTTGTCATTGTATACCACGTTTTATTGGTCAAGTTCAGGGGTCTTTTGTTGTTTGCCTGTGCTACATACACTGTAAATCCTTTCTTTTTTCAGACCCTCTGGTACTCCTTTGTTGTTCTGTATCTGTGGGGGCCGTTTCCAGAGCTTGGTCTTTAAATATTCCCCCGGGTCCTACCCTACCGTAGTGTTTTTTGTTCTAGCGTGCAATGCACCATCTGCTTAACAAACCACCAACCTCCTAAACACCCCTTCCAAATAAACATCCCCCTTCCACCCCCGCCCACAGCAGACCTCCCCCAACATGGCCGCATGAATTCCAATCTGACTCCCCCTCATCGCCATCCACCCCGTAACCTTAACCCCCTCGAATGAGAGAGCAACAACAGTGCCAGGCACACGTGAGCGGAGGTAGCCCCTCTTGCCAAACCTATCCGGATACCAACAGTGATCAATACCAGCCCGTACTTCCACATGTCATCGTAACCATATTTTCAGCAAATGTAAGTAAACGCCGTACCCCCCCCCCCCACAAGCAAATAAACAGGCCCCCGCTGCTCCTCTCAATCAGGGTCCTCTACCCGCCCTCGGGGGGGGAGGGGGGGATGGGGGGGTTGGGACTGCAACACGAGCCCCCAGCCCCATACTGACAATTTCTGCAAACTTGAGGTGATCCCGATTTACCCTCCGGGCCAAATTCCATCTACCACAGTCACTCCATTGAAGTCAGGCGGAGATCAGCAGTATCCTCACAATAACAAGACAAAGCATTAGTTATCCCTCAATACCCCCAAACACCGAGTTAGAACCCACCACATCACAAAGATCAGAACTCCTCGCCACCCTTATCGCTGCAGTGCAACCCGTCAGTCCTGTTCATCCAGCGTAGCTCCCTCGGACTCTTGATGGCTTGCTGTAGCACCTTGGGGTCTGTGAAAATATGGGATCTCCCTGGTCGATTCACACAAAACTTTGCAGGGTACAGCATGGTGTAGTCCACACCCATATCTCGGAGCTGTTGCTTGAGCGGAACGAAATGTCTGCGAGCCTCTTGCACTCGAGTGGTGAAATCTGGAAATAGGGATAGCTCCGAGCCCTCATATCACAAGTTCTTCTTCTCCCAAGCCACTCTGAGAGCTGCGTCTCTATCACGGTAAATAAGTAGCTTCGCTATTATTGGACGCGGCGTAGCACCCGGTGGGGGCCTAGGTCCCAGAGCTCTATGCGCCCTCTCCACCAAAAACATCACAGAAAAGACATCCTCACCCAATAAGGTCACAAGCAATTTCTTTGATGACCTGTTCCAGGACATATCAAGGCGTTCCACGTGTTTATCAAGGCGTTCAGCCATTCTGTATGTTAGGGCCTCAATTTTTGTGCCAAGGGAGGTGATGCCACTTTGAAGAGACTTTTCCATTGACTTTAGGATACCACGTATGTCTGATTCAGCATCTTCTTGTACCGGTGGCGGCAGTTTTACACCTCCATCCGGGGCGGGGGCCTGAGGCTTGGTTCGCTTCTGATCAAATGCCAATCTTGTCTGGGTCTTATCTCCCTTGCCCAAGATTACTGGGAGTGCCCACCCCCAACAGCGGCACACAGGCACAAACACACCCCGGCTTGGTAAGTGGATATGAAAAGGTGCGGGACGGCCCAGCATAATCCTCTGCAGGGACCGACAACGTCCCGCATCCCCCTGTCTGAGGCACCAGCTTCATAGCCCACGTAGAGTCCTGGACACAGTGGCTAACATGTCGATTCGCCCACAGTCACCCAGAAGGGGGGCATCAAAATAGCGGAGTGTAGTGCAGTGCTACTGCACAAACAAAGGATACCAGCTACAGGCCCCACTCAGCCTTTGCCACAGCTACGCAGAGAATGCAGTGTGGGCACAGGCAACAGACCCCCAGCGGCTGCACTGCCAAGTCCCGGGGGAAGCAGGTGGCCGCAGGGGCGATCCCTACCTTGCGCAACCCCTCGGTTTCCATCCTCAGACTGCAACTGCCTCCCCGACCGCAGGCACTACTCCAGGTAAGTATGGAGCCTTCAAAGTAGGTCCCAGCCGGCGTTGTCAGTCTGTACCGTCCGGCTGGTTGGGCCAGAGTCAGTCACTGTCGCAGTCCAATCCCCGGAACTGAATTCAGGGCCTAGGCGGCTCCGAAGGGGTCAGACGCCGCCTCTCGAGTCACAGACCCCACTGCGCGCTCGCGTCCAAATGTGTCATCCACTGCCTCCCGGTGCTTGCACAGGGCCCCCCGCTGTCTTCACTCACCCCCAGGACATCCCCTCCAGCAGCCAATGCAATCGGTGTCACTTTGGGCCCCAATGCGGCCCAGTTCCGTGATGTGTGGTCCGCCTGGCAGGCGTCGGACGCACGTCAAGTGACGTTCCAGGCAGGAGCCACAGCCGAGGGTCGGGGATTCATGGCCCAGTCGCCTCCAGTTCTTCCATGGCAACCGCCGTAGTTGCAGGCCACGATTTGCAGGGCCAGGCATGTCAATCACCTCCGCACCTCCTCCGACACAAATTCCGTAATCTTGGGGGTCAAAAAATCATTGTTGCTGCAGGATAATTGGAGGATCGGGCGATGACTCGGCGAAACTCCGGGCTCAAGCGCCCAACGCGGTCCCGAGCTAGCACCGCCCACCCTGAAAACATTTTTCTTATACGATACCAACTGCTTGAAGCTTTAGGCCCTGTTAAGTTGACAGAAGAATCACCGCACCAGATGCTTGTACTTTTCCATTGTACTTCAGTAAAGCTGCTTTTGTAACACATGGCTTGAACAAGAAAGATACAAGAACAGACGAAGATGCTAGCTTATCCACAAGTATTACAGCATATCCATTTAGAAATATTTCTGGTATGTGTTATGATATTGTAAATTGTTACATAGAAAAGTACCAAGGCTGATGCAATGAATTTCAGTGGAAAGTCACAGAAGCTGCCTACTTGCGTTATGTGGTCAGCAACAGTATATTTCGGACCATAAATGGTATAGCGCAGCCAAGACCTTTGCGAATTGGTCATGTAGCCCATGCTTAATTTGGGCTACGTGCATTATGATGCTATATCCTCTTGTGGTTTGTGTCTATAAAAGCTGTCAGAAACGTCACATCTTTGGACACTTAGTAACCATACTGGCTGTCTCCATACTCCACGTATGTTGCATTGTTTGTTGGTCTCCAATAAATTTTGCTTTCTTCTCTGCTGACAGAGTCGTATCTGTGCTATTATTTCTATTTCAGATTCCACAATACTGTTGATGGCCCATCTCAGGTTGGGTATAATAAGCTTGGCCATAATATTCCTGTCCCTCCTCTTCACCTTGGCAATTAACATGCAAGTCCAACAGACTATAAGCATCCCCAAATGGGCCCTCATCTTCAGAATCTTCCTCTTCCAGAAAATGCGTCAGCAGAAGAGGTTTAATCTTACTAGGGGAAGTAGTAGTAGTAAATATATTTATTCAATTTTGCATTAAAACCATAAAAGCACATTGTATACAATTAATTGAAAAAAGTGAAAAACATTCTGAGAAGAGTGATTGGTTTAGGAAACCGGGGCTAAGTCTCAGAGATTTGGGTTATGTTACTATTACATTTTAGAGAAATACATGATAGTAGTACCATTTAAAACCAAAGATAAAGTTTGTGCTAAAAAGTAGATATTTACAAGTTTAAAAACAAATTCATCCATATCGTGTTGCAGTAACAGTTGACCTATACATGCCGTACACCTATAAACGGCTGGTAATACCCCTCTAATTCATTTGAGCATGTTGAAGATCACAATTGAAAAAGAAAAATTCCATCAAGTATAATACATACAAAATGCCTTCTACATATTATCACAGTCTTCCTTTCACTATCAATCCTTCAGCCTGGCCTATTTAGTTTTATTCATGATTTTTACTGTCCTGCTTCTTATGGTCCATGCATAGAGCAGGTATCTAGATAGAGCGAAGACCAGGTATTCTGTGTTGTCACTTTTCAGGATTCTAGTGATCTCGTTTAAGCGGGTAGCTGCTAAAATCCGGCAAATGGGGTTTAGCCATATTCTTCTTGCTTCTTGATACATCGGACAGAAATAAGAGAAATGGGTTTCTGCCTCGAGTCCTGGATCACATACAGGGCGAAGTATCAACCACATTCCAATTGCTAACAACACTATTGGTAAAATACCGTACCTAAATTTAAGGTATAATATTTTAGCAAGGGGCGGCTCTATTCGATTTAAAACTTCCTCTTGTAACAGGTTATCTTTAAAATTGAGGAACTTGCTTGCCAATTCACCCTCATAACTCTTGTTGAGCCAGCTAACCATGACATGGTTCCAATAATTGGTTTTAAGGTGGATTACCATTCTTTTTTCAATTTTGCTAGGGGTAAGCCACCGATCAAACATACCAAGTTTGTTCGACCATGTCTTGATGTGTATAAACCACTCAATACGTCCCTTGGTATCTAATAGTATGAGGGGGTGATGAGGAGGAGTATATTCTGGGGTAATCTCGGATTCCATAGAAACCGCAGTAACCTTAGGCGGGGATTCTGCCCCCAACAGCGAATTTGGTGACAAAGGATTCTTTGCAGACGAGGTGGTTGCCGCCAACAGCTGTATCAACATCGACAGAGGTGCGCTCTACGACTACCTCCTCGTTGATTGTGGTGTCTTAGTCTGCTCTGATTTCTCTGTCGTCTACTATGAAGACGTTCTCATCGATTGTAACTTCTCCTTCGGCTGTCATTTTTAAAGAGAAAAAAATCTTCGTTGACAATGCCAAAAGGATAGCTGGCAAACTAAAGGGCCTGAGTGGCCGATGATAGAGATGTTGTCGAGGAGGGCCACGGAGGAAGCTGCCTTTGTTCCTGAGGTGCATCCCCTCGTCGTCAAAGGAGTTGACAAACCCTTCTTAGGTGGCAGAGATCTGGACGATGGCTCTGAAGAAGGCTTTTTAAAAGTCCATGTTAGCCCTGGAGGTGGAGTTTTGGGCTCTGATACAGTCTTTGAAGGCTGTTCCCTCCAGTGCAACCCTTTTTTGCTCTCTGTAGAAACTTTCAGAGAGGATTTTTTGGCACATTTAGTATGTGGTTCTTTATCAGTGCGAAACATCCCTTTCCCTTTTGAGGGAAATTCTTGAGGGAGACTGCTCACAGAGTTTAAAAAAGGGGGTGGTGATGGACGGAGCATCTGAATCAATCAAACCCTCACACCCAGTCAAAGGATCTGGGTTAAATCCATCACCGTTCTTTAGCCCACTCTGCCACCCCAGTTCAGACATGGCTATATGCAAATCAGTCTGACCCTGTGCCTCATGGGAACAGTCCAGCCCGAACTGCCAAGCCATGTCTTCCCTGGACCGGAAATAAGGTTCTGAGGACCGGTTTCTGGCATTCCAGCCGTCTTCAGCCCGGCTTGCTTGAATCCAGTGGCAAAGTGAGCAAGGGACTCACGTCTGAGCATATCCTGCCACACTTATGGCTCCCAAAAGCGGTAAAAAGGGGGTGGTGATGGACGGAGCATCTGAATCAATCAAACCCTCACACCCAGTCAAAGGATCTGGGTTTAATCCATCACCGTTCTTTAGCCCATTCTGCCACCCCAGTTCAGACATGGCTATATACAAATCAGTCTGACCCTGTGCCTCATGGGAACAGTCCAGCCCGAACTGCCAAGCCATGTCTTCCCTGGACCGGAAACAAGCTTCCGAGGACCGGTTTCTGGCATTCCAGCCGTCTTCAGCCCGGCTTGCTTGAATCCAGTGGCAAAATGAGCAAGGGACTCACGTCTGAGCATACCCTGCCACACTTATGGCAGCCAAAAGTGGTAAAAAAGGGGGTGGTGATGGACGGAGCATCTGAATCAATCAAACACTCACACCCTGTCAAAAGATCTGGGTTTAATCCATCACCGTTCTTTAGCCCACTCTGCCACCCCAGTTCAGACATGGCTTGCTCACTTTGCTAACAGGCGCTGCTGGGGTGCATGATTAGATGCGCTTCTTTTAAGAACTATGCCCTTTCACAAATCAAACACTATGCAGAGGTTGAAAGTCAAATAGTATGAAAAAAGCTCACTGCATGCCACTGCTGACGTCTAAATTGAAGGAGAGATTATCTCACCAGCTCTGGAAATCAAGGGAATTATTGGTTTGGGGTGGCTGCGTACCTTCAAAATGCAATGACTCAAAGTGAAAAGCACTAAGGTCTGAAGGGAGCTGATCCACAAACAGACAGCAACAATAGACCTAAAGAACAAGTTACACACCTTCAGTAACGCATTATCTGGTAGAGACTATCTAGCTGCAGATTCGTTACCTTTAAATTCCCAAGCATCAGGGCAGATCCAGAAACTTTTACTGAGCAATACCCTGTGACGTCTTCTTTGTCGGCAGCGTCGGTTATGACGTTGTAGTGCCTATATGGGCACCACCCAGGCGTGTGGACGTCGGTGCTAGTCTTTTTTTCCATGCCAGTAGCGCGGAGCCACGACGGAACTGACGTAGTTGCGTGCAAAACCAGGGACGTGAAAAGGAGGAAATAACCCTAGACCTAGTACATTAGTCTGCCAAACGGGGAGGCATGGGTTGGGCTGTAAGGAATCTGCAGCTAGATAGAGTCTCTACCAGATAATGTGTTACCGAAGGTAAGTAACTTGTTCATCTGATCGAGACTTCTAGCTGCAGATTCCTTACCTTTGAATTAGATACTCAAGCCATTCCATCCTTGTGGTGGGCTGCAGACCAATTTACTTAACTAGGAAGTCCTACAGGACGAGATAACGCCTGCAACTCACTCACCCTCGGGGCCGATGTAATGGCCACTAACAAGGCTGTTTCGATGGGAACAGCCGGAAGCAATTGTGCAAAGGCTCAAATAGAGCACACTTCAGGTAGGTGAAGACCAAATGAAGGTCCCACTGTGGCATCACAAAGGGCATAAGTGGAAACAGGTGAGCTAGCCCTTTTAGAAAACTATGCACAATGGGAGATTTAAAGAGAGGTTGGTCTGGCACCCGCAAAGACGCAGACAAATCAGACAGGTAACCCTTAAGAGTGCCTAAGCAGAGCCTTGCTGGGCAAGGGTCAGAATGAACATGAGGACAGTAGAAAGAGAAGCAGATAGTGTGTCAATAGATCTCTCAGTGCAGTACAATACGAATTTCTGCCAACGGCAGGCATATACCGACTTGGCGGGGGGCAACCTGGCCGTCAAAATAACATTACAGACTTCAAGAGGAAGGTGAAAACCTATCAACTGCTGCAGCTCAATCTCTAGGCATGGAGGCGCGGAGATGACCGGTTCGGGTGGAGAACACTTCCCTGCTGGTGCGACAGAAGATCCTCCCGAAGGGGCAGCCTGATCGGAGGATCGACACTCATTCTCAGAAGCTCTGGATACCAGACTTTCCTCGCCCATACTGGAGCCACAAGGATGACTTGGGCTCGGTAGTTTCTGATCTTCAGAACCCTGGGCGGGAGTGGTATGGGCGGAAAGGCATACAGCAGGCCTGAACTCCACTCACCCTGAAATGCGTTGCCGAACGATTACTGCCTTGAAATCTCCAGGGTGCAGTACTGCCTTCACTAAGCTTTCTCTTCGAGGCAAACAAATCTACCAAGGTTCTCCCCACTGCTGAAAGAGACCTTGCTAAGGTATTTTGTTTTGAAAATCTGTTTATTATCAGTATAAAAGGTACATTGATATTTGACACTTTACATTCAAGAAATCTGTACAGTGATATGCTCATATGGTTATGGTGCCCTGATAAAGTATTAGACATTTTCAACTTTCTTTTCATTTTTATGTAAACAACACCCCAGAAAAACATCCCACCTCCCATCCCTCCCGCCCCCGGCACTCCTAAGCTATTGCGTTCCAAATTCTCAGTACTTGGCGTTGCCCATTGCAGTCTACATCTTTGTCAAGTTCCATCACAGTCATATAGGGCCATATAAACAATACGTGTATAGGGTTTCCAGTTGCTGTACCTAGAATCATGATTCGCCATGGTGGTATGGGTTAGCGACAGTTATATAATCCTCACCTCAACCGGCAGTTGATGAGTGGTCAGACCCACTGGTCCCTCCCGCTTCAAATGTCCCCATAATAGCATACCAATCTAAGGAAATCGGTGTTTTCCTGAGACCCTTGCGCTCTTCGCCCTCTGCCTTACCCCAGCGTAACACCTCCGCCCTCCATAACTCTGGGTCAGGTGGTTTGGCCGATTTCCACCGCATTGTGATTGTGCGTTTCGCAAGCAACAAGGCCATATCAGTGAAACGGGCTGCCACACTTCTCTTGCGCTCCACTGGCCCTAGTCCTAGTATGGCATATTCTATGGTATCTGTCGGCTTGGAGGTAGCTGCACCAGTGAGCGCCTCATGTATTTTGTTCCAGTAGTAGCCTAGTTTTGGGCAGTCCCACAGCATATGCAACAGCCGTGCGTCATCCGTTCTGGAACGGGGGCAAATGTCAGCAGTGTTGGGAAACATAGCATGTATATGGTGAGGCGTAAGATACGCCCTATGTAGAACCATCAGTTGTATGAACTTGAACTTGAACTTCGGGTTCCTAGCCACTTTCTTAGGAAATTTAAGGATGCGTTCCCACTCCTTATCCCGAAGCGGTCTACCAATGTCACCCTCCCATTTCGTTCTTAGAGGTTGTAGCGCTGTCGCTTTTCCTGTTCTAATACCGGTTGTAATCCATTTAGTTAGGTGGCTGCCTGTTCCCATAAGGTACTGCATTGTTAGCAGTGGGTTTGTAGGTGGTTCGTCCCCGTTCTGCGTCCATGTCCTTAATATGTACTGTCGTATATCGGCATGCAGGAGAAACGATCCTCCCGGAATACGATGTGTGATGCGGAAGTTCTCAAAGGACATCATGTGACCATCTGCAAACAGGTCCCCGGTTTGTGTATCTCCTGCATCGTGCCACACCGTGAGTGTTTGGTTAGACAACAGTCCCGTCCCCAGTGGAATACCTAGTAGTGGGATCGTAGGGGCATATGAGGTCGTCGGTGTTGTGTATTTCATCGCTTTCCTCCAATAGTTTATGGCTAGTCGGAGTAGTGGGGGTGACGCCATTGGAAGCTCCGAACGAGGCAAGAGCAGTGTATGGATTTTCCCTCTTGACCAATCTTCTTTCGACATGCCAATTTCATGCAGATTCCGACCTGCCAGCCAGTAGGCAAGCCATTGTAGTTGGCAGGCAAAGTGTATGCTCGGAAATCCGGTACGCCCATAGCCCCAGCTGTCGAGGTGAGCTGTAATTTGGTAAGACTTATACGCCTCCGTCCCGAGCCCCAGATGAGTTCTGTTAGGGTTGTGTCCAGCGCTCGAAACAATGCAGCTGGGATAAAAAATGGTAGGCTGGTGAAGTAGTAAATTAGGCGGGGGAGTACGACCCTCTTGGAGATGGCCACTCTTCCTGCCACAGATAGTGGTAGTGTTGTCCAGAATTGTACCTGCGACTTCAGTGCCAACAGTGATCTACCCAGGTTGCAGTCTATCATTTCACCGGCTCCCCTGTATACTTGTATCCCCAGATAACAAAAAGTCGTTTCCGCCATTTGAAAGTTATGTGGCGCAAAAGGCAATGGGGTGGACGCACCAGAGGCATTAAAACAGTATCCGTACGACTTGGGCTCACTGATGGTGAGGCCCGATAGCATGCGGAATTCTTTAAATATTTTGGGTATGGGGTCTAAATCACCTCTCAGATCCCGCAGGTACAGAATAATGTCATCGGCATATGCGGACCCACATGTAATGTCCCGCCTCTCGTTATGCCCCTGTGAGGTGCCAATGTCCGGAGTTTACAGAGCAGTGGCTCAAGTGTTAAAATAAATAAGAGCGGAGACAGTGGGCAGCCCTGTCTGGTACCTCTCGCAACAGTCAAAGTCTCCGATATGCACCTGGTCGTACGTACCCTTGCCGTTGGGAGAGTGTACAGTAATCTGACCCAGGCAACATTCGGGCGGTATCCCGAATTTTGCAAATGTTGCACACATAAAATCCCATCTGAGGGCGTCGAAAGCCTGTTTTAGGTCCAAGGAGACACAGCCCTCTGTTCTTTCTTCTGCTTGGTCGCACAGCATGAGTTGGGCCAACCTTTGGAGGTTCATAGCCGTGCTCCTGCCGGACACAAACCCACACTGGTCGGGTGTATTAGTTGTGGGATGTATTGGGCTAGTCTTGTCGCCAGTATCTTGCTCAGTATCTTATAATCAGTGTTTAATAAAGATAAAGGCCTGTAGTTAGCCAGTTGCATTCCATTTCTGCCTGGTTTCAGGAGGGAAACTATCAGGGCCTGAAGGGATGACTGCAGTAACGATTGAGTTCGCAGCGCCTCCTGATAGACAACCTGCAGGCGCAGGGCAAGCAGGTCGATATATGTCTCGTAGAACTCTGCCGGGAGGCCGTCCGTCCCAGGGGTTTTGTTCCTCGGGAGAGCGTGAATGGCCTGTCTGATTTCTGCAACCGTGATATGGAGTTTCAGGTCGTCTCGTTGTCTATCCACTAGCTGGGGCAGGTCTAAGTCCCCCATAAATTCCTCAAATGCCGTATCTGAGAGTTGTTGGTGCGGGCCGTATAACGTGGCATAGTAGTCCCTAAAAGCATTGTTAACGCCCATCTGAGTCGTGGCCGTTAAGCCCCCCTGGTCTATAACCTCTAAGATGGGCAGGTGTGTCGGGGCATCACGTATAATGCGGGCTAGTAGGGGTCCTGCTCTGTCAGCTTGTGTATGTTGCCTGCATGTGTACTCCCTATAGTCTAGTAATCTTAGTTCCTCTAGTAGCTCAGCGTGACGTATGTGTGCCTCCTGTAGTGGTGTGAAGGGCAAGTTCGTACCTGCAGCATCACTTTCCAGCATTGCTAGTCTACCCTCAACTTCTTTAAGGTTGTCAATCACCTCGCGCCTCCTGCCCACTCGAGCGGCCATTGCTTCCCCTTTAATTAGTACCTTAAATGCGTCCCACTCCATTTGTCTGGAACTAGCAGTGTCTGTGTTTATGGTAAAGTAATTGACAATGGTATCTGCCAGCGATGTCTTAAAGACAGTATCTTCTAGTAGTTCCGCATTTAAACGCCACGTTGGTATCGGTGTTGGAACCCTGCCCCATTGGACTGTTATTTCCACTGGGTTGTGGTCGGAAAGTGTCTTACCCATATGTTCTGCCGTGAGTATTGGCTCTAATAAGGGTTTGGAGCAGTAAACTCGGTCTATTCTAGTGTGTAGTTTGTGAGGCGGGGAGTAAAAAGTGTATTCCCAGTTGAATAAGTGTTTGCAGCGCCATGTGTCCACCAGGTCCCAACCCTCCGCCCACTGCGCCAGTGCATCTGCCTGTCTTCTGCTCTCGGTGGCGTGTAAGGGTGGGTGCGATCTGTCAAGTAAGGTATACAACACCGCGTTAAAGTCCCCGCCTATAATCCATTTGTATTCTGCCCAGTCAGCCAATATCACACTTCGCTGGCTAAAAAGTCTGATTGGCCTGAGTTTGGTGCATACACACGTCCAATCACAACGGGGGAGCCATCCAGCAGACCACGCACAAATACATATCTGCCCTCCTTATCTATCCTCTGCTCCACTGGCTTAAAGGGTACTGAGTTCCGGAGCCAAATGGCTGCCCCCCTGAGAATACAGAGTAAGAGGTAGCTAATAGTTGTCCCCTCCATTTTTTTAGCAGCTTCGTGCTCTCCGCATTGTTCAAGTGAGTCTCTTGGAGGCAGGCCATCATGACACCTCTCCGGTTGAGTTGTGCCAGTATTCGGTGTCTCTTGTGAACAGACCCCATTCCCCGCACATTCCAGGTACACAGTTTGTAGGTATTAAGGGACCCCATGTCTGTTCGTGATGCGTGAGTCCATCAGACATCTGGGCAGATAGGCCATAAGTACCATATGTGAGGAGTTGAGTGCCATATGAACGTGTAACTCCCTAACGTGAAGGTCCCCAAGCAAAAAAACCTGAGGTCCAAACCAAGTTGCCCAACGTGGGCAAATGTCAAACCAGAACATGTCTATACGGTGGGGGGTGTAGTCCACGTACACCTGTCTTGTACCGGTCGGTGGTGTTACAGCGAGCCCTTAACTAATGAGTCCCCGCTTCCACCCACCCCCTCACGTGCCCTTGTGCGAGGTTCATACGTTACCACCCGGAGTCCGCCAAGGGCGCAGTCAAAGTTCTTCTGCCATTTGTGCTGTGATTTTGGGAAATAGCTGCAAGCTGTCCGCAGAGCCGGATACCTCCGTATGTGTACCCGAAGTGCTGACCGAGCCAGCTGCGCCTCCTGCATCGTGTCCGGCCAGTGCCTCTTCCGTCAGTTGGATCCCAGTTGTGTGTTTCCCAGAGCGGCCTCTAGTCGACTTTTCACTCGCTGTTGAACGTGCCGCGTGCTCTTTTCCAGTGGTGGGTTTGAGATAGTGATGGTCCGTCTGATTTGAGGGCCCGTCGCTTCGGTTATCTGCAAACGGATCTTGTGTGGTCGGCGGCGTCAGTGTCACCTCCATCCATTCCTCCGCTTCCTCAGGAGTGTCAAAGAAGTGCGATTTATTTTCGTACAGTATTTTAAGGCGAGCAGGAAATAGCAGGGCGTATTTCAAATCCCTGTCACGCAGTTTACGTTTCACTCCTAGGAAGGTGGACCTGGCTTGTTGCACCTCTGGGGTGAAGTCCGGATACACAGATATAGTTTTGTCTTCGTACCTTAGCGGCGCCTTCTTTCTCGCCACACGTAGGACTGAGTCGCGGTCCTTATAATGAAGGAGTCGTGCTATCAATGGACGTGGTGGTGCCCCCGGCTTCGGCGGTCTCGCAGGCATTCTGTGCGCACGTTCCACACTGTACAGAGGGGTTAGGTCTTGCGGGCCAACAACCGTCTTGAGCCAGGCTTCCACGAACTGCGTGGGATTTCTCCCCTCGCTGCGCTCCAGAATTCCCAGGATTCCGACGTTGTTGCGGCGGGCCCGCCCTTCCGCATCATCCATCTTGTCCCACAGTAATTTAAGCTGTTTTTCCATGCCTTCAATCTTCGTGGAGTGGTCCGTTTGCTGTGGTATCAGGTCATCTAGTGCAAGCTTGTGTTCCGAGACCTTCTCAGCCAGTTTGTTGTGATCCGCCCGTAGCAGCGACAGGCCAATGGCCATATTGTCCATCTGTAGTTCTAGCGCTTCTCTCGTGGCTCTTATTTCATTTAGTATAAGGTCCAGCTTGGCATCTTGTTTGCCCTTTCCCGTCAGTGGTATGATATCTACGTTGGAGGAGGCAAGTGGATCATCCGATCCAGTAGACTGCATGTCCGCGTTCATGCCCTGGTCTTGGGCCTTGACCCTGTGCTTTCCGATGGATCTCGTTAGCAGGGTGGCGGAGGACTGGCTTAGACAGCCCCCCTGATGCTTTGGCCGGCACCACGTACCTTCTGCCCCCTTCCTATTCCGTGTGGGTATGTCCTTTATCAGCCCGTCCGGTAGAGTGGGGGCTGCTGGTAGTGCGACTTCAAGTGAGGCCGGAGGATCTTACAGTCGCTGTAGGGCCCACGCTCGTGTGTAGTGGCGCAGTTCTTTTCTCCCCTCACTCAGCCGCGGCAGGGTTCTCGGTGGTACAAACAGTTGTTGCCTACCGCACTCTTAGGGGTGGGGGGAGGTGCGTCAATTTCAGACAGGGACCGCCGTTCTTTCACGCTTCACAGCCGGTAGCCCTCGGTGCGGCAACCCCGTATGTAGCCTGTATCCAAGTGCCTCCCCTCGCAGGTTGTGCCTTGCTGCGTGCAGTCGTCTTTGCCGGTGTTGGTTTGGCAATCGTGCAATGGCTATGTTTGGGCTGTGTCGTGGTGCACTTGCCTCGAGGACTCTTCGCTGCCACTCTTTGATCCGGTTGGTACGGCGGTATCAAGATGGCGCCGCGCGCCGCTGTCCGGGCGAGAATCCAAGCGGCTCATCCAAGGCGGCCGCGGCGTACTCCCGGGTGCTGTGTGGTGTGCCCAGCACCCATTTCTGTGTCAGTTCTGTCCCCTGCACCACTTACAGGCTCTCAGGAACCATATGCGGGTGTATTCCCCCCGGCAGCAGTCCTCCGGACGCCCAACACGGTCGCCTGCAGCCGCCGACCGGGGTCGGGCCAGGGGAAGCGTGTGTCTCAGGGCGTCCCAGGTGTGACGTTTATGTGCAGAGGGAGCGGGTGCCGGTCTCCGGGTTCTGCGGCAGGTTTCAGGTTTCGCCGAGAAGGAGTCAGAAGTGACTTCGGCACCTTTATAGAGAACCCCAGCGAATGCAGGAGGTTGTCAAAGTCTGAAGGTGGCAGACGACGCCCCGGGGTAAGAACGCCTTCAACAGCCAGTCGTCAAGGTAGGGGAAGACTGACACCCATAACCTGCCCAGATGAGCTGCGACCACCGCCATCACCTTGGTAAAAACCCGAGGGGCACTGGTAAGACGAAAAGTGAGCACAGTAAACTGAAAGTGCTTGCGGCCTACCTTGAACCACAGGTAACGCCTGTGGCCCGGCAGGATAGGGATGTGAATATATATCTCCTGCAGGTCCAACGCTACCATCCAGTTTTCTTGGTCTAGGGCAGACAAGACCTGAGCCAGAGTCAGCATTTTTAATTTCTCCTTTTTGAGGAAGAGATTGACAGTCCGGAGATCTAGAATGAGTTGCAGCTCCTTGTTTTACTTTGGAATCAGAAAGTAGCAGGAATAAAAGCAACTGCCTACTTCTGAAACTAGGATCTTTCCTATAGTTCCCTTGGCCAAGAGAGCTGCAACTTCTTTTTGGATCAATTTTAAATGATCCTCTGCCAGCTGTTCCTATTTTGGCAGAACGAGAGGTGGAAAAGAAAGGAAAGGTAGAGAATAGCCCTCCTGGACTATCTGCAAAACCCACTTGTCTGAGTCTTCAGTGGGGGAGATGACGAATTCCCCCCCCCCCCCCCGACGAGTAGTGCGATTCTGCAGAATCAGCATAGGAGTGTTTGGATGCTGCGGCTGCCGATGGGAGTGTGACCGACTACTTCTGGCCTCCATTCCTGGATCGGAATGGGCTGCGTTATCACACGGCTTGCGCAGTCTGTGTGGGATGGTGGCTGGGATAAGGTTCATGCAGCTGGAAACTCCTTTCGATGCCACAAAAAGGGGCAAAAAGAAGACTAACCACAAGGAGTGGCCCAAGGATCTGGCCGTAGCTAGAGTCCTTGAACCGGACCAGGGCAGAGTCTGCCTTTCCCCCAAAAAGGCGGGTTCCATCAAAGGGCATGTCCATCAGATTATCTTTGATATCCCCTTAGAGGCCAGGTGAACAAGTTACTCACCTTCAGTAATACATTATCTGGTACAGACTCTACCTAGCTGCAGATTCCTTACCTTTGAATTTCCCAGGCGTCAGGATGGATCCGGAAACTTTTGCTGAGCAATAACCCTTGTGCGTGTCGTCCGGTGGCTCCATTTGGCTCCGCGTGGAGTTGATGGCATCGGATATGACGTCACAGTGCCTACATAGGCTCGCGGACATCAGTACGTTTCATTTTTCCACGCCAGAAGCGCAGAGCCACAAAGTGACTGAGGTAAACGTGTGCAAAGCTAGGGCCCTGAAATGGTCCAAACCCTAGTCCTACAACATCAGTCCGCTAAGTGGGGAAGCATGGGAGCTGCTGTAATAAATCTGCAGCTAGACTCTCTACCATATAATGCGTTACCGAAGGTAACTTATTCATCTGATCGAGACTGCTAGCTGCAGATTCCTTACCTTTGAATCAGATACCCAAGCCATACCATCCCGGCGGTGGGTTGCAGACTCATGGACTAAACTAAAGAGTCTTGCAAGACTGAGTGGGCAAAGTGCCAGTCCCTGGGCACTTGACCATCAAGGCAAGAATGTTTTGCGAACGTGTGCAATGATGCTCACGTCGCTGCCTGACAGATGTCTTGGACTGGGACACCCCGAGCCAAGGCTGTAGTTGCAGCTTTTCCCCTGGTGGAATGGGCCCTTAATCCCTCAGGGGGCTGCTTCTTCACCAAAGCATAATAGATTTGAATGCAGTGAGTAACCTAGCGAGAAATGGTTCTTTTCTGCACTGCCTTTCCCTTCTTTGCTCCCACATACCCCATGAAGAGTTGGTCATCCACTCGGAACTCTCTTGAGCGGTCAAGGTAGACCAACCTCACTCTTTTTTGGGACCAATCGGTGGATATGCTCCTCTTCCTGGGAGGGATGTAGGGGAGCAAAGAAGGTGGGAAAAGTGATGGATTGACCCAGATGGAATGGGGTCACAACATTTGGCAAAAAAGATGCCCTGGTGCCAAGCACCACTCTGTCCAGAAAAGACATAAAATAAGGAGGCAAGCTGGATAACGCCTGTAACACACTCACCCTACTGGCCAATGTAATTGCCACT
The DNA here is from genome assembly GCF_964263255.1 of Lissotriton vulgaris. Taxonomy (NCBI): domain Eukaryota; kingdom Metazoa; phylum Chordata; class Amphibia; order Caudata; family Salamandridae; genus Lissotriton; species Lissotriton vulgaris. The sequence continues at coordinate 134,708,725 of NC_141697.1, read as the reverse complement.
AAGAAGGCTGTTTTGATGGTCAACAGCCGGAGGGGACAATTGTGCAAAGGCTCAAAAGGAGAGCACATCAAAAAAGTGAGGATCAAATTAAGGTCCCATTGTGGCATAATAAAGGACGTGGGTGGAAACCAGTGAACCAGCCCTTATAGAAATCTATTTACAATAGGAGATTTCAAAAGAGAAGGTTGTTCTGCAGCCGCAAAAAAGTAGACAGAGCAGAAAGGTAACCCTTGAGCGTTCCCAAAGGGTCAGAATGAACAAAAGGACAGTAGAAAGAGGAGCAGAAAGAGGGTCAATAGACCTTTCTGTACAGTATAATACAAATTTCTGCCAACGGCAGGCGTATACAGACTTAGTGGAAGGCCACCTGATCCCCAGAATACCTTTACAGACCTCGGGAGGAAGGTCAAAAGCCATCAACTGCTGCTGCTCAATCTCCACACATGGAGGTGCTGAGTTGACAAATTCGGGTGAAGAACCCTCCCCTGCTGCTGCGACAGAAGATCCTCCCGCATCCTAGCCCATATATTAGTAAAAGCTAAATTTACTGACTCCCCAACAGTTACAATCACCTTAGATTCCGAAAAGGCCTTTGATAAAGTGGACTGGTCTTACTTGAAAGCGGCGCTAGATACATTCAAATTAGGGGAGAGTTTCATTCGTATGGTGATGGCACTCTACTCCAATCCCTCAGCCAGAGTTAGAGCTGGTGGCTGCCTCTCATCCTCGTTCAACTTAGAACAAGGCACAAGACAAGGCTGTCCCCTTCCCCTTCTCTATTAGTACTTGCTATCAAACCTTTCCTCCACCATCTTAGGAATAATGATACTGTTAAAATTACGGCCTACGCCGACGATGTTCTGGTGATATCTGAGAACGCAGAGAATGCTATACCGGCTCTAATGTCCTCAATACCAGACTTCTCCATAGTGTCTAGTTACAAATTAAACAAAGCTATAACGGAAGTGAAACTCTTGAACAACATTGGTGACAAAGAAATTATCGGTGGCTCAGGCATGCTTTGGCAACCTAAATGCTTCAAGTATCTAGGATTGGAATTTGAGAAAAATCTAATCAGCACCTTAAAAACTAATGAAAACTCCCTTCACAAAAAAATATCCACCCTGTTGGACGGATGGTCCCCGAAATTCTTATGGTGTGGTAGGGCGGAAACCTTGAAAATGATGATTACACCTCTGGTTAATTACCTTGTTTGCATGCTGCCAATGTTACTAACGAACGACTTCTTAAAGAAGGGTTATAAACTTTAAAATACATTTCTATGGCAGGGTAAGAAACCTAGAATCTCTTTAAGTAAACTTCAGGTACCCAAGGAAAAAGGAGGTATAGGTCTTCCGAACTTTAGAAATTACCAAACTGCATACCTATGTAAACAGGGGTCTAACTAGCTTCTCCCACAATCAGACTATGTCCCTGTCTGGTTAGACATAGAAAGAGCGATCATTAACAATATGCCTCTCTCCGCTCTCCTAACTGCTGACGTTTCTGCTTTTCCCCATTCCAAGTACATTCTGTTCAATACCAAGAGAGCCCTGCTGAGTTTAGAACGGAAAACCAAAGCCAAGATCAAAATTAACAAGTCCAATTCGGCCTCCTTATGGTACAATCATAGTTTAAAGGTAGATGGCAGGTCACTATACTGGGATCACTGGTCTAATCGCGGAGTAAACCTCGTCAAAAATCTATTTACAAGCTCATTGCCTTTACCCTTCTTCGAACTGCAGACCTGACACAGCTTTAAACCTATGGATTTTTATGAATTCCTAAAACTTAAAGCGCTCATTTCATCACGCTCTATCACACCCTACGAGCCATCGATAGTTGGCAAGCTTGCTCAACTCGTAAAAGCTGGGCACACCGTATCCAGGATATATAAACTCCTTTCTCCCAACTCACAAAAATCACATAGAAAATGCGAGAAGTAATGGGAAAATTAGATAAACTCCTCTCTGATCCCATTTGATTGGGAGAAGATTCACCCGACCCCTTTCTCTAACAAAATTTCTCCTATACTCTCACAAACAAAATTAATGTTAATAAACAGATTGCACTGGACCCCGGAGAAAAATTAAGCTTAAACTTATCGATAGCCTCACATGTTGGAACTGTAAATCTCACTTGGGGGACTTTGCCCACATGCTCTTTTATTGCCCTGCCTTACAATCCTACTGGGGCAGGATCTATAATTATATACAGAAAACCTTTCACTACTGTCCACCAAGAGATTTCTCCTACATTTTATTGGGTGCTCTAGATCCTCATCTTGTAAACACCCAGGATCGGCACCTGATGGACCTCATGCTCACACTGGCATGCAAAGTCATTCTAAGCAAATGGAAAAGTGCCAGTGAAGTCTCCTTCAAAATGTGGCAGGAATAGTTGTTCTCTTTGAGAGGTGCGGATAACGACTCTCTCCATACTTCCCCATGGCGTAAATCCCACAGAAAACTGTGGGGCTCCCTCGACTCTTCGTACACATGCTATAACCCTTCATAGCTCGCAAGCTCTGTTACGCCTAGTAAGTGTCATACTCCTCGCAAATTGAGTAATACTTTACTTTTACCGATTGTGTGAATTGACTGTACTGACCACTTAGATCAGGCGTCTCCAAACCGGTCCTGGAGGGCCGGATCCATGCCAGATTTTTAAAATAATTACATGTATCTCAATGGGGATATCCCAAAAATCTGGCATGGATCCAGCCCTCCAGGACCGGTTTGGAGACCCCTGACTTCGATATTATAGGGCCTGGACTCAATGAAGACATCTAATTTAGCACTAGAGCACTGTCAAGCAGTAATGCACAAGTTACTACTTGTGTAACGATATATCTGTAAGAGACATTAGTTAGTGATAGATTCCTTACCTTAGAATATCCCCAGGCGTCAGACTGGATCCGGAAACTTTTGCGTAGCAATACCCCTGCGCGCCGGTAGGCGTCGTCTGCGGCTCCGCGTCCGTCGTCGGCGTCGTGAGCGCCGGGATGACGTCGTCGGAGTACTTAGACGGCGCCCATGCGCGCTGACGTCAGTTCTGACACACAGCTTTTCCGCGCCAGATACGCAGAGCCATGATAGAACCAACACTGGTGCCATGAAACTAGGGCCCTGAAAGGGGATGACCTTAACCCTAGATATCGGTTCGCAGAACGGGGAGGATGGGTGGGTCGGTAAGGAATCTATCACTAACTAATGTCTCTTACAGATATATCGTTACACAAGTAGTAACTTGTGCATCTGAAAGAGACACGTTAGTGATAGATTACTTACCTTAGAATAGATACCCCAGCAATACCAACCCCGGTGGTGGGTCTGCGAACCAATATCACACCAGAAAGTCCTGGAGGACGGAACGGCCAAAGAAGCCATCCCTCCGGACTTGACTGTCCAGGCAGTAGTGTCTTGCGAACGTGTGCAGCGAGGCCCACGTAGCTGCCTGGCAAATGTCCTGCAGGGGGACACCGCGGCCCAGGGCAGTTGTCTTGCCGTGGCCCGAGTGGAGTGAGCCCGCAATCCAGCCGGGGGCTCCTTCCTCGCCATGGAGTAACATGCTTGGATACACAAGATGATCCACCTAGAGATGGTCCTCTTGTGCACAGCCTTACCCTTCTTTGCGCCCGTGTAACCAACAAAGAGTTGGTCATCCACCCGGAATTGGCGTGTGCGATCTAGGTAGTAGGAGAGCGCACGTTTTGGATCCAGACGGTGGAGCCTCTCTTCCTCCTTCGAGGGATGCGGAGGCGGAAAGAAAGTGGGCAAGGTAATGGACTGCCTGATGTGGAAGGCCGTAACAACCTTGGGCAGAAAGGAAGGTCGTGTACGTAACACCACCTTGTCAGGATGCACAGACAGGAAAGGTGGAGAAGAAGAAAGAGCCTGGAGCTCACTCACTCTCCTGGCAGAGGTGATGGCAACCAGGAAGGCCGTCTTCAGAGTAAGGAGACGAAGAGGACAGTTATGCAGTGGCTCAAAGGGAGCACACATCAGATAAGTGAGAACAAGATTCAAGTCCCACTGGGGCATCACGAAGGGAACAGGAGGGAACATGTGCGTGATGCCCTTCAGAAATCTACTTACAATAGGGGACTTGAACAAAGAAGGCTGATCTGGTAGCCTCAAGAAGGCTGATAGAGCAGAAAGGTACCCTTTAAGAGTGCCCAGAGCAGAGCCCTGCTGGGCAAGGGAAAGAAGAAAGAGCAGCACTTCCGAAAGGGGTGCCGAGAGAGGATCCACAGCCTTTGCTGTGCACCATGCCACAAATCTGTTCCACCGGCAGGCGTATACCGACTTTGTGGAGGGACGCCTGGCTGCCAGAATGATATCACAGACTTCAGGAGGCAAGTCAAATGGCCTCAACTGCCGCCGCTCAATCTCCAAGCTTGTAGGTGGAGACTGGACAGGTTCGGGTGCAGGACCGTCCCCTGCTGCTGCGACAGAAGGTCCTCCCGAAGAGGCAGACGAATCGGGGGATCGATTGACATGCTGAGTAGCTCGGGATACCAGTATCTTCGTGCCCAGTCCGGAGCCACAAGGATAACTTGGGCCCGGTTGCGCCTGATCTTCTTCAGCACTCTGGGCAGAAGTGGTATAGGCGGAAAGGCGTACAACAGACCGCAGCTCCACTCGCGACGAAAAGCGTCTCCGAGCGAGTGCCGCCTTGGAAATTCCAACGCGCAGAACTGATGACATTGCGCGTTCTCTTCTGTGGCGAATAGATCTAACCAAGGCTCTCCCCACTGCTGAAAGAGACCTTGCGCCACGTCCGAGTTTAGACGCCATTCGTGATCCATCATGCACCGGCGGCTGAGTTCGTCCGCCCTGGCATTCAGAGAGCCTGCCAGGTGTTGAACCAACAGGGTCACGCCCTGATGTTCCAGCCACTGCCAGAGGCGCAGAGCCTCCTGGCAGAGGGTCCACGACCCCACTCCGCCTTGCTTGTTGCAGTACCACATGGCGGTGGTGTTGTCGGTGAACACTTGCACTACGCTCCCCCGGACAGAGGGGAGGAATGCCTTCAGTGCTAGACGAATCGCCCGCAGCTCCAGAAGGTTGATATGGAGCCGGGACTCCGCCGGAGACCAGAGGCCTCTGATCTCCGCCTCTCCCATGTGGCCTCCCCAGCCCTGGAGGGACGCGTCCGTCACAACTACGTGCTCCGGCTGGGGTAGGGAGAGGGGTCTGCCACTGACCCAGTCGCGGTCCGTCAGCCACCACTGCAGTTGTCTCGCAGTTCCCTCCGAGATCAGGACATGATCGGACAGGTTGCCCTGATGCTGGGCCCACTGAAACTTCAGGTCCCACTGCAGAGCCCGCATCCGCCACCTGGCGTGACGCACCAGAAGGATGCAGGAGGCCATCAGTCCCAGAAGCCGCAGCGTCAACCTGACCGAGTCCCGGGATAACGGCTGGAAGATGGGAACCAGAGCCTGAATATCCCGAACCCGCTGCTCGGGTGGATAAACCCGAAACCGTGCCGAGTCGAGAACCGCTCCGATGAAGAGGAGCTTCTGAGAGGGACACAGGTGTGACTTCGGCACATTGATGGAGAACCCCAGCAAGTGCAGGAGGTCTGCCGTAGTCTGGAGGTGGCTGACGACTGTCTGGGGCGAGCCCGCCTTCAACAACCAGTCGTCGAGGTAGGGGAAGACTGATACCCCCTGCCTGCGCAGATGGGCTGAGACCACCGCCATCACCTTCGTGAACACCCGTGGGGCGCTGGTAAGGCCGAAGGGGAGCACGGTAAACTGAAAGTGCTCTTGGCCTACCGTGAACCGCATGGAACGCCGGTGGGCCGGCAGGACGGGGATGTGGAAATAGGCGTCCTGCAAGTCCAACGCTACCATCCAGTCTCCTGGGTCCAGGGCAGCCAGGACCTGAGCCAAAGTGAGCATCTTGAACTTCTCCGTCCGGAGGAAGCCGTTGACGTTCCGCAGATCCAAGATAGGGCGTAGGCCCCCTTTGCCCTTCTTGGGTACCAGAAAGTAGTGGGAGTAACAACCACGTCCTACTTCTGGCCCAGGAACGCGTTCGATGGCCCTCTTGGCCAAGAGGGCCGAAACCTCCTCTTGCAGAAGTTGCAAGTGATCCCCCGACACACGGTGGTATTGAGGTGGCATGGATGGAGGGGATGACTCGAAGGGGAGGGAGAAGCCCCTTCAGACAATTTGCAGCACCCACCTGTCCGAAGTGACTGTATGCCAGTGGGAGAGGTGATGGCGAACCCTGCCTCCCACAGGCGTCACATGGGCCTGAAAACTCGGACTAGGAAGGTTTTGAGGCAGGGGCTGCTGAGGGAGGTGTGGACTGGCCTCGCCGCTGGCCCCGACCACCGCCACGGCGGTTCCCACGTCCGCCACCACGTTGCTGAACATTCTGCGGCGCGTGGCTGACGGTACGTGGTGGGGCGCCCCTTCCGTGGCCACGAAAGGAGCGAAAGGCACCCGATTGCTAGCGTGGGGCCGTAAGGCCCAAGGACTTGGCCGTGGCCCTGGAGTCCTTGAAACGTTCCAGCGCATGGTCTGCCTTGTCGCCGAAGAGGCGACGGCCATCAAACGGCATGTCCAGGAGGGTGGCCTGGACATCGGCCGAGAAGTTGGCAGACCTCAACCAGGCGTGGCGTCGAACCGCCACCGTCGTTGCCATCGCCCTGCCCAGTGAGTCCGTAGTATCCAGCCCACACCGGATAGAAAAGCGTGCTGCATCTCGGCCGTCCGCCAGGGCTTGGCTGAGTTTAGCCTGGACCTCCTCCGGGCATCTAGGCAGCACCTCCGCAACCGTGTCCCACAGAGTGTGGGTGTAGCGGCCCAAGAGACAGGCGGTGTTCACAGACCGCAGCCCTAGGCTCACAGACGAGAAAACCTTCTTCCCGAACTGTTCATATCTCTTGGATTCCCTGTCGGGCGGGGCCGACGGGAATGCGGTTTGGGAGTTTGAGGCCTGGATGACCAGACTCTCGGGGGTGGGATGGGTGGACAAAAAGCATGGGTCGCCCGGTGCCGGGCGGTAGCGTCTGGCCACGTTCCTGTCCACAGGGGGGCCTGTGGCGGGCTTGGACCAAGTGCCCAGAAGAACGTCACACAAGGCCTCATTGAACGGCAGGAGGGGCTCCGCGGAGCCGGACTGCTGTTTGAGGACCTCAGTGAGGAGATTAGTCCTCACGGCCGCGACGGGGAGCTGAAGGTTTAGGGCCTTAGCTGCCTTCGTCAACACTACGCTGTAAGCAGAACCCGCCTCCGAAGCCACAGTCGGGGGCGACGTAAATCCAGTGTCTGGCGAGGTGTCAATACCACTGGCCTCCCCAAGCTCATATGTCCAGTCCTGATGTGACTGGCAATCACGTGCCAGAGGGTCCTCGGACCCCTCCCATTGCTCCTCGTCACCTGGCTCCTGGAGACCAGGATTAACAGCCAGGGCCTCCTCGTGGAGATAGAAGTCTCCAAAGGCCGACGGAATCGGGGCCCAGCGGCGCCCTTCCGCCTCCTGAGTAGGACCGTAAGAAACATTGGGGGCGGCAACCACATGGGCTGCCGGGGACGACACCTGAAGGGACGGCGCCGGCGAGGTCGTAAGGTCGACCGGCGAAGTCCCGGATCCGGAGCCGGATCCAGCGAGGTCATGCGGCGCCGGGACCGAAGTCGCCAGCGGCGCCGGGGCCGAAGCACCCGACGTCGTCGGGGCCGAAGCGCCCGACCCGGAAGGACCTCCAGACGGAGCCGATCGGCCCGAAGGCGCCACGGGAACCGACTGAGGAGGGAGGGCCCTCATGGCCATGAGGTACCTCTCGACCTCCTCCTGCGACGCGCCGTGCCCAGGGACCCGAAGGTGTGGGGCAGGCGGCGACGCTTGCGACTCCCGCGGAGCCGCGTGGGCGGTGTCGCCCGAGTCCCCGGCCGCATCGTGCGAGCGTCGGGGCGGGTCGGAGGACCGATGGTGTCGCTCCGACCTCTCATGCCTCTTACCTGAGGACTTGGAACCAGACGATCGATGTCCACTCCCGGAACGTCGATGACTCCGACCTCGCGACCTGTCCCTCGACCTCCCGTGGGACCGGGACCTGGAGCGGCGCGGGGCCGACTGCCTCAGCTCGAGACGCTTGCGGGACCGCTCCCGCCTAGCCTTCGACGTCAGGGCCCGGCAGTCGGAGCAGGTTCGATCGTCGTGGTCGAGGCCTAAGCACTTCAGGCACCGGCGATGGGGGTCCGTGACCGACATGAGTCGGCCGCACTTCGAACAAGGCTTGAACCCGGGCATCCCTGGCACCGATAGTCGAGAAGTCGACTAAATAGAAGATCAAAAGATCAAAAAGTTTTCAGTCAAAAAGTGACTGGGGGTAGAGCTTCTTCCGGATCTGCGCTAGCTGGCGCGGAAAAAAGAAGAACTGACGTCAGCGCGCATGGGCGCCGTCTAAGTACTCCGACGACGTCATCCCGGCGCTCACGACGCCGACGACGGACGCGGAGCCGCAGACGACGCCTACCGGCGCGCAGGGGTATTGCTACGCAAAAGTTTCCGGATCCAGTCTGACGCCTGGGGATATTCTAAGGTAAGGAATCTATCACTAACGTGTCTCTTTCAGATGCTATCAGTATTAAAATTATTACCACTGTTATTATTGCTTTCTTTGATTATGTTGTCATTATAATCTTTATTCTAACTATTATCATCCCTGAATTTTGCTAGTATCATCATTGTCATGTCTTTGCGTTATCGGGATTAGCACTTTTCTTTTTTACTGTACTGTATGGTTTGTCCTTTTGCTTTCCCTCAATAAAAACGATTTGAATAAAAACAAAAAAGAAGATCTTCCCTAAGGGGCAGCCTGATCGGGGGACCGACACTAATGCTCAGAAGCTCTGGATACCAGACTCTCCTTGCCCAGTCCGGCGCCACTAGGATGACTTGGGCCCAGTCGCTCTTGATCTTCTTCAGAACCCGGGGCAGGGGTGGTATGGGCGGAAAGGTGTACAACAGGCTTGAGCTTCACTCGCGACGAAAAGAGTCGCAGAGCGAAGGCCGCCTTGGAAACTCCAGCACACAGTGCTGCTGATATTGCACATTCCCTTTGGAGGTGAACAAATCTAACCAAGGTTCTCCCCACTGCTGAAAGAGACCTTTCGCCACCTCCAACTGGAGACGTCATTTGTGATCCGCTAGACAGACAGCTGAGATGGTTTGCCCTGGCTTTCAGAGAAGCTGCCAAGTGTTGACGCACCAGGGGCATGCCCTGATGTTCCAGGCATGTCCAGAGACACAGAGCCTCTCAACAAAGGGTCCGTGACCCCACCCCTCCTTGCCTATTGCAGTACCACATGGCGTTGTCCGTGAACACCTACACCAACTTTCCCATGACAGAGGGCAGAAATGCTTTCAATGCCAAGTGAATCGCTCGGAGCGCCAACACGTTTATGTGGAGCCCAGTCTCCACCGGAGACCAGTGACCCTTGATCTCCATCTCTCCCAAGTGGCCACCCCATCCCATAAGTGACGCATCCATCACGATTCTGAGATCTGGTTGTGTAAGGGAGAGAGGTCTGCCTTTGAATCAATCTCGGTTCGTTAACCACCACTGCATATCCTTCGAAGTTCCTTCCGAGATCTGAACCACGTCGTTGAGATTTCTCTGATGCTGTGCCCATTGGAACTTCAAGTCCCACTGCAGACCCTACATACTCCATCTCAAGTGTCTTACCAACAGTATGCAAGAGGCCATGAGGCCCAACAGCCTCAGAGTCAACCTCACCGAAACCCAGGATAGAGGCTGAAATATCAGAATCATAATCTGAATATTCTGTACTTGCTGCTCGGGAGGATTAGCCCAAAACTGCACTGTGTCCAGAACAGCTTCGATGAAAGGGAGTGTCTGAGAAGGAGTCAGGTGTGACTTTGGCACGTTTATAGAGAACTCCAGCGAATGCAGGAGGTCCGCCGTAGTCTGAAGGTGGGAGATGACTGCCTGGGGCGAGAACGCCTTCAACAGTCAGTCATCGAGGTAGTGGAAGACTGAAACCCCTAACCTGCGCAGATGAGCTGCAACCACTGCCATCACCTTGGTGAACACACAAGGGGCACTGGTAAGGCCTAAGGGGAGCACGGTAAACTGGAAGTGCTTGTGGCCTACCTTGAACCGCAGGTAACGTCTGTGGCCTGGCAGGATGGGAATGTGAAAATACGCACCCTGCAGGTCCAATGCCACCATCCAGTCTCCTTGGTCTAGGACAGACAAGACCTGAGCCAATGTGAGCATCTTGAATTTCTTCTTTTTGAGGAAGAAATTGGATTGTCTGAAGATCCCAAATGGGCCGAAGCCCCTTGTTCTTCGGAATCAGAAATTAGCGGGAATATCAGCCACTGTACTTCTGAAACTGGAACCCTTTCTATAGCTCCTATGGCCAAGAGAGCTGTACCTTCCTCTTGGAGTAGCTTTAAGTGATCCACTGCCAGCCGTTCTTGACTCAGAAGAATAGTAGGAAGAAAATAAAGGAAAGGAAGAGAATAGCCCTCCTGGACGATCTGCAAGACCCACTTGTCTGTTGTAATAGATCTCCAGCAGGGGAGATGATGACGAATTTCCCCACCCATTGGAGTAGCCTGCAGAATCAGCCTAGGAGTACTTGGAGGCGGCCTGGGGCAATGTGGTAGAATACGTCTGGTCTCCATTCAGAGGACGGAATATACCGCGTCCATGTACAGCTTGGGCAGTCTGTGCAGGACGGTAGTTGGATGGGGTTGACACAGCTGGAAACCCCTTCCTTTGCCATGAAAGGAAGACAGGCCACGAGGAGTGGAGAAGAGACCCAAAGATCTGGCCGTAGCTCGAGAGTTCTTAAAACTGATCAGGGCAGAGTATGCCTTTTCCCCAAAAAGGCAGGTTCAATCAAAAGGCATGTCCATCAAATTGGCCTGGACATCCCCCAAGAAGCCAGTTGTGCGAAGCAAGGCGTGGCACTTAAAGGCCACTGTCGTTGAAATAGACCTGCCCAGCGAATAAGTCGTATCCATGGCGAATTCTGCGGCATCTCTCCCGTCCTTGACACCCGGGCCTCCTCCGGGACTTGTGGCAGCACCTGCGCAACCGTCTCCGAAAGAGAGTGGGAGAAATGGCCCAATAAGCATGCAGTATTCACCAACCGCAATGCCAGACTGGAGGAATAACACAACTTCTTCCCAAATGAGTCCAGTCTCTTGGATTCCCTATCCGGAGGGGCGGAAGGGAATGCCCCCTGGGAAGTAGAGGCCTGCACCACCAAACTTTCTGGGGTGGGGTGTTGGCTGAAGAACTTTGGGTCGCCCTGTGCTGGGTGATGGCAGTGTGCAATCGTCCTGTTCACAGGAGCCCCTGTGCTAGGTTTGGACCAAGTTCCTAGTAGGACGTCCATAAGTGCTTCATTAAACGGAAAAAGGGGTTCAGAGATTGAAGCCCCAGGTTGAAGCACTTCGGTCAGGAGATTAGTCATGACCTGCACTGAGGGCAGTTCCAGTCCTCAGCTGCCCTCTTAACCACCATAGCATGGGAAACCCCCTCTTCCGTAACCACTGTAGGTGGAGAGAGCATGCCAGGGTCTGAGGAGAGTATCCAGATCACTGGCTTCCCCACGTTCCCCATACCAGTCCATTGTTTCCTCAGAGACATCCTGGTTCTCAAGAGGGGCTCCAGACTCCTCCCATTCCTCTCCTGAGCCTAGCAAGTCCACAAACAGCTTAGGTGACAACATAGAGCCCCTGGGTTTGGTCGACGTCTGAATCAGCGTCATATGATGCCGTTCCGGCTCCGTGTCGTCTGGGATGAGGATTGGGCTTGCGCCACCGACAGCCGCCGGCACCGGCTTTGGGTTCGCCACTGGGAAAGGCTGTGTAGGTACGAACGGCGTCGAACCGGATCAGAGATTGGATCCCTGAGGCTCCATCGGTGCCATGGCCAAAGCAGTCAAAACCGATGGGGCCCGATTCAGACCCCACGGGGCCAAAGGGCTCACCAACAGGGTCGTTCGGCTCAAATACGCGGTGCTGGGCCTTTTAAAAATCCTTAATTACAGCAGGACTCGCACCGGCTCCCGGAAATGGACGGAGGTACGAAGTCGACTCTGGCTCCGGCTCCCCAAACCGTGCCTAGGGCGTCTGTGCTCCTTACTTATTTCGATGACTGATGCCAATTGAGGTGAAGTCAAAGTCCGCTTGGACGACTTCTTCTTGTGCCTCTTCCCCGAGTAAGCAGATGACCTCGAATGGGAGGAAGAGGACTTAGGGCTCCGTGAGCTATCCTGCGACCTCCTTCTTCGAACCTGATCGTGACTTCCTTGGAGTCTCGCTAAACGGTGTCGACTGCCGGGCCGCAAGCAACTTCAATGCCCGCTCCCTCAAGGTCTTTGGAGCCATCGCCCAGCAGTTTGAACACTACTTCGAATCGTGGTTGCGTTCAAGACACCACAGACATACGCGGTGGAGATCGGTACCCGACATTGTGTGGGAAGAAGTCCTGCACGGTTTAAAATCTGTTTTCCTACCAGACATCCCTCCCACACGAAGTGGTAAAAATATCCCCAAAAGTCGAGAAAAAGGCAGCCAAAAAGCAGCAGAGGGGTAGCTCTTCCCGGATTGGCGCCTAAATGGCACGGAAAGAAAAGAACTGATGTCCGTGTGCCTGGGCGGTGCCTATGTATAACCAACGCTACAGACGCCGTGCGGAGCCAAATGGAGCCACCCAATGTCACACGCAAGGGGTGTTTCTGGATCCAGCCTGACACCTGGGAAATTCAATGGTAAGGAATCTGCAGGTAGAAGTCTCTATCAGATGTACGTAGCCTGGTGTTGAAACTGACCTACCCAATGCATCAGATGTGTCTAAACCATACTGTATGGTGAATTTTGCCCCAACTTTGACTGCTTGGGAAAGCACAGCCCGGGCCTCCTCTGGGACCTGCGGCAGCACTTGCGCAACAGTCTCCTAAAGGGAACAGGAAAAATCGCCCAAAAAGCATGCTGTATTCACAGACTGCAATGCCAGGCTGGAGGAAGAAAACATCTTTCCCAATGCATCCAACCTCTTTGATTCCCTATCTGGAGGGGCAGAAGGGAACACGCTGTGGGACGTTGTGGCGTGCACCACCATGCTTTCTGGGGTAGGGTGTTGGCTGAGGAACTTGAGGTCGCCCAGAGCCGGACGATGGGGGTGTGCAATCGTCCTATTCACAGGAGCCCCTGTGCTAGGCTTGGACATGCCTAGAAGGACGTCCGCAAGTGCTTTGTTGAAGGGCAAAAGGGGTTTGTATGTAGAAGCCCCAGGTTGAAGCACTTAAGTCAGGAGGCTAGTCCTGACGTGCACTGAGGGTAGCTTCAGTTAAAGGACCTCAGCTGCCGTCCTTACCACCATGGCATAGGATGCCTCGTCTCCGTAGCGACCGCTGGCGGAGACAGCATGCCAGCATCTTGGGGGGTGGGGGGGGATCTGTGTCCAGTCCACAGGCGTACCCAAGTTTCCCATACCAGTGTAAGTTCTACTCAGAGACTTCTTGGTATTCCAGAGGGTCCACAGACTCCTCTCATTCCTCTCCTGAGCCTAGTACCATCTCCAAGTGCTCTGGCGATAACGTAGAACCAATGAGTTGATTAGGCGTTGGAATCGGCGTAGAGCGACGTCGTTCTGGCTCCGTGTCATCAGGAAAAAGCATGGGCTGGAGCCGTCGATGGGCACCAGCAGCAACGCAGGCACCAATTTCGGGGGAAGTTTGCACTGGCACGACCCACCAGCACAGTGGACGGAGCAGACTGTGTTGAACCAGATGGGGCCCCCTTCTGACCCCTCGGGCCGGAGGGCTCACCAGCAGGGTTGTTCTACTCAAATACACAGTGCATGGCCTCGTAAAATAAAAAACATTTGCGCTGGAGTCGCTCCGGCACCCAGAAAGGGAGGGAGGCGCGAAGTCGACTCAGGTTCCGTCTCTGAAGAATCCTGCCCAGAGAGTTTATTTTATTTATTTAAAGAAGCTTATACAGCGCCTGGTTACACTAGCAAATGTGTCCCCGCGCTAGTCATTGGCCCCAAGCCAACCAAACTGTTTCAGCCTTCCCAACCCCACCCCAATGGATCTAATCCCTAGGGAATAAATAGGTTTTTAGTTCTTTACGGAAAACCACCTCTGAGGCTTCTACACCAAGCCTATGGGGTAGGGCGTTCCAGCACCGGGCAGCCAAAAATCGGAAGGATCTTCCTCCCATTCTAGCCCTTCTGATTTTAGGAACCTGCATCATACCAGTCCCTTGCGATCGCAGCAGCTGAGTCGGAGTGTAAGATGTTAAAAGATTGCGGAGGAAGTGAGGACTTTTCCCCTGCGCAATCCTGAGACTCACACAGAGGGCTTTAAACAGGACACGCAACCTAATAGGCAACCAGTGCAGCGATTCCAAGGCTTTTTTTTTAAGGCGGCTCTTTTAGGCAGCATCAACACCAGGCGGGCGGCAGCATTCTGGATATATTGTAGTCTCTGGAGACATTTCATATTAGCTCCCATATAGAGGACATTCCCATAGTCCAGCCTGCAAGTAACCAACGTATGGACCAGGGCCTTCCTAGCTGTAACAGGGAGCTAATCCAGCGTCTTTCTAAGACTACGCAGAATGCCGAAACAAGTTCCGGCCACTCGTCTGGTGTGATACTCGTAGGATATTTTAGAATTGATCCAGATTCCAAGATTCTTCACTTGATCCTTAGGCACGGGTAAAGGACCCAGCGATTGGGGCCACCAGGCCGAGGTACAGACTGACGGAGTTTTGCCCACAATCAGCACCTTCGTTTTGTCGCCGTTCAGTCTGAGAAAATTATCGGCCATCTAGACAGCAAGGTCTTGGAGACCAGACGCAAAATCGCTGGCTGCGCGCTCAGCAGGCTGTGCCAAAGCCACAACCAGCTGCGTATCATCTGCGTATGTCACCACTTCCATCCCATATTGCTCAGTTATTAAAGCCACAGGCGCCACAAAGATTAAAAAGGGTAGGGCTCAGGCTGGAGCCCTGTGGAACCCCTTGATCCAAGTTAATAGCCTTACACCTGTGGGATCCTTGTTCGACACGAAAGCTACGCTCGTGGAGAAATGATTACAGCCAATCCAATGCCTTCTCTACCACTCCACTCTTCCTCAGACACTGCAGCAAGGTGTGATGCGCCACAGTGTCGAACGCAGCACTGAGATCAAGGAGAATCATTGCAGCGGTATGGCCCTCGTCCACATGTCTCCGTAAGGCCCCTGTGGAGAAGAGCAATGCTGACTCCGTAGAGTGGCAGGCTCGGAAGCCTTACTGCGATGGATGCAAGAGGTTATGGGTTTCAATGTGGGCTGTCAGTTGCTGATTAACCAACTTTTCATCTATTTTAGCAAAGTATGGAAGGAGTGATATGGGATGCAGATTACTCAACTGATCCATACTAATATTCAGCTTTTTCTTTAGTGGAAGAACCACTGCTTCCTTCCAGGTTATCGGCACAGTGCCCGAACCAAAAGACCGCTCTAACGGGTATCTAATGTATGGTGCTAAGATCTCAATATTTCCTCTCAGGATTTTAGCTGGAGCAGGGTCTTTAGGTGAGCCGGATTTCACACCCCTAGCTAATTTATGCAGCATATCATCATCTGGAACCCTGAACACCTTCAGGCATTCTTCTTCCGTTAATCCACCCATGGGTGTCTCCTCACTACCAGATCGGACCCTGGCCTCCCTCGGGAAGGCAGAGTAATATCCTTCACTTTGTTGGCAAAAAAATCTGCTATCTGATTACAAGATTCTGCAGAATCAGCCTCAGGTTCCCCAATAGAGGCCAGTGAGGATAACTCTTTATATACCTGAAACAGTTCTTTAGCGGAACAGTCCGCCTTATCAATCCGCTCTGCATAATAGGTGGAGCGGGTTTTCCTTATCAGGGCGTGGTACATCTTGAGACTAGATTTATATACCCTCTCTGGAGCTAGCAGGTAGCCATTTCTCCAGCTTCTCTCAAGTCTTTGCCTCCCTTAATTCAGCATTGTACCATGCAGCAGATTTGGTTCGCCGTGTGGGGCCCGTACTAGACCAAGGCACTGTCCGGTCCAAAGCGAACTGAATGCGATGGTCCAGAGCCTCACAGGCTACATCAATCTCTGATCCCAATCCTCCCGGAGGCCCACCCTGAGCCAGGGCACTTCGAAAGTTCTCAGAGGAGAACTTAGCCCATTTCCTCTGCCTTTTATTATTGCCAAGATGTATTACCAGGGATATAATTAATTTGGAACTGGACCAAAAAATGGTCCGTCCAAACCATCGGTATAGGAGGTTCAATTTTAAGAGCTTCCCAATTACAAAGAATTGGATCCAAAAGATGTCCCAACCGGTGCGTAGGAAACTCCGATTTAAGTGATAATTGCAAAGTTAACAGGTCCTGTCGAAGCTCTTGGGCAGGTACATTAGAGGCATCCTCAAAGTGCAGATTCAAATCCCCTAACAGAATGAACTTCTCATATCGCATAGCAAGGGGCATTAAATTATGAATGAGGCATGCGGTGAATTGAGTGCTTCCTCCCGGTGGTCTATAAACTAAGAGACCCTTGATTATATAATTATTAGACACTTATAGAAAGAGCGCCTGCTTCACAGTCAGATATTATCGCTGGCTCTAGAGTACACTTTATGTTGCCCTTGTGGAACACAGCGATCCCCCCCTCCCCCCCCCGCAGGGTCTATCCAAACTACAAATCCCGTACCCAAGAGGCAATGCATCCAATATTTCTGGAGCAGAGTCTGTAGTGTAGTTCCTATTTTCCCAATAGGCTTTGCACATTGGAATAACGTAAACGATAGTTTAGACGTAGGACTGAGGTCGACTAGGTCTCTATTGAATAGGTTAGACTTAATTAAGTTTGCCAGCTAGCTCAGAGGTCACTAGAAACTTTCTCAAATGAACAGGGAGGAGTTAACTTCCCCGATTAGACAAGAGGTTGCCTGCTGAACTCGGAGGGGCTGCGGTGAATCTCACCTTTCTTCCCGCGGCCGGTCTTTGTTCCGCCCCCCCCTCCTTCATCACCGGCCGGGCTTGGCTCCGCCGGCCATCCTGCCTGCTCCTGCCTACAATCTCCAGGATCCCCTGGGGCACCGTATTTCCACGTGCCAGGAGGCGTACATAACTGCAGCTTGGTCCCTCGCCCCGCGAGGTCACGCACGGGTAGAGCCCGGGACAAGGGCGGGGCCATCAGAGGCCAGAGGAGGCCGGGTCGGGGCACCTCCCTTGTTTCTGAACCAAGATGTGAAGAACACTGATTAAAGGTACCGCTACCCACTGACTATTTCTGGTTCTTTCTACAGGTCCTTCCTAAGGGTCACTACAGTTCGGTAGCCGATACTGACTTATTTTTACTGTTCGAAGCGGTCACGTTATGTCTTGCAAGGGGGGTATTAGAAAACTTTCCACCCAGGGTGACTTGTTTAGGGGAACAATGGACTATTATATCAAGAGTGCTATACTGCCTATTGCTAGGGAATTAGAGAGAATAGAACGATTCCCAGCTATGGACAGTTCTCTTAGTATGGGTTCTCCTCCACAGACTGCTGATACAGCCCCAGCTATATCATTACTAGAAGAACTAAATCAAATGTGTTAATCCACGTACGCCTCTGTGGAATTCGAAAATGCGCAAACTACCGCTCCAATCTACCCTATGGTTATGACTAATCCTGGGTCCAGTTGTTCTTCCCAACTAACTCAAACTCTACAGCTTACACCCCTCACAATACGACCAATAGCAATTTCTCTACCCGTAGTTCCTAACCAGGTGCTCTCTGCCAAAAGGAAAAGCGATGAGGCTAAACAAACGGGCAGTCAGACCAAGCAACAAAAATTAAACAGAAATCCATCATTACCCAATACTCCTAGCACTGCTACACCGGAAGCATCTATACAGGTTTCTCTACTCTCCGCGCTCGAAAATATGATGAATTCAATCATATCCCCGTTGATCGATAAAATGACTAGCTTAGGGGTCAGGCTCACGGGCGTCGAGGAAGCAATAAAGGCTAACTCGATACTTACAAAAACTATGGAAGGATCCGTACAATTACAGCGTCCAGTCCCCATAGAAACACCTAATTCCATTATACAAAGCAAGACCACCCGTAGCCAATTAATTGCCCCACATATGAAAACCTTAAATATCTCGAAAGCCGCCACAACATCACAGAGTTCTTACCCTAGGGCTGGGCAGAATAAAGAAATGTCATCTCAAAAAAGAATAGCGGCTAGTCATAACACTATACCACACAAAACTAACCATCTTCATTTGCCACCAGAGGCAGCTCCTATCGTATGTGTCCTTTCAGGAATACCAGAACTCCCAAAGGGGAAACATGAAAGACAGCAGGACCTAAGGAACAAGGTAGTGTTCTGGCTAACCAAAAATAGACCTTTGCCCACCAATATAGATGGCACTATACTAAGCGTTAGAAGGGTGGGCTGGTTAGGACCTCTCCCAAAAAATACTGTGGGCGATTTGGTACTCGTAAAATTTAGCAATAAATATGTCGTCCCATACCTCCAATCTTGGCAGCCACAAACAGGTGACGGACCTATATCTATTTGGAGTCTAAGTGAATTCTACCCTAGAACATTATATGTCCTATCGCAACACCAAGCTACACAGAGTAATTTCCGAACGGCTAGAAGTGGTCTTGTACGGAGTGGCCACCTCTCCCCTGCTTTTAATTAATTTGTTCACTCTTCCTGCTGTTTGCCGATTAGCTGATTTAGTCCATTGATTTAATCTTTTTTTTAACAGACGTAAATTTTTATAAAATGAAATGTATTGGTGTATATTTATGTACTGTTGTTGCTTTTATGATTTTTATACTGAAATCGAATAAAGCTATTCAGACAAGAAGGGATTAGCTTCTGACAACCGTATAAACAGGACAACTTTGCTCCCCCAGAATAAGGAGTATATCTCCAGAGTCATATGAAAACAATAGATTTCACTCAGTCAATCGTGCATACTTAGTTTCACCAGAGTGCAGAGAAATAGAGAGACGGGCGTTTTCAATAAAAGGTGTTATTTATTGAGCAGTCTTCTTTCTCATGCAAGAGAAGTGAATTGCTACAATTACAATACTTGTCATAAAGTAAAGTGTGTACAGTAAAAGGAGTATTATGAAATAATACTGTAAAAGCATTGATATGGTTTCTGAGCCATGATAATTAAAATGTATAAAATATATACAATTACATACAATGATAAAAGTTGACTAACGTACTCAACTGATGTTTCTAACCCAATGTACCTAACCTAAGCCTAGTACGTGGGACGGAGTAAAGGAGTTTTGAAGTTAAGTTAGTTTTTCCAAGAATCTGACTCAAGAATTCTCTTAGGATCTAATCAGCTGCCTACCTTGGCTTTAGAATGAAGGAGGTTTTGTATCTCGCTCTCAGGACTCGATCTCCCAGTAACCAGCAAGGGTGACTGGAAACACTGGAGCTGGATTTTCTTGTCAGGAGAAAAAGACAGCGTCTTTCTCAGTGCTTCAAATTGGAGAGACGGCTTCCTTCGGCACTCGCATCAGCTGGGCTTCAGCTAAGTAGATAGCCGCTCTGCTCCAAACCACCGTGTGTTGCTTAAGGCAAACGCTGGTATATTTATACCTGGAAGGTGCAGTGTTTGACGTAAGGTTGGACATAAGACACCAATAAAAGATGTCACTAAGAACTGGCCGTTCTTTCCGACTCGCAGGAGTTCTAGGACAAATCAAAACAAAAGCATGGAGAATTCCCAGGTTGCTGGAGGTTTGGTTTGTTGAAAGAACTTGTTGTACTTTATAGGAGTCCAAGGAAGTGGCCCTGCCGTATTTGGATTGCATTGGCTATTACTAAATATGGATATGATTCTTATGCCTTTATAAGGGTATGATTGGTTATAACCACATACGGGCATAACTCTGGCATATATTTAATTAGGGTCCTAGATACGTTCACAACAAGTCCTCATCCAACCAAGTTCGGGTAATAAAAAATATGTCCAGCTGACTATCCACCAGGTAGTCTCGTATTTCTAAGCTATGCTTCTTAAGAGATCTACAGTTCATCAAGGCACAACTGAGCTCCTTATTAGTCACACTCCTCCCTAAAAAAGGATTAGTACAAAACCCGCAGTACCTACAACCCTTAATTTGGTCGGCACCGTTAGGGCCCAGACAATGTCTGCAATTGGCCATCACTCCAGTGCGGAGAGCCAGCAGATCCTGCTGCGTATAGGTCTGTCCTACCTGAACTCCTCCAGGGGTCCTGGCGCCGAGCCCCGACCGGGCACGGACGGGCTTGCCTTTGGCGCACTTCAGCATGCCCGCTTTTATGCAGGATTCTCCCATGCAACTAGACCGCTAACCTGGTAAAAAGGAAGTACTTGACTCTACCTACCATGCACTCCGCGCAACGGTACTAGCTACCGCGTCGGACCAGGGCGGGTAGGACAGGTCACCGAGAACAGGCCTTCGTTCCTCACAGGTAAGTGCTAAGAGAGCCCAGTTAGGAATTCAACGCGTGTGTAGCAGGCTAAGTATTGCTCGCTGTTGGAAAGTGGTTTATTGGTAGGGGCAAATGTAGGTCTGCCACTGGCAATAAGGCACCTAACACATGATAGGACTCAGCATAGGTCTTAGACAATTATTCCTTTGCTCAACCCTTGGTAACGTGGCTGCGAGCAGACAGGCTTAACTTCAAAGACAGGTATGTAAAGCATTCAAAAACACCATTTCAGTAAATAATTAAGACAACAAAAAATAAAAATCCAACACCAATTATAACAAGCATTTGCAATGCAATAGGTTTCGCATTTGTTGGAGTTATTGACATTGTAAATGACAATGTTTTTTAGGTATGTTTTTTAAAGTGGAGTGATAATTTAAAGGACAAGAGGTGTGTAAACACACACTTTATACATGTAGTCGTTGCTTAGGAGAAGCAATGCTGCCAGTAACTGGACCTCTTTTACTGCCAGCCGTGCTTCTCATAAGCAAGGACTATAAGTTTAAAGTGCGTGTTCACACACTGCTTCCAGGTTTTGAAAACACAGAAATAAGTCATTGTTATTTACAATGCCAATAACTCAAACTTCTGCAAATGCGAGACCTATTGCATTGCAAATGCGTGTTATATTTATGTCTTCAAAACTCTTGCTAAAATGCGGTTCAGGCACTTACCGGTCTTTGTTGACGAACTTCCTTAAGGTACTCCTCAAGATCTGAAAGATACTTCCCATGTCTTATTGTGAAATAACATAGCCGATGTTTTCTGACTCGCTCAACTAGAACAGTCTCCAAGAACTGCTGCAGCATGTTTGTACTCCGGGTCCAGAGCCGCCGCTTTAACAACTTCAAAAGGATGAGACACAGAGTGACGTCACTCAAGACATAAATCTGTGCACTGGAGGCTTCACGCACCGCATAATCCACCATGCTATCCAGCAATTCCAGTGCAAGCCAGGGAGGCTTTACTTTATAGTGTAGTAAAGTGTTTCTTCATTCAAATAGACTGGCTTCAGCTGAGAATGTAATGTTCCGAATTTGCATGTTTATATTGTTCTTTCGTTGTGCTATTTCGGGATAGAATTACAAAAAAATGTGACCAGTGAGCACTGCAGCACTGACGTCCTACTTTCCACACGCCAAGAAATTGCAATAATGCACGTAAACACACGCTCAGAACTCTCATTTCATAGACATATATTTATTTATTTTTAAGTTTTAACAGGTACCACTAAGTTGTCCGAGTGCTTTAAGGCACTTTATATACGTATCATAAAATGTTATTCATGTTTTGAGGCTCGGGGCAAATAAGTGATTTGCCCAGAATCACGGAAAATGTGCGAAGCCGGGATTCGAATCCGGTTCCATTTCAATGCGGCCAGTTACAGCCACAAGGCCACATATCCTTCCCTAAAATTAAATGAATTGTAAAAAAAATGCTTTTTTATTCCTACCAAAAACTAGACTCAGTTCATCTATCGATCTAGCTATAAAATTGTCCGTCTTTCTATCTATATAACGATCGGTAAAATTAGTTTAGACTAACCGCACAAGTCAGGCAGTCGTATGGATGTGGAATCATTTGATATATCTGGATGTGAACTCCCACGAGCTCAAACGCCTGAGCTAATAATATAGTCACCCCACAGCCAGACCACAACATTGCAAGTCACCAGCCATTAAACAAACATGGATCAACAAAGGGAGAGACAGGGTTCAGAGGCACTCTTAGTCCCCAATCAATAGATACACAAACAAAGGAAGAGTGTCCGTCAGTGAGGCGTGGGTGTGATCAGGATAGCACGTATTAATATGAGGCCAGCTGTAGTTGGTCAATACACTGGGCTAACTTTCTAGAAAAAACAAATTATTTCTTCAAGACACCCTCACTCACCCTAGTGGTGACATGCTTCATCATCGGGTCCACTCGGGAGATCGAGTACCTCCCGAGTGTGCTACGACGCCAGGAGACTGCGGAGCGGGTTGTTGTGAGAGTGAATGTGAAAAAGAAGGTGTAGTTAAAAATGTCAGAGGTTGTCCCAAAAAATCATTTATTCGCTGGTCAACTTGACATATTAAAATTAATGCTATGTGCAGGGAAACTATCCACAAGAAATACAGGTGTTTCCCTGTTAGGGGAAGGTCAACATGTTTCTGCCCTTTAAGTGTGTGAGTTTACAGGGCTTTCGTCAGGACCAGTAAGTGGGTGTTACCTCAACAGGTATAGGCGCGCTAAGGCCTACCCTGCTGTAGGTGTGAAAGTTAAAAACAGTGGCACTATGTGTAAAAAAGTGCGTGAAAATACAAACCAAAGGCTGGGGATTTACCTCAGTTGCGAGGAGCCCAAAAGTTTGTATTCAGTATGAACCACGCCCCATAGATTCAGAGGGGGGGTGGGAGCGACAATGGCACACCGCCCGCACTGCTCAGCACCCTCTCGGCACCTAGCTGTCCCCGCTGGATCCACGAGCGTTGCGGGCGGTGTGCCATTGTCGCTCCCACGTGCTATCCTGATCACACCCACGCCTCACTGACGGACATTAAACAAACATGGCCTGTACTGCCTGGGTGAAAGGCATGGCCCTCAGTGGCGCCAAGTCACGCTCGCTGGTCCGGAACATAGCAATTCACACGCACTTATATTGTGCCATTTACAGAATCCTAGGATGCGTGGTCACGGTAACCCATGGCAGGCATCATTCAGCATCTGGTTGCCGTCGCTCTGTTCTCCCCCTGGACAGCAGACTGTAGAATGCCTGGAAAAGATCACCTTTGGAGGTATTGGGGATTTTTTTATTTATTATTTTAATGAATTTATTTCCAGGAAAACTTAAGCAACTTTCCGAAGATCACAGTACCTACTGTAGATGCGGGGACTCAAACATGTTACCCGGTTACCCGGTTTCAAAGCAGGTTGTTCTACCACTTCTGCCCTGGGACTGAAGGAGGTGCTCTTTGCCACATCAACCATCAGCAATTATATAGTTCATGGCATAAATAATCATTAGAATGCACGGTTATACGTTGTATGAATCTGTGTAATTGCACTGGTAAATCTAAACTTACCCTTTATAATAATTTAAATCATTTTACATTACTCATAGCATGGGAAACTTCTTTTAATTGACACGACATTGGAGCAGCCCAAGTGCATCTCTTCCCCCTCCCCCCAAACACGCCCAGCACCACCACTCACAAACCTCACCAGTTGCCTCTGCATCTTCGCCCCCCATATGTCGCCTTATCCTCCCCAGTCTTTCTACTGATCCTCCCCCTTCTGCCACTCTGTGTTATAGTGAACCCCGGAGAACGTTTACCGAAACACTGAAACCATTAATTAGAACTGTAATAAGTCTGCAGCACGCGCGATGCTAGGCAATACACGTCATGCCAAGACCGAATGGAACGTTCTCAATTCCTGAATAGAATTAATTATATAAATATATGTTTACAATAAAAAAGCTCAAAAAGCGGAATTCATCTTCTTAAATCTCCGACGAGTAGCAGGCAGAAAGCTGGGACTTTAACAGGTTTTGACTGTTCCCCTTGACAAGAGCAATAAATAAACAAAGCAGTAAAGTAAAACAGAAAAATAAAAACATATTTAAAAACAGTAAAATATAAGTTGAAAACAACCTTTCAAATGAGAGCGTTTCTCTGGAAAGAAGAGACCTCTGGGAACCTGCCGCCTTTTGCTAGTGCTATAACTATTACCCCAATCTTTTCATTTACAGTCTACTCACAGGTCGATGCCCTCTAGGGAACACTAACACCGTGAGATTCAACAACCGCAGCCTTGGAAGGGTGAGGCGGAGAGCACGTGCCCTGCTGACAGCCACGGAAACTTGAACAGACGCTGGAGAGGGGACAAGCTTAGCGGAGCAGTGACCGCCAACAAAGAGGGTGGAGACGCTGGAAAACACTTTAGCAGGAACTGGGGCTGCTGTAGAGTGACAGGTAGATGCGTAGAAGCAATCACAGGACTCGCAACAAAGCGGGAAAAGCACTTACACTAACACCCGTTAAACTTGGGCTCGCCCATTCCCCCAGGGAAAGTCTCTGTTTAGGAGGCCCCAAATGTGGATGCTTGTCAGGACCGAAGGGCACTCACCTGAGTCAGGCTGCGCGGGGAAGCGTGTGAACCGCCCGTCACCCGAGGCTATGCCTTTTCAGTGGGAGGCGACTGGTAAAGGCGACTCCCTCTTCCTCTCTAAGCGCAGGAGGAACCTAGGTGACCGGCGAGTGAAACCTCATGAGTCGTGACCCGCCCATCTCTTCAGTCAACAAACATGCACTTGCAGCTGAGTTTACGACCGACTGCAAACAAGCACTTGCTCCCTGGGCGCCCTAGAGGAGTTGTCACGTTTACTCCGATCCTACGATCAAAACCCACGTCTTCCCGGCACCTCTTAGAGGCGAACACGCCAGTGAAGGGGTCGCACGCTTGAATGGTTTGGTGATGAGATATCGGATAATTATCTTCGCGTTGTCCCCGGCCTGTAACCTCAACCCAGTGCATAATGACTCTGTCCCCATCCGATTTCTCATATTTCTATCTTGTTCAGCACAAGTCATTTTCTTTCCATTTCGTATGCGCCAAGTGTAATATTAATTTTAATATAGCGCCTCATACCCAATTTTAGCAATTTCTAGGCTCTGTATGTAAAACGTGAGAATAATTATCACAAGGAATGTTCCCCCTATTTTTCTCCATCTCGTCACAGGCACTTACCCCACTTGAATCTTTGAAGGTCGACTGCATGTAGGTTTGGATTAACCTCAACGATAAAGATTTGCGACAGCAGTCAGGTCCCGGGCCGTGCTGTGATTGGCTGCCGGCCCGGGACACCCCCGTGACGTCAGCCAATCACAGCGCGGCCCGGGAAATGACGTCACTGGGGTGTCCCGGGCCTGCAGCCAATCACAGCGCAGCCCGGGACAAAGGGGCGGGGCTTAAAAAAAGAACGAGAAACGCCCCGAATCGCGTTTTCGCAAGAAAGCGTGATGGACAGCCTCTGTCTCCCAATGGCTAGTCTCCATTTATGGAGCTAGCTAATTGGAAACAGAGGCGGTCTGAACATCCCTACTGAAAACAAAAGTTTTCGAACTGGGAGGGGCACTATGTGCCCCTCGCCAGGTCGAAACCTAAAAATGGGTAATATTTTTATCTTTTAAATGACACCAAAACGAAAAATAATCCACTGTAGGGAACCAGAGATATGAATTTTTAAAGATTAGTCACTTTCTAGAGCTTAGAAACCACCAGTGCCCCTTAAGTCATTTCGTTTTCTCTGTCAGGGACACACCTTTATAAATTGTTCTGAAGAATTCTCACCACTGTAGTGGGCCGCCTTCTTCAGCAAGCGGGGTCCAGTTAAAACACCTTCCTGGCGTTCTGCTTGCAGGTACAAAAGTATCCAACACACAATCCAAGGTTCTGGAATCTCCAAGAGGGTCCTTGAAAGCGTGAAACTTCAATTCTGCAATCCACTTGAACAAAACCCTTACAAATCCACTGGTACTCCAGGCTTTGAATTCTTTGGGGGGCTTTTCAGGTGAGCTCTGTTAACCTGTAGCTTGCAGGGAGTTTCCACTCTTGAGTCTTTTGGCAGCAAGGTAATCCACAGGGCTGTAGTGTCAGATGGTGCAGTCTTCATAGGTCAGGCCTTAGAGTTCCTTGCACACAGCAAAATCATCAGCAGGGCACTTCTTGCTTCATTCAGTTTCAAGCAGCAGATCTGGAGGGCTCTGCCCCTCTCAGATACTTATTCAAAATTCTCTGGGTCAAGCACCAGGTCACTGCTGACCAATGAGAGCAGGGCAACTCGTCATAGTTATGACCACATCCTGTGGAGTGTGGCATTAGTTTGTCCCAGAGTGCATCATCCTTCCAAATCCATAATGACTGAATTTTCCAGCAAGGAGGTAAGAGCTGGCTAAACACATTCCCGGGGATATCATTTCCATGGACCATCCCCGTACCATCTGCAAATACCTTTCTTAAGCCTAGTCCTGACTCTAGGTCACTACTGTCAAAGTGGACTAAAACCCAGGCCTCCCCTATTGCCTTTGAAGAGCGCAGTTTACGACGCCACCTCCTGGCCTGGCATTCCTATAGAACAGATCACTGCCCTACCAGCAGCCTGGCTAATCCACTTAACTCTGACCAATTAGGGTGCATTGTATGTACACTTAAGGAGAAATTCAACAATATAATATCGTTGGATTTACTACGACCATTCTGGGAAGTCTTTGAATGGTCCGGCTAGTCCTCTTCTATCAATATTTATTAATCAATCACTTCCTACCATGTTAACCTATGGGCCATGGGGTTTGAAATGGGGAAAAGGACTTGCAACACTTTTGTAGCACCAGGGCTTATAAAACCATATTTTATAAGTATTTCCCTAATTTCTACTGGACCCCGTGCAACTAGGGGAGACTTCAGGGGTTCTGAATCTGCAGAAATATTGCAGATCACCCATACCCAATTATTCCAGCATCAAAATCGAATTTGAGCACCTCTAAAAGACAATGTGGGGAGTGAAATGTAAAATGTCACTTTACCCATGCTTCTAAAAACTCATTTTATAAGGGCACTCCTTATAGATAACTGACCCCCCCACCCCTGGGATACCTAGGGGTGACCCTGGGGGTCCCTAATATGCAAAAACATGGTACGTTTTTAATTTTTAAGGGCTCCTACCCCCAAAGTCGAGTTTGGGCACAATTTAAGGTTTAAAAAGCTGGCCTTGCGACCAGTGTAGCTTTTAAACTGACGTCAGGCTTCAGCACTGCACACATGCTGGTGCAGAGAATCTGCTGGCCTCTAAACTGCCATGCCCCAGGATACTGGAGACTTCTAGGTAGTTTCAATCCCCTGCCCTATTACATACTAGGTGCTTAGGTGGTAGGTCATGCCAACTACAGGGGTAACCCACCATACTATAGTGTACCCTAGTGTATGTTGGGTGTCTTAACTGTGTTCTAATGTGTTCCTTTTAGCTTGGCCCTGGCCCTGGCTAAACAGAGCCCAGGGTCAGTCAGAGTCCGTTACCACCAGTTCCAGTCAGCAAAAAGTTGTGGGTGCCCAGGGCACAGGATGCCTTTGCAACACTCGCTAAATAGCAGAGTGTCCCATTCGCGCGTTTAAAAACACAGAGTGCGCAAACCAATTAAAATCAAATCAGGTCAGGGTAAAGAAGGCGTAAAGTAGGGTAACCATAGGCAAACAAACGATTCAGGAGGGAGCTGCCACCATCCCGCTGCCTCGGAGTTGGTGCTCCTTACCTCTCGACGACGTGCGCCAGTTGAGGCACAGATGAAGTCCACTAGGACTTCTTCTTATGCCTCATCCCAGAGTG
The DNA here is from genome assembly GCF_964263255.1 of Lissotriton vulgaris. NCBI lineage: Eukaryota > Metazoa > Chordata > Amphibia > Caudata > Salamandridae > Lissotriton > Lissotriton vulgaris. The sequence continues at coordinate 134,680,818 of NC_141697.1, read as the reverse complement.
TCCCGAGAACTTCGAGTGGAATGAAGAGGACTTTGGGCTCCGAGAGCGGTCCCGCGACCTCCCCTTCTTTAATCGGACCTGGACCTCCACAAAGTCTTGCTTGACAGTGTCGACTGCCAGGCCGCAAGGGGCTTCAACGCCCACTCCCTCAAGGTCTTAGGAGCCATGGCCTGGCAGTCCGAGCACAGCTTTGTATCATGGTCGCGCTCGAGACACCAAAGACAAATCAGATGGGGATAGGTTTAGCATCATGTGGTGACAAGAACCGCACTGCTTGAACCCAGTCTTCCTCCAAGACATCCCTTGCACACAAAGTGAAAAGACTTCGACAAAAAGGTCGAGAAAAAGCCTGCCAAGCTCTTTCCAGAGCAGCACTTAACTTGGCGCAGAAAGAAAAGAACTGACATCTGTACGCCTTGGTGGCGCCTATATGGGCTCCACGACGTCATAACTGATGCTGCTGACATGGATGTCACACGGAGCTGAATGGAGCCACTCGACACCGTGTGCTAGGGATATTGCTCAGCAAGTTTCCGGATTCTGCCGGATGCCTGGGAATTCAAAGGTAAAGAATCTGCAGCTAAAAGTCTCTATCAGATAAGTCGAGATGATAACACACACATGTATTAACGATTCCAACAAAAACACAGTGACATGTACAGCTAAATTGTTCTGGAAAGTACTGCTCATACACATGTGTAAATACGAAAAACTGTTTATTAACAGTATACAAAATTATAAGATTTTATCTGGTCGGTGAAATTACACGTAGGCTCTTGGGAAAAACTACCTGTTGGTTCAAGTACAATGTTTTACACTCCAAACTATTTATAGGCAAAAAGTAGTATTTTTTTTTTTAAACAATTTTAAGACGGTAAGTGTTCTTAAAACACATCACTTGTTTAAAATCTACCTGTTTATTCTAAGTAGCGGTCAGATTTAGATAAGAATTGCATTAAGTGACACAGAGATAATACTCAAAACAATAAAATATTTACAAGCAGTACCAATTAAGGACACAATGTACATGTGATCGGATCACAACAACAAGATCAAAGTGAAAATGCAGTACAAAACGTTAGGTCATGATTATTCCTCTACGCGTACCAATCGCTTCATCCTTTTTAGCTTTCCTTCCCTTTACATGCTCATCGCGCCTTGCCTCTCTGTAAAAAGGAAAATTACGTTGTTAGTGATGCCTGCATTAATAAGTGTCGCTCTTACAAACATTACATTTCTCAATGAGTTACATAAGTTGTAAAGGTGGAACCCTATGGATGATTATGTAGACTGAATTGTACGACATCCTCTCCAGCCTCATTTTTCAACTTGCCACCAGCCTTTATACTTCTAAATAGGAATCTGAAACAAATGAACAAGTTACTTACCTTTGGTAACAATTTGTATCTGGTAGAGACATAGTCTAGCCGCAGATTCCTTAACTTAGAATATCCCCATGCATCAGACTGGTCCGGAAAATTGTGCGCAGCTGCACCTCTGAGCGCCGGGGGGCGGCGCCTGAATAAACAGCACCATAGAAGACAGTGCCAAGCACTGTATACTGTGAACTGAGTGAGGGAAAGTACAGAGCACCACTTTGGGAGGAACCACTTAAGTATAAAGTCCCAACCTCCCCCGGAGGCAGAAGAAGATGCAGACCATAGGCAGAATAGAAAGCTTGGCCTATGTGAGCCTGTGCCAGCAGAGGCACAAGACCCACCATTGAGCCAGAGGTCCTCAGTGAACCACCCCAGCAGCCGGCAGCAAGGCTGCACCCATAAGAAATGACCGCGAAGGACAACCAGTCCAAAATCCAGGAGAAACGCAAACTACTATAAAGCGTCACCTAAAAGGAGGTGTCAAATCCAAATAATGGATCTGCCGAAGGCAGCCTTGTCAGACTGCAACCGCTAGAGTACAGGGAAGGCAAGAGACTGCAAGCGGTTGGAGAAGACAGAAGGGGACTCACATCGGACCTCCCTTCTGAAACATTGTAAAGGACACGTCATATGAGCATTCCGTCCAATCACAAGAATGGACAGAACAAAGCCATGAAACAGAATGTAGCCTCTGGAGTTGGAAGGAAGAGGAAACGTCCCTCCGCAGAGGAATATAGCCACCCAAAGGGAAGCGAAGGCAAGATTCCCAACCTGAAAAGGTTGTCGCAGGACAGGGAGGACGGGCAGGCTTAAGCAATCTGCAGCTAGACTATGTCTCTACCAGATGAACAAGTTACTTACCTTCGATAACGCTTTTTTCTGATAGATACAGTATCATCCTGTGGATTCCTCACCTTGTGAATATTCCCCTACGTCAGCAACGTTCAGAAAATTCTTTTGTAGCATGCCGGTGTGGACGACGTCATAGGAGCACGGCATCGCGTGCGACTCAGACGGACGTCACGACCCCTTATTAGGCCTACGTCGGCGTGATGACATCAGTTCCGCCCTTTTTTCCGTGCCTTCGAGGCACCTGGACGGACCAATGACCGATATACACATATACAATGTACATAGTACATAGTACATACAATTTAAAAATACACACACAGTGCGTAGCCAAGGTATGAAAAAAATCAAATTATATATATCACCTCGGATCCCCTGGGCTCACAATTTCACCACAGAAGTCACGGCACCACAGCAGCTAAGTTCAAGTTTGTTTATTTTTTTTTTTTTAAAGACCTTTATTAACTGCATAGCCAAAGTCATCACAAAAGCATTTACGGGCATACAGTGTTCGGTATCCATAATTCACAATAACAGTATAGACATTATGGTGTACACAGCCACATCAGCCGGCATCCCGGGGGCCCGGCGGCAAAAGAAGAAGGTGCTCGACCGTAATTACCAATGCTGTGACAGTTTCCGGAAGTAGTAAAATATACAGTGTGACATTTGGCCTACCCTTGATGGAATCTTGGTAGCCAGGCCTTGTGTTAGTGTGAAGGTCAAAAACAATTACTCAAACTCCCATCCCAACGTCCCTCCCCCCCCCTTGAGTGCGTCCATGAGAGTTCCCTGTCCCCCTAGTCTAGTCTAGTCTAAATGCAGGTATGCTCGGAGTATGCCCATCCCATCCCCAAACTCTGTGTGTCAGTCCCCCTCACTATTGCCTCCCCTTTCCCCCTGGGGACTCGAAGTCGCTGGACCCCTCCCCTCACCACCCACCACTCCGTAACCTCCGCTCCCCGCGAAGAGAGGCCTGTGCCTGCACTTCTGTCTATTCTGGCACTTGGTCCTGCAGGTCCGCCACCTCCGAAGTATCAGAATTGGCCTCCTCATTCGCCTGTAGATATTCCTTGTATAGGGCCCAGAAGTTTTTCGGTCTGCTCCTGGGTGGGAGCAGTTCGCTATACAGCTCCGTTTGAGTACAGCAGTACTGCAACTCCCTAGCCCACCGCCCTTTAGTAGGGAGAGGCCCTCGCATCCAGCAGGTCGCCACAACTCTCCTGGCCATCAGCAGCGGACTGGGCACTATGGTTGCCTCCTTTGAGAGAAAAGGGAGTGGTGGAGGCCCTCCGCTCCCTCGGAGTAGCGACCATGGAGGACCTGTTCGCCGAGGGCACTTTGAAAACCTGGGAGCAGGTTGCCCACACGGCACCTAGCCCTACCTTACTACAAAAATTCCAGTATCACAGACTGCGCTCGGCGTGCCGGGAGGTTCTGGGCACGGCTCTGGAGGAGCCTGCGGAGATCCCTGAATTGACCTACATCATCAAAACAAAGTCGTCTGCTAAGTTGCTCTCTCAGGTCAATAAACTGGGGGTGTCGCACCAGGTCCTGCAGCACTCTAAAGCTAGAACGGCATGGCAGGAAGATCTGCAGTCCCCCGTGGACGATAGCATGTGGCGCTATTGCTGCTCCAGCACAAGGAGGATCTCCCTCAATGGCAGGCATAGGTTGGTGCATTTTAAATTCCTCCAGCGGGTGTACTACACCCCTGAACGACTACACCGATACGGCCTCCGACCAACGGCGGAGTGTGAGCGTTGTCGCACTCCGATTGCGGATTTATTAATACACAAACACCATGTGCATTAGCAACAGGACGGCCTACGCATTTCGACTATACTTAGTCTTCAACTGGACCATGAGTGGGCCCACTGGAGGGCATCACTAACTGAGCAAAAAAGAACGCGCAGCAAAAAATGACAATTTTGTAATCTTAGAATTGAAAACCCATTGGGGTAGTAAGTTGAATATTTTATGATTGTGCTTTGCGCAGCTTTGAAATATGTAAATTAATTATGCAAAGATAAGCCCACTGGAGGGCATGATTAACCATGAACAAAATGAAGGCGCAGCGTAATGGTATACATAGAAATATGGAGTCCCAAAAATAACAAGACTTAAAAGCTCAGAGGGAGTAGTCTGAAAGGCTTCACAAGGTTGCAATGCGCGTAAATGACAAATACAATCGTGATTGAAATGTTCAAGCATGATTAGTTGGATGAGAACCACAGAGTCCAGAATTCCCAACATTGGGGTATGAAGTTCAATATCTCATGATTATATCTTGCGCAGCTTGGAAACATGTAAATTAATTATGCCAAGGCAAGCCCACTGGAGGGCATGATTACCCTGGAAAAAATGAAGGCGCAGCGCAATGGTATGAATAGAAATACGGGGCTCTAAAAATACCAAGACTTAAATGCTCAGGGGGAGTAGCCTGAAAGGCTTTAAAAACTTGCAATGTGCAAAACTATAGATACAATCATGATTGAAATGTTTAAACATGGCTAAATTGTATGAGAACTACAGAGTCCAGAATTCCCAGTATTGGGATAAACAGGAAGTTTGGAGATCACATGCTTCCTGGGAGTTAGGGTGTTTTTAAACAGTGTGTTATCACAGCAGAAATTGACCATGAGCAAGGTAGACGGAGCTACCGAAACGCGTTGGTTTATATCTGTGCTGTGAAGGAAAATAAATATTTTGTCTGAAAAGAACAGTGGCTGGAGTTGCGGCTCATTCGATTTTCTTTGGAACAAACGTGGTTGCAAATATATATATATATTTATATTTATTACAGATAAAGAAGAGTGGACAAACGGGGAGGCGGGTGAGCATGTGAGGAATCCACAGGCAGATCCTGTATCTATCAGAAAAAGCGTTACCGAAGGTAAGTAACTTGTTCTTCTGATAGATACATCTGTCAGTGGATTCCTCACCTTGTGAATAGAGTCCCACAGCAGTCCCCACTCCCGGAGGAGGGTGTCCATTCTCCTATACCAGAAAATCTTGCAGGACAGAGCGCGCAAAATGGCCATCCCTCCTCACTTCGCTATCCAAGCAGTAATGCTTTGCAAAAGTGTGGAGGGAGGTCCATGTCACTGCTCTACAAATGTCCTCCACAGGAACACCCCTAGACAAAGCAGATGTTGATGACTTTGCTCTGGTAGAATGAGCCCTTATACCCTCTGGGGGTTCCTTACCAGCCAGGGCGTAGCAGATCTTGAAGCAAAGTATGATCCATCTTGAGACTGTGCGCTTGTGCACAGCCCGTCCTTTCTTGCAGCCAGCAAATCCCACAAAGAGCTGGTCATCCACTCGATAGTCTTTCGTTCTATCAAGGTAAAAGCTCTCCGCCCTCTTAGGGTCCAGACGCTCCTCCTCCTTGGAAGGGTGAGGGGGGGGGGGGGGGGGGGGATAGAAGGTAGGAAGGGTAATGGACTGTCCTAAATGGAATGGAGTAACCACCATAGGCAGAAAAGCAGCCCTGGTCCTAAGAACCATTCGTTCAGCATGAATGGTCAAGAATGGGGGCTTTGAACTAAGAGCTTGAAGCTCACTTACCCTCCTTGCCGAGGTAATCGCAACTAGGTAACCCATCTTAAAAGACAACAACCTCAAGGGACAATTATGCAGAGGTTCGAAAGGAGAACCCATTAGATAAGTAAGTACCAGATTCAAGTCCCATTGAGGCACAATAAAGGGAGTAGGCTGAAACTTATTTGTAAGCCCCTTCAGAAATCTCAAAACAATAGGAGATTTAAACAAGGACGGCTGATCCGGCAGGCAGAGAATAGCCGACAATGCCAAAGATAGCCCTTAACTGTTGCCACAGCAAAACCTTGCTGTGCTAAAGAAAGCTCAAAAAGAAGAATATCTGACAATCGAGCCCTCAAAGGATCGATGGACTTCTCTCCGCACCAGACGACAAATTTGGATCATCTATAAGAATAAATGGATCGCCTAGCCGATAAAATGACATCCACCATATGGTGCCGGAGGGAAAAGGAATTCAGGTTGCCCCGTTCAATCTCCAGGCATTCAGGTGTAAGGTCCGGAGGTGGGGGTGTAGAACCTGCCCCTCCATCTGAGAGAGGAGATCTGCCCTGAAAGGGAGACGGAGCGGCGGGCACGAGGAGAGGTGGAGAAGATCCGTGTACCACGCCCTTCTTGGCCAATCCGGGGCGATCAATATAACTCGTGCCCGGTCTTGGCGAATCTTCTTCAGAACCCGAGGAATCAAGGGTATGGGAGGAAACGCATAAAGGAGTTGTGAGCCCCAACTCAACTGAAACACGTCCCCCAAAGCTCCCTGCATCGGATACTGGAGACTGCAGAATGACAGGCAGTGAGCATTCTTGCAAGTGGCGAACAGGTCCACCTGAGGAGTTCCCCACGTCTGAAAGACGTGACGAACTACCTCCGGATGGAGCCTCCACTCGTGGTCGGCTGAGAATTGCCGACAGACTGTCTGCACGTACGTTCAGAACTCCGGCCAGATGATTTGCCATCAGACAAATCTGGTGGTCCTGAACCCAGGACCAGAGACGCAGAGCCTCTCTGCAGAGACACTGTGACCCTCCTCCTCCCTGTTTGTTGACATACCACATCGCGGTGGTGTTGTCTGTCAGGACTTGAACCGACCGACCGCGAATGGAAGGGCGGAAGGCCTTTAGAGCCAAACGTATCTCCAGCAATTCCAGAAGGTTGATGTGAAGCAACCTTTCCTCTGGAGACCAAAGAACCTTGACCTCCAGATCCCCCAGATGAGCACCCCACCCTAGAGTGGATACATCCGTTATCACTGTGGCCACAGCTGGAGGCAGATAAAAGGGCTTCCCTTGAGACAGGTTGCCTTCCACTCCCCACCAAGTCAGATCCGCTGCAGTTTATTTTATTTTTATTTATTTTAGCGATTTCTACAGCGCCTGGTGACCCAAGGGTATCCCCGCGCTATGAACTTGAACCTATTGAGAGGGGAGGTAGCCGAGGGGTGTTATTTAGGGAACAAATGGGTCTTAAGTTTTTTTCGGAACGCAAGGAAATTGGATTCTGGAGATCCTCACAGACTCATCGAGATCTTCGTTGTGCTGATACCACTGCCTGCGGAGGCATCACTGGAGCGCCCTCTTATGCCAGCATGCATGATTGACCAACAGAATGCAAGAAGCCATCAGACCGAGCAGACGAAGGACCTTCAGGACTGGAACGGCCGCTCCATTGTGAAATAAAGGAATCATTTCCTGTATTTATTTATTATTTATTTATTATGCAACTTATAACGCGCAGACTAAACCCGAAGGTATCAAGGCGCCTATCAAAACCAATCAACAAAATTTGCAGAGCACCACTACGGGTATGCACGTGTAAAAAGGTGAGTCTTTAGCGCGGATCTAAAAGTTTGCAGAGAGGGGCGGGATCTTACTTCCAAAGGGAGGGCATTCCACTATTTAGGTGCCAGGAAGGAAAAGGCCTTACCTCCCCATCTTGCTTTTCTGACACGAGGTACAGAAAGAAGAAGTTTGTGACTGGAGCGAAGATTCCTACTGGGGTTATGCTGAGAAAGAATGGATCCCATGCCTGTAGGGGTGGATTTAGCTAAGGCTTTATACACCAGGCACATGGATTTGAAAAGGATCCGGTACTCAACGGGGAGCCAGTGAAGTTGTTTTCGGGCTTCGGTGGCAGAGGCACGTTTCGGTAGGTCAAGAGCAAATCTCGCTGCCGCGTTCTGGACCACCTGCAAGCGCTGTAGATGACTCTTGTTCAGTCCTGCATACAGCGCGTTGCAATAATCCAGTCGCGAGCCCAAGAGAGCGACAGCAAGTTGCTTTCTTGCCTGGGGTGACAAAAAGTGCCTGATTTTCCTTAGAATGTGGATAATCCCCCAGCAGGTCGAAACAGTCCTGTTGACCTGTTGGCACATACTAAGGGTGGGGTCGATCATAACTCCCAAGTTTTTTGCTGACGAGGTGGGCTCGGGACATAAGCCTAGCGAGTTCGGCCACCACTCCGCCGACCAGATCGTTTCCTTTCCTCCAAAGACCATCACCTCCGTCTTCTCCCCATTCAGTTTTAGTGAGTTGTGGATCATCCACTGGCCAACTGCCTCCATGCAAGATCTAAAATTGGCGGCAGTTGACGTAGCTGGCTGGGAGAGAGAGACTAGGATCTGAGTGTCGTCCGCGTAGGAAACTACCTCCATCCCAAAAGATCTAATGAGTCTGGCAAGGGGGGGTCACATAGATATTAAAAAGGGTAGGACTAAGCGCTGACCCTTGAGGGACCCCACATTGCACAGACAGGGATGGAGATAGAAACGATCCCAGCATTATCCTTTGTTCTCTATGGTCGAGAAAAGAGGAAAGGAGTCCCAGAGCAGGCCCGCGGACCCCGATCTCCCTCAGGCGAGATGTTAACACCACGGGAGACAGGGTATCGAAGGCCGCTGTGAGATCTAGAAGGATCAGGAGGGAGGTCTGACCCTCGTCAACTCTAGTGCGGATAGTATCCAGCACTATGGTGATGGCAGACTCGGTGCTATGTTCCCTCCTGAAACCATGCTGGGAGAGATCCAAACAGCCCGAGCTCTCCACAAATGCAGCCAGATGTTTATTCAGATGGGCTTCGAGCATCTTTGCGGGAGCCGGGAGCAGTGAGATGGGGCGAAAGTTTTTTAACACCCCGGGGTCCAGAGAAGGCTTTTTAAGCAAAGGTTTTACTACAGCATTCTTCCACTGCTGGGGAAAAATGCCATCCTTCATCGCCCTGTTCATGATGTCAACCAGAGGAGGAAGGAGAGATTCTCTGCACTGCTTGAGGATCTTTAGCGGGCAGACATCCAACGGAGAGCCAGATTTGGTTTTGTCAAGCAGGATTTCAAGATCCTGACAGGAAAGAGGAGGAAAGGAAATCAGATCCTGATGTTGAGAAGATTCAACAACACCGGGCTCAGGAAGAGCAGGCAGCAAGGGAACGGCGGTCAAGGATTTTTGGACCTTCAGAGCAGCATAGATGTCAGCGATCTTTGACCGAAAGAAGGCAGCTATCTTGTTACACAGGTCCTGAGAGGCAACCACAGGATCCGGTGTCTGAAGGGCCGTAAGGGAATCAACAATCCTAAAGAGTTCTCTAGGAAATGAAAGTGAGGAAGTGAGTGCCGTGAAATATTCCTGCTTGGTCTTAATAACTTCCAATTTGTAATTTTTAAGCAGGACCCTATGGGCTTCTCTATCCTTAGGGGCCCAGCTAGAATGCCATAAGCGTTCCTGCCTTCTTACTTCCTGTCTCCGAAGCCGGAGCTGTTCAGAGAACCAGGGAGCTGAAGGTCTTTTCCTAGCAGAATAACAAGACCTTGCAGGAGCCAGCTCCTCTAAGGCCTCCGCAATGGTGTTTTCAAATATAGAGACCGCTGTGGGGGTATCTGCCTCCCGAGGAATGGACAGACTGGATGTCCATGGATGGAAGGAGTCTTCCCTGATCTTTTTGAGGTTCCTTCGCACTTCCATGGTGCTCGAGGCCCTTCTAATAAAGCCCCGTGTAGGATACATCATATTGAAGGGAACGGCCAGATGGTCCGACCAAGAGAGATGGAAGGGGTTGGCAACTGTCAGCCTAGGGTCGTTAGAAAAGATGCCATCGAACGTGTGCCCCGCTCGGTGGGTGGGACCGTTCACCAGTTGGGTGAGTCCGCAGGCTGACATTATTTCTACCAGGGAAATAGTGTCGTGAGCCTCCAATAGCTCTAGGTGGAAATTGAAATCACCTAGAATGGTCAGATTTTGTCGGCCAAAATAGGGTTCCAGAACCTGCATCAATTTCAGCCCAAATCCTGCTCTTGGGCCAGGGGGGCGATAAACCAAGATTCCATTAAATGCTGGATTAACAGAATCAGAGAGGGAAAAATATAAGACCTGGAATATGTCCTTGGGGTCAGAAAGGGGTATAGTATGGCAGTGAAATTTGTCCTGATACAAAATAGCCAGGCCACCGCCAACACGGCCTAATCTGTCATATCGAGTTAGGCAGTAGCCCTCAGGGACCGCTTCGACCAGATCAGGGCCTGAAGAGTCTTTGGCCCAGGTCTCCGTGATAAAAACCCAGGAAAGTGTTTTATCTAAAACCAGTTCCTTGAATACAATATTATTTTTAATGAGCGAGCGAGCATTGAGGAGAAGACAGGACTCGCTGGGATTTTTAGGTGTTGATGAAGGGCGGGGCTCCGGAGGAGCAGAGGGAAGAGAGAGCTGAGGCTCATCCGCATCACTCAGAAAGCACGCACAGCCAGGACGTGTCAAAAAAATCCTCAGGTCTGTACCGGTGTGAGCATGGGGCAGGAGCGGGCTTAAGCCGCGGTACCTCCTTTAAAGAGTATTTCAAGACAGGGGCGCCTACCTTGTATTGGCCAGTGGTCCAGCCGTCCAGCCCGGCCTCAGCACGGACGGGCGCAGACGGGCTGGACTCTGGCGTGACTCCGGCGTGGCTGCGGCGAACACGCTGCGCTGTATGTCTCGAAATCGTTGTGGAGGAGGAAATGCCAGACATACAATTTTACCCAGTACCGCACCTATGAACAGGTCGCGCTGGGAGGGCACCAGGTGAGATTTGGGTACATTTATTGAAAAACCCAACCTATACAACAACTGCAGATGATCGAGCACCTTCTCTGGAGAATCCGCTTTGATCAGCCAATCGTCCAAATAAGGGAATACCGGTATCCCTGACTTTGAGATGTGCCGCCACCACAGCAATCACCTTGGTGAAGACTCGAGGCGCAGTAGTAAGACCAAACTGAAAGACCGCAAACTGGTAATGTTGCGAACCCACCGTGAAACGGAGATACTTCCTGTGCGACTTCAGGATGGGGATGTGGAAATATGCATCCTGCAAGTCGATCGACACCATCGAGTCGTCTTGCAGCAGCGCTCGAAGAACCTGTACAAGGGTGAGGATCTTGAACTTCTCCTGCTTCAGGTAAAGGTTCAAGATCCTGAGATCCAGGATTGGACGAAGTCTGCCATCCTTCTTGGGGATCAGGAAATACAGGGTGTAGCATCCCTGACCCCTTTCCTGTTCCGGAACCACCTCTATTGCACCTTTTCTTAACAGTGATAGGACTTCCTCCTGCAGGAGCAGCAGGTGGTCGTCCGAGCCAAACCCTTGGCAAGGAGGGTAATTTGGGGGAAATTCCGCAAAGGGAAGAGCATACCCATTCTCCACAAGATTGAGAACCCAAAAGGTCCGATGTCACCGATTCCCAATCCCATAGAAAATGAGAAAGCTGGCCCCCCACAGGACCCGCATGATCCGGAATGGCGGATCTAGGGCTGCTTTGCTGTTGTAGGAGAGGGGTGGGTAGAGGAAGAGGAGGAGGAGGATGTCTTACGTCCCCGAGGACGAGCTCTTTGTCTGCCCCTGTAGGATTTATACAACTGATTTTGCTGTTGCTGCTCCTGCTATTGTGACTGCTTGTAGGGACGAAAAGATCTTCCAAAGCCCATATACCTTTTTCTCACAGACCCTCTAGTCTGCAATCCCAAAGACCTGGCTGTTGCCCTGCTGTCTTTGAACCTCGCCAATGCAGCATCGCATTTTTACCAAAAAGGCCTGAGCCATCAAAGGGCAAATCCATTAAAGCAGCCTGAACATCTGTGGAGAACTCGGAAGTTTTCAATCAGGCAGCTCTTCTGGTGGCAATCGAAGATCCCATGACCCTAGCCGCTGTGTCCATTCCGCCCTGTATGACCTGCCGAGCAGCAGCCTGAGTGTCAGCAAGCACTTCATTAAAAAACTTTTCTGTCCTCTTCAGGAAGTTTAGGGGTCAATTGCTTTACAGTATCCATTAAGGCATGGATATAACGACCCAGGAGGCAAGTGGCATTCGTAGATTTGAGGGCCATACTTGCTGATGAAAAAACTTTCTTAGCAGATTAGTCCTGCTTTTTTGAATCCTTATCACAAGGTACCTGGGGAAAGGCACCTGCAGATCTTTTAGAGCAGGCCGCCTGAACCACTAAGCTCTCCGGCAAAGGATGAGAGGACAAAAAGTCTGGATCCCCAGGAGCAACTCTATAACGCCTAGCAACGGCATTAGAAACCGCAGGAGCCGTAAGAGGCCTACTCCACACCTCCAGTATAGGATCTGTTAAAGCTTCAGTAAAAGGAAGCATAGGTTCCACCACAGATGAGGGAGAATGGAGGACTTCAGTCAAAATGTTTGATTTATACTCCGCAGTGGGCAGAGTCAAATTCAGCTGATCCGCTGCCTTCTTGATAACCACATGGTAGGGGGCCACATCTTTAGAAGGGGCATCCGACACCGAGGTTAAATATCAATCAGGGGACAGTTCCAGTCCACTTACCTCCCTTAAATCATCAAAATAGTCCTCCGACTCTTGAAGCTCACCCTCTTTAAACTCAGCTTCCCTATATCTCTGCTCCTACAAAAGGCGGTGGGCTTCACGCCTCAGCCTCTCCTTCCGAAGAGACGTCATCGGATCCGGAATCGACTTCGAAGGAACCGGGACCGGCGTCGAAGAGGGAGCCGGAGTCTAACTCAGAGTTGAAAGACCATGCCGAAGATAGAGGTCGGTCTGGAGCCGGTGACGCGGGAAACGGCGTCGATGACTTCGGCGGCGCCGAGAAATGCCATGGCGGTGTCGGAGCCGACATAAACGGCAAGAACAGCGCCGGAGCATAAGCTTGGGGAACTCACAAATTGTATTCCAACGGACCCATGAAACCAGCCGGTGCTCCAGAGCGGTACATGGCTCTCGCATAAACACCATACCATGGCATTTAAGAACTGTGAAGCGTCTTGTCCTGGACCCGGAAAAGGAGGATACGAACCAACCGGCTGCTCTCGAGGAAGCTGCACCGGAGTCGACTCCTCTTGTTCCTCGGGCTGGTGAGCTGGAGTCGTCGAACCCTGAGGAACAGGAACCTCTTCCTCCTCTTGAACTGGAGACCGAGAAGGAACTGAAGAGGGATTAGACGCCTGAGCCGGTGAATGCTCCGGCGACTCCAAAGGCAAGGCCTCACCTTCCGGATCCCGCGCTGGAGAAGGAGATACCATATCCTTTCGATGCAGTCTACTAGGCGACTTCGCTCTCGAAGCCGACTCCTTTCCTGAATGGTGCCTTGAGCCATGCTTCCTCTTCTTATGTTTCTTCTTCGTTGATCTGGAAGCATGTCCTGATGACTACTTCGAAGCCGACCTCGACCGCCTTGATCGCGACCTCAAACTCTTCTTGGCCTCTTTACCTTTTAATTTGGCACACTCACGAAGGGCCTTTGGATTCATCTTCCTACAGGAATGACAACCTTGGACGTCGTGATCTGAACTCAGGCACCATATACAGTCATCATGCGGGTCAGTGATTGACATCTTCCCGCATCCGCCGCACGGCTTCAAACCAGTCTTCTTGGTCGACATCACAACAGGAGTCAGAACACTGGAAAGAACACAGAAAATCACAACAGTAACAAAGTTACAACGCTACAGAGGATCCCTTCGAAAACCGTTCGCGTCGACGACGCGGAAAAAAGGGAACTGATGTCATCACGCTGATGTGGGCCTATTATGGAGTTGGTGACGTCAGCGGACCAGCTAGCGATGCCGTGCCTCTATGACGTCGTCCACGTCGGCGCGAAGTTACAAAATATTTTCCGAATGTTGCTGACGCAGGGGATATTCACAAGGTGAGGAATCCACTGCCAGATGTATCCATCAGAAAAACGTAATAAAAGTAGGCCTGTCTTGCTACAATGGAGGTATAACTAACTTTACGGATATAGAGTTGCCTACCTCGATCAAAAGATTGCATTTGAATATTTGAAGAGAAAGCGTTTGGGGGGTCCCAGCAAATGGACTGGAATATTCGCCATTTATGACCATCAGTGAGCATCCTACGATGCGGAAAAACATGTTACCTGGCACATTGGGATTAATTGGCCACTAGTAATGAAGACCTTAGAAGTTAGGCTTGGGAAACCATTTTAATTATAAAAACAAAATCTTCACCATGAGAGAACACTCCCATTCCACAGATGTACAGTGGACTGACTAATGGGAGCACAGCCTAGCTTACAAGTGCAGAACACCTGTTCAGACTTAGCCTAAACCAACCACAGATTCACAGGAACTAGAGCTTAAATCCATTATTTCAAATGCTCAAACTGCAATAGTCAAGTGTTTTATGAGCAGAGACTGCACCTCCGGCTCATATAGCTGAGCAGGTTTAAGGCAACTTGGTGGCAGTGTAAGGAAACGTGCACCAATGTGGTTTGCTTGCATTTCAGAAAGCTCTGTTCAACACCTCTAACAAGCAATACATCAACACATGCATCTAGTGTGTAATCAACACCTATTTCAGTTAGGTCCTCTGAAAATTCAAGGGTTTATTTGCTAAGAATGGTAGAATAGACTTTCACAAAGGTCTGTATATATATTCCAGTTATTTCACATTAAGTAAAGCTCTCTACTCACCTGGTTTGAAGGTGTGGCTGTTTATAATCCTTTTTAAGTGAGCTGAGGCTTCGGTTCATGGATTTAGTCACAGATCTTGAGTTTTCATTGCCATCATTCCATGGTTTCAATTTCCCTGCAAGGAAATATTTGATAGTCAAAAATTCATATTTTATCCACCTACCACCCAAGGAGATTTTGGTGGGCTCTCAAAGTGGCTTAACTTTTATTAGCACCCTATACAGAATATTTGAACTGGTGCAGTCAATCAGAATGCTTGCACTATCCACCACTGTGTGCATGCTTTCAGTCTAGGTCAGTGACAAGGACATGAAGTCGTCAAATACCGGGCATTTTTATATGTCTTTGTTAGGTGAGGTTAAGGGATGGGTGCTAAGAGCACTATTGTCTACACACTGCCCCGCATTTAATACCCTGAGAAGGAAACAACACATTAGCAAGCATTTCTGTTCTAGTTTCAAATATGCCATCTTGAGTACTGCTGGAGTAATCTGTACACTGGATTATTACATCTATTTAAGAAAGTGTTCTGTTTGTCAAGAGGGTTTCAATGATTTAACTGTGTAGCACGATTTCTCTGGAATTCTCATTGACTACCTTGAAGAAAACAAGTTACTTGCTAGTAACTTTGGTTCCCCATTATTGGTAACTTAAATAGATTTCCATGATTTGTATCATTCCCCGTAGTCAGCCTGGGAGCCTCTGTAAATAGAAAATACCACAGCAGTATGTAAAAAAGAGAAAGTAAGGCCTAGGCCTCATCTCATTTTGTAGCCTATCTACCTCTTTTTGTAAAAGAGACCAAAATTTTGCAAAGGCTAATCAGATTAGCCTCACCCCTAGTACCCTCCTGAGAGAGCCTCAGATTTTCGTAGCCGTTGTGTAACAGTAACCAGTTTTGCTGAAGGCTGAGCTTTCACGACACTGGTCATCAGTTCCTGTTTGCGAAACCGATCTGCGACTTTTCTGATTCCAGCGGTGGCGAACAGATCAACGCCTGGAGTGCCCCACCTGTTGAAGATGTTTCTTAGCACTTCGTCTTTTAGAATCCACTCGTGCTTTTCTTGCACCAGCCTGCTGAGTGCGTCCGCCTGAACATTCTGCACACCTGGCAGATGAGTAGCCGTTATCGTCAGTCCTCTGGCTAGCAGCCAGTGCCAGATCGCCTGCGCTTCCTGTGACAGTGTGCACGATCTCGAGCCCCCCTGCTTGTTGAGGTAATACATTGTGGTCGTATTGTCAGTCTGTACAAGCAAGGAGCTGGTCTGGAAGGACGGATGAAAGGCCTTCAGTGCTAAGTGAACAGCTCTGAGTTCCAGGAAATTGATGTGATACGTGGATTCCGCCTGGGACCACGTTCCCTGGATCTGTAGATGGTCTGAATGCGCTCCCCAGCCGTGGAGAGAAGCATCCGTGACGATAATCCGAATGAGAATGTCCTTGTGGAATGGAACCCCTTGGAGGAGATTCTCTGCTGAGCACCACCATCTCAGGGACTGTTGAGCGTGAAGGGACAGCAGGATTTTGTCGCCCAGCTCCCCCGCCTCTGGTCCCACTGATCCTTCAGACATTTCTGCAGTGGACTCACGTGGAGGCGTGTGTGTGGAAGATGCAAAAGGCCATTGACCCCAGTAGAGAAGACACCGTCCTCACTGTCGTAGATGGAACAGCTATGAGAGCCTGAGCCTTCCGAAGGATCGATCAGAGTCGCTCTTCCGAAGGAGACAAACTTGCTGAAAAAGTATTGATGGAGGCTCTCAAGTACTGTAGGCACTGGACAGGAGTCGGAACAGACTTGAACATGTTTATGTGCAACCCCAGTTGGTTCAACAGAACGGCCGTCCTGTTGAAGTGCAATTGCGCTTCCTGGAAGGTGGAGGCTTTGATCAGCCAGTCGTCCAGGTACGGGTAGACAAAACACCTTGTTCTTTCTCAGGTGCGCTGCCAACACCGCCATGCACTTTGAAAAAGTCTTATGTGCAGATTTCAGTCCTAACGGTAGTACGGTCTACTGATAGTGATTGGCGCCGACTAGAAAGCGCAGGAACTTCCGGTGTTTCCGTGCAATGGGCACATGGAAGTACGCATCCTGTAGATCTATTGCGCACAGCCAGTCTCCCCTTTGAAGCGGAGGATAAATCTGGTGCAAAGACAGCAAGCAAAATTTCTCCCTGCGAATCCATTTGTTTGCTTATTGCAAATCCAGAATGGGCCTGAACTCGTTATTGTCCTTCTTGCGCACCAGGAGGAACCGTGAGTAAAGGCCCTTTCCCATTTGAAACAAAGGGACGTCTTCTAACGCCCTTTTTCTTAACAGGGTATCGGCCTCCGCTTGAAGCTCGTGCAGCTAGAACTGCGAGTGAACCGGTGGGATTGCTGGAGGAGGGCTGACAAAACGAAGACTGTATCCATTGAAAACAATATTCAGCACTCACTTGTCCCGAGTAATTTTTCTCCACTAATTTTGTATGCTTCCCCTCCACCGGAGCGGGTAACGGACGAGGGGGAAGTAGCACCTCAGGGCTTAGGCCCGGCCGGACCCTTGTTCGCCGAGGAGGACTGTTGGCCTTCTCTGCCCCTCCTGGAAAGGCTACTGCTGTTGCTGCTGGCCAGCTTGACGACCTTGTCCTCGCTTCTGGGATCCATATCTCCTCTGGAACGGTTTCTTCAAACCAACGGCCTTCAATGTCTCTGCTTCTGTCTTCATGTGGGCCATTTCCTCATCTGCATGCTTCCCGAAGAGCGTCGACCCAAAGAACGGCAAATTTGCGAATCTCTGCTGCGCCTCCGGTTTGAGAGAGGTAAGGCGCAACCAGGAATGGAGTCTTGAATTAATGCCATGGCAATAACCATGAGCCGCCAGGAGAGAGGCTTCCGCCGTTGAGCTGATGACTTGATTGGAGACCATCATGCCCTCGTTCAATATCTCCTGGAAGTCTTCCCTCCTACCCCTCGGGAGGAGCTCGAAAAATTGTTGCAGAGATTCCCACAAAGCACGGTCATAGTGACCCAAGAGCGCTGAGGAACTCGCTGCTTTCATTTATGTGGCAGCCGTGCCGCAAACTTTCTGTCAGGCTATATCCATCCGACGGCTCACCTTGTCCGGAGGCACCGTAGAAGACTGAGCATTAGCATGCGGTTTCTTGGCTGCTGTCACGATGACAGAATCCGACCTCAAGAACGCCGGATCAGAATCCGGGGGCCTGTACTTCTTTTGCAGCCTAGATGGCGCCGACTTCACCGAAGCCGAGGTCAGAAACAGCTCCATGGCCGGTTCCTCCAGTCCTGGCACCAAAGGCAACAACGGGCGAGACAGATGCAGTTTGTGCAAAGTTTCAAATATCACAGAGGTAGATGGAGTGGGTACCGACAATGTGATCCCTAACTTCGCTGCCCCCCTCAGCAGCACCTCCTGAAACGTCACAATGTCGTCCACAGGTGACACCCTCGTAGGAGGGGAATCCGATAACATTGGAGAATAGCCCCGGTCACTTGAGTAGCCCGTGTACCGGGACCGCGACCTGTCTCTCCGATGGCGGTGACGTGACCTTGTGGAGGAGCGGTGTCTACTGCGAGTGCAATCCCTTCCTCTAGACCTTGATCTAGATCTCCTGGACTTCGCTGGAGCCGCCGGTCTCAGAGGAGCCGGAAGCGTAGGAGCCGGAACCTCAGGCCAAGGTGGTGGAGATCGGGGAGGCGGTGGAAGAGGAGGCAGAGGCGGTAGTGGAGGAGGGGGAATCGTCGCTGGAGGAGGAGGCTTCCGATAAGCAGGCATCCTCGGAGGCAGCGGTGGAGGTGTAGGCGCCTTGGGCCTAGAAGGTGAGTAGGTTTGAGAATACTCTGAATCCGGTGCCCTCACCACTCTCCTCTTCTGAGAAGGTCTCAAAGAAGATGTCCTGGAGGCAGACCTCTCTTTGGACGAGAGCCGGTGCCGCCGCGACCGGGAGCTCGCCAATGAAGACGACAGACTGACCACTGAGGCCCGGGACACCGTCCCGGTCCTTGAACGTCTCCTTGACGTCGATTTTTCCTTCCTCGACCCCTTAGACTTTCTACTCCTCGACGTCGATGCACTCTTCGACGTCGAACGTAGTCTCTTCGACTTGCCTCTTCTCGACGTCGAGTGTCGTGTCGTGTCGACATTGAACGGTGGTACAGCCACGACCGCGAATGTCGTCACCTCCTTGACTCATCACGAAGTAGATGGTGTGTCGACGCCGGTGAAGTCCTCGACGTCGACCACGTCCGAGGTCTCGACGTCCTGCCTCGAGGTCGAGCGGCAACGCCGCTTGGACCCAGATCCCTGGGTCGACGGAGAGCAGATGGTGGTCATACCTCTCGACACCGACGTCAAAGCTATCGACGTCGACCGGGATTTGTGCCTTTTCTTGACTGGGGAGCCCCCCAGAGGCAGAAGCACGGGCAGAGGATGATGATCGAGTCCCTCCATGCCCAGAAGTCCTACCTGGTTCTTCATGTCTCCTCTGCTCCAGGGCCTGGAGACGAATCTTCTCCCTGTTAGGCAGGGTCCTCCTGGAGAAAGAGTGACAGATATCACAGGAGTCAGGGACATGGGTGGAAGGGAGACAGAGTATGCATACTCTGTGGGGGTCAGATTTAGCCTTCTTCCTACCACACTCGGGGCACTTGTTGATTAAAGCTGCATTATTGACAGAAAGAGGTGGTAAAACTGGATAAAAAAACACAGCAAGAGGAAGAGTGAAACACTTAAAACACTGGAAAAGTGCAAAAAAATGACGATATACCCAAAAAGGGAGAGCTCAATGCTCCAGGGTCCTGCTAGCAGGAGCCGGAAAAAAGAACCGGATTTTGACTATACACAGAGATCCCCTACTACAGAACTGAAGTGGCATGGAGTCATTGCAGCAGGGGAGGAACTGGACTGCTGACCCTCATCCTGAGTGTCCTAAGGAACCCTATTTGTTATTTGAACAGCATCAGAGTCCGAAACAAGAAGAAAATAGAGCCTCTGCTGATAATGGACTCATGGTACAGGCACCAGGTAAGAGTCAAGCTACATAACAACCGGTTGCACTTTTTGATCTCATAGATCGACATTCGCCGAGCTCGATTCGATGGCGATTCGAGGTCTGACATGGGCACTGGTACCAGGTCTTCCATAAGCGAGATGGAAACCAGTGTGGATATTGGTGCCAGTGTGGAAGCCTGCAACTGAGTCAGTACAGGCCCTGTAACTGGCAGGCAGAGGGATTCAGAATCACAATAAAGATAAGCAGCATGATCTCCTTAAGGTCACTATCACCTGTG
Organism: Lissotriton vulgaris; assembly: GCF_964263255.1. Classification (NCBI taxonomy): domain Eukaryota; kingdom Metazoa; phylum Chordata; class Amphibia; order Caudata; family Salamandridae; genus Lissotriton; species Lissotriton vulgaris. Next base: position 134,660,808 of record NC_141697.1, on the reverse strand, counting down.
GGGTTAACAATGGCCCGGGAAATTCTAGGCGTGTCAAGATCAGCTGAGGACTCTGTTCTGAAACCAGGGACTTCACAGGAGTGAGAGGTTTATCTTGACGTCTTGGCACTTTCTCTTTCGAGCTAGAATGAAGCGATGAGGTTGAGTTGTAGTTCGTGTTTGTGTTAGCACTTGGACTTTGACTTATCTGAAGAATTTGCACAGAAAGAGGATTGTTTGCAAGAATGGCTCTGTGACCAGTACTTACACTGTGCCGTGGAGTGAGACCTGCACTGTCACCCCAACCTCCTACTCTAGGGTTTGGCGATGAAGAGTTTTAACTCCTGATCCTAGTTAGTCTTCCGTGCATAAGGGCATACATGTCATAAGATTGAGTAACAACAGCAGCCCTGGCACCAAAGACACACCTTGGGCAGGTCTGTAGGTTTGTGACGGACATCTGCATCTGCTTCCTCTAGTCTCGGTACAGCTTGAAGCCTGTAGTTTTTGAAAGGGTCATAATTCCCTAACACACTGTTTGATAGTTTTGGACTTCATTGGAAGAATTACAAAGTCGGAAGTAGAGTTCCCGATATGGGTTGGAAGGTACGCAGAGAAAGGAATTGACATCCGAGCACAGGGGTAAAGTTTGCGGCTCCTCTACATCACTTCTGAGACGGTACGCAGCAAACGTGGAGCCGGATAATGCCACTTGATGCGAAGATGGAACACTGTTGTTGAAATTGTTCATATTCAGTCTGGTGCCTGGCGATATTAAAAAGTTGTCTTTATTTAGAAGCACGTATAAACAAAACGAGAGAAAGGAAAGTCGCTGCTTCCACTCTTATTCCCCATGGAAATAGCAAGTAAACAACGAAAGAGTGAAGCTAGAAAAGCAGAGGAGCTTTTAAATGGAATCACCCATTTTTGTTAAAAGAGCCCTCACTCACCAACCTAGTTGGTGACATTCCCCTAGGCGCTAGCACCCATAGCAACAACCCATTGCTATGGGTATTAGCGGTGAGGGTGTATCATGTTGAAACACTAGTTACGAGTACAGGCCTCATGAGCAGTGCTTTCTATTCAGCGACAGCCCTTTCCAAATGTGGGTACCTGACATCAATTGGTCTGTGAAGCAGTAGAGCTGCCACGACTCTCGTGACACTGAAACATGTAGCTGAACTGTTGTGTCTGGAAATATCTGATGAGATCTGGGATGGACAGGCTACCTTTGTCTAGGTACCTCCATGCTAGCCATCCTGTTTCTGCTATTGTGTTGCCTCTAAAAGTAAAAGTGCCTTTTCCCTGGCTTTTATCATAATCTCCTTTGTTTTAAAGTCACTGAAGCATGTGAAAATGTTGGGAGGGTTGGTTCGTTTAATTGTGGGAACTGATCCTATAGGTTCATCTAACTAAACAGCCTTCCTATCCTTGCTGTCCAAGATCAAGCTAAACAGACACTGCACATAGGCTTCTATTTTGGAGGCTTCTGCTCCAGCAGGGACATCACTAATACAAATTTCTAGTGTTATTATCTCTTCTCCGAGTCTTCTAGATGGTTGTAGAAGTCTATATTTTGGTCGTTGACTGTCTAAGAACTAATGTCCCGTACTTCCCTCATGTGTGCTGAGGAGATATCTTCTCATAAGTTATGTAACATATCTTCCATAAAAGAACTTGTGATGGAAGCATCTTCTCTGCTGGGTCATTTGTGATGGGGCCACATCAGTGGCCGTCTCGAGGCCAACTTTGGTGAAAGGATCAATTTTCGTTGCTGCGGATCTCAAGCATTTTGCTTTCCTAACTTTTGACACCACCATCATGAAACCCAAATCTTTTCTACTCAGGCTTCTTACTCTGGCGCTGTGGTCACAAATCAGGTTGGGCCGTTAGGCTATTCTGCTAAGGCTCTCAAGTACTAAAAGTAAAAGAACAAAGAAAAAAAAACACTTAGGGGGTTGCCTATCTTAGCCTCAACACCTGGGAACAAAGTTGCCCCACAGAGTATTCCAGAGTAACGCTGCCACGCGGATTCTCCCAGATGTCTGGGCAGCTATTCTTGCTTGATTAATTTCCTTTCCTGCAGTGCGATTACCTTCTTTAGGGAGGCGGGCTGGTGTCTTAGCTGCAAGTCCTCTGAGTGATATTTGAGCCACCACAGTAGGGCACCTCATCTCAGGTCATTCAGGGCTCCTTCCTTCCTTTTTTGTCGATGTCTTAGCAATGGCATCATTATATCTGTGCCTTGCAGCAGCCACCATTTTCAGCCTGTTGCTGTCCCAGTCTATTGCTGGCTCTTCTACAATCTGGCCCGATCTGCCACCCTCCCCGCTTTTCCTCTAGGTTACGGTCCATGTTTACTTCTGGGGGAAGATGGGCCCTTACCACACATGGGTAGAAGGTTTGATTGAAGAAAATGCAAAGCTGGTTCAATAGGCTTACACATTAATTATTCATTACCAAAACATTGTAAAATAAAATTGTAGTGCAAATAGAGGAAAACAACAAATGTGCACTGACCTTTGTGTGGTTCATAACTGAGTGGTCTTGCAAGACTTGCTTTAATGTCAAAAGACTTTTTAATCGTACTTGGTGTATCCGCTTTCTCACCCATGAATTTGAATGGTGTAAAATCTAAACACAGAAATAAAAAATAAAATAAAAAAAGAGGGGGTTAAACAATGCTGCAGAATGGCAATATACAGAACTGAAATTGTAGTTCAGTATACATTTTTTTTTTAAGTTTTAGGTTTATGCTCGATGGGCTTGCACTAACCTAGGCAATTCTTTGGACAAGTGGGGCACAAAAAGGGAAAGGTGCAAGTTTCTCCTTCCCAATGGTGCCTTTCTGGGGAGGATCCCTGAGCAGAAATTTTATACTAGCCCTCGGGTCCGCAAAGCCTACACAGAGGGTCTGCAACTGCTTAGAAACTAAAACATTAACGCTTTGATAAAATGTATATAAACAAAAAAGCAAAATGTAAATGTGTAAGAATATTAAAATTGAAAAAGTTATTATTCTCAGATAAATTAATGGGAGCATTGCAAGTACATAAAAAAAAAAAAGTACAGTATGGACAGGAGTGGCCTCTAATAAATTTAGAAAAGCTCCAACCTTCCCATTTAAACAACTATTGATATTTGTTAGATTTGGAGGTCTATAGTTGGCACAGGTAGGTACTTGTGACAAATAGGGACCCTTGCCTCTAGTCAGGGTAAGGAGGTACATGCCTATAATAACCCCTGCTCACCCCCTTGGTAGCTTGGCACAAGCAGACAGGCTTATCTCAGAGGCAGTGTGTAAAGCATTTGTGAACACATACAGTAATCAAGTGACAACACTACAGATGGACGCCACACAGGTTTTATATCCAAAATAAGTATACTTTACAGTATTTAAACACAAGACCATAAAAACCAAAAATCCACAATACTAGTCTCAAAATGGTAGTTTTAGCTTAGTTCTCTTTAGTTCTTAAAATGCGACACTGAGTAAATGTACCTTAAGAGGCGACACGCAGGGCAACAAAAGTGTTGCAAAGATAGAAATGCGGCAAAATCCGGTGCAAAGAAATAATAAACGTTCAAGTTCTTCCTGATGCGACACGCTTCTCCGATGATGCGAGAAGTCTTGACTTGATGCGTCAGTTGCAGCAGCGACCCCTTTGTTCTGTGATGCGACGACAGCGGCTTTGGCGGCAACACTCTTCTCAGATGTTGCGAGACGCTTCCGTTCGATGCAACAAATGCAGCGGCGACACCCTTGTTCGGTGATGAGACAGCAGCTCCGACGGCGACACACTTCTCCGTGAATGTGAGAGGCTTTTCTGGAAGCGGTGCAATGCGACAACTACAGCAGCGATATTCACGATGCGCGGCAGCAGCAGCGACAGCGACACGCTTCTTTCTCTTGAGTCACACTTCCAGCTCCTTGAGACACGCAGTCCATCTGAAAGCCCAAAACAGCAGCAGGCACTTCCAAAGAACTCTGGGGAGCTGGGGGTTGAAGTCTGTTGTCCCTGAGACTTCAGTAGGAGGCAAGCTCTTTTCAGTGCACACAAAGTCCTTTCTTTGGCAGTCAGGCAACCACTGCAGGCCAATCCCCCCAAGCAGCACTTCAGCTTAGGGATAGTCTCTCCTCAGGTTCCTCTCCTCAGCAAAGGTTTCTTCTTGTTGTCCAAAAGTGATCTAAAGTCTTGGGATCAGGGTGCTAATACTTCTACCCCAAAATCCTTTGTCCTCTGAGGGCAGAGGGGCCTTTGCCCAGTCCAAACCAGTTCTGGAGCACTCTGTTTACATGACTTCTTTTTTTCTTTCACAGTGCAGTGCAGAAACATCAGACGGCCCACAGGAGGTGGAGCCAGCAATGTGAGGGAAAGCACAGCCCTGGAGTACTTTGTTGACATAATTCCTTCTCTCCTTTCACAGTGCAGGGCAGAGACATCAGACGCACCACAGGGGGTGGAGCCAGCACTGTGGGGGGGCAGGCACAGTCCTATTCAGGTCCCAGGTGCAACTCCTCCCTCCCATCTAAATGCAGATCTCTCCATTCACCACTGGGCGGACTCATTCTGTCTCCTGGAATCCCCCAGCCCTGTCACTTACAAACCAGACAGTCGATTCACAAACAGCCAAAGGCACACAAAGGTCAGACAAGAAACCAGCCACTTTCTAAAAATGCCGCTTCCAAACACAGGATTTAAAAACCCTCCTTCCTAAAAGACGTGTTATTAAATTCTGAGTTCAGGGATGCCAGACTTCAATTTTCTATCTTGCTCCTATGGGAAGATATGCAGGTAAACATTATACACAGTATTCTCCATTATAGCCTAGGGGCAAGATGGCCTTTCTATAGTAAAAAACGAAAATGGCTGTAATTCACTACCAGAGCATGTCACCCACACTAGTACATGCTCTACCTTTGCACCCTTCCCAGGGGGGGTACCTTGGGCCTTCCATAGGGGTGTCCAATGTGTACAGAAAGGGAAGGGTTAGGCCTGGCCAGTGTGGACACTGGTCAGGTTAGCATGGCCGTTAGCAACTGCACACAGGCACCGCGGCGGCAGGCCTGAGACACCATTTTAGGGCTACTCATGTGGGTGGCACAATCAGTGCTGCAGGTCCTCTAGTAGCATTTGCATCACCAGCCCTGGAACACTCAGTGCACTTTACTAGGGACCTACTGGTAAAACAAATATGCCAATCATGGATAACCAAACAATAACAATTTATACAGAGAGCACGTGCACTTTAGCACTGAACCAGCCCTGGAACACTCGGTGCACTTTACTAGGGAACTAATGGTAAAACAAATATGCCAATCATCCAATCACAATAACAATTTATACAGAGAGCACGTGCACTTTAGCACTGAACAGAAGTGGTAAAGTGCACAGAGTCCTATTGCCAACGAACCACAGGTCAGGAAAAATAAAGGAGGAAGAAGCAAAAAGTTTGGGGATGACCCTACAAAAAGGGCCATTTCCAACAGTACCCCTAACCGTGACCAGGAGCTGAATTGAATTTGAATTTAAAACATTTGTAAAGCGCAGCGTTCACCCTACGGTTTCTTGGCGCTATAGAGATAGGTCCAGCAACTCAGGGCAGAGAAAGCCTGGCGCAGAGAAAGTAGGGACAAGTTACAAGGAAAAGGCCTGTTTAAACAAAAAAGTTTAGATCTTCTCGAAAGGAGGAATAGTATGTAGCAAATCGTAGGTAGTCGGGGAGGGAGTTCCAAAAGGTGGGAGCCAAAGTTGAAAAATTGGCTCCTCCCCACTTTTTACGTTTGAAAAGTGGGATTTGCAGGAGGGATTTAGAAGAAGAACTAAGCTCTCTGACCGGAACATATTCGTTGATCAGAGAGGAAATGAAGGCGGGGGCAGTACCCTGGGGAGCCTGAAAAACCATACAGCCGGTTTTAAAAAGGGAGCGTTCCTTGATAGGAAGCCAATGAAGCTCCTTATGGAGGGGTGTAGAGTGATAGAAACGTGGGAGACCATACACCAATCGAGCCGCTTGGTTCTGGACCATCTGGAGCTTCCGCAGGCTGTATGCAGGGATGCCGTTGTACAGGGCATTGGCATAATCCAGCCGCGAAATCACCAGCGCGGACATGATCAGTTTGAGTGCCTGGGGAGAAAAAAAACGGGAAACAGTGCGAATGGTTCGGAGAGTGAGGAAACCGGAAGAAACAACAGAACTGATTTGTGAGTGTAAAGTAAGTTGGTTGTTCATTTTGACACCCAAGGTTTTAACTGTGGAGGAAGGAGTGGGGGAAGGACCAAGAGAAGAGGGCCAGAAGAGAGAGTTCCAGGGACTGGAAGAACCAACTCGGTTTTGTCCGGGTTCAGCTTGAGATGGTTGTGGTTCATCCAGTCCCTGATGAAAATCATAGTGGACTGGAAATTTGAGATAGAGAGGGGAGAAGAAGAGAGGTTAAAGATGAGCTGGAGGTCATCCGCATAATTATATACGGTGACCTCCAGCTGCTGAAGTGCAAAGATTAGAGGAAAGATGTAAAGATTGAACAGTAAGGGAGAAAGAGAGGAACCCTGGTGAACACCGCAGGTGACTTGTAGTGGGGTAGTCGTGAAGTCCCCCAGCCGGACCGCCTGGGTGCGGTCCCTCAGGAAGGAGGATAGCCAGACCAGGACTGAGCCCTCAATTCCCGCCACCTTGACACGTGAAAGCAAGATGGTATGGTCCACCGTATCAAAGGCGGTGGAGAGGTCGAGGAGCGCCAGAGCCTGATGTTTGTTGTAATCCATGCCCTCCCTGAGGTTGTCCAGGACCGACACCACGACAGATTCGGTAGAGTGCCTGGGGCGGAAGCCGGCCTGACTAGATGCCAGGCCCCCATTTGCTTCTACGTGGGCGCGGAGTACCGAGGTGACATGGCGCTCAAGCACCTTGCCCAAGTAGGGCAGCAGAGAAATGGGGCGATAGTTGGCTGAGATGGATGGGTCAGAGCTGGTAAGAAGATCAGATCCAAAAAAGGCACGACAACCCACGGCATTGTGTGCCCAAACCGACGGTGCCTAACCAACCCCTAACTTCCCAATTCACCTCTCAAAGTGGTGGTTGAACCCAGAAGTCTCCCTTCCTGCAGTGCTTTTGAAAACCGGAGGATCTCCATTGGAAACAACAGGGCATCCGACCTCGAAACAGTACACTGCACCCGGCCGCCCTAGTGCCGTTGAGGGTGCATCTTTGGTGCTAATTTGTTTCCCCATTTGTCCTGAGTTAAAGTCCAGGAGCTTTGCTCTCACAACCCAGTGGCCTGCTTGCCAGCAGCGGCCGACCGGAGGCCCTCTATCCACCATTGGAGAACATATCACTCTGCACCCGGCCGCCCTAGTGCAGACGAGGGTGTAACAAGAGCGCATCCTTGACCTTGGGGGAACCCTTGTTCTAACTCCAGAACCTTAACTCCAAAGACTGGTTACTTACCTAAAAAACGATAACCATATTTTCCTCCATAGGATAACATTGACACTTTTTCATGAAAAAGTTTCAAAGTGTGGAGTTTTGAAACCTAAATAAATTCTTTAAAATTGTACGATTTAACAAAAACACTTTTACTCACCTGTTTACAGGAAATGTCCCAGTGCTGCAGCCAGGCATGCAGTACTGTGTAAGAAAAGTAATCCAAAAGTAACTCACCTGCTATTTTACTGAAATTCCCATACAAGTCTGTGTACTGTATTTACAAATGATTGCATTTCTCTGAAACAATACTGTAAGTCCAACCATAGTACATTTACAATTGAACTCTATTACAATCAGCATTTAATACTGTAAAGTATTTATTGCTTACCTGTGCCAGGCTTGCTTGGTTTTAGAAATAAACAACTAAAAGATCATTTGTATACAAAAACAATTGGTCTGAAGTTCAGTCTTTGAGTGTGTGAATTCAGTTTCTAACTGAGTGTGTACAACAAATGCTTAACACTATCCTCTGATACTACCTTACTGCTCTACCACACTACCACAAATAGAGAGTATGGTTATATCTAACTTTACCTTTGCCTACCTTTGGGGTTCCACTGGACTCTGTGCACACTATACATCACTTTGGTATAGTATATACAGAGCCAGCATCCTACAGATGTATATTGGCTGCACAATTCTTAAGGTTCATCTGCGCATACAGCAACACATTAGGAATGTCAGTAATAAGGATCAAGCGCACACTGTAGCACACCATTTCAAAGAGCTTCATGGGGGCAGGGAAGAGAATCTTAGCTATTCTGTCCTGGATATGGTCCTCCGTAGAACATGGTGTGGGAAAAGAGAACATAGCCTAGGACCACTTGAACCCAGGTACATCCTCATGCCTAACACTACAATTCCAATGGGGTTGAATATTGAAGAGGACTTGTTCATACATTTATGAGTTGAACAAGATTTTGTGATTTGTTAAAAGTACCTCGGCTATGTTCCAAGTTAAATGGCATGTAGAACTTTCTTTTTGTAATCATGCCAGTGGATTGTACCAGGATGTCTCCTGACAGAGCTGCCTGTAAACTAGCTATGGATAAGTGGGGGATGTCTCTTCTTCATGACAAAATAATAAGAAAACAGGACAAGGGGTATGTTTCCAAATAAACACATGCTGAGCTGCGACAAATGTTGTACAATAATGGTTTACCATACTGTGTCTTGCACCACTATGACATGTTTGAGTGGAATACTTTACTTAGCGATGTACTGTGTCACAATTTCCTAATAAACCATGTTTTAAACAAAAAATCATGCCAGAGTATTAAGAAAATGTGAATGTATTTACTAGACAAGTTATTTGTCACAGGGGTAACCATATGATTTTAAAATTTAATTTTATTTGAAATCTAATTAATGAAGGGCTTTCAGTGTATTCTGTCTTCCTTCTACACCTTATTGTGGGGAGTTTTTGAATCAACTTGCTCTGTAGGTGTGTGTGTGAGGTGGTGAAATAAGCCCACTGGGGCCCAATTTTGAGATGAGGCAATGTGTGCCAACCATGTGGTCTTAAGATTTTGGCCCACTGGGGTCCAATTCCAGAACGGAGAGTATGCTGTTGAGTGCAGGATCGACTCTTGTGGGGCACATGCTCTTATTTGTTTTTAAACCTATTTTTAACGGCAATTTTGATGGAGTTTAGGATTTTATTCTCGATATTTATGGTATGCAGAATCTTTGCACACTTCCTGTGTTTACAGAGCCTGTTTGCACACAACTGTTTCGCAAATTACCATGAATTGCACATAATTCTGTTTTACTTTTGAGTAATTTTGCACATTATTGAAGGAGCTTATGGCGGAATGTTGTACTGAAAGGTACCAGACATTATCAAAATGTGATACTTTAGATTTCTTAATATGTATTTATAACCTAAATGTTTTTACAATGAGGATGAAATTGTAGATAAGAGACACAGTGAACCTCACAAAGAAAGTGATTCTTAATTTCCATGGATTTCGATTTGCACATGTCACATTAGGAAATGTTAAGAAGACGCTGAATGGCGGAGTCTGCATGAGTATTGAACAACAGGACCCCGTCAAAAGTGAGGTCGACCAGACGCTCTCTAATGTTTTCTGGGAAAACAGCATCGCATAGTCAAGCATGGCGACGGAGAGCCAAAGAAGTGACCATAGCACGATCAACAGCATCAGCAACATCCAAAGTCGCACTAAGAATAAACGCACCCAACTCTCTACCATCCAACACATGGCCCCGCAGATCAGCACGGGCCCCCTCATGAGACCTAAGAAAGAAGGGACTCGACAGAACCCCACAGGCTAGAAATAGCTCTGGTCAGCACACACAAAGTGTTAAGAGCCCTCAAGGCAGCACTTGAAGAAGCAAAGACATTACGCCCCCACAAATCAAACCACCGGGCCTCCAGAGATGGAGGGAACACCACCACAGGCAAACACGGAAAGGCATTGCGCAGTAGAGCGCCTTGAGTAGAAGGGTGGAAAGAAAGACAGACCGGGATGTGCGGAGCAGGACGATGACGGTGAAGTAGAGACAGAGTCCCGGATCGCCTGTGGCAGGGCATCCTTATGCCCCCATAAGAGAATTATGAAGTGACGCTTCAAAGGGAAGGAACAACTCCCACCCACCAGAGCCCTGGTGGAGAATCCCCAAGAGGTGGTCTGTAGGAAATGGAGTTACAGGTTCACCCTTCCTCAGAATACCAGCAGCCGTGGAAATAGCCAGAACAAAGGCAACACTGGCCTCATTAGGGCACTGCGGAGGAGAAAGTAATTCCTCCGTGAACCCGAGGGTGCTGGAGCCTATTTCGGATGCATGAGACTGGATTTGGATTAAATATACATACATATATTTGTGTGTTCACACACACACACACATATTATATATATATATATATATATATATATATATATATATATATATACACACACACACACACAAACATGCATGCACACAAGCACGCATACACACTTTTTTGCAGCACAGAATCTGGGTTAAAAGGAAGTTTGGTGTTCGAAACGGGCAACTTAACACAAATATCAAAAGCGGTGGGGCTCCCAGAACCAGCACCCACATTTGTAATATTAATAGGCAGCTGGGGCGCGTTTGGAGAAGGTTTGCTTGTATATTTTGCAGGCCGAATCATTCATTGACCTCAATTTTTTTTTAGACACACCTGTTGTCCTGTGGAATATGTTTTACAGTACGTTTGTCGCCGGAGCCCTGAGATGTTATTGGCGAGCTGAGAAGGAAGCGTGCGTACATGTTTGCCAGCCAGATGAATGTTTCCGACATGTTCCTACAGAAAAGTGTCTCCATATAGGGAGGGCCGTGCTCCACAGTTAAGTCGCTCAAGAGTGCCTCTGCCGTAGTCTTGGTTCTGTGCCGAATTCCCTGGACGAAGGCATGCAGAAGATCTATGTGGCTCATGGACAAATACAGACAGGGCCTTTTTCAGCAATAAGTTTCAGTGGTTATTTTGAAGCCGTTTTTTATTTGCTTTTACAAATAGGCACTCCTATTGCTTCTCCCTGAACCCGGATTCATGAGTGAAATCACTAGATAGTTGGCATGAGAGGGGCCGTGTGTAGTGTAGTTAGTACCTGGAAGAAGAAAGTTAAGGACCTTCGGTAAGAGTGCTTTTGGTACCTTCTTGACTGTTTCTTGAACTACCACATATCACCACTAATCCTTTATGTGTTCCAGAGTAGCGTGCTACTCGCCAATGAAGCACCTTAAAATCCTATCAAGGGGTAGCAAGCGCTATACAAGTACAAACCTCTTTCCCTCCTCTATCCCGCGACCTACCCTTCTCTATCCAAATAACTGAATAACATATATACTTCACTATAATAATTTTTTTCAACACTAATCCTTTATGGGTTCCAGAGTAGCGTCCTACTCGCCAGTAAAGCGCTTCAACACCCATCAGGGGTAACAGGCGCTACACGAACGCAAACTTTCTTCCCTTTTATCCCTCAGCTATCCTTCTCACTCCAAATAACGGACTAATATCCACCACTCAAATTACTTTCATATTTCACCATACTAATTCAGCACTAATCATTTATGGATTGCCTGAGTAACGCGAGTCAAAATTCTGATATCTTTCCGAATCCGAATCCAAATAACTGAGTAAGCTCTTAAAATTTACTTGCATTTTCACTATACTAATTCAACACTAATCCTCTATGGGTCCCGGAGTAGCGTGCTACTCTACGAAAAAGCGCTTCGAGGCCTCGTCAGGGGTAGTAAGCGCTATATAAATGCAATTACAATTACAATATATATATAGTATAGTATATATATATACAGATTAGAGGAAGTAGGGGTAACTGGCCTTGCCCTACAGTGGCTGACATCTTACCTTGGAAACCGTCACCAGGTAGTGGCACTGCCACCGTTTAAATCTAACATCAGAAGAGTGGCGCAAGGTCTTCCACAAGGGTCGGTCATCAGCCCTATCCTCTTCAACCTGTACCTGCGGCCCCTAGTTGCGCTGATCAGATCTTTTGGCATAGCGGTGACGAACTACGCAGACGACACTCAACTTGTCTTCTCACTTGAGGGCAAGGAAGCAGTGACACTTGACATCTTCCACCGCTGTATGCTCGCAACTGCGGACTGGCTGAATCAGAATTCGTTACAGTTTAACAGCTCCAAGGCAGAAGTCTTACACTGCACCACTGACCGCGTCCCTAGACCTCTTCCGCCGGATTTCTGGCCACCCTCCTTCCAAAGCACGACTGCGTCTACCACCTCGGTCCGTAACTTGGGAGTGATGTTTGGGTCCAATCTCCAACTGGATGCAGCTGTCAATAAAACAGTGAGTACTTGCATGGGATTGCTTCGTATGTTGAGAAAGGTCCTCCCGATGCTTCCCATGGACAATAGGCCAGAGGTGGTGAGGAGCATCAGCGTAAGCCACCTGGACTACTGCAATGCTCTATTTCTTGGTGCACCAGCTACCTTGATAGGAAAACTACAACGGGTGCAAAATCTTGCAGCCAAATTAGCGCTTGCTCGCCGCCGCCATGACTCCTCATCCCAGGCATTAAGAGACCTTCATTTGTTACCGATCCTTCAACGGATCGATTTTAAATCTCTATGTATTGTATTCAGGGCCCTTCACGGACAAGGCCCAGTACCACTTCAGCACATGTTCCATTGGTACATTCCGTCCAGATCCCTTTGTTCGGCTTCCGCCCACCTTGCTGTGGTGCCTAAAGTTCTTAGATCACGGCTGGGGGGCCGATCTTTCAGCTTTACGGCAGCCAGATTATGGAACACTCTTCCGCTAGGATTGAGAAGTATGAATGACCTTGTCTCTTTCAAGAAAAATTTAAAACACATCTCTTTCCTAGGACTGTATCTTCCTAGTTCCTAAATCAGTAGGGTGCGCAGCAGGATCCTTTTCAGTCAAAGCGCCAGGATACCCGTGGGGTGACAGACACGCGCTATAAAAGATTACCAATACATACATACATACATACACACACACATTTATATAGATCTACACAAACACGCATACATATACACACACCCCCATACACACACACACAGATAGATATACACACACACACAGATATATACACACACATACATACATATATACACACACATATACATACATATATACACACACATATACATACATGGGGAACTCTACTGGCCCTTAAGGCTACAACCAGCTCCCCGCAATCAGCGGGAGCTGGAATTGTCCCCTCCCAGATAGAGCAACTAAAAATGCCGCTCCTTGTGGGCGGTAGCTATCTTTTCACCCTTTCAACCTATGCTTGCTCACACGTGGCGGGAGCATATTTCAGGCTCCTGTCGCTGGAAGCGGACTTCGTGTTTGCTCTGGCTTGGAGTGAGATTTAAAATGCTCCCACCTAGCAAGAGCATACACAGGTCTCCCTGCAAGAACTGGAAACCGCTATGTCCCGAGGGTGGGCACCCTGGGACATAGCATATGAGCCAGCATTGGGAGATGGGATCCCCAGGGTCATTAATGGCTCAAGAAGGTGTGCGGGGGGGGAGGAGCCAAGATGGCGGCGGAGACGGACGTGTAGTCGCCCGGCTCCCCAAGCCTGTGATTCCTGCGCCACTATCCTGACCTTAATCCTGCCACGGAGCGGTCGCAGGAGGACGAGAGAAACGCGCTGATCCCGGGGATGTTTCCCCGGTGTCCCTACCTGCCCGCTAGCTGACGAAATCGCGGTGCTGCTGCGATCGCCATTACCGAGCCCTGAGACCGGACCCAGTGTTGCTTTGTTCTGCCGGGGACGGCGGACACCCTGGAATCGACGGTGGAGCAGCTTTGATATCCCTCTCCCGCCGGCCTGGCGGTTGTGCTGGCGTCTGCTTTGACCCCCCTCTACTGAACGGTGAGCCTCGACCGATTGTGGGTCTGAATTGGCGTCCCTCCTCGGTGCGGCGCCGGGGTGAGTCGCGCTTCTCCTTTCCTGTCCGGACGGACCTGGCCGCCTTGGATTGCCCTGCGCGTCTCCCTCTTGGAGCCCGCACGAGGGGGGCTCCTGTGTGTCGTTACCTGTCGGTGGCTGACCCGCGTTCCGCTGGGACCGCATTTGCGCTGTCCGTGTGTGCTGGCCGGGGGGACCGGTGAACTCCTCGGGATGCTTATCATGGAGGCTGCTCCCTCTACAGAACTGGCGGACGGCATCTTGGCTCCTGACTGGCCTGCCCCACGCAGTCTCCAGGGAAAAGTGGATTGTCTCGATGACCCCAGGACTGTGGAGACGGTAGAACGCCAGCCTGTTTTCACCAATGCCTCTGTTTTTGCCGCGATCTCCGACTTGAGGGCGGACTGGCGCAAATGTTCCCAAGCGCTTGGGGCAAAATTGGATGGAGTCGCTACTGGATTGGAGAGTGTTCTGAATGTCGGTTCTTCTTGTTGCACCGAGCGCCCCCCCCCCCCCCCCCCCTGCATGGACGACGCTACATTGATTCCGCTGAATTGTACAATGGAGCAGCTTCCACATTGTGCTTACTCCAGCGGACCGTCGTTAGCCTCGCCTGTGGAGGCTACATTGTTTCCCATCCTGCCACGGTCCCCGCACTCGGATACTGTGTTGCTGTGTGTGTGCAAGGCTCGGCTGGCACGGCAACTGTCTACGTTGATTGTAATTGACACGCACGGTGCACCCTCACTGAGTTATTTTTTGCTACTACAGGCTGACATTGGGACGGTTTGTTTCTGGTATGCCATCGATGTGTGGGATGGGAGAGGTCCATTTTGTGCTTTGGGAACTTTGTTTTCTCGATGGCGGCCATCTTACCCCTTTGTCCATGCGGGGGCGGGACTACCTCCGATGCCATGCTCAGGGGGACGATTGAGATCCGGCCAGGGTTAGGGAGGTCCTCTCTGGTGTATTGTGACTGAGGGCGGAGTGGGGACCCGGGTTGGGACGCCTCCTCGGCGCGCGCCATTGCGCTGTGTGATTTACTCTCCTTATTTTTATAGTCTATGACGATCCTGTTTTCTTCGTGCTGTGAAGGGTGGGGGGTATTTAATGGACGGGGGTCACGGGAGTCTCTGTGCTTGGCCCTCACCGGATATTTTGTTGTTGACTGTGACAAATCCTAGCGTATGGTGGGGGCGGGCACGATCTGTCGTATGCTTCACTGAAGGGGTGGTCGCTCATGTGTTGCCCGGTAACTTGGCCGTGAATACTCCTGTTCTTCCCCCCCCCCCCCTCTTTATTGACTGTACTTTTGCTGCTTTGATTGCTCCACACGGCGTAGGGTTACGTGGACTGGGGGGTCCGGGTGACTCGATTCTGGGTGGGCTCCTCCCCGCCTTCCTTTTCTTTTAGGGAGTGGTAGAAGGGTTTACTCTTTCTTCCTCCCTATATTTCAAGTGTGAACTTCCTTTTTCTTTTCACCTTCTTTCTCTTCCTTTCCTTTCTTGATCTATATTTCGGGTTCTTTAATGGGCGACAGACACACTGCCGGGGGGGGGGGGGGGGGGGGGGGGGGTAGGCCGTAGCCTCCGCATTGATGTAGGGTGGGGGGGGGGGGGGGGGGGGGGGTATTTTTAGGTTTTCTCCTTTCGTTTCTATGGGCCTTATTTTTTCTAATTTTCTGCGCTTTTCTTACCTTGTTTCTGTTTTGGGTCCGCGATAGGGGTTAGCAGGGAGTGGGTGGCGCTGTGGGTGGGGCGTAAGTACTGATTGCAGTTCTTGTTGTTCCTTTACGCCGCCACATTGCTCGAGGGTTTGAATTTCATTGTTGTCCATTTGCTGATGCTGCCTGCTCATGTTGTGCAATTAATGTACGGACTCAAATCTCCTGCGTTCCTACTCTTCACTGACTATACTTTGACTGCAAAAACCTTTATAAAATTAACCTTCACTGCTCCTTTTCCTCGGCGACATAATCTCATTCTGTGTCATGTTCATTGATAGTAGCTGAATCACCTGATGACGCTGGGGAACAATATTGCTTGCACTTGTGCTTCAAATGTATCGTGGCCGGCCTGACGGTTGTGGGCCCGTATTTGTATTGCTTATGCATAGGCTGTCCGGAATTCGGTTTAAACTGAATGTAACTGACAGTACACTACCGGAGGAAAATCAGCTGACTCGTTTGAAACCGAGTGTCACCGATTTTCCTAGTTGTTGGCCACTTGGCCACTTGATGGCGCCAAAGCATTACAAGCATTGGCCTGCCTGTGGTCGCCTGGCACGGAGGTGTCAGGGGGAAAACACTGCTTCACTGCTTCTGCACCCGGGGAGCCGAGGTGTGAATGTCCCAAGGGCGAGAGCAACACCAGGTGGTAAGCAGATACACTTTAGAAAGCGATCCGATGAAGGCAAAGCAGGAGCAGGTCTCTCTAAATTGCAGAGATCCCACTTTGAAATTCGGATATTCCCTCTGAGGACGAGCGGCCTCACTCTAAGAAAACAACCAGCGTTCCACAGCAGGAATGAGAGAGGATGTGTGGTGTAACGGCCAGAACTTCATTCGTTGTAGCAGGAAATCGGGTTTGAATCTCGGCGCCCACTCAACATACTGTGATTCCAGGCAAATGAGTTAATTTCCCTGTGCCTAAAAACCATAAAAATGTGTGTGGCCTTGTGCAATGTAACTGGTGGCACTCCAATACTTTTAGGTCGAGTCAGCGCTTCATAAACATTATCAGACGCAAAACTCAGCCTGTTAAATGACACATTTTCAGGGGAAAGTCAGCGTCCGCATCCAAGCAGAAAAGGACAAAACTAAATATTCCACAGCTATTTTGTTACCCTTTCACTTCTAGGTAAAACATTTAAAACAAATACCGAAACTGAAAAGTACATGCAATTTAAAAAAATAACATCTGGTCCGTTTTTATTAATGGTTTACAGCTCGGACCACAACCAAAGATGCATCTGAGCAGCCAGTTAACTGATGCACATGCGTAGGTGCTTAGGAGAAATAAAAAACAAACTCTAGGGTTCTACAGGCACTGACAACGATTGTCTGATTTGTGCGAGGAAACAATGAACTTTGTTTACTGACCCTTCCTACTTAATTCTACCTGCTACCGGCACTGCTGCTCAGGCTGGCAACTAGAGCCACACTCTAACCCTGTGCAAACAGTGACCTGTGGGCAGGGGAGTGTGGCTTGTACCGTGGACAGAAAGTACAAGGCGAGGGGAGCACAGCCTTAGGCCAGTTATAGAGGACTAGGCTGTAGCGTCTTTCCTTTGAAACTAATGCGGAGATACCTCGCGGGGTCAGAGTTCAGAGCTTTACTATTGATACCAATTCACAGGAACAACAGGTGCATTCTTGAGCACCTCAGCAGGTTGAGCGCCGCTTCCAGAGAAACGTGGTGACAAAGAGGTATGTATTGCTGTAGGGCCAACCTAACTATTGCGTCGAGTAATGTTATTTATAAAGGGCAAGAAGACAACTCAGTGTGTTTTGTGCACACACATATAGTCCTTTTTGGTTAATATTGTTTTAGGAGAATGCATGTGAAAAGTAGCTTCTTTGGAGAAAATTGGTTTTACCTTTGACCGTTTTTAGGGTTTACTGTCTTGGATAAGTGTTTTTTTATTTGTGTAGTGGCTGTGCAGCTTTTCAGAGTCTGCGACGCAGCATGTCTGTGGTAATTACACTTCTATGCTGAACTGTAGAAAATACTAAGCAACTCCCACCCTCTTTTGGAGGGAATCCCCCTTCTTGGATTCATCTTCGCCATCCAAAACGAGCAAAATGACGCCCATCAATTTCATTGACCTCACCTGACCTGGTAACCTTCCGCACATTACATAAATTAGTCCATCCTCCATGATTTCAGTGTGCTCACCCTCTAAAACGAGTATTTCGAGTCTTAGGGCGAAGAGGTGTGCGGAGGTAGACAAAATTGGTGAGGGTGTTCAAATGGGCAGCAGGTGCCAAAACTAATTCCACGAGAATTTTGAAAATCCATCCGCTTTCATTGTATTGCTGTAGAATTAACAATCTATGAGGAATTACACACAGTTCAAAATCCTACAAACATCTACATGTTCTGCATGCATCTCTGCATTAACTGTAAACTAATATGGTAATACACTGCCTCTTCCTCCCCATCATACTGATGCCTTTTATTTTTGCTTTCGTTTTTAAAACATAAATAAAAGGCTTTGTCATTTACAATGCCAATAGCTTAAACTCGCATAAATGCGAGACCTATTGCATTGCAAATGCTTGTTAAATCTGAGCTGCAGAATCAAAGGACAATGGAAAGTATTTCATGACTTTATTAAGCTTCTGAAATGTAGAGCAGTATACAATTTCTGAAGAAAAATTAAAAAAGCAATCATAAAAGCGAAGCGTTCCATAAACACTGGCAAAACACTGTTTCAGTTGTTTTTTATGGCGCGAAAATGAATAAACACTGAAAAGCACTGTTTTTTTAAGGTATGGAAATCACTGGAAAACACTGAAAAAACACCACCAGAATTTACCAAAAATAGAAACTGAAAACAGGAAAGCCTACTTATGCACAATAAAAGGTTTACAAAAATTTTTTAAAAAAAACAAAAAGGTGTGCGGGAGTGGGTTAGGTGTCCCCTTCCCTAATGAATATTATAGCTGGAACCTAGAGGATGGGTTCCTTGGGGGTCGAAAACGGGCCAGCAAGGGGGGTGGGGGGCGCATACCCTCCCTCACTGTCGCAGTCAAAGCAACAAATAGAACTGTTTTTGCAAGAAGGTATAGGTACATCTATATCTATAATGAAGGAAATTAGGTTATTGAAGATATGGGTAAATATTTCAAATGAGCAAACAGTGTACACATTTAGATTTTTATCATTTATTGCTGTATCTGTGGCGCGTCTATGTATTGCTTCATGTTGGCTCCAAAGGGAGGCTCCCACAGTTGAGATGTGGAGGGCAAAGTGTTATGTTTTTAATATGGAATATAGTTTATATGCCTTAAAATCTGCCAAACGGTAAAAACTTGGGATTTAGATATGTGACTATTATACAGTATATGAAATGATCTTTTGATCTAGGTTGTTTAGTGATAATATGATCATAATCTATTCTTACAGACTTGTTAACAAACAGTTTAAAGGGGTGAGGGGGAGCTAGCCGGCATCCGAGATGGCTGCCCGAGTCCGGAGCTCCTCCGCCCAGACAAACGATCCTGCATTTATCCTGGTTAGTTGCAGCTCTATTTTGACAAACTGCAGCACCGGAGAGTGTGCTCTCACTGAGGGCTTGTATCCTGCGACTCCGCTCTAGTTTGGTGCCCGCAGAGCGAAGATCGAGCGATCCGGACTGAGACGCGCGGCGGGACCAAGTTTCACGCTTCCTGCGGCGGAGATTGAGGCCTCTGCTACAGAGGCCCCTGGAGACACTGCGCTGCAGTTTGAAGCGGCAGACTACTGGTACGGCGGTGAGTGAGGGTGCGTGGACTTTAAGGGGGGCACTAAAGGCTATAGTGAGGACCCCGGAAATCGGGATTCTCCCCCCTCCTCGAAGATCGGACTACTGACGCGAGGCCTACAGCGCCGCTGCTGGGATCACTGCAAAGGGGCCTACACGTCGGAGGACACGCTACTCTGGCTGAGGGCCCTCTCTGGCCTCCAGTAGCCAACGCGAAAGTGCTGCCTGCTGTGGTGCACGCTAGTGATAGCGCAATTCGACCAGAGGCCGCTCTCACCCCTGACTGCCCGGGCTGTGGACTTATGCTGTGTGGGGAACCGCATATGTCATTACTGGCGCAATTTGGAGCGATTGTGGAGCCTTGGCAAGGAGCGAGCGCTGACTGGCCTTGCTGAGTGTGCCCGACCACGCACGTGCTGATAACGTCTTGTCCTAAGCACAGCGGCTGCCACCCTGACGTCTGGGCCTACGCCACATGTATTGGAGCTGATTCAGAGGCAATAGACTCTGCCTTTTGACTGCCTGCTGCTGAAAGCCTCAGTACTAGATATTGTCCATATCGTCTCAGCATACGCTCTACCATATCCCCAGGTCCTTGCTGGACGCCTCACAGCTGTGTAACCACCTGCTTCCCCAGGTCATACTTCTGCTGTGGAAACTCACTCATTCTTCCTCTCCACACTGACGCGATCACTCCCTTCAGGCACCGAGGTTGCGCCTGGAGTTGTATCCTGCTGAGGACGAATTTGGAGTGGGACTCAGTAATCACGACCTGCTTTGGGGCGATCTCCGACTGAGGCCTTGCTCCTGCGGAGAGGGGGTGCACTCCAGATTGATATGCGACGCTCTGACAGGACGCAATCCAAGCTTGCCTTCGGCCCCAAAGGTCCTAAGACGTTGGAGGACGCGGGTAGAGGTGGAGCGGCGGATAGGTCCACGACAGACGTGGCGCAACAGCAGGACTTACGTAGGATTCTTCTTGCCATGGAAAAAACCAGACAAGGGGGTATGGCTAATCTGGGCACGAAAATAGACGCTCTTACATACCGCATAGATCATATGGCCGAACGGCTCGACAAACACGCGGAGTGGATAGATATGTCAGAGCGCCGGCTCACCGAGGTAGAGGAGGCCCAGGCCGCACTTGATTCTGAGAACAAGCAAAATCGGCAGAGCCTACATCGATGTAACCTGTGTATCACGGGCCTTTCAGAAAACACCATGACAGGCAACATGGAGTTATTCATGGAAGAAACTACTTGGGGACACAGAGTTTTCATCCATGTTTATTGTGGAAAGGAAGCATCGCTCATTGGGCCCACGACCCAAGCTGGGGGTTTCCCCCCGGCCCATCATTGCCAAACGGTTACATAATCGGGACCGCGACGTGGCTCTGAAACTGGCCAGAGAACAGCAGCCGTTACAATACGAGGGCTTGGTTTCTGTCCATATATCCAGACTTTACGGCCAGGGTGCAGGAGGGCCAGAAAACAGTTTGCTCCTATGAAGCGCCAGTTACGTGAACTAGGCGCAGATTATGCGATGTTATATCCGGCAAAACTATGCATCAACAGACAAGGGAGATCCATGATCTTCATGGACCCCAAGGGCTACAAAAGGCCCTGAAAGACTGGCAGAAGGAGAAACGCTCGCCGAGGAAGGAAGACAACGCTTGGGGGGGGGGGGGGGGGGGGGGGGGGCGGGGAGCCCTTGGAGGAAGCAGTACTGAGTGCAACCTTACGTGTATTTTCTAATGCTCTGGCATTACACTGAAGGTCGTGTTTGGTGTACGGGGGGAGGCCGGGGTGAATGGCCCTTATTATTTTTGCCGGTATGTTTCTTGGTTTGGGGCCCTGTCTTTGGCCCAGCAACCAATGCTGGAGGGAACGACCTACTCTACAGGTATCCTTTATTACACTCTTACGGACTAATTACCATTTTGAATTCAGACAATGTAAGATGACATTCCGTTCCCGTGTCTTATAGGGTTTATCCTTGCTTCTTAAAGCCTCACTCTGTTTGAGAGAACTCACCCGATCTTTGCAATATTGCTCATTGCCTTGGGAGCCCTCCGATTCTGTGTGTTTTTGCAGTTTGCGATTTTTCATTTGTGGAATGGGATTTTTGGCAACTTAACACTGTGTGGTATTGACACCCTTCTATTTCCTTGATTTCTGGGACGGAGGGGCGAAGGGGGGCATTGAATTTGGTTTTGTTTTGAGTGATTTTTGCAAATGTTATTGTCGACTACATCTGCCCCCGTGTGATGAACACTGATTCAAATGTATATTCAGGGGGCGGGGAAGGACTGAATGAGATGGGGCGTGTGTTTGTGAGTGTTTTAATGTTGGGGTATGAGTGGGGCTTGGAGAATGGTTTGGTGGGACGGAAGGATGAACGCGGCCTAGTTGGAGACGAGCAGGCGTGGGTGGGGGGCTGGGACGGGGAATCCATGGGAATTGTTCTTATGCAATGTTGTATTGGTTATCCAGTTTTAAGGCAAACAAGCAAGATTTACAACTAGGCAGAAATGTGTCCACAAATACTCCTACTTTACACTAGACATGGTAGGGATGACCCCTCCACCGCTCACCATGGCAGATGGCACAACAGGTAGGGGATTAATCTCCTGAGATTCCTGACTGGAATGTACGAGGGAACTGAACGACCACCGTAATGTGCGCAAAAGTCCTTCAATAATTTAGTCAGACATAGGGACATTGCTGTCTTGCAAGAAACGCATCTCCCATTAGATAGTCCCATCCTCCGATACAGAGGACTCAGGGGCAATGTACACGCAGCCAGATTTACCACACATGCCAGAGGGGTCTTTACTTGGTTCAACCCAAAGTCCTCCCTAACATGGACGCCGCTAGTGACAGACAGCGATAGTCGCTATGCGATCACAGGCTGCTATGGCAAAGGCGCGGACATGTGCATAGTGAACACTTACGGACCCAACTGGCGACAAAGATTCTTATGTAGTCTGACAAGATTACCTGCTATGGAGGGGACTTCAATTTGACACAACACCCTGGGCTGGACAGATCGGATGGTCCCTTCGACCTCTGCACGGACGCCGTCTGTGCAACTTACCAATATGGACTTGGTGGATGTCTGGTGCCATAGACACCCGACGCAGAGCGGGTTTACGCACTATTCAGCCCCCCATAATATATATACGAGAATAGATTACTAGTTTGTGTCCTCTTGCTTTCTCCAGAGCGTGCGAAGTCTTGCCGCGAACCTACTCTGATCATTCGCCAATCTTGATTACTTGCTCCATGCACGCCCGGCGGATCCCGCCTTTTGCCTGGCGCTTCCCTCCATATTCCTTGCTGGATCCGCTCTTTAAAGAGGAACTGCTGACAGCACTGGAGACCTTCTTCGAAACAAATGTAGGTTCTGTAGATACGTTTCAATTGGTTTGGGAGGCGTTTAAACTATACACTAGGGGGCTCACTATCTCCAAGCATGCAGGGGGTCTGAAGTCGATCAGGGGCAGACTCGAGTTGATGGAAAGTAAACTTTTAAGGATCTGGAGGCTTTGAGGTCGCAGGCTGGTGATGATTCTGTCGATCAGGAGATAGCGAGGGTCCTTCGAGAATATAATGATGAGGCGGATTCGGAAATCAAGCACCTGGGGAAGTATGCCACAGCCCGGAACTATTGTGAAGGTGAACGCCCGGTTTCTGTTCTGGCCTGACTAGCTAAACGCGGTAGGGATAGCGCCTCTATACCGATGCTGCGATCGGAGGACACGGATGTTCCGCTTTCAAATAAATAAATCGCAGAACGATTTCGTGATTATTACATGAATTTGTACGCGTCGAGAGGCCCCGCTCCAGAGGAGCGCATCGTGGATTACCCGTCACATATCGAGCTCCCGTGGCTCTCCGACCTGCATCTAGAATTCCACGCTCGACCATTTGATAGAGACTAGGTGGTTCTGGCTCTGTCGTCCATGCAAAGTCGGAGTGCACCGGGCAGCGACGGCCTCACATTTGCCTTTCATAAGGCTTTTTCCGAACTCTGGATACCACCACACTTACTTACTTTGTTTGATGACATGGCCAATTCGGGTACTATGCCGCCCTCCATGAGAGAGGCTACATTGTGGCAATCCTTAAACCGAGCAAGAACCCGAGCAATTGTGCCTCGTACCGCCCACTTTCTCTCATGAATGTCGACACAAAAATTTTCGCTAAGCTCCTTTCTAGCCGCCTTCAACCTTTGGTCACGCCCTTGGTAGCCCCAGAGCAGTCTGGCTTCGTCCCAACACGCAATCTTACATACAACATTAGAACTGTCTTCGCTGCCTTTCAGCACACGCGCCCGGAGGTGTCGGCTGTCGCGATCTTCTTGGACATGGAGAAGGCATTAGATTCGGTGGAGTGGGCGTTCCTGCATTAGTTCTGAACAGGATGGGAGTGGTACAGCTGTTCTTACAACTTCTGCCGGTACTGTATTCTTTGCCGACGGCGCGCATAGGACCGTTGGTCTCGGAGCCCATCGTGATAGGTAGAGGAACGAGGCAGGGATGCCCCCTCTCCCCGATACTCTATGCTTTAGCAGCTGAGCTCTGCAGGAGTATCATAGTCACAGAGGCATCCGCTTCCCTACATATAATTTAATTGTATTTACTTATGCGGACGAAACGCTGCTCTACGTTAGGGACCCCACTACACATCTCTCTCCAGTTCTGCGGGAGGTGGTTCTCTTCGGATCCCTCTCAGGCATACAGGTTAACTGGGCTAAATCTATTATGGTTTCCTTTGACGCCCTCCACAGAGAAGTTTGAGCCGGAGTATCCACTACAGCGGACTACTGAGGCGGTTAGATACCTTGGAATACGCCTCCATACTGACTCAGAGATCGTTCTTAGGGAAAACTATGGCTGCGCTATACCTAAACTAGAAGACGACAGAGAAATGGATTTCTCTTCCGCTATCACTAATGGGGCGTATTTCCCTAATGAAAATGGTGATACTTCTGCGGTTTCTCTTCCTATTTAGTAATATCCCTATGGTTTTGTCTTCCCACTTTTTTCGTAGGTTCCAATCCCTATTGGTTCATCTCGCTTGGGCGGGAAAACAGCCTAGGGTTGCCTGGAACGTCTTAAGACCATATGCAGCAGGAGGCTTGAACGCTCCAGACATGGAACTCTATTATCGCGCTGCGCAGAGTGCCCATGCTTATTCCTGGATACACGGCCCGCAGGACGGTCCTAACGTCCGTATTGAAAGGATAGTCGCGGATCCAACTCTTTTGCCAGTACTATTAACGCAGTTTCGAGATCGCCGTCCGGGCTTACTCGACTCTTTGAATCCGGTTATCCATGCTTGGCATTACATGATGGAGATTCAGGCATGCACATTACTGTACTCCCCGAGGGTGGAGATTGAATGGTGTCATTGGTTAGCTCCATGCAGGGAGAAGGGGGTAATACTGGCGCTTCAACTCGGAATACGCTCTATGGGCAACTTATTTATGGGAGGCACAGCACGAAAGTGGGACGATTGTCACCGATGAGATGAACCCCCCATTGATAGGACGTTTTCAGTTCCATATGGTGCTACATGCTTTGCGGGAGCTCCTGGGCGATGACATGGAGGAGCCGTTGACGATTGCTTCATTTGACTATGTGGTAGCTGCCAAGTCACCTTTGAAATTAATGACTTACCTGTATAGGATAGCCCAATCTGAAAAATACACTGAGTACACGAAGCCGAGATTAGCCTGGCAACATGACTTGTGCACTAAACTGAGTGAGGAACTGTGGCAGTACTGCTCTACTAGCACTAGGAAGATCTCCCTAAATGGGAGCCACAGACTCATACATTTTAAGTTCCTGAACAGGACTTACTATACACCAGAGAGGCTACACAGGTACCGCCTGTGCGAATCATCTGAATGCGAGCGATGCAGATCCCCTCTGGCGGATTTCCTGCATGTAGCTTGGACATGCCCCGCAGTTTTCCCCTTTTGGCAGGCAATCTATGGGGAAATTAACAGAGTTATGCTTTTAACCCTAGTCCCAGACCCACTGCTGGCCCTTTTGGGATATTCGAAACCCTTACGACCTGCCCAGAGGAGACTTGTTGATATGGCATTTCTAATTGCTAAGTGGTGTATTGCAAGATCCTGGATGAGAGGCCCGCTCCCCACTCTTAATTTATGGAAGAGGGAATTGATATACTGCTGCACACAAACTGAATTATACAGTGACCTAATGCCCCCGAAGAACAGGCCTAAGAATTTTTGGTCCCTAATACGACGGTACGTTAATGTCAGATACTCAGAACAGGGATTGTGAAGATGATGGAGACACCCAAAACAGGGAGGAAACTATAATAGGGGACGCCCATTGCAACTGCATTGACACGAATGCTATGACGGGCTGTGTGGGACGCTGAGTCACAACCTACGCTTAGGCGGTTCGCTCTGAGAGGCTATGATAGAGGAAGCCGGGAACGGCAGAGAGATTGGTCTTGTTTTGATGTCTTTATTGCGATGATTTATGCCTTATTGTTGATGCCATTGTAATGCTGTCATTTTGATACACTGCCAAATGTAATCATTCTCATGATTGTGCTATTTGAGGCTTGTGATTTGCCTTTTTCTTTGTTTCGGATACCTTTTATCTTTGGAATTGCAATAAACAAATAAAAAATAAAAAAACACAGTTTGAAAATGCAATAGGAATTGTACTTTGTTTGATTTACAGGGGAACAGTAGTATGCAACACTTAGCAAATACAGTACATTGGAATGAATAGGCTTTTTAAATAAATTGCAGGTAAGTTACTTTTACATTACTTTTTCTAACTCAGTGCTGGAAGCCTAGATTCAGCACTGGGACATGTCCTGCAAACAGGTGAGAGAACACGTTTTGGTTATTTGTACGATTTTTAAAGAATATCTTTAGTTTTTTGGAGGGAAAATTGTCAATGTTATCCTATGGAGGGAAAACAAGTTATCGGTTTGTAGGTAAGTAAACTAGAGTGGGAGTTAAGGTTCTGGGGGTAGACTCAGGGGTCTCTCAGAGTCAGTGATGCACTGTTGTTGCACCCTTAGCGGCCCTAGGGCGGCCGGGTGCATAGTGTTGTGGCACCATGTTCTCCTATGGAGGACAGGGGGGTCTCCGGTTGGTGGATGCTGGCAAGCAAGGCACAATGTTGTGGTAGCAAAGCCCCTAGGGCTTAGCTCAGGGCAGGTTGGAGACCAAAGTAGCACCAAAGGTACAGCCTTAGCGGCATTAGGGCGGCCGGGTGCAGGGTGCAGTTTTGAGGTTGGGTGTCTCGTTGTTTTCAATTGAGAATCTCTGGGACAAAGAAACACTGCAGGCTCGGGGAAGAGGATCTTCCAGGTGCACCCACCACTTCGAGGAGTAAGTTGGGATGTTGAGGGTTGGTTAGGCACCAATGTTTTGGGCACACAAGGCCGTGGGTCGTCTGGTGCAGGGGTGCCTTGGGACATCAGATTTTCTTACCCGCTCTGGTCGCTGTAGGGGGATTCTCTAGATTGAAGCGGCAGTCGTCATCTGGAGGCTTGAGGCAGGTCAGGGGTCGCCGGATATCGGGTCAGGATCACCGGGGGGGACCTACTCATGGTATTTTTTCACTCGAGCTTGGGCCGGGTTTCGTGGGTGCATAGGGGGCTGGATTCGCGGTTTCTCGTTGGCACCGGGCGCTGCAGTTTGAACAAGTCTGGTGTTCACTGGAGATTCACTCTTTGAAGTGAAGGCAGGCAGGTCCTCTGGGGTTTTTGAGGTTGATGGCTGCAGGACACACCGGGATTTCGCAGGAGCAAGTTCGAGGGTAGACAGGCCTGTAGGGCTGGGGCCAAGTCAGTGGGCGACGTCCTCTTGTTAGCTCTGCACAGCTTTTTGTCCTTCTCATCTTCTTTTCTGGATCTGAGGAAGAAAGGTTCAGGTGTTCCTAAATACTAAATTTAGGGGCATCACAGGTAGGTAAAGGGCAGGGACCAATGGTTCCCTTCCCTGGGGTGGGTGCACCTCCTATTCTGCCACTCTCCAGTGGGAGGGGGGCAGGAGCCTATCTCTGGTTGTCTGGGTCTCGCCATCCTCAAGATGGCAGGAACTCAAGGTTGTACTTCACCTCCCCTCCCCGACCTTAGGGGTGGAGTTGGCAGAGGTGGGCACACCTCATCCTCACTTGTTTTTCCCGCCGGTTCTCCCGCCCAAAGTGGAGGGTAGAACCAGTGGGGACCAGTTGCAGAAAGCAGCAAATGATCTGGAGCGGCTCACAAAAGCTTCTCCTTCGTGAAGTCTGCCCGTCCTGGGAGGAGGCTTGGCACCTCGTCTCAGAATGTGCATTGTTTCAGGCCCCCGAGAGCAGCAGCTCTCGACCCAGGAGTCCAGAAACATGTCTGGTGGTGGCAGCCTAAGCAACCAGTCAGGTCACTAGAGGTTGATCGAGTTTTAGGGGGCATCTCTAAGATGCCCTCTGTCATGCATTTTACATTAAATCCCACACTGGCATCAGTGTGGGTTTAATGTGCTGAGAAGTTTGATACCAAACTTGGCAGTCTTCAGTGTAGCCATTATGGTGTTGTGGAGTTCATAATGACAAACTCCCAGCACTTTATACTCTTAATGGCAGCACTGCACAAACAGTGCCCAAGAATGGACCTGGATACTGTACGCGTACAGGGCTCATGCACCTGTACCCTCACCACTGGCATAGGGCACCCAGATAGAGGGGTGACTGATGTATGCCAGGGCAGTGGTTTGTGGGCATGGCACTTAGGGATGTGTGCCATGTCGACTTCTCACTTTGTTCTGCACCATGAAAACCAGCCGGGAAAGGTAGTGTGAGAGTGTCGGGGTACAGGGCCTCTAAGGGTGGCACAATAAGTGCTGCATCCCTTAGAGGCCTTCTCTGGTCACAGTGCCCTGGGGACCTGTGGTACCATTTACCAAGGGCCGACATGTAGCCAGAGATGCCAATTGGGTTTAGGCTTCAATGCGGTTTCAGAGAAGGAACATAGGCCCTGGGGACCTGATTAGCAGGAGATCAGTGCACACTCAATCAAATAACATCAGCAATTCATCAAAAGGTGGGAGCATACCATGCAAGAAAGAGGGCACTTTCTCACACATGGCAAAACCCATAAGAGCACAGCTACAAAATTCTCCAAATCTAGTCTGGCACTTGGGAGATTTTCTAAATTGAGGAATTTGAGGATTGAAATAGCCATCAGAAACTCCTGGACCACAGTTGGGCTATTCTCCTTAGAAGAAAGAACTGTAAACATTAACAAGGCCTCCATCTTTAAGAAACCAAAGGCATTCCCACTGGTTGCTAGCACAGTCAAGTGTGACGCAGAAGTGGAACAGCAATTTACTTTCTCAAACAGAGGCAGCCTGGGAGCTCCTTACTGCAATGAGGATTGTTAGAGAAGTTCCTTAATACATTTCTTATTTTTGTGTGTGATGTTGCTCCCATCTGCTAACTAGGCAGCCCTATATTTTATGACTTTATTTAAGGCCCAGGCAAGTGGTCTTATAATTGAGGTTTGCAATTGTGAACAAGAGTACTTGTTTCTTTTCTTAACCCCCTTGCCTTTTATTTTGCAAGTTGTGACTCAGAACTGTTGTATATAGGAGGTTGGTCTTAGTTTTCATTTGCACTGACTAGAATCAACTCACTTCCTTAATAAATATTGTTGAAACCTAAAGGTTTAGGGAAGTAGATACTCCATTATTCAGCAACTGCTCTGTGAAAAAAACAATCTTCATATTTTCTGATCTGTATTTCTGAAGCCTCTGCCCATTGAGACTTATATGGTGATTCGCGCTCTTGCCTATTTACTAGTAAAGGGACTGGAAGTTAAATTGATTAATATGAAATGTTAATTGAGTAATTGACGGAAGCTCATTTATTGTACACAACAGTACAGTAGATTTTCCTGAATGCAATCTTTTGAATATCATCATCATTTTATCCTCAGCTTTCTTTGAAATAATGAGTCGCAAAACAATACGAAAGTCTACATAAGTTGCAAGCAACAATTTGTTGAAGTAAGATTTCTCACAAATGGGACATTTTTAATCGCATATTTACCTCCAGTTTTACGCTTTTCTAGTACTGGCTCAAGATTTAAAGGCTTCCCAAAACTCTTCCTGATAGGATTGCCCTTCATCTGTTCGTTGTTTGGAGTGTCAGTTTCAATGGGTATGTAAGGAGACCGCCGTGCCGGTGTCTTAATTAAAGACCGCTTGTGTTCATTGTCTTTTGTAGTCTCAGAGAACCTAAATTTAAAAAAAAACAATTAGTGCACTTTGCATTTTACACACTCAAACATGTTGTGCCTATAAAAGTGTGTCTTTTACGCACAAAAAAACTGCGAATCTGGCCACAAAGTTACTTTATTTCAAGTGGTCCTATGCTCTCTGTCCTCTCAAAGTTCAGGTTTTCCTTATGAGATTAAAACTTTGTTACATATTTATGATGCAACTAGTTTCCCTTATATTGTGTACAAATGGATTATCTTTCTTGATATATGTAAGGAAATACCTCTTTTTCTATGGTCAAGCACCCAAGTTTTATTATATAACGCTGCTAGTTTTTCGACTTAATGCCAGTGTCCTGATCCTAAATGTCGAATTGGCTGTACCCATTAGGAAATGGCTAACTTACCTGTAAGTTCCTAGTAAATGGTAAGCTGATACCGAGGACATGAAATCAGAGGGGCACACCAGGGCTAGGAGCACTGATGCGTAAACCTGGATGACCCCCAAGTAAAACCAGCCCCTCAGTCCGTCATTGTAGAGTGGGAGAACAGGATAGAAGTCTCTAGCGGAAGAACATGTTTCTTACCTTCTGTATCACTCTTTTTGGTAGAGATTATCTAACCGCAGATTTGTCACTGTTCAGTGAACTGAACTCTTCTAATTTAAAAAGGTGCCAATTAGAGATCTGCTCACTGGTCACTACCAGCACACTGATCCCTACCAATTTGAAGTTTGGATTCTCCAGCCGTTGACAGTTCAGAAAGCAGTCAATTTCACTTCTTAAAGGTGGAGTCTATATATGGTCCCATGCATCACTTCCACGGAACAGCATGGCACCACCTCTCAGCACGCAGGGGTACTGCTTAGGATTTTCCAGATTCAGTATGATGCCTGGGGAGTATTCAAGAGGTGAAGAATCTGCTGGTAGAAGTTTACCACAAGGTGTTATAAAGAAAGATGTGGATGTGGATATAGATATTTATATGTATATCTATCTCAACAAGCATGTATGCCCCAAGGAGTACAGGCCAGACGGAAGATCGTAGTTCATACAGTTTGTAATGAAGTCTTGCCAACAGACACAAAAACGGCTCCATGCAACATTAAAATCAATGCGCCAAACGCGTTTCGGGAGTCCTTCTTTCCCCTCTTCAGTGGCGGTTAGTGACGAGTGAGAGTCGCATTTCAAGTGCACTTTTAAATTCCAACCTTGCTTGCCTCAGTGGGCGTGGGCGTGACCGTCATCACGGCTTTCTGGTTACTGTGGTCCACTTCAAATAATCCACAGTGGGTTTGCTTTCCAACTCGGAACTGTCACGATGTCTGCCCTGCTTTGTGAGCTTCATAAATGAACTATCTATATCTATATATATATTTGAAGACTAACTGTAGTCGAAACGCGTAGGCCGTCCTTTTTTGCACATGGTGTCTTATAAAATAAAATAATTTACTTGAAATTACCGATGTGGTGCCGTGACTTCCGTCAAGAGCAAGGAGACGAGAGGAATCCAAGAAAATATATATACACATATACATCATGTGATCAAACCTCTGGCTAGCGGTGAAACGCGTCATGCGGACTTGCTGGGTGTTATTCTTCTTGACGCAATAAAGCACTGATTTTTGCACCATACCTGGGTTTGGCTTGTTCGTCCTTGTGAGAGTCCGGAGATTGGGGCCGAGACGTGTTGGCCTACATATGGGTAGGACAATTTAGTGTTTAAGTATAAGTGAAGATCCCCTGAAAGAGAAGGAATAACTGAAGTTACTTATCTGTAAATCCTAGTTCTCATCCAGGGAAATCCTAATCATAATCATGAGCACTGAAAAATCCTGCGGTTGTGCGGGACTATTTAGTGCTTATTCCCATTTAAGGAGGATCCCAAGGAACCGAATTTTGGCTTCAGGGGTGACCTCCGTAGAGAACTCCGAATCTCATTTACCTCTGGACATGTCGAAAAGATGCGTAGCCAATTCCTTGCTGATATTTTCTCCACAAAGGGCTCTGAACATTTACCATCATCTTACATAAATGCCTATAGTCTACGTAGCATTTGCATATTCATTAATTTCTACAGTTAGGAAGTTTATATGTTTACCTGGTTTTCCACCCTAATATGGTCAAATGCCCTCTGGATCTGTGCTTCTTATTTAATTAACTGAAATAAAAATTCAACACCTCTAAGAAATCTGCCTTTTCTGCGTGGTCAACCCTTATTTTTCAGCTTTTATTGGACCCTATATTTTTCTTGACTTTGGAAATCTGTGCACTTCAACTTACCACTGCAGCCTGACCGCGGCAGTGCAAAACCTGCATTTCGACCTAGCAAAATAGGCTCCTTTGATAGATCAAAACAAAAAGTTACTTACCGTCGGTAACGCTGTATCTGTAAGAGACACAGATTACTTATAAATTCCTTCCCTTAGAATTACCCCATGTGTCAGACTGGATCAGTGGAATTTGTCTACAGCAGTCCCCTTGCGCGTCGGTCAATTCCGCGTTCAACATTGCCATCGTGGTCGCCGGAATGAAGTTGCGGTATCTAGTTAGACGCCGCCCCTGCGCGCGGACGTCAGTTCTTCACACGACATTCCACGCCAGAAGCACAGAGCAAAGCAAGACACTGACCACTGTGCACAAAACTAGGGCCCTGAAAGTGAGTGCCTTACCCTAGAAGTCCATTCGTAAAACGGGGAGGATGGGTGGGGCGATGAGGAATCCATAACTAATCTAGATCTCTTACAGATATATTGTTACCAAAATGTAACTAACGTGTTCATCTGACAGAGACAATGAGTTATGGATTCCTCACCTTAGAATAGATACCCCAGCAACAACACCCCCGGAGGTGGGTAAGCGAACCAAAGTCCTGGAGAACTGAACAGCCAAAGAAGCGGTCTCTCCGGACTTGGCTTTCCAGGCAGTAGTGTTTGGTAACCGTGTGCAATAACGCCCAAGTCGCTGCCAGCCAGATGTCAAGGATTGGGACTCCACGTCCCAAAGCAGTAGTGGCTGCCGTCGCCCTGGTGGAGTAGGCACACAAACCCACTCGAGGTTCCTTTTTAGCAAAGGAGCAGCAGATTGTTCTGCAATGAACAACCCGTCGTGAAATGGTTCGTTTTTGCACAGCCTGAACTTTCTTGGCACCTACATAGACAACAAGGAGCTGATCATCCACCCGGAATGGTTTTGTGCAATCCAGATAGAATGAAAGTGCACGTTTTGGATCCAGACGGTGGAGCCTCTCCTCCTCTTTAGAAGGATGCGGAGGCTGAAAGATGGTGGGCACAGTGATGGTCTCTCCTATGTGGAAAGAGGTAACCACTTTGGGGAGGAAAGTAGGCCTAGTGCAAAGGACAACTTTGTCCAGATGAACAGCCAAGAAAGGAGGTTTGGAAGAATGGGCCTGTAGCTCACTCACCCTGCGAGCAGAGGTGATGGCAACCAAACAAGCAGTTTTAAGAGTTAAATGCCTGAGTGGACAGTTATGCAGCGGCTTGAAAGGAGCGCACATAGGGTAGGTCAGAATCAAGTTCAAGTACCACTGGGACATGACAAAAGGAATTGGAGGAAAAAGTAAGTAATGCCCTTAAGGAAGCAGTTTACAATGAGAGACTTGAAAAGAGAAGATTGATCAGGAAGCCGAAGAAAGGCCGAAATGGCAGAGAGAAAGCTTTTTAAAGTGCCCAGAGCAGAGCCCTGCTGGGTCAAAGAAAGAATGAAGAGGAGAACCTCTGAAAGGTGTGTAGAAAGGGGATCCACAGCCTTTGCTGTGCACCATGCCACAAATGTGTTCCATCGACAGGCATATACAGCTTTGGTGGAGGGGCACTTGGCTACCAAGAGAACGTTACAGACTTCGAGAGGAAGGTAAAAAACTGTCAACTGTCACCGCTCAATCTCCACGCAAGGAGGTGGAGGCTGGACATGTTCGGGTGGAGGACCGTCCCCTGCTGCTGCGACAGAAGATCCTCCCAAAGAGGTAGTCTGAAGCTCCGGGTACCAGACTCTCCAAGCTCAGTCCCAAGCCATAAGAATGACTTTGGCCCGGTTGCCCCTGATCATCTTCAGTACTCAGTACAAAAGTGGTATAGACGGAAAGGCGTATAGAAGACCGCAACTCCACTCATGAAGAAAAAAAAAAAAAAAAAAAAAAATCGCCCAGCGAGTCCAGCCTTGGAAATTCCATATGCGAAGAATCGCTGACATTGCGCGGTCTCTTCGGTGGTGAATAGATATAACGAACAAGTTACTTACCTTCGGTAACGCCTTTTTCTGGTAGATACAGTATCTGCCTGTGGATTCCTCACCTTGTGAATATCACCTTGCGTCAGCAACATTCGGAAATTCTTTTTGTAGCTTCGCGCAGAAGTAGAATGTAGAAAAGCAATTGAAACAAAACTTTCCCTTCAACAATAAAAAACATTAACATCCCAGTTACTCTGGT
Organism: Lissotriton vulgaris; assembly: GCF_964263255.1. Lineage (NCBI taxonomy): Eukaryota > Metazoa > Chordata > Amphibia > Caudata > Salamandridae > Lissotriton > Lissotriton vulgaris. Next base: position 134,626,754 of record NC_141697.1, on the reverse strand, counting down.
ATAGAAGAGTGGACAACGGGTGGGCATGTGAGGAATCCACAGGCAGATACTGTATCTACCAGAAAAAGCGTTACCGAAGGTAAGTAACTTGTTCTTCTGATAGATACATCTGCCAGTGGATTCCTCACCTTGTGAATAGAGTCCCACAGCAGTCCCCACTCCCGGAGGAGGGTGTCCACTCTCCTATACTAGAAAATCTTGAAGCACAGATCACGCAAAGTGGCCCTCCCTCCTCACTTCGGTATCCAAGCAGTAATGCTTCGCGAAAGTGTGGAGGGAGGACCAAGTTGCCGCTTTACAAATGTCCTCAACAGGTACACCCCTAGACAAAGCAGAAGTAGAAGACTTCGCTCTAGTAGAGTGGGCTCTTATACCCTCTGGAGGTTCCTTACCAGCCAGGGCATAGCAGATCTTGATGTATAGAATAATCGATGTTGAAAGCGTGCGCTTGTGCACTGCTCTTCCTTTTCTGCAACCAGCGAATCCAACAAACAGCTGGTCATCAAGTCGATAGTCCTTAGTCCTATCAAGATAAAAGCTCACCGCCCTCTTAGGGTCCAAACGGTGAAGCCGCTCCTCCTCCTTGGAAGGATGAGGGGGACGATAGAAGGTAGGAAGGGTAATGGACTGCCCCAGATGGAAGGGTGTTACCACCTTAGGCAGAAAAGCAGCCCTGGTCCTAAGAACCATTCGTTCAGCATGAATGGACAAGAATGGAGGCTTTCAACTAAGAGCTTGAAGCTCACTTACCCTCCTTGCAGAGGTTTTGCAACTAGGAAAACCGTCTTTAAAGACAACAACCTCAAGGTACAATTATGAAGAGGTTCGAAAGGGGAACCCATTAGAAATGTAAGCACCAGATTCAAGTCCCATTGAGGCACAATAAAAGGAGTAGGCGGAAATGTATTTGTAAGGCCCTTCAGAAATCTTAAAACAATAGGAGATTTAAATAATGACGGCTGATCCGGCAAGGCTGACAGATAACCTTTCACTGTAGCCACAGCAAAACCTTGCTGCCTAATGAAAGAGCAAATATGGGTATATCTGACAAACGAGCCCTCAAAGGGTCAATGGTCTTCTCCCCACACCAAGTCACAAATTTAGACCATCTGTAAGAATAGATTGACTTAGTGGAGTCACGTCTGGCCGATAAAATGACATCCACCACATCATGTGGGAGAGAAAAGTAATTCAGGTTGCCCCGTTCAATATCCAGGCATGAAGGTGTAAGGTCTGGAGGTGGGGGTGAAGAACCTGCCCCTCCATCTGAGAGAGGAGATCCGCCCTGAAAGGGAGACGGAGCGGCGGGCACGAGGAGAGGTGGAGAAGATCTGTGTACCACACCCTTCTTGGCCAATCCGGAGCGATCAATATTACTTGTGCCCGGTCTTGGCGAATCTTCCTCAGAACCTGAGGAATCAAGGGTATGGGAGCTAACGCGTAAAGGAGTTGTGAGTCCCAACTCAACTGAAACGCGTCCCCTAAAGCTCCCTGCATCGGATACTGGAGACTGCAGAATGACGGACAGTGAGCATTCTCGCGAGTGGCAAACCGGTCCACCTGAGGATTCCCCCACGTCCGAATGACGTGACGAACTACCTCTGGATGAAGCCTCCACTCGTGGTCGGCTAAAAACTGCCGACAGACTGTCTTGCACGTACGTTCAGAACTCCGGCAAGATGATTTGCCGTCAGACAAAATCAGATGATCCTGGACCCAGGACCAGAAACCAGAGCCTCTCTGCTGAGACACTGCGACCCTACTCCTCCCTACTTGTTCACATACCACATCGCGGTGGTAATGTCCGTTAGGACCTGAACCGACTGCCCGCGAAGGGAAGGGAGGAAGGCCTTGAGCGCCAGACGTATTTCAGCCCGCAATTCCAGAAGTTTGATATGAAGCAACCTTTCCTCTGGAGACCAAAGACCCTTGATCTCCAGATCCCCCAGATGAGCACCCCACCCTAGAGTGGCCACCGCTGGAGGAAGATGGAAAGGCTTTCCTTGAGACAGATTGCCCTCCACACTCCACCATGTCAGATCCGCTGCAGTTTCCCTGGAGATCCTGATCGACTCCCTGAGATCTCTGTTGGGTTGATACCACAGCCTGCGAAGGAACCACTGGAGTGCCCTCATATGCCAGCGTGCATGGTTGACCAGCAGAATGCAGGAAGCCATCAGACCGAGCAGACGAAGGACCTTCAGGACTGAAACGACCGCTCCATCGTGAAATAAAGGAATCATTTCCTGTATGTCGCAAATCCTTTGAGGTGGATGGAATGTCCGACATACAGTTGTATCCAGTACCGCACCTATGAACAGGTTGCGCTGGGAGGGCACCAGGTGAGACTTGGGTACATTTATTGAAAAACCCAACCTGTACAACTACTGAGTTGTGTCTTGCAAATGATGGAGCACTCTCTACAGAGATTCTGCTTTAATCAGCCAATCGTCTAGATAAGGGAATACTGGAATCCCTGACCGTCTGAGATGAGCAGCCACCACTGCCATCACCTTGGTGAAGACTCGAGGCGCAGTAGTAAGACCAAACGGAAGGACCGCAAAGTGGCAGTGCTGCGAACCCACCGTAAAACAGAGATACTTTCTGTGCTACTTCAGAATAGGGATGTGGAAATACACATCCTGCAAGTCGATCGACACCATCCAGCCTTCTTCCAACAGCGCTTGAAGAACCTGCGCAAGGGTGAGCATCTTGAACTTCTCCTGCTTCAGGTAAAGGTTCAAGATCCTGAGATCCAGGATTGGACGAAGTCTGCCAACCTTTTTGGGGATCAGAAAATATCAGGAGTAGCACCCCTGACCCCTCTCCGGCTCTGGAACCACCTCTATTGCACCCTTTCTGAACAAAGCCAGGACTTCTTCCTGCAAGAGCAGCAGGTGGTCCTCCGCACAAAAACCTTGGCAAGGAGGCTAATTGGGGGGAAATTCCCGAAAGGGAAGAGCATACCCATTCTCCACGAGATTGAGAACCCAAATATACAATGTTATCAATTCCCAGTCTCGGAAAAATTGGGTAAGCCAGCCCCCCACTGGGCACACATGATCCGGAATGGTGGATCTAGGGCTGCTTTGCTGTTGTGGCAGGGGGTTGGGAAGAGGTAGAGGAGGAGGAGGAGGCCTGATGACCCCTAGGACGAGCCCTTTGTCTGCCTCTATACGACTTGTACGGCGTATTTTGCTGCTGCTGCTGCGGCTGTCTAACTCCGAAAGAAGACATGCCAAAACCTCTGAACCTCTTCACCACAGAACCTCTGGACTGAAGGCCCAAAGATCTCGTTGTTGCTCTGTTGTCCTGGAATCTTTCTAAAGCAGCATCAGCCTTCTTACCAAACAATCCAGACCCATCAAAGGGAAAATCCATCAAAGCTGCTTGGACATCCGCAGAGAATTCAGAGGATTTAAGCCATACCCCTCTCCTCGTGGCCACTGAAGAACCCATCACTCTAGCCACCGAGTCAGCAGTGTCCAGGCCACTCTGAATTACCTGCCTTGCGGCAGCCTGTGTATCCGTGATTACCTCTTGAAAATCCTTCCTATCACCCTCAGGAAGTTTCGTAACCAACTGTTTAACTGAATCCATCAACGCATGGATATAGCGTCCCATAAGACATTAGTCGATTTGAGCGCCATGCTAGCTGAGAAGACTTTTTTTTGCTGCTTGGTCCCGCTTTTTTGATTCCTTATTCCCCGGAACCTGAGGAAAAGCGCCCACAGATTTCTTCGAGCAGGCCGCTTGCACAACCAAGCTCTCCGGCAAGGGATGTGTAGACAAAAAGTCCAGGTCACCAGGGGCCACCCTGTATCTTCTTGCAACTGCCTTCGAAACAGCCGGGGCTGTAAGAGGCCTTTTCCAAACCTCCGATATAGGCTCCGCCAAAGCATCATTAAATGGGAGCATAGGCTCGATCACAGAGGTAGGCAAATGTAGGACTTCAGTCAGTATATTAGCCTTATACTCTGGAGTAGGAAGAGCTAAGTTTAACAAGTCTGCAGCCTTCCTTATAACCACATGATAAGGTTTAACATCCTTTGAAGGGGCGTCAGAAACAGGCCAAATCCCAATCAGGGGACAGTTCAAGACCACTAGCCTCTCCCAGATCATCTAAAAGATCTTTTGAATCCTGCAGCTCACCCTCTTCCATTTCTGCCTCACAATACCTCCGCTCTACCAGAAGCCTCTGGGCCTCACGTCTCGACCTCTCCTTCATGAATGAAGTCGACGGATCCAGAATCGACTCCGTCTGAGCCGGAACCGACGTTGATCCTGAGGCCGGTGGACCAGACCGCTGAACAGGAGCTCGGTTCGGATTCGGCATCGGAGTCGAGGGGGCCGGAGTCTAAGTCCTTGGCGTCGAAGGCTTCGGCGGCACCGAGAAAAGCCAAGGCGGCGTCGAAGCCCGCATAAATGGCATGAAAGGCGCAGGAGCGTAAGACTGGGAAATACCCAGATTAAATGCTAATGGACTCGTGGGACCAACCGGTGAACCAGAGGGGAACATAGCTCTTGAATACATACCATACATAGCATTCAGGAATTGAGTAGGGTCCTGACCTGGAGCAGGAAAAGGTGGGTATGAGCCAACAGGCTGCTCTTGAGGGATCGGAGTCCTCTCGATTTCAACTTAAACCTCAGGCTGGTGCACCGGGGTCGACGAACCCGCAAGCAACATAGCCTCCACTTCTACTCCATCTTCTTCATCTCTCTCACCCTCATGGTCAGATGAATGAGCAGGAGCCGGATCAGGATGACTTATCGGGCGAATTCACAGGCGACGCCTCACCTTCGGACACCTGAACCTCCGGAGCCTCCATGTCCTTTCGAAGCAACTTTACCTTCGGCTTCGAGTCAGAGTCCTTCCCAGAGTGATGTCTAGACTCATGAGACCTCTTCTTGTGCTTCTTCCTCAATGACTTCGAAGCATGCACTGAAGATGACCTAGAGCGCGACCTCGAACGACGAGTCAGTGACCTCGACCTCTTTTTATTTTTATTGCTCTTCAGTTTTGCAACAAGGAGTTTCGCCTCCCTCTCTCGTAGAGCCTTAGGATTCATTTTCTTACAGGATGAACAATCCTCAACGTCGTGGTCTGAACTTAAACACCAAAGGCAGCACTCATGTGGATCTGTAATGGACCTCAGTCAACAAAGGGAGAGAAAGGGTTCAAGGGCACTCTTAGTCCCCAGTCAGTAAGTAGATAAACAATGGAAGAGTGTCCGTCAGTATGGCGTTAAAGAAGTGAACATAGCACGTAAATTATGAGGCCAGATGTAAGTGGTCAGAGGACTGGACCACCTTTCAAGAAAAAATGCTTGATTTTTTCAGGAAACCCTCACTCACCCTAGTGGTGACATGCTTCATCATCGGGTCCACTGGGAGAGATCGAATACCTCCCCAGTGTGCTGCGACGCCAGGAGACTGCGGAGCAGGTTTTGTGAGAGTGAAGAGTGAAAAAAAGTTAAGTGTGATTAAAAATGTCTAAGGTTGTCCCAAAAAATCATTTATTAACTGGTCAACCCGACATAATAAAATTAAATTAACTATGTGCAGGGAAAACTAACCAAAAAATATACTGGTGTTTCCCTGTTAGGGGAAGGTCAACATGTTTCTGCCCTTTATGTGTGTGAATTTACAGGGCTTTCATCAGGACCAATATGCGAGTGTTGCCTCAGCAGGTGTGAGCGCGCTAAGGCCCACCCTGCCAAAGGCTGTGAAAGTTAAAAATAGCACTATGTGTAAAAATGGTGCATAAAAAGTGTAAACCAAAAGGCTTGGGGAATTACCTCTGTTGCGAGGAGCCTGCGTTGATCCACGAGATCCAGCGGGGGACAGCTAGGTGCCGAGTGGGGAGGTATTCGATCTCTCCCAGTGGACCCGATGATGAAGCATGTCACCACTAGGGTGAGTGAGGGTTTCCTGAAAAAATCAAGCATTTTTTCTTGAAAGGTGGTCCAGTCCTCTGACCACTTACATCTGGCCTCATAATTTACGTGATCTGTAATGGACATCAACTTGCCGCACTCCCCACAGGGCTTAAATCCGGTCTTCTTAGTGGACATCTTGACACAAAGTAGCAAACAGGACACCGAAATGAAGAAAAAACAGTAACAAAGTTACCAATACCTACAGAGGATTCCAAGAAATCGTTAGCGTCGACGACGCGGAAAAAAGGGAACTGACGTCATCACGCCGGCGTGGGCCGACTATGGAGTCGGTGACGTCAGCGGAGTCGCGCGCGGTGTCGTGCCTCTGTGACGTCGGCGCGAAGCTACAAAAAGAATTTGCGAATATTGCTGACACAAGGGGATGAGGAATCCACTGGCAGATGTATCTATCAGAACAAGAGACAGCCATCAAAGGGCATGTCCAAAATTGTTGCTTGGACATCTCCCGAAAAGCCAGCGGACTTCAGCCAGGCGTAGCGTCTCAGTGCTACGGATGTGGAAATCGTTCTGCCGAGTGAGTCAACAGTGCCCAGCCCATTTCTTATGGCAAACGTCACTGCAGCTCTCCCTTCTGCAACTGCACAGGAGAGCACGGCTTAGGCAACCTCTGGGCATGGTGGCAGCACCTGCATGACCGAGTCCCACTCAGAGTGGAAGTAACGGTCCAAGAGACATGCAGTGTTCACCGACTGGAGTCCTTAGCTGGAGGAAGAAAATATCTTCTTCCCAAGGTGGTCCAGCTTCTTGGATTCCCTGTCAGGTGGTACAGTAGCGAATGCGCCCTTTGAAGTCGATGCTTGGACCACCAAGGGACCACCAAGCTCTCAAGGGTGGGATGTTGGGAGAGGAGAATTGGGTCGCCCAGGGCTGGGCGGTGGCGTTGGGCAATCATACTGTCCACAGGAGCCCCTGTGTAGGCATAGGACCAAGTGCCCAAAAGAAGGACACATGGGGCTAGAAGGCCAAAAAACACCATAGGCACTCTCAAACCCAGGACTGATCCTGTAACATTAAGATAATATCTGGAGATCCCATACTCGCTGCGACAGAGGAAAAGCTTTGAACAGCACCATAATCAGAATTGCCCAAGGAATGGAATCCTATGTGTAAGGCTCAGGTGGGACTTCGGCTTGTTGTCACAAGTTTGCTGCTGTCCAGAGGTGATGTACGACTGTGGCAATCCTAACTTCAGCAACCAGTAAACAAATGTACAGAAAAACATCTACTCCTGACCTTTGGAGATGGACTGCATACACCAACAAAACTAACTCCTGAGGGTCTGAGGCAAGGCAGTAGGGGAGCACAGTAAAATGAAAACTTTCTGGCTTACCTTGAAATGCAAGTAACGCCCGCAGGGTATATTCAAATATGCATACTGCAAGTCCACAGAAACCATCCAGTCCCCAGTATCTTGAGGAGGCAGGATCTGACCCAGAGTGAGAATTTGGACAGGTCTGCCTTCAGAAAAGTGTTTAGCAGGCAGAGAGGCAGAGAGCCATAGAAGGGCAATGGCCTCCATCCTCCTTTCAAATGACAAAATCATGCGAATAGCATCCTTTCCCTTCTTAGATTCCTGTACGACCTGTATGGAACTCTTGGACATCAGAAGGTTGACTTGCTGCATCAGGATTGCAGAGTGTTCCCCGGAGAGCTGCTCTGGTGCAAGGAAAAAGGGGGTTGGAAAGGAGGGAAAGGGCAGGGTATCGCCCTTTGAACAATCTGTAGCACCACCAGTCTGAAATTATGGTGCTCCAGCAGTTGAGGAAACGCTGTATTCTGCCTCCTACCAGAAAGGCATGAAGCTGGGAGGAAAAACTAAAGCAGCATGGCAGTCGCTGCAGCAGGGGAGTAAGAATGAGGACTGTTACCCCTACTAGTTTGAATTGTATCTACCTGTGGCCCCAAAAGGACTAGGTGAACAGTTGCGGTACAAGTTGGGAGGGCTGAACTGGTCTGTAACCAAGGCCCCAGGAATAGACAATGAAATTTCTCTATTGGTGGGGAAATTATTTAGCCCCAGGGGACATGATGTAGCAGGACTGTCCTTGAATTATTGCAGCACCAGGTCAGCTTTTTCTCCAAAGAACATAGAGCCATAGTTGGACATATCCATTAGGGGTACCTTCTCCATTTCCAGAAAAAAAATATTATTTCATTCAGGTGAGTCTGATGAGCATAACACGCATGCCAATAGCTCTGCTGATGCATTCTGTAGTTTTCAAACATCCCAGAACATATACTTAGGTGCATACTGACCATTATTTATTATTTGGGACAAAGAGGCATTGAGATCTTCCTGGATGGCTGGGAATATCACTGTCCGCATCGCAAAATGCGTGGTTTTACTGACCCAGGAGACAAATTGATTTAAGGGCTAGACTCCCTGAAGAAAACATTCTGTTTACATAGCATCAAGTCTTTTTGATTCCATATGGAGAAGATTGGAAAGGAACAAATTAGAATTGACCTTACTTGTTGAGGATTGAACAATTAGGCTCTCTTTTGTGAGATGCTTGGTCAGCAACTCCGGGTCACCAGAAACTAGTGTATTTCCCCAAGCACAGATCAACTGACTGGTGAGCAGAAGGGCAACAGTAATGCCTTCATTTAAAGGCAATAATGAGTTGGATAAAACTAGCCCTGGTTGAAGCAATTAAAGTAAACGCATTTGATTTAGTTTCAATAGTGTGTCGCTGCAATCTTAGTGTTTCAGCTGCCCTCTGAACTGTCATTGCAAATTATGCACTTCTCATCAACGGTGGACCAAGTGGAGAGTCAGGCTCAGTTTCAGGAGAGGACTCCAGCTAACTGGTATTTTAGAAGCCTATATACAATGCTTCAGCAGTATAATCTATAACGAGGAGGCATCAATTCCTCTCCTTCCCCATTGTAATTTTCCTTATTGATATCGGCTCCCAGCTCTGGGTCCAAATCGGGGAAAAAAATAAAAGAAAATGAATGAATCCTCTGCTGATCACTGACATTGAAGCAGAGGTCAGCAACTGGAAACTGATTGCATAAAAATTGCGTGCATTTTCACGATTTTATCAGGTAACACAAGCCAGGGTGGGTAGAAGTAAGTTAGGGGTCAGAAACCAGCATCAGGATTGGATCATCAACCAGCAGAGTGTGTGTCAGTACATAAGTAATTCATGTGGACCATGGCACCAGAATAGAAGTCAGTTCTGGATTCTCAGTGGGCCCATTAGCTGGTCCCAAAGAGGCAGTCATGATCGCGGGTGGACCCGCCAGTGAAAGTGCGATAAAGTGCCTTTTTTGGTATGGTTAGCCTCCACCTTTTCACCTGGTTTTGATGTGGTTTTCCACAATTGGAACTTCTGTCCCCTATAAGTCCCTAGTAAGTGGTACCCTGGGTACGAGAGCTGAAGAGGTTCCCCAGGGATCCCCCTCAATGGGACCATAAAAAATAAATAATCCAGTAAAACGCAAACATATCACCCCCTAAGGCGCTGGGGCCGTTGGGAGATTAAGTGAGCAATTGCCCAGAGTCACATGATGCTGACTGCCGCCTGGCACGGTGAGGGCAGATCTGCATGAGCAGATGTGCACCCTACAATATTAGGATTCATTCCTTAATATTGTAGGTGCCAATAGAGCCATGAAAAGTACATGGGCTGGAAACTCGACAAGTTGAGTTCCACAGCACCAAGATGGCTTGACCGAACAACGGTATGTTAGGTACCAAACTACTCATCAATAAATCTACACTGATGTCAGAGTGAGATTTACTGTGCAAAGTACTCAGAGGACACCTCAGAGGTGAGCCCTGAAAATCTACCAACCCTGCTGTGGTCTCGGACCATCTGTCACACCTCCTCCCCTGGGTTGGGCCAGTTCTCGAAGAGGGAAACATCAAAGACTTGCCGCCTTTGTAATGCGACCCCCTACGCCTCAGCTGCCAGCAGCAGATAGCAGCCCCCAGTGTACACCCCCACTTTGGATGGGAAAGGCAAGGTGGAGCACATCTTTCTGTCCCCACCATCTTGAAGATGGAGAGACCCTCCAATGAGGGTCAAGACTATGGCCCTATGCCCCTTACCCCCTCCCTCCTCCCCAGGAAAGTGGCATAAGAGAATGTAGTCACCTCAGGTTAGGAGCCCATTGGCCATACCTGTTAATCCCCTAAAACAACCCTACATTTAGAATTTAGGTGGCTCCCACTGACCTAGAAACTAGACCTGTGACGACCTAAGAAGAAATGTGTTCCTTACCTGTAAGAAATGCGTTACTTACCTGTAACTGCAGTTATCCAGTATTGGTGTCTTTCGTAGATTCACATGCCTGAATCATTCCCCGTCGTCGAGACGGAAGCCTCCGGTATATAAAAAAGTAATGTCCTAAAGACATACATAGAGAAACATAGGCCTAAGGATCCCACCTTAGTGACCTTTCCATGTCCTTTTGTATAAAGGACCAAACTAGAGTAGGCCCAAGGGTCCCACCTTAGTGGCCTATCTATGTCCTTTTGTAAAAAGGACCAAATAAAGAAAACCAACCAATCAGCCACCACCTCCTTCTAAAACCTTCCTGTCAGGAGCCTAGGTCTCTCAAATTTTCGTACGCACCAAGCTAGGTAGGCGTAAACTTGTTAGAGAGATAGGAGAGTCCTTCCAGGGGAGGCGGGAGGGTGCATGTGAATCTATGAAAGACACCAATACTGGATGACTGCAGTTACAGGTAAGTAACGCATTTCTTATCCAGTATTTGGGTGTCTTTCATAGATTCACATGCCTGAATCAGAGTAGCAAGCAATATATTATTCACATTTTTGATGGAACATCATATATAAGTCTGTAGAGAATACATATCACGTGACTGTAAAACTACCAAAATGCATTGTCATATAAATATTAGTAAAATAATGTGCATACCAGTAAAGGATGGAGGGATGTCAGAAGGCTCACCTCACTGGAATAGATGGCGCAGCACTGCTTGGCCCACTGCTGCATCCTTCATCAGCTCAGTATCCAGGCAGTAGTGCCTGGTGTAGGTATGCGGTGACTTCCAGGTCGCAGCTCTGCAGATGTCCAATACCGGCACTCCAGCAAATAGTGCCGCAGACGTGGACATGGCTCTTGTCGAATGGGCTTTGACTCTTGAGTCCAAAGGTCGTCCGGCCTGGTCATGGCAAAAGGTGATCGCTGAGGAAATCCACCTTGAAATGCTGTGTTTTGACAGGGGCATGCCCTTCCGTGGTCTACTAAAGGCAACAAAGAGTTGAGACGATTTTCGGAAGTGTTTTGTCTTGTCAATGTAGAATTTAAGACACCTCTTCAGATCCAATGAATGAAGAGTTTTCTCAGCTACTGTGGTAGGATTTGGAAAAAATGACCCGAGGACCACTGGTTCGTTGAGGTGGAAGTCCGAAGGGACTTTCGGAATGAACCGAGGATTAGTTCGTAATAGCGCTCTGTCCTCTCTGAACTGAATGAAAGGGTCTTGGATTGAGAGAGCCTGCAACTCGCTGACCCTTCTAGCCGAAGTCAAGGCTAGGAGGAGGGCCGTTTTCCATGAGATAAATTTGATGTCAGCCCTATGGATGGGTTCAAAGGGGTGCTTCATTAATTGGTGAAGGACCACGTTGAGGTGCCACGACGGAGGGATCAGTCTTGGTCGTGGGAAGGACCTGTATAGGCCCTTAAGGAACTGCTTTATGAGTCTGTTTGCCCACAGGGATGGACCTTTAGAAGTCCTTGTGAACCTCGAGATCGCCGCCAGGTGCACTTTAATGGTTGCGTGCGCAAGGCCCGATTGTGCTAGATGTAGCAAGTACGGTAGCAGCTGCTGTGGAGTGATATGGAAAGGGTGTAGGCCTTCGGCCACACACCAAGAGCAAAACCGCTTCCATTTTAGTGAGTAGGTTTTATTAGTGCTGTCAGCTCTAGCCTTTGCCAGGATGTCTCTGCACTCCTGCGGGATGTTTAGGTGGCTGAATTCCCTGTGTTCAGGAGCCACGCTGACAACTTTAGAGAGCTCAGATTCGGGTGAAGAACCGGTCCTTGGGACATTGTGAGCAGAGCTGGATGTTGACGCAGTCGAATAGGTGGCTGGGCCGAGAGGCGGTGAAGGTCCGTGAACCAGTGCTGCCTCAGCCAGAATGGAGCGATTAGGATCAGGGTGCAGGGTTCTGACTTCATTTTCCTGAGAATCCTGGGTATTAGTGGGAATGGCGGAAAGGCGTATGCAAAGATGTTGTACCATGCGATGGAAAAAGCATTTCCAAGGGTCCCCGGTCGGTGATGCCTGATTGCAAAGCTTGGGCATTTGGCGTTCTCTTTCGTGGCAAAGAGGTCTATTTGCGGAGTTCCCCATTCCCCGAAGAGGTATTCCAGGGCTTCCAGGTCCATTTCCCATTTGTGAGATGGAGTTTCCTGTCTGCTCAGAGACCCCCGGGACGTACTCTGCTTTCAGCGTTATTCCATGTACCACAAGCCAGGTCCAGACTCTTTGCGATTCTCGAGATAGTGATAGTGATCGCGTCCCCCCCTGCTTGTTCAGGTAGTGCATCGTTGTGGTGTTGTCTGTCCTGACGAGCACTGGGGAGTTTTGAATGAGTGGCAGGAAGGCTTGTTGTAGCGCCAGGAAGACCGCTCTTAACTCCAATAGGTTGATGTGGAGCCGGGTTTCTTGTTCTGTCCATTTGCCATTGACCTGGAGTTCTTGGAGGACCGCTCCCCAGCCTTCTAGGGATGCGTCCGTTGTTATCACATGTGGTTCTGCGGGCAGCAGGAACGGCAATCCCTTTGACAGGTGTTTGAGCGATCTCCACCACTGTAAGTGGTTGACCATGTTTCGAGTGACTCGTATGCGGTCCTCGAATGATCCTGCGCTTTGTGTCCATTGGTTTGTCAACTCCTCCTGGAGTGGGCGCATCTTGAGGCGGCAATGGGGTATGAGCATGATACATGAAGACATCATGCCTAGGAGAGACTTGAAGGTGCGGACCGGTAAGGTTTTCCTTGATGCCACTGATGTGGCCAGGGAGATGAGTTTGACTTTCCTCTTCTGAGAAGGGAAAGCTTTGATACGCTCCGTGTCCAGAGTCGCCCCCAGAAAGGTAATTACCTTGTTGTGCTCTAGTGTAGACCTCGAGGTTGAGAGTCAAGCCTAGACGTTGGAAAATGTTCAGACAGGCGCTGGAGGATTTGGCTGCGATTCCGCAGATGGTGCCTTTACCAGCCAGTCGTCCAGGTATGGGAAGACCTGGTGTCCTTGTTGGCGAAGGAAGGCTGCCACAGGGGAGAGGCATTTGGTAAATATCCGTGGAGCAGATTTGAGGCCAAACGGGAGGACACGAAATTGGTAATGTTGCCTCGCTACAGCAAATCTGAGGTACTTCCTGTGGCCCTTGAGGATAGGAATATGGTAGTAGGCGTCCTGCAGGTCTAAGGACGTCATGTAGTCCCCTTCCTCCAATAGTCCCAGGATGTCCTGGAGTGTCACCATACGGAACGATTGTTTCTTTAGGAACACGTTGAGTGCCCCGAGATCCAGGATTGGTCTCCACTTTTTCCCCTTCTTGTGGATCAGAAAGAAGTGGGAGTAAAAACCTTTCCCTTTTTGGGCAGGTGGAACCTTCTCTATCGCTCCCTTCTATATCATGGATGCGATTTCCTGAAGAACCAATCGTAGGTGCCTGTGGGACCGTTTGCGAGGTGGTGTGGTCGGGGGAATTGTGACAAATTCCAGAGAATGTCCGAACTGAATGAGTTGGAGCACCCACTGATCTGTTGTTATCATTCTCCAATTTGCGAGGAAGTGTGTGAGCTTTCCTCCAATTTTGAAGAAGCTCGATGGTGGATGGAGGGGCCATTGACACGAGTCGTTGGTGGCCGCCAGCTGTTTTTTTCTGGTTCTTCCCCCTATAGTTAGACTTGCCGTAGGAAGTCTGGCGTCCTTGTTGATGTTGTCCCGGTTGGTATTGCGTTCTGTTTTGGCTGTATGAATAAGAGGACCTGTTCTGATATGTGCCTCTATAAGAGGATTGTCCTCTGTTTTTGTTCCCACAAAAGGACTGGTTTCGGAATTGAAGCGTTCCAAGGGCTTTGGCAGTGTCCGTGTCCTTTTTGATAGTATTTAAGGCCTCATCAATCTTTTCCCCGAAGAGATGCTGGCCATCATAAAGCATATCAATAATTTTCGTCTGCACCTCCTGGCGAAAAGAGGTGGCCTTGAGCCAGCCTTATCTTCTGAGAACAGCAGCACCTGCCAGATGCCTGAACCCGGTCAAAGCGACATCCATTGCGCAGTCAATGAGTTCAGAAGCAGACGTCTGTCCTTCCAAGAGAAGTGACTGAGCTTCCTCTTTTACCTCCTCTGGCAGGTGAGATAGATAAGGTGCAATATCTGCCCAAAGTTGCCGGTTATAGCGGCCCAGGAGTGCGATGGAATTTGCCACCTTTACGGTCATGGCTGACGTGGTGGAAAAGCGCTTGCTAATTGTATCCAGTTTTCTGCCTTCCTTGTCAGGTGGTGTCGACAAAGGCGATGCTGGGTTACGTGAATTTTTCTGCGCCGCCTGGGTTACCACAGAATCTGCCTTGGGGTGACCTGTAAGGCATGCTGGCGCTGATTAGGTTGCCTTGTATTTCTTTTCAAGCCTGGGTACCACTACTGGAATTGAGGCTGGTGTTTGCATCAATCGTTTCCCTTGCTTCCATATAAAGTCAATGATGGGGATTGACTTTGTTGTCTTTTTGGCTGGTTCCTTAACCCGTTGCCTGCTGATGACTGAACGGCTCCGCCATCAGCTGCGGTGGCGCTGTGCTGATGACGGAGCGGTTCCGTCATGGCCTGCTCGGAGCGCCTGCGCTGAGCGTTCCATTGAGCGGGGTGGGCCATGACGGAACCGCTCCGTCATAAGCACAGCGCCACCGACGCTGGTGACGGAGCGGTTCCGTCACCAGCATGCGGCCACCCCACCCCCTTAGCACTGCGGCAGAATAGCCGCCGCAGTGAAGGGGTTACATTCGTACAGGAAACACTCCGTTTCCTGAGTTTCCATAGCCATATGGAATCGCTTGGCTGCACGCTCTACAAGGTTGTGGAATCCACCAATGTCTGCGGGTGGCGATTCCGAGGACTGTGGTTCCGGGGACGCCGGAGAAGGGGCGATTTAGTCTTGATCTGCATCTGGGTCAGACTCATCATCACGTACCTCGCCCTCTTCATGGTCACCTTCTTCGTCAGCAGACGAATACATTTCCTGCACTGGCTCTTGTTCTCTACTGAGTGCCAGTGGTGGCGGCTTGTGTCGGGCCAAAGGAGTGGGTGCTTGTACAGTAGCAGGCACAGGCGTAGAGGGCTGCTCCGGGAACCGCTGCTTTTAATCCTAGATTAAAAATTGTAGGTCTGATACAACGGCCGCTGGTAGGCACACCATCGGTGTAACCTGTGTGTGGACTCGAGTGTGGACCGAATGTTCTACCTGTTCCACCTCTTCTAGTTCCTCATCACTGCTTTGGCACTTAACCACAAGGTCTGATGGCCTTGTGTGTACTGCTCTTCTTCCGACTCCTCGCCTTGTAATAGACAGGTTGGAGGCAGCTCTTGCACCTTACTGGGTGACGTCAGGTCTGGCGTAATTGGTTTCCTGGTAATCTTAATGGCGACATGGGATGTCTGTGGCGACAGGGTATCCATGCCGTGAGAAAGTAATGCCGACTCTTTCCATTTTCCTGTTGGGGTTGTCAGCTGCGGCGCCGACGACGGTGCATTTTCAGGGGTCGTCGATGACTTAGTCGACGGTGTCGTCGTCATCACCTTAGTCGACGGTATTTTTACCGACGTCGACGGTGTCCCCGTCGACTGTGTTCTCGTCGACTGTGTTCTCGTCGACTGTGTTCTCGTCGACTGTGTTCTCGTCGACTGTGTTCTCGTCGACGGTATTTTCCCAGCCATCGACGATTTTGTCGTCGACGTGTCCTTCGTCGAAGGGATGATCTTCGTCGACGGAACCATCGTGTCTTTGGCTCCGACGTCGACTTCGTCGTCGACTTCGTCGTCGACGATAGGATTTTCGTCGTCGATGGAGTAAAAGGAATGGTTGACGACACTGGCTTGCTCGCCGTCGATGAAGGGGTCGTCTTCGTCATCGTGGTAGATGTCGACGATGCTGTCGTCATCGACATTGTTGTAGTCGACGTTGACGTAGTTTTTAGCACTGAGGAGATACTTGACGCTGTCGTCGTCAAAATCAGCGGCTGCTTCCTGGCGACAGGAAGATCCTTGCCAGACACTGAGGTTTTGCCCTCTGAGGACTTCTTAGGAGTCTTCTTAGGAGGGGTGTCTGAGGGGCTAGGGGAAGTAACCCTTGGCCTCTTCAAGGAAAATTGTGAGGTACCAGACACACTCTCACCGTCTTCTGACACCAAGTCTTCTCTGTCCTTCAGTCTGTTCAGCCAGAGTAGCAGGCGTCCTTCTCTGTCCTTGAGGGTCTTGCTCGAGAAGGTCCTACATATTTTGCAGTCTTTGGCAAGATGGTGAGGGTAGAGGCAATACAAGCAAGTTTCATGTTTGTCCTCTGCATGGAGCTTTTTCTTCCCACACGAGGAACAGGCTCTGAAGAGACCCTTTTTATGGGCACCAGCCATAATGTAATAAAGTTAGAAAATTCGTTTTTTAAAGTAAGAAGTAGAAATCCTGAGGAGAACTCAGGTGGAGACTCCCTAGCACAACATGCGGTAGAAAAGCTGAGAGACCTAAGCTCCTGACAGGAAGGTTCTAGAAGGAGGTGGTAGCTGATTGGTTGGTTTTCTTTATTTGGTCCTTTTTACAACAGGACATAGATAGGCCACTAAGGTGGGACCCTTGGGCCTACTCTAGTTTGGTCCTTTATACAAAAGGACATGGATAGGTCACTAAGGTGGGATCCTTAGGCCTATGTTTCTCTATGTATATCTATAGGACATTACTTTTTTTATATATCGGAGGCTCCCGTCTCGACGACGGGGAATGATTCAGGCATGTGAATCTATGAAAGACACCCAAATACTGGATAACTGCAGAATCCAGTATTGGTATCTTTCATAGATTCACATGCCTGAATCATTCCCAGTTGTCGGGGTGGGAGCCCCCGGTACATAACAACAGTAATGTCATACAGACATATACATACTAATATGCCAGAGGCCTCACATTAGTAACCTATCCAGGTCCTTTTGTAAAAAGGACCAAACTTTGGGCAGGAGCCAATCAGCTACTACCACCCTCTAGAACCTTCCTGGAAGGAGCCCTAGTCCCTCAGATTTTCATAAGCACAGTGCTAAGTAGTACCTACTGAGAGAACCAAGGTGAACCCTTCCAGGTGAGGCGGGTGGGTTGCATGTGAATCTATGAAAGATATCAATACTGGATAACTGCAGTTACAGGTAAGTAACGCATTTCTTATCCAGTATTATGGGTATCTTTCATAGATTCACATGCCTGAATCAGAGTAGCAAGCAATAGGCAGCACATTTCGCATAATATAGCATGTAATACACTTGATAATACCTTATCAATAGTGCAACACAATAAACTGCAAACAGTAGCAGGATAAGAAATGTGCAATTAGGTAATAGGAAAGGTGGGATGAAAGGAAGAAGGCTCACCTCTAATGAAATAGATGATGGAGCACCGCCTGTCCCACTGCTGCATCCTTCATAAGTTCCGAATCCAAGCAGTAGTGCTTGGTGAACGTATGTGGTGCCTTCCATGTCGCCGCTCTGCAAATGTCGACAATGGGCACCCCAGAAAAGAGCACCATGGAGGTGGAAACCGCTCTAGTGGAATGAGCCCGAACCTTGGTGGCAGAAGGCGATGGCCGCAGAGATCCATCTTGAAATGCTCTGCTTTGTCAATGGTATTTACAAAAAGGGGTGGTGAGGGACAGAGTCTCTGAATTAAGCAGAAAGCTCTCACCCAGTCAAGAGATCAGGGCTAGATCCAACACCGTTTTTTAGCTCACTGCATCATCCCAGTTTCAGAACCTGGCTGTATGCAAATTAGTCTGTTCCTGTCCCAGTGCATGATGGGAACAGGGCAAACCAAACTACAAAAGCCAATTCTTACACTGGGAAGGAAACAAGCTCCCGGGGACCGGTTTCTGGCATTACAGCCGTCTTCGGCCCGGTTTGCTTGAATCCTGATGGTGCAATGAGCAAGGGTCTCACATCTGAGAATACCCTTCCACGCTTAGGGTGGACAAAAATATTTACAAAAAGGGGTGGTGAGGGACAGAGTCTCTGAATTAAGCAGAAAGCTCTCACCCAGTCAAGAGATCAGGGCTAGATCCAACACCGTTTTTTAGCTCACTGCATCATCCCAGTTTCAGAACCTGGCTGTATGCAAATTAGTCTGTTCCTGTCCCAGTGCATGATGGGAACAGGGCAAACCAAACTACAAAAGCCAATTCTTACACTGGGAAGGAAACAAGCTCCCGGGGACCGGTTTCTGGCATTACAGCCGTCTTCGGCCCGGTTTGCTTGAATCCTCATGGTGCAATGAGCAAGGGTCTCACATCTGAGAATACCCTTCCACGCTTAGGGTGGACACAAATATTTACAAAAAGGGGTGGTGAGGGACAGAGTCTCTGAATTAAGCAGAAAGCTCTCACCCAGTCAAGAGATCAGGGCTAGATCCAACACCGTTTTTTAGCTCACTGCATCATCCCAGTTTCAGAACCTGGCTGTATGCAAATTAGTCTGTTCCTGTCCCAGTGCATGATGGGAACAGGGCAAACCAAACTACAAAAGCCAATTCTTACACTGGGAAGGAAACAAGCTCCCGGGGACCGGTTTCTGGCATTACAGCCGTCTTCGGCCCGGTTTGCTTGAATCCTGATGGTGCAATGAGCAAGGGTCTCACATCTGAGAATACCCTTCCACGCTTAGGGTGGACAAAAATATTTACAAAAAGGGGTGGTGAGGGACAGAGTCTCTGAATTAAGCAGAAAGCTCTCACTCAGTCAAGAGATCAGGGCTAGATCCAACACCGTTTTTTAGCTCACTGCATCATCCCAGTTTCAGAACCTGGCTGTATGCAAATTAGTCTGTTCCTGTCCCAGTGCATGATGGGAACAGGGCAAACCAAACTACAAAAGCCAATTCTTACACTGGGAAGGAAACAAGCTCCCGGGGACCGGTTTCTGGCATTACAGCCGTCTTCGGCCCGGTTTGCTTGAATCCTGATGGTGCAATGAGCAAGGGTCTCACATCTGAGAATACCCTTCCACGCTTAGGGTGGACAAAAATATTTACAAAAAGGGGGGGTGAGGGACAGAGTCTCTGAATTAAGCAGAAAGCTCTCACCCAGTCAAGAGATCAGGGCTAGATCCAACACCGTTTTTTAGCTCACTGCATCATCCCAGTTTCAGAACCTGGCTGTATGCAAATTAGTCTGTTCCTGTCCCAGTGCATGATGGGAACAGGGCAAACCAAACTACAAAAGCCAATTCTTACACTGGGAAGGAAACAAGCTCCCGGGGACCGGTTTCTGGCATTACAGCCGTCTTCGGCCCGGTTTGCTTGAATCCTGATGGTGCAATGAGCAAGGGTCTCACATCTGAGAATACCCTTCCACGCTTAGGGTGGACAAAAATATTTACAAAAAGGGGTGGTGAGGGACAGAGTCTCTGAATTAAGCAGAAAGCTCTCACCCAGTCAAGAGATCAGGGCTAGATCCAACACCGTTTTTTAGCTCACTGCATCATCCCAGTTTCAGAACCTGGCTGTATGCAAATTAGTCTGTTCCTGTCCCAGTGCATGATGGGAACAGGGCAAACCAAACTACAAAAGCCAATTCTTACACTGGGAAGGAAACAAGCTCCCGGGGACCGGTTTCTGGCATTACAGCCGTCTTCGGCCCGGTTTGCTTGAATCCTGATGGTGCAATGAGCAAGGGTCTCACATCTGAGAATACCCTTCCACGCTTAGGGTGGACAAAAATATTTACAAAAAGGGGTGGTGAGGGACAGAGTCTCTGAATTAAGCAGAAAGCTCTCACCCAGTCAAGAGATCAGGGCTAGATTCATCACCACCCCCTTTTGTAAATCGATTTTGGCCACTGTAGGTGTGGCAGGGTATACTCAGACATGAGTCCCTTTCTCACTGCTCCATCAGGATTCAAGCAAGCCGGGCCGAAGAGGCTGAAATGCCAGAAACCGGTCCCCGGTAGCTTGTCTCCTTTCTGGTAAAGAATTGGCTTGGTAGTTTAGTCTGCCCTGTTCCCATGATGCACTGGGCCAGGGACAGACTGATTTGCATATAGCCAGGTTCTGAGCTGGGATGGGGCAGTGAGATAAATAACGGTGATGGATCAAGCCCTGATCTTTGGACTGGGTAAGAGTGGTCTGCTCAATTCAGACACTCTGTTCATCACCACCCCCTTTTGTATATCTGCTTTGTCAATGGTAGGCACTTCCTGGGCCTGCTGAAGGCAATAAATAATTGGTTGGACTTGCGAAATTGTTCCGTTCTATGAATGTAGAATTTCAGACATCTTTTCAGGTCTAAGGAATGTAGAGATCTGTCCGCTGCTGAAGATGATTCGGGAAGAAAGATCTCAGGACAATAGGTTTGTTTAGATGAAAAGCAGACGGAACATTTGGTATGAATTAGGCGTTAGTCCGTAGAATGACTCTGTCCTGTTTGAACTGAAGGAACGGGTCTTAAATAGAGAAAGCCAGCAGTTCACTCACCCTCCTTGCTGACGTGAGAGCCAGTAAAAGAGCCGTTTTCCATGACAAGTATTTGAGATCTGCTCTATGCATTGGCTCAAAGGGGCGTTTCATCAACTGAGCCAAGACAACATTGAGTTGCCATTAGGTGGTAAAGGTCTCACTGGAGGATAGGTCCTGAATAATCCTTTCAGAAACTGCTTGACCAGTCTATTGGACCATAGGGAAATACCAGACGAAGAGCGCCTGAACCGAGATATGGCTGCCAGGTGGACTTTGATTGAGGCGTGTGCCAATCCAGAGTTGGCCAGGTGAAGCAGGTAAGGCAGAAGTTGTGCCAGAGATGACGAGAACGGGTGCAGTTTGTTAGCCTTACACCACAAACAGAATCTCTTCCACTTAAGGGAATACGTCTTGTTGGTACTGTCAGCCCGGGCCCGGGCTAAGTCGCCCCTGCAGTCCTGAGGTATATCTAAGTCCTAGAACTCTGAACTCAGGAGCCAAGCCGATAATCTGAGAGATGTCGGATCTGGATGCTGGACTTGCCCCTGGTTCATAGTGAGGAGATGCGGGTAAGGCCTGAATGGAATCGGAGGCTCCAGCGACAGAATGTGTAGTTCTGTAAACCAGTGTTGGCGCGGCCACGCTGGGGCTACCAGTATCAGGGTGCAACGCTCTGCTTTCAGTTTCTGGAGGACCCTGGGGATCAGGGGAAACGGAGGAAAAGCGTAAGCAAAGACGTTGCACCATGTGATCGAAAATGCATCCCCGAGAGATTCTTTCTGGGGAAGCCAGCTTGCATAATGTTGGCATTTTGCGTTGACCTCCGTCGCAAATAGATCCAGGTGAGGTCTTCCCCATTGGGATAATACTGCGTCGAGAGCATGTTGGTCAAGCTCCCACTCGTGGCAAATGAAGCGTTGCCTGCTTAGCGAGTCCGCCAGGGTGTTGTCTGCTCCTGGGACATACTCCGCTTTCAGCGAAATGTTGTGTTGGAGTAGCCACTTCCAAATTCGCTGTGATTCTTGAGACAACGTCATGGATAGAGTTCCCCCTTGCTTGTTTAGATAGTGCATTGTGGTGGGTTGTCCGTCCTCACAAGCACTGGGGAGTTCCTGATCCGGGGCAGGAATGCTCAAAGTGCCAGGTATACTGCCCTCAACTCTAGCAGGTTGATGTGGAGCTGTTTTTCTGCCAGCGACCACTGACCATGTATCTGAAGTTCCTGCAGGAACGCACCCCATCCTTCCAATGATGCATCTGTTGTAATCAGTGTGGGGAGGTTGGAAGCAAGAATGGAAGGCCCTGGTTCAGGTTTTTTGTTTGAAGTCACCAGTGCAGAGCCTTCACCACAAACGGAGTGATCCTGATAAGATCGTCGAAGGATCCCGTACACTGGATCCACTGGGATGATCACGCCTCCTGTGAGGGACGCATACAGAGGCGGCAGTGTGGTATTAAGAGGATATTGGAGGACATCATTTCTAGCAATGACTTGTAGAGTCGCACCTGGATGGTCTTTTTGGCCTGAATGTGGGCTGCCAGAGACCTCAGTTTGACTAGACGCTCCCGTGATGGGAAGGCCTTCTCCTGATGCGTGTCTAGAGTTGCTCCCAGGAAAGT
This sequence comes from Lissotriton vulgaris, assembly GCF_964263255.1. NCBI lineage: Eukaryota > Metazoa > Chordata > Amphibia > Caudata > Salamandridae > Lissotriton > Lissotriton vulgaris. The sequence goes on along the minus strand of NC_141697.1, from coordinate 134,604,491 downwards.
GAGGCGTTGAGAGGGCTGCAATACTGACTTTTCCTGGTTGAGCGTAAGTCCCAGGCTCTCGAAGAGCTGAAGACCGGCGTTGGAAGATCTGTTCACGTCTTCTAGAGTAGGAGACTTGATGAGCCAATCGTCCAAGTAGGGGAATACCTGGTGATGGTGTTGGCGAAGGTACGCCGCCACTGGAGATAGGCATTTCGTAAAAATGCGTGGCGCCGACTTCAGGCCGAATGGCAACACTCTGAATTGGTAATGTCTGCCTGCCACTGCAAACCTTAGGTATTGGCGGTGACTTTTGTGGATGAGTATGTGAAAATAGGTGTCCTGGAGGTCTAAGGACACCAAGAAATCTTTGGAATTGAGTAGCTGTAACACCTCCTGAATGGATACCATACGGAACAATTATTTTTTTTGAGATATCCGTTGAGGCTCCTTAGATCAAATATAGGTCTCCATTTCTTCTCCTTTTTCCGTATTAGGAAGAACCGGGAATAGAATCCTTTCCCCCCCTGACCTCTGGGAACTCTCTCTATGGCTCCTTTCTGGAGCATTAGTGAGAGTTCCGCTTGAAGGAGATGCAGATTCTTGTGCTGCATGGGACGTGGGGGGTTCGGAGGAGGCGTTTCCACAAACTCCAGAGTCTGACCGAACCAGCTGGAGAACCCAACGATCCGTCGTTATTTTTTGCCAATTGTGGAAGAAGTTGGAAATTTTCCCTCCAACTACGTAATGTGGAGATGAAGTGGAGGCCTGTTGGAAAAAGAAGTCATTGCCTTCTGGCGGACTCTTTCTTTCCTCCTCTTCCGCGAAAGGAAGACTTATTGAACGAGGACTGGCCTTGTTGCTGCCTCTGTTAGTATTGAGGCTTGTATTGCTGGGACGAGCAAAAGGAGGATTTGTATCCCTGATAGCCACCTCTAGTCTGCTGGCCTCTTCCTCTGGAGCCCCGAAAGGAAGTATTTTTGTACTGGAGGGTACCCAGGGCATTTGCGGTCTCCGTATCTTTCTTGATACCCTGCAGCATCTCATCAATATGCTCCCCAAAGAGCAGCTCTCCGTCAAATGGCATGTCCAGTACTTTGGCCTGTACTTTAGGCCGGAAAGATGTAGCTTTCAGCCAGCCCTGGCGCCTAAGGACCGCTGCCCCCGCCAGCTGCCAAATCCTGTAGAGGTGATATCCATCGCCACGTCAATAATTTCCGAGGCGGACCGCTCTCCTTCAAGGAGGATCTTCTTTACCTCTTCATTCTGCTCCTCTGGTAGTGTGCCTAGATATGGGGCAACATCTGCCCACATCTGGCGATTGCAACGCCCTAGGAGCGCAAGTGAGTTTGCCGCTCTGACAGTAAGGACCGACATCGACGAGAACCTTTTCCCGATGTTATCCAGTTTACGGCCTTCCTTATCCGGAGGAGCAGTCAGCGCAGCGGCTGGGTTATTGGATTTCCGTTGCGCGGATTGGGTAATAACGGAGTCCGGTTTGGTATGGCCTTTAAGGCATGCCGGAGCCTTGTCCGGAGCCCTATACTTCTTATCCAGTCTGGTCGGCACTGGTAGTAAAGATGAGGGGTTTTTCATTATTTTTACCTCCTGGTCCCAGATGTATTCAATAATAGGGATTGACCGAACCGCCTTCTTGAATGGCTCTTTAAAGTCATATAGGAAGCAATTCTGAGGTTGCGTGGTCATCTCTATTTTGAATCTTGCCGCTGCTCTCTACAACATTGTGAAACCCCCGATATCTTCTGGGGGTGTGCCTGTGCCTAGGCCTGTGCCTGGTCTGAGGATGCCAGACGTTCGATGACAGTTATTCCACTCGTCATCCGCTATTTCTCGCTCCTCCTGTTGACCTTCTTCATCTTCACCTACTGCTTCCTCTTCTTCATCAGAAGACTGTATAGGGGGCAAAGTCACAGGATCCGGGCGAATGACTAGCGGTGGTGGTCTAGAGCGAGGAGGTGGAGCTGATGTCACAAGATGTGGATTTACTACCGAAGGAGGCGGAAACCGCTGTTTGTAGTCCGCTTTAGGGAGGAGCCGCCACTGCTCAAGGAAGTAGTAATGGAAAAAGACAAATCACAAAGAGACCATTGAGAAAAAGAAAAACACCATCCGTGAAAAGAAAAAACAACCAAAAATACCATGTGTTGTAAAAATGTGTTAACACAAGTAAATAATCAATACAATGATCAACTGCATAGTTGTTGGATGCTGTATATTTATCTAAACAGAAAGTGAAATATTGATGGGTATTTGGATTTTTATACAAATCATGGGGTTTTAAGGATCATCATGCCGAGAGGCTTACTATAACCTAAGCTACTTAAAGTCCCACAGGAGCCTTACTATGAAAAATACTGTTCTACCAAAAAAAAAAAACACCTGGAAAAAAGTATACTTTGCTAATAACTAAACTTGAATATCATACCGGACATTCATTTTGGATGATGACAAGACGGAAGGTTTGAAAGTGGCTTTCTCAGTTACGAGGCTCAAATTTACAAGATTTCCTGAGGTGCGTGGAGAGCGTCTTTGTCTGGCTGGTGTCCCAATAATAGAATGTCTGTTCCTTGCAGGCACTGGGCTAAAAAGTGGCACACTGTTTCCATTTTTCTATGGAAAAAAGAGGGCAGAGAAAAGCAACTTAGTACGAGATGGAAGGTCATACCTATGATACAGTTAAGCCAAGTCATAATTTGTGAATAAAACCAGGGTTTGTCTTATACCTTTAAATTGCTGACAGATACTTTCTTGCCACCTTGTTTAAGAACTGTTTTCTTATCTGCCAACATCTGGAAAAAGGAAATATGAGAAAGAAGACTTCATTGAATATATGTATCTATAATCCATCAAAATGCTGAAAAATACAAGACATGATTGTACCCACATGAACTGTGCATTAATTAAATAAATGGTTGGCAAGAAGAATACATCTGCTAGGGTGAAAGAAAGCATATCTATGGGGCTAATACATGTGTAGAAAGAAGAGCAAAGGATTCATAAAGAAACAAAGACCTATGGTATTATCCAATTACAACTGCATAACATGAAACATTTGTTTTTATTATGGTTGACAAACTAAAACCTTTTTTCCTGCCGATTTGTATTACATAACTCCAACCTCTTGCATAAGCTGTCACTTTGGGGATTAATGGGTGTAGGAAATTCGCTCTATATATACTATACCAGAATGAGGTATAGTGTGTATAGAGTGCAGGTGACCCCAGAGGTAGACAGAGGTTAAAGTTAGATAGAACCTTACTCTGTATTTGTGGTAGAGTGGTCGAGCAGTAAGGCAGTATCAGAGGACATTGTTAAGCATTTGATGTACACACTCCGCCAACAAATGAATTCACACACTCAAGAACTGAACTCTAGGCCAATTGTTTTTGTTTAAAAATATATATTGTGGTTTTTAGAACCAAGCAAGCCTTGCACAGGTAAGCATTATATACTTTACAGTAATAAGTTGCTGAATATAGAAGAGTTTGAAAATACAATAGAAATTGTACTTTGTTTGATTTACAGGTGATGCAGTAGGTTGCAACACTTAGCAAATACAGTACATTGAAATGAGTAGGCTTTTTCAGTAAATTACAGGTAAGTTACTTTTTACGTTACATTTCTAACTCAGACTAACCTAGATTCAGCACTGGGACATTTCCTGCAAACAAGCAAGTAAATAAGTTTTGGTTATTCGTGTGATTTTTACAGAATATATTTAGATTTCAAAACTCCACACTTAGAAAATGTGGCAGTGTTAACTTAAGGAGGAAAAACAGTTATCGGTTCACAGGTAAGTTATCAACTGTGGGAGTGAAGGTTCTGGGGTTAGACTCCGGGGTCTCCCAGGGTCAGTGATGCACTCTTGTTACAACCTCAGCGGCACTAGGGCGGCGGGGTACAGAGTGATGAGGCCGAATGTTATCCAATGGGGGATAGGGGGCCTCCGGTTGGTGGCTGAAAGCAGAGCTCCTAGAGTTAAAGTCAGGGCAAATGGGGAAACAAAGTAGCACAAAAGGTGCACCGTCAGCGGCACTGAGGCGGCCGTGGGCAGAGTGCTGTTTCGACGTCGGGCACCCTGTTTTAATGGAGAAGGTCCGGTGTGCAAAAGCACTGCAGGCAGGGAGACGAAGGACTTCAGGGTGCAGCCAAATCTTCAAGAGGAAAGTTGGGAAGTTAGGTGTTAGTTAGGCTTAGACGATTTGGACACACAAGGCCGTGGGGTGTCTGCTGCATGGGTGCCTTTTGGGGTCGGATCTTCTTACCAGCTCCGGGTCGCGGTTAGTGGGGCCTTCTGGATTTAGACTACAGGCGTCGGCTGGAGGCTTGAGGCAGACCAGGGGAAGGATCTCGGGTCAGGATTTGTCGGGGTGACCTCCTCGTGGATTTTTTCCACTCGAGCTCAGGCCGGGTTCGGCGGGTGCAGAGTGGGCCGGATTAGCGGTCTCCGGCTGCTGAAAGTGGTTGCAGTTGAACAAATCCGGTGTTCACAGGAGAAGCAGTCTTTGGAAGTGAAGGCAGGTAGGTCCTCCAGGGTTTTTGAGGTTGCTGGCTGCACGACACACTGGGATTTCGCAGATGCAGGTTCGAGGGGAGACAGGCCTGTAGGGCTGGGGCCAAGTCATTGCGCGTCATACTCTTGGGCCGGCTGTTCTGCTATTTTTCTTGCTGTAGGGACAGTAGGGACCAGTTGCTGAAAGCAGCAGGTGGTCTGAGGAAGCCCACAATGGCGGCATTCCTTTAAAGCTTCCCCTTTGTGAACCTTGCCCATCCTGGGGGAGGGCACTTGGCACCTCGTCCCAGGATGTGCATTGTTTCAGGCCCCTGAGAGCAGCAGGCTCTCGACCTAGGGGTCCAGAAACATGTATGTTGATGGCAGCCTAAGCAGCCACTCAGTCGGGACACTAGAGGTGGGTTCCTTTTCAGGGGGCATCTCTGAGATGCCCTCTATGTGCATTTTACATTAAATCCCACATTGGCATCCGTGTGGGATTAATCTGCTCAGAAGTTTGCTACCAAACTTCTCAGTTATCAGTGTAGCCATTATGGTGCTGTGGAGTTCATAATGACAAACTCCCAGCACATTATACTCTTAATGGCAGGACTGCACTTACAATGTCTAAGAATGGACTTAGACACTGTAGTGGTACAGGGCTCACGCACCTGTACCCTCACCACTAGTATAGGGCACCCATCTAGAGGGGTGACTGATCTATGCCAGGGCAGTGGGCTGTGGGCTGTAGGCATGGCACACAGGGATGTGTGCCATGTCGACTCATCACTTTGTTCTGCTCTAAAACATGAAGCCTGCAAAGGCACTGTGTGAGTGCAGTGGTACAGGACCTTTAAGGGTGGCACAAGAAGTGCTGAAGCTTAGAGGCCTTCTCTGGTCACAGTGCCCTGGGTACCCGTGGTACCATTTACCAGGGGCTGACCTGTGGCCAGAGATGCCAATTGAGTTTGTTTTGGCGAAAGAACACAGGCCCTGGGAACCTAATTGGAGGGACCCAGGGAACACAAAGTAAAAGTGCATCAGTAGTATGGCAAAAAGTGTGTGTGTGTGGGGGGGGGGGGGGGGGGGGGGTGAGGTGTTACTGGAACAGAAACCCACTTTCCTACAATGGGGTTAATTTCTGATTCGACCTATGTAACAACAGGTTGCATTACAAACTGCTCATTTGCAAATGGGATCGCAAAACGACCTTAGGATAATTAGGCAGTTTGTGATCTGCAAACCATTTATACATGGTAGGAAATGTAGGTGGTAACCCACAAAGGATAGAAAACTATTAACCCTGTATTTGCTTTTCAAAACAGAAAACTTTAACAAGCATTGGCATAGCCAATAGGTCTCGCCTTTGGGACCTTATAAGTGTTCAGCCATGCAACGGTTATTTTGTTGCACCAAGGATATTGTGCTGCATAACTACTTATAAGGTCCCACAAACGAGACCTATTGGCTATGCCAATGCTTGTTTATTTTGACATGGAGAGTACCAGCACTTCTCAAAAGAAATGCTATACTTTTAATTGGAGATTACCAGCACTTCTCAGAAACAAGCAGGTACTCTGGTATAGAGTACCTGCACTTATATTTTTCCATTTCATGCACTGATTATGTAGCTGGATTCAATCACAGAAGCAGCAAAAGTCCTGTTAGGCGACTGTGAGAAAGTGGCTCTATATATACTGGACCAAAGTAAGGTACAGTATGTATAGAGACCACAAACCCCAGAGGTATAACAGAGGTTAAAGTCAAAGCTGACCTTACTCTCCAAAGTGGTAGCTTGGTCGAGCAGTAAGGCAGTACCGGAGGACAGTGTAAAGCATTTGTTGTACACACTCAATCAGCAAAAGGTTTCACACACTCAAGGATTGAACTCAAGGCCAATTGTTTTTAGATCAAAAGATATAGCTGTTTTTAGAACCAACAGGTATCAAAATATACTTTTCTGATTTATGAGTGATCTCAGATAATTACTTTGCAGTAAGGTAATAACTTAGGTACAGGGGTTACATAGGCAACACAATTCTAAACACAATTTAGCATTGAGCTCAATGGGTTTTTCTACACAAATTCAGTTGATTACTTTTGTTATTCCAGGACTGGATCCTAGATTCAGGACTGGCGGGGGGTAGTATTCCAAATCATATGACACCTTACACGACATGTTTTGATAAAGCCAAACCAAAGTTAGCATTAAACGCGAGGATTATAATGCATTTAAGAGAATATGGTTTGGCTATATCATAGAGCAGCTATAAGGACATGGTTCCGAAAGCTGCAGACAGGCTCAGCTCATGCTAGAGCACCATCTCACATAAAACTAAGCACTCTGCCTTCAGGATTGTCAAGGCCTGCCATAATAGTGACTTATAGGTATATATGTGTCTATATGTGATGGTAGGTATAGGGATACTATACTTAAGCAAGGGGTGATTACACGACCTTGCCCCAGCTGAGTAGTGATCAGCCAGTTGTGTCAATGTGGATGGCCAGCCAGGGGTGGCATAATACATGCTGCAGTCCCAGGTAGGCCTTGGATGCACCTATGCCCTGGGTACCTATGGTACACTATACAGGAGCTCACACAGGTGACCCAATACCCAATTAGGTATGTACCTAAAGTACATGGTATGAATTTAGAGAGAGAACAGCTGATTATAGCAGGCCCACGGCCACACTAAAGTCGAGAAACCAGTATATCAGAGCAAAAAGTAGCAGACCCTACTCTCCTACAGGGCATCTCTAAGATGCTCTCTGTGGTGCATTTTACATTAAATCCCACACTGGCATCAGTGTGGGTTTAATGTGCTGAGAAGTTTGGTATCAAACTTGTCAGTCTTCAGTGTAGCCATTATGGTGTTGTGGAGTTTGTAATGACAACCTCCAAGCACCATATACTCTTAATGGCATTACTGCACTTACAGTGCCCAGGAATGGCCCTGGGTACTGTAGGAGCACAGGGCTCATGCACCTGTGCCCACACCACTGGCATAGGGCACCCAGCTAGAGGGGTGACTGATGTATGCCAGGGCAGTGGGTTTGTGGGCATGGCACACAGGGATGTGTGCCATGTCGACTCGGTTTAGTTCTGTACTTAAACACTGCAAAGGCAGTGTGTGGGTGTCCTGGTACAGGGCCCCTAAGGGTGGCACAATACGTGCTGCAGCCCTTAGGAGTCTTCTCTGGTCACCATGCCCAGAGTACCTAGGGTACCATTTACTAGGGGCTGGCAGGTGGCCAGAGAGGCTAATTGGGTCTTAGTTTCAACACAGTTTTAGGGAAGGAACACAGGCCTTGGGTACCTGGTTCGGCAGGGGCACACTCAGTCAAAGCACATCAGCTGTTCAGCAAAAAGTGGGGGCATACCAATGCAAGAAAGATGGCACTTTCTCAGAGTGAGAAACTATGCTAAGCACGGGTTTTTAGCTTACCCATTTTAAGCCACGCCCTTAACTGCATCGGACATGCCTCCTTCAGAGATCCCCCAGATTTTTCATCCCATTTAAAGCCCTGCTTGTTGTAGCAAAGTTTGATTTTTGGGGTGCAGTAACTGTACGCTGAAGACTATTATGTCTACTGTTTTCCATGTGTTTATTATTAAGTCCAGTGACAATGTGCAATTAGATTAATAAAAACCATTCAGGGGTGTTGGCGGCAGCTGCTAGAGAGCAGAATTGTATTGCAGGGCAATTAAACATGGCCACACGTTGTACCAAATCTGCAGTCTCCTGCTGTGGATTTTGACTTGCCGCCATCCCAATCCCCACTGCCCTTCTCCCTCCCCCCCCCCTCCCTCCCTCCCTCCCTCATTCAGCCCGACTGCGGAGTATATTCGGTTTCATGGAAATGGAAACAAAGTATGGTATTTATTCTGCTTTATAAAGCCTTTGAAACATATAATGCCATTAGTAAGAGAGTACATGTTTCCCACGGCGGCACGTCTTGTGTCAGCATGTCTCCTTAGCACGCAGCTTGTATTCCAAGAATGGGGTCACGCCCAACCTCACGTCGGACGTTCAAAGTAAACAGAATCCCAGCAGCCATCTCTGATGACTCTTTTCTTCTCACGTATTTAGTGGTGAAGTACGAAGAAGTTACTTAATGTTCTGCAAGCACGCGTGTCAGGTGCACGGAAAGCGAGGCCCACACCAGTTGGCGAGCTTGTTCCGTGACAATGTAAGTGGTGGGGAGCAGACAACGTTAAACAAAGTAAACAAGCAGCAGCTGTTTTCGGAAGTGGTGCGGGCGCGTGCAGTCTTCACATTTCAAGCACTGCACTTGTGGCGCGCTGCTGCTCGCTCCCGCAAGGTGGATGCCGCCTCAAGCACGAGTGCAGTGCTTGAAAATGAGCAGAGCAACGGCAGAAGGTCCTCCTGAAGGGGCAGGCGGATCGGGGGACCGACTGACATGCTGAGTAGCTCGGGATACCAGTACCTTCGAGCCCAGTCCGGAGCCACAAGGATGACTTGGGCCCGGTCGCGCCTGATCTTCTTCAGCACTCTGGGCAGAAGTGGTATAGGCGGAAAGGCGTATAACAGACCGCAACTCCACTCGCGCCGAAAGGCGTCGCCGTGCGAGTGCCATCTTGGAAACTCCAACACGCAGAACTGATGACATTGCGCGCTCTCTTCTGTGGCAAATAGATCTAACCAAGGCTCTCCCCATCGCAGAAAGAGGCCTTGCACCACGTCCGAGTTCAGACGCCATTCGTGATCCATCGAGCACCGACGGCTGAGTTCGTCCGCCCTGGCGTTCAGAGATCCCGCCAGGTGTTGAACTACCAGGGTCACCCCCTGATGTTCCAGCCACTGCCAGAGACGCAGAGCCTCCTGGCAAAGGGTCCACAACCCCACCCCGCCCTGTTTGTTGCAGTACCACATGGCGGTGGTGTTGTCCGTGAACACCTGCACCACACTCCCGCTGACAACAGGGAGGAATGCCTTCAGTGCAAGACGAATCGCCCGTAGCTCCAACAAATTTATATGGAGCCGGGACTCCGCCGGAGACCAGATGCCTCTGATCTACGCCTCTCCCAGGTGGCCTCCCCAGCCCTGGAGGGACGCGTCCGTCACAACAACGTGCTCCGGTTGGGGAAGGGAGAGGGATATGCCTCTGACCCAATCGCGGTCCGTAAGCCACCACTGCAGTTGTCTCGCAGTGCCCTCCGAGATCAAGACATCGTCGGACAAGTTGCCCTGATGCTGGGCCCACTGAAACTTCAGGTCCCACTGCAGAGCCCGCATCCGCCACCGGGCGTGATGCACCAGAAGGATGCAGGAAGCCATCAGCCCCAGCAGCCTCAGCGTCAACCTGACCGAAACCCGGGATAACGGCTGGAAGATGGGAATCAAAGCCTGTATATCCTGGACTCGCCGGTCCGGAGGATAAACCCGAAACTGCGTCGAGTCGAGAACTGCTCCGATGAAAAGGAGCTTTTGAGAGGGACACAGGTGTGATTTCGGCACATTGATCGAAAACCCCAGCTCGTGCAGGAGGTCTGCCGTCATCTGGAGGTGGTGGACGACTGTCTGGGGCGAGCCCACCTTCAACAACCAGTCGTCTAGGTAGGGGAAGACTGAAACCCCTACCTGCGCAGATGGGCTGCGACCACCGCCATCACCTTTGTGAACACCCGTGGGGCGCTGGTAAGGCCGAAGGGGAGCACGCTAAACTGAAAGTGCTCTTGGCCTACCGTGAACCGCAGGTAACGCCGGTGGCCCGGCAGGACGGGGATGTGAAAATATGCATCCTGCAAGTCCAACGCTACCATCCAGTCTTGCGGGTCGAGAGCAGCCAAGACCTAAGCCAAAGTCAACATCTTGAACTTCTCCTTCTGGAGGAAGCAGTTGACGTTCCTTAGGTCCAAGATAGGACGTAGGCCCCCCTTGTCCTTCTTGGGTACCAGAAAGTAGTGGGAATAGCAACCACGCCCTACTTCTGGCCCAGGAACGCGCTCGATGGCCCCCTTGGCCAAGAGGGCCGTAACTTCCTCCTTCAGAAGTGCCAAGTGGTCCCCCGACACACGGTGGTTCTGCGGTGGCATGGCTGGAGGAGTGGTCTCGAAGGGGAGGGAGTAGCCCCTTGGGACGATCTGCAGCACCCACCTGTCCGAGGTAATGGTGCGCCAGTGGGAGTGGTGATGGCGAACCCTGCCACCCACTGGCGTCACATGGGCCTGAAAGCACGGACTAGGAGGATTTTGTGGCGGATGCTGCGGGGGGAGTTGTGGCCTGACCTCGCAGTTGTCCCCGACCGCCTCCACAGCGGTTTCCATGGCCGCCACCGCGTTGATAAGTTTGTTGCGGCGCGTGGCTGGCAGCACGTGTGGGACCGCCCCTTCCTTGGCCACGAAAGGAGCGAAACGAACCAGTTTGCTGGCGCTGGGTCGAAAGACCCAAGGAATTGGCCGTGACCCTGGAGTCCTTGAAGCGCTCCAGCGCGTGGTCTGCTTTGTCACCAAACAGGCGACAGCCATCAAACGGCATGTCCATCAAAGCATTCTGGACATCTGCAGAGAAGTTGGCGAATCTCAGCCAGGCGTGGCGACGAATCGCCACCGTCGTGGAGATCGCTCTGCCCAGCGAGTCGGTCGTATCAAGACCACGCCTAATGGAGTATTTTGCTGCGTCTCGGCCTTCAATCATAGCCTTGCCGAGCTTTGCCCTTACCTCCGGTGGGCATTCCGGCAGCAATTCCGCGACCGTGTCCCATAGAGAGTGGGTGTAGCGGCCCAAGAGGCACGCGGTGTTGCAAGACCGCAGTCCCAGACTGAGGGACGAGAAGACCTTTTTGCCATACTGGTCGTACCTCTTTGATTCCCTGTCGGGCGGGGCCGACGGGAATGCGAATTGGGAAGTGGAGGCCTGGATCACCAGACTCTCAGGGGTGGGATGGGTGGACAGAAACTTGGGGTCATCCGAACACGGACGGTGGCGTCTGGCCACGTTCCTATCAACAGGCGAACCTGAAGCGGGCCTGGACCACATGCCCAAAAGAACGTCAGACAAGGCCTCGTTGAACGGCAGCAGTGGCTCCTGTGGGCATGACTGCGGTTTGAGGACCTCAGTGAGGATGTTAGTCCTCGCGGCGGCGACGGGGAGCTCAAGGTTTAAGGCCTTGGCAGCCCTCATCAACACCACTGAATAAGCAGCCCCCTCCTCCGAAGCCACGGTAGGAGGCGAGACAAAGCCAGGGTTAGGGGAGTCGTCTAGACCACTGGCGTCACCCAAGTCACCTGCCCAGTCCGCAGTGTACTGACATTCACGTGTCAGAGGGTCCTCAGACCCCTCCCAATCCTCTCCGTAATCTGCCTCCTCATCATATTCGGGATCAACATAGTAGACCGGCTCCTCGGGGGTTCACAGGCCCCATCGGCGTCGTGCGACGCCGGTTCGGCTCCGTGACCGGATTCGGGGAGGGTATGGGGGCGCGCCGCTCGGAGCCGGCGCCGGAGGACCGGCGTCGTACGGAGACTGCGTCGGGGGCAGCCCCGACGGAAGCGGCGCCGGGGAGGTCGGCTGGCCAGCCGGTGTCGACCCTGAAGGCCCCTGCGGCGCCGGGACCGGAGCCGTCGGTGGCGTCGGAGCACCCGACTGCGTCGAGGCATGAGCACCCGACCCGCTAGGGCCCTCGGACGAAGGCACTGGGCCCAAAGGCGCCGTAGGCCCCGTCGGAGAAGATAGCTTCCTCATGGCCATGAGGACCTCCTCTATCTCCTCGGGCGACGCGCCTTGCTCAGGGACCGTAGGGTATGGAGCAGGCCGCGCCGGCAGCTCATGCGGAGCCGCGGGGGTGGGGCTACCCGAACCCCCGGCCGCATCGCGCGAGCGTCCGGGGGGGGGGGGGGGGGGGAGTCGGGGGTACGATGACGACGCCCTGACTTCTTGTGCTTCCTACCTGAGGAACCAGAGGAATGGTGATGACTTCCGGAGCGTTCGTGACGGCTCCGCGACCGCTCCCTCGACCTCTGGCCGGACCGGGACCTCTCTCGACGCGGTGCTGACACCCGCAGCTCGAGTAGATTGCGGGACCTCTCCCGCCTAGCTTTCTTCGTCAAGGCCCAGCAATCGACACAGGCGTCCACGTCGTGGTCGGGGCCCAGGCACCGGAGACAGAGGCGGTGATGGTCCGTGACCGACATCGTGCAGTCGCAGTCATCACAGTTCTTAAAACCAGGCATCTTACCGGCACCGTAAGAAGATTTATCAAAAGATTCAAAACTTTGATCAAAAGACCGGAGTACTGCTCTTCGGATCTGCGCTAACTGGCGCGGAAAAAAGAAGAACTGACGTCAGCGCGCGGAGGTGGCGTCTATATACTCCAGCGACGTCATCACGGCGCACGACGCCAACGACGGAGCCGCAGGGGACGCCTGCAGACGACGCCTACCGACGCGCAGGGGTACTGCTACGCAAAAGTTTCCGGATCCAGACTGACGCCTGGGGTTATTCTAAGGTAAGGAATCTAACACTAACGTGTTTCTTTCAGATGTGTATTTTTATGAAAATTTAATTTTTATGAATATTGTACAGTGTATGGTTTGTTTTTTGCTAATTGTTTTGTATCCTTGGTGAACTTTGACCAACGAACTTATCAAAAAAACTTTCATAAAAATAAAAAAGTGATTTAATCTGTCAAATTTGTTGTCAATCCGCACTTAGTTTCATTCTTTGCGCGTAGGAAACTGAAGCTAAATAGAAGTCACAGTACTGGCTTTTGTGTCGTTTTGTAGTGCTAAAGAGGCTTGACCTTACTGTGGAAAGCCCACACCCAGTGTAGTTTTCTCACCACAACTGGATCAAGCACTCTAGGAAGGACAGAACTCTCTCAGCAGAGTTCAGGGAAGTTGGGGGTGAAGTCCTTTTGTTCCTGGGACTTCAGAACAGGGAGCCAGCTCTTCTCAGGCCCTTGGAGATTCCTTCAAGCAAGGGGACACAGCACAACAGCAAAGTCCCTCCCCCTCTCCTTGGCAGCAAAGCAACAGGTCAGTCCAGCAGAGCAACAGCAAGACCGTCTTCCTTCTTCAGATTCAGCTTTCTCCTTGGCAGAGGTTCCTTCTTGATTCCAGGATGATCTAATTTTCTGTTGTCAGGGGTCCTGTACTTATACCCCTGAAAATCTTTGTTCTCTTTGTGCAAGTGGGCCCTGAGCCCGGTCTGAACCAGTTCTGGGTGTTGCTTGAGCACTTTGTTTGCCTGGCTTCTCCTTTCCTTTCAGAGTGAGGGGCATGGTCGTCAGCCGCCCAGCAGGAGGTGGAGCCAGCATTGTGGCAGGCAGGCACAGCCCTATTCAGGCCCAGGTGCTAACTCCTCCCGCCACTCAAGGTGCAAATGCAGTTATTCAGCCTAGGGCTGACTCAGCCAGCCTCCTGGGGAATCCCCAGCCCCTGTCACTCTCAAACCAGACAGTCAATACACAAACAGGCTAAGGCACACAGAAGGGTCAGACAAGAGAACATCAACTTTCTAAAAGTGCTGTTCTCAAACACAGGATTTAAAAACAACCTTTCCTAAAAGATGTGTTATTAAATTCTGAGTTCAGGGATACTAGATACTTATGTCCTATCTTGTTCCTATGGGAAGAAATGCTGGAAGCCACTGTAGCCAGCATCCCCCATGTTAATCTATGGAGCAAGATAGCCTTACAATTGTGAAAAATAAAAATGGCTGTAATTCACTACCAGAGCATGTCAGCTGCACTAGTACATGCTCTACCTTTTACATACACTGCACCCTGCCCAGAGGGGTTCCTTGGGCCTTCCATAGGGGTGACTGATGTGCACAAAAATGGAAGGGTTAGGCCTGGTCAGTGGGGACACTGACCAGGAGGACACGGCAAGTCCTAGACTGCACACAGGCACTGCGGTGGCAGGCCTGAGACACCATTTTAGGGCTACTCATGTGGGGGGCCCAATCAGTGCTGCAGGCCCACTAGTAGCATTTGTCATCACCAGCCCTGGGACACCCAGTGCACTTTACTAGGGACTTCTTGGTGATACAAATATGCCAATCAAGTATATATACAAATGTGTTTTGAAAATGAAAAATGAGAGATATATAAACTTGTTTATTTGACAGAAAGAAGAAAAGAAAAAAGAAAAAGTATTCCGTAACAACAGTCAATGTGTCCATGGGTCATGATGAGATAGGAGACTAACACAAAAGAGATAATATAAACTTTAGTGTGGTGATAGTGATACAAACACTAATATAGGGAGTACTTCATTTTTATTCCTTATGATTGCAAAATAGAATACATATTGTATACCGAGGTACCAATTTTTTTATTTGAGTCTATATTACCCAGGTACCGTTTGGTTTAATGGGTTTCCCCTGTCGTACATAGAGCAGGCCCACTAGTAGCATTTGTCATCACCAGCCCTGGGACACCCAGTGCACTTTACTAGGGACTTCTTGGTGATACAAATATGCCAATCATGTATATCCAATCATCATAACAATTTACACGGAGAGCATATGCACTTTAGCACTGATCAGAAGTGGTAAAGTGCGCAGAGTCTAATTGCCAACAGCCACTGGTCAGGAAAAATAAGGGAGGAAGAAGCAAAAAGTTTGGGATGACCCTGCAAGAAGGGCCAGTTCCAACACAACCCCCTTCCAGCCTAAAGCCAGGGTAGACCTAACGATACCTCAATGGGATTCCCTGCTTAAGGCGATAGAACACGGAACCTGGCCCAAACAGCAGGGCAGTCCTGTTCTACGCCGTCCTAAACCCAGTTGTATCACTCTATCCATACTCTCAGGGTCCACTATGCCAATCCATGTGGAACCCTTCTCACCTGTGGACACCACCTGTGTAGCACCTAACCATAATTTACTCACAGGTGTGTCCCAACAGACAGACAGCAAGCCACAGTGACCACCAACAGTGATCACGGATGAGACCCAGGCCTCATGCCTCTCATGGCTCCTAAATCCCTGTGGCATCAGAGGGTGGAGGGCAGTAGCCCCAGGTGCTTGGCACCCTTTGTCCACTCTCTCTCTTGTCAAGTCAGGTCTGACACTCTGGCACTGACCCACCAGTCCCAGACCTGTATCCGGCGGCTGGACAGGAGGCTGAGGTGGGCTTCTCCACACCTGGTCCTCCTCTTCCTTGGGGCTCTGTGCCCTCCCACCTGGAGAGGTACCCACTTCTACAATAGTCAGGGCACCTGTCACAGGTACCCTGCACCATTCATCCACCAGTTCAGGGGTTCTATCCTGCAACTGGTATTCCAGGTCATGGGGGACACCCCGGACCTGGCCCTCAAACCTAGGCTCCAACGCCTCCAGGTAAGACAACACCTGAACCTGGCTTCCCCACCCAGGTACCAACCCCTGCGGTGGAACACTTGCCTGGCGCACCAGGACTTCACTCAATGGTGTGCCCACACTAGTAGACAGTACCCACCTGGCCAACACAAGGGTGTGGCCTAGTCCACCCCCAGGGTGAGACTCCTGCCCTCCTTCCAGGGGCGACCCTGTCCACCAAGAACACAACTATCCTACCAGTTCAGGACCTCCCTCCAGCAACTGGTCTCCCAACCTAGGGTTTAACCCCCCAGGTTGCACCGGAGTCAGAGGCGAGGACTCCCTCCCTCTACACCCCCTTCCAGAGCGCTGCGCCCTCCCTACTGGAGGGGTGCCCCTGGGAACCATATTGGTCAGGGCACTGGTTACAGATGCCCTTCCTTCCAGGTCAGGCAGATCCTGAACCTTGTCTCCCAACCCAGGGACCAAAACTTGCGGTTGTGCACTTGCCTGGCACACCAGGACTTTACAGTACCCCCTTGAGGGGGACACACAACTCATGTGTCCCGTGACAGTCTTCCTGGCACAGATCTCCCGACCCCTGTCCACCTGACAGTGCAGGAAGATCCCCCAGGACAGAAGTGGTGTCACCATGGTCACTCCTGGGAGACTCAGCCCTTCTGACTGGTCCCTGACCCACTGGTTCTCCCACTGGGGACTCCTTCCCCCTCTCACCCCTCAGTCTGGACTTCTGCACCCTCCCAACTGGAGTGGCACTGCCAGACATCAGAACTGATGGAGGCCTGGTTACAGGTACTCCCCGTTCAACAGACACTAGGAGATCCTCCTCAAATGGCCTACAAGTACAGTCTAGGTCCCCAACCTGGTGTTCCCTTAAGGAACCCTCCAGGCCCCGAGACTGGGTTTCGGGCACCGTGAGACACATCGTCCCACACTCATTCCTTCTCAACTGAGACTGGACATGAGCCCCTACACCCCTCCCACTACAATGGGACCTCACTGGGCTACACTGAGCCTCTTCCACCTCACAGGTCTGGAAGATATCGAAGCCACTCCTTTTGGGATCACTCAGACTCTCTGGAATCCACCAAGAGGTCTGCCTCCAACACAAGCTCTCTGGGATCAAAGAACTCACACTCCACCGGGCATTGGCATAGCTCTGGAAAACAGGGACTTAAAATATGCTCTCCAACAAATGAATCACACAGCCCCCCACAGTTGTTAACCAAGCTACCCTTTGCCTCACCCTCCAGTGCCTCACACAAGTACCCCACACCAGTCTCCTGAGACTGGCAAGACAGTATCTGACTGTCTGTCACACAACCCACACTCTTCTGGCTGGTCTTCACACACACACACACACACACACACACACACACACACACACCAAGGTTTCTACCGGGGGGGGGGGGGGGGGGGGGGGGGGACCGCTCTCCCTGTACCGCTCTTCTAGAGTCAGTAGAGTGTCCCTCCAACCACTAGGAATTTGGTCCCCTGTGCCAGTCCTCCAATCTACTTCAGGGACACTGCACTCCACTGGAACTACATCATAAACCTGAAACCCCTGGCGTATGTCGACCCCCTCCCTCAAGTCAGGCGCCACATCTCTGGGTGTTTGTACCTTTCTCTTCGCACTAGATATCAAATTCATGCTGCCACCATCTGAGCTGGACTCAACCTCCAACTCAGCAAAGCTCACCTCTTGAGCTACCCAGGTTTCTTCTTCAGCTGAGACCCTCATTGCCTCACGCCTCTTGAGCTCCAACTCAAGCTTCCTCATTGTTAATTCATGGGCCAAGGTAAATTTAAATTCCTCTAGGGCACGTGCATGTTTGCTCTCCTCCGCCGCCCTTTCTTTTTCCATTTGCTTCATCTTCATTTCAAGCCTCAACATTTCTAATTTATGATCTCTGGCCCTTTGGTTTTCCTCCAACTCCTCTGGGGAAAAAATCTCAGCTGAATGGTTGCTGCTAGCCCTTGAGGCCGCTCTGGACACAGGCAGATCCTGAGGCCTGAAACCATCCCTCTGTGCATCCTCATCCACTTCTGCATCATCTGTCTTCCCCGCCTTTTTGGTCTCCCACCAGGCCCTTAAGGCCTCCTGTAGCTCCTCCTTCTTGGAGCAGCGCTTCATGGGGAATCCAAAGTTCCTGCAGAACCGCCTGAGTTGACCTACTTTGTAATCATTTAACATTTCAATATCAAACTCCAGTTCTGCAACATCACTTGCTGGTTTACCATTCGGAGACATGATGCTTGGATTCTTTCAGGGTTACGATCAAAACTAGAACCAAAAAAAATGGAGTAGGGGTGGGAAGGGAGGTGGGAAAGTGCAACGGCAGGGAAGGCCCCAAGATTTCCCGTGCTCTCCTGGCTGGGATAATAGGCATGCGAACTGTGGAGTACAAGGCCTTAACCGCTATACTGTTTCTAATTAACAAAGCAATGTTCAAATTGACCGGTGCCAAATATCCAATCAATGACCTTTAAAGTTGAAAGTTACATAAAAATAAAAATGGAAAAGTTGCGCTAGCGGTTGGTTGTAGCTGAATGTTGACGCTGCACCGACGAATATATACTCATGCGAATATGTTTGTATGGATGCAACAATAAAAACTAATTAAAAAAAAAAACTGGAACCAAAAATAAAAAATGTATGTGGTGGAGTAGTGGTCTGCACTCACTAGTGATGTACACCAATCACTGTGGGTCTAGTACAAATACAAGTTCAATTCCCACCCCTGACCAACAATGTTAGAACTGGGGGTCTCTAGTTGGCAGGGGTAGGTACCACTGTCCAAATAGGGACCCTTGATTCTAGTCAGGGTAAGGAGGAAACCCTCTGAGATAACCCCTGCTCACCCTCTAGGTAGCTTGGCACGAGCAGTCAAGGCTCTTCAGGAGGCAATGTGTAAAGTATTTGTACCAACATTCACAGTAACACACCACAAACTGACTCCACAACAGTTAAGAAAAATAAAAGGTATTTAATCTAAACTACACAAGAACAAAACGACAAAAATCCAACATACACAGTTCAAGAATATGGTTTCAAAAGAGTTCCTACGGTTGTAATGTAAGTTCTTTAGGTTGCGATAAAATAATCCACAGATGCGTGAAAAGTTCACAGTTGCGTCACATTTACTCACATTACCTTTTAGTTGCGACAAAGTTCCAAAAGCAGAAGCTGATGCGGTGGAAAACAAGCGATGCGTTGCTCCTGAGACCCTGGGGAGGCGATGCGACAGCCCCGCTGCAGCAGCGGGTGTGTTGCGACAAATCCGGTCTGTATGGGGAGGAAGGCCACTTGTATGGATTCCGGTGCGTAGGTTCCGTGGGAAGTTTGTTCTCGCAAAGGAACGATGCGGCGATCTCTGGAGTTGCGACGATCTCCGGGGCGACGATGTACGGACCAGCGGTGATCTCTCTCACACCTCTTCGATGCGATGGCTTCTGCGACAACACTCGCAGCGACGTGATGCGGTCCGCAAGCAAGCAGTGCGACGATCTCACCCAGCGACGACAGGCTCTGCGACGACACTCGCAGCGATGTTAGGCTTTCCGCACCGGTCTGGTGCGTCCCGCAAACGAAGGATGCAACGGCTCTAGCAGCGGCAACAGACGCTGCGACGATCTCTACCTTCGTAGCGGCGGGAACTTCTTGCACTATGGAGGATGCGCTCCGCAAGAGAGCGATGCGACACTTTGATTGCAAAAGTCTCTCAAGCTTAGTTTCAAGATTCCCAGCACAGGTACAACTTCCAGAGGCCCCACAACTGGATCACGCACTCTAGGAAGGACAGAACTCGCTCAGCAGAGTTCAGAGAAGTTGGGGGTGAAGTCCTTTGTTCCTGGGACTTCAGAACTGGGAGCCAGCTCTTCTCAGGCCCTTGGAGATTCCTTCAAGACAGGGTACACAGCACAACAGCAAAGTCCTCCCCCTCTCCTTGGCAGCAAAGCAACAGGTCAGTCTAGTCCAGCAGAGCAACAGCAGGACAGTCTTCCTTCTTCAGATTCAGCTTTCTCCTTGGCAGAGGTTCCTTCTTGATTCCAGGATGATCTAATTTTCTGTTGTCAGGGGTCCTGTACTTATACCCCTAAAAATCTGTGTTCTCTTTGTGCAAGTGGGCCCTGAGCCCGGTCTGAACCAGTTCTGGGTGTTGCTTGAGCACTTTGTTTGCCTGGCTTCTCCTTTCCTTTCAGAGTGAGGGGCAGGGTCGTCAGCCGCCCAGCAGGAGGTGGAGCCAGCATTGTGGCAGGCAGGCACAGCCCTATTCAGGCCCAGGTGCTAACTCCTCCCGCCACTCAAGGTGCAAATGCAGTTATTCAGCCTAGGGCTGACTCAGCCAGCCTCCTGGGGAATCCCCAGCCCCTGTCACTCACAAACCAGACAGTCAATACACAAACAGGCCAAGGCACACAGAAGGGTCAGACAAGAGAACATCAACTTTCTAAAAGTGCTGTTCTCAAACACAGGATATAAAAACAACCTTTCCTAAAAGATGTGTTATTAAATTCTGAGTTCAGGGATACTAGATACTTATGTCCTATCTTGTTCCTATGGGAAGAAATGCTGGAAGCCACTGTAGCCAGCATCCCCCATGTTAATCTATGGAGCAAGATAGCCTTACAATAGTGAAAAACGAAAATGGCTGTAATTCACTACCAGGGCATGTCACCTGCAATTCCTAGACTGCACACAGGCACTGCAGTGGCAGGCCTGAGACACCATTGTAGGGCTACTCATGTGGGGGGCCCAATCAGTGCTGCAGGCCCACTAGTAGCATTTGTCATCACCAGCCCTGGCACACCCAGTGCACTTTACTAGGGACTTCTTGGTGATACAAATATGCCAATCATGTATATCCAATCATCATAACAGTTTACACGGTGAGCATATGCACTTTAGCACTGATCAGAAGTGGTACAGTGCGCAGAGTCTTATTGCCAACAGCCACGGGTCAGGAAAAATAAGGGAGGAAGAATAAAAAAGTTTGGGGATGCAAGAAGGGCCAGTTCCAACAGGGGTGTTTTAAGGGAGTAACAGGTAGGGATAAAACCAGTCAGTTACCACACCAGGGTCAGTATGTTTTCGGGGACATCTCTTAGGTGCCCTCTTAGTACATGGTTAAATAAATCTCACTCTGGCATCAGTGTGGAATCATTACAAGGAGTTGTTTGGTACCAAACGCTCCCGTTTCAGTGTACTCATTTAGATATGCCCTCAACTGTGGTATAGTGCACTATGCCTTATGGCTGCAAGGCCTGCTAGAGGGGTGACTTACATATACCTTCAGGGTGCCTTGATGACATTTTTTAGTTTTTCACCTCACAGAGGCATGTAAGCTGCAAGGGCAGTCAATGGTCCTACTGAGGGGGTAGCAGGGGACCCTCTTCAGCTTTCAGGCCCTAGGTACCCAGGGTAACATTTACTAGGGACCTACAGGGGCCAGAAGTACCAATTGTTGATATGTTTCAGGAAAGAAGCCCTGTCATATGGAACATGGTAGGCAGGGACCCAGTGCACTACAATCTTAACCACATGAAATACCAGGCAAAAAGTGATGGCTAGCCATGTCAAAAGAGGCACTTTCTCAAAAACTAAAATATTTTTTTTTTACATCTTGCATACAAACATCTTCAGCTCTCTGTTGGTTACATACCTGCTGGATCTACTATAGAAAGAGTAGGCACATCAGATTTATCGAAGTTCCATAGTACTGACTGTACGGCGCTCTTCAGAATTGTTTGTCCTGTTTAAAGAGAATTTTGGTCTTGCCAGGTTGACTGTTTTATCCTTGCCATTGCGGACATAAGAGTTTTCACAGCAGTGTTTGAGAGATTATTTTATATACCCGTTCTCTCAGTTTCGTCAGTCAGTATTGATCATCTTCTCTTTTGTTTAAAGCTAATGTTTTCAGCTTGATTTCTTCTTTAACCAAGCTATTTCGTGTAACATTGAGAACTGTTGGATGTTTTATAGCATTTTACATTTGCTGCCATTACCTTGAGATTGAAAGTGAAGTCCCTAGTTCTTTGTTTGTTTTGTTTACTGTTGTTAATTTTGAGAGTAGTATGGCCAGCATCCATCAAGCCGTATTTCTTCAAAATGATCATGCTGTACAATACAAAATCCTAAGATGCATGACCCAGAAGACTGGTGGGTTTCCGCACACAGAACAAGTTGAAATTCTAAAAGTTACAATATAGCAGCGAAGACTCAGAGAGAACAAGATGTGGTGAAAGGAGACTTACAGTACCAATTCGTAGTGAAACACAGAAAGAAAGGAAATACTGGAAATCCATTGAGAGGCTACCAGTGACAGAGGAGAAACAAAGTGCCACAAAGAATGTACAATGCAAAATGTTGTCCTGCTAAGATAGCAGTCTTGTTTCCCATTTTCGTACAGTAAAATATGGAGGTTTAATATTTTTCTGGGAAAGCAAGAATGTGTGAATAAGAGGACGGGTAATGGGATTCATCTTCTTTTCAATGAGAAAACTAAGACACAACAAATTATAATAAATAATTTTGTTTTTTCCCCTTACCTTGACCTCTTGGATGGAGTTGGTAATGGCATTAAGACGTTCCTTCTTACGGTCCAAGTACTCATCCAACAAGGACATCTTCTCAAAATGAGATGCTTTCAATTTCTTTAGATCTATAAAAAATATTTATATATATATTATATATTTGTTTTAAATGAAGACACCATTGTGACAAATCTGATGTTACAATAAAGAAATAAGCCAAAACAGCAGGCTGTGAAAACCAGTAAAAAAAAATGCAGAGTGGCTGGGAACATCCCTCAATATAGAAATAAATCAAATGGTTTGTTCCACGCTATATAAAGAAAAGAGGCACAGCACACCAACACAAACTAAATTGCCTCTGGACACTATGTGACTCAAAAGAATGGTTGTTCCTTGAGCTCCTAATTTTGGCACATATAGTAACGGAGGAACAGGAAAATGTAATGGATTTGCACATCATCACTGCATTTTAGCCAAGCAATGGAGCAAGGATTCAACTCCAAGTCTCCAGGTATCTAAGTCCCCAGAGAGTTCAGTTTATATCCCAATAAGAGCTGCAATATAATTCACCATACAGTTCTGCTTATCTGCAGAGAACAGAAACAGCCATCTTAAGCTGCAGACATTTATATATTCTAATTCAATTTTAACAGACAAGCCCATACAAAGAAAACCCATCTCTATTTGAATATTCCCCTCAAACGGTCTCATAAATGTGTAGCAAGTCAGGGAGGACGGTTGAAATTCAACTACTCAGTCAGAAAGGGCTATAGGTTAACATTTCTTAATTAGGCTGGTTTTCTATGACAGGGGAGTCGTTTGTTGAATAGGGACACAGCACAACTTGGATAAATGAGACCACAGAGAGTAAATCTTAGTAGTCCATCATCGGTATTGTCACAAAATGAATAAATACTGGAGTAACTCCACATGTATGGCATTTCAAGACTATTATATTGACAGTTTTGTTTTCTAATATTTTAATAGTGTATGCTGAAAAACTCACTTTTACAACACAAATGTGCTGTTTGCATCTCATTACCAACTTTTTTTTTTGCCACTGACCAGCAACTGGGGGATCAGTGTCTGCTTTCATACTCCATACAACTGGGAGGTTTGCAATCTGCAATGAAGCCAATACATTTGAGCACGGTTCCCCCCCACTAGGATCCTGCATCTCATTCTCACCAGTTTATAGACCCAGTGCATGGTTATTCAGTTCAATGTATTCATAATATTCCTGAGAGAAGAGACTGCCCAGAGATAATGCATACTCGGTTTCAAAGTCTTTTACATTTATGGCTACAGGGGGTTGATTTGCTAAATAGATCCATTAGAAACATTCACTAAAACTACTTGTTTGAGAAAGTTTTTTTTTTTTTTTTTTTAGAAAGATTCGCCATAGAACATTCTTGAATGAGTGTCACCAGGGGAGTCCTCCCCTCCTTTAACCAAAACGTCTTTTAAACATTTTCCTCCAGCCACAGATGACATTTCAAAATTGCAAGCAATCACTGGTGGCGCTAGGTGCGATTCATAAAACAGAGTTGGGGTGACTTCAGCTTGCATGACAGAAGGTGTCCTGTCCCAGTGCAATTCTATAGAGTTCGATAACGTCAAATTCAAAATCAATGATTCCTGGATGGTGAGGGAGGAAAAAGCTGTACAAAATCTACAAGAGTTGAACCATCCATGAGAAAACACTACAGAAAGAAAAAACAGTTTTTGAATGGATAGGTGCTACTGCACATTCCATACAGCAACTATTTCCGAGACATCCTTCCACAAGTGAGAATAAGAGACATCGCACCAACCCTAAAAAAGTGCAACAACTTTCACTCATCCAATCATTACTACTTTACGAAAGAATGCACAAATATCCAAATGGTTCCTTCTCCCATTTTTTGGACAAGTACTCAACCATGCCAATATAGCTACTACCTCTCTGTTACAGTGAACCGAAAAACAATCAGGCACAGTGTTATCATCTGATTCCTAAAAGAGCTTAACTGTTAAACATATTTGCTCAGGGATAGTCTATGTATACTCTTGCTAATATGCTACCCCCACTATTAAACGAACAGACCAATATCACAACACAAATACATTTTCCTGTCAAAATAATGTTGGATTGTTTTATTCTGCCTAACCAACACAGCCACTCTTCATCTTCGAAAGGATGAGAAACAAAGAAATATATAAACAAAGATGAAAGCTTGAGAATAATTTCAGAAAAATGCAGACTTTACCCTCAATATAATTTAAGAGAAAACCATGCAAAGTGAATAAGAAGTGAGCATGCAAGTCAGGTTCAGGTTTTAATGTCTTTATTTCGATGATAAAATCATAAAAGACACATTTTTATAAACATTCAAAAACAGTTACAATCTCCAAATTTTTACAAAATCTTATTAAAAAGATGAAATCAGTGCATTATCGACATATATTCGGTAAGCCTAAAATCCACATTTAAAAAGTTATTAAACCATTATTCTAAGAAACAAGACATTAAATATAACTAATCATAAAAAGAAAGAGAAAGGATTCAACATGTACAAAAAAAATAGAGCCACTATATACATTGCACTTTGTGATCATGAGGCAGTTCGATTTTTTCTAACTCTGATTGCCCATGCCCAACCTAGATACTTGGCCAAGCATATCACGGTGAAATCAGTAGTGTTAGTTTTTAACGCCCATATTGCGTCCGAGGAATTTTTGCATATCAAGCGTTTAAAAATTGGTTTTAGCCATTTCGAGCGGGGTTCTCTGTATTGGGGACAGGCAAACAAAAAATGGCCCTCTGTTTCCTTACAACCGGGGCAATGGCTACAAAAATTTGTCGAGTCATTGCCCCAGGATGAACTGAAGGATTTAAGGGGTAGTGAGCCCACCCGAAATTGGTGGTACAATTTTTTGTCCACAGGCCTGGAGATAAGGTCCCAATATATCTCACGGGCTGGAAGTCACTTATCCTTCTAGCAGAAGCAAAGGCTAACAAGACAAAATCTAAAGCGAACAGAACAAGAATGATGGTGGATAAATTGCAGGACCCATCAGAAAGTGAGAAATCCATTTAAACAAGAACCTGTAAAAACAGATGGAGTATGTTAGACCTGACATCTTGGGCTTTGTACTTACACAAATGCATCTCAGTCCTACCAGTGCAGCCTGTAGTGGAGTTTTAAACTGCCATTTTGGCCGGACAAAAAATAAACCTTTTGCGATGCCTAAACCTTCCTCTTTATTTTTTATAAGCCACGCTTTAGATAGGCCTTCTAGGCTCATTAGGCAGGGTGCATGGTATTTAAAAAGTAGGATATGTGGGTTTAAGTTTTACAAGCCTTGGCAGGCAAAAACTCCTAAAGCTGTATTTTACTGTTGCAAGGCCTAACTATCCCTGCACCCTGCGCCCCACGGGCCCCTGTGCCCAACTCCTAGCTGCCTTCAAGATCCCAACTTACCCCTCGAAGTGGTGGTCGCTCAAGAAAATCCTCCGTCCCAGAGCCTGCAACCTTTGTTCCCTTTTCAAGATCGTCATTGAATAACATTGAGCGCCCAACGGCTCAAAATCACCCTGCACACAGCCGCCCGAGTGCCCCTGGCAGCACATCCTACACCCTATCCTACTTCCCCATCTGGCCTGAGCAAGTGACCAGGAGCCCAGCTCCCAAAGCTGCATGGCCTGCTAGCCAGCAGCCACCAACTAAGGCCCCCTGCCTCTAATTGGATAACATTGGCCTCACTACCACTGCACCTGGCCGCCCCTGTGCAACTGAGGGTGTACCAACTGTACCTACCTGACCCTGGAGTACCCCTGAGTCTATGCCCAGAACCTTAACTTCACCAGTCGAGTACTCACCTGAAAACCGATGACTCACTTTCCTGCCACAGGATAACATTGACTGGTTTGACTCGAAAAATCTTTTAAGTGTGAAGTTTTGAAACTTTTAAATATTAATCTAAAATCAGCCGGATAACAAATTCCGAAGTACTCACCTGTAATCAGGAGAGTAGCCAGTACTGTACCTTTTAGCCAAGTACTGAACCGCAAAAGTAAACATAACCGTGTTTACTAGTAATCTAAATTTCTTCCATAGGAATCCTATGTCTACTTTTGAAAACTTGAAATATTCCTTAAAAATGGTACCAACTACTGAAATGTAATTACGTACCTGTCTTAAGTAGAGATCCCGGTGCTGGACCTAGGAGCCCAGTACTGGATTACAAAAGTAACGAGAACGTACTGTACCTGTAACCTGAATTTTCTCCCATTGAATGTCCGCGTCCCACACTCGAGGGGAAGCTGGCCTGTACCCCAGAATTGATTCTAAAATGGCCACCTTCCTGGCGAAATATATCAAGGACTTTCGCAAGGGCATTGATCGTTCCTGGCGCTCCTGCCAGGATAAGCTCCTGGACGCGATAGGGCCCCTAACAAAGATTCTTGATATGGCGGAGGAAGCAAAAAAGACGGGTAACACCATATCTCCCGACGTCCTGTCGAACTGGGCGCATCGGGAGGTTATCTTCCTGGAAAACGCCAATTGCGTTGTCGACGGAACGCCAACGCTCACGATTAATTAAGTTGGATCCGAAGTTGGGGGACTTAGCCTCCTCAGAAGCAGGAGCAGTGGCGCAAGGGGGCCTCTTTGGGGAACCATTTGCAAAGGAGTTGGGGAAGTTTGTGGCCACATTCACCTCGTTCCAACATCAAGAGGGTCTTCCCATCACGTTTCTCCCTACAGGTCAGTCGCGGTAGGGGCACGGCAACCGGCCGCAGTGGTCAGCAAAACCCAGGAAGGGGACAAGGCTCCAGACGAGGACAGTACCACACCTCGGTCAATAACAACTTTTATCCCACCTATGGACAGAAATTCCGTGGCCGAGGCGGCTTCAGAGGCAATGCCGCCGGCAGTGGATCTAACGGTAAGTGTTATCCCTGCGGATCACATTTGCATGGGAGGTCGTTTAGCGGCCTTCCGGGACATGTGGGCACAGATTATGACAGACGCCTGGGTACTGCAGACCATACAGGGATTTCACATCGAGTTTTACAATCAACCCAGTCAGATCGCTCTACCACGGCCCATCATCTTCTCAGGGGTAGATGTTCAGCTAGTGGACGAAGAAGTGGCCGAATTGCTTCGCAAAGTGGCCATTTGCCATACATCTCTGCACCCCAATGGTTTCCTCAGCAACATCTTTTTGGTAGACAAAGCAGATGGGGGGCAAGCGTCTGGTAATAAACCTCAAGGACTACAACGGTTGGTTGGTTTACCGACATTTCAAAATGGAGGGCAATTACCTCCTACGGGATGTTGTTCTGGGTGATTGGATGGTCCGGTTGGACCTCAAAGACGCTTATCTTGTAATTCCAATTCATCCCCCTCATCTGACATTCCTCCAGTTCAGCTGGAAAAATCAAATTTTCGAATTCACCACCCTTCCGTTCGGACTTTCTTCGGCGCTTCACAAAGGTGCTTCATCCCGTGGTGGAGTTCCTCAGGAGTCAGGGCATTCGAATGATAGTCTATCTGGACGACATTCTATTGATGGCCCAGTGTTCCAGACAATTGATGCGGCAACTTCGTCAGGCGGAGTCCCTCCTCCAGGGGTTGGATTTCATCATCAATGGCAGCAAATCAGTTCTTACTCCAACCCAGAACGTAACGTTCCTCGGGTTTGTCGTGGATTCCGTCTGGACCTCCTTAAGCTTGCCTTCCCGGAAACTTGTGAAAATCCGACATGTGCTGAAACAAACTATCTCCAAAGATCAGACCTCTCTGGCAGATTGCCAGGGTGTTGGGTCTACTCTTCTCGTCCATCCAGGCAATCTTTCCGGGGCCACTGCACTGCCGGGCTCTCCAACGGCTGAAGGAACACCATCTCCGAAGATGCCTTTCGTACGATCAGGTGGTTCCTCTTTCGGAAGAGAGGAAATGTCGTGGTGGCTGACACATATATAGAGGCTTGGAAAAGTCGAGCGATTTTTGGATCGACTCCAGACCTAGTGATAGAATCAGACGCCAGCAGATCAGGGTGGGGCGCCAGGTACGGGGAATTCTCCACCGGAGGTGCCTGGTCATTAGACAAGCAGGGGCTGCACATAAATTGCCTAGAACTCCTGCAGGGTAGTTTGTAGTGCGTTGCTGGACCAGAGACACAGTGAGGTCATGTGTCCTACTAAAGATGGACAATATCTCGGCAGTCAGTTATGTCAACCATTTGGGAGGTTCTCGCTCCCGCGCCCTGGCGAACATGGTGAAGGAGTTCTGGGACTATTGCGTAGCCCATCATGTTTCAGTAACGGCAGAATAGCTTCCGGACCAGGCGAATCTGGTGGCAGGCTGGCACTCCAGACACCTGAGGGATTCCAGCCAGTGGAAGCTGGATGTTCAGGTCTTTCAGTGGCTGGAGGGCCTGTGGGGCCGTTCTCGGTGGATCTCTTTGCATCCAGTCATCAGCTTCAGCGGGTCTTCAGCTGGAGACCCGACCCTTTGGCGGAGGTGACAGATGAGTTTCTCAAAGAGGGGAGTCGGGAGAAGGATTATGCCTTTCAGCCTTTCTCGATGGTCCGGAGGTCGGTGGCTCAAATGTATGTGTATAGGCATTTATATAGCGCACTACTTACCCGTAGGGTCCCAAGGCGCTTCGACCGCTGCAAAACCCTTCCTGGCTTCCCTGAGAGATGGTCCCTTAATGGGTATCTCCAGGGTGAGACCAGGCATCCCCGGCAGTCTGGTGGGGCCGTTAGTGAAGATGAGGCAAGCTAATGCCCAGAGTTGCCGAGTGTGATCGCTGATCAGAGTGGGCACCAAGGCGAGAGAATTATCGAGTCCGCTGACCCTGGTCCAGAAACCTGCCGCGCCGGGAATCGAACCCTGGTCCCGGGCCGTCCTCTGCTCTCTGGTCTGCCGCCTCTAACCAGTGAGCCACACTACTTCACACTACTTCAAATCCGCCGTCAGTCAGCGGAAGTGGTGACGGTGACACCGGTTTGGACGTCCCAAGAGTGGTTTCCAGTTCTTCTGGAACTTTCTTGGATTTTCCAATCCTACTCCCCCTATTTACTCATCTCCTCCTCAATCCGGAGGAGGAGGAGCTTCATCACATAGTCACTCAAGGATCTCTCCGCCTGATGGCATGGCGGCTTTCAGGAGACGTTGGTCGCTCCTAAGACTTTCGAGACTAGCTGAGACACTCCTGTCTAAAGCCTGGGCATATAGTACCTCGAAGCGCTATCGCTCAGCCTGGACTAGGTGGATGCGTTGGTGTCTGCAACGGGGTTTGGATCCCATGGTGCAGACGTCGTACCCGTTCTCAATTTCCTAGCAGAAATGGCAACGGACGGCCTAGCATTTTGTTCCATTAACGCAATGCGTTCGGTCATCTCGGCGCATCATTGCCCAATCGACGGCGCCCCTGTTGAGGGTCATCCTTTTGTCTGTAGATTACTCAGGGGCATTCGGCTCTCATTACCTCCCGAGCCTCAGTATTCCGTCCTGTGGGACGTCAATTTGGTTCTGAATTTATTCCTCTCTTAGCAACCTAACAAATACCTTTTTTTGAAAGAATTGTCGGCCAAGTCTTGCGAGTCCTCCTGAGGCGGAAGCCGGGAGCAGACCTTTAGCAATTTTACCCTGACTAATAGAGAGAATTGTGTGTATTTTACTCGTGTACTTGTTTTTAATAAAACCTACTTTACCTGCTCATTTCCGGTTCCCCGCGCAGCCGATTCATCGCTGCGGCGGGAGGTCACCGACCTTTGGACAATACTTGACGCCACTTTGGCGAGCGCCGAGGCCACGCCCCCTCTCGGAGGCCACGCCCACTTTCAGCGCATTTAAATAGACGCTGTTCACGAGCGTCCTGCCCAGTCTTGCGAGTCCTCCTGAGGCGGAAGCCGGGAGCAGACCTTTAGCAATTTTACCCTGACTAATAGAGAGAATTGTGTGTATTTTACTCGTGTACTTGTTTTTAATAAAACCTACTTTACCTGCTCATTTCCGGTTCCCCGCGCAGCCGATTCATCGCTGCGGCGGGAGGTCACCGACCTTTGGACAATACTTGACGCCACTTTGGCGAGCGCCGAGGCCACGCCCCCTCTCGGAGGCCACGCCCACTTTCAGCGCATTTAAATAGACGCTGTTCACGAGCGTCCTGCCCAGTCTTGCGAGTCCTCCTGAGGCGGAAGCCGGGAGCAGACCTTTAGCAATTTTACCCTGACTAATAGAGAGAATTGTGTGTATTTTACTCGTGTACTTGTTTTTAATAAAACCTACTTTACCTGCTCATTTCCGGTTCCCCGCGCAGCCGATTCATCGCTGCGGCGGGAGGTCACCGACCTTTGGACAATACTTGACGCCACTTTGGCGAGCGCCGAGGCCACGCCCCCTCTCGGAGGCCACGCCCACTTTCAGCGCATTTAAATAGACGCTGTTCACGAGCGTCCTGCCCAGTCTTGCGAGTCCTCCTGAGGCGGAAGCCGGGAGCAGACCTTTAGCAATTTTACCCTGACTAACAGAGAGAATTGTGTGTATTTTACTCGTGTACTTGTTTTTAATAAAACCTACTTTACCTGCTCATTTCCGGTTCCCCGCGCAGCCGATTCATCGCTGCGGCGGGAGGTCACCGACCTTTGGACAATACTTCACGCCACTTTGGCGAGCGCCGAGGCCACGCCCCCTCTCGGAGGCCACGCCCATGTTCCCCTTCCCTCAACTCCCATAAATCATGTGCCATTACCGGACGCGCAGCGGACGAGCGCAGCGGGCGCGCCGATTGCGCGCCGAAGGCGCGCTTAAGGCAAGCCCGTCTGCGCCCGTCCGCGACCAAACGCGCCTAGGGCCTAGGCCCCTTCTCCTGCCCGGCCCATTACAATATTCATCGGCACAGCTACTCGCTCTTCAAGCCAGCAGGCCCATTGAAGCCTCCCTGACGTTCCATATCAAGAATCTGGGCATCACAGCCGCAGCAACTCCGATCGCCCCTCTCACTCCGCCCCTCCCTCCCCCCCTGCCCTCTCCTCCCCGTCCTAATCCCCCAGCCGGACCCAGTCAGGTCCCACTTACCATATTCTACCTCAACACGCGGTCCGCGGTTAAGCATTGCCACGAACTGTCAGTTTTGCTTGATATCCATAAACCAGACCTCCTATTCCTTACGGAGACCTGGTTCCGCGACAGCTCCCTCCCTAATCTCCTTGCCTCCCTTCCAGCCACCTATTATGCCCTCCGGGCTGACCGCCCAACGGCTAAATCTGGAGGGGGTGTCGCCCTGATCGCCAGAAAGGATCTACCATTCCAACCTATCAGTTTTCCCTCGATAGGCACGGCCGACTTTTTAGTCGCTCGCTCTCTTTGTTACCATACTCCCCTCACCTGCCTTCTTATGTACCGCCCTCCTCAACTGTCGCCTACCTTCTTGGACGGATTTCAAGAACTGGTGGCCTCCCTAGCTGTAAACAATTCATCCGTCCTGCTCCTGGGTGATTTTAATTTCTGGCCTTCCGACCCAGCTGAATGCTCCACTTCCAAGGAATTTTCTGAAACCTTACGCTCTCTTAATTTCATCTCGCATATCAATACCCCGACCCATATTCATGGACACACGCTCGACCAAATCTGGTCTCTGAACTGCCCTATTTCTTCTCTGTCCATCTCTCCCTGCCCCTGGTCTGATCACTCATTGATCTCTTTCTCCTCTCAACTCGGACCGCCTATCAAGTCCTCGCACCCCAAAAACATCTGGGCCCGTTCTTGGGGGCGGGTAGACCTGGCTGCCTTAGCCTCCTCTCTCTCCTCCTCCTGCCCCGATCTGTCCGGTCTGCCCTCAGCGGTTCAAGCTAATTCCATCAACTCGTGGCTACTCTTAGCCTGCGATTCCATCGCTCCCCTGAGGCGCATTTCCTCCAAACGGACTAATGATTCCAACCTGTGGTTCAATAACGATCTGAAGGCACAAAAACTAGCGGTCCGCCACGCAGAACGAGCATGGAGAAGACAGTACTGCCCTCAGCTTAAATCACACTACACTTCCCTTTTGCAGCAATATAAGAAATCCATACTGTCCACCAAAAAAGAGTACTTCTCCTCCAAAATCCTAGTTGCGGAGAACAAATCCAGAGAAATTTTTGCCATCATTAAGAAACTCGCATACTCTGATCGAACCACCCTTACACCCTCCCCCTCTCAACCTCTTTGTGATACCCTGAACTCCTACTTTTTGGATAAAATTGCGACAATCAGGGCCAATATTCTTCCCCCTTCCCCCTCTTTCCGAATCCCTCCTTGTCCCCCGACAGACGCCCGCCTTCACTCATTCCCTCCTTTAACAGAAGATTCTTTCCTTTCCCTCCTCCCTCTGGTCAAATCTGGCTCCCCTCACGACCCTTGTCCTGCTCATATTCTTGCTCATGTCTTCACCAACTGTCCGCTACCCCCCCTCACCTTTCTTAACAGTTCCTTGGCCCAAGGCGTGGTCATCCCCGCTCTCAAATCTGCCATAATCCTGCCCATTCTAAAAAAACCTGGATCAGATCTTTCCGTCCCTGCTAACTACCGCCCCATCTCCCTTCTCCCCTTCCTAGGGAAAGTCCTGGAGCGGCATGTCACCAAAGCACTATCTTCCTACGTGGAAGCAAACCGAATCCTGGCGCCCCGTCAGGCCGGCTTTCGACCGGCTCACTCCACCGAGTCGGTCGTGCTTTCTGTACTGGACAACCTTAGAGAGGGAATGGACACTGGCATCCCCCAGGCCCTGGTGCTACTCGATCTCTCGGCCGCATTCGACACGGTAGATCACTCCATCTTACTCTCCCGTGTCGGAGCGGCGGGGATCGGAGGCACCGCCTTGGTCTGGCTGTCCTCCTTTCTAAGCGGACGCACCCAGGCAGTTCGCCTGGGGGACTTCTGGGCTGAACCACGGAAGGTAGTGTGCGGGGTCCCCCAAGGCTCCTCCCTTTCCCCCCTACTGTTTAATTTGTATATAGCCCCCCTCATCTTTGCTCTTCAACAGATGGAGGTCTCCGTATACAATTATGCGGATGACCTCCAGCTCATTTTTTCTCTGTCTCACTCCCCTGACTCCAAATCTAAATTCCAATCCACCATGCTTTTCATCCGGGACTGGATGAATCACAACCACCTGAAACTAAATCCAGATAAGACAGAGCTTGTTCTGACAGGTGGTTGCTCCAGTCCCTGGTCCCCCCTCTTCTGGCCCTCCTCACTTGGTCCCCCCCCACCCCCTACCTCCTCCGTCAAAACCCTGGGTATAAAAATCAATGATCAACTCACTATGCACTCCCAGGTGAGCTCGGTGGTTTCCTCCTCTTTTCTATCCCTCCGCACTATCCGTAAAGTCTCCCGCTTCTTCTCCTTCACAGCCCTGAAACTTATTGTACTGGCCATGGTCATCTCCCGTTTGGATTATGCCAACGCTCTTTACCATGGCATGCCAGCCTATAGCGTACGTCGTCTCCAGCTGGTCCAAAACCAAGCGGCCCGCTTGGTATACAACCTGACGAAATCCCATCACGCCACTCCCCTCTTGAAATCCCTGCACTGGCTCCCTGTGCGCGAACGCTCCCTTTTTAAGGTGGGCTGTCTCGCCTTTCAGGCCCAGCTAGGCAGGTCCCCTGCTTTTATTTCCTCGGAGATCATACCTTATGTCCCCCCCAGGGAACTTCGCTCCTCTGCTCACCACCTACTCACAGTTCCTCGCTTCCGTCGTAAGAAATGGGGAGGGTCTAAATTCTCCACCCTCGCCCCTGTGTTCTGGAACTCCCTTCCGATGCAACTCAGAACTTCCAATCAATACCAGCCCTTTCGAAAGGCCTTAAAAACCTTTCTTTTTTCCAAAGCATTCCCCTCATAAATTCTCCTCATTTTCTCTCCCCGCTCCATGACCTCAGAGACTCTGCTTACTGTAGCGCCATGAAACCTTTGGGTGTACGTGCGCTGTATAAATATTTTAAAATTCAAATTCAAATTCAAATTCAAATTAAAATTCAAATTCAAGTTGACCATGCTCCTATGTCTGGTTACTGGTCGCTGGGTATCCGAAGTTCGAGCCCTGGACATTTCAGCTCAAGTTTTTTCCCCAGAGGGGGTTACGTTTATAGTAAGACGCCGTACTAAATCCGGTTCAAGGACTATTTCTTACCCAGCCTTTTTGAATGTCCCTAAACTGTGTGTGGTGAATTGCCTCCAAGTGTAGGAGGATATGACACTGGAACTTCATCCTCCGGACGAACAACAACTTCTTATTGCCTTAAGGAAACCACATAATGCTGTCTCCTCACCCACTATTGCTAGGTGGGTGCGGTGGGTCATGCAGGAGGCGGGAATTGACACTAAACAGTTCAGTGCTCATTCAGCCAGAGGCGCAATGGCTTCTAAAGCTTTTACTCGGAGAGCCCGTTTGGAGGACTTGATGCGTGCAGCGGACTGGACCTTTAAGCGGTTTTATTTCAAACCGGTGGTGGACACTGCTCAGTTAGTGGTAAATAAGCTTTGAACTAGCATATTCGGAGACTCCGGTCCGGACAGAGAATCGAAATTTGCCTAGCATCGTAACTGTAAGTTTCAATTCTATTAAGGACACAGAGGCGAGGATTATCCCTCCCAGGGCACGAAACTGTGCGAACCTTTCCCCGTATTTACGTAAGTAAACTGGTTTAAAGGTTTTACTATCATATGCTTTGTTGTCTACATTGAAAGAACTGCATTCACAAAGTGTTGGTGTTTGAGTCCTGAAATTGGAGTCCTGAAATTGGAGTCCTGAAATTGGAGTCCTGAAATTGGAGTCCTGAAATTGAAGTCCTGAAATTGAAGTCCTGAAATTGAAGTCCTGAAATTGAAGTCCTGAGTAATCTCGCGTAGTTTCCTTAGGTTACAGGAAATGATGGAGCCAAGCAGGACCACTAACGTTCAGGCGTGACTTGCGTGAAGAAGGAGGAGGGTTTCCAAGGATGGAGGACCTTTCTATGTTTCATGGATATTGTGGAAGGACACAGTGGCTATACTACCTTATGGACTTATGGGAATTGATGGTTATTGACAAGTGTTGCTTAGTTTTGGTCAACAGGAAATTATGTTTTCCTCTATTGTTTTGAGGAAAAGTCATTTTTTATTGCTTTTCTGGCTGCTGTGTGTTATAGAAAATAAAAGCGAAGGAAGAAAAGCATAATTCTCGCCTCTGTGTATTTAATAGAATTGAAACTCACTGTTACGATGCTAGGCAAATTTCGATTCTTTGGCTGATGAAGCTGCAAGGGGGGCTGTACACACGACCTCCGTAGCTGCAATTACTCGTTCTAAAACGGGGATAGGCGGCGAGATAATGGTGGCTGCCATTGCTTCACGCAAGGGCAGCTCAGCACTATCTAAAAAAATTCCACTCAAGTATTCCTACAAGTTAGATGTAAACATTCCATATGCTCAGATACCTGGAGTGGGGGATAGAGTAATACCAAATATGGAACAAAGGCAAAGTTTAATACTAGCAGCACACAAGGGTTTGGGTTCTGCGCACACAGACGTTACAGCAACTATTTCTTCATTGAAACAGGGCTATGGGTGTCCGGGACTAACAAAACAAACTAAAGACTACATCTTCGAATTTCACATCTGCCAACAAATGAAAGGCTCCACCAGAACACGCCCAGTGCAGACAAACCTCTTGTTTCTGTATATTTGGATCACTGCCGCCCCTTATAACTGATGGGGCTTACAAGTATATCTTGGTGGTAGGTGATTATCATCAATGGTGCTATAGGTGAAGGGGTGATAAGTCCAGATGAGGATCACCCATGGAAAGGTGATGGAGAGACAAGAGAAAGTGCAGAAATGGCAGCAGTCAATGCAGAAGAACCCTTATCCACCCTACCCCACTCTACCCCAGGAATTGCCGGTTCGTAAAAAAACTCTTAGGAGAATGTGGGATAAATTCCTAGGAGTTCACTTTTTGCTGGACCAAATTTTAAGGCAGTAAAACTCTGATATAGTATGCCAGAAGAAATCGTAAAATTAGAGAAAGGTAGTAGAAAATCCAAATCCGAACAGAAGATTAAAATAGAGCTGTTAAAGACTTATTTTCTCACAATATATGGAGGAGATCGGAGGTCTTCTAGAGGTGCTGGGTGCAGCATGCTTCAAATTGATTGGGTAAGGTTAGAATATTCTAAGGCTAATAGGTTACTTAAGGGACAGTCTTTCAGGTCCTATTTAAGGAAAAAAAATCTTTAAAGGTTAAGGAAAGATTCACACGTAAATCTATTAAAGACCCAATGCTGGAGAGCAATAAAATTAGAGAAAAAAAATGAAAAAAACATGTGAATTCACTCAAAAAAAGATTGTAGGGGGAAGTAGTAATCTGTAATTTCCAGAAACTACGTACAAGACCACTATCACTGGAAAAACATAGAAGGATTTCCAAACATCCATCAGTCTTTCTTTATAATAGCTACTAAAGACAAGCATCGCATTGCAAACATCATGAGAAAATCAAAAACATTTACGCTTGAGCATGCTTACTTGGGGTTATGGCTTCCAATTGAGAATCAGCAGGTCTCGACAGATGCCTCTCATAACGTGGAACATTTTTACTAGGGGACGATTTTACAGAGTTATCTAATTAAGAGAAGAAAAAAGTGCTTAAAAACTCATTTAAAGTTAATCTCTATTTACCTTGACATTTATACATTTTACAAGATACCAGAGTTTAATGCATCTACAAATAGTTGAAAAGAAAAAGTTACTCACTTGCAAAGAAAAATGACTTGTATTCCAAGTTCATATCGTAGATATTTTCACAATAGTCATAAATGTCACAATTGCCACCAGGGTGCAAGGGTTATGGAACACTATTTTTAATATATTACATTTTTAAAGAGTACCTCTATCATTCTATGTTGTTTCTAACCACACCGCAGACTATATAAGTAAATATTCCAGAATTTTTAAAGAGTTCATTACTCGTAACTATTTCGCTCCAGAGAGCGATCCTTCCCTAATGTGACATCTTCATATGATTGACCACTCTGTGAAGTTGGAACAATCCTCAGCCAGAAAACTAATGTTATAGCGAAACAACTTTTCCTTCTCAAGCCAAAATGTTTACCTGGATTCATTACCTTAGACCTGAAAACAAAGCAGTGCCCTAAAGAAGTGGTGGGAAACAGTCATGGAAAAAAGCAAACAGATTCCTTAGAGATCAATCCTGCCCAATACATCTGGCATCCAAAAACAAAATTGCAATGAGCACTAATAGTAGGCAAAAACCTTAAAGTAGCTGTCTAAAATTGGAACTTTCAGAAAAAAAGAGAAGCGATAGAGGTCTTGACTTGTCAAATAAGCCCTAGGAGGGCAAAATCAATCTGTATTAGGAAAGCCTAACTGAACGTGTTTTAATATTCAGCTAGAGATGGGTTTCTCAGTTACCGGTTTACCAGCACTAACCTAGGCCTAGAAGAGCAATATCTGCCTATTTATTATGAATGATTTAGCCCTTTTCAAAGTTACTATTTCATTGAGGGTGTGGCTTGGGAGCCTAAAATGGCGGTCGCGTGAGCCTGTAGCTTCGCGCCAGCCCGCAAATTATCCGGATGTTCCAATGGCAGCCGGGACCCGGGTGCTAGTCTGGGGTAGCCTCGGAGGCCGGAGGGTGCCCGGAGGAGATTCTGGGCCTCCCACTGCCCAGGGGAACGAGTGTGGTGAGATTCGCTGGTGGCGGCCCAGAAGGAGCGCCTCCAAGATGGCGGAATAATCCCTGGGAGTCACAGTAGAGTTCGAGATGGCCCATGGCTGCTAGGCTGATTGGCCAACTCTGGTACGAGCAGAGACCTTGGAGCCTGCCCGGGTTCTCGGCAACAAAAACGAGTGGGGCTCTCGAGACAGAGGAGCCCACACATGAGACGCTCAGAGGGCTGCGAGACTCAGCAAGAGGCAGTAAGGAGTCGGGTGGCCTCTCGGTGCCCAGATCGGAACAGGGGGTATCGAACACCAAAAAGATGGGAGCAGGGGGGGGGGGGGGGGGGAGGAGCCAAGCAGGCATTCGAAATGGCCGCATAGT
Organism: Lissotriton vulgaris; assembly: GCF_964263255.1. NCBI lineage: Eukaryota > Metazoa > Chordata > Amphibia > Caudata > Salamandridae > Lissotriton > Lissotriton vulgaris. The sequence continues at coordinate 134,566,103 of NC_141697.1, read as the reverse complement.
CGCTCGGCTCCGTGAGCCCTTTCGCCCCACACGTATATCCTGGCGTTTATCCTGAGTCACAAAGGCGTACTTTAATAGGAGAAGGAGAACGAACACTTACCGTCTGCTCCTGAGGCTCCTGCGTGCGGCAGTACCTAAGAACTGGCCCCCGACTGCTCTGCGGCCCACGTGGTGAGGAGACCGGGGCGTTGACCTGGACGTGCATCCGGCCGCGGCTGCAACAACAACGGCCGTTGGTAGCGGTGAGGAGCCGGCCGGAGGGTGCCGTTGACTTGAAGGGCCGCTGATGGCGGTTAAGGCCGGGTCCACTTGGCGGTGACCCTTGAGGGGCAGTGTGGCGAGACAGGATCGGAGGGGGCACATGACTCCTGCCCCCTCCCCAAATTTTTTGCCTGGGCATAACCAAGGATTGCCCCCGATATAGGCGGGCGACTCCCGGGGTGCAGCAGGGATTTTAGCCTTTTGGTGACTCTCCTTCGGGGAGCCCGCCTCACAGTTTTGAGCCCCGGTGGTACATCTCGTGACACCCCGCACTGGGGCCTGGTCCCTGAGTGAGGTGAAGAGGGACGGGGCCAAATTGACTATGATGGCGGCTGGTGCCCTCCTCTCCGGTCCATGTCGGACGGCTGTCGCACGAGTGGGGCCGAGATGCTTGCAACGTACGCAGGAGCCCACATCCAAGGATGTATTGGCTGCCCTAACGGTTCTGCGCGAGACCCTAATTTGTCATGCCCGAGACCTGGGTAGAAAAATGGCCGCCATTGTTGTCTCGCCGTCTCTAGCGGCCACGGTCCGCTCCCAAGGGACAGCCGACGAATCTGCAGCTGAGTCCGCGGAGGGAGTCCCGGCCCTGCCTAGGTACCAAGAGCCACTGAAAGACCCGGCTCCCGTGTCCGCTTGGGCCGACATGGTTACACGTGTGGATGTCTCTTCAGGACACATGTTCAACTGGCGGCTGGGGACAAAACGCTATTTTCCTTATTGGACTGCCCCAGCTATGTTGTGGCGCTTGCTGGACTGTGTGACTCTCCTTTCCTGGATGGTACTACTGTGTGTGAACTCTGGGAAGTTTCCGGGGTCAGCGTCGATATTACCGGATCTCCGCTGTCGATACTTGGATGGGTTTGGATGGCTGTACTTTCCTATGGCTACGCCCCGAAATGACCCGCCCAGATTGTTTGGACCCCTCGGGCTGTTTTGTCAACCGGTTGACGAGTGGACTTCTGGCGGTACCATTGCCAGACAGGGACAGGGATGATGTGGTTCGCAGTCTATTGGTTTTATTGTTAACAGACGGTGCTGTGGGTATGTTTGATCGGGATTTATCGCTGTCATGGCCGGGACTTGATGTTCTTCTGTACTGTACTACTTCATTTCTGAGATTTCCCCAGGTGTAGGGGTGATGGGCGGGGTCGGGCGGCAAGACAGAGGGCCCTCCTCCGCTTATTCTTATTCTCATCATCTTCATTCTATATTTCGGATCTCCATTAGGGCGACAGGCACGCTGCTGGGGGGGTAGGCCATGGCCTTCTGCGGGTGTGCAGGGTGGGGGGTTGGGGGATGGGCGTTCGTTCGGTATTTGTTTCTATGGCCCTTTAGTCTTTCCTCTCTTTTTAGTGTCGTCGACGTTCATGGTCTCTGCAATATGTTTAGTTTTGAGGGGTGGGGTTTAGACTCGCTACGTGCTGGGGTTGTGCCTGCATTTCTCCTGCTTTGTGTATCTTTCCCCGATAATTCCTTCGTAGCTGTACTGTTTGTAGATATCCTGATTCGCGCGCAGTATTGTAGGACCGTGTACGACTGGGCGACACCCTTTTAGTTCCTGATTTGAAAATGAACCTCTCAAATCCTGATTTCAAGTCTGTGCACCTGATTACAAGATCTGTTCTGGTATTTTACGACCCCGGTTCTTCGAAATGCTATGACCTTGCATATTGATTGCTGTACTCTTGCTTAACTTAGTGGCCAGCCGGGATGGTTGTAGGCCCATACTTGTAATTGCATATACTACTAATAAAGGTTCAATAAAAAAAAAAAAAAAAAAAGAGATGGGAGCAACCCTGGTGAAGATTGCGGATCCCGCTGGGCTGGAGTGAGTGGGGGCCTCCACGCACTCAGAACGCGGCCTAGGTTTTGGAGCGGACTATCAGGAGAAGAGGCTGGGCCACGAGTGAGCAATGGTTGAAGCTTGAGGCTGGGCCCGATGAGACAGCTGAGCAGAGGGGGAACCTTGAGCGAATAAAGTGCCTGCGGGTGCTTGGCCAGGCCAAGGAAAGTACCTGGTAACCGCAGAGGACCCTGGAGGCGGGATCGGCCTGAACACCTGTGTAGTAAGGCTAATGGTCCACAGTCGTTGGTGGCAAAAACAGTGGGGAAGGGGTCCCTACACCCCATAAAGCACGAGGCGAACGGAGGGTCTACTTAGTAGGAACCGCAGGAGTGGCGCTGGAACCAGGATTGGCCTGAGGGGAGTCACTGTGGATACGGCCAGTGACAGAGGCTACCCTGGACTAGGTGTTCATGCAGAGAGGAGCTGTAACGCTAACCTGGGAATCTGAGCAGACTATTGGCGCTGGGTGAGAACACTGCTGGGGACAAATTTGGGGTGCATCTCTGTGCTGGAGAGTTAACCAGAGTTAGCAAAATCTTTAGGCATAACACTCGACACCAATCTCAACATGCAGCAACATGTCAGCAAAGCAACAAAGGGAGCGAACTTCCAGATCAATACTCTGAGGAAACTTAAACCCTACCTCCCAGCCAAAGACTTCCAAACAGCGGTGCAAGCACTAGTCATCCCTCGAATTGAATACGGCATCACCGCCCTCTGCGGACTCCCACTAACTACAACCGCACCACTAAAAGCATCTCTAAATGCTGCAGCGAGACTCATCACGGGGTCAAAAAAGCACTCCCACATCACCCCTGACTTGAAATCCCTGAATTGGTTGCCGTTTGAAGCCAGAATACATCTGAAAATAGCCTGCATGACACACAAGGCGGTACACCTAAACTCACCCGGCTACCTTGCTCAGAAACTGTCAATCTCTGGGGGAATCAGAAACACGAGAGGCGCAAACAATCTTCTGCTGAAACCTCGAAGATTCCGGAAGGAGAAAACATACAAACGCTCTTTCTCAGGAATGGCGCCTAGGATTTGGAACTCACTCCCTCCCGAAACCAGGCTTATCTCTTCCACTACACTCTTCAAAAAAGAAGTAAAAGCTATCCTCATGGCTAAATTCACCTGTACTACTATCTCGAACCCTATCAACACCCTGCGATGATCTGTATTACTTGCTTGACCCCTTATCTACTTGTACGAGCTGTCTTATCACCCACTTGACTGCTTTGCAGCCACCCAATTGTATTATTTGTATTGTATGATCTACTGATTTACTTATTTGACTTTGTTCCCTCATGTTCCCTTCTGTACTGTGTGAACTATCGACCACCTATTTGACTTTGTTCCCTCATGTACCCGTCTATGTAAAGCGCTCTGATATCTGCAAAGATCTTGTTCGCGCTATATAAAACTCTGAAATAATAATAAATAATAACCCAGACAAAAGTCCCTAACGTATCTCTGCAATAATAGCAGTGCTTGCATCCCTTCTAGCGCAATGGGCAAACCAAGAGAGACACAAGCGGGGGCCACGCAGGAACACGACGAAATTCCATAGGAAAAAACCCAGAAGGACGATCAGGTGCAGCAACAACTGGCCAAAATACTGAAGGCCATTGCTGATAGAAAGTCCACCCTGAATCAAGATATCAGTAGTGTCAATAGGGTTGGGCCTCAGAAAGGAACACAAGAAGCTGGCCAAGAGGGTGAAACTGACGGAATCCAACATTGCAGATCTCGAGCTGGCGCAACAGTCCTTGGCATCGCAGGTAGGAGACCTTACAGATAGAGTCTGCATGCTGGAGCAGACGGCTGAAGAAATTCGAAATTTGTTATTCGGCTGATTTTATATGACGTAGGATTTCCCGCCAGTCTTCCTGTCAGAGTGGGGTCAGAACTGGTTGGGGCCAGTTGCCGAGTACAGCAAGTGGTCTGGAGAAGCTCACAAAGGCGGGATGCCTTTGTAGCTTCCCCTGCCAATCCTGGGGGAGGAGACTTGGCACCTCGTCCCAGGATGTGCATTGTTGCAGGCCCAGGAGAGCGGGAGCTCTCCACCCAGGGGTCCAGCAACATGTCTTCTGTGTGGCAGCCTAGGCATCTTCTCAGACAAGACGTGGATTGTAGGTTTAGGTTTCAGGGGGCATCTCTAAGATTCCCTCTGTATTGCATTTTACATTAAATCCCACACTGGCATCAGTGTGGGTTTAATATGCTAAGAAGTTTGATATCAAACTGGTCAGCCTTCATTGTAGCCATTATGGTGCTGTGGAGTTCGTAATGACAACCTCCCAAAACCATATACTCTTAACGGCATCCCTGCACTTAGTGTCCGGGAATGGCCCTGGGTACTGTAGAGGCACAGGGCTCATGCACCTGTGCCCACACCACTGGTATAGGGCACCCAGCTAGAGGGGTGGCTGATGTATGCCAGGGCAGTCTGTTTGTGGGAATGGCACACAGGAATGTGTGCCATGTGGACTGTTTGTTTAGTTCTGCACCAGGACACTCAGCCTGCAAAGGCAGTGTGTGTGTGTCAGGGTACAGGGCCCTAAGGGTGGCACAGTAAGGGCTGCAGCCCTTAGGGGTCTTCTCTGGTCACAATGCCCTAGGTACCTAGGGTACCATTTACTAGGGGCGGACATGTGGCCAGAGATGCCAATTGGGTTTAGGCTTTAGTACAGTTTTTAGATAGGAACCCAAGGCCTGTGTTCCTTGATTGGCAGGGACCCAGGACACAGCCAAAGCTCAAATCCCACCAGGTCCACTCCGCTTTAACTTGTTCCACCATTGACAAAATGAGTACCACTGGATTGCTTAACAATAAATGTTTTTTATTCAGCATCAAAAAGCCACAAAGGGTGAACGTGTGCTTTAAAAATACATGTGTTCGTGGAGAGGGCACACCAGGTCCCAGGTGGCAGACCAAAACTGGGAGCCCCCCCACGGTCTATCCTGGCATGTATTTTTTTGGGGGGGGGGAAATCTTTTTATTATGAAACTTGGCTCCGCAACATTGCACATCAGTCAGTATTAGCAGTTCAGTGGCAGATGTAAGTAAAATCAATCAAAAGAAACAACCCCCCACCCCCCTAACAGTATCCATGCAGCCTACCCAGAACAGCCTCCCTTCTAAACATCCCAAATACAGTACCACTACCCTACAGCACCCCAAACGAAACCTCCCCCATCCAGCCACCCTCCACAACCCGCACCCTCACTAACCCGCCCACACCTTAATGCGTCCAGGTCATATCAGATTAATGATACACGTAGCCCCCTGGGAGCAAGGCACCTCACAACTTCGAATTACACATCGTACCCAGGTGGAATGCGGACATTGACTTATACTCTGTTTACTCCATTGCAGGCCCAGGTTGGGTGTCTATCCACTCCCCTCTATATCTCCTCCACGCCCCCCATATTTTCTCCCATTTCTTGGGGCATCCTCTGCTTTCATGGATGACCTTTTCTGCCCTCTGGCACCAATCTAGATCAGACTCCCACCCTTCCACAGTTGGCGATAAATCACTCCCCCAAAGCCGTGCTATGTTGCTCTAGGCCACCATGCTAGCTAGGGCTAGCCACGGCTTGTCCTATCATGGCCAGGCAACGTCACCTGTCACCCCCAAGGACGCGCCACCGGGCCTCTAGCGGAACCTCTGCCCCCACCACCTCCTCCATTATGGCGGTCAGCCTGGTCCAGTACGCTCGGATTCTGGGGCAGTCCCATAGAATGTGGAAGAAAGTGCCCTCTTCCCCGCACACAAAAGCGTGACGCCACATACCCGATCCTGTATTGTACCGTGCGCGGGGTGTAGGACCTGTGGAGGATACGTAACTGAACCAACCGGAATCTGGCACGGACTGCCACCTCTCGGGACACTGCAGGGCCTCCTTCCAATCGTTATCATCTAGCAGGCCTATCTCCGACTCCCACTTTTTCCATAGGGGCCCCAGAGGGTCCGCAAGGTTGTTAATGAGCTTTTTTATAAGTGAGGGAGATGGCTTTATCAATCATAGGGTCAAGCAGTAGCCTATCCTCGAGCGGGGCAAATTCAGGCAGTCAGTCTCCCTGACTCAACTGTGTATGTATGGCATGTCTAAGTTGTTGATAATGCAGAAATTCTCTGCCCCCCATCTGAAATTCCGCCTGCAGGTCCACAAACTCAATCATCTTCCCCCTTTTCCATACGTCCCCCAACACTTCAGTACCGATGAGGCTCCATTGGCGCAGACCCCGCAGTTTCGCTACCTCTGAGAGGAAGTTACCTGCCCACAGAGGTGTGCACTCCGTGAGTTTTGCCTCCCATCCCAGGAGTTTTGTCGCCCGTTTCCACACCCACACAACCACTGCCGCCTGGGGCGGCAAGGGCCGGACGAGTCTACTCTTGGTGTAGAGAGCTGCTAAGTAGGAACCGCTACCTAGGGCCATCCGGTCCACCCAGTACGCGGGCTCCTCCAGCGGGGCAAAGACCCAGCCATTTACATGAATCAATTGCGTTGCCCAATAGTACAGGCGGATATCTGGCACAGCGATGCCCCCATCATAGGGCCCCGTTGCAATTTCTTAAGAGCTATTCTAGGGCAACCACCACTCCACAGCAAGGAACGCTGCTCAGACTCTATTGTTCTGAAGATCCGTTCCGGAATTAAAAAGGGCGAACTCTGCATGACATAAAATAGTCGGGGGAGGGCCATCATTTTAAATAAAACCGCCCTGCCCATCATGGAGAGTGGGAGGGTCCTCCAATGCTCCACGGCTCCGTGAAGTCGACACGTTCATGCGGAAAACCTCAGCGTCGGATGCTGTGATCCATATTCCGAGATACCAAAATGTCTCTCTCCACACCAACCCTCTGCAGTCATCCGCTAGTTGCGGTTGCGGACCCCCCAGAACATGCCCCAGGGACTTGTCCCAGTTGATGCGGTACCCAGAGTACTCCCCAAACGCATGCAAAATAGCCATCAGCCTCTGTATGGATGTGGCGGCTGTTGTACATATAGCAAAATGTCATCCGCATAAAGCGATACGCGTTCCTCCCAACCTCCTCCCAAATCTATACCCTGTACCTCTGGATCCGTCCGTATCCAGTGGGTCAGTGGCTCTAGTGCCAAGGCGAACAGGTTCGGGGAAAGGGGGCATCCCTGCCTTGTGCCTTGCCCCAGCTGGAATTCTCTCGACACCGCCCCATTGACTCGAACCCTTGCAAGCGGCTCCGTGTATAAAAGCTTCACCCATGACCTGAGATTGTCCTCAAACCCCAGCTTCTCCAGGACTGCATAGATGTACTGCCATTCCATGCTGTCAAAAGCCATATGGGCATCAAGGGAGAGCAGGGCCGCCGGCACCCCAGGACGCGCAGATAGCGTAAGAATGACTACAAACAGGCGTCGCAGATTGAGCTGCGTGCTTCTGTGTGGCATAAAGCCCGATTGATCCGGGTGGATCAAGGACTGGACATCTGCCCCCAATCCAGTAGCCAGGATCTTCCCCAAAATTTTCGTTTCATAGTTAAGGAGAGATATGGGTTGATATGAGCTGCACATCTCCTGAGGTTTGCCAGCCTTGTGAATGACTACTATCGTAGCCGAGGCGTAGATCTCTCGTGAGGTGCCCCGTCCGCTTTCCCTCGGTGAACATATGGAGAATATGAGGTGCAATTCTACTTGCTACACATCTAAACGCTTCTGCCGGGAATCCGTTGGGTCCCGGTGTTCTCCCCTTCTGTAAGTCCCCATTGCCTCCTCCACTTCCCTGACTGTGATGTCTGACTCTAGGATGTCTTTGTCGGTTTGGTCTATGGTGGGGAGCTGCAGAGGGGCCAGGAAATCCTTGCACTCCTGTTCCCCTCTAACTGTTTGAGACTGATAGGCAGTCTCGTAGTAGAGCGCAAATTCTTCCGCAATCTCCACGCTCGCGGTTCGGACTATCCCATCCGGCCGCCTTATCTCCGGCACCCAGTTCCGTTACCTATCCCTCTTCATCAGCCCAGCTATCATCTTGTTGGCCTTGTCCCCTAAATCGTACACTCGTCGCTGGGTGGCAAGGCCACGCGATTTCACCTGTTCCGTAAACACGTCTTTCAGTTCCTTGGCCAGAAGGCGTGCCCTATGCTGCCTATCTTGTTCCTGTTCCTGAGTGTGACCTCTTCCATCTTCTACCTCCTTGAGCTGCAATTCTAGCTGGTCAATTTGGGCATATTTGTCCTTACATCGGCGCCCTACCTCTGCCTGGACAAAATCCCTTGCCACAGTCTTATAAGCCTCCCAGACTATCCCGGGAGAACCAACGGAGCCCACGTTTTCTGCAAAGTATTGGTCCACCCTCTCCCTAAACTTCTCTTGGAACACCTGAGCCTTAAAGATAAAAGTGTCTAATCGGCGGGGGGGTTGGGGGGGTGGGGAGGGGGGAGGGGGGGGGGGTAAATGGGCACTCCAATCCCGCCGTGGGCACCCCCACCGGGGAATGGTCAGATAGTCCCTGTGCTTTGTGATGCCCATCCCTGAAAAGGCCTATACTGCCCGTTTGTGTGAAGATGTAGTCTATCCGGGACCCAAAACCATGGGCCGCAGAGACATGTGTGAATTGTCGAACCTGTGGGTTATGTGCCCTCCATAGATCTACCAGGCCCATAGCTTGCACAAAGTCCTTAAGGCGGGCCACCCCCCCTCTGACCAGTGGGGTCCATGACCTGTCAATGTACCTTGCCATGACCTCGTTCATATCTCCTCCCAGGATCAGCGTCCCATTAGGCATATCCAAGAGCAATTTCCCAACATCAGGGAGAGTGGCCGCGTGCAACTTAGGGAGGATAGAGAGGGAGCACAAGTGGAGTGTCCTGCCCTCCCATTGTGTTGATAGCGCCGCGTACCTCCAAGGGATCTAACCACTTTTGCCCCAAGATCAATGGCAGGGAGTTCTTAATAAGTATCCCCACACCCCTGGAGCCCTTGGTGAAGCCAGCGTGTGCGCGTAGGGTGTACCCAAATCTATCCAGGGCCTTACATGGATTTCCTAATAGGTGCGTCTCCTGTAGGAGGACGACATTGGGAGCGTGTCTACGAAGATATTGAAGCACCATAGTGTGCTTGATCTTATCCTGCAGGCCATTTACGTTCCAGGATACAACATTAATGTGCTGTGTTTTGGGTGTTTGTGTCGCAGCCATCTCGCAAACCAATAGCAAGGGGCAACCCCCCCCCCCCACCCTGCCTTCCACCTCCCACCCACCCACCGATAGTGCCAATGGAGCCATAACATGTATACAATATAAAAGCAAACATGCAGAACATAAACAGGAACCTGTCCCTTCCAAACCCCCCATACCTTCCTCCCTCCCTGCTACCCTGCGACGTCGGCCAACTTGGCCAGACATCCCCCAACAAGCAGAGTGCCTGTGGCCCTTATAACGAAAAACCAGGGGACAAGTGTATTAACCAAGTCCACCACCCGAGGACTCCATCCGGCCTGCTCCCGTACTGTAACAGCCATCTCTCCACCCCTTGTAACGGGTATCACCCTCACCAGCCGATCGGCCACACCGAATTATAGAGCTCCCCCCCACCCCGTTAACCCGGCAGTCTGATTTGTATTATTCATTTACCGTTGTGCCTTCCCTCTGGGGTCTACTTCAAAGAACTACATCCTTCAACCCCACCATGTCTCATCACTCCCTTCCACAAAAGCGTCAATATACATTACATGTACACAGCTGACGGCCAGTCCTGCACATTCGCCTCAGTCTATTCAACCCATGTCCGGTGACACCGACAAGCTGCGGGTCCTAGGTCTTGCCTATCGATCTAGGACTGCCCCGCAGACGCCGTTCCTGTCCAGCGGATCCCATCGATGAGGCCGGAGAATGTGTGTTGTGTTCCTCCAGCTTCCTCCCTGCCGGAGTCCCTCCGTCGAGCTCCCCCGTTCCTCCAGCCATGCATGCCCTTCCTCTGGGGATGTAAAAAAGAAGGATTTCCCGTCCGCCAGGATCTTGAGGCGTGTCGGGTAGAACATCATGTATTTGAGTTCAAGCTCGCGAAGCTTCTTCTTCACCTCAGTGTACGAGCGGCGCTCCTGCTGGACCTGGAGTGTGAAGTCGGGGAACAGTCTAAATGTGGCATTATCTATGCATAGATCCCCCTGTTGGCGAGCTGCCTGCAGAATGGCATCCCGATCTCTATAATTGAGGATCCGCGCAATGATGGTTCGCGGCGGGGCTCCTGGACGCGGCGGCGGAACCGGTGCCCTATGCGCTCGTTCAATAACGAAAAACTGGGACAGTCTTTTAGGCTTAAGGCAGTTCAGAATTAAGTCCTCCAGGAATAGGTCCACGCTTGCTCCCTCCATTTTCTCCGGCACCCCTACTACTCGTATATTATTTCTTCGGGCTCTCCCTTCCTGGTCCTCCAGCCGTGCCGCCACCAGTTTCTGTTGATGTGAGAGTCGCTGGACCTGTTGCTGTAACTGCTTTGTGGCGCTTTGGAGTTCCGCAATATCCGTGGCGTTCTGCGTGGCCTTTTCTGAGGTTTTGTTCAAGTCCGCCCGTTGGAGCGTTAGTTCTATGGACACTTTATCAATTTTGGACTCCAGCGTGGTACCCAGTGTTTGTATAGCCATCATTATGGAGGCCAAGGAAGGCTCAGCGGGCCCCCCCTGGGTCACAGGGCGTGTCCCCTGTCCGCCGCTCGGCGCTGCTGTGTATTTGTCCATTGTGTTAGTTTGCATCGTTGCGGACTTCTTGGGCTTCATGGCCACACTAGGTGGTCCCCCCCAGGAACACAGATGGCACAGTTCGCCGCCCTATCCAACACCTGAACCACCCTCCGCCACGCGGCGTCCGCCTCTCAGGGCCTCCAACGCTGTTTCCAGGAAGATGTGTCCTGGCCGTGGTGCGACGATTCCTGCTGTGCTCCTTCTCGTGGCCGCTCTCTCACCACAGCCTGTAGCACATTGAGCCGGGGTACACCTGCACTCTTGCCGTTTGAGCACGCGTCCTCGATTCACCGGTGTTGGTCCACCCTAGGCCTGCGACGGCCTCACGCAGAGTCGCCGCCCAGCCTCAATCCCAGGCGTCCTCCCGGCAGTCCCAGAGGCGCTCCACCGTCGTCAGGGCCCCGCTCCTTCACCACCACCCGGAGACCCTGAAAGGTCTGATCCTCCGCCAGTGGGCTTCCCACCACGTCCCTCAGTGTTCCACTTGCTTACCGGCAGGGGTTCGGGCATATGTCACCAGTCCAGGCCACCGGGCCCCAGGCGCAGCCTCCTTTCCAGTCTGCCAGCAGTCTGTCATACTGCCCGGATCCGTGCTCCGTACCGCCAGCCAGTTCTGGCCGATATTGCCCAGAAGCACCCTCATGTAGGGGCGGGGGGAGACAGGGCCGCACTCAGGCCGGGAATTGGACCCCCCGCTACCACCGCAGGCCTCCGCGGCGTCTAGTGCCCGCCGCCGGCTCCGGGTGGGCTCTCCGCTCGGCTGGCCAGGAACACAAGGTCGGTGCTCCGTTTGCCGCCTCCCGTGTACAAGGCCGCAGCAGGCCCTCACCCGCCGATCCGCACCACTGCGGTCCCGGTCGTCGGGGAGGGAAAAGAAACACTTCCCTGCACCGAAGCTTGCCGGCAAGGGAATGACGTCACTGGAGTTCTTGTGGCTGCAGGATTAGTGCCGGATATGCGGGGCCTTCGGGAGCGCCGTGGTATTATGCGGCCATCTTGGCTGCTGCCAAGCCACGCCCCCCCCTGGCACGTATTTTTAACTTTAGAGACCGGTACGTAATCCTGCAAGCCGCCTGGACGGCCCCGCCGCTCCGAATAGATAATGACACCATAACAATCTTTTCAGACTACACTGCAGCAGTTACAAAACAGCACAGGGGGTTCCTCGTCGTGAAGAAAGTTTTCGGGAATGTGCAATAAAATACTCCATGCTGTTCCCTGCCAAACTCGGAGTGGAAGCTGAAGGGAAAGCGTGGATTTTCTTTACACCTGCAGAAGGACAAGACTGGCTGGATGGATGGATGGAGACAGGGCCCCAAGGCCAGGCCGCAATGGACATCGCGAGCCGCGACACAATGACCAATAAGACGACGTGGAACAAGAATGAACACACACCCTCCGCAATAGATACAATGTCTGGAGTTAAAAGATACAGCGGCTCGTGGAGGAGCCATGACCTGGCTTCCCCAAGACAATTTCTTCTATTGCTTTGTACGTAGATGTGACGGCGAGGACACAGTGCATTGTTGCTCCCAGGTATTGTTAAATAGCCCATTGTGGGGGATTAGCTGCAGAGAAAGTTTTAGGTATTTGGCGATTTATTTCACATTTAGACGTAATTGATATCTGCAAAAGAATTGGGGTCATTGGCACTTTTGGAGCAACCGGCGGTAGAAGGACAGGGGTTACCTTCTCTTACCCCCCCTTCATAGAAGACCTGGAAATGGGTAGTAAGCACTCTGCTTTGTTGGGGTGGCGGGTAGTTGTGAATCCGTCAAGCAGGGAGGCAGGACGGGGGAGGGTGGGGCAAGATGGTTTTTTTCGATTTGTTCAAAGTTCTAATGTTTTATTTTCAGTGCAAAGACTGAAGCAAAATGAACATGGTATTATTACGAGGGTGCGCTATATTGGGGTTGGTTTGAAACAATGTGCTAATTATGGCAGTTGGGACAATGTCGGCGTGCACTGAAATTGGTACTGATGTCCCTTCTTTAACCCCGGTATCTCCCTTGACTTTACTCACTTGGAATGTGCCAGGTTTGGGGGATAGAATCAAACGAGGGCTGGTGTTGCAGTATATTCAGCGCTCCGCGCCAGCGGTGGCATTATAACAACAAACACACTCCACAAGTTCAACATGTAAAGCTATGGACCGCTGGGGCTATAAAATGGGAGCGCATTCTGAGTTCTCATCAAGCTCTAGAGGGGTGGGCATACTGGTGCGTAAGCAGTTTCCGCTGATCATACATCACACTTGGACAGATGCACAGGGGCGGTTCGCAGCCATATCATGTCAATGGGAGGGGAAGCAGTTTAATATTGTGTCAGTATACATCCCCCCTGCCCTCCACTCTGTGGCTTTTCCGGCGCTTAGCACATTCCTACTGGGCCTGCCGGAGGGGGACTTGCTTGTGGAAGGCGATTTTAATAGTTATAGATGGTGCCATGGATCGCTGCCCTTGTAGGACAGTAGGGACGGGTAGTTCCCGTATGACTGGGTTTCTTGACGCTTTGGGACTCAGACGGTTGTAGGTATAGACACCCCACTGAGCGTAGCTACACCTTCCAGTCGGGAGTACATAATAGCCTTTCACGTATAGACTACTTTCTTATTTCTGCGGACAGCCTGCCCCACTTGACTGAAGTTGAGATACGTCCTCTGGGCATATCTGACCACTCGCCCATCTTCCTGGCTTACACGATGCACATTGGAGTGAGAAAACTAATTTTCCCTATTGCTCCAGGTTACTTGCAAATCCCCAAAATCTGCAAGGATATAAACACAGCTACAAAGCACTATTTTCAAGATAATGTGAATTCTGTACAGTCCCCTGGTGTCTTATGGGAAGCGTACAAGGCTGTAGCGAGAGGACAAGCCATAGCCTCGGTAACGGGCCATAGACGCACGGCAAGTGGCGAATTAGATGCGCTGGAGGCCGACCTGGCTGTGCTTCAGGCATGGCATGAGCAGAATCCCACTGCAGAGACGGAGCAAAACCTGCGTCTTAAGCAGTGCATGCTTAGAGAATACCAGGGGGAACAGGTTAAATTGTGTCTCCAAGCTACGCGACATACTATATATGGAGGTAGGAGACAAGGCAGGCAAGTTCCTGGCGTGGTTAGACAAGAGGGAAAGAGCACAGAGAACGATTGCTCAACTCCACACTCCGGCTAACGCAATTGTTACTGCCCCTGAAGACATAGTAGACACCCTGGCTGAATATTTTGAACAAGTTCATACCCTCAACTCTCCAATGACAACAGAAGAGACACAAACCTACATTAAAGATATCCGAATGCCGACTCTATCAGAGGACGAGGCCCTGTCTTTAGAGGCTGACTTTACGACAGATGAAATCCTTTCAGCCATCCACTCTTTGCAGCCAGGGAAAGCTGTGGAACCCAATGGGATCCCCATTGAACTTTATTAACTAACATCCCGCATCTCCTGACAAGGTTTCTAAACTGCTTGGAGACGGGGGAATTGCCACATGACCAGCGAATGGCTACCATAGTTGCAGTGCCAAAACCTGGAAAACCCCCAGATGATTGCTCATCATACCGTCCAATATCCTTGCTCAACGCGGAAGCTAAGATTCTGGCTAAAATGACCCCACATCGAGACACTGATCCATCCGGACCAATCTGGGTTTATGCCCAATAGGAACACCGCCCTCAACTTGCGGAGGGTCTGCGCTGTAATAGCCAGGAGCCCGCAGTCATCCTTTATTTAGATGCCCGAATGGCATTTGATATGGTGGATTGGCCTTATTTATTTGCGGTCCTCGAGCATCTAGGCTTTGGACCCAAATTTTGTGCATGGGTGAAACTGCTATACTCACAACCCCTGGCACAGGTCCTGCCCAACTGCCATATTTCTAGGGACTTCCCACTGGGTCGTGGTACGCGCCAGGGGTGCCCATTGTCCCCTTTGCTATTTGTGTTGGCATTAGAGCCACTGGCGGCCTGGATTCGATGGGACCCCATGATTAGAGGCTAAACTGGACTGCGACGTGGGAAGACCGCATATCTCTATATGCGGATGTTAGACCCGTCTGCTTCTGAGAGTCCCCTCACCACTATGATTTCTTTTGTTCCCCTGTACCTCCCAAAATTTGTCGCTTTTCTTTGTCTACCAGGACCTTTTGTGTGCTGTTTCATGGGGCTGGATGTTCCTTGACGCCCAGTTGTTCACAAGGTTTTTGGCACCTATTTACAAGGCACCTGGCGAAACCTGTGACATTATAGACTGGGATTGGCAACCTGTATGAATGGCCTCAAAATGGTGGCCATCCTTTTTCCTCATGTGAGTGACTCCCCTTGGAGCCTCCATGAACCTTGACCTTTCAAGGTTTTGGCGCCCTTTTTACTTGGCGCGCATTCCTGACAGGAATTTCTTTATTTCCCTCAGGTACACAAAATGGCTGCTCTAGAACCCCAGTATGGTGGCTGTTAGGGTCCCAAAAACCTCTCGGAAGTGCCATGTCATTGGCCTAGCCCAAAGAAGGTTCTAGAACCTACTGGCACGAGCCAGCACCTCAGGGCACTGGATATATACGGCCCAGTCCCTGGCGGCCATTTTAGATGACCAGAAGACTAGATAGGATAATGATGTTCCAGATCTAGGTGAAGAAGGAGATTCCAGACTTGACACCAGATTGACACCTGCCCGGTTAACCCCTGAGGCGGCCGGTAGTGCGGGCAGTAGAGCAAGCAAGGGTCACTGGCGTGGATTCTGACTGGCGTTCCAGTCAGCTGTGTGTGCGGTGACCTCGGGCCTACAGCGCCTGCCCAGCGATTGCCTCATTATCCCCAAGAGACTGTGGCCGTTTTCGTGTGCCTTCTATAGATAGCTCCTGTGACCGGCGCCTGCAGAGCAACCACTCCACCCGCGGACCAGTCATCTTTCTGGCCGCCCCGCCAATTCGGCTTTATTCAAATCGCCGGACGACGGCTATCCCGCCTAAGACTTAACCGAGTTTGGCCATATACCTGTTCGCCAATCAGGCAGATCGAAACCTTCCGGCGCACTTAGATACTACAACCTCCCGCGGTCCCAGTACACTTCGTGGACTCCTGGAGCCTTCACAATACCACCCATCCCTTCCCCCGAGGAAGCATACCTACAAGGCATGCTACGCAATATATGCGTATAAGAAACCCTGGCTGAGCGCATGCAAGGCTTTGACTCCGATATATCAGATATAAACTCCACGCACGGCATCGCCTGGTCCACTTCAAATACTTGCAACGCATATATTACACGCCGGAGAGGCTACATAGGTATGGGCTTTGCGACACCCCAGAATGCGAGAGATGCCACGCCCCTGTGGCTGACTTCCTACATGTCATCAAAGAGGGACAAGGGGAACCCATTAAATGGCTCGGGACCATGGGTATCAAGTGTATCAAAACAACAAGCGGTCCTGAGCATACAAGAATAAGGGAGAGCACAAATAATGTATATAGATCACAGTGGACTTCTATATAGTTCAGAGTTCCTGCCCTACTATAACCCCAATGTTTCGGGTTATGTGTTGCATTTTGAGATTAAATAATCTATCAAACTATTAAATATTCCCTGACCGGCTAGTCAAGGAACTCTGAACTATATAGAAGTCCACTGTGATCTATATACATTATTTGTGCTCTCCCTTATTCTTGTATGCTCAGGACCGCTTGTTGTTTTGATAAATGACTTCCTACATGTGGCCTGGACGTGCCCGGGAGTGCAGCGCTTCTGGCATAGGGTGTTTGCCGAAATGAGTACAATTGTAGAGCTAGAGCTGGCCATGGACCCCGCCCTTGCCCTTCTGGGATCCATGAAAGCAGTACCTGTGGCGGTGAGAAAACTGTTAGGCATGGGCATGCTCCTAGCAAAGAGAGTGGTAGCAATGTGTTAGTTGAGGGGCCCACTACCAACGCTGAAAAGGTGGTCCAATGATATGATGTACTGCAACACACAATCAGAACTGTATGGCGAGCTGCTCCCTCCTAGGAGCCGACCTAAGAACTTCTGGGGCCTGTACCAGACCTACTTAAATGCCCAAGACGCTGATGAGGAACCCACAGCACGAGAGGGGGAGGGTCACCCAGAGCCTATCGAAGGGGACCTATAAGTAGAATAGTACTGACGCGGCGGGGTCACGTCACACCATGCGCTCGGACACAGATAAAAGCAGTCAGGGATGTGCCTATTCCGTCACTGGGCTTCGGGTGGGAGGGACGGAGGGCGCAATACACTTACCATGCACACACCATTACACACAAGGAGCAACTACCAGGGAGTTGGGGGGGGGGGGGGGGGGCGGGTGTTTGGGGGGAGGGCGGGAGGGAGAAAACGTTAAAAATGTATTGTTTTATATGACTATGCATAGAGCGGAGCTAAGTCTGCCAGAAGAGGAACCTGTTGAATATATGCCTTGTATGCTTCTTACCCTTATTGCTGAGCGCAAGGTAGTCCAGTTTAAAGAGATGCCGGCCCGTGATGGGTTGTAGGCGGTCAGCTCTGTATGTATTGCATTCTGTGATCAAAAAATAAATTAAAAAAAAAAAAAGAAAAATTTTGCAGTGCCAGACTTTAAACAAGACTTCCAAATTTGGTGCAAATCAGTCCATGGGGTCAAAATATTTAGGAAAAAAAAATATAAAAATAAAATGGATAGCTGTCTGAACAGTAACTACACGGTGGTGACAGCAACAGAGTAATACTTTTAGTGGTATTTAACACAGTGACTATTGTGTTATGGTTCACCGAAATTTCCGATGAAATGATTGACCTATAAATTTGGACTCCATCAATGGATCTGCAACAAATAATATGGCACCCTCTTTTTGTAGTCAAACAAGATCAGGCATGTAAAATTCGGTGCTGTTCCGTGAAGGGAATAAAAAGGTAAGGGAGAGGGCAGGGTAGAAAATGTGTGTTTTGTCATTTTGGCTCCCGTAGGAAATGTCGCTGGCACCTACAGTCAAACCACTGAATGGCTTGAGAACCTGACAACCAGACTTTGTTTAGATTATTGCAAGCTCATAAGAGTACGTTGCATTTTCAGGGCCCAATACTGAGATTGAAATTGCCTTTTCGACCTGAAGTATGATGCAAACTGGAGATCTACTATTTAGTATCACTATTTAGCTTTCAATAGGTTACATAGAAGGAGAATGTACACAAACACTATTTGCAAGTGAGGTTCCTATGGCATTGTGCTTGTTTGGTTAAGAAACTCCAAACTGCCTGCAGTAGATAAACTAAAAGCTTTTAAAATCCAGTGCATGCAGAGAGCAAAGCATGTGACTACTTTTGTCAATTTACCCTCGGCTTTCAACTACGCTTACATTTTTAGTTTTGTACTGCATTTCCTCTTACCGTCTGTTGGCTTTTCGTTTACTGATTCAGTGACTGTGTCTTCAGCGCCTTGTCCAGTTTTAAAATCTTCTGTGCATTTTGGCTTTTCAGGTTTGCCAGAATTCTTCATCTTATCCTCTGAGTTTTCCTTTCTAGCAGCGAGGGTTGACTGCAGGGTTTAGGAAAATAAATCATTTTTAGCTAAATTCAAGCCTTTATGTCATAACTTGTGTAACTCCATCATCTACGTTTATGTAGGAAAATACAAAATTGCAGATCAAGATGCACAACCCACTGAGGGGTTACTTTGTTTGCTCTCTTTGTTGCGAATATTGAAGAAATGAGACAACACTGTAGTAGGTAAACAATCGTATCGGTTTTACCTTTTGTAAAGAGATACAAAGGAAGCAAAACAAACATGTTTAAAAATACAAGAGTATATTTAAATTGAGAGAGGTCATAGGAAAGATATTGACTTATCAAGACACATCCCAGTTGAAAAAATCAAAATAGTACTCAAATGTTTAACTCTTACGTCGGTTCCTCAAATTAATAACAGAAATGAAGATTGTTAGTTCTAAGAGAAGAATTTACCTATGGGCAAGGAGTATGATGAATGACACGCACCAACCTGTCATCCTGATATAAGTAGGCAACTATGGTGTACTCAAACTATTTGAGCAAACATAAGTGCCAGCACCATTGGGGGCAATCTATTTATGTGCTGACATCTTATGCGTTTAAAGCCTGTATACATCCATCCCTGATGTCGAAGTACTAGACCACGTATTCATCCATGAGGCTGGTGCAATTCTGCATGACTAGGTATCTCCAACTAGTGTTTAAAAAGAAAGATTTCTTAACCTCACTCTAGAGCTATTGTTATGGGTATTTTTGACAGACTCATAACCTTAAAACAATGCCTGACTGCTAAGCCGGACCTCGCAAAAAAACACATAAAATTCCCAACATTTTTTTTTTCACTTCAAAAGCTATTTTGAGCCTCAGCGGTCACAATATTTTTTCAGAACAGAGAACTCCGCACCATCCGTTTATCTATTGCAGCCTCTATAAAAAAAGGGAAAAAAATGTGCCTGGGTGTTTTTATTTGATATTGTAGAAAAAAGAAGTTACTTAATGTAATCCAGGCTCTCCTCCAAAGCAGTTTTCATTAAAGTCATAAGTATTGATTTATTGTCAGACCTGCAAGCAATCCCGGTTCATTTCTTCAAGCATATCTGTATAGGTGTTTGATGGGGCTAATTCACAAAGGCATTTAAGACCACTACTTCACATAGTCCGATTACTTTGTGAACTAGTACCTTGACATTTGCATTTCTTTCTTTAACTCTCACATATATACACAAAGCTTTTCAGTAAAAAAAAAAAATCAAATCTCAAATTAAATCCTTTTCATCAGCCCAATAAAACGCTATAGTAGCAGAATGTATATTTTTTTTCCAAGGCATCCACTCATGATTTAAAAAGTCACTAACATAGGAATAGTGACAAGTTTCTTTTTTTTGCCGCTGGCATTGATCTTACCTTTGTGCGCATCATCTTACACCTCAGAGATGCTTTCTGTGTAGGTCTAGCTCACTAGCTTCTATATATGCAAGTACACATCATGGCTCTCTATAGTCTAAGAACAAGACTAACCTATCAAACGTCTATTAGAAAAGAAAAGGCAATAGAAAATGATGCAACATTCAGCAGACCCAAGTCTCGAATGAAGTTCCACTCACTCATCCAAACCACAATCTGCCAATCTGAAAAATGAATTCCAGACCTCTAGTATACAAACTACATATGTAGTTCAAGAGACGCTTTATCTCTGAAAGCTAAAGTTGCACGTAGCCCTTGCGTGCCCCTACATATGGAAAATACGCAGCCCTCTAAGCGTTTTGTTTAGTCGTTTACCTTTAGAACTGGATTTGGATTGCTAAGAGCCTCGAGACGCTTCTTGTTTCTCTCAACAAATGTGTCAATTGATTCCATTTTCTTAAAATGTGCTTCATGCAATTTCTTAAAGTCTAAAAAAATGAAAAAAATAGAAGGTAATTAGAAAGCAGCTAAAAAGGTTTTCAGTGTGAAAATCCAATACCAGTAAAATATAAAATACATTGTCTTGTGCTAAACCATATTAAGATTGTGGTCCTTGGGCAGTATGTATGGTCACTGAATCGGTGAAGCCAGCAAGATTCATACTCATTCGTCATTGCATATTGCATATTGAAATAAGCTTTCGGTTATAAGCAGATACATTCATACAAGTAGAAAAATGTAAACAACACCACATGACACTGGTGCAGATCAGACAGTGCCATAATAGCTTCTTCAACGTTTAAATAGGTGCATATACAGAAGTTATGCCTGCTACATTTACTCTAAGAAGTGTCATGAAAAAATGTGCATACCTATCCACAAGTTAAATATTCTGTACACATATGGGTCACGTGCATAGGTCTATGTTGAAGTGGTGGAAGCTCGGTGGATTGATATATATATATATCAATCCACCGAGCTTCCACCTCTGCAGCACCTCACACCTCGCTGTTGTGTAACAGAGTAGGAGTGAAATCCTGCATCTTTCGAAAATTATAAATTTACTGACAGCCAGCACCGACTGACGCCGTTTGTAGGATATATATATATATATATATATATATATATATATATATATATATATATATATATATATATTCCTTCCGACTCATTCCAAACCTATATCACTACTATGAACTCCTAAACATCCTTCTCAAACTTTCCCTCCTCTTTTACCTTTATCACCCAACTAACAGGCACATACAAGCTCTACCTACAAAAAACAACTTATTAGTTCCACTACCATCATTCTATCCTTACTCAAAACTCAAC
This sequence comes from Lissotriton vulgaris, assembly GCF_964263255.1. Classification (NCBI taxonomy): domain Eukaryota; kingdom Metazoa; phylum Chordata; class Amphibia; order Caudata; family Salamandridae; genus Lissotriton; species Lissotriton vulgaris. Next base: position 134,545,043 of record NC_141697.1, on the reverse strand, counting down.
TAAATACCTGCAAACAAAAAAAATTTAAGACCAAACATAACTAAAGCCCAAAGTAAAAAAAATGGTATTTGTTTATTGCTAATGGTTAGAAATTGGATTTTTGGCAGGCTAGGGCATGTGTTAAAGCCCGACAGAAACCACCACTCTAGTCAGGATAAGGGAGTTACACTCCTAAAATAACCCCTGCTCACTCCCTTGGTAGCTCGGCACGAGCAGTCAGGGTTATCTTAGAGGCAGTGTGTAAAGCATTTGCACATAACCAACAGTACCAGAGTGTAAGCACTACCAAAAGGACACCACACCAGTTTTGAAAACTATCCAATATTTTTATATACTTAAGACCAGACCAATTTATTTATGTATTGGTTGTGAAAATAGCGAAATTAATAGCTTGGTCATTTACAATGCCAATAATTTTAACTTTCGCAAATGTGACACCTATAGCATTTGTAATGCAATATGTGTTGTATTTACGTGACTTAGATGTATTGATATTACAAATAACAATGGCTTTTATTTTTAATACTTAAATAAAAGCTATTGTTATTTATAAATGGCAATAGCTTAAACTTTTGTAAATAACTTTTGTGAAGATTATGTTCAGTGTATTTTATTGTGACGAAAATCCAAGAACAGAAGTGAAATATTAACATCTTTTTGTGACATTTGTAATGAAGCTTGAAACAGAGAGTACATATTTGAACCAGTTGTTGTTGAATGGTTGCACAGATTGATGTTGTGGTGGAGCTGAGTGATGTTGTGGTGGCGACGAGTGATACTGTGGCGTTCAGTGATGCTGTGGTAGCGCATAGTGATGTTGTGGTGATGCGATAGATAGAGGGAGGGGCGATAGATAGAGGGAGGGGGGGAGGAGGGAGGGAGGGGCGATAGATAGAGGGAGGGGCGATAGAGGGAGGGAGGGAGGAGGGAGGGAGGGGCGATAGATAGAGGGAGGAAGGGAGGGAGGGAGGAGGGAGGGAGGGGCGATAGATAGAGGGAGGAAGGGAGGAGGGAGGGAGGGGCGATAGATAGAGGGAGGGAGGAGGGAGGGAGGGGCGATAGATAGAGGGAGGGAGGGGCGATAGATAGATAGAGGGAGGGGCGATAGCTAGATAGAGGGAGGGGCGATAGCTAGATAGAGGGAGGGGCGATAGCTAGATAGAGGGAGGGGCGATAGCTAGATAGAGGGAGGGGCGATAGCTAGATAGAGGGAGGGGCGATAGATAGAGGGAGGGGCGATAGATAGATAGAGGGAGGGGCGATAGAGGGAGGGGCGATAGATAGAGGGAGGGGCGATAGCTAGATAGAGGGAGGGGCGATAGCTAGATAGAGGGAGGGGCGATAGCTAGATAGAGGGAGGGGCGATAGCTAGATAGAGGGAGGGGCGATAGCTAGATAGAGGGAGGGGCGATAGCTAGATAGAGGGAGGGGCGATAGCTAGATAGAGGGAGGGGCGATAGCTAGATAGAGGGAGGGGCGATAGATAGAGGGAGGGAGGGGCGATAGAGGGAGGGGCGATAGATAGAGGGAGGGGCGATAGATAGAGGGAGGGGCGATAGATAGAGGGAGGGGCGATAGATAGATAGAGGGAGGGGCGATAGATAGATAGAGGGAGGGGCGATAGATAGATAGAGGGAGGGAGGGGCGATAGATAGAGGGAGGGAGGGGCGATAGATAGAGGGAGGGGCGATAGATAGATAGAGGGAGGGGCGATAGATAGAGGGAGGGGCGATAGCTAGATAGAGGGAGGGGCGATAGCTAGATAGAGGGAGGGGCGATAGCTAGATAGAGGGAGGGGCGATAGCTAGATAGAGGGAGGGGCGATAGCTAGATAGAGGGAGGGGCGATAGCTAGATAGAGGGAGGGGCGATGGATAGAGGGAGGGAGGGGCGATAGATAGAGGGAGGGAGGGGCGATAGATAGAGGGAGGGGCGATAGATAGAGGGAGGGGCGATAGATAGAAGGAGGGGCGATAGATAGAGTTGCTGTAGATGAATCTAGGAACCTAGTGTAATTTTCCCGATTCATGCCCTTATATAGGTATAGATTACTCGATCCTTATAAAGGCAGAGAAATCATTACCATATTTAGACCGAGCCTATGCAGTCCAAATACGGCAGGGCTACTTCCACTAAGTTCCGAGAATCAACAACCATTTCTTAGAAAGACCCACCTTCAGTAGCTAGGGACATCCCTTGCCTGAATACTAATTTATCTAGGAAATCATGGAGTTTTCGAAGAACTGAGTCTTCAAAGACGTTATCAAGTCCAATCATACGTCAAACTCGGCACCTTCAAAGTATAAATATGCCTACATTTGCCCAGACAAACACACGGTGGTTTGGAGCAGATCGACGATCTACTTGCCCCACGCCCTGCAGCAGCAAGTGCCGAAGGAAGCAGACTCTCCAGCAGACGCACTGAGAGACTCTGTCTTTTCTCCTGCCGAGAAATCCAGCTGCAGTGTTCCCAAGCTACCCTTGCGGGTTGCTGGGAAATAGAGTCCTGAGAGAGAGAGATACAAGACCTCCTTCATTCTAAAACCAAGGTACCGAGTAGATTAGACCCTTAGAGAATTCTCGGCAGAGAAATACTAAACTTAAGCTACTCCTCACTTACTTCTTCCCTTGTACTAGACTTAGGTTAGGTACACCGGGGTAGGCGTATTTTAGAAGCACCAGTTGAGTACTTTTAGTCATTATTGTATCACTGTATTTATTTTATATATTTTAGGTATTTTACGATTGTAGCAGTACATTTCTTATGCTTGAGAAAGAAGGCTGTTCAATAAATACTTTTTTATTGAAAACGCCAGTCTCTATTTTCTCAGCACCTCTGGTGAAAACAAACATGCACGACTGACTGAGTAAAATAGCTATGTATTGTTTCCGCGACACTGGAGATTGATTTCTTATTCTTGGGAAACAAAGTTGTCATGTTTATGCGGTTGTCAGAAACCAATCCCTTCTTGTGAATTCGAGTGACCTCGGAGCTAGCTGGCACTCACAATTAAGTCTAATATATACGATAGAGACCTAGTCGACCTCAGTCCTACGTCTAAACTATAGTATATGTTATTCCAATGCACAGAGCCTATTGGGAATATAAGAACTACACTACATGGCACCCAACGTTTGGTAAGGCGATAATTTAACATTAGATACTAGAGTAACTCAGTTGTGCTTTTTCACACAGACCCCTTTTTCCCGTAAAATACTCCAATAGACGTCTGGAGTGGGTAAAAGGATAATATCTGCTAAAACGGAGTAGGACAAAAATCCTATGTATTAGTTTTTGGTTTATTCAATATTATCCTTATAAAGTATAAGATATACACTTATCTGAAATCACTGTAGAAACTGAGCCAGGCTCAGGGAGACTCCCTTACACAACGAAGTGCGGTGAAAATCTGAGGAACTCAGCCTCTCTTGGGAAGGTTCTACAGGGTGCGGGTCTCTGATTGGTTGTGTTTTTCAGTTTGGTCCTTTTTACAAAAAGGAGACTAATACGCTGTGCAATGCATGTTTGCAACCATTAGGCCTATGGTTTTTTACTACTTACTGCTATGTTATTTGTTCCTGTACCATGGGACTCCCACTACCACGACTGGGAATGATTCATGCATGTGAATCCAAGAAAGATACCCCAATACTGGATAATAATACGGACAACACAGCGATTTAGCCTAGAAAGAGTACAGCAGGAAAACAGCAATGTTTTGGGCTTCTTATATAGTTTCAGTTACATTGCTCCTTTTACATTTATAAAGGAATCCAATTCCAAATAATCCTATAAATTCTGCCACACTTTGTGAGCAGTGGGTATCTTCCATGAAAGTCTTCATGAGAGGAAACACGAAGAATATTTCTGGAATTTGGGCTCCTTTAGTAATAAAATAGGTGAATAAAGCAAGCAATCTTGAATTTTTTTTTCCACACGAAGCAAGTGCAACTAGCTAGTGTTCATGTCACATGGTCACCATGTCGCACCCAAAATGGCGGTCAGAACCAGTGGGAGCCAGTTACTGATAGCAGCAAAAGGCTGGGGGTAGCTAACAAAGTCGGCAGGCCTTTGAAGCTTTCTCTTCGAAGACCCTGGCCATCCTGGGGGAGGAGGTATGACACCTCTGCCATAGATTTGCTTTTTTCCCAGACCCAGAAAGAGGAGGGCTCTCTACCAAGGGGTCCAGAAACCTGTTTGGTGGTAGCAGATGGCTGGGAGCCAGTAAAAAGCAGCACCAGAGTTGGCTGTGGTTCAAGGGGCCCTGTGTGTGCATTTTTTATGAAATTCAACACCGGCATCAGTGTTGGTGTAATGTGCTGGGAAGTTTCTTAAACTTCCCAGACTTCCGTAAAGCCATCATGCAGCTGTGTAGTTTGTGTTATTTAACTCCCAGACCATGTATTCAAAATGGCTCCACTGAACTTATAATGTCTGAATGGCACAGGCACTGCAGGGGGACATTACTCATGCAACTATGCCCTCACCCTTGGCATGCTGCACCCTGCCTTTAGGGCAATGAGGCTTGCAAGAGAGGTGACTTATCCATGCCACAGGCGATGTTGGGAGGGGATGGCAAACAGCCATGTCGACTCTTTAATTTGGTCTGCACCAAAACAGCCAATCTTCTATGGCTGAGTGGAGGTGCTAAGGGGAGGGGTCTCTGAGGGTAGCATAATACAATGGAATAAAATGGAAAAAGCACAGGCACAGGGGAGAAGTGTGGCTCAATGGTTAGAGCAGCAGACCCTGATACAGTAGTCGGGCCGGGACGAGGGCTCAATTCCCGCCTCGGCGGGTCTTGGGCTCAATTTCCTCGGACCGGATAATTCTCGCCTCAGTGCCTATTCTGATCATGAGCCCCACTCTGCACCTCTGGGCAATAGCTTGCTTAATCTCTAACACGGCCCCAACAACGCTGAGGATGCTGGACTTCACCTTGGGGGTGCCCAGGAGTGGGCTCCTCACAGGGAAAAGCCAGGAAGGGTTCCTCGGCGGTATTCGTACAAGCGCCGAGATGCCTCCGGGTAGTCGTGCGCTATATAAGTGCGCAATTATCATTATTTTATCATTATTGTTCCATCCTCCGTTTGGACGAAGGACCTTCTGATCAGTCTCTTGTGAGGCTACTTGGTAGACTCTGATGTGCACTATCATACACTGAAGCTAGATTTCCTTGGCTTTGACATTCTGTAGCCATATTAAAAGTCAGCCCGCTCTTTTTTTAAAGTCTGACGAAAAGGTGTGGCATGTTCCAGTCCTTTAGCTTGTGAAAAGGTTATATGCAGTAGATGTAATCCTTGTCAGGGTCCTGTGGCTGCAGTCTCATCTTCCCGGAAGTACCACAAGGCCTGAAGCGGACTTTTTTGTCATAAAAATTTCTGACATTTATTAGTCAGATTTGAATCAATAGAAGTTACATTGACTTCCAACAGTGTAATTCTGGTGACAATCTAATAAGTTGAAGATTTAAGATTTTTCTATAGTAAACTGAACAGAACTCCGAGAGACTACCATAACAAAATGTGCATTCAAAAATCTGAGGTATGGTAGTTCTGAGGGGAGTGGTTATGCTACAGTCAGACTAACTGAGGTTTGATTAGTTGAAATGAAGTAAATGGGATATTTAAAAAAAAAAATTTTTACCCTTTGCAGGCTATGTATAGCCCTGTACTGCTTTCTAGTTATACTGTGGGACTCCCACCATGGCAATGGGGAATGATTCAAGCATGTGAATCTGAAAAAGATCAAATACTGGAGAAGAACAAAAAAAAAGGAGAAACAAAAGTTAAAGTAAAGTCTAGCAGCTTTCACAAAGTTGTTCGAAAGTACTATGGAGCACAGATCCACAATTACAGACATCAACCAATGTATTCCAACCACATAGGCTAATTAGTACCAACACCTTTTCATTCTTAAAGTACAATATACCAAATAAACATACTTGGTGTTGTGGGTTTTGTCCCAGAATTTCCCAATTTCAGGTGACGTCCAACAAGCTTTGGCAGTTTTCCACCAGGTGTCAATGCATCTAGAAAAAAGTCATTATCAAGAGTAAACTATCAATACAAGTAATTGTTTCAGGTTGCACTTCAAAACAGGATGCTGCGCCGACAATAATCAATTATCCTTCAATGTTACAAGTGTAGATTATCTGGGCATTAAAACCTGTTTTTCATTGTGAGAAAGTGACTTTTTTACACGGTCAGCACCATTGTTTATGAACTGATACTGCTGGTTTTAGCCCCTGCATACTGGGGCATTGTGGTCCACACCCCAGGGTATGCGCTATGACTTCAAAACATAATAACATTGGCTGAATCCTAACTAGCATACCCATCTTCACAGGAAAGCCATAGCTGGTGCAGGATATACAGCAATGGAATGATGAAGTTTAATATCACTTGTGGACTGCAGCACACATTGTGCCATCCACAAGGCATACAAAGGAAATATTGCATCAGGCCTACCTGTGTAGCCAGACTCCAGCATCTTTTAAACATGTAAATGCATGTCATTCTGATCAGGGTGGAATCTTGTATTGGTACGTATGTTGAAGATAGATTGCAACATCCATAGTTACCAACAGTCATTTGTATCAGCAGGTAGTACATTATTGTTGACCAAAGTTCTGTTATGCAGATTTGTAGAGCTAATTATCACCTGGCGAGGGTATCTTGGCACGGAGCAAATGTGTACCTAGCTAAACCTAGGGCATAGTGGGACTACTTGAAAAGCGGAATTTATGAAGAGAGAGGAGGAGGTGCTTTGTGTAGTGGCACGATTTAGGAGCGATGTAGGAGACAACTTGATGCTGGATCTAGTCTTCCATATGCATGGTATGTGTGCAATTAGGAGTCCAAACAAGCAAGGTATCTGGGAGATTTGTGAAAACAATTGCAATTGTTGAGGTATGCAGGGCCAGTGTTATGTAGTACCTTGGTAGTGCAGGTGCGGAGTTTGGATTGTGCTTGTACGCATAGCCAGTGGAGCTTTGTTGATACTGGCACAAAGGGTGTTTCAGTAGTCCCCCTTGCTTGTGACCAGGGGGTGCGTGACGGTTTAGCAGGATTAGGAGACATTTGAAAATCTTCCTCAGCATCTTCAGAGTACGCAAGCATGAGGCGGTGATGGCACTTTGGCATTCCTGTTAAGTTTGCAGTTGACGATGATCCGGAGGTTCTTGGTGGGGTGGGTATTAGTCCTAGCTCTGTTGACCACCAGGTGGCGGCCCACTGTAAAATACTCTTTCCAAAGACCATGGTTTCAGTCTTATCAATGTTCAGCTTTAGACAGCTGGTCATCATCCAGTGGGAGATTTCTAGCTCCGATCAGACAGGTGCTATATCCAGGAAAACACAAAGAAGCGGAGGATAAACTAAGAGAGATGACTTTCAAGGGCTATTAAAACAAGGATTACCACAGCCAATTTGTATTCTTCGTTTTTAGTGAAAAACTATTTGTATGCAATTCCATTTGAAAATATCTTGTCTCCAAAATGTGGAGGACTATTTTTATAAAGGACATTGGTGTGGTGTAGTGGCTAATTTAGGTCTTGATTGTAATGCTGGCTTATTTTTCTGTTGGCCACACTGTGATCCTAATCTTACTTGTACAATACCTGCGAATCCTACCATGGATAGTATACCTTTGATAACAGCACTTCTAGGCAGTTGTAGATGCCAGTGAGGACAAAATTACCATAGCCTCAACTCCCCTCTTACTCTCCACATCAGTTTGATGCACACTGGTGGACAGTGCCAAAGAACAACTTACTTACCTTTGGTAACAGTATATCTGTAAGAGACACAGATTACTTTTTGATTCCTCACCTTGAAATTCAGAATGGATCCAGAGAACTTTTCTTCAGTAGTACCTCTGAGTCGATAGGTGGCGTGGCATCATGGTTGCCGGAATTACAACCCAGTATCTACTTAGATGCCGCCCTCGCGCGCCGATGTCAGTTCCTCGCCAGAAGCGCAGAGCCATGCAAGGCACCAACCATTGGTGCACAAAACTAGGGCCCTGAAAGGAAGTCCCTTACCCTAGAAGTCAGGTCGCAGAACGGAGAGTATGAGTGGGATAAGGAAGGAATCTATAACGAACATATGTCTCTTACAGATACATAGTTACCGAAGGTAAGTAACTTGTACATCTGAAAGAGACAATTAGTTATGGATTCCTCACCTTAGAATAGATACCCCAGCAATACCAATCCCGGAGGTGGGTCTGCGAACCAAATTCACACCAGAAAGTCCTGGAGAACTGAACGGCCAAAGAAGCACTCCCCAGACTTGGCTGTCCAGGCAGTAGTGTTTGGTAAGCATGTGCAGTGAAGCCAACGTGGCTGCCTGGCAGATGTCAAGAAGTGGACTCCACGTCTCCCTGGTGGAATGGGTTCCCAGCCCCACTGGAGTTTCCTTTTTCGTTAAGAAGAAGCAGATTTTGATGCAAAGGACGACCCATCGATATATGGTCCGTTTTTGCACGGGCTGACCTTTCTTGGCGCCCACATAGCCAACAAAGAGCTTGTCATCCATCCAGAATGGTTTTGTGCGATCCAGCTAGAAGGAAATCACATGTTTTGGATTTAGACGGTGGAGCCTCTCCTCCTCTTTAGAAGGATGCTGGCGGGAAGAAGGTGGGCAAAGTGATGGTCTGTCCTATGTGGAAAGAGGTAACCACTTTGGGAAGGAAAGGCCTAGTGCGAAGGACAACTTTGTCCTGATGAACAGCCGAGAAAGGAGGTTTATAAGAAAGGACTTGAAGCTCACTCACCCTGCGAGCAAAGGTGATGGCAACTAGATATGCAGTCTTAAGAGTCAGAAGCCTGAGAGGACAGTTACTTAGCGGCTCGAAGGGAGCGCACATAAGATAGGTGAGATCCAGGTTCAAGTCCCACTGGGGCATTACGAAAGGGGTTGGAGGAAACAAGTGAGCAATGCCCTCAAAGAAGCGATTTACAATAGGGGACTTGAAAAGAGAAGGCTGATCAGGCAGCCGAAGGAAGGCCGAAATGGCCAAAAGGTACCCTTTAAGAGTACCCAGAGCTGCTGGGTTAAAGAAAGAATGAAGAGGAGAACCACTGAAAGTGGGGCAGAAAGGGGATCCACAGCCTTTGCTGCACACCATTCCACAAACTGGTTCCATCTACAGGTGTATACCGTTTTGATGGTGGGACGCCTGGCTGCCAAGAACACGGACTTCAGGAGGAAGTTCGAAAGCTGTCAACTGTCGCCGCTCAATCTCCACTCAAGGAGGTGGAGGCTGGACAGGTTCGGGGAGGACCGTCCCCTGCTGCTGCGACAGAAGATCCTCCCAAAGAGGCAGTCTGATCGGAGGATCAATAGCTCGGGATACCAGACTCTTCGTCCTGACTCGTCAGACACGGTCGCTCCACCTGAAGCTGCCGGCCCGACCCAAGTGCGGTATTGTTATTTAACCTGAGCTTCACTCGATTGAATTACCTTCTCCCACAGAGCCCGACCGCAACTCCAGATTTGCATCACGGCCGATATTAATTAATTAATTTCATTCCCTGCCTTGATTAGAGCTAAGCTGCACCGGACCTCAGCCACTCACTCCCCATAGCGCCCGGCTCCAACAGTTAACTACTCATCCCCATAGCGCTCCAACTCCTCTATAATTGCACTGTCTGTCTCGCAGCGTAGCGCTTTTTGCCACTTGCACCAATTAGAATAATCACAGAGCGCCAGCCTCCATAACGTGCTGTAACGCTGAGCTCTGTCTGCTTTGTCTTGCCTTCCATTTATTTGACTGTCTGTGCCCGATTTTGTTGAACAGTCTGTGCGTGTCATTTATACTGTGTGCCCCCATCTGTGCATTGGTTTTTGGCCGACTGCCATCTTGTTTAGTCTCTTGTTGTTGTTGTTGTGAAGCCTTCCCTCCCCGGATATCCACCCCGCCTCCCGCCTCCCAGCTGCTCCGCCCTCGCCCCTCCCCTCCACCATCCATATATGACCGATGCCTATACGCGGAGCATGTACGCGCAGCAATCGCGCCCCAGTCGCGCCGAAGGTGCGCCAAAGGTAAGCCCGTCTACGCCCGTCCGCGCCTGGACCGCGCCCAGCGCCAGCCCCCCTGGTCCTCGTAATGCCCACCCCTCCCGCATTACTTACGATGCCACCACCCTCCTGGCCCTTAACCCCGGCCGTTCCCCCAACTGCGTCCAAGCCGCTCCTGGACACACCCATGGACACTTCTCCTGCAACTCCTGCAAGTTCGACGGCACCAAGAACAACTCCACATCTACGAACACACAACAGATATCCGACCCCAACCACCTACAATGCATCCTGCTCAACACCCGCTCAGTCCACAGGCACGCCATCGACCTCTGGAATCTACTAGACACCATCTCTCCGGACGTTGCCTTCCTAACAGAAACTTGGATGAACGCCACATCAGCCCCAGTCATCACCATTGCCATCCCGGAAGGCTATAAGATCATTCGCAAGGACCGTACCGGCCACACAGGAGGAGGCATCGCTATCGTCCATAAGAAATCCTTCCGCATCTCAACCAGCTCAGACGTCAATCTCGCTAACACTGAACACCATCACTTCCAGATCCATATCGTCCCCAAGACCACACTCAGAGACACCCTCCTTTACAGGCCACCAGGACCCCGCGCACAATTTAGTGAAGACATCACGGACTTCATCACTCCACACGCGCTCCCCTCCGAGGATTACATCCTTTTGGGAGACCTCAACTTTCACCTTGAAAAGAACAACGACCGCAACACCACCACCCTTTTGGACAACCTCGCCAACCTCGGACTTAAACAACTTGTCACTACCCCCACCCACATCGCAGGGCACACACTCGACCCTATCTTCACCTCCAGCAAACATGTCTCCTTCAGCCACACCACAGCTCTCCTTTGGACTGACCACAGCTGCGTTCACTTTACCTACAACAAGCCCACATCCAACAACCACCCCCAACCCACTCTGCAAAGAAACTGGAACAAAATCACCATCGACCAGATCTCCTCATCGCTTCTTCTAAACCCCCCCCAGCCCACTCCTCAAACCCCAACCAAGCAGCCACCAACCTCACCCAATGGCTATCCAACAGCGCCGACATCCTAGCACCACTGAAAAAACGACAAATCAAACTAGGCAGCAAGAAGGCCTCCTGATACAACGATGATCTTAAAAAATCCAAGAAACTCTGTCGCTCTCTTGAGAAGGCCGGGAAAAAAGACCCAACCACCAGCACCAAGGACGCCTTCAAAAACACCACCCGCATACACCACCAACTGATCCGGAATGCCAAGAAAGCCGCTTTCAAGGACCGACTAGATAACAACGCCCACAACAACAAGGAATTATTCAACATAGTCAAGGAATTTACCAACCCCTCAGCCAACTCCAACGACATCACCCCCTCTCAAGCCCTCTGCGACTCCCTAGCCTCATTCTTCCACAACAAAATTGCAGACATCCACAACAGCTTCGACAACCGACCCGAAGACCAACTCACCCAACCCCCTGCAGGACCCCCACCCCCCTTGAACATCCTCAATGACTGGAAGCCAATCTCCACTGAGGACACCATCCGTCTGATGAACTCTATCCACTCAGGATCCCCCACAGACCCATGCCCTCACCACATCTTTAACAAAGCAGACTCCATTATAGCACCGCACCTCCGAGACGTCATCAACTGCTCCCTCAACTCCGCAACCTTCCCGGAAAGCTGGAAACATGCCGAACTCAGCACCCTCCTGAAGAAACCCACAGCTGACCCCACCGAACTCAAAAACTACCGCCCTATCTTACTCCTTCCATTCCCAGCCAAAGTCTTCGAGAAAGCGGTCAACAACCAGCTCGCCGCATTCCTCGAAACCAACAAATCCCTCGACTCCTCACAATCCAGCTTCCGAGCCAAGCACAGCACTGAAACCGCCCTCATCGCAGCAACAGACGACATTCGAACTCTACTGGACAATGGAGACACAGTCGCCCTCATCCTCCTCGACCTCTCCGCAGCCTTCGACACGGTCTGTCATAGCACTCTTTTACAACGCCTCAGAAACGTCGGAATCCAAGGAAAAGCACTGGAATGGATCACTTCTTTCCTCACCGGAAGAACCCAGAGAGTCCGTCTCCCACCATTCAAGTCAAAGGCCACTGAAGTCATTTGCGGCGTACCACAAGGATCTTCACTCAGCCCCACTCTCTTCAACGTATACATGAGCCCCCTCGCGGTCATCGCATGCCAACACAACCTCAACATCATCTCCTACGCCGATGACACTCAACTGATCCTATCTCTCACCAGAGACCCTAACACTGCCAAAACCAACCTGCATGAAGGAATGAAAGAAGTAGCCGACTGGATGAAGCACAGCCGTCTGAAACTGAACTCAGACAAAACAGAAGTCCTCATCCTAGGCACTTCCCCCTCCGCCTGGGACGACTCTTGGTGGCCAGAGGCCCTTGGAAAAGCACCCATCCCGACCGACCACGCACGGAACCTGGGCGTCATCCTGGATTCCTCACTCTCGATGAACAGACAAGTCAACGCCGTTTCTTCATCTTGCTTCAACATTCTTCGCATGCTCAAAAAAACATTTCGTTGGATCCCCACAGAAACTAGAAAAACGGTCACCCACGCTCTGGTCACGAGCCGACTGGACTACGGAAACACCCTCTACGCCGGTACCACCGCAAAACTCCAGAAAAAACTCCAACGCATCCAGAACGCTTCAGCCAGGCTCATATTAGACATCCCGCGTAAAGAACACATCTCTGGTCACCTGAAAAACCTCCACTGGCTCCCCGTCAATAAGAGGATTACTTTCCGGCTCCTAACCCACGCACACAAAGCACTCTACGAAATCGGACCCGAATGCCTCAACACACGACTGTCCTTCTACACCCCCTCCCGCCAGCTACGATCCTCCAACCAAGCCCTTGCCACTGTACCTCGCATCAACAAAACCTCCATGGGAGGTAGATCCTTCTCCTACCTGGCAGCTAAAACCTGGAACTCACTTCCCACTCACCTTCGCCTTACTGAGAACCACCTAGCATTCAGAAAGCAACTTAAAACGTGGATATTCGACAAGTAATTCCCCACCTTCTTCAAGCGCCTTGAGACCCTCTGGGTATGTAGCGCGCTATATAAATTTATTGACTTGACTTGACTTGGTGCCCAATCCGGAGCCACAAGAATGACTTGGGCCCGGTCGCTCTTGATCATCAGCGCTCTCTGCAGTAGTGGTATACGCAGAAAGGCGTATAGAAGACCGCAACTCCACTTGCGACGAAAAGCATTGCCTAGGGAGTGCCGTCTTGGAAATCCCAAAGCGCAAGACTGCTGACATTGCGCGTTCTCTTCGGTGGCGATAGATCGAAACAAGGCTCTCCCCACTGCTGAAAGAGAGCTTGCACCACCTCGGAGAGAAAACACCATTTGTGATTCATCAGGCACCTGCGGCTGAGTTTGTCCGCCCTAGCGTTCAAGGAACCTACCAGGTGTTGAACGACCAGATATATGCCTTGATATTCCAGCCATGTCCAAAGATGGAGAGCCTCTTGGCATAGGGTCCACAACCCCACCCCGCCCTGTTTGTTGCAGTACCAGATGGCGGTGGTGTTGTCCGTGAACACCTGCATACTCTTCCCTGAACAGAGGGAAGGAAAGCCTTTAGTGCTGTCATATGGATACTTCATTACATATATTGCGTTAAGTTAGCATGAGTGTATTACATGTTTAAACAGCCGTTTTGCCTTCGGCTTCAGTTTTGCACACGACACGTACTTGTTGTTGTAGCTTTCACCCTAGAAGCAGTGAGGTGCTTTATTTGAGAATAATATGTTATTCCTATGCTATCAGCTTTGCCTGGTACACTTGGTACAACTGTCTGCACACTGAGAGCTGCACACTCTAAGATTAACCTAACACAAGGTTGCTGGGAGGCCTGATCCTCGCACCACATTAGACATAACACAAATAATGTTGATGCCAACATTTTGGGCTCTACGCGGGTTTAAGATAGAGTTACACGGAATGAACGCAGACACTTGGTGCTGCGCATGAAGAGAGCTGGTAGCTGTTGATGTGAACTGCTCCTACTGACATTGAGAGGTATGGGGCCGCCCTGCTAAAGCCCGAATGAGACCTTCTTAGATATAAAATAATATGCTAGATAGGGTGCGCGAAATATAGGTGATATAGATTTCTATAGATTTTGCATTATAACATGCTATCACCTTTTGCTTACTATGGATTAGTGACTATGCTGCTGACTCTGATTTTTATAATCTGCATTTTGGTATTATACAAGATACTGCGTTTGAGAACTTTGCATTGAATAATAAATATTTCAAACTTGCACTTGTGTTCTTTGACTCTCAGTTTTGGTTTGAAATGATTATATAACGAAAGAGTGTTCATGTGTTCCACGATTCCTGAGGTATTCTAAAGATCATGTTCTGGTTTGTCTAAGACATGCATCATTCCATAATGATCCATGAGACACTGTAGCTAGCTAGGTAAGGGGATTTCTGACACTGAGATGAGTTTTGGATCATCCTAACTCACTGAGGTTCTAGATCTCTATGCACAGTTCTGTGGGAGAACGGAAACCCTGCTACATGGCGCCCAACGGATTGGTTGGCCGTATTTCATGACACTCGACTAGTATATCATTCAAACCTTAACACCTTCATTCCCGTTTCCGGTAAACGGTGGTGTCGGAAAAGCCTACCTATTTTTGAAATAGGTCTTTTCAAGCTTGAATTCTTCTGAAAACGGTTTCTTTGAATTACTACCCAGTTGTGCTACAAACTGTTCTTTGTCTCTTTTTCGCTTCCTGTGCTAACATGGCCGTGGAAATTGCGCAGCATAGCCGAGTCGCGGTTCGCGACCACATGCGGGCATATAATGTACCTGCGGAAGGCTTGGCTGTGGTTCTAGTGGTGAGTGCGGAACATGCGTACCCGTACGAATTGTTTTATTCCTGGGTAACATTTCCGGGTGTGGACGCTAATTCAGGTGTCTTCCATTCATACACTGCCACGGATGTACCGGCGGCTTATGCTCCGTACAGGGCACTGGAAGTACCTATAGACGCTTGGCAGCACGGAGTTTGGTTTGGTGGCGCCCTACCCCATTCTTTAACGGCTCCGAGGTTAGGTCCTTTGTCCATTCCGGGCACAAATTGGCCCGCTTTGGGTGGATTTACTCCTCATCCTAATCGCGCCACTTGTAACGTGGGTGACCTGCGGCGTCTTCATGAGGTCGCGGTTGGAGTGATTAGAGCGCTTGTTCATTACATTGGTCGTAATATTCAAGGCGCAGCCCCCGCAGGTGCGCAGCTTCGGGCAGAACAGGCTGGTTTGAAAATCAGTCCTGTCTTGGTGAATTCCGTTATGGGCAGAAAGCCAGAGAATAAGGATGATTTTCCTTACTGGCTTGCCGAGAAATTCGACCAGCTAGAGGCTGTGTTTCCTAATACGACTCCGAGTGAAAAACACCGGATTCTTACGCTTAGTTTGCCGAAGGAAATAGCCCCGGAACTTGCTGACTGTGAAACATGGGGTAAGACTTTTGCGGCGGTTTACTCGAGGTGCTTTGGCACCCCGTCAGTGTCGAACCTGTCTGCGGTCCTAAAACGTGTTCAGGATGATCACGGACCGGAGTCGGCGGTTGAGTTGGGTATGCGCCTGAGCGGTTGCTTTGAAACGGTTTGCGGTATTATCCTTGCGAATGTAAAAGGGGATGCAGTGAACTTTCAGGTGGCCAATGGTCTGGCGCTAATTCCCGAGGCCGAGAAACCCCGTCAGCTGGCAAGAATTATTGTGGCGGCTTATAAAACGGTTGGCCGCAATTCTAAGGGGGTGAAGGTTTTTCTTGAAAAAGAAAAGAAGCAACCCCAGGGGCAGTCTTCGGAAACGAGTGGACAACCAAAGTCCAAAAAACAAAATTGGCCTAAAAAGCAGAATCAGGGTAAGCAACAACAACAGACACAGGTTTCGAGTCCGGCGCCTTCACAACCTGCGCAGTCAGAGCGAGTTTATGAATTGCGCGATCGCGCTACGATTAAATCGCCTGACAGATATCAGGCATCTGACCAACGCTCTCCTCGTTCCTTTCAGGACTCATCGGCTCCGTCAACCGGTGGTGGAGGGGGCGGCGGGGGCAGGGGTGGTCAGCAAGGACGTGGCCAGCCCCGCACGCGAAGTGAAGGGGATCAGCGGGACGACTCTACGCCAAAGAGACCGCAGTTTGCCAAGAAGAAAGTCGCAGCCTTAACGGCGCATCGATATGCCCCAGATAGTGAGAACGCGGCTTCGGAATCTGACGTGGGCTCTGACCTTGCTGGACAGCGCGGCGGAGATTACCATAGTGAGAGAGGCCCTCCGTCCACTGTTGAAGGTGACAGCGACTGACACTTATGTTGTAATCGAAACAGCTGATACACATGTTGCTCCCCCTGAAAGACTTTTTGAAATTGTCCTGTTAATTGAAGGTGACATGCAGCGAACTGTAAAAGGGGTATTTTGGGAGAATCTTTCGGATACGTATGACATTTTGCTTTCGGAGGCTGACTGGCCCCCACCTTTTGTTCTCGCAGCTCCGCGAGGGGAGGAGGTAATCCTCCCCAGTTTCGCGCACATTGTATCGAGAGTGGAAGCGCTGCATTTTGCAGAAGAGTGGGCTCTGGCGCTTGCGCCGGCTGTGTACCGAAATCAGTGTGGCTGGGATAAATTGTCCCCTAGCCATGAGATTCCATTACGGTCTCAGCCGCAACCACAACCCCAGTATCCCATACGGCGTGAAGCTAAAGCTTCGGTCGCGGCTATCCTTGAACAATTGGAATATCAAGGTGTAATTGAAACGTGTGTGTCACCAATGAATAATCCCCTTTTTACTGTTAACAAGCCGGACGGCTCATATCGTCTAGTTTTGGATTACCGGCATTTGAACTCGCATTGCCGTAACTGTGCAGTACAGAATACTCACGGCTCTGCCCTAGTGAATAGTCTTGAGCGTAAACGGTTCAAAACCACGCTTGACATTTCCAATGGTTTTTATGCACATAGATTAGATGGTCTAAGTTCCCAATGGACCAGTTTTACATGCGGCGGCGTACAAAAAATGTTTAAACGACTCCCAATGGGATATAAAAATAGTCCTGGAGTGTTTTCCGCCCGCATAGTCTCTCTTTTGGAGCGTTTCGATCCAGTTGCATGTTCGTATGTGGATGACATTTATCTCACAGACGACGAGCTTTGGGTGCATCTGTGTCGAGTAAACAGCATAATTTGTAACTTTGCAGACATGGGTTACAAGTTTAACTTTGCGAAATCACACATTGCGGAGTACACAGTGTTGTTTCTAGGTTATGAACTTAACCATGAAGGTAAGGGATTGGCTCCTCACTTCCTGGAGAAGTGCGCGCAGTTGCGCTCTCCGACAACGCTGAAAAAATTACAGTCTTTACTGGGTTTTTTAAATTTCGGGAGGACATACATTCCGGAATATGCCCAGCGTATCAAGCCTTTATATGCCTTGGTACAACCATCTTTTTCCAAATCATGCTGGCTGCCTGAGCATTCAGCCATTCTGCAGTCCTTGCAGGCTGATTTGCTCACTTCTGACTACTTACAGACCCGTGATAACCAGACCAACCTGGTGATAAGAATTGTCTCTGGGACGGTGGGTTTCACGTACCTGACTTTTAATGAGGGGGTGTTAGACCTGTCTGCTTCTGGGAAGACTCTAACCACCATGATTTATTTTTGTCCCCCTTAGCCTCCCAGAGTTTCTATTTTTATTTTTACATGTGTCCATCAGGAGTTTTTTTATGCTGTCAGGGGGCTAGGTGTTCCTTGGCGATGACGCCATTTTTCCTCATCACTTGTGAGGCCTAGTCACCCCCTTGAAACTTTAGAGATCTCCAGAGACCTAAAATGGTGTCCACCAACTGTCATAACGGACACTACTGGAGGATAGGTCCATAGGATAACATTAGGGAACCTTCTGGAATCTACTAGAGACTTCTGCAGGTCTCAGGCCACCCTATATAAGGCCAGTGACCAGCAGCCATTTTGGCTGACCAGAGTAGAGGAGTGAGGCAGTGGTGAGAGGAGGTGGACACACTGAGAGCAGCTAGTTTGTCACTGAGGCTGACAGTTACTTCAGAGGATTGTTCCCCCTTCAGCCTTTGACCGATCCCTCGCTCAAGACATCAACTATTGATAAGGAAATCGAGCTACGTGAGAAGGAAGACTCTTCTTAATCAGCACTCCTGTAAAAACTGACAGGACCTTCCTTCTGAAACCTAATCCCATATCCCCTGCCCAGCGCTGCACCTACCAGGGTGTCGAGTCAGTGGTAGACCCCTTGAAGCGCCTTGGTGAGGTTGGAGAGCTGTGGCACCCTGGCGACCTGAGGAGCGAGGGCGCCGTGTGTGGACATCCTTCCTGTGAGGCCAAAGTGAGAAGTGACTGAAGGGAAGCAGCGGCGCTGCTCCGATCGGCATCGGGACCCCGGGGGCACCGGCCGTGTCAAGGGAGAAGGTAGGCGCTTCCGCGCATGCCCAGCGTGTAAACGCTTCTGTGGAGGCAGGAGGGGCCTAGGGTCGAGCAGGCCCGGAGGAGGCAGAGCAGCGTCTGCGTGGCGAACGTCGTCCGCCCTGGGAGCCAGCGCGCAGAAGCGGAAGAAGAGTGAGCGCGATCGCGCATGCCCAGCTGAGCGGTGTGACTGAGGAGAGCCGATCGCGTCGGAGCACCGGTGGCTGTTTTCCCCCACCTGAGGAGGCAGAAGCGCCACTACCGTCGACACAGTAAGGAGCCGGTGGGTCAGAGAAGCTCCCTCGATCCCTCCCGACCACCGACTGCTGCCAGGTTTCAGCGCGAGGCGGAGGAGCACTCGCATCCCATCTAGGAGCTTCCAAGTAAGCCGGGTAGAGTGGGGACGGGAGGCGGCAGCACCGGGGAACGAGACAAGACGGTGGGACTGCCCTTGGGACACAAACTGAACTGTTCAAGGAAGCGCAAATGAAAAGAACGGGCTAGTGTTCAGCCCAAAGCTAAATAAAATAACCCCTAAGTAACTGGATCCGAAAGGTGGAAGTGGTGCAGGGAACCACAGGGTTCCCGGGTGAGGATCTCTACAGTTAAAAATAGGTGAAGAGGCAGACTCTCAACCAGCTAGGTGTGCCTGTCAATCAGAAAGGGGGGGGGAACCCTTATTAAAATTATTGGGTCTCCTCTTTTAGCACATAACTGGTGGGGTATACAGTAAACATCTACCTTCAGGTCTTGTTGTTGAGTCAAACAGTGTTTAAGAGCTGTGGGGTAAAGTACCTATTAAGGAACCTGTAAAAACGTATTGCTTTATCAGTCTGCATCTTCTTTTCAGTAGTTTTATTGGTGGAGTAATGTGTCACTGTATGTTAATGTGAAGTAACCTGACAGAGTGCGAAGTTACTGAAATTCGCTCAACCAACCAAAGAGTCATCTTTATGCTTTACTGTACCAGTGACAAAAGAATGTGATTTATTGCCCTTTTTCCACAGCAGGAGGAGTAAAAAGTAATTTATTGAAGTAAAAGTGTAATGTTGACTCCTGAAAGAAACTAATATTGCAACTTGTATAACTTAAATCCAAAGAGTCATATTATTTTTATAAAGGTAACGGTATTTTTCCAGACAGAGGTGTTGTGTCTTTATTTTAGTGGTTCATCACTGTGTTACTGTGGGTAAGATTTGTAAGTACTTAGCCAACGCTTGGAGTTAGCTGTAGACCACTACTGTGCCAAGCTACCATATGTAGGCTTGGGTAATCTAGGTCCAACATAATTGGTGTTTCAGCGGTGGGATAGCGGATCTGTACTTACACTTACTTATTAGTAACGCAGTGACAACCATGAGACCCCACCTGGAGTTTTCTCCCTGCGGCCCTCCTAATTTACATTTTTGGTTTTTCTAAATTGACTTCTGGCGGTGGGTGGAGGTTGACCTCAGGTCACTCTGTGGATTTCTCCTGTGTCGCATTTTATACTTCAGACAAGAATGGAGATAAATGTGGAAGAGCT
The DNA here is from genome assembly GCF_964263255.1 of Lissotriton vulgaris. Taxonomy (NCBI): domain Eukaryota; kingdom Metazoa; phylum Chordata; class Amphibia; order Caudata; family Salamandridae; genus Lissotriton; species Lissotriton vulgaris. Next base: position 134,524,961 of record NC_141697.1, on the reverse strand, counting down.
AGACAATTATACTGTGCCTCAATTGAAAGAATGGTGTCAGCAGCAGGGGGTGTTTTTCAAGAAAGGCGCCAGGAAAGTTGAGCTGCTGACCAGTATTCGGGCATGGGTAGAGGCTCATTCCGGGGAGGAGGTAGATCCTGAAGAGAGTGACAAGGACACTGTCCTGGAGACCACAACACTGTACCAGGCGGGAGGGGAGAACCTTGTAACAGGTCCTAGAACACCTTCTAGAGTGGGCAGTAGTGTGTCAGAGAGGGGCTTGACCGACGCCGAGTTAGAAGACAGGAGGGAGGAGAGGAGGATGAAAATAGAACTGGCCAGGATGGACATGGTGAGGGAGGAGAAGAGGTTGGAGCATGAGCGGACCATCAAAGAGATGGATTTGCAAGCCCTGAATTTACGTACCCCCAAACCAGAGAGTGGTGGCAGCGATAACCAAACCAACACCAGAGAACCTAGACCGTACCTACCAAAAGACATAATGGCTTGTTATGTACCCAGTGACGACATTGCTAAATGGCTAGCCGCCTACGAGGTCTCGCTGAGGGCCCATGGGATTCTGGAAGTCCACTGGGGAGGTGGGTTATACAAATACATGCCCCCCACTGGCAGGGATACTTTGTTGGCCCTTGACCAGAGTGAACAGACCTACTATCCGGCTATGAAACTAGCACTGCTTAAGAAGTTTGGGTTGACCCCTGAGAAATATAGGCAAAAGTTCCGGGGCAGCTACAAGCTGGGCACACAAAACTGGGTAGATTTTTTGGACTACTCCAGGAAGGCCCTGGAGGGTTGGGTAAGAGGCAGCGATGTAGGGGACTATGAGGGACTATATGACCTCATACTCAAGGAACACCTACTCGAGAAGTGTCTTCCCGAGCTAAGACAGCATCTGGTGGACAGCAAGCTGACCAGCCCCAGGAAGCTTGCTGAGGAGGCGGACATCTGGGTTAGTACCCGGGTGTCGACTAAGGGGACTGGAGGGAATTCCCAGAAGCAAGGACAGGGCGCCCCCCAGAAGAAAGAGGGAGGGGAAATTAAGAGGGAGTTCTCAAAAGGGCCACAAAATACTTCGCAAGGAAGGGGCAGAGGATTCATCCCCAAGAGTAACCCCCCTCGCAACCCTACCCCTGGCCAAAGCCAGCAGCCAAGGGTTGTTCATTGTTTTGAGTGTGGTGGTGTGGGACACTATAAAGGAGATGTGAGATGCCCAAAAAGACCACCCCCTCCCACTGGAGGAAAAGCCCCGGGAATCACTAGTGTAGTGCTCGGGGAGGAGATGCCTTTGGTTAATGGAGGGGAGCGGGCGGGTGTCACTTTAGTGTCCCTGGGAGATAAGGAGATGGTTCCCAAGACCCAGCTGCCCTCCAATACTATTAAGTATGAGCAGTGGGTCACCATCAATGGCCGTAGAGGGGAGGCTCTGAGAGACACAGGAGCCAGCATGACTATGGTAAGGAGTCAGCTGGTGTCTCCAGAGCAGGTCATCCCAGATGTACTCCATCCCGCCGTAATGGCTGACGGCAGATTGGGCCACTACCCTGTGGCTGAGGTTCCCTTTGAGTGGGGAGGGGTTGCAGGTCCACTTCGAGTTGCCGTAAGCCCTGCCGTGCCTGTTGACTGCCTGTTAGGGAATGATATGGAGCACAATGCTTGGAGGAGGGTGGAGTACCAGACTCACTCTGAGATGCTGGGACCTCCTGACTGGACTTGTGTCAGCACAAGGTCAGTAACTGCCCGAAGGGAAAAGTTGCTTACGCTGGAGCCTGGAACAATGGCCCAGCCGGCTGCCAGAGAGGAGAAGGACAAGAGGCCGGAGGACCCTGCCTCGACATCTCCGCCTCGTGAGACAGCTGGACCACCTGCGGAGGTGGATCTGGAGTCCACAGGGGAGAAGGTTGCTTCCTTGGAGAACCTACCCATCCCTACAGAATGGCATGTGGAGGGAGGTCCTTCCAGGGAAGAATTCTGTGCAGCTCAGAAAGAGTGTCCTACTCTCGAGGGGCTGCGGCAACAGGCCAACGCCCAGGCAGCAGGAAACATTGAAGGGAGCTACCGGATTTACTGGGAGGATGGACTCCTCTACAGTGAGCCCAAGGCACCTGGCCACGGTTCAGCCAGAGCCTTGGTGGTCCCTCAATGCTTTAGAGCCTTTCTACTGGAATTGGCTCATGAGATACCATTGGCAGGACATCTAGGACAGGACAAGACCTTTGCCCGGCTTGTCCACCACTTCTACTGGCCTCGAATGAAAGTGGCGTCTGACACATACTGTCGGACGTGTGTGTCCTGCCAAGCTAGTGGGAAAACAGGAGTGAAGCTTAAAGCTCCCCTGGAACCACTACCTGTCGTTAGCACCCCCTTTGAGAGGGTGGGCATCGACATTGTAGGGCCATTGGATCCACCAACGTCAGCTGGTCACCGGTTCATACTGGTTTTGGTGGATCATGCCACAGGGTACCCAGAGGCAATACCTCTGAGGACCATCACTGCACCTGTGGTGGCAAGGGCCCTGATGGGGATCTTTACCCGAGTGGGTTTCCCCAAGGAGGTTGTGTCCGACAGGGGGACTAACTTCCTTTCAGCGTACATGCGGGCTATGTGGAAGGAGTGTGGAGTGACCTATCGGTTCACCACTCCTTATCACCCACAAACCAATGGTCTTGTGGAAAGGTTTAACAAAACCTTGAAAGGTATGATCAGGAGTCTACCTGAGAGCCTGCGGAGGAAATGGGACATCCTCCTACCCTGTCTCTTGTTTTCTTACAGGGAAGTGCCACAAAAGGGAGTGGGCTTCAGCCCCTTCGAACTTTTGTACGGGCACCCTGTACGGGGACCTCTCAGCCTGGTGAAGGACGGATGGGAACGGACTCCCAGAAAACTTCCCCAGGACGTGGTGAGCTACATGCTGGCCTTCCAGAGCCAAATGGCTAAGTTGTGGAAGCAAGCTTCAGACAACTTGGAGGCCAGCCAAGCAGTGATGAAAGAGTGGTATGACCACAACGCTCACCCAGTGGAACTGGAGCCTGGACAGAAGGTGTGGGTGATGGAACCTGGAGAGCTAAATGCCCTCCAGGACCGTTGGACAGGCCCCTTTGAGGTGTTGGAAAAGAAGGGGAAGTCCACCTACTTGGTGGATCTTAAGGCCCCGAGGCAGCCCCACAGGGTGCTGCATGCCAATCGCCTCAAGCCACATCATGAGAGGCCCGCGGTTGTCTTGATGATGGTAACCGATGGAGCAGAGGAAGAAGAAAGCGAACCTCTCCCTGATCTTCTCTCGTCCCAAGAAAAGGATGGGTCGGTGGAGGGAGTTATTCTCTCGCCATCCCTAACTCCTGAACAGCAGGGTGATTGCCGCCAGATCCTGGAGCAATTTTCTTCTCTGTTCTCCCTTGTCCCGGGTAGGACCCACCTGTGTACCCATGACGTGGACACAGGAGACAGCCCACCTGTGAAGTCTAAAATCTACCGGCTGTCGGACAAGGTGAAGGCCAGCATCAAGGGGGAAGTCGCCAAGATGCTGGAACTGGGAGTGATTGAACCTTCTGGAAGCCCTTGGTCTAGCCCGGTGGTTTTGGTACCAAAGGCTGCCCCACCAGGCACCACACCGGAATTGAGGTTCTGTGTGGACTACCGAGGCTTGAACTCAGTGACCAAAACTGATGCCCATCCTATCCCACGGGCGGATGAGCTGATTGACCGGCTGGGAGCTGCTCAATACTTAAGTACCTTTGACCTAACTTCGGGGTACTGGCAGATTTCCCTTACGGAGGAGGCGAAGGAAAGGTCAGCCTCCTCTACACCTGAGGGACACTACCAATTTCGCGTGATGCCCTTTGGGCTCAAGAATGCCCCTGCCACTTTTCAGCGGCTGGTGAACAGGGTCCTTTCTGGAATGGAAGCTTTTTCTGCTGCATACCTGGACGACATTGCTGTCTTCAGTAGCAGCTGGGAGGACCATTTGCAGCATCTGCAAGCTGTTCTGCATGCCCTGCAACAGGCTGGATTGACACTCAAGGCCAGCAAGTGTCAGATCGGACAGGGGTCGGTGGTGTACCTAGGTCACTTGGTGGGGAGAGGAACGGTGCAGCCCCTCCAGGCAAAGATTGAGGCTATCATCGCCTGGGAGCCCCCCAAGACTCAAACAGAGGTCCGAGCCTTCCTGGGCCTCACTGGATATTACCGTCGCTTCGTGAAGGGGTATGGCACTATCGTGGCCCCTCTCACTGAGCTTACTTCCAAGAAGCAACCCCGACGGGTAGTCTGGACGGAGGCTTGCCAGCGAGCCTTCCTGACCTTGAAACAAGCATTGTGTTCCGCTCCCATTCTCAAGGCCCCTGATTTTGCTAGAGAATTCATTGTCCAAACAGATGCGTCAGAACATGGCATTGGGGCAGTGTTATCGCAGCTAAATGATGAGGGCTTGGATCAACCCGTGGTCTTCCTGTCCAGGAGACTACTCCCCAGGGAAAGGAGGTGGAGTACAATTGAGAGAGAAGCCTTTGCGGTGGTCTGGGCTCTGAAGAAGCTGCGACCATACCTATTTGGTTCGCACTTCCTAGTTCAGACTGACCATCGCCCCCTTCGTTGGCTGATGCAAATGAAGGGGGAAAATCCCAAGTTGCTAAGGTGGTCCATCTCCCTACAGGGAATGGACTTTAGGGTGGAACACCGACCTGGGGCAGACCATGCCAATGCAGACGGTCTATCCAGGTATTTCCGCCTTAGTGATGAGGACTCCCAAGGGGTTGGGTAGTTCTCCCCACTTTCAGCTGGGGGGGACGCGTGTTAGACCTGTCTGCTTCTGGGAAGACTCTAACCACCATGATTTATTTTTGTCCCCCTTAGCCTCCCAGAGTTTCTATTTTTATTTTTACATGTGTCCATCAGGAGTTTTTTTATGCTGTCAGGGGGCTAGGTGTTCCTTGGCGATGACGCCATTTTTCCTCATCACTTGTGAGGCCTAGTCACCCCCTTGAAACTTTAGAGATCTCCAGAGACCTAAAATGGTGTCCACCAACTGTCATAACGGACACTACTGGAGGATAGGTCCATAGGATAACATTAGGGAACCTTCTGGAATCTACTAGAGACTTCTGCAGGTCTCAGGCCACCCTATATAAGGCCAGTGACCAGCAGCCATTTTGGCTGACCAGAGTAGAGGAGTGAGGCAGTGGTGAGAGGAGGTGGACACACTGAGAGCAGCTAGTTTGTCACTGAGGCTGACAGTTACTTCAGAGGATTGTTCCCCCTTCAGCCTTTGACCGATCCCTCTCTCAAGACATCAACTATTGATAAGGAAATCGAGCTACGTGAGAAGGAAGACTCTTCTTAATCAGCACTCCTGTAAAAACTGACAGGACCTTCCTTCTGAAACCTAATCCCATATCCCCTGCCCAGCGCTGCACCTACCAGGGTGTCGAGTCAGTGGTAGACCCCTTGAAGCGCCTTGGTGAGGTTGGAGAGCTGTGGCACCCTGGCGACCTGAGGAGCGAGGGCGCCGTGTGTGGACATCCTTCCTGTGAGGCCAAAGTGAGAAGTGACTGAAGGGAAGCAGCGGCGCTGCTCCGATCGGCATCGGGACCCCGGGGGCACCGGCCGTGTCAAGGGAGAAGGTAGGCGCTTCCGCGCATGCCCAGCGTGTAAACGCTTCTGTGGAGGCAGGAGGGGCCTAGGGTCGAGCAGGCCCGGAGGAGGCAGAGCAGCGTCTGCGTGGCGAACGTCGTCCGCCCTGGGAGCCAGCGCGCAGAAGCGGAAGAAGAGTGAGCGCGATCGCGCATGCCCAGCTGAGCGGTGTGACTGAGGAGAGCCGATCGCGTCGGAGCACCGGTGGCTGTTTTCCCCCACCTGAGGAGGCAGAAGCGCCACTACCGTCGACACAGTAAGGAGCCGGTGGGTCAGAGAAGCTCCCTCGATCCCTCCCGACCACCGACTGCTGCCAGGTTTCAGCGCGAGGCGGAGGAGCACTCGCATCCCATCTAGGAGCTTCCAAGTAAGCCGGGTAGAGTGGGGACGGGAGGCGGCAGCACCGGGGAACGAGACAAGACGGTGGGACTGCCCTTGGGACACAAACTGAACTGTTCAAGGAAGCGCAAATGAAAAGAACGGGCTAGTGTTCAGCCCAAAGCTAAATAAAATAACCCCTAAGTAACTGGATCCGAAAGGTGGAAGTGGTGCAGGGAACCACAGGGTTCCCGGGTGAGGATCTCTACAGTTAAAAATAGGTGAAGAGGCAGACTCTCAACCAGCTAGGTGTGCCTGTCAATCAGAAAGGGGGGGGGGAACCCTTATTAAAATTATTGGGTCTCCTCTTTTAGCACATAACTGGTGGGGTATACAGTAAACATCTACCTTCAGGTCTTGTTGTTGAGTCAAACAGTGTTTAAGAGCTGTGGGGTAAAGTACCTATTAAGGAACCTGTAAAAACGTATTGCTTTATCAGTCTGCATCTTCTTTTCAGTAGTTTTATTGGTGGAGTAATGTGTCACTGTATGTTAATGTGAAGTAACCTGACAGAGTGCGAAGTTACTGAAATTCGCTCAACCAACCAAAGAGTCATCTTTATGCTTTACTGTACCAGTGACAAAAGAATGTGATTTATTGCCCTTTTTCCACAGCAGGAGGAGTAAAAAGTAATTTATTGAAGTAAAAGTGTAATGTTGACTCCTGAAAGAAACTAATATTGCAACTTGTATAACTTAAATCCAAAGAGTCATATTATTTTTATAAAGGTAACGGTATTTTTCCAGACAGAGGTGTTGTGTCTTTATTTTAGTGGTTCATCACTGTGTTACTGTGGGTAAGATTTGTAAGTACTTAGCCAACGCTTGGAGTTAGCTGTAGACCACTACTGTGCCAAGCTACCATATGTAGGCTTGGGTAATCTAGGTCCAACAGGGGGATACTGTACCTATTGCTTACAAGTCACACTTGTACACTTCGGCTGAACTGCGTTTTTCCACTGTGGAGAAAGTTTTAACGGCTGTGCAGATGGCAATTCTTAAGGAACGTGCCCTGTCACAGGGAAGGCGCATGTTGGTTGTTACCCCGTGTCCGGCCTTGGAGGCGGTCACGAAAGCCAGTGTACCGAATTCTAAAGCTTTGCACCCTCGGTGGATTCAGTGGGCTACATCCTTGACATCTCAGGATGTCACGTTTATTTTTGACGCCGCTTTACGGTCGCAGGAGTATTTACAGTATGAATTTGTTCATCCTGCTCCTTTAGCAATGCGGCCGTTGGAGGATTTCCACTGTATCATTTACACGGATGGGTCGGCGCAGGTTGCGCATGGCTCTAAACATGCCTACGTTTCCGCTTGCGCCATTGTGGTCGGTGCCATGGTGAACGATGAGTTCAAGTCCAGCGTCGTGCACACGCAGACGCTTGGGGACTGCACTGCACAATTAGCTGAGCTGCGTGCTCTGATGCTTGCATTGGAGTACGCTGATCCTTGTGTGACGACTTTAATCGTGAGTGATTCTTACTACTGTGTCCAGTCTTACAATGAGAACTTGTTCTTTTGGATTCAGAATGATTTTCGTGATTCCAAAGGTAGCACAATAAAACATAAAATGATCTGGGTCCGAGTGGCGGAACTTAAAGAGAAACTGCCGCTCGTGTTTGTGATTCATACTCTCGGCCACCAGCGCGTGGGAGTCCACGCTGTTGGCAATTCGCTTGCTGATGAGGCAGCGAAGTCTGCGGTGTCAAAATACTTAGTTGCAGCGGTCACGAGGTCCAAAAGCAAAATAGATGACGACATCTTGGCGGCTGTTGCTGCCACGGAGAAGGGAGGTAAATATCCTGCGGGGTTCCCTTCGAAGTACACATACCACTTAAGTCCCGATAAGGTTCCTTATGTGAAAATTCCTGAAGTTGGAGAGCGTCTAGTTCCCAACTCGGATCGCAGAGCTTCTCTGATTACAGCGGCTCATGAAGGTGTGGCGTCTGCGCATGCGGGCGTCTCAGCCACTGTATCTCAGCTACAACAGAGGTTCTGGTGGCGGGGACTGTACAAACAGACGCGCGATTATGTCCTTATGTGTGACATTTGTCAGCAGATTAAGCCTTCTACTGCTGCGCGTCCGCCTCAGACACAGTTGTACATCTCTAATAAACCGCTTGGTTGCGTTTATTTGGATCACTGCGGTCCTTTTTCTTCTGATACTGCGTGTAAATACATCTTAGTAGCAGTTGACTCGTGCACACGCTTTGTATGGGTATGGCCGCATCGAAGCGCTGATTCGCGAACTGTCGTTAAGGATTTGCGTGTCTTTGTGGGAATCTTTGCTTGTGGTACTTTCCATTCGGACCAGGGTCCGGCTTTCGCCTCTAAGGCGTATATGGATGCTATGGTTTCGTTGGGAGTACAGGTGAAGTTTTCAAGTCCCTACAGGCCTGAGGGCAATTCTGTAGTAGAGAGAATGAACCGCGACTTAAAGCAATCTTTGACAGCCCGTGTTATAGGCACTGGTAGAAACTGGCTGACCCACCTCTATGGCGTGCAGCGTGCGCTTAATAATCTCCCTAGAAGGTCTCTGGGTGGGCGGACCCCATACGAAATGCTCTTTGGTATCAAGATGTACGTCCCTGACCTTGATGGTGCAGACTGCCAGGCCCAGGCCGCGGCCTTTGACGTAGATGAACATTGCAATGTTTTACAGGATCTACAAAAGACCAGAGACAGTCTTGCAAAGGAACACTTGCCCTCCACATCGGATGATGCGTTGCAGATCCCGGTAGTTGGCTGGCTACCCCAAGTTGGAGAACTGGTTCGAGAGAAGATCGATAACAAGAAAGAGTTTGGTCCCTCATATCGAGCGCCGGTTCGAGTCCTTGGAGTGAAGGGCACAAGAACAGTCATTTTACCACCACTTCCAGGTCGTAAAGAAAACAGATTTATTTCTATTGACAATGTCAAGACACACAGGGTGGCCGATTCTTCATAGCATGACACCGGCTGCATCCTGTCCTTCCATGGTGAGGAACTCTGTGCTGGCTATTACATCTGGTGCAGATCAGGAGGTGTCCCTCGAGATGCCTGCTATATCCAGTCCTTTATTAAATACTATTCCTCTTGCTAACATTGATGAGCTGACCTATGCAGATCCTGCTGATTTATCTATGTCCGATCTACATGCTCGTTTGGCTAACCAGTCCAGATTCTCTTTTGACTCGGATTCGGAACTTTCAAAGAAACCATCGACTATTGCAAAATATGCCACGTTGTTTAAAAAACATTTTCTAATTCCACCTTGGACATACGTTTGGCTGATACTATTTTCATTTTATCTTTTTATGTCAATTGGTTTTGTGTTTTATTTTTTCCGCTTGATCGATGGCCATTATGTAATAGAAAGAACAGGAATTCGGTACCTTAATGGAACATTGGCCCCTCTTTCCTCCTCACATTCAGCACAAAGACTAAAGAGAGACTTGAAAACAGTAGAAATTACTGCTTGGCCTGTCCTTGATGGGATTGTGTGGGATGCGGTTAGGTTTCAGATACATGGCCCCACAGAAGTTATTAATGTTCCTAATGTGCTTAGAGTAAACATGGGAGATGTGATTAAGCAAGATATTCGTTCTGATGACTGGGATCTTCAGGCCGTAGAAGCATTGTTCTCCGATTTGAAATATTATTCGGCCTTTGATGCTGAGGATTTGTACTTAGATTCTGTCAATTATGGTGATTTGTTTTGTTATCAACATTATGGAAATCATTTCTTACACAAGACAAGTCCTAGGAGGGTTCCTGTGAATTACACTCAGTGGGAACATTGCCCTACTCCTTTACAGGGGAGCTCAAGTACATTTCTGGGGAAATACTCTTATTTTACAGATTTTAATCAATCAAATCCTGAGTCATTTTATTTTAAAGTGAACCAGAAATTCATGCCCAAAGTTAGACTTACTGATACAAAACTGCTCTATTCAAAGTCCTTTCTAGAAAGGTTATCTGTGGATGGCTATGAGTTATGGAAGGATGCTGTTGACCTTAAATCGGTTTGGGGTACCAAAGATTGGCAGGTACAAGGCACTGAGGCTTTGCATCGTGCATGTCTCATCCCGAATCACATGTTGTTTTTAAATTCAACTATTTCCCAAACAACATGTTTTGGATTGGCTACATCTAAAAAATTAAATACCCCTACTATCCCTGATTTGGAAGAATATTCAGGTTGGAGTAATTTCACTACATTATCCATCAGTGGGATACAAGCACTTTTGCAGAATTCCTCCTTTAATATTTCCCATTTTGATCCGGAGGGGTGGCTCTTGTGGCAAAGAAGCTCTGATGCTTGCCAACGTCGTTTTTTGGGTTTATCTGAAGGTTTTACACACATCAGGCCAGATCCCAGGTTTGAAACAGATCACACTGTTACTACTTATTCAGTAGGCAAATTGTGTCAGAACTGGTTACAACATTCCACTTTGGCTGCAGTTAAACTGCATCTGTCCCAGTTGAATGAAAATATAGACCTAAATGATTTTATAAAAGGCCCGGCTAGGGGTAGATCTAAACGCTTTCTTTATGCTATATACAATGAAATTTGGAAATTTTCACAAGTTGAGGCAGCTAAACGCCTGAGAGCTATTGATCAAGCAAATTTGGAAAAAGTGCTTGCAGTGGTCGATAACAGTATTAACATGCTTTCTTCCAGGATTTACACATTGGATAATATTGTTTCTTCTGTTGTTGATATTGTACATGATGAAGTGTCCACGTTATACCATGGTCAAAATCAATTGCGTTCTGTAATGCAGTTTGCCTGGACTCTACAGACTCTTAAGGCTGGTCGAGTTCCCTGGACCTCATTGAACGTTTCATCCCTTTTCGCCCCTTTTAATCTTACTGAGAAACAGCGCATGCTTTCAATGCGTGATGCTTCATTTTCTATGTTACATATTGAGAAGCTAGAATCCTTGCCTTTCTCTGTTGCTGAAACCACTACTGCCACGTGGCTTATTCATGGATTAATTACATTACCATTCCCTTTATATAAATTTACTAACTGTATGCGGTATATTGCTATAGGACGATATGAACCACTAGGCAATGCATTCCTACATGAGGCATGGTCATTACCATACACATACAGATGTCTGAAAGATGGAAAAGAAGTGAATCTTAATGGTGAGGAATGCACACAGTCACCTGACCATTCATTAATATGCAGACACATTCAGTTACACGGTTCTTGTAATCAGGACCGCCCAAATTTAGCATGTGTTTTAAAAGGCACGCCAGTTCCAGCAGTGGTTCCCACATTTACATTATTAGCTAATGGTAGTTATTTGCTTTTAAACAACGAATTATGTTGTGGTTTATTAATTGGTGTGGCTTATGTAGTAACTGTATCAGAGCGTGTGGTGTGCTGCAAGAATATTCTATACCCACCCACGCATGGGTCTTCAGATGTCTCCATCTGGCCACGGATTCCAACCTTGGAAGCAAAATTCAATGGTTTAAGCAGAATAAGGGCCCTTTTGTCTCAAAAACAAGTGACCCTGAGTTCGGCCCGGGAAACTTATGTCCTTCACATAGCTAACACCCGCACAGAGGTGCAGGCGCTTTTAAACACTGATTTGCCGTTTCATTTCTGCGAGCTGGTACACCAGATTTTTAATGCTTCTTCAACGACTGGGCTTGCACATTTTTTTAAATTAGTAAGCAGTGGCCTCGTGACTACGTTTGAAAAAGTTTTTGGTATCATTCCCACGTTTTTCCACACTATTTTTTCGAGTTTGTTTGGTGGACTACCTGTGTTGCTGGCTGTGGCCGCAGGCTTTCTGTTGGTGTTTTTCTTCATAAAACATGGATGCCCATCCTGCGCAAGACGCCGTTCAACGCCTCCTGACACTGTGCCGTAATCGGATGCTCAATTACTATGGAACTTTGCCGCTTGCAGCATTAAGCACGGCCTATAGATTGTCATTTCGGTTTACCGACTTCACGTGTGTCCAACCTGTGTTTCACTGCCTGAGCTGCGAGTTCGATTGGGCCATTGATTTGTGCCTATGCTTGAGGACTGCTCCTGACGTCGATTTTGATCAGCTAATGCGTCCCGTGGTGGCTCACGAGCTGATCTGTTCTGGCGAGAGAGTTATGGCCTTGGTAGCGATAAATGGAGTTCTGGGCCAATGGGAGATCTCAGCAGCGGCGAATGCCTTTCTGACACACAGCGATCTGGTGAACCCACCGAGTTGTCCTCTGACGTTGCAGGAGGATCCGATGCTGGAGGAGCACGTATGTTCTTTCCCATTGCTAAATTGGATGGCTGAACTATTTTCGGATGATGGCAGTGATTTCATACTGGAGGCTGTTGCAACTTTCTTTGCATATACTTTCCAATCGTGAGATGCCTGGGAGGAATGCTTTGTTGTGAAATATGACTTTCCCCTCGCTGAATTGGAGGGATGGACTATGTTCAGCTGATGGAGAGTTCACTCACGTGATGTCGCTGGAGATAACGTCTAGGTGGCACATGACTTTGGATATCGGATAAGTGCCTTGTTTTTTCTTACAAACATTTGAATTGATGAGACCTGGTCCTACCTTTCATATTTTTGAGGCCTGGCGGATAACTTTTGGTTCAAAAGTTTTGTTTTCAGTTTTAGATTTGAGGCCACTGTAGGCATTCATACATATTCATTCATACATATTTTTAGCTTATTTTAGCTCAAGATTATTGAATTTTGCTTTCAATTTTTGTATCTGATTTAGTATTGCCTTTTCCCTTATGTTTGGCGGTGCTCGGACCAATGGGGGGGTGTCATATGGATACTTCATTACATATATTGCGTTAAGTTAGCATGAGTGTATTACATGTTTAAACAGCCGTTTTGCCTTCGGCTTCAGTTTTGCACACGACACGTACTTGTTGTTGTAGCTTTCACCCTAGAAGCAGTGAGGTGCTTTATTTGAGAATAATATGTTATTCCTATGCTATCAGCTTTGCCTGGTACACTTGGTACAACTGTCTGCACACTGAGAGCTGCACACTCTAAGATTAACCTAACACAAGGTTGCTGGGAGGCCTGATCCTCGCACCACATTAGACATAACACAAATAATGTTGATGCCAACATTTTGGGCTCTACGCGGGTTTAAGATAGAGTTACACGGAATGAACGCAGACACTTGGTGCTGCGCATGAAGAGAGCTGGTAGCTGTTGATGTGAACTGCTCCTACTGACATTGAGAGGTATGGGGCCGCCCTGCTAAAGCCCGAATGAGACCTTCTTAGATATAAAATAATATGCTAGATAGGGTGCGCGAAATATAGGTGATATAGATTTCTATAGATTTTGCATTATAACATGCTATCACCTTTTGCTTACTATGGATTAGTGACTATGCTGCTGACTCTGATTTTTATAATCTGCATTTTGGTATTATACAAGATACTGCGTTTGAGAACTTTGCATTGAATAATAAATATTTCAAACTTGCACTTGTGTTCTTTGACTCTCAGTTTTGGTTTGAAATGATTATATAACGAAAGAGTGTTCATGTGTTCCACGATTCCTGAGGTATTCTAAAGATCATGTTCTGGTTTGTCTAAGACATGCATCATTCCATAATGATCCATGAGACACTGTAGCTAGCTAGGTAAGGGGATTTCTGACACTGAGATGAGTTTTGGATCATCCTAACTCACTGAGGTTCTAGATCTCTATGCACAGTTCTGTGGGAGAACGGAAACCCTGCTACAGTGCAAGACGAATCGCCCGAAGCTTCAGAAGGTTGATGTGGAGCCCAGACTCAGCTGGAGAGCAGAGACCTCTGATCTCTGCCTCTCCCACGTGGCATCCCGACCCCAGCAGTGATGCATCTGTCACCACTGTGAACTCTGGTCGGGTAAAGGAGAGGGATCTGCCATGGATCCAATGCTATTTTGTTAGCCACCACTGCAATTGGGGTGCAGTGCCCTGCGAAATGCAGACGCAAATCAGAAAGATTCTCCTGATGCAGTGCCCATTGGAAATTCAGGTCCCGCTGCAGAGCCCGCATATGCCACCTGGCATGGTCTACCAGCAGAATGCAGGAGGCCCAGTAGCCTCAGGGTCATTCTGACCGAAAACCGGGATGGAGGCAGAGAGATCAGAATCATAGCCTGAATATCCTAGACTCCCTGCTCTGGGGGATAAGCACAAAACTGCCCTGTGTCCAGGACCGCTCTAATGAAAAGGAGCTTCTGAGAGGGAATTGGGTACTTCTTCGGCACATTGATGGTGCGGTGGGAGACGACAGCCTGGGGTAAGCCCGCCTTTAACAGCCGGTCGTCGAGATAGGGGAAGGCTGCAACCCCTGATCTGTGCAGATTAGCTGCGACCACCGCCATCACTCCGTGAACACCCAAGGGGCACTGGTAAGGCCAAAGGGGAACATGGTAAACTGAAAGGGCTTGTGGCAGAGAGTGAACTGCAGGTAACGCTGGTGGGCCGGCAGGACAGGGATGTGAAAATAAGCGTCCTGCAAGTCCAACTCTACCATTCAGCCTCCTAGGTGGAGAGCAGACCGGACCTGAGCCAGTGTCATCATTTTGAACTTCTCCTTCCGGTGGAAGCGATTGACGTTACTGAGATCCAGGATAGGACGCAGGGCCTTGTCCTTCTTGGGCACCAGAAAGTAGTGGGAATAAACAACACAACCTACTTCTGGGTCAGGAACTCACTCAATGGCTCCCTTGGCCAAGAGCCATAACTTGTTTGGCTGCAGATTTCTGTAATGGGTGCGTCTCCTCTATTCAAAACCCTTGGCGAGAATTACGGTGAATGGCAGTAGGTCAGTGGTTTTGAGTTGGGGTGAGGTACAAGGCAAGGGTGTCCACTGTCCCCTCTGTTTGCCTTGGCGCGTGAACCTCTTGCTAAATGGCTACGGGGGATCCCCTGATTCGGGGACTAAACTGGTCACCGGAATGGATGGACAAAGTGTCCCTCTACGCATATGACATTTTGCTTTACTTGCCATGAACTCCGCTCCTCCTGTCGGGATGTGGTGCTACCATTGTTACTGATGGTTTCCAATACCTAGGAATTGACATTACATTACAACAGACAGGGCGTTCTTTTATCGATGAAATTTGCAGCAAGTACAGCAAGTGGTCTGGAGAAGCTCACAAAGGCGGTATGCCTTTGAAGCTTCCCTCTGCCCCTCCTAGGGGAGGAGACTTAGTACCTTGTCCAGGATGTGCATTGTTGCAGGCCCAGGAGAGCGGGGGGCTCTCCACCCTGGGGTCCAGCAACATGTCTGTTGTGTGGCAGCCTCTCAGACAAGACGTGGATTGTAGGTTAGGTTTCAGGGGGCATCTCTAAGATGTCCTCTGTCGTGCATTTTACATTAAATCCCACACTGGCATCAGTGTGGGTTTAATGTGCTGAGAAGTTTGATATCAAACTTGTCGGTCTTCAGTGTAGCCATTATGGTGCTGTGGAGTTCTTAATGACAACCTCCCATCACCATATACTCTTAATAGCATCACTGCACTTACAGTACCCAGGAATGGCCCTGGGTACTGTAGGGACACAGGGCTCATGCACCTGTGCCCACACCACTGGCATAGGGCACCCAGCTAGAAGGGAGACTGATGTATGTCAGGGCAGTTTGTGGGCATGGCACACAAGGATGTGTGCCATCTCGACTCGGTTTAGTTCTGCACCAGGACAATCAGTCTGCAAAGGCAGTGTGTGGGTGTCAAGGTGTAGGGCCCCTAATGGTGGCACAATAAGTGCTGCAGCCCTTAGGGGCCTTCTCTGGTCACAATGCCCTGGGTACCTAGGGTACCATTTACCAGGGGCTGACATGTGGCCAGAGATGCCAATTGGGTTTCAGCTTCAATACAGTTTTAGGAAAGGAACACAGGCCCTGGGCACCTGATTGGCTGGAGCCCAGGGCACACTGAGTCAAAGCACATCAGCAATAAGTGGGGACATCGCATGCAAGAATGATGGCACTTTCTTACAGGGGTTGATCTGGAGGTGTCTGACATGGAGTGGTGCATGCAAGCTGAAAGAGTGGTATACGAGAGTAGAGGTTGCCCGGATAATTGGACAATAATGAGGGTACCCTGGAATAAGAGCAGAAGTTGGCTCTGTCCCCCTTTAATGAGGACTCCCCATTTGCACTTGAAAATGAATCTTTGTAATTGTCTGCAACTGTGACTTCTCACACTCAGTTTTTATTAGGTATGGCCCAGGCAATATCCACAATCATTTTTATTCGACCACTACACATTTGATGTCCGATTGTGTATTTTGATGCCAATTTGTAATCTATTTCTGTTGGTTGTGTATTGTCTTTTGGTTTGTTTTCTTTCAATAAAAAATATTTTTTTTAATTTAAAAAAAAAAAAGAAGAAAAGAGCTGTAACTTCTTGTTGGAGAAGGGCCAAGGGATCCTTCGACATGCGATGGGTCTGAAGTGGCATGGATGGAGGGGCAGTCTCAAAGGGGAGGGAGTAGCCCCTTTGGCTTTTCACTTTTAGGCAATTGGCAAGGAATTTCCCGCCCTTTTTGAATTAGCATATTTTCTTCGCTCTGTAAGTGTTTAGCCAGATATGCGCTCTCTCGCCTATTAGTTTATTATATTAATATTTTAGATTGAGTTTGTTGAATGTATCAATGGAGTGTTTTGAGCTAATGAGGCGCTTAAGCTGTAGGACTTTAGATTAGAGCTCCTCAAGGGTTTTACTGGACGTTTTATTTTTGTGGGTCATAATACTGATCATTTTGCTCCTAAGAGTGGCTCCCAGAGAGTTTCGGGAGATATATCTGGAGAGGTATTCTCTTGAAAATAGTTGACAATGGTAGATCTTATTTCTTCTCTATGGGTGGAATCATTTAGAAGTGTATCATTGAAGTGCCAGTCTGTCAGCATTTTGGATGTTCGATATTGTGATATCTATTGAGATGCAAGCGTGGTCAGATAGGAGGATAGGTTCAAACTTAAGGTTCGAAGAGGATGGAGTCAGAATATTATTGGTAAGTATATAGTCTATCCTTGAGTGAGAATTATGCAGATTTGGGTCAAAAGTGAACTCTCGACCTCTTGGGTTAAAAGTCTCCAGATGTCGGTAAGAATGTGTCTACAGATAAGGTTTTTAATTTGTTTGTGGTTGCCATGGAGCCGCCAAATAGGAGCTTCAATTTGATGAAGTCCGCAAGAACAGGGGGATGGAAGAGGTGGGGTGTCGCAACCAGAGGGATTGATATCAGTAGGGTAAGTAGAGCAGTGCAGGGCTTCGCTCAACATAGAAGCTGGCATACGAGGGGTTATGGTCAACTGTTGCGGGCGTTAGGGCACAAATGATCGCAGGAAGGCAACGTTATGGAATCGCTTAGATAATTAAATAAGAACACTGAAACCTTGTTGAAGTACGCATAGACTCAAAACAATTGGAGATCGAAGTTTTTTTTTTTTTTTTTTTTTTTTTCTAAATCCTCATATTGCGGTTTAAAGGAAAGAATGACAGGCATTTGGAGACTAACGCCCAAAGAGCCAAGTGTTTAACTTGAGCTGCCTCTAATCGTCTAACGGGAAGTACAGAAGGCAGGCCTTGCTCTTGGTTTCATCCGTTCTCCACTGCATACCTCCATCTTATTCAATAATTCCATCGTCTTGGAAGATCTTTGACCCATTAGGCACTTAGCAGACTTCCAGTCATGCCAGGAATCATTGTCCGCTTAATCATTGGAATCAAAAAGAAAAAAGAAAAAAAAAAAAAAAAAAAAAAGAAAAGAAAAAGAAAAGGAAAAAGAAAAGGAAAACAAGCGGACATAACACAGGGGCCTCTTGTACAGAGAGATAGGTTATTGTCTAGATTCGATATACTTTTCCAAAATCTCCCAGTATTTCATATTTTTGTTTTGTTTCCTTTTTCTATCTAGGTTACTAATTCTTATTGCAGTGTTTAACCAGCTTTCATGTGTTGGGGGAGATGGTTTTATCCAGTTGATACATATCTCTCTACGTGCTAAGAGAATCATAACAAATAAAAGACTTTCTTGATGTTTATCTAGCCTTATCTGGTTGGGTTGAGTATTGAGGTATATCCCAAAAATAATTAAAGTAATACTCACAGTTATTGGAGTTGCCAGCATTGTTGTCAGGGTCTTACCAATTTCTTGCCAATACGGTATAAGCGAAGGGCACCCACCAAACATATGTATATCATCCGCTTTTTCCTCTCCACATTTACTGCATGCTTTTACTGCTGCACCTCTGAATTTTGACAGTTTTTTAGGGGTCCAGTAAGCTCTATGTAAGGAGAAAAGGTGGTTTCTTTTTAATGGTGCGGCCTTTACACAAGTCCAGCATTTTTCTACTGATTTATTCCACAGTAGGCCGAGATCTGAAACTTCGTGTTGTAAGTCTTTCTTCCATATCTTTTCAACAGTTGTTTGATCTTCTTTTCCTGTCTCAATTAATGCCCAATACCATTTTGATACTTCTTTCTTTATTGCCGTTTCGCTGATCATTTCTGATTCTAAATTTTCCGGGTCTAGCTCTCCTTTTGGAATGGTGCTTGCCCAGCTGCTTAATTGATAATATTTAAACCTCGAGATTTTATGATCTGCAATTCTTTGCAAGTGGTCCCATGATAGTAAGGAATTCCCAGATAGAAGTTGTCCCCATTTTTCAATTCCAGCTTGTCTAATTGGTTTTGATAAAGAATCTTTTAAACAATCAGGGGTGCCTGGGGAGTCCCATATTGGAGATGAGTTACTGTAATATGGAATTTGTGTGATTGCCCTTATATAGTTCCAGATCTTAACTGCATTATTCAGAACTTTTAGTTTGACTTTTTTGAAAAATTTCGGATGGCCGAATTTGAAGAGAAAATGATCCTCCCCCTTTGTCAAATGAAACAGATGTGTTGGATATGCTTGATGTGCTCTTAATAAGACCCTGATGTTTTTGAATTGAAAGGATCTGTAATACTCATATATATCCGGACTTGCAATGCCCCCTTGTTCCTTCTTTCTCCTAAGTTTACTCCATGAGATTCTTGTGCTCTTGGATGCCCAAATGAAACTGGCTAATTCTCCTTGTATCTTTTTTAGGGTTTCCTTTTTAAATTCTAGTGGAATATTGTTGAACAGATATGTGAATTTTGGAATGATTGACATTTTGATTATATTGGATTTGCCTAGGAAGCTTAGTGGTAGACCTGACCAAGTTTTCAAAAGTTTTCTAGTTTCATTCATGACACGTGTGAGGTTTGTTTCTGCTAGTTTTCCAAGATCTTGTGTTATGATGATTCCTAAATATTTTATTTTATCCTTCAAAAGTGGTGTAGTTAATTGTGAGTTCCAGCTCATTATTTCGGTTTTATCGATGTTAACCAGATATCCAGATACTTTACCAAATTTATTCATCTCTTCCTCGATTGCCTGATTAGAGTTATTATAGTCATCTGTGAGCACCATTAAATCGTCTGCGTAAAGCGCTACTTTTCTTGTCCATTGTGAATATCTAAACGGTGTGATGTTAGTATTATTTCTGATAGAACATGCCAATGGTTCAATATATAGATTAAAAAGTAATGGGGATAGGGGACAACCCTGACGTGTGCCTCTTTGGATCTCAATATTTTCCGTTAGATTGTTATTAACAGCTACCTTTGCTCTTGGACTTGAGTATATATCCCTTACCATGTGATTAAAATTAATCCCGAATTTACTTTTCTCTATACATTTAGTTAGAAAAGCCCAGTTAACCCGATCAAAAGCTTTAGCAGCATCATAAGTAAGAAGTGTAAGGGGCAGATTTTCATGAGTAACTATATCAATTGTTGCTATAAGCTCATGAGTGATTTCTTGTATCTGTCTTCCCTTAATAAAACCTTTTTGGTCCGTATCAATTAATTTAGCCATAACCTTAGATACTCTTCTCGCTATTATGTTCATGAAGATCTTGTAATCACAATTTAGAAGCGATATTGGTCTATAAGAAGCGCAATTCATCGGGTTTTTCCCTGGTTTTAATAGTATACTTATCGTAGCGTCGTGCCATGAGTCTGGAAGCCTTTCATGTTCTATATATGATTTATTAATTGTTTCCGTTAACGGTTCAATTAATGTTTCTTCCATTGCGATATAAAATTCATTGGGCAAAGCGTCTGGACCTGCAGCTTTCCCCTTCTTTAAATGACTTATGGTGCTCCTTACTTCTTCTACTGTAATTTCGGAATTCACCAATTCCGCTTCTTCCTCTGTCAGACACGGAAGTTGAATCTTCTCAAGATATTTTTTGATTTCTTCCTCCGTAGGATTTATGTCTTCCTTGTATATTGAGGTGAAGAAATTAAAGAATTCCGTTCTAATTGCACTATCATCTGAGAGAGTAACTGATTGATCCTGGTTATATATATTTAGTATATTGTTTCTGGATTGATCTGTTTTCATTTTCCAGGCTAGAAATTTCCCGCAGCCTTCGCCATACTCATGGTCCGCTAATTTACTGCTCTCCCATTTCTCTTTGATTATATTCTCTAAATAAACTGTCAGGTTTTCTTTTGAGTTGCGAAGTTTTTCTTCCAGATTTTCCTTTTGAATTAGTGGAACATCACACTCCAAGTGTAATTCATCTTCTTTGATTTCTGTTTCCAATTTTTTGATTTCCTGTTTTTTTTGTTTATGTCTGTGAGCGCCTAGACTAAGCAATTTTCCTCTGATAACTGCTTTATAAGCGTCCCATATCATGCTTTTAGCTGTGCTGTTTGCGTTATCTTGAAAATATTGTTGGGTAGTTAATATTAGTTCCTCCACGCATTGGTCTTCTCTGAATATTGTACGGTCAACTGTCCACCTGCTAGACATTTGTAGTTGCGGTAATGCTATATTTAATTGAACAGCAGAATGATCCGATAGATGAGCAGGTAGATGTTCGATACTTTTAACTTTATCTCTCAAATTTTTGTTTAATAGAAAGAAATCTATTCTTGATTTGTGCCCTAATTTTTTATTGTGGAAAGTGTATGGGTAATTCTTTATTCCTTTTAATTTCCACAAATCTTCAAGCAGTAAGTCTTTTTTATATATACCTAACCACTCCCTCATCTTTGGTAAGTTCCATTGCTTTATTGGTGGGGATCTATCAATCTTGGGATCTCCTATCAGATTAAAGTCCCCTCCCATTATAATTGGAGCTGGGTATGTTAAAAGCTCGGAATAGAGTTTTTGGAGTGGCTCCGCATCGTCCCTATTAGGACCATAGTAACCCACAATAGTCAGAATGTGCTCTTCAATTCTGACTTTGGCAATTGCCCATCTACCTTTACTATCCACTTTCTCCTCCTCCACTTTGGCTTTGAGAGATTTCTTTATAATAATTACTACCCCTTTTATATTACACTCTTGCGTGGTATGTATACTTGCTCCAATCCAGTTTAAGTTTTTTGCTAACTGAGACCATTCCTCATTTATTAGATGGGTTTCTTGTAGGATAATAACTTCGCTCTCTGTTTCTTTGAGATATTCCATAATTCTTCTTCTTCGTGATGTTGTTCTTAGCCCGTTAACATTCCATGTTAAGATTTTTATAGATTTCTCTTTTGCCATTTTAAATTGATTTTGCACTTGAGACAGCTTTCTTCTCCCTTGCCAATCTTTTCATGTTCCAATTTTGAGGATTTTTTTTGTTTTTTTTTCCCTACTTTGCTCCCCACCCATGTGTATTTACAATTCTGTTTCTTGTGATTTCCTTTCGGTTTCCCTCCCTGGGGAAGCCTCCTTTTTTTTCCTTCCAGGTGTCGTTTCACCCGGTTTCGTGCTCCGTTTTCTCCAGGTAATTTCTTCTTTAAGTTTGAGTTAGTGAGTGCTTCAGCCCATGCATTTCTATTTGTCTTTTCTTTTCTGCGTCTTTATGAACTTTGGTTCGTCCTTATTTTAATATGTCGAATCTATCGAGTGCGCCTGAATCAGCCCTTGATTTGGTTATTTATTCCTTGTTTAGTTTGTCAATTTCAATTTGATCTTTTATTAATTGAATAAGGTTCTCTACCTCCTTTGAGTCCCTTAGATTGTGCATTTTGTTTCGCCACATTATTCTGAGCGAGGCAGGGAATTTTAGCTGTACGCTTGCTCCAAGTGTTTTTAGCTCCTGCATATACTGCCCCAATTCCCATTGCCTGTCTTGTGTAATTTTACAGATATCTGATCTGATGCGGAATGACCAGCTCATTTTGTTGAAACTTCCAACTTTTAAGCCCTCGCTCAGTATTTTTTCTTTCAAGGTGTATGTTCTGAAATTTACCAAGATTTTTCTCGGGTTTTTCCTCTCTTTGCTTTTTCTGAAAGGGTCTCTATGTACTCTCTGGATGTCTTCCGCTATATTGTATTCTTTAGTCCATGGGAGAAATTCTTCTAGTAGAGATATTACGTAGGTCTTAATGTCCGTTCCCTCTGAATTCTCAGGGACGTTCAGCAAGCGAATATTATTTCTCCTTCCTTGATTTTCCAAAGATTCAAGCTTCTCTTTGACTAATTTATCGTTATCCTTCAAGTGTCTTATCTCTCTTTGGGTGTTGTCAACTCTCTTATTTAGTGAGCTTAACTCGCTCTCTACTGCTGTAACTCTGACCCCTAGGTCATTTATTTTTTGATCTAGGTTTTCTACTGCTTCTTGTATTTTGTTCTGATTCGCCTCAGAAATTGCGAATTTTTCACGCATTTCTCCCATTATTTTATCCATCATTTTTCCCAAACACAGTTCCAACAAGTTCCCTGTAGCACCTCTGTCTCCGTTTTCATGCTCTTCTTCATAATTCTCTTGAGAGTCACGAAACTCTTTGTCATTTTCGATTTCAGTTAGTGAAGAAGCACTCGTACTTGGTTGAGTAGAGAAATTAAGTTGAGCTGGCTTAGCGGGTTGGGCTGATTGAGATGTTAATAGTGGTTGTTCCATTGAAGAATTCATATTTGTGAAGGGATCAGGTGAGGAAGATACCGACTGCATATTTCCTTCTATTGAACCTTCCTCTCCTACCGGCTCCCCAACTTCTTTTCCCACCTTGAGGTTAGTATTCGTTGTGTCTATCGTGCTATTAGCTTGATCTTGGTTTCCACCTCTCATTTGTACCACTTGTTGTACTTTAAAATATGATCTCAATGAAGGAGTAATCTTTATTCTCTTCTCTTTAGGTTTTTTTGATCCTCTGCTTTTTATACTCTCCGTTAAATCCTCTAATCGCGAAGTGATTTTCGCAGCTTTTTTTGTGTTCTTAGGGGTCATACACTTCTTCTTTATTGGCAATAATAGACTTTGTTTACTTAGATTTTGATTCCTGAGACAGTATGCTGATTTCTTTTTCCCCTCTTCCAGTCTTTCATGTCCCGGAAGAAGAGCCCCTTGATGATTTCCTGGACCTTTCTTTGCTCTAGATCTAGTAAAATAATTGATGAACGGAGGCACTCCCTCTTTTTCGTTATTTCCACTACCCCCTAGTGTTAAAGTAGCGTGATAATTGTGAATAGCTTCAATGCTTTTAATTTGTGGGGGTTTATTTTCTTGAGTTTCTGATTCTGATTCTGAACCCGGTTCTGGTACTTGTGAGACTGGTTCTGCTTTACCTGCTTCACCTGCTTCACTTATGTAGCTGAATACTCCTCTCTCATCCACTGGAGGGCGCCAGAGACTTTCATTGATTTTTTCACTCATCCAACAAACATATATCGGTTTTTCTATTCCAACTCTATTCTCCCTCCAGTTCAACCCTTTGTTATAGAGTATAACATGGAGAATATCAGATATAGTCCTTAAATCATGCACTTGAGTGTTTCCTCGTGGTACTGGTTCAATAGACTTTTCACCTGCTCTTCTCCCCTCTGTTATGCTGTGATCAGACTCCACAGGCACTGAAACTGATTCAGCGCGGCTCTGCTTGCCACAGTTACTGCTGCCTCGACCACTTTTGCCCCGGAAGAAGAATCGTGCTGAGAGATTCCTCCTTCTACTCTCTCCGGTGGCTGCGCGAGCTCTCTTCCAGAGCCCGCTTGACAGGTCAGCTGCCTGGGAGGGCTGCAGCATAGACGCTATCGGGACCGTAACCGGGACCGGGACCAAGCTCTGCGGTGATTCAGAACACAAGCCTGTCATGAGGGGTCCCCCTCCGCCTTTCTGTGTACACAGCTCCCGCAGCAGTTATTGCCCCCCTGCAGCGGACTCATCTATCTCAAACCGCAGGTAAGCGGGAAGGCTGCCCTGAGGCACACGGTAACAGGCGGCAGGGGAAAGAATGCCTGATTTCAGATGCGGTAGTGACGGTAATAGTGAAGTCGGAAAACGGAAAACAGAGACGCTGCCGAAGCTTAATGCTGCTGTTCCACTATGTATTTAACCTCTCTAACCATTGCCGTCCAGGTCGCTCGAGTCGTCTCTATTCATACTGCTTTCCATGGGTCAGGAAGCGTGTGCAGCAATTTACCTGGAGATTTTTTCAACGGAGCTCGCGACCAGCGTCTTCAACCGGCCGCCATCTTCCCCCCAAATTCGAGATCGAAGTTTTAAACAGTGATTAAAAGAAACCCACGTAACAGACTTTGTGCGAGAAGTACAATAAGCGTTACCCACGTGGCTGCATAAAATAAGCAGGAAAACATGTACAATCAAACAGTAAACCCGCAGTTATGGAACCGGCAAGGATAACATTCTGAATAAACATTTTGTTTGTGATGTCGGCGTTGAGAGTTGAAGGGAGTGTAAACTACTGGTGAATATTCAGTGTTGTCAGAGTTGAGTGTTGAGGAAGTGTTATCACTGGTAAATATCCTCTTAGATCATATCTTTCCGCTTAGACCGTGTACCTGTGTTGAGTCCAGAAAAGCGCGGACGCCAACTTCACTGAGGTGGCGGAAGTGTCTAGTCTCATGTAGATATCGGGGGCAGAAGAGATAATATCAAAGTATGTGAAGGACTATGCTTGTGAATTGGCAAGTGAGGTGGCGTGTGGTGATGTTGTTGAATAATAGATCTCATCGTCAGAGTCATGCGTGTTAAGTGAGGGTGCCTGAGTA
The DNA here is from genome assembly GCF_964263255.1 of Lissotriton vulgaris. Taxonomy (NCBI): domain Eukaryota; kingdom Metazoa; phylum Chordata; class Amphibia; order Caudata; family Salamandridae; genus Lissotriton; species Lissotriton vulgaris. The sequence continues at coordinate 134,499,940 of NC_141697.1, read as the reverse complement.
TGTGAAGTGGTGTCTGCTTCATGAGATAAGGGAATGGATGGCAAGAGCATGATTTCTTGAGATCATGAATATGCGTGGGGTCGCAAGAGAAGATGGGAGGGAATGAAGTGATTCCATGGGCGTTCCCCATCTTGAGGACCTTGGTCTATGCATCAGTAGGCTGCTATGGATTGTGAGTTTAGTGAGTAAACAGACAACTAAGTGGCAGCAAAATGTGACGTAAGCGTCTTAATGCAACCAAATATCTCAATAGTAATTGAAACATCAGGGCCATCAACAGGAGAGCCACTTTTGAAGACAGTTTTGACTCATTGTCAGTAGAGATGGAAGTGGTTGCAGTTGGATGTACGGTCTCTCTGAGAAAAGAAGTATATCCAAGAACCAGTGTTGCTGAGGCCACCTTGGAGTGATGGGAATGATCCTGCAGGGCTCTGCCTTCATCTTCATGAGAATCCATGCGAGGAGAGTAGTCGGAGGAAAGCTTAGGCAAAGATTCTGGGACCATGCGATAGAAAAAGCATTCCTCCAACACCCTGGTTGTGGATGACAGCTTGCATATAATAGGAATTTTCGGTTCTGGAAGGTTGCAAACAGGTCCAGATTCAGTCTGCCACATTGAAGGAAAAATCCCTCCAGGACTTCCGGATTGATCTATCATTTGTGGCAGGCACTTCTCATCCTGCTCAGTGTCTGCTATGACATTTTGCTTTACTGGCACATGCTCTGCTTTTCAGATTCACCTGGTGACAGATCGATCACTTCCAAATTATTTGCACCTCTTGGGAGAGCGATTGAGACCTTGTGACGCTTTGCTGGCTGATATAGTGTATGGTTGCGGGGATATCTGTGCGGATAAGCACTGCAAATTTTTGTATCCTGGGCAGGAAGGTGAGTTCTAGCAAGTTGATGATGTGAAGAAGCAAATGAGATGGCTCCATATTACGGTAGTGGAACAAATTAATTTACCTACTATGGAAATAATGATTTTTAAAATTCATACTAGAACTAAGGACCACTGGAAAGGCGCCCTAGTATATCGACCTCCGGGCCCCAATGCTGGCTTCTCACTCGCCTTAACCGAAATACTAGCCCCACACTTAAGAGCTAAAGAAAATTTTATTGTTCTCGGAGATTTTAATTTCCATGCGGATATTGCAGAAGACCCTGACACTAAACTCCTCCTTGCCGACCTAGCTCTTTTAGGTCTTCACTTAAGAAATTGTGGCCCCACTCACAGGAAAGGCCATACATTGGATTTAATATTTACCAACTATCCCTTAATACACTGTCACCCACCTAAATCCATCAGCTGGTCCGACCATAGCATGTTGGAATTTTCCTTTTCACGACTTGATAAACCTTCTGCTCCCCCTACCACTCTGAGCATTACCAAAAGAGCATGGCATAAAATTACACCAAATTCTTTTGAAAAAACCTGGAATGAGCCAACTATTTCCGATTCTGATAACATCGAATCGGCTCTATCCAAACTAAATAACTCCCTTCTAGAGACCATAAATTCTCTAGCCCCGCAAAACACTGTTAAAAAACCCCCGACCACCAAAAAAGAAACATGGTATTCCGACTCACTAAAAACAGAGAAACAAAAATGTAGGAAGCTGGAAAAACAATGGAGAAAGAATCACTCTCTCGCCAGCAAGGAACTTTACCAGCAGGCCATATCCACCTACTACAATAACATTAAAAAGGCAAGAAAAACTTGCCTGCTGTCCCAGCTTGATGAAGCTGCCAACTCTACTAGAGAATTATATAAAATTCTCAGGACCTTTACTAACCCTTTGGCATGTGAAAGTCCCGACACTTTCTCTCAAGAGCTGTGCAATAATATTTCCCAATTCTTTGAGGACAAAATTGACACCATTTACAATAAAATCCTGGCCAAACACCCTAATAATTCGGAAGACCCTATTATCTTATGTGAAGAAACTCCCATAGAGATCTTTAAAGTCATTCCAGAAGTTACAGAGAATGAAGTACTTACGCTTCTGAAAAATATGAAATCTGGCTCTCCTCGTGATCTTCTCCCGGCTAGGCTAACCAACAACCTAAGCAGATCATTATGCCCTATTATTACAAAAATCCTCAACCTCTCTTTCAAAGAAGGTAAACTCCCGCAACAGTGGAAAGAGGCAATTGTGAATCCGATACGTAAAAATACCACCTCTCCCTGGACTGAACTCTCCAACCTTCGCCCTATCTCTCTTTTGCCCCTCCTGACCAAACTGGCTGAGAAATTTGTCAACACCCAGATCTCCAGTTTTATCGAAGCAACAGGGGGCCTGGACCAATCCCAATCTGGGTTCAGGCCCAACTACAGCACCGAATCTGCACTCCTCTCCGTGACCGATAACATCAAGATGTCACAGGATAGAGGAGGCTCGATGATTCTGGTGCTGTTAGACCTGTCAGCTGCTTTCGATACTGTATCACATAAGATCCTGCTGAACCGGCTACAAGGAGTGGGCATTAGAGGTCAGGCGCTTGCATGGTTGGAAAGCTTCCTCTCTGGCCGCTCACAATCTGTCAGCTTGGGCCCCTACCATTCCACCTCTAGGGCGCTTACTAAGGGGGTGCCACAGGGCTCATGTCTAAGCCCCACATTATTTAATGTGTATGTAGCCCCCCTTGCTGAGATTGTGAGGAAGTACGGATTCACACCAGTGTCGTACGCCGACGACACTCAACTCCTCTACCCTTTCCATGCCCCTGACTCTAATGTTAGGGAAAACTTTGCGGAAGGCATGAGGGCCATCTCTAACTGGATGGCCTCCAACTACCTCCAGTGTAATGTCAGGAAGACAGAAGTGATGCTCTTTGGGAAAGCTAGCATGCTCTGGTCTCCTGATTGGTGGCCCCAAGATTTGGGGCCTGTACCCTTCCCAAAACCCACCATCAAAAATCTGGGTGTGAAACTGGACCAAAACTTTACCTTAAAAGAACATGCAAATGTAATTGCAGGTGCTTGCTTTCACACCATTGGACTACTCAGGCGAGTCTTTCCTCTGTTACCGGACACTTACAGAAAGACCCTGGTACAAGCCCTTGTAATAAGTCGTCTCGACTACTGCAATGGGCTTCTGATACAAGCCAATGAGGATGCCATCAATCGACTGCAGGTGGTCCAGAACACGGCGGCAAGACTGATTCTGAATGCCCCTCCAAGAACATCTTCTGGGCCCCTGTTGAGAGAACTACACTGGCTCCCAATACGCCAACGGGTTAAATTTAAAATTTGCTGCACTGTACATAAATGTCTATTTGGAAACGGTCCCAACTACCTATCTAAACTACTACAGCCCTACAAACCGGAACGAGATCTACGGTCAAGTAACCAACTCCTGCTCAAACCACCTTTCATTAAAAAAACCAGACAAGGCGGCCGAGCCCTCTCTTCAGTGGGGCCAGCCTTGTGGAATAACTTGCCGCTCAGCTTAAGACAGACCTCCAATCACCTTACTTTTAGGAAAATGTTAAAAACAAATCGGTTTATGGAGACATAATCAAAGGCTGTCCCCTCTTGCATGCTCTGGCTGTCTGTACAGTATCTTTGCCACTTGTTGCAGTCAAAGCGCGGAGATAACCCTCTCGGGCTCGATTCTTGCGCTATAGAAACATATAAATAAATAAACAAATAAATGTGCAGCTGACTTGCAAATCTTGCAGATGAGCCACCACCCTCTAAGGTAGCGTCTGATGATGACCAACCAGGAAACTTTGGGTATGAATGTCAGGCCTGCGGAGAGATCTGCCTCTCGAACCCACTAACACAGAGCTGTGCTCATCTCCGGAATGATACTAACTATATTGTCGAAAGAGTCTGGTGTTTGGATCCATTGTCTGTCCAGTTCCTTTTGCAATAGACCCATTAAAAGGCAGCAGAGCGGTACCAAGGGAATGCTGGAGGACATTATCCCTAGCAAGGGATTGAACAGGCAAACAGAAAGTGAATTTTTCCCCTTGCACTAGAGGGGCCTGGCGCCTGTGAATATTAATAAAAATTGCAGAATGGAGGTTGCCGTTTGGCTGTTGTCAAGGTCGATTAATGGGGTTTTCATGAGATTCAGGAAGACTGACTATCTTTGCACAGTAAGAACCACACACACTGTAGATAAGTGTTCACCTATAAAAGAGTACTAGCATCTATGGCAAAGGTTTCCAGGATTTCTCCGCTTTGGGTGCAAATATGCCCAAGTTGGTGAAGGGAAGGTCCAAAAAATGCATCACTCCAAATAGAATGATCAAAGTGAGCTAAAATCCTCTAGAACTAAATCAAGGCGAAAAAGGTTCGAGAAACAGCAGTAAACAACTGTGTGCATTCATAGGCAACAACGTAGCATTTATATTTTCTACAACAAAATCACCTTACCATTTGTCTGAATCTCAGGGCCAGTTTCATCCTCAGGGCGTCTCCTCTTTCTATTTTCCTTGACAGAAATCATGTCCTTGGACTGGTTGTTTACCTTGTCTTCACAAAAAGCTTTCTGAAGACAAATGAATAAAAGTGAACATGCATATACTGATACTATGAGACTTGTAGGAGCAGCAGGCTTTGAAAGCTATGAAACAAATTCTCATTTTGGCTCTCACCTTTAGTGCAATTTTTGCTAATCTTTCAACGTTATAGGAAAATGAATCCTCACTTAAGAATTATCAGGAAGTGTTTGGAATAAACACGATGTACATAGTGACATAAATGAAGATGACATTTTAAATGACTGCTGTTCAGCTGAAAATAATTTGATAAAGTAAAAAATACAACACATCAAAACATTTCTTTACAGTAAGTACAGAGTTACACAAGAAGGTAAGTTGAATCTGTGTGCAATATCTCATGGACAAAGGAGGCAAATGATCAAAAGGTTATGGTTTCTAGATGTAGAAGGGAGGAGGTTATCGACATTTGGCAAAGATGAACATTTCACGGGAGTCTACAATTTTCTTTCAGTTTTATTTTTTTAAATAATGTTTTCAGCCAAATATAAGTGCTATTAAATTGGGCTGCTTGGATGTATTTAACCCCCATGAATAAAAACCACGAAATATCTTCCGCCACATCTCAGAGTCAAAATAATATCTACTCATCACAAGAACATGGCTAAAAGAAGAAACTGACAGTTGTATACATGGTAATTCCAAACCAAATCCTACATGTAACCACCTGACAAAGTCCAGAGGAGGATTTGTGGTCTTCAAGAAATATTTACACAGACCCAGCTTTGAAGACATTACCATGGCAGATTACATAGGTCTTCTAGTCCACTGTGCACTGACAAGTACCTTCAGAAGTTAATTTCTAAAAATCTACATAGGATTACTAACTACAACAGCTTTCAGAAGATCGTTTTCAATATACAACTTCAGTTAACGCCATAATTTATCCAAATCTTTGGAATCTGGGTGACAGGCTGACCTTGATATTTGGCTCAACGAACCTACCTCCCACAGTACAAGACCACCCGGAATCGCTCAAACTTCTTTCAGCTACCCACTTAACCTAAACATACAGTCTGTGACATCCATTACAAATGCTTCAAGCTTTATCTCACTGTGGTCAGAGAAAATGAACCTGCCTTCTGGAATGACCATGTATTCTCGATCAGCAAGCTTCAAAAAAAGCCAAACAGTCACTGCAAACACGTACATACATAGAAACTAACGTGGGCTCTCTAAACTCGACCCCCACTTGCCAGGGAGCTCATCACCCCACCAAATGACACAAGCAAACCATCTGTATCTTTACCTTTCAAGAGCAGTGGACAAACTTGTGCCTCTAGAAACACCCACAACCTAAACGATAACCTAAAAACCTGGATCAATGAGGGAATACAGATGAAATAGGAAATTACTCCACTTAAATGCCAATGTAAACATCCAGCATTTCTCTGAACAGGATCCACAAATATTCCATTGAGACTAAAAAAAAACTACACTACTGAAAGCGGAGCAACACAAAGGGGACAATCAAGGAACCCTGATAGAATTCCACAACCTGGTGACCATCGCCCCAATGATACCCCATTTACCTCACAAATATCCACTCATCACAAAGGACTGCTGAGACCTAGCGACCAATCTTGAACTTCCCATTATATGTACTTCTAATTACCTACATGTATTGACTCGTACCTCCAGCCTCCTTGAAGAAAACAATTTTCACTTTGATCAGCAAACTCAATTAGACTACGGTGGGGCAATAAATCAGCTCTTATCTCTATCTGAAGACAGGACTGGAGGAGTTGTATCAGACAGCTCCTGCAGCTTTCCTCTGAAAAATAACAACGGAATTTATCAGAGTTCTTTTTGATATCTTGAGGAATGAAATTCAATAGAATAAAAAGTATGAGAGAAAAATCCCTTAAAGTGGCGACAAAAGCCCAGTCCATGCTTTGGAACCCTACTCACGCAAACCCAAAAAAATGAGGTTCTGGAGCAACTGTCAGTACAGGGAAACTATTACTACTAGCTCCTTAAAGGACATGGTTAAAAGCAGTTTTTCAATTCATTCCCCATTAGACATTCCCCCAATTTTACAGGTACAATTAAAAATGACCAGCAGTTCACTCTTAGCCGTGTAAAACTCAACTTAGCCGTACTTTAATAATGGAGTTATTAAAAGGAACAAGTGACACTTAAATGCCTCCTTGTAAAGAAAATCGCAATTCCTTCCCATCTTACGTGTTGCTCTTCAGAGGGTTTAACTTCATTGGTAATCAGTGTGTCGACATTCACTTTCGTCTTTGGATGTCTATCGATTTCTTCTACCTTTCGTCCTCTACGACGTTTTGTGACATGGGCTACTGTGACATTCTCCTTTTCTTGGCTGCTGTTCAACTCTTCCTCATCCGTAAGCGTGATAGAAGACTGGCTGCTTTCAGCATCCTAAGGAAACAAGAATGCACAGCAATGCATTACAACCACAGGAGCACCCACATAGCGTTCAAGACAGCTTACGTGAGCGGCTATGATCTTTGAAGAGCTCAATAAAGGATCTTTCACTTGAATATCACTGGGTGTTCTCTTACAGAAACAATCGCCCTAAAGGAAAACAACATCCTCTTAAAAGGGATGTTAAGCAAATGTTTTGATAGATATGGAAAACCAGGAAAAAAATCTTTACAATTTCAGCACCATTTGTTCTGATTTCCATCCTCTATAACTCATCGCCTGTCCTACTACAATGCAGGCATGGACGGCGGCGTCTGTACTCAGGGAAGAAATACCCATGATAGTAATTTGACAAGAATTCTTATATTGACAAGATCTTTTGCAGGAGCCGATTTTTGGTAGATCATGTGGTGCAGGCTTTCCCGACCATTGGCAAAAGGAGGACAGCTAAAGTGATTGTACATTGTAATAATATTTTAGGAGGGGGGGGGGGTGGGATATTAACATATATACTTGCTCTCAAGTACGACAAAAGGTAAATTAATACACCAAACCGGTCAGCGGAGAAGGGAAAGAAACCTGCTCTTTAAAAAAGGTGACCATAGAGCAGAAACCAAGCCCACAGAGGCTTGCAGCATATTTTCTGGACAAGGAAAATATACATTGTGGAAGGCTGTGTACGCAAAGGTTCAATGCAGTTCATCAAAATGTGAAGCAGAGAATGGACTGAATGCAGATGTCAATGCTACAACAGGAAGTTAGTGATGCGAACTATAGTTTTGTTCTTTTACATCCTTCTTAGAATAACTTGCAATGCCATCTACTGTGTGCGTGTGGGACAGTGGGTAGTTCTGAAAAAAGAAAACTACAAGCATTGGCAAAGGATAAGTGCCTCTGCATTTATCGTCGAGTTTACACAAGAAGCTGCATGTATGGGTGAATTCAAGAATAAGTGGGTGATTACATGAGAGAAATAGCTTGAATGGATGAACTTGTGAGTGATTGGGTGCATAAATAAACAGGTGAACCAAGGCATGCATGGAGTACCAATACTCAAGTGAGTAGTAAAAATATGTTAGCGATTCTAATTATTCTTGTAAGCATAATGGCGGTGTTTGAAAGTGAATGATTAAAGGTGCGAGAGGAGACAAAAAAAAAACAAGCACTGGTGTTGCCAATAGGTCTCGCAGTAGGAAAGTTGGAGCTATTGGTTTTGTAAATGACAAAGCCCTTTATGTTTTTAAAATAAAAACAAAAATAAAAGGCATTGTTATTTGCAATTGTAATAGCTCCAACTTTCCTTCATGCGAGACCTATTGGCAAGTGTGAATGGGTGGGTAGGGGTGGCAGCATGCATGGACGGATGCAAGTGTGAATGGGTGGGTAGGGCTGACAGACACATGGACGGATGCAAGTGTGAATGGGTGGCAGCACACGTGGACGGATGCAAGTGTGAATGGGTGGGTAGGGGTGGCAGCACACATGGATGGATGCAAGTGTGAATAAGTGGGTAGGGGTGGCAGCACACGTGGACAGATGCAAGTGTGAATGGGTGGACAGGGGTGGAAGCACACATGGACGGATGGGAGTGTGAATGGGTGGGTAGTGGTAGCAGCACACAGGGATGGATGCAAGTGTGAATGGGTGGGTGAATGCTTGTGCGAATGGATGCATGATGGGCGCAGTGGATGTTGAATAATAGATGTCGGAAGCAGCTCATCACCAGTTGAGGGAGTTCTGTAAAATAAAAATAATCAGTGGCCATGCGTGTCACTTGAGCCAACCTTGGGTTTGTATTCGGATCACTCACTGAACATTAGGGCTTTGAAACTGACATGTCAGAGGGTGAAGTTGACACTCTAGAAGGCAAGTCATGTGTGCTAAAATAAGACTGGGCATGATGACGAAAGGCCGGGACTTTGGCAGAAGTTTAAGCAAGGTTTGGTAAACTGAAATGAAAACGCAGGCTGTGGCCCCTCCATGGAGAAGGTCCGAAAATTCATGTAACTGCAGGTTTCTTGCATGTAGATGTGCTTGATTGTACGTTTATATGGAGAGACCTGCATAACACTCCTACAGCTGATGGCAGTGCAACGCTGCTATGATTTGTGCAGGACTTATAGAAACTGGATGATTTTAGATACAATGTATAATAAGAGGTGCTTTGCAGAGCTAGCGACGCTGCGCCTCTCTAAATGTCACGTTAAGCGCACTGAAACTATGGGAATGTCACACCTAAGTGAAATGACTGAGCAAACCCTTGCGTGGACGAGTTGTGCAGTTTCCCGACTCTCTGTAGTTCATTCCCAGGGGGAGAGTAAGATGAGTGCGCAAAAAACATTTAATTAATAAAACATGATCCAAGCTAAGTCCTGCAGCTACGAATAGAGCAAATACATAATAATGTTATTGTTTTGAACGTTTGACGCTGAAGCAAATACTAAGCACACGGGCTGTGGGAGGAATAGTTCCTCATTGTCTGTGTTCCGATAATGTTTTGTAAATGATTGCATTTAGATGCGGATGAGAAATTACAAATTAAAGCCATAGCTGAATCTGCCCTGGGCTAAGCGATCTGATGTCATGAATCACTTCTATTATACTAGTAGACAATGGCGCGCGTCTGCTTCCGCCTATTACACAACCCATGTTGTGCAAGTACATTTAAATTGGCAGTAAGACATATACACAGCCGTTTGTCGCTTTTCATCTGGAAGGATTGGACAGAACACGAAAGCGCTGAAAAGTAACATGAGGTGGAAGGGGTGACAGAAAATAAAGGTGAACAAAGTGCTAGGTCTAAAAACAAGGGGGAGGGGGACCGGTGACAGAGGCCAGTCGGGTAATGGAATTAGAGGAGGGTGAGGTGGTTTGAAGGGGTGGGATGGGGGGATGGGGGGAGGGGGGCGGGTGGAGAGAGGAGGAGAGAAAGGAGTCTGTGAAAGAGGTGCATTTGGAGACAGAGGGGATGGTACGAAGCAGGGGAGTAACCGAAGCCCCTTCAAGTAAGGCTGTGTGCCAGGAGAGAGAGGGGAGGTGCTGGAGCTGGGGAACAGATGGCCGTGTGCGAAGCACTTGGAGTGTATGCTGGCAAATGGTGGGGGGGGCGGGAATGCGAGCGAGCGGAGGCAGGCTGGTGTGGGAGGGGGGAGGTGCTGGTGTGGGAGGAGTGCTGCTAGGGGAGGGGAAGCCTGATGCCGGATGGGGGCGGGAGAGCCTGGGAATGCGAGAGGCTGGGCTGGGCTTGCATGCGATGCGCGTGCATGTTCACGTGAACTTCATGAAAACCGCGGGGCTGAAAGCCCTTTGGTTTGAAGATTTTTTCGCCACATGAATTCTCGCTCCGCTCGATGCGCTTGCGCACATCGATAGGTCGCGAGACCTAAAAAAGACTCAAATGAGACCATTAGCTGAAAGAGGCCGATATATGGGAGACGGGTATGGAGACAGACACAAGCAGAGAGAAGGACAAGGAAACGGAGAGAAAGGGATCAAGACAGTTAATGAGTGACTGGCAGATCCGGATAGAGAGATGAAGGCAGAGAGAGTCAGAGCGACACAGAGTTGGAGACAGAGCAACACAACGTACAAGACGGAATTAGAGTAAGATAGAAGCTGATCACATGTGGAATCGAAACATCCAACAGGTAATAGAGAATGCTGAAGTCAGGCACACTGTAAACATTTTTAATTAGAAAGCATCGATAAACGCATTTGAAAGAAATAAGCAGTAGAGCTTCCATTAACTGTTTTGACAAAACTTTTTAATACAGTTTGAAAACAAATAGCACCTTTCACAAAAACAACAAATAACCTCAGTCAATTAACACCACATCGTCAGCAGACGATGAAATAACTTGTGCATAGCCAGACTGCAGTCATTCAACACTACAGCCATTAAATCATCTCCTTGCCAGTTAAGGTAAAGACTCACAAAGATGACTGGACTGCCCAGAAAGTCAATGTCTAACGAAGGATGACCATTCTATAGCTCTAGTGTCTATCAAACAAACAATGCCAAAAGAAGGATGCCCTAAAGTCCATTTAATCTATGTATGATTAGCTTTTGTTTTTTCAATAAAACGCGAGGCTGACACTCCGCTAGAACTTTTTCTAGGCCAGAACTAAAAACCACCAAGACATAAACAATAGACAATACTTTAATGAGATTTCAAAGGACAACATCTATCGTCCTGGAGTCTGAGGACTGGCATAATAGGATACCAGCAGATCTCAGACTTGCCACAAGGACGCTGGTTATATTTTAGTAGGTTTTTGGACATCCCAGAAACCCCTTTATTGATAGGGAGACAAATGCTACTTACTAATTTCTCGATGAGACCCTGTGCAGTACTCCTTTGTCTTTCGACATGGTATGTGCTAAACAGATAGTGCATACATACTACAGGAGTGGTCTTTAGTACCACAGATGCTTACCAGAGGACCAGGGATGTTAATCAACAGCACTGGATGTTGAAGGTGCTGTTGTGACTTAATTCTCCCTAGTGCATCCTCTTCTTAGTTGCTCAGCCAGTATGAATGTGATGTCTGCATGGAATGTTGGAATGCCTGATGACAGTGTGATTGGAATGTGAGTGTGCTTGTTGGTATGTGAGGAATGACAGTTGAAGAGTGTAGGCTGAGCAACAACCATCTAGCTCCTGGTGGGACTTCTACTATATCTTATTTGATTCCCTTTTGGACATCTAATGAACTTAACAAGACTTACAACTTATATCTACTGGAGCAACCAATAAACCTTTACTTGATAATACTTCACGGCTACCTCTGGTCATCCTTGAAATCTACTTATAACATTTTGGCGACGCTTGGAAAGAAACCCTGTGTGCTGTGGACTGAAGTTTACTGAAGGTGAGAAAACCTCCATCATTTAAATGAACTTAATTTATACAAGTAATTAATGAAAGACTGGCAACTTTAAAGCAAAGAAAAACAAGGAATAGAACGCCCTCAAGAGTCCCACCAGTGTCCTCCACCACCTGGACAGCCTACCCAGGGCGCTTCGCTTTTCTATTAATTGTAAATCTAGGTTTAAAAAAAAAAAGGAAAATTACAGTGCCGACATATTTGAGTTGCTGCCTTTGTACTTTGCTAGCGCTACGATGTTCTCCAGCTTCAAACTGGTCTACAGAGACTTTGTAATGGGAGACCAGCGATTTGATTAATTGTTTTTATTGAAGTTCGTGCCTTACTACGAAGCTTTTTGTGAGATAACATCTGTGACACTCATAAATTTGATTGATAGGGGCATGAACTCAGTCTGCGTAGAACTTCGACATTTGCCTGCAGTGTGTTTTTAACCGCATGTGCGCTAGCGGGTTTTCCCGCTGTGTGCGGAAATTTAAAAATCGCGGCTTTTGTGACAAAGCCAGCTCGTCATGCGCGCAGCGCAGGTAACGCCCATGACGAGCTGGCTTTGTCATCCGCAGCGAAGGGGTTAAAATGACATTTTACCGACATTTGCCAGCTGGGTATTTTCTCAATGAGAAGAGTTTCAAAAGTCTGCAGGAAACATTTGTGGCTTGGCAATATTTGAGATTGTTACCTCTTGTTTTCAACGTGTGCCCTGCTGTCTTCTCTGGCATTGTGGCAGTTGGTTGACAGGAGCAGAGCGGCGCTTCCTGACTGCTATCTCTTTTCTACTGGTGACGTCGTGGAACTTTTAACGGGAGTCAGTGAAGAGCGCCTCAAACACTCTGTCCGCTCTGGATTTCCTAACGTAAAAACAATCTACGTATTTAACAGGAAACAGTGAGTCACGTCACATCCTTGTGTCACTCTGAGGAATCTCTACATCCGGTGGAGCGAGTACGGCATCATTAGTGTGTGCCACGACCTAGTATGAAAAATTCTGATTCTACTTGGTTTCGTGTATGCATCGTTTACTCACCGCCGATGCACTTCGATGCAGATGAATACTGCAGAGTCCAAGGGTCCTGTACTCCCTAGCTGTTCTCGATGGTGTCATCTGTATACTTTTTCAGGGTGTTGTGCAGCGGTATCTTCATTCGTGTAACTGGACTTCAGCAAGTGATGTTGGTAATAATCTGCGCTCATGCTGAACGAAAAGGACTTATTGATCGTCGCATGAAGCATTCAACATCTCGGGTGAGAGAGTTTGCTCACCGGCGTTGTTTTAAAGTTTATTTTAAGCAATTCTCTTATACTGCATTATTTTTGTTTATGTATGTGTTATTGCTCAGTATTCTTAATTGGCAATTGGCATGTTTTGAGTATTATACCACAGACTATGTTCCTGCTTTATGTTATAATTTTCACTGCTTCTTTGAATCTGTTCATGCAGTAGTCAGGTGCTGTGTCTAGGGTTTTGTGTTAAGTTTTGGAACGCAAATGTATGCTTCTAGGGTAGTGGTGTGTAGGAGCTGGTCTCCTTACTTTTGTTCATTTTCAGAGTATGGGTGATGCGCACACCCATTCACTGTTCCCTCCCTACATGTTTGTGTAATGCCTGACTTTAATGCTACGTTAGTAATTCATTCAGCAGTACGGTAATACATCCAGCAGTGTGGGTTTTATTTCTTTACTTTGAACTGTGTACGAATACTGTGCTTTACTCTGTAGGTGGTGTATCCTAGGTTCTACTTTATACAATGGGTAGTGTACCTATTTTGTTGTTTATTCTGTGGGCGGTTTACTCCAGGTTTCACTTTATACAATGGGCTGTGGACCCATATTGTTGCTTATTCAGTGGGCGGTGTACCCCATTTTGTGGTGTGGCCTGCGCTTGGGCTGTGTTTATTACACACTTTATTTTGTTTGTTTTTGCGCAATGGCACTTCATCTTATATTTATTGGTTTGCATGCATTTTTATGGAGTGCACCTTTGGTTCCGAGGTGTATTATTTTATTTTGGCAAGTTGGACAATGTCAGTTGTGTGGAATTTACACTTTCTGGGTTTCCTGGGTGTCCTCATCTTTCTATGTCCTGCACTTTGCCTTGGCACTTGTTCTTCCGAAGTGCGTTGTGGGGGGTTTACCCACTTCTTGGTTGGCATTGCGCCTTGGGCGCTGCATTATTGTTGTTTTGTGCCTTAGTTGTACTTTAGGCTTTGTATCCTTTTGTGGATATAGATATATAAATTACATGACTATTCATGTTGTGTTTGAGGTGTGTGGCATAATTTGAGTGTTTGGATAATTTTTCTCTTTCTATTGTGTCCTCCACTCTCTGAGATCCACACCATACCTCCATGGTGCGATGTGTGGAGATATGGTTGGGTGTAGTACTTTTAGTGTCTATTTCACTCAGCCTCCGGCTACACTTATGACTTGCACCTTTACTCTTTTCCTATTCTTTTTTGATTTTGATTCTTTCCTTTTTTACACTAGTACAGGATGCTTGAATATTTAAGTTATGCACCTATTCTATTGTTTTCCCTAGGAAGGGGGAAGTGCGGTCTTGCATCCTGAGCTCTAATCTGTGCTAATTCTTCCTTTGTATTTTTCACATCTAATTTTTCTTCTGTACTTTTCAGATGTATTATGCACAATGTTTCTTGCTCATTCATTCTCTTGTTTATGCTGCATTGTTGCAATTTTCATTGTTTGTTGTTCCCAAGGGAAGAGGATATGTTGTGACTTAATTCTCCCTAGTGCATCCTCTTCTTAGTTGCTCAGCCAGTATGAATGTGATGTCTGCGTGGAATGTTGGAATGCCTGATGACAGTGTGATTGGAATGTGAGTGTGCTTGTTGGTATGTGAGGAATGACAGTTGAAGAGTGTAGGCTGAGCAAAAACCATCTAGCTCCTGGTGGGACTTCTACTAGATCTTATTTGATTCCCTTTTGGACATCTAATGAACTTACAAGACTTACAACTTATATCTACTGGAGCAACCAATAAACCTTTACTTAATAATACTTCACGGCTACCTCTGGTCATCCTTGAAATCTACTTATAACAGGTGCCTTACCCGAAGCCTTAATATCCCGTAATTTGCAACATAACGGCTACTATGACCACAGTCTAAAATAGTTAGGGGGGATTTTGGGTCATAGAAAGGAGATTCATGGATTAGTTAAACGCCAGAAAATACTTAAATCCTACGGGACTAACAGGAATTTGACAACTATGGGTCAGGGAACCACAAAACAGTAAAGGGAAATTAATGTAATAACTACTTTTAAAGGAAAGAACGGTTCAGTATTTCAACTAAGAGTGGGCTTCCCAAGACAGAAGATTTAGGCACCTCCCCCACTTGTTCTCTAGGTAATCTTAATCTACAATGTTGGTTACATTTTTTTTGGGCTACATGGTAATCACACACACACACACAAACACACATACACACTTTACAGGAATTGAAAATTAACAGTTGGGGATTAACACGTCAGTCTCGGGACGGAAAACTAGACACTGTTGATTGATGCATGGCTTCGAGACATGTGTGAGCAGGTAATTATGGAATCAATCCGTATGAAATACGCCCGGAGCAACGAAAAGCTGTAAGAAGACACCTGAACATGGGCAGCTATGCTAGCGTACCCGAAGGACTCGCCGACCGCCGATGCACTGGAGGATTGATATGGTGGATGGTGCTGCTGGTTTGGGGCGGCAGGTGGGTGGATGCGAACGGATGGGGAACTGGTTGGTAATACCCGGAGATACTCCGAATCCCCACACAAGACACAAATACTAAGAAAATGGGAAACATGACACAAAGGGAAAAGGGGGTGCATGGGGGTTATTGCTGTTTAGTAGGCATGGGAATTATTGAAGAGAATTGTAGGGGGAGAACACACCTAAAAAAAATAGTTGATGTGGCTGTACATGGCACATATCTGTGGTTACTGAGGGCAAGGGTGGGGTAGGGGAACATTGCTCTCTCTGACATGACCCCTGCTTGTACAACTTGCACTTCTGAATAAAAATGACAACGTTTTTTGAAGAAAAAAATAAATAAACAATAAGACATTGCTTCACATGCTTAAGATTCTTGCAGAAATCTACAATCCAAAGTCACATTAGGTTGCTCACGTGTTTGCTGTTCCTTTTTTACAGCGCTTGGGGCATAATTAAGATAAGTGGAGTCATTTTGTGAATTTCATGTAACTAGCATAATGCAAAATTACACAAATTATGCCCTTTAAATTAAAAAAATTTATCTAGAGGGGCGTGGCCAGCAGCATGGAGGAGTAAGACGTGCCTCGGCTCGGCTCCCGGTATGCTGCACTAATCAGACGTTCATTTCCTTCCAAAACTTCCCAAAACAGCCTAAAACTGTAGCCTAGACTAGCCCCGATACCTCTGCTGCAGCAAAATCCGAGTATTTTGCCGGACTGAGACCAGCAATCGGCCAGGGAGAGGAGAACACTGAAGCGGGGTCGCCGCAACAAGATGGCGACCGGGCAGGATCCAACGGCCCGGTTCTAACTCCACCCCGGCATCGGAGACTCTTGCTGAGGGAAGGCGAAGCCGGTTGAGGAGGAATCGGGCACCCACACCACGCCCTTGCATCCGGTGAGTGCCCGCCGGGAGTGCGGCGGAGACTGGCGACCGAGTATGCTGGAGGGGACGCCCGGCGGCCCTTACCCCGGGAGCGGAGCTTGAGCCGGCCGAGCGAAAACGGCAGGAGGTGTCAGAGGCGAAGGGCGTGACACTCCCCGACCCCAGGGAAGACAACAGTGAACCGGCCTGAGAAGATGCAGAGGCAGATCCCTCACGGAGCTGAGAACCCGGCCTGACCGCATGGCTGCCCCCTGCCTCCGGGAATCGAGATACGGCCTGAGAGTAGGACCGACTGCAGGAGACCCACTTTGGCTGCACGGGGCCGTGATCCCTGAACCCATCCTGCTTAAACCTCCGGGGACACCCCGTCGCCATTATTTGGTGAAAAAACGACACACCACACAGGGGAAACACGGCCTGGAGGAACACAGGCGCTCTGTATATCCCCAAGAGAACCTGGCCATACAAGGGAAGCAGCATGGGGAAGAGAGACCCGTCCGCAAGGCCAGCTAGGCAAGAAACCATCGAGAGCTACACCACGACGAGGGCGCAAAAGGAGGTGACCCAGAGTCTCCCGGGAACACACATGGACACGGCCATGCTCCTGGAGGCGATCCAGGCCTCCAGGACAGATATCAAGGACTCTAGAGCCGCACTTGAGACCGAAATAGGTGAGGTGGGCTCCGAGGTACTTCTACTACGCCAAGACTTCCGGAATCTCACCGAGAGGGTGACTACGGCGGAATCCAGAATTGGTGAGACGGAAGACTATCTCAACCCTCCGTAAGGAAATGGCGGAATTGCAGGCGTCCCACAGGCAACTGTTGTGGAGGGTGGATGATGCCGAAAACAGGGCGAGGCGAAACAACCTCCGATTCGTAGGCTTTAGGGAAGGCATTTAGAAGACTGATGTAGCGGCCTTCCTGCAGGACTGGCTACGAACCATATTCCCGCAGGCCCAGTTTTCCAACTGCTTCATTATTGAAAGAGCGCATAGGGCGCTACTAGCAAAAACGCTGGAAGGTGCACGACCGCGGCCGATAATTGCACGCTTTTTGAACTATGCCGACAGAGACCTTATCCTCCGGGAAGCCAGAAGCCGATGGAGAACTTAAAATCGAGAACACGAACATCATGATTTTCCCTGATTATAGCCAGGATGTCCAAAAACAGAGACGATCATACGACTCGGTCAAGGCGAAACTTCGAGATCTCCATGTCTCGTACATGCTGCTCTTCCCGGCTAAACTGAAAGTACTGTTCAAAGGCAAGTCACATTTCTTTAACCGCCTGGAGGAGGCCTGGCAATGGCTGGAGGAGAGACCCCTACTCCGAGAAGCTGAGGAGGAAGGCCGCAGAATCCGAACAGAATTGGCGGCGGCAAACTTTCGGAGGAACTCGCCTAAGACTCAAAGGTCCCAAATCCCGAGAATGCGGCGGGCTCACACCAGTCGTCCTATCCGGACCCTCATGCGGAAGCCCGAGGGAGAGGAGGCCGCGATGCGCCTACCACTGATCCTAGGGATCAGGGATCCAGATTCAGATGCCTAGCTCATCTACATGATACTGAAACGGGAAGCCTGGAAAACTAACATTTGTCGGATGTGGAGGATTCCACGGACCGCTCAACACACCCTCTGGTCGAGGTGATCCGTGAGATGGAGCAAGGAGCTACTGGCGGAACAGACGAACAGGACATTGAAACACAAGACTCTCAATCATGGGGACCTTACATCCGTAGCAGCAGCACGCCGCTGCTGGTGCCGCGCAAGTTATAAGCACTTTTCTTTCTTTTTCTTTTCTATTGACTCAGATCACTGTTAACGGGGTAATGCTGATAGTCCTGTGGTCTTGCTCGACTCCGGCAAGACGAGACACAATACACAGGGCACCCACAAAGACATTAACCCTATTGGAACTCACGTTTGAACTCTGGGTATAGTTTGATTTGGGATCCAGTGGGTGGGTGACAGACCTTTACCGCCTGAAAGTCCTATTGGTTAATGGTTGCACAGATGGGCTGGATGGGGGGAAAGGTGGGGAGGAAGGGGGGGGGGACAGTTGAAACTGTTCTGTTGGAGGGGAGGGGGTCTTGGTGGGGGGGAAGGGGGGAGTTGGTTAAATGCAGTCAGGTATTGTGGTGCCTTATGCCGCACCTCCGCACTGAACGTCATTCCCACGCCACTAGAATTGCCCACGAACACATCACTACACAATGTACGAATTTATGGGCCGCCCAATACACGGGGGCTGCCTGCCTGGCTACACGAGACCCAAACCATGCTAGGTGACCCTGAAACACATAGGGAGGGCGAGAGAGGGATTAGCATCCTGTCCTGGAATGTCAATGTCAATGGCCTGGGTAGTAAGATTAAGAGGGGCCTGGTCAATTTGTATCTGAAACGACTAGGCCCGGACATCACGCTGCTACAAGAAACCCATCTCAAAGGTACTAAGTGCGCCTTCTTAGCCAGAGGCCGCTTTAAGCTACTAGCGCATGCAGGATACACATCAGGAGTTGCCATTATTCTGAAAAAGACCACTCCATTTACTATAACTCAGACATGGACAGACCCCCAGGGAACATACGTGGCTATCAAGGGGATGTGGAATAGATGTGCTTATACTATAGTTTCAGTCTATGCTCCGCTGAAACTCCAAGCACCCACATTGAAGAAGGTAGCGGATATACTACTTGAAACAGCCGATACCATACAGATTGTAGGGGGAGACTTTAACGGCGTCTTGGATGTCACGCAGGATAGAACAGGCACGACACAGAGGGTAGGGACTCAGACCCCCTTGTCCCAATGGTTGACTAACCTAGGTCTCACAGACGTCTGGAGGTGGCTACACCCTGAGGCGAGGGTTTACTCGTACTTCTCGGGCGCCCATAAGGCCTTCTCGAGACTGGACTATGTTTTTATGGCCCGACAGCACCTGACAATGCAGAACGTAGCAGAATATAAAGCAAGAGGAGTAGCAGATCACTCACCACTGCTGATCAGACAGGGAGCGAAACGCCAGGGTGACATGCGACAATTGCGATTGACGGCATGGGATCTGCAGAACTCAAATGTCCTACGGGGTCTCAGAGCGGATATCAAAGTATATATCGCTGAAAATGAGGGCTCGGTAACCTCGAAAGTGATCTCATGGGAGGCTTTGAAGACAGTCATGAGAGATAGGGCAAAAAATAGACTAGCGGAGGAACGAAGAAAGCTCCACTCAGACGCTGAACTCATAGAACAGGACATACTAACCATGGAAAGGGAATGCCAGACCTCGAGAGACTCAGCGGCCCTTAGGAGACTTACGGATAGGCAATCACAATACAGAGAACTAGTGACAGGAGAGGCGAAAACACAAGCACTAGCTACCCTACATCGCCTATATGATGTAGGGGACAAGTCTGGTAAGCTCCTGGCATGGCTTCGCAAAAAAAGAACGTGCGGAGAGATGGGTGGAGCAGATTAAAGACCCTCAGGGAACGATACTCCAATCAGACACACATATAGCTGAGGCGTTTGCAGACCATTATGAAAACTTCTACGAGGCTAGAAATTTAGGGACACGTGAAGAGGCCATACAATATATGGACCAAACCGAACTCCCGACCCTGTCCGCTGAGGACGCAAAAACGATGGACTCTGATACTACCCTCGACGACATCTCTGAGGCCCTGGCCAAACTGCGGCCAGGGAAAACACCAGGACCCAACGGCTTCCCAGCCGAATTCTTTAAACGTACGGCTGACCTCTTAGCGAAACACTTGAAGGGCCTATATGAGGATGCCCTGCAGGAAGGGAGACTCCCCCCTGACCTGACCCTGGCTACCATTATTCCGATCCATAAGGAAGGTAAACCAAAAGAGGACTGTGAGTCCTACCGTCCCATCTCGTTATTGAATACGGAAACAAAGCTACTGGCCACTATCCTGGCAATGAGATTGCGTTTGGTGATATCGCAGCTGATACACCTTGATCAGACTGGATTCAT
Organism: Lissotriton vulgaris; assembly: GCF_964263255.1. Classification (NCBI taxonomy): domain Eukaryota; kingdom Metazoa; phylum Chordata; class Amphibia; order Caudata; family Salamandridae; genus Lissotriton; species Lissotriton vulgaris. The sequence continues at coordinate 134,479,545 of NC_141697.1, read as the reverse complement.
ACCAGACAGGGCCATCAGACTGAACCTCAGACGCACTCACAACTGGCTGCAAGAGGTCCGGGACAGAGAAGACCCACACTGGTTCCTGTCCCTCGATGCGGAAAAAGCGTTCGACGCAGTACATTGGCCGTTCCTAGAAGGCGTCCTACAGAAATTCGGCTTCAGACCGAAGTTCCAGAAGTGGGTGCAGCTGCTATACACGGAGCGAGTGCCAGGGTGAGGGTAAACGGAGTCCTGTCGCGTGAATTCAGAGTGCGAAGAGGGACCAGACAAGGGTGCCCCCTCTCCCCACTTTTGTTCACCCTGACTATAGAGATCCTGGCGGCTAGGATTCGCCAAAACTCAGGCATTAGGGGATTTGAACTGACCGAAGGAGATGTGAGCGAAAAAATCTCGCTCTATGCGGATGAACTACTTCTATATGTTACATCACCGGAGACGTCGATCCCACAGCTATTTCATGAACTGGAGCTATATGGTGACCATGCCGGATACCGAATAAATTGGCACAAGTCTGTTTTATACGACCCCGCATGGGAGGGACACATGGTCAGACCTTCCAGGAAGGCTGCTCACTACAACAGAGGGCTTTCAATATTTAGGGGTATATCTCACCCTGGATAGACACATTTCGTATACACGTAACATTGAGCGCATCATGGTGAACTCCATTGCAGATATGGACCGTTGGAGACTACTCCCACTCACTCTCCTAGGCCGAGCAGCTATGTACAAGATGATTATTCTCCCCAAGTACTTGTACGCCCTTCAAAATTAGTATTATCCTCTCCCCCCAAAAGTCTTCTCCAAGATACATGCAGACCTACGGGCTTTTATATGGCTGGGTAAGCAACCCAGGGTGGCATTGACCACCCTACAGAGGCACCAATATAGCGGGGGGATCTCGCTCCCAAACCTGGAGGCATATTACTGGGCGGAACACTTGGTCCCGATCAACGACTGGATACATGCGCAGGCTGACCATCCCTCATATGCATTAGAGCGCCACAAGCTAGCATCCAGACATATTCTTTCCTATTTATATGGGGGGGAATGGCCGGAGACGTCTTTTACCGGCAACCAAAATTACCCTTCTTGCCTGGAAGGCAGCCACGAAACGCACAGGGTGGGACAAGAAGCCATCGAGACAAACGCCAATCTGGCACTGTACGTGGCTGACGGAGCTTCACAAACTAACGGTTATAGGAGGTGGGACGACATAGGAATCTCTACCCTAGGAGACGTACTTGCCAAAGGGCAACTGAAGTCGTTTGCGGTTCTGACCGCGGAATTCGGCCTACACCCCACACAGAGATACAAATACACTAGACTGAAACATGCATGGGGGCCCAGAATATCGACACCGCAGATCTGGCAGAATTCGCCCCACTCGAAGGCAGGCTCCTCCAGGAACACATTCAGCAGAAGGCGGTATCTCTAACGTATAAGACCCTTACGAATAACATGTTAGGTGACCTGGCCAAGCTTCGACAGCAATGGGAGGCTGACGTGGGTGGCATGGAAGACATTGATTGGGAATTGGTGTTAACACATCCCAGGGAGGTGGCAGTTAAATCCCGACTCCGCCTTATCCAATTTAATGTATTACATAGAACCTACTTTGATAGAGTGCGGCTCCAGAAAATTGGGAAGACAGATGATACTAAGTGCTTACGATGCCAGGACCCCTGGGGGGGGGGGGGACTTCTTTCATGTCTTGTGGTCATGCACTAAAATACAGGGATACTGGCCAGACGTTTTTATGGAGCTATCTGCGGTCCTGGAGAGCCAAATACAAGCGGACCCTAAGCTGGCCATATTAGGCATGACAATTGATGTAGACCTGCCACGCCCCCTGCTTACCTTCCTGGTACTGGCCTTGGTAGTGGCCAAGAGGGACATAGCGAAATACTGGGGGGCACCAGAGATACCACTTTTGGAAGAATGGAGGAGAGGCCTAGATATGTATATGATTTACAAAAAGTGAGCAACCCAAGAATACCCTTGAGGGCTTGGGTAATGAAAATAAATGGGTGAAGATGCCTTCAAGGGAATTTATTTTATGCGTGCTTAATTATTTAGACTAATTTTAGGAAGGATCGATTAGTGATCCTTATTAAGAATCAATCAAACACTGTGGAGTTTCAATTCAGTTTAAACAATTTGTTTCAACAAGACACAACATACAAAAAACAACACAAGGTGTATTAGAAAAATATAATTTTATCCAAATTTTTTTTTAAAGAAATCACTTCATATACAGATAAGTGAACAAACAGAAGATTAGGACTGTGGGTACACACAAGTAAATTAATACGTGACTCAACAGAACCTAAAAACACCTATCCCAAATCACACTGAATAAAACAAGACAGGGATAAGATGAAATGTCGACGTTTCGGTTTCCTATGAATTAATTACGGAAACCATCTTCAGGACTGAAGTCAATTGGGGTCTGTATAGAGAAAATTGCAATCTGAAATAATAATATTTACAGTTACAAGTCTAAACTGACTATAAATATAACACCTTGGTGACATAACAAAGAACATTTATAAGACAACAAATATATATCAAACAGTGACATAGTGATGCAAAACATTACAAAGACATACTGGACCTAAATTTCATTGGACTGATCATTTCAATATAAACATATGTACATTTTGTTCGGGTTTAATGTTGATCCACATAAATCATAAAGTATTTTAAGTACTGGCTTATTAGATAGTAGGTCATTTAGTAAACCGGCAGTAGTCTCTGTAGTAGTAAGGTTACCGTGCTACAGAGACTACTGCCGGTTTACTAAATGACCTACTATCAAATAAGCCAGTACTTAAAATACTTTATGATTTATGTGGATCAACATTAAACCCGAACAAAATGTACATATGTTTATATTGAAATGATCAGTCCAATGAAATTTAGGTCCAGTATGTCTTTGTTATGTTTTGCATCACTATGTCACTGTTTGATATTTGTTGTCTTATAAATCCTGAAGATGGTTTCCGCAATTAATTCATAGGAAACCGAAACGTCGACATTTCATCTTATCCCTGTCTTGTTTTATTCAGTGTGATTTGGGATAGGTGTTTTTAGGTTCTGTTAAGTCACATATTAATTTACTTATGTGTGTACCCACAGTCCTAATCTTCTGTTTGTTCACTTATCTGTATATGAAGTGATTTCTTTAAAAAAAAAATTGGATAAAATTATATTTTTCTAATACACCTTGTGTTGTTTTTTGTATGTTGTGTCTTGTTGAAACAAATTGTTTAAACTGAATTGAAACTCCACAGTGTTTGATTGATTCTTAATAAGGATCACTAATCGATCCTTCCTAAAATTAGTCTAAATAATTAAGCACGCATAAAATAAATTCCCTTGAAGGCATCTTCAACCATTCATAGATATGGATATGGCGGCTGAGAGAGTCACATATAAAGCAAGAGGGTGTCCTAGGAAATTTCGCAAAGTATGGGGGAAATGGAGAAGCTATCACGGATTGGTTGCTGGGCTGTAATGGGTCACTACGAGAGGCGCATATTGGAAGACAGAGGGATCGTATGATAATTGTACTGTTGATGATAATATGGAGGGTCAACCATGTGGTCTTTTTTATGTGTGGACTGTATGCATCAAATTGGGTAATGACTGGGGGGATGGCGGGAGTGGGGGGGAATGTGCACTTTAATATTGAGATGACTGCAATGTTTAGTTTTGGAAAAAATGCAAATAAAAACGGTGAATGTTAAACAAAAAAAAAAAACATTTATCTAGCCTTAGGTAAAACGCAAGGGCCTCCATAATCGCAACCCTTCAATTACAAAATCTCCACGGAACGGATCTAAAAAGTTTAAAAAAAATAGAAGACTACCTTAAGAACAATAAGGCCAATACTACTCTCACGACTGCACCACATCAAGGATCTACAACAATATTGCTACCTTCAATACACTAAGAATAAGTTAACACAAGCAGGCCATCATGATCAGATATCCTTCGTAAAATCTGCGAAGGTGAAGTATCTGGAACTAATCAAGTGCTTGGAGCTAGAACCTTACCCAAACAAGCCAAAAACCACCCACATTAGACCACTCTTCAAGAAGCAGAATCTTAAACAAACCAATCCACCAAACGACCAGCCAGTTTCCAACATTACACAGACACTACTACCCAGACTATCTTGACATATAGAAAAACATACAAAAATAGATTACTTCAAAGACAGACTGAGCTCGATTTTCCTGCTCCTTTTCATATACTCCCTGATGTTAAAGACTGTCGTCCCTCAGGAATTTATCATCTTTCCTAAACTATATCTATCTAGCCCTCTAAGTGCCCTGACCAGATCATTTAACCTTACATGTTACAATTATGCAGACAATACATAAATCATTCTAAAAAAATGGATGACCCAGAAGACCACTACAAGTCAAGACGTGGTAATTGCTTCCACCACAAAAACAGTCTTTCTGCCCCCTTGGGGTGGGTGATTATTAAGGAGAAGTTTGAGGAGTTTAACTCTAATCTGCCCTTCCCGGGCATCCCCAGATTTTGCATCTTTTGGCTGTACTTTGACATGAGCCAGCAGAAAAGGTGGTTAACCCAGCATTCTGCCTTACCCGAGTGGCGGAAGATTGTCGAGTGCAAACCATGCATTCCATTCGATTTTCACTCCCTTTAACACCACCATGGTCTGGTGGGTTTACTGATCCCCTCACCTCCCTCCCCTAAATCGGTCAGGCAGATAGGTGTTAAACAGCTCATTTTGACCACAGAGGACATTGAAAACCATCAGGGAAAATAGGTGAAAGGGGAATGGTGTGGGTGTGCTGGGCCTTTTGATCACTGGATCCCCATACCAGAATGCCAGACCATACTTCTGCTCCCCAACGGAGACAGAACAGGGGGTTTTACCCCCCACCCCCACATTCACTGTGGCCTCCATGCCAAAAATATACCCAAAGAAATCCCAGCTTCCTCTCACTTGCCATAATGTATAGCTGCACTGGGTCATCTGGCATCCAAGGATCACAACCGTCCCGGGGTATTTCTTAAACCTAAAACCTAGGGGAATACAGGGTAGTGTGGCTGGTGTGGATTCAAGCAGATTTTCTTAGTCAGAATGCATGGAGACCATCAAAGTATGAGGCAAAAAAACCTTCATATTTGTTACAGAAAACTCCGGCACTCCCAGCCAACTACCACTAAGTTTCCACTGTTCTCTCAAATGAGCTGCTGGCTCTTGTGTTTATGGGGTGCCTAACGCATGTGGAATGTAATGAAATTATAATTATAGCAAGATGAAGACCATATTTGACTTCACACAGTCTAACAAATGGCCTGTACCCGTTGTGGATGATAGTCTTAGCCACTGGGGTATCATTTATATTGGGAAAAGTATGGAAACATTAGGGTGTAGGAGTTTTATGCATCTCTGCAGATTAAAAGATATTTCCCTCACAAAACTGTGAGGGGAAAATCTGTGATTTCAACCAAAGTTTGTCAGAAGTAAACATAGCAGGATTTATACAATTCACACCCACTCGGACTCCGCCAGATCTTTACTTTTCAGACACAACTAGGTTTTGTTGATTTCCCTGGTTGCCGGCTGCGCCTTGGCTCAAACACCACACCACACCTCATTGCCAGAACAAGCCTATTAGCAAGGAAAACGGTTGACGTATTCATGTAGCATTTTAGGCCCTTTTTCTGTCGTGGGTGCTAGACCCAGCCACATAAAAGGAGTACTGGGTTGTTTTTTTTAATCAGAAGTTTGAACACAGAAGAGTAGAACATTTATTATAATCAATTGCATTTTTGCCTGCCAAATGGTAGCTAGTGTGCAAGAGAGCACATTTTACAGAATGTCCTCCGGATCATGAAAGTCGCAACTCTGTGGAATTAAAAGATGCCACACCAGATCTTTAAAAAAAAGCTTTAAATCGACTAACTCAAATCGCATCATTTGTACAAGATCGTCGGACCCTTAGGACCCCAAAGCATGCTTATCTTATACAAAAAAGTTATAATGCCCTCAGCTAATGTGCACATTTTTTATTCAAGCCCCAACACTAAGATTTGTCATAATGCGTGCAATAGCAATGCTGTCGGTTTAAATTAACAATGTATTATTAGTAATTTACTCACCAAATGCTGTTAATCATTGATGTCTAAAGTCATTGGTCAACATTTTTTCATAAGTAAGCATTTTTTTACACGCGATATGATCTTATAACATTTTTTTTTTAAATAATAGAATTACATTTTTAATGACACACTGTGGAACTATGCTTAATTGTGCTGTTTTATCAATTTCAATGGCTTTAATTAGTCGCGTAAAATTAAATAAACTTGACAAACTTGAATATTCAGAGCTGTACAAAGATCAACGGTTCATAAACTCTGTAAGCTGGACACATTTAAAAACTGCACCAGTTTCCTCCATACCGGTTTTTCATTCATTTGATTTTACCATGTCAACTGAAGCATGGTTGAAACACACAAAGAAATATATCATGCACTTCACTTGTTGGCTCTGGATTCTGAGCGTTTAGATCACCAACAAACATTAAGGGGCTGTGAGACGGCATCCCGACCAACCCGACCCGTACTCCACCCTTCCCCGAACTCACCTCCTTCGGCCCCCCCGGGACTGTATCCCCGGCCTCATATTACCACCGCAAGGACTCGACCTGAGACGCCAGCGAAACGCCAGAGAATCACCCGCTTCTTCTCCCCACAGGGACCAACCAGAACATCGGGCCGGACAACCTTAAATATCGCGGACTCCGGAAGCCCCGCCCCTATGGCAGCGACAGCACCAGATAAAAAGGAGAGCCCGGAAGTGCAAGTCGTCGGAGATTTGTGGCAGGAACCTCGGACTGGTGGATGCGACGGTGAAGACGGAGGAGACGGAGAGCAGACGGCTGAAGCAGACGTGTGGACCGAAGAGTGGTGGAGTCCACAGGAGGTGGCTGTAGAGCGGCCGTAACTCAACGGGAGAGTTACGGCGGACCACGTGAGTGCCTTTAACCTCACTAATTCAACTCACTAGGAGTTCCCTGTATATAGTCCCTGTAAATCTCCCCTTCTCTTTAGAATCACGTCCCCCTGCACTGTATTATACTTGTATAGCACTGCACTCTTCGAACCGCCCCCCCCTCTTCACGTCCTGACCAAGCACCCTTTTCTCCCCCCTACCCCTTGTTCCTTCCTCCCGGTCCCTTCCTTACCTCACTGCCTCGTTTTCTGGTCCTTCCCTACACACCCGGGTGACGGTGACTGCAGCCGAGATCCTACGACTAGGATAGGACTAACGGTCCCTTTTGTTTCTCTTTTTTTTGCTCCCTGCCCTCCGTGGATCCTCCCCATCGCTGGAGCCGCCGTTGGACCCGCCGAAGACCACAAGCGGCAGCGCCGACCCGGAGTGGACCAGGACCCGGACTTCCTCTTTTTTTCTCCTTGTGTTCTACCCTGTGACTTTGAAAAAAAACCCTACTATAGCACACTATATACGGCCTCCTCGCTTGCTTTTCCGGCCCGCTGTACACCCACCCTCACAGGGGCCGATTACTATCTCGTTAGGAAGGCCTCCAGACGGGTTCCGGAACGTGCAAATCTGATTCGGAGTCTATATTTCCAACCAAATCTTCCCCCGTTCCAAACGACCAAGTACGATGCGAAGATCTTGTCCGCGTCGACCGAATAGTTTCCGAACCCGATCCAGTCAGTCTGACTCGTTCGCAGCCAAATAAGGCCGCGCAATGGAGCCAGCTTCTGAACAAGCGAGTACGATGCAGGATTTGGACAGCCGTATCGACTCGGTCTCAGCAAGTCTAAACAGCTGTGAGAATCTGTCTTCGGGGGCTGTAGCGGGCCCCGCTTCCACCGGGGCTCTCCGAATCAGTATGTGGGGGTACCCCCTTTCCATGCATGCACACTGTGGCAGGCGCCATGTGGTGCCCGCCACAGTCTACACTTTTCTCCACCCACCCCTTTTTGCTATGGAAGCCTGTGTACGAGTTCAGCATACAGGCTCCCATCGAGGGGAGTCCGAGCGAACCGAGTTTGTCACTATACGGGTGCATCGAAATCTGTCACTCGTACTCGCGGAACACAATTCGCTAGGAACGCCCTCCAGATCAGAGTCATACAGAGGGCTTTTCTAGCAAGATCATAATCTGCCTCTATATAGCCCAGCAATCAGAAAAGGTTGCCAGATGTGATGGTAAATTATTTTGTAAATTTGACATGGAGGTAATAAATTACAGATTAAATCGGTCCTCAATTTCTATTTTTTCATACTTATTTTCATGATATTTTAGTAAGTCTGCCAAAGACGGGGTGTCACTAGTAGAAGGACTAGGAACATTATCAAAGCTGTAGAAAACAGTAACATAAATGCCATCCCTGGACACCCCATCCATGACGCACTTGTCACATCCACTGTTAAATTAGTATATTTGAAGATTTGCCAGTGAATGTCAGAATAGCATTATTTACAGAATTTATTTAGTTTGGTGCCTGGATTTGGAATTCTGCCTCTATATTAATGAGAGCAGCCTGTACAATGCAATGGTTTTAGGAGGCTTTTAACAACTCATCACAAATAATGCATGCCTAAGTAAGCTGAATTATGTTCTACATTACGTCAACATTGCCACCAAGTGTAGATGCATGCCTTGCTGCTTCTTGTTTCAGAAACCCATTAGCATTCTACTTTGAAATTTGGTCATACTAGTTTATCTTCGGATGTAAGACCAATGCTAGTTCCCGTCCCATAACTTTGACCTCCAGTGCAGTTCCCACTATTTTAGACCACCTGACTGATTTTAAAAATTCTTTAAATATGAACATTAAATATATATCATGGGGTCATAGGCACAATAAATTACCAAATGTGCTAAACCAAAGAGACTATTAATTTTACATTGCAGTGCCCCATCAACAAATATCTCATCTCTACCAAGTTGGTTTTCGGTAAAACAATAAATACAACAGTAAAACTCTTACCTGCTCATTTTCTCCCTTTGGTTCATGTAAAAAATGTTGTTTTAGAGACTTCAGTAGTTTATCAGCCTGTAGAAGTAAGAGAGAAGAAACAAACGGTGTTCATAGGGATGTTGTGCATAGGTCTTATAGTGTGCTGCTTTAAACATGGTGCAAACCCTTTGAGATCCTAGCCATTTAAGTAAAAAATATAGAGGAAAAGTTCAGTAGTAATGTAAAAATGATCCTAAATCTACCTTGTAGCAAACAAAAAAATACAGCAAGCATACACAAGTGGCAACTTTCCATCTTAGTGCACCAGAGAATAAAGTGATACACTAACAGAGAAAACAGATTGGTCATCTCCACAGCTCTCATCTACAATGCAATCTCAGACACCGTCTTACACCATTCTAATTATGAGCTCAGTTTGTCTCTATGATCACAAGCCAGATTATTTGTTACGTACAAAGATTGCTATATTGTTTATTTGATTTATTAATTCTTATAGCACACATCCTGAAGGGCATCTCATCAATGTATTGGAGCATACGGGCTAAAATGGAGTGATCTAAGAGTCCGAGTTCGTACAGTCAGGAAGTGATTTGAAAATAAATTAGTGCCAGTTTTTTAAAAACACATTACCCACAGTTCATAATGCTTTAGTGACAACGTACTTTTCTTTTTTACTTGAGGTCGTTTTTAATACATAAAGACCAACATACATTCCCATTTCATTTGTGTCCCTTGTCTGCCCAACTGTAGAGAGCTGTGCATCCGGCCTCTGTCATAATGGAATGCAGAGGATGCAAGTTTGTGTGAGGAGAGTCCCTTCGGAGGAGATGGAGGCTGAGCATGGGCGCTATCCTGCTCTCAGCGGGCTATTTTGAATGTTCATAATTATAGCAATAAATCAAACTTAACCCATGTCCCTAAAATGTCTGCATGTGGCACATCTCCAGAGAGTATGTTTTGTTCCATCTGAAGCATAGTTTGTTGAGTGACCGATCTCCCCAACCTTGGTAAGTGCAACAGAATTAAGGATTGCAGTAAAGTAGCAGTCAGGTTAAAGAAGCATGTCTTTGCAGTTTGACCCCTTACATAAAGATAAACCCCTTCCCAATAAAACCCATTACCTCATTTTATGTAAGTTTGGAAAAGCCACTAATTAGGGAGGAAAAAGTAACTTGCCTGTAACCCTAGTTCTCTGTCAAGTCTGTTCTCTGAATGCATAAAAAGTAGAATAAAAACCAGAATAACGCCGCTCAAGTGCCGGGACCCCGTAACATCATTTTGGTAAATATTTCTACATAGAAAAAAAACATGCCCAAGAGGCAAGATCTTCTACCTTTTCAACATTTCGGTTTTGTAAAAGACAAATCCTATTAGCCCCAGTAAAGTTTGGTGCATTTGTCTGAATGTTGCGCAAGGAAGCCAAACCTACCAAGAATCCGTTCTGGAGTCAGTCAGTGCCCAAATTTGTGCATCAATGTACAGGTTGCCACATTGAATCCTAACATTGCCTATTACAGCAGCAGCTGCTGTTTTCCCACTAGTAGACTGTTTTACGATTAACCCAGAAGGAGTAAGTTAGCGGTTTGGTAACATGGAATTATATAGGAGAATTTCCACTTAGCAATGGCCTGCTTAGATGAAGCCACCCCAGTACTGTAAGCTCCATAATTTAAAGTAGTCATTTTTCTTTAACAGCTTTAGTTTTGTTCAGGTGTCATTTTAGGGCCCTATCTTCTAGACAGAGTATGGATTGATCTTTCTGCCCGAGATGTATGCTGCAGCAAGAAAGTTAAGTGAGGCTGTCCGATTGACATAAAAATAGGAGATCACTTTGGACACAAAAGGAGGACGAGTTCACAATGAAAATGATGCCTTTTCCCCCAACAGTATCCCAGCAAAAGAAAGAGAATTACAATTCATATCCCCAGCTGGGTTAGTGAACATTAAGAAACTTGTCTTCAACATCAGTGAATAACTGTTGAGATTCCATAAGGATTGGAAAGCTGCAAAACTAATTGGGTGGATAGGAATCAGTTACAGAGGCTGTTTGACATCAAGTTAAATGAAGGATCACTTGACAGAAGGTAGTTTACCCCGATATACACCAACTGATGCTGCTCCTCTGTCTGCGGCTGAAGCTGGGCTGTTGAATCCGGTGAGCAAAACATACCCGGTCAAGACGAATTGTATGAACATTTTAAATGGTTAGCAACAAAGGATATTCCCCAGTTGATTATTTAGAAAGATTAAAGGAGAGGTACTCCGATATGGACCACAATATACAGCAACATTAAACAGCTATGGAGGCTGCCTTTGTAGAGAGACAGTTGCTGAAAGTCACTGGGTTTAACGGAGTTGTTTTATTCCGGATAAAGATTGTGTGGTAGCATAAGAAAATACGCAAACCAATGTCTTTACAAATGAAATAACTTCAAAAGATGATCAAAGGGAAGGCAAAGGATGTGGTGGACAGAGGGATGGTAAAGGGGCCCAGTTAGCGGTACAGAGACCTGAGCAACATTTCCAGCACCAACAAAATGACTTGTTGCTCTCTACTAATGAAGGAATTAATCCAGAAACATGTCAAGCTATACAACTAAGACTGCACCAACAACAGCTAATAATTAAAGATTACTACTGATGTAAGTGCTATCTTGCACTGCATTTGGCATGAAGCATTGGGGCACCCTCCTCCTGTATGAAAAGACTGGGAGATGTAACCCTTGAGGAAGTCTCATGCTTTAGCAGTTGCTAATTGGGACATCCCAAACATGATTGTCCCAATTAAGTCTCTAACGCTGCTGCCCAGGTTGTAGTTCTTGCATTCTCCCAAATAACGCAATTTGAATAACGCAATTTGAATAACCAGATCATCACGACAACCCGAGAGGCCCAAACTGCGACATGAGTACCTTGATTGCAGTTCACCAAAATAGCCCTTATGTTAAATGTTTGATAAAAAAGTAAGCCAATCTCATGTCTTATTGATACTGGGGCAATTCGGTCAACTCTGAAAACCTCTAAATTTCCATCCCTGCCTCTCGGTGGCTGTTTCATTGAAACGGTTGACAATTCCAATGCTAGCGTTTAACAGCACTTTACTGATCCTGTTGCTATGGTTTACGACCTATAACTAAATCAACATGCATTTTTGATGAGTACAACTTCACATGCAAACCTGCACAGAAAAACGAAAATAAATTGCCTCATTTTTTTATCTGAATAAGTGAACGATTTCAAATTATTCAGTTAAAACTATGGTTACACCCAAGAAAATTCCTCACAAGCCAAAGCAGCAATTCAGCCAGTCATCGCAGCTCTAATAAAGCAAGGAGCCCTAGTTCCCACCTAATTAAAAGACAGGTTAGAGGATGGTTACACATTTGGCATAGCTTTGCCCAAGACCAATAAGAATGTAATACCTAGCTTGACGTGGCACCCAAGCCTACTACCATTCTATCATGTGTATTGTATTTTTCTCCATCCCTACTCAAAAATAAAGACAGCTCCAATTCAGTGGGGGAAGATGGGGAATCAGCTGACACAGCAGAGGTTCACAGAAGGGTTTATAGAATCCCTGCCAATCTTTAACGGAGTCCTCAAAAAGGACCTCAACAAACTAATGGAGCAGCATCATTTCGATTCCACCCAAAGATACTGTGGGATAAAGGAAAATGGAGGATCGTATATTTAAAGTATTACACGTGAAAACTAATGAGATTTGTAAATGGTGTGCCTAGAAATGTGACTAACAGTAATCCCTGCAATACTTAGAAGCGTTGCTTTCTCCTAAAATATTAATTTATAACCGGTCTCATTGTGAAGCTGATGATATGAGATGTATGTGTACACTAACGTTTAAACAGTTATACATGTACCAAGAGATTACACTCATTGGCGTACTTTTAAATGATATCTTTTACTTAATTTGCAATGTATTCATTCATTAAGAAACTGCATTTGCTGTGTTTCGTAATGTGCACATATTTGTAACCCTGTGCACAATTAAGTTGACAAGATTTGCAGCCTCAAGTATAGTTTCAGTGCAAGATCATGTTGAAGTCTGACACTTGATTCATACTTAACCTTCAATGTATAATGTGCTTGCTTCCATTTTTTTGTTTCTACTTCAGGTGTGGACAAAGTTTCATTATTTAGTAAAGGAGTGTTTGTGCTTTAGTGAGATAGCGAGGTATGTGAAGACTGATTTTGGCAAGGAGAAACGTAGTAACGAGCAAGGAGGCGAGTTCCCATGGAGGAGAAGAATGGCCGAATTAAGTAGCAACTAATCGATGGTGGGAAGGTGGTGCTCGTAGCCAATTTGTGCCTGAATCGTAGAACGTTACTGGAGCGGATCACAGGATTTAACATGAATGCACTCATATCTTATGCTGTAAAGTAGTAATTGAGACATCTTAGGACTTCATGAGGTGTAGACCTCTTCTTCTGCTTTGTATGGCTTCATGCTACATGACCCTTGATTAGAGTTTCTTCTACTGAAGACTGACAGCTGACACCTTTATATTTTTTCATTCTGACTAATCCCTCTTAGCTTAGGGTTGTCCCTTTTAAGGGAGTGTAGGGAGAGATAGTGTGCTCCTGCTTACTTTTGATCAACTGATGCAATTTAACGTTCAATTTGTTTTCCCGATTAGTTGCATCATCATAACCAAATTAGTTGTAAGCGTTTTGTTATACAAGGTAAATCTCTTCAGGAGATTTGGACTCCTTCTTTTTGTCCTATATTTCTATACTGTAATGCGGAGATGGATTTTTATAAATCTATTTCAGAATTTATAGTTAAACCTCACTAATACCAATGTTAGTTGTAGAATAGTTATTGTGGAACCAAATTGGTTATACTGTATTGAGACTTCAACTGTGATCGTTTCTCCCGCTTACCTGTCAAGCAACTAAAAAGACCTGGTTAAGTAGGGATGTTTAGGTGAGCTTGAGATTTCTCACAAGTTTCACACAAAAGCGCCACTCTTTTTCAATATGTGGATGATTTGTTACTCCCTTCTGCCACTCAAGAACACTGCAAATGCAGTCTCAACCCCATAGAAGCAGCTTTTCCACCTTGTTTGACGTCTGTAGCTGCCTTTCTGGTAGAAGCTTCTAAAAGCATTGTTTTAGGTTCCACTCGAATTGTAGAGGTACCCTATTCTGTAGCTGCTGTATTGCTCACTACACAAACTCGACATTTGTCTACTGCCCAGTTGTCCCAATATGAGATGTTACTCTATGCTTCTCACATTAATTAAATGTGTTATCCAACTCTGAATCCAAGGTCTCGGGTGCCCATTACCCAAGAAGAACCACATGAATATAAGTAACTGAGCAGCTGACCAAACCCATAATTGCTTTCTCTGACATCCCCATACTCGATGCTGAACCTGTATTCTTTGGATAACTCATGTCTCAGACATGAAGTCTGAAATCTTGCTGTGGGCTTTCATGTATGCAGACATACAATTCGGACCCTCTGTCCCCAAGGGACCCAACTAATTACTTTTTCATGTTTCTATATTTTAGTACCCCATAAAAATGTCACTGTGTTCAATTCGAAAAACATGCTGGTGGCTCATGGTTATAGGCTACTTTGGCTACAAATGGGTTTCCTCACTTAAGCGAGAAACCACTCAAATGCATCCCCCTCAATGTGTGCTTCCTACACAAGCGCGCCATAGAAATCTTGGACCTCCTCAACACCCACGTGTCAGACGTAGCCTTCCTCACAGAAACCTGGACCAACGCCAACTCAGCACCTATCCACAGGCCCGAGCGACACTAGGACCCTCATGGAACATCTCCACTTCTAGATTCAGCCCAACCCTAAAATGACTCTCCCCAGAACCCTCATCTACAGGCCGACTGGCCCACGCGCTCCCTTCACTGACACCATCGACTATCTAATCGCACCCCACGCCCTCGCCTCCACAGACTACCTCTTACTCTGAGACCTAAATCTCCCCCTGGATGACTACGATGACCCCAACACCACCACCACCCCCCTAGAGACAATCGTCAACATAGGACTGAAGTAACTGGTCACCACCCCTATCCACACGGCAGGACACACACTCAACCTGGTCTTCGCAGAAGGAAACAGCGTCTTCCACAGCCACACCATTGAACTCCTCTGGACAGACCACCACTGCATCCACTTCTACTTCAGAAAACCCACCATACACAAGCACGCCCACCGCCTCCCCCGTAGAAGTTGGAATAAAGTCACCGAAGACCAGCTCACCTCCGCCCTAATCAGCACCCTACCACAGACTATGCCAGACGCTAACACCGCAGCACGCAACCTCCACCACTGAATCACGAACTGCACCGACACGCTTGCCCCCCATCAAGAAAGCCACAAGAAGACGCATCAAGAAAGCAAGTTGGTTCACCCCTACACTCCAAGAATCTGCTGATGACTCGAAAGGAAATGGAGGAACAACAAAACACCAGGAACATGCAAAGCCTACAGAGCAGCCACCACAGCTCCCTACCAAATCATCAAATCCCCAAAGAAGAAATTACTCCAAGACAGTATCCTCATCAACGCCCACAGCACCAAAGAACTCTTCTCCATCATCAAGGAATCTGTCAAACCCTGCAGTGAAATAACAGACGTCCCACCCTCCTAAGACCTCTGCAACAGACTAAGCACCTTTTTTCACCTCAAGATTAAGATGTCCTATGACAACTAAGACCTCTGCACCACTCCCAGCTACGCCACCCAACAGACCCTGCTCACGACAGAAGACACCTTTAAGACCATTAAGAGCATCCACTCTGGAGCACCCTCAGACCCCAGCCCACCCCACCCCACATCTGCCCAAGATCCACCACGGCCATCAGAACTACACTGGACGCTCAACTGCCCCCTCGCAACTGACACATTCCCAGACAATTGGAAACACACCGAAGTCAACCCCTACCGGAAGAAACTATCCGGAGACACGACAGACCTCAAGAACTTCAGGCGCATGTCCCTGCTTTCATTCGCAGCCAAGGTCATCCAAAAAGCAGTCAACAGCCAGCTAGCAAACTTCATTGAAGCCAACAACATCCCGGACATCTCCCAATCCGGATTCCGCAGCAACCAAAGCACTGAGACCGCCCTACTAGCCGCCACAGATGACAACCGCTCCCTCCTCGACCAGGGCCAAACTGCACCCCGCGTCCTCCTGGACCACTCAGCTGCCTTCAACACCATTTCCCACCACACATGAGCCACCAGACTCCACAACGCCAGCATCCGCTGAAAGGCTTTTAACTGGATATGCTCATTTCTCATAGGCAGAACTCCGCGAGTCAGACTCCTGCCCTACCTCTCGGAACCTACCGAGACCAGATAAGGAGGGGCCCAGGGATCCTCCCTCAGCTCCACCCTCTTAAACATCTACATGGGCCCCCCCTCACAACCATCGTCAGAAACCACTAGCTCAACAGTCTCCTACGTCAACAACTACACCTAGCTCATTCTCTTCCTCACCAAAGAACCACAGATCACCAGACACAACTTCCAAGATGGGATGAAAGCGGTCGCCACCTGGATGAAGAAGAGCTCCCTGAAGCTCAACTCAGAGAAAACAGAAGTCCTCATTCTCCACATGGAACAACACCTGCTGCCCCCTCCCCCCCCCTCGGAAACCCCCTATCCCGATGACCCTGCACAAAACATCAGCATAATACTAGGCTCATTGCTCACAATGACCCGCACGATCAACACAATATCTTCGGCCTGCTTCAATACCCTCCACATACTCCGAAAAATGGTGAGATGGATCCCAACCGAATCCAGAAAAACAGCCACGCATGCCCTCATCAGTAGCAGACTGGACTACATCAACGCTCTCTATGCCGGAATCAAAAAGAAACTACTTCACAAACTCCATACCAACCAGAACGGCACAGCCAGACTGATCCTAGACATCCCCCGTCACAATCACATCACCAAACACACCTGCGATCTCCACTGGCTTCCCATCCGAAGAAGAAAAGCCTTCAAGCTCCTCACTCACGCATACAATGCCCTTCACAACATCGGACCATTACAATCTTGTAATTGTAATTTTTGTGGAACCCATGTAAAGCGCTCCGATACCTCCGGGTCTAGCCAGCGCTATATAAAACTCTTGAATAATAATAATAATACCTAAACAACTGCCTCTCATTCCACGCACCCAAGAGACACCTCTGATCAGCTGACCTCTCTGGCCACCATCCCACGCATTTATAAGACCAGAATGGGTTAAAAGTCCTTCTTGTACCTTGCAGCAAAGTCCTGGACCGGCAACCTGCCCCCACCTCCGGCAAGTCCCTAAACTGCTCCAGTTCACGAAGGACTTCAAGGTCTGGCTCTCCGGATGACCCAAGCAGTCAATGGAGCCGATCCCCCACCTTCATCAACCCCCGTCCCCCGCCTCCCCCGCCAGCGCCAGCGCGTGTGAGAAGCTGTGCTTTACCAACCCGGATTGATTGATTGCACCTATTAAAAGTGTGTCATTTGTTAAACATTAGCTGGATGCTCTCAGGCTGCCTTAAAAAACTGCAGTTGTTAAGTGTGTAGACCGCTAATGAAGTTTCCCAGGGTAATGCTTTTGTTGATGAAACAGCAAAGAAAGCTACACAATCTCAAAGTCATGAAATTGCCATGCATCTTGAGAGAACTTAGGATTTCACTGTACGCTAATAGAGTGCCAAAAAAAAAAGCTGCATAGGAACTTCAAATCCTGCTTTGGGGTCCCGTTAATGAGTTCCAGTGATCAGGAGATACACGCTCTCTTTTATAGTGCAGGAAGTTTGTAAGGCTCCCTCAACAAGAGTACCCCCAGCCACTAATGGCTTGATACACAGTCTTCAGGACTCTGGTCACGAACCATTCCTTTAAAGAAAACCAAGCTGAGTCCATATGAAGTATTCATGGGTCACCTCATGTTACTACCTTCAAACACTCCACTCTCTCCTAATAACCTAGAATTGCCTCATTAGGATGATATGTTCTGAAGTAAGTTGATTCGCTGTCTCTCCAGTTCCTGTTCTTAGGTTCATGAAGCACTTTAGTTGGACTCATTGAAGCCGGTTGCGACCTCCAGGCTGGTGAATGGGTCCATGTGCAGGTCCACTAACAAAGTCAGTCCTGGAGCCCCAGTGGAAGAGACTCCCATCTGATACTCTGGACTACTAATACTGCTGTTAACGTGCTGGAGTTCCTACTGGAATCCCTCCAACCAGTGAAAGAGGAGAGTCACTTTAAGAGTAGAGCAACACATTCAAACTCCAGCCCTACTGCTACATCTCCTGCCACCATCCTGTCCAGTACGTCCTGGCCAGCGGATCTTCAGAGCCAGTGTGCTACAGAGGTTTCAAGGGGGTGTATATGCCTGTGCAGCCCTTCCTTCTCACCACTACCACCTTCACAGGACGCTGCAATGTATCTGGCCTGTCATGTTAATCATTAACCCTGTTGACTCTGATATAATATGGTATTAATTTAAAGAAAAGTGTGACTGGCACCCTGAAGCAAACCATGCTGTGCCCACATGAGAAGTCTACGTTCCATCTATCAGGGAAATACTTTCCTGCACCAGATTGAACAAAACTGCCCAGTCCTGAACCTTTCTTCTTGCTGGATTTGTACTTACCTGCCAAACGAGGTATGCCCCACATGGCTGTGCTTTTGACTGAAAGGAGGAATGCACTCAAAAACCCATGGGTTCTTCCCTCAGGAATATGACAATGTTCCTGTCGCACTAACATTGATCAAAGCAGATTTCTGTTATCATCGGTGCAATACTCCTGAACCCTTTATCTCGCTTACTCCGTTCAAGATCTGTACCGTGGGTATCACACTGAAATATCTTCTTGGGTGCGAGTAAGTATCTTTCAGACGTCACTTCCTTGTCCAACTAAGATGCATCGATTTTTGCTCATTTCGAAATATCTGTTGGTATACTCTATGCCCTGACAAAAAAACTGGAGAGGCAACCCAGAACCTACTACTGATAGCCCCACCTACATTGTCCCTGCCACACCAGCAACAAACTTTTTCACTTGATACGGCTGTTCTGCAACAACTTCCTACCACTTTTTCCTTCTATTTTCGGAGTACCGAACTGCACAAATCATTTTGAAATTCAGACAGTAGATAAGATCTTATACGAGATTGTGAATTGTGTTGCTAGCTCGTTAAGGGGCTTATTTCTGATCAGATGCAAACATAGAAAACCGTCATACAGCAGAAAGGAATGGTTCTAGATTTTGTTCTGGATACACAGGGAGGGCGTGTGCTGTTGTGGGGACTGAGTGCAACACTTTTAATCTCAATTTTACCCTTAGTATCCAGAAACATAGAGCACAGCAGATTCAGGGTTCAAGACCTATAACACCAACATGGTTAAGTTTAGAAGGGGGGAGCATATGGTCCTGGTTGAAAATGTTTTGGAGCATGGTGTATGGAGATTTTTGAGACCATACTGGGTGTTTGTATTATTTTCATTCTCATTCAATTACTCGTAGGTATTTACATGTGTGCTATTCATCTTCCCACCCTTAATAAAGGTTTGCCCCTTACTTCCAGTGTCCATCCACGGAGGTTAAGTTAGCACAGGTAGTGCCTTTGATGTGGGTTCCAATATCCTGATTACAGCTTAGCTACTGAACACAATAGATTAATAACATTAGATCTGTTGTAGATGTTGCACTGATTAGAACAAAAGGGTGGAATAGTGGATTTGCACTGAAACCCCTTTAAAAATCTTAAAAGTTTATGTCATTTTGGTTATAATGCACTCCTACAGTATCTTGGGGTGGAATAAGACACAGCATTGTTGAACCTTCAACATCTGACAGACTCCGCCCTCTTTTGCAAGTAGAATGTCTAAAGCAAGCCGATTCTGCAAAACCCTAGACCTAATATCAACCATTTCAGTATTTACAAGCAACAGAGCTCCAGCAGTACTAGTGGATGACATATCCACTGAAGATAATAGTTTTCTAATCTTGATATTGTTCAATATGACATCTACATTTGGTATTATAGAAGCCAAAAATATTTCCCACAATCTCTCCAGCAGTAGCGCTGCATTTAGACAAAGATTTTTCATCCCAAAAAGGATGATCAAAATGTTCTACATGATAAATCTTTGGAAACAATCTGGCACAAGCATCAAGGTATGTTTTTGCGAATCCTTAATTGCAATAATTAAGGACTGGCAATTAAGGACTCGCAAAAGCCTATGCATGTAGGAATCGCTGTAAAAAATAGTGATTCCTACACAATCCTTATTTGCGAGTCGCAAATAAGGAATGGCTTCCCATTCATTCCTATGTGCCTACAAGGCCCATAGGAATGAAGTACTAATAGGTCCTCGCAAATTGCGCATGCAATTTCAGGGTGCAAGGTGGTCAAAAGGACACCCTGTTGCACCCCTGAAAATTCATCTGTGCACATATGTTGCACACACACATGCCCTAAGGGCATTTGTGTGCGCAACATGAAACTTCGAAAAATGCACAAACGTGCATTTTTTATAAGGTTTTTGCAAATTACAATGAAGTTCAACTTCAAGGTAATTTGCACCCCCTATTAACGAAATCGCTATTCTTTTTACTTTATTGCAATCGCAATTTTAAAAAACGCAAATAATTGCAATTTCTTAAATTGCGAGGGGCAAGTTGTTTCATGCATTGCAAAAGCTAATTTTTCGATCGCAAACGGACGATTTTTGCAAATCGCACCGTTTGCAATTGCAAAAAGCTTTGATGCATGTGCCTGAATACTCCTATATATCATGTGCCATGCTATTTATTTGGCAATTGAAAATAGCCATACTTCCCACAACTTAAATAAACCCCAGAACTCACAGGATCACCACCATCTAAAAACAAATGCTAAGTTCCTCGAAATTCAACGTTATGGTCATATTCACTCTTCCCTACAAAGGTAGTATCATATTCATACTGGTCATTTTGTATAAACAGCTCCAGTGTTCCCTGCTGTCTGGGGATCTTGCTCTTCTTGAGACCAAATGGGAAAGGGAGTCATTACCCTGAGGTTGACTAAACCTTCATGCTGCTCTTGACTTGCCGTATTAAGACAACACTTGGGCTTCCAGTGCCCTAACTTATTACAATAGTGACATGGATCAGACTTCTTTAAAGTGGAAACAACAATTTCAGTCTTGGGATCTATAGGAGCGCCTCTTCCCTGCCAGTGAAATCCCCCACCTTGTTGCACTGAAGAACTTGACAGGTAAACTCACTGCATAGGGACAGTATTCCCTACATAAGGCTGATTTTTAACCTCTTCTTTGAGCAGCCTTCATCTGCAGCATCATCAACTTTCTTTCAACTTCTTGTGTTTCATCTCATCACAATATTTAGCATAATGTAGAAATTTGTCAACTTATGTATTCTACCAGCAAAACAAATATTGTTGGATCATACCAATTTCAGGTCTCAACCCAGTCACAAATCTGGACACAAACGGTCTTGTATCCTTGGGTTCCTGGGTGTCCATCCCACTGTACAGTTTGAAAGCTTGCAACAATCTTTCGTAAAAAGCATTAATCATCTCCTTAGGTTCTTGGGTCATCCTGCCAATCTTTACCCAATGAATATCATGTGGGGGTACCTTAGTCTTCAGCCAAGTAATCACCGGATCATATTTCTTCATCACTATATGTGACTGACCATGTATCACTGCATCTCTCCTATACGCTCCATTCAGGGCATTCTGTAGCTATTTTACATGTGGATCACAAATCACTAGGTACTACAATCTCAAACAGCGTAGTCAAATCAATCAATACACCTTCACGATTTTTTACAAATCGATTGACCGGTTTGTACCACTCTACAGGCTTCTCTCTCAACCTCAGGAAATCATTAATAAATGCTGCAAAATCGCCTCTGCTCCAAGCTACCTGCACAAAACCTCCACTTGGTACCGCTCCCAAAGGGAAGCCTTGACACTCGTTCCCCTTTGAGAGGTGGTTCTCCCATTCTTATGGAACCCCTTCTTTTTGCCCATCTCTCTGACCATTTGTCCAATGTACTCCTAATCTGAATGCTCGAAATGAATTCTCAGATTGGAGTCTTCAAACCTGGAATTCAAACCTGGAATTCTCGGGTTCTCTATGTCCATGTCGCTGAATGCAAGTCGGTGGTTCTTCTGTAAAACCTTGGTCTGTTATATGTTAATCTCATACCTTTGAGTCAATTCAGATCATTTCTCATGTGCCAGTCTATCTGCTATCTGTACTCATGAATAGCAATTCGCTTTGTTAACCACATCGATGCTAATGACGAGCTCAGCTCGTCATGAGGCACAGTGGAGCTGTGCCTATGACGAGCTGAGCTCGTCATGTATAATGGGAATGAAGACCCTTCAGCACAGCAGGGGAATTGCTGTAGCATCGATGTGGTTAGGTATCTATTCAGTTACGCTCTAGTCACCCGCTAATGTCATTTAATTCAGTTTTTAATTTGCCCACATCCATCAAATCCACCTTTATAGCTGATTTTATAGTTTAGTGGCTTGTCTGTATTCCCACTCATTTAAAGTATTATTGTGCATCTTCAACCATTAATCTACATCTTGAACGTCAAAATTGTGCTGGCCCTCAGAAGTTCTTTTTGGTGTAGTACTCTCAAGGCGTTCTGTTGCGTACATTCGGAAGTGTTTCCTATACAGGCAATTCTATACTTGCAAATCCAGAAAAGGACCTTACAGGGCCAAATCCATTATGTAGTATTGCACATTGAGACTGTGTTTCTTTCTCCAATGTCCTCACTTCTGTAGGAACAGGCATTTTCGGACTTCAGTTCCTTACCGAACTAGGGTCACATATGGGGACTATAGGACCAATGGCAACCGGTACTGTAAGAGCGTCCGGAATCTTTGAAGCTGAATTAGAAGTACAATTTCCAGAAGAACCAAAACCACACACGCACATATTCCCTCCCAATACACAGTTTGCGTCATGCCTATGGTATGACCCCAACAACACCAGAGCTCGAAACTACCAGTGCTGAAGTACCTCCAGAGCTTCTAACAACACCGTCTCTCCCGCTTCCAGTGTGTAACTGAATATATGGGGTGGGTGTTCTGCTAACAGTCCATCCAAAAGGCTGTCACTTGTGTCACTGTTCTCAAGTCAATCTCCTGTATTGTTCTTTTCCCTTTTCTTGACGCACAGTGGTATGTCTCTGACTGATTCCCATGAATTATTAGCTTAACAAATATAGATCTGGGGGGGCGTGGCAAAGCCGAGCACGAAGATGGCCGCCTAATCTCTTGGCTCCGCACACCGAGCGGTTATCAGTTTAAAAATATCAGATCCGGAATCCCCGAATTACCACTGAACTGCCACTGAACTGCCACAAGCACTCTCTGGAAGGGTCAGGCTTCCGACTGCTGCCATTTGTGGTCCGTACGGGGCTGCTGAGGCTCAGCGCCGCATCCTGCGAGGCTGCACGGCTGCGGGCTGGTAGTCTTGAAGTCGACGATCTCCCTTGGAGCCTCTAAGGGAACAGGGGAACAAGTGAAAGTTTCCAAATTGTGATCGGCAGGCGGTCCAGAGACACTGCGCCTCCTGCGAGTCAGTGCGTGTACCGCTACAGACATGGTGCTGCGTCGATCAGAGGATTGGAGAGTCTGCCGCAGCGTCTGTGCAAAATCTACAGGGGTGCCTGTGTTGATCCCTGAAGCGGACACCGAGTGGAGCAAGGTGGGTCCCCTTCCCTGAATCAGCTGGAGGAGCGTTGCTCTCGATCTTCTGGAGGGCCTCGCGCAGCCCACTGATCTCTGCGCAGGTGCTCACTTGCGATCGAGGCCGGCGACATAGCTTCTAGCCCGCCCTACAAGCCCACGCCGATCAGGCTGTGGCAGTGGTTGGGCTGCTCATTTCGGCCTGCGGTCTCTTGAGTGGCTACAGCGTACGAGGGATCGCCATGGGAATTCCCGTGACTGCCCTGGGTAATTGAGCGGAGGCCTGGCGCACCTGCCCACCGCTACCGCAGCCCTACTGCCTGTCGACCGCAGTGGATTGGCCTGTGCTGGACTGACCCAGTCCCCTCCTGTTCTTTTCATGGTGTTTAAAGGCCGAATCATTTACCTTGGGCGATCTAGATACTGGAGTGCTTGTGTCCCAGGGCTGTGGGGTCACTGCAGAGCACCATTGAAGGTGCCAGTCCACCTCCTCGCTGACCGTTTGTAGCGCAGGGAGGCTACCGGAGACCTCATTTTCAGCGGTTACAACTTGTGCTCAGCGTTCGCTATTCGGGAGTTTGGTGTTGTCGTCCTGCTTCTCCTATGGTGGGGGGCCGTGGCTCATGGGCAGCCCTTCAGACCAAACTCTCGAAATTCGCCTGGGACGGGGTCCTGGCTTGAGCCCGAAAGGAGGGCACGCCATGTCCGAACATCCAGAGCCCGGCGGAAAGAAGAAAGACCCGACAAATCAGGACATCCTTGACGCCATCACCAACGTCCGTACGTCCTTGGAGTCGTGGATCGACACGTCTCCACTGAGGTGTCGCTCATGAGGGAGGATATGCGCACCATGAACTCCCGTCTAAAGGATGTCGAAATTAAGGTCAAAGATACGTCTGCGCTTCAAAAGAAGGTGGAGGACCTACAAACGCACAGCGCAAAAGTGGAGGCTCATCTGGACGATTATGAAGGGAGCTCCAGGCGCAACAATTTCCATATAATTGGAGTGCTTTTTCGTGGAGGACTTGATAACCAACCATCTCAAGCCACGCGAGGCTCTCCGACTTTTTCCTCAGTTGAACAGGCGCACCGTGTGCCTAGGGGACACCCGAGGCCAGGAGCCCCCCCCCCCCCGACTTGTTCGTAAACAGAGACATGTTGGCTGTTCTGATTAGTATTTGGGACATAATTTGATTCCTTGGGGATGTGTGCCTGGCTCGGCCTCACGGTCCCGGAAGTTCTTGGAAGGGTGGGCGACAGGCACTCTGCTAGTTTGGGGGGCGGGAGGTTGTGTTACTGCCGAGCAGGGAGGCAGGGTGTGGGGTGGGTGGGGTGGGGACAGTTTAGGGTTGTTCTCTTTAGCGTTTTTTGTTTCAGATATGTTATTTGTTTTTGTTTCCTTTCACACCGGTACACAACATTATTTTCCTCTCCACTCTCCATTCACTTGCCATGGACATAGGCGGCCTCCACCTGGGGCGCTCACTCACATGCTTGGCTCTCCGTCATTACTGGACTCCCACTAGATGGAAATGGCGACGCGTGGTCTTACGCTTAACCTGTCCACCTGGAATGTTAGTGGGTTGGGAGACAAAATTAAGAGGGGCATTGTGTTGCAATATGCTAATTGCGACGAGTTTAACCTTCTGTTGTTGCAGGAGACACCCGATTGGCAACTCCTGTGGCGTCCTAAATAGGAAGGGGACAAAATGGTGGCCTACTCTGGTTTCACCTCTGGCTCCAGGGGTTGGGGATTTTATTCCGGAAGGGTTGTCCCTACATTATCCACAACTCCTGGGCTGATCCTCAGGGCAGATACGCTACGGTTTCGGGGACTTGGGAAGGTAGTGTTTTGGTAACGTCGTCTCCGTCTACGCCCCCCTGACTGCAACGCCAGACACTACGTGACTTAGGGCCTCTGTTGCTTGACCTCCCAGTCAGGGCATTGGTATTGGTATTGGTGGTGGTGGTGGTGGAGGTAGAGGGGGGCGGCGACTTCAATCTCGTGATGGATGGCTTTCTAGATTGCCTTCCGCCTCGGGGGGACTCTTCAAGGGGATCACAATTGTCCGAGTTCGGGAATGCTTTGGGGGTCGTGGATATCTGGCGATATTCAACCCATCATATACCAGTTTTATGTTCCAGTCCGGGGTGCATGGTAGTCAATCCAGAATAGACTATTGATACACTCCCGCTCAGGATGTCCGGTTTTTCACAAGGTCCGGTTGCCTTGCCCGCAGTATCTCCGATCACTCCCCCGTCCTGACCACTCTAGGCTTTTTGCACTGGGGGGCGCCCCTGCTCCATTTCTGTACATCCGTGGGCACTGAAAATTCCGCACATTAGAGACGCTCTACGCAAAGAGACTGAATATTATTTTGCGTAAAATGTTGGCTCAGTTGACTCTGCGACAACACTATGGGGGGCCTTCAGCGTGGTCAGTCATGGTGGGACACAGGACTGAGCGTGCTAAGAGTGTCCGTACTGTAGGCTGAGGTCTCGAGTTTGGAGGAGCCGGTCGCCCGTGATCCTTACATTGCCTCACGCCACACCCTTGCACCCAAGCGGCAGCATTATCGGACACCCTTGCACCAAAGCGTCAGGATTATCGGCAGCTTCTTTTTGAGGATGGGGCTGCGCGTCTACTGGCCTCCCGACACAGGATCTACGAGCAGGGGGAACGGACGGGCAAGCTTTGGCTTGGCTTGAATGCCGGGAACAGGCTGCTAGATGGGTCAGCGCAATAGCAAATTAGGAGGGTACTCTAATCACTGACCCCCAGCACATTGTTGACATATTCGCTAGCTACTATGAAGGGGTATACACCAGTCCTCCAGACCTACTAGTTACGCTCGATATCCCTACTATTTCGCAGGAAAACAGGGAGACCTTAGAGGCAGACATCACCGTGACGGAAGTTCAAAAGGCCATACAATAGGTCTGCTCCGGGAAGGCTATTGGCACAAACGAGCTGTCCATTGAGCTATTCAAGCCTATGTCAACATTGTTAGCTCCCCGTCTAATTAACATACACTGAATGTTTTGATTCCGACGTTCTATCTGTAGAGATCCGCACTGCCGCCATAGTGGTCATTCATAAGCCAAAAAAACCCATTGAGGGCTGCAAATCGTATCGCCCTATATCCCTTCTGGCTGTTGAGGCTAAAATTCTCGCTTACCTTGTTGCAAATCGTCTACTCCACTTTATCGCTGATCTGGTCCATCCGGGTTCATGCCGGGGAGAAATACGGCCCGTAACTTACGTTGAGTACATCGGGTCCTTGGCAGGCTTCCCACCATAGAGGAAGACGCAATTCTCTTGTTGTTGGATGCCTCGATGGCTTTTGACACCAATGAGTGGGATTTACTTTTTCGTCGTCTTGGCCTGTCTGGGGCCCAAATTTATTCGGTGGATTCGGCTATTGTACACTCAACCTACGGCCCACGGCGTCGTTAATAATCATCGGTCCGCCACTTTTTCGCTTCATCAGGGCACGAGGCAAGGTTGCCCCTTGTCGCCATTGCTTTTTGCCCTCGTCTTGGAGCCGCTTGAGGTATGGGTCAGGGGTGATTCGGGAATACGGGGACTTAAGTGGACGGCCTATCACGAGGACCGTATTTCCTTGTATGCCGATGATATCCTCTTATACCTGGCCTCACCTGTGCGGTCGCTGCGGCGGGTGCTCCACATTTTTGGCGCCCACTCTGGCTATCAGATCAATTGGTCCAAGTCCCAGATGTACGAGCTGTGGGGTTTGCCCTGGCGACTCTGGGCTTTCCTATCCCGGTGGCACCTCGGGGTTTTCGGTATTTGGGCATTTTCGTCACTCCTGGCCCTGATACCTTTTTCTAACACAATCTACTTGGACCTCTCCAGCGTTTCAAATCAGACCCTGTGCACTGGAGCTCTCTCCCTCTCACTTTTCTCGGACGCGCATCCCTCTTCAAAATGTTAGCACTCCCGCGATTTCTCTATGCATTATAAAATACCCCTATATGGATCCCGGATTCTTACTTTTCCCAGATTGATGGTTTATTGCAGGGGCTGCTATGGGAGGGCCGTATGCTGCGCATCGCCATAAACAAACTTACCACGGGTTTGTACGACGGGGGCATTGCTTTACCAGATCTCAGACTATTACCAGGCGTTACCTGGCTTTTGGGACGGGGTTGCTACAACAGGGCACTTTACACCAACCCCGTCACCTTACTCTCACAGGCCCTACGGCACGCACGGTCGAGATTTGGCATGAAGTCACCAGACAATTGGGGTGGCACGGGCGCCTGACGGAGGCAACCCACCTGTGGAAGCCCGATGTTTTAGATCATCTGAGCGCCTGTCTAGGGTTCGACAAATGGGATTTAATAGGAATCTCCACGGTCAGAGACATATGGGTTAATGGAAGGCTAAAATAATTCCCGGAACTTCAAGCTAAATATCATCTGGCTCCGTCAGAGACCTTCAGGTACTTACAGATTAATCATGCGGTGTCCTCAGCCCTACCTAGAGACGGTCCTCTCCCTGACTCGTCCCCTCTGGAGGACCGCCTGTTGTTGGATCCCATGGATCGTAAAGCCATCTCACTCACCTACAAGAAGCTGGTTAACAATCGGCCCGACCCGATGTTGAAACTTGGGGTGGGAGAGAGACTTGGGAGAAATGGAAGAGGACATGTGGCGGGACGCTTTAGCTTCACCCCGGGAAATAGCCATTCCTATGCGCCTACGACTGCTCTAGCTCAAGATCCTCGACCAAGCATATTTCGATGCCAGACTCCTGTTCCAGCTAGGTAGGCGCCCGACCCACTTTGCCTTCGACACTGCATTCAAAAGGGTACCTTTTTTTCACACTCTCTGGGACTGCCCACACATTCAGGACTACTGGGCGAGAATTGCCCGCCAACTTGAGAGGGCGGGAGGTAAATCCATTGGGCTGTCTCCCCACCTATGCTTACGTAACATTTGGGGGCATCAGGCTTCGCACAGACTGAACAGACTTGGGCCTCTATGGGCTTCGTTATAGCAAAGCGAAACATTGCCAGACACTGGGGGGGTGGCAACAGTCCCACTCATGGTGGACTGGGCAAAGGACATGGATACAGGCATGGTGGCTGAAAAGGCAGTATTTAAAAAGGTAGAGGTTGCCCCAAAAAATTGACCCAGAGTGGGAGAAACGGGACATATACAGAGTGTTACAAATTGAAAAATTCTGAAACCTGCACACCTAAGTTAATCACACTGTTCAAAGTAACTTACATCAATCAATCACAATTTTTTCAATGGTGCAGATACAGAGGGGACATCTGCATCTCCCAAACGGTGGAACTCCGGAGGGACAGACGGACGATGATGATGGCCCAGTTGACGGCGGAGGTATTGGCTTCTCCCCCTTAGGGGTGACATTCTAGACCTCTCAATCCCCCGCTCCCAGTTGCAATCTATTCTCACCTACTGTAGTATTTGATCTTTCCTCACTGTCTAGCATTGTATTAGGAGTACTTATTGGCGGGGACCCCCGTTCTACCATGGGGTGAATGGCAGGCACTACGTCAAATGTATGCATGTACTGGAGTTTTTTTTTATGTGACTAATCTGTATGTACTGGTCTCCGGTTTGGGTGAAAATACAATAAAAAGTTTAATAGAAAATAAATAAAATAAAAAGAAGAGCGAGCTATTAGAATTGTTTAAATGTTTGACATAGAAATGTAAGTATCATTGTTTGGAAAACATCTATGTAGGCATTTTTTTCCACGTACCACCAGCGAATTCTCTACTCTATGACGATTCATAAGATCACTGGATAATTTTGTATATTTCAACTATTCTACACATATTTGTACATATACTATTTGCGATTGAGCACATTGAGCAGCAGCACTTATTATTAGGTCCTGAAGAAATCCACTACACCTCTTTTGAGAGTTAACAGGCCGAAACATGTCAACCTTCTTTTGACTCCAAAATATCTTCCTACAGCAGTGCCCTGTTTTTAAGTTGGCAGGGTATGCTCAGACGTGAGTCCCTTGCTCACTTTGCCACTGGATTCAAGCAAGCCGGGCTGAAGACGGCTGGAATGCCAGAAACCGATCCTCGGAACCTTGTTTCCGGTCTAGGGAAGGCATGGCTTGGCAGTTCAGGATGGACTGTTCCCATGAGGCACAGGGTCAGACTGATTTGCATATGGCCATGTCTGAACTGGGGTGGCAGAGTGGGCTAAAGAACGGTGATGGATTAAACCCAGATCAGTTGACTGGGTGTGAGTGTTTGATTGGTTCAGATGCTCCGTCCATCACCTCCCTCTTTTGTACCGCGCGGTTTTTAATCCTAGCCCAGGGCCGCATAAATAAAGAAAGCCACGTACCCTGTACCTAGTTTTAACTCTCCCTTTGCTCAGCACCGCCCTGGGCTTATCATGTTAAATTTAGTATACCTCTTTCTACAGCAAAACGTCCCTGAGCTCCTCCCTCTCAGTGAGGAGGAAGTAGCCCGTACCATGACTAGGTATCCTAGTATGAGGAGGTTCCCAATGACTAAGCATGCTACCTATGGTGGGTCAAGGAAATATAGTCTTTTTAAAGGGATACTTTACCATAGCTAGGTGTTTGTTTACAATAACAATTTTAACAGACCAAAGGGATTTTTGCTTGTGGTATATTAATTAAAATAGGGGATTTAACCCTTGCAGGTCTCTAAACCTTCATGAACTATCTTGTGTGATAAATATTCCTCCCAGACAACCATCGACCACAAGCTGGTTTTGTGCACCCCAAATTCCTCGCACTAATGCATGAGTAATGCTTATAAAAACACTCCAGGCCTGTTTCACTGGTAAACTTTCTAATTTTCATTAACACCTGCTCTTTTGCATGGCACTAGATGCAACATATTCTCTATAGGACTGTTGAAATGATCCCATTCTATATGTATCTGCTTAGTACTAGGTACACACAATTACTATCTTAGAATGTATACTCCTAAAATGAAATGTATGTTTGTTTCATACTTACCAAAAACTCAAAAAGATATCCAAAACAATGCACTTATGAGTGAACAAAAATATCCCTACAAACAGCCAAATCTACTACATACACAAGAACGAATCGCAGAAGCCTTCAACTGAAGCAAAACCCTGTTCCAAGTCATAACTCTGAATCAAATCTCAATCCGACCATACCACACCACTTCCAAAGAAAACCTGCAACACCATCAGCAATTTCTTTGTAAATATACATAAAGACAATGCCAATCATCTATTCCCCCACACAGCACTCATAGGTAAGTTACCATAAAAGCATAGCCATTCTATCAAAGAGACCTTGTAAGAAGAAGACATTCTCCCCTCAAGTACCTTAAAATGGACAGCCAAAGTAGTTGCAACTCTTCAACAGAAATACCTTGCCACTCACTAGATCCTCCCAGACTGCGTCAAAAACAGAATACATTCTGCTTATCTCTCAAACCAGGCCTGCTTTTAAACCTTTAGCAGTAAGCCAAAAAATATATACTTGAGTTAAAGACTGCAACATTGTTTATCAGAGGTGTGTGAACCCTTGCCACCTCTTCCTCTGCCTCCTTCTGCACAGCTGACAACCAAGGCCACGTAATTCACATCTTCATAACATCAATGGACGTTTACCATCACAATATCAAATTGCATATTTAAATGTTAAGCAGACACCATGCAGTGCAACCGAAACTGGCAGGGGTGCAGATACGTTTCTTTAAATTACTGAATCCAAGTAAGAATGTGGATGAATGATGTTTCGGCCCACAGCTGGGTAACGTCATCTGAATCAGTATTATTTCTTCCAGTGCAGAAAGGGAGACGCTTTTGCTTTCTTTTTTTTTAAGTGCGTGGAACAACCTCGTTTGTGGCTCATATGAAGCTGGGTAACCTCGTCCGGAGCAGTATTGTCTCTTCCGGAGCACCAGGAGAGACAAGCACTTTTTCCGCGATATAGTGTCCGCCCTATAGAAAACTGAATAAAAATAAACGTGTGCTCCAGAAGCAGTGGTAAAGCCTGAGATTTTTTAGACTGATTGTGGTATGCTATACAAGCACGTCCTACGATGTTAATAAAGGTCACAGTACACAATAATGTGTTTATGTAGCTTCTTAATAACAAATTTACCCATTTGGAAGTGCTGTGCGCTGGCCAATGTACTATTATCCGATTTAAAGCTATTCAGTTTGTCGACCTCCAAAGCATAAGCGGATAAGTTGGCCCTGTAAAAGATTCGACCTTCTGAGCTGGAGGTCACCGCTGATGCCATCCTCATATAGGAACTAGGTGCAAGCGTGGTTAAAAGTACTACCAACACAGCACATACACCCACAACCTTCTCTGTCCAATGAGCACCGGTGGGGCGGGTGGGCACTAGCAGAGGGAGATGTCAGTATTCTTAGACTGACTGTGCCGATGTGTGATCTGAGATGAACAAGTCTGCAATCACGTCACCTGCATGCAAATGTAAGGTCACAGAGCAGGCTTCGTGAGGACATTCAAAACGGCTAAAAAACAAGAGTGTGCGGTTATCGCTGCTTAGGCTTGCAAACAGAATGAAAGATTGTGCTCCTAATAAAATGGTGCGGCAGGATGAAAGCCTTTCTATAATCAAGTCAGTAGGACCAAATTACGTAAAATTCGGTGTGAAACGATTTTCTAAAATACCCTGCAATTCTGTCCCCTCATAAAATAAGATGTCAGTGTTTAGGTGCTTCCCCCGTGAAATGGATCCCAAAAAAATACTGAACAATCCTGCGAGTGGTGTGCGCGCGTCACAGGAGACGTGCTTGCCCGAAACCAAATGACGGCCTATTGGGGTCTATTACGCGCACCAAGCGCGAAATAGACACCATTAGGCCGTGGGCGGAGCAACGCGCCCACCTTTGGCCAATTGCGTGCAGTCTTTTATAAAAAAAGACGCACGCAAAGGCCAATGGGGTAGCACAAAAGGAATCGTACACGCACGAGCGTGTGCGATTTCTAGGTCAGTGCTAAAACCCTGTTTTTCCATTACAAAATGCCTCACGCTGCGCAGCACTGCTTTGCAGTGCAACGCAGGTCGCGAGACCTAAAAATAGTACCGATAAAGAAGTTTGTTTTGGAATGGCGACCCACTAAGAGCAAACTAGGTGAGGAAGAAAATTAATTTTGGGAGCTCAAAGATGAGCTATCTATATCGGAGAAAGGATTTTTATTGAGAGGGCACAGAGTGGTGCCTCTCCATCAGTGGAGAGAAAGAATCCTGGAAAAAAATACATGAGGGGGATTTAGGTATTGTCAAGTCTGAAAGTTGAAGAGTTCATATTGGTGACCTGGTGTGGATTCAGACAAGAAAAAATCTGTAAGAAACTGTGGCAACTGTATGAATGTTGACAAGTCCCTGAAAGGTTTTAGACCTTCTTTAGGTCTAAGAGAAATACCAAAAAGTCCTTGGATAACTTTAGATGTGGATATATATTAGGTCCAGAGGATTTCAGAACAATGTGAAGAAAAAATGGGCTTACCTGCCTCACACAGAGAAGTGATGTGATGGGGAAACTGGAAGAGATCAAGACATGAAAAACTACCATAGATTGGGGGTCTGAAGGGATAGTTTATAGACCGCTAGGTGGGCGTTTCCTAATATAAGCTCAACACTCACTGGCACACCTATAGTCTCAAACATATGTGTATGAAAACATGTAAGTGGTTGTCTCTCTAAACCAACGTAATGCTACAAGTGAAATATGACTGGGGGAGACATTCCTTAAGAATAAGAACCCTCACTCACCCATGGGTGACATGCTTCATCATATGGGTCCTCCTTACCAGTGTGGAAAACCTAGTCAACACTGGGAGCTACTACTTCGATGGTTAAGGAAGGAGCTCAGAGATGTTTTTTTATAAGGGTAAGGATGGTATTCCCATATGTGAGGGAGTTGGTGTAGTGAGGAATGCAGCGCTGTGTGAAGGATAGGTAAGTGAAATTAAAACTATCTAAGTGGATACACTATATAACTTTATTGATGTGTTCCGCTTGACAGGGTTAAAAAGGAAACAGCACAGTGGTATAGATATAAACCACTGTCACTTAATGGTCAACATGTTTCAGCCTATTGATTTGTATTTGTATTTAATTTATTTATAAAGCGCTAACAATCATCCTAGGTAGGATATCACGGCGCTGAGGTTTGGTGCTGAAGGGTACGGTGACCGCATTGATTACTGATTATTCTGGTTTAGGGAAGAGTAGTGTCTTTAATTGTTTCCTAAATGATAAGAGACATTCTGTCAGTCTGAGATTGGGATTGATCCAAAACATAGTATCAGCGGCTTTCTTCAGGACCAGATCAAATATGTGAAACTGCTGCTGCAAAAATGCGTGACAACTGATAAGTCTAATAGAATAAAGTACATTTTTGTAATACACCGGTATTCCTGCTTTGTTTGTTGGTCAGGTCATACCCAGGTATCTAGAATAAAACACCACTAGCAAAAAGAAGAAATGAAAAGAGAGACATACATACACATTGTTTAGTTAACATATGTATTGTGAAGCAAACTCAATTTATTTGTCGCTAGTTACTAGTATAATAATGCTTACACATAGTAAGGACTTACCCTCATTAGTAGGAAAATCCTGCCTCACCTCTACCTGGCTGGCTGCTCTGGGAGGAGGCCCCGCACTGCAGGGAGAAAATGTAGGTGCTGAGAGGGTACACCATAAAAACTACCAAAACCTAAGTACTACAGCAAAACAGGGTATCAAAGCTACTCCCAGGTACACTTAATGCTGACCCAAGATGTATACAACAATGAATCTAAAGTGTAGGTTCAGTACTGGGGAAAGTATACCAGTCTCACTAAGGCAGAAGACCTATTCAGGGTATTAAACCTTCTAAAACGTAAAAAAAGGGTTACGGGAGTGATTAAAGCCTCAAGGTCTTACCTGTCCGTCGGTACCTCGTTACTCAGTAGAGCTCGCCCCGGGAGGTACCGATCTGAAGGAAGACTGTTCTTTAAGTAGCGCACTGCTTAATTCCCGGCAGCTTTGTGTATGGGTCCTGCCGTTTAAGTCGTCTCAATAAGCGCCTGTATGGATTCTGCGCATGCGTCGAGTAGAGTGGTAATGCCCTGCGCATGCGCGATGAAGCAAACGGATTCCAGTGCTTCTGTGCGAACTGCGCATGCGTCGGGGAAGGCCCGCGCATGCCTAATACTAAGAACACGAGGTAAATGTTGAACCTAGTGTAACTCCGTGAAATCGGACATTCTGCGCATGCTGTGGCGCCTGAATTAATCTGAGAACATTGTAAACGTAGGTGTGCTTTAGTAAAGAGTACTTGCATGAAAGAGAGAGAGACACTCGGTAAAGGTACTATTCAGAGGAAAAACACCAAAGATTGAGAGGGGGCCATAGCCCTCATAACACTTACTCTGGGGACAAATACCTATAGAGCCACGTGTAGAATGCTCTATTGTATGATTTTTAATGTCAATGAAGGTCAGTTTCTGATAAATAAAGATAGATTATGTCAGGGAGATGGCAGAAGTAAGGGAACAGTATAACTACCAGTTTTCTATCTCTCATACGACATAACAAAAGAATATGATTATGTATCACTAATAGTCACATACCCCTGAAACAATGTATAAAGGGCTGTGAGCTACAGAACATAGTAACTACCAGATTGTTTAGAGATTAGTATATAACATCTATTAAGGATAAATATATGTATTTATATATCACTTTCTCTCACAACTTACAACCCAGTGAGATTCCTGATGAATACTTATCAAGCCATACAGATAGTTCATCATATCGATACCCATGGTATGTCATCATTCAGACCTCGGGTGTCTGTTTTCAGTTTATACACCCACTTTTGTTCTTTACGGAACAAGAATTTTGTGGGGTCTGTCAGATGAGGGGGTATCCAAGGTTTTTCCAAAACCACCCAATGTAAATCAGTATCAAGATGTCCTTTATCAATGAAATGATTGGTCAGTTTGGTTGACCGTTTACCGCATCTAATAGTGCTTTTGTGCTCTTGGATGCGGATCTTGATTCTTCTCGTAGTCATGCCCACATAGAGGAGTTGACAGGGACACCATATCAAGTAGATCAAACGAAAACTATTGCAATTTGTGTGTTTCACTATTTTCCAGGGGTGTGGTGTACCGTAAAGAACAACAGTGGGTGTGTAAACTGAAAACAGACACCCGAGGTCTGAATGATGACATACCCTGGGTATCGATATGATGACCTAACTGTATGGCTTGATAAGTATTCATCAGGAATCTCACTGAGTTGTAAATTGTGAGAGAAAGTGATATATAAATACATATATTTATACTATCTCCAAACAATCTGGTAGTTACTATGTTCTCTAGCTCACAGCCCTTTATACATTGTTTCAGGGGTATGTGACTATTAGTGACACATAATCATATTCTTTTGTTATGTCGTATGAGAGATAGAAAACTAGTAGTTATACTGTTCCCTTACTTCTGCCATCTCCCTGACATAACCTATCTTTATTTATCAGAAACTGACCTTCATTGTCATTAAAAATCATACAATAGAGCATTCTACACGTGGCTATATAGGTATTTGTCCCCAGAGTAAGTGTTATGAGGGCTATGGCCCCCTCTCAATCTTTGGTGTTTTTCCTCTGAATAGTACCTTTACCGAGTGTCTCTCTCTCTTTCATGCAAGTACTCTTTACTAAAGCACACCTATGTTTACAATGTTCTCAGATTAATTCAGGCGCCACAGCATGCGCAGAATGTCTGATTACACGGAGTTACACTAGGTTCAACATTTACCTCGTGTTCTTAGTATTAGGCATGCGCGGGCCTTGCCCGACGCATGCGCAGTTCGCACAGAAGCACCGGAATCCGTTCGCTTCATCGCGCATGCGCAGGGCATTACCACTCTACCCCAACGCATGCGCAGAATCCATACAGGTGCTTATTGAGACGACTTAATCGGCAGGACCCATACACACAGCTGCCGGGAATTAAGCAGTGCGCTACTTAAAGAACAGTCTTCCTGCCGATCGGTACCTCCCAGGGCGAGCTCTACTGAGTAACGAGGTACCGACGGACAGGTAAGACCGTGAGGCTTTAATCACTCCCTTAACCTTTTTTGTACGTTTTAGAAGGTTTAATACCCTGAATAGGTCTTCTGCCTTAGTCAGACTGGTATACTTTCCCCAGTACTGAACCAGCACTTTAGATTCATTGTTGTATACATCTTGGGTCAGCATTAAATGTACCTAGGAGTAGCTTTGATACCCTGTTTTGCTGTAGTACTTCGGTTTTGGTAGTTTTTATAGTGTACCCTCTCAGACACCTACATTTTCTCCCTGCAGTGCGGGGCCTCCTCCCAGACCAGCCAGCCAGGTAGAGGTGAGGCAGGATTTTCCTACTAATGAGGGTAAGTCCTTACTATGTGTAAGCATTATTATACTAGTAACTAGCGACAAATAAATTGAGTTTGCTTCACAATACATATGTTAACTAAACAATGTGTATGTATGTCTCTATTTTCATTTCTTCTTTTTGCTAGTGGTGTTTTATTCTAGATACCTGGGTATGACCTGACCAACAAACAAAGCAGGAATACCGGTGTAGTACAAAAATGTACTTTATTCTATTAGACTTATCAGTTGTCACGCATTTTTGCAGCAGCAGTTTCACATATTTGATCTGGTCCTGAAGAAAGCCGCTGATACTATGTTTTGGATCAATAGGCTGAAACATGTTGACCATTAAGTGACAGTGGTTTATATCTATACCACTGTGCTGTTTCCTTTTTAACCCTGTCAAGCGGAACACATAAATAAAGTTATATAGTGTATCCACTTAGATAGTTTTAATTTCACTTACCTATCCTTCACACAGCGCTGCATACCTCACTACACCAACTCCCTCACATATGGGAATACCATCCTTACCCTTATATTTATTATATTGTTTTGTAACCTATGAAATTGCCTATCTTTTGAACTCCAATAAAAAATTATGACACAAAAAAAATAAACATCTCTGAGCTCCTTCCTTAACCATCGAAGTAGTAGCTCCCAGTGTTGACTAGGTTTTCCACACTGGTAAGGAGGACCCATATGATGAAGCATGTCACCCTTGGGTGAGTGAGGGTTCTTATCCTTAAGGGATGTCTCCCCCAGTTATATTTCACTTGTAGCATTACGTTGGTTTAGAGAGACAACCACTTACATGTTTTCATACACATATGTTTGAGACTATAGGTGTGCCAGTGAGTGTTGAGAGATCAAGACACTCCAAAGATCTCAACCCCTTCCATTTCCCCATTAATGTTTAATTCAAACTCGTTTTCAGAGCTAAAGTATTTTCTGTTCTTTTTGTTTACAAAAAAGTGCTGTTCCTCATTTATACTGCTAGCATTGACAAATCTAATAGGTCTAACTTTTTAAGGCGTTATGCCTGGACACAATAACAGAAAACACTGGTCAGGTGACACGCTGCGTGAAGCACGGGATTTTAGTTCACATATTTTAAGGCAGGTCCTCTTCTCTTGTAAAAGAGTGCTATCATGGTCACCCCTTTTAGAACACCACACACACCTTCTCCATCTCACTTAAATCACTTCCAGTAATAGGAGGAAACCAGAGTATGTCATAAACTTGGTCCCAGAATAACCATCTCTCAGGTCAGCACGAGGCATAAACTAAGCCCAGATCCACGTACACCTCAAGAGACAAGGCTGACCATCTCGCCAGTCTCCCTCAGCCCCAAATCAAGTCCTGCTCCATCACCGATCTAGCCAGAGGTCGAGGGGGAAGAATCAGAGGGGTACAACACGCCCACACTTTTTTTTAATTTATGAGAAAACATTCCCCTACTTTTGGTGAAAAGACAATTTTCCCGGGACGTTTAATTCCGATAGTTTAAATGAATAAACTGAAGTGCCATTCAGGGAGTCTCCTGTGCTGAGAAACCGAAGGCGGGACTACATCTAAACAATAAACAAGCCTTTTAGCAAGGGTACCTCCTTGTCGGAAAAAAGGCAAATATGTGCATCTGGTTAATCTGCAAACGTGAAGGGTGCTTGGGAACTGGCGTTAATTAATGCATACACTTAACTACAAAGATTCATTCTTTTTGAGTGGTACTGCAAGAGAGTTACCAGCTGGGCTGTGAAGTGCCTGCTTTTAAGGGACACTGGGTATTACTAATTTCTATATTTTGGAAGTACCATTTTATCTTATTGTTGTGCATTTTGTAGCAATGTACATTGTGCTGTGTGTAATGCAAGTTTAAAATAACGACTTACATATTCACAGTGCTTTCGGTCTTAGAGTGGGACCTCATAGCACTAAACACACACAACCAAGATGTAATAGTTCTGGGGCTCTCTGTTAAGACCCAAACCTCTGCAGTGCATAACCTAATAGAGGTTTAATAATGTATTATAGTGCATTTCTTACAGATTAACTTTTTTTATTTGATTCTCATTTAAACTGCGCGCTATTCTGAAACTACCTGCAGGTGACAGAGGGAAAAAAAACGTACAGAATATTTTTTTCCCACACCTTTGACCCCACGCTGACTGACTCCGCCCCCACTGCATTCAGTATCAGTTCCTATACTTTTTTGAATGCACTTCGACCGCTGGATATAGCTCGGTTGAGTCCTTCGACACGAATTCTGAATTTAAACTTCTATGTCAGTGGACACCATACAGCTAAACTGACAACTCATGCATGAGTGTTTACTTTTTAACCTGGACTGGCATGGCAAAGTTAATGACAAACACTCAAGTGTCTCCGGGTGTACCTTGTCCCCGTTCCTGCTAAAACAGGAGGCGCTATAATCCCCTTAGCCCCAGGCTCCTTTACCTTCAGATTCGCCTTCAGCCCCACCGTTTTCGCCAGTCTCTGCAAATCCGCGTACTTGAGAGAGTCCAGCTCTTGCACTGTGGGCACCTCCATCTCCATCGGCAGTTGCAAACGGAATCAGAACTACGGTGCACAGACAATAGTGCTAGATGATCCAAGTATTAACAACAGCAGCACGCGCCTCTAAACTCGGCAAATTGCAATTTGAATATGCGCGCCCAGCGACAGCTTCGCCCGTTACTGTACAGCCACCTGCGCCCAACCAACCACAAATGGCCGTCGCATAATCAGCTTCACGATTGGAGGTGGGCAGAAGTCTAATGTCAATGACAGCCAATGGATGGTCACAAACACAAAGAAAGGGGCGTGTTTTCCGATCTAACAAATGAAAGGCGATTTCCGAGTCCAGCTGAGTGACGAAAAAGCCTACATGGCTGCACAAAATCTGTTGGTCTCTCGAGTTCAGTTAACTATTAATGCCACGTATTGAAATACCGGAAGGAAACTCATTGTGACGGTTTTGCGACTAAGAATTACAACAAATAAATAGTTATGGTATTGCGTGTGATGATTTATAAATCGCTACACCTTGGCATCTTTCCACAGGAAATTGGAGGTGAATAACTATTCTTTTCACAAGAAAACTTCGTGAAACGCGAAGCTGTCTGTACACGGGCGTATACATTGAAATTACTGCCTTACGGACATGGTAGTCACTTGTACTATAGGTTCCAGGGCACAGCGTAGCCCGCCTTCTGTTTCTTTTATAAGCCCGCCTCTTACAGTTTTGAGATCTCGCCTAGGCAGCGCTTGGCTGTCTCTTTGAGACAGGCTGTATTCAAGATTTGGGCATTAAGCCCATTGTATTTTATTTGTTCCTGTCAGTGTCTTTTGGAAATATTTGTATTTCATTGGATTTTTTTTTTTTGTAGTCCCTCCTCAGTTACCTCCATCTCTTCTGTTGTTGCCTCCCATAAGGACACCCGATTTTACATGTGTTGTTACTGATATTGTTTCAAATACATTTGGTGAGCACTATTTTGTTGCTGCTGTTGCAGGCATAACTCTATGGCCTGCGCGTACATGGTATGTGTATGTATTTTAAGCAGCGCAACGTGCCACATGCTTAATAATATTTAATAATGGCAGGTGCGCAACTTTATTTAATTTTGCGCAGCCCGCACAACTACATTTTTAGGTCGAGCCTGGGCAGCAGCCGCTGCAGGTACGAGCAATGGGGCCAGATATGGGGGGATTTCGAGAGACGACCACGTGGGGAAATTAATTAATTATATAATTTTCCCTTGTGGTCGTCTCTCAAAGTCCCACCTCACCTGGCCCCACCACTCTTACCTGCAGCGGCAGGGCTCCTGGGCAGCGCATGTGCTGCTCTGCTAGGTATGCTGTATTCATGTAGGGACTTGAAGCTCCTCCCACTCTTTGCCCATCTTTTCAATTGGCTGCTGTGACTGTCTTTTGTGAATGTTGGCCTTTTATTTGTTATCAGGCTTGTTAGTTCCTCCTTAGTAGCTCCCTGTCTACTTTGGTAACCTCCCATAAGGACTGGACCTTTTACTATATCCTTACTGTATAGCTAGCATTAGCCGTTCAGAGAACTCTTTGCTTAATTAATCTAAAGAGCACTGGTGGGACGCCAGCTTTAACAATGGCGGCTTTTGGTTATTTTCAGAGCTATGCGGGCTTTCACTTTCGCTTAATGAGCATCGGCTATAACTTTAAAATATGCTTGCCCCTCCCCTGCCACACAGACGCTGCGCGAAGCGGGTGCTGCGTTAATTAGAGAAATCTGTGGACACTTCCTTCGTTGTTCTCTCTCCCTCCCCCAGCCATGCCCTTCGTGTAGCTAGATTTTTTTTGCAGGTTTTATTTCGCGCAAACTCAACAGAACGGTATTGGAGTGCTTTACATTAGCACGCTTTTGAGCCAACGCCGAGATTTAATCCGGGTTCTCCAACATCAAAGTCAACCACTCTGGCCGTTGCGCCACATCCTCTGCTGCTGGTGACGTATTCTATCTTGCTTCAGAATTTGTTAGGGGTGGTTCTGCGTGTAATTCTGGTGTTGTGCTGCGAAATATGTTCTTATTTGATGTGATTTCGAGCTGTGTAAGCTGGCTTTGGGTGGACCATTGGCCTTATCGCGCTTAGAACATGACTCTCCTTTGTTTACATCGCACAGAGGGCGCTGAATATATGATTTTACCACGATTACAAGTTCCACGCATGGCATTACCACGCAAATTTTAGTTCGCAAGTGGCTTTACCACGCTGGAATTTACTACGAAGGATTATACCACGCGTAGAAACGTCCATTAAGCTCAAAATTACTTATTTACTACAAATTACCTTAGATTTATTTATTCTTTTATTTTACTGTGCGCTTAAATATATATATGTTTTTATTAAAGATTATTTTCTTACCTGACACCTTCCCGTCTTTCTCCAGCAGCCCTTACTTCCTTCCACCTTGGAAACAAGCGTCAAAACACGTCTACCAAAATTAAAAAAGGACTGCTATTTTGACGTACACGGCACGTCTTTGGGGGAGGCACTTTCCTTTTACTTCAGTGGTACTGAAGTGCGTTTATTTTTATTTAACACCTTAGCTGCTTCGAACATTCAGCACCCAGGGCTGAACGTTCAAATAACGAGCGCTGGCCCGTCGGCCAACGGTCGTGAGCAGCACTGGGGAGGTAGCGCTCGTGACGACCGTTGGCCGACGGCAGCGCTTAAGGGGTTAAGTAACCCGGTCCTTTGTTTTTTTTGGGGGGGGAACACCCCCAGCCCCCCCCCCCCTCCGAGCCCACCCCAAGTCGCCCCGAGCCCACACAGAACGACTGGAAGGATTACCACGTTTCCCCCCAGCCCACGCAGAACGTACTTGCGTGGTAGAGACGGTCGTTGAAGGCACCCACGTTGAAAAGACGTTTGCGTGGTAAGTGAGCCGTGGTAAACGTTATTAGTGGTAATGCCTTCGTAGTAAATGATGTTTCTCCCTGTTCCTCGCACCAGCATACCTGCTCAAGGTTTTGGTCAACGGCGCAACCGCCTGTTAACCGTCGTTTAAGAAAGTTGCAGTTTAAGGATAGCCGGTGCTCCGGTACTTCACGGCATTACTGCTGCATTTTTTACTGCACAGGCTCTTTCCTTTTAGGATCTCCGTAATTTCGGTTTTCTTAGTTTACTACCTTATCTAGTTTGAAAACTACTTAATTAGAACAGCTCTCTGATTTTTTTCACTGGCGATGCGGTTGCTTCGAACAGTTCCACGTGTTGCGTTACAGACATTCCCGCCGCGCAACCCTCAATTTAGACTTTTGCTCACAGGATCTCCGCTATTCCGGTTCAATTACTTATGTACTGTTGATTTTAGTCCTTTTATTACCGAACACAGCTCATCTGGTTTTGAATTATCACTGGATAGATTGTTGCTCAGAAGGCTCTCCGTTTTGCTTTTCAGCCCTGAAGAAGTCACAGGGGTACTTCCCTGTGTAACGAAACACGTGATAACTGGTTGTGCTTATCGATAACAATAAGTAAAACAATTTGAAAAACATTCCTTAAAGACTTGAATGGACTTATTAAGAAGATATTTTGCGATTTCTAAGACTCTGCTATTAAGCACATTTATCCTAATAACCTGTGCCCGGGGTCTTATTTTTTTTCTCATAAAGTGCGGGTTTTTCCCACACACATATAGGGGTTATAGGGACCTCCTCTATCCTGGTTGCACCGTGTTACACACATTTAAAACACACACAACGCAAACATAGCAAGGCGTCACACTTCTGGCTCATCACAAACCCTTTCTCTCAGACAATACTTAACCTCAGACACACGACAAGGGCAATCTGTTTACAGAAATGACACGCCCTTTTGTCTCTAGGGACTGACAGAGCTCTCTGTCACAGGACAGGAAGCTGTATGCAATCTGTCCCAGCAGCCCGTAGAAGACATGGTCTGTTACGAAGCCCTCACGTATGT
This sequence comes from Lissotriton vulgaris, assembly GCF_964263255.1. Taxonomy (NCBI): domain Eukaryota; kingdom Metazoa; phylum Chordata; class Amphibia; order Caudata; family Salamandridae; genus Lissotriton; species Lissotriton vulgaris. The sequence continues at coordinate 134,435,943 of NC_141697.1, read as the reverse complement.
TTTGCAAACAGCAGACCTTGAGTACTTTCATTTTCCCCTATTTTTTTAACGCATTCTTTCACTGGGAGAGGTGTTTCCTGCTTTTCCAGTGTGAAGGTTCCTTTCATCTCCGTCTCTTACCCATTCCACATGGGGCGCAGGTGGAGAAGGCACACATATGCTTCCCATGAGAGAGGTGCCTGGTGGAGGGTATGTACATGTGCCATGGAGTAGGGCTGATCTTACATGCTTCACAAATTATTCCGCAACATTGAGATAGAATCCAGTGGAATAGTACAGACAGGTTAAGCAATTTGTGATAAGTTTTTATGGAAGGATTTAGATACTTTATTTGAAATTGTGGTTCCAAGTGGCTTGTGGGGTGAGTGCAAGGTTGCTGTTGATTGGCCAGATACAGAGCCGATGAGGCATCCCCAGTTACAAGCCCCGTCTCCATTAGTGATGAAAAAATATCATCAGGTAATTACCTATGCTGGGAGAGTGTGGTTTTGTCTCCCGAGCCCCCAAAATTATTACCTGTGTTGAATGCTGGATACGGGGAACTCAAGCAGGATTCACGCTATAGCAGCACCCCTATTTAAAAGGTACCTGTGGGGTCTGTGGATTGCTTGATTGTTTGGATGAGAGGTTGTTGCTTGCATGTCTGGGGGTGTGGTCGTTGTGGTGAATGTTATATGTTGTTAGACAGAGGTTGCATGAGTCAAAACCTACTTGCTTACTACGCCTATTGTGCTATGTTTCTGCTGTACTCAGAGGGTGGCAAAGGTTTGGAGAATGTAATCTTTTGATCTATGACTACACCCACACCCTAGAAATTATAATCTTGGAACATCCCAGGAATGCCCACAATGCCAAAATGCTACACCGTGTTTTCTTATTTGAACAGGAGAGGAATACATATTGCACTTCAGCAAGAGACTCAACTCACAGGTGGCACAACACGAAAGATGGAGAGGCTAGGCTGACTACAACACATATTTGCCTATGCTTGGGGCACATTAATATGGATTTGCTCTGGGGTTCCTTTTCAACATGTGGAGGACCTAGTGGATCCAGTGGGACATTATGTAGTAGTGACGGGACGACTGGAGGGTAGAGATATAACACTGATCAACACATATGCCCTGAATTTGGATCAGGGAGCTTTCCTGGCAAGTTTCACGGGCCCAATCGCCCCCTACTTGATACATTCCACTCTATTAGGAGGAGATGTCAATTGCGTAGCAGACCCCGAGACTGATCACTCTCACCAACCATTGAGGGACTCCCCGATTACTAGAACAGCCAGGAACTTTGCATACTGGTAGACTCAATGGGAGCTTCTGGACTCATGGCGTCTGCTACAAACATAAATGAGAGATTATTCTTTTTTCTGAGGCTTAAATGGCCTTCAGATATGATTGGACACATTCCTTTGCACCCCATATGTTCACAATCTAGTGTATGACATAGAATATTTGTCCCGCACTCTCTCAGATCACAATCCGGTGCTCAATCAACTGAGATGGGAGCGCCCCATCCAAAGAATCCCTACCTGTGGCGCCGCGGCCAGGGTGACTGACTCCGGAATCTGGGGATCGCGGTTCGATCCCCGGGGCCGGCTGCAGGTCAGCCCAGCACCATGTTACTCTGGGCAATAGCTTGCTTAATCTTCCCGACGACCCCCAGCGCCTAGAGACCCTTACGGGTGATTGTTCGCGCTTTACAAATGTGGATTATTATTATTACCTTACTATTGAAGGCTGAGTCACTAGAGGACCTCCTGTTCCAGGAAGTGAAGGGAGAGCTCTTTAAGCAATACTTTGAGGAGAACAATGGCACAGCTTCTTCTCCACTGGTAGAGTGGGATGCCTTTAAAACAGTAATTAGGAGGCCACTGCATAGTGAAGTCGGTGGGGGTCAGAGGCACACTGCTGCTGGAGGTCCTGCAGGCAGAGCAGCAACCAAGAGCGGTTTAGTGAACCAGACACGGGCACCCAGAGACCCAGCAGACTTTATTAGAAGCTAAAGAGAAGGTAGCGGGCCTGGCAGAAAAGCTCAGATGCTTTGACTATAAATAATATATGGTGAGGGCTCTTGCTGTGCGGGACCGGACTGGATCCCAACTGGCCTGGTTTGCTAACCCAAAAAAAAGGGGCTCGGTTATAATCAAACTCACCGCAGACAACAACACTAGGCTATATATCCAGGAGGAGACTAACAATCACTTCTTCCAATACTACCCCGGGCTCTACACAAGTGTCACAAGATACACTGAGAAAGAGCTACACTCCTTTCTTGAACCACTGCCTCACGCAGGATGAAGGTAAGGAACAAGGGAGTGCAATCACAGTTCAAGAGATCAAAGCGGCAACAAAGGGGTTAGCCCGAGGTAAGACACTGGGATCAGACTGACTCCTGGCTGAGTTCTATGTGACATATGCCTAGGAACTAGCCGCACAAAGTGGCTAGGGACACAGGCAACATGCCAGCCTCCACACAGGAGGTGCTGGTAGTACCTCTATTAAAACCGGGCAAACCATCACATGACTTCAAGTCCTATAGAACGCTATTGATACTGAACTTCGACTGTAAAATTCTTAGTAAAATACTGGCTGCCAGACTTCTTACTTTCATGCCTAAGCTAGTACGCCCTGACCAGGCAGGGTTTATACCTGTCTGGAACATGGCACTGAATATCCAATGCTTCCTCACAATATTGGAGGCTGATTCCTACAACCGTGATAGGGGAGCAGCGTTCTCTGTCAATATAGAAAAGGCCTTGCCTTGGAGGAATTTGGATTTTTGTCGGGCTTGTGAGTAAACTGGCAGAAGTCCCAGTTATTCCTTGTCGGAGGGACTTGACCCTTTCCAGTGGGACTGGGGCCAACGATGGGAACCTTGTTGCCTAAGCTACCTAGGGGTTAAAAGTTTCAGTGACACACAAAATCTGCTAGACGGCAATGTGGGACAGGCCATAAGATCCTTGTGATTGAGTACTGAGTTCTGGAAAACACGCCAACTATCTGTAGTGGGCAGGGTGGCATTTCATAAAATGGTGGCGCTCCTATGGCTATTGTACTTTTTCACAGCACTTCCAGTGTGAATCCCTGGAGCAGTTTTCCAGGAACTGGCCTCCCAAATAATTTCATTCTTATGGGGTTCAGGCCACCGAAGTGTGGCTCTTGCAAAACTGCAGTGCCTTTTGGAGGCGGAGGGCTGGCAGTGCGAGAGTTTGAGTCCTACTATCTGGCAGCTCAACTCCAGTGGTACACATAATGGCTAGTGGACAAACAAATCCTGATCCCAGTAATGGACCCATTTGTCCCCGACCTCCCAAGATTGACGGGTGCCATGCTGAGACCGAAATCGCTTTTGGAAGAAGATACTCATGAATTTAAGGTGATACAACGCTGCTGGCTATGCTTAAAAAAAACACACACACATGTGTTCTGTACTTTCCTGACATGCCCTGAATGATGCAGAATGCTTTACCCTATGGGGGACCTAAGAGGGAATAACTGAATGGACGGAGGCGAGTGCAATTACAATGGGAGACCTGTTTTTGCCGGCAAGCTCCACCCGTTTGAAGAATTCCAATCAAGGATAGAACTTTCATAGACCATCGTTCTCCTACATAGAGCGGTGACAAGGACATTCCAAATTCACTGGAAAACTGGCACGACAGAGCCCCAACATTACAAAACCTGCCACTACATGATACAGGCAGCGGGAACCATCAAAGCGGTCATATGTCCACTTAGGGAAATACGCAAGGACACGTTACAGACACAGTGGAAAGAGGACCTGGAAATCCCTATACCAGCAAAGGATTGGACCAACATACTAGAAAGAGTACCAAAAGTTTCCAGAAATGCCCGATTCAAACTGATTAATTTTTACACTCTTCATAGAGAATACCTGATTCCAGACCATATCAGCAAATACGTTCACACAACAGGGACGGCATGCCCATGATGTGGAGATATAGGATCGGAACTTAAACACATGCTATGGGACTGTCCACAAATAGCGGCTTATTGGGAGGGAGTCACAACAGTAATTGAGAATACTATCTCCAGAGAGGTTCCCATTTCACCCAGGCATTGCCTCTTAAACTGGTTACCCATCCCTGCAAAACAAAAAAGCAACAAGCTGGGATGTACTGATGAAAAACCTTCAATAAAATCTGTTTTAAAAAAAATCAGGTAATTACCCATTTGAAATAAAAAATATCTCCTAACGAGATTGATTGGGTCAAAATTGACAGGGTGACCCAAGATCTAAAGATTCGATTCATTCTTATTACGAAAGATTGTTGGAGGCATTCAAGCAGTTCAGTGGGACAGAGAACATCCCAGTGAAAGAGATGGGATATTTTGTTTACTGATTTGTGCCAGAGGTTAGCTCCATGATTCAGCAGCATTTGATTTGCTACAGAGTAAACCCATTGCTGAGATCCTACGATATGCAAAATATTGCAGTGATGAAATGGAAATGAAACACAAGATGTTGAAGGAGAAGTTGATGATTGCCCAAATGAAAGCAGCACAGAGGGGTCAGAATCAGCTGTTTATTAACAATATAGGTTCAGTGCAGGGGGGATATCAGCAGGTCCCTATGATGTAAGTTGTTAATGGTTTCCAACAGCAAGGATTTCCGCAGTAGGGTAGAAGATGAGGTGTACAGATTGATCCGAGAAAAGGTGTTGATGTGCCGAATTTGAAGAAAACTAAGGCTTATCATCGTATGTCGCAAGTTGGATTATTGGAAACATGAATGTCGATTTAATACCGGTAATATGGTAACTAGAAATCAGGTTCAGAATGGTGGCTATGTACTGTCACAGGGAAATAACATGAGCCAGTCAGAGCAGATGCAAAAAGAACAATGGATGGACAGAATGTTGAACAGTGTCAAACAATCACCCCAGTAGAGAGATCTGGGCCTAATTCCATAGTTGTTTTGCTCCCCATGCCATTCCAGTTTAAACCCAACCATTTACAAACCAGTCTTGACCCTGTTCCCTATGGGAACAGTCCAGCCAAACCTGCCAGGTCAGGTCCTCCCTGGCCCAGAAAACAGCATTCTGGAACTGGTTTGCCCAGTTGGGGGTCCCTTGCTTGCTGTACCACTGGATTCAAGCTAGCCTGGCTGACAAGGGGTAATACCCCGAAACCGGTCCCAGGATGCTTGTTTGCCGTCCAGGGAGCACCCGGCCTGGCAGTTCAAGCTGGAATGTTTCCATGGGGAGCAGGGTCAAGACTGATTTGCATATGACTGGGCCCAAACTGGGGTGGCATGGTGAGCAAAACAGCGATGGATTTAACCCAGACCTATTGACTGGGGGTGAGTGTTTGAAATGTTTAAGCACTCCGCCCATCATCTTGTTATGTTTGCTCTGTTCACTCTAAGTGGCCAAGGGTATGCCCAGACGTGGGCCCTTTGCTCGGTTTACCACTGGATTCAAGCTAGCCGGCTGATGAGGGGTAATATACTGAAACTAGTCCCAGGATGCTTGTTTCCAGTCCAGGGAGGACCTGGCCCAGCAGCTTGGGTGGGCAGTTCCCTTGGGGAGCAGGGTCAACACTGATTTGCATATGGCTGGGTCCAAACTGGGAAGGCTTGGAGAGCAGAATAGTGATGGATTAAACCCAGACCTCTTGACTGGGGGTGAATATTCGAAAAGTTTCTGCACTTGTCCATCATCTTGTTGTGTTTACTATGTTCACACTATATGGCTAAGGGTATGCCCAAACGTGGGTCCCTTGCTCGCTGTGCCACTGGATTCAAGCTAGACTGGCTAATGAGGGGTAATATACTGAAACTGGTCCCAGTCACTGCAGCTACAGAAGCATAGAGTTCAAAATTCCAAAGTTCCCCATGCTCAAGCAAAGCACGTTCCACAAGCTCCAAGGCCACAACAAAAGGCAAATGTTGAGAGGTACCAGATGCAAATACACATTCTATTGTGAATCAGAACCTGTCTCAACAATGTTCCATGCTTCAAACAGATTATTTCAACTCAGACCTGTCACAATGAGGGGGCCTGAGAGGGGGTGACGATTGTATACTAAACCAGAGTGGTCATTATGTGGATGGTGAGGTAAATGGGAATCCTGTCTTATACCTTGTTGACACTGGTGCTACCCGCTCTACTGTGAGAACAGCAGAGGTTCCTAACCTACCCCTCTCGGGAGAAAGAATCCCAATTAAAATAACAATTATAAGTGTTGTAAACAAACAAATAACTAGCCCAGTTTCAGAAGTGATTCCTGTCAAAATAGGGTCTTTTGAGGATCATCACTGATTTGTAGTGTGTGGTTCGAGTCTTGTCAACCTACTTGGGACGATACCTGTTATGTAAATGTAATTGTTCTATTTACAGCACCCCTCAACACATTGAATTCCACATGCATGATGAGGACATTGTCTTCAAACTTGCATGAAAGAGATCGTTAACGAAAGATGATTTGCCACCAAAAGGGAGAGATACAGTGTTACCTGAGTTCTGGGACTTATCAAAGGTGTTGAACTAGTCTGCATCACTGTGGAGCCAAATGCTGAGTATCCAAGAATCCCACAATACAATTTGACCCGTGTTACAATATGCAGGATATATGAGGTCAGAACGCATCTTTCAATCCAAATTTCTCTTTGTTTTATTTCTGCACATAAGAACTTAAACTCAAGATTTCACAGTCTTCTCTTTTTTTCTCCTCCAGGTTCAGAAATCCAGGACCACTGTAAGTGGAAGATATGACCCTTGGGATGAAGAAAAACCAGAGGGAGACACCCAAGTGACATGTATTTTCCTATCCGGTCTCCAATGCTCGTAGTTCGTCTTGCGGAGCTCAAAAGTAAACTTAACTTGCAATAAGGGAAAGAAATATATGTGAAAGCATGCTTTGGAAAACAGTGGGGAATTACTCTGCTTGGAGTCGACAAGATAAATAAACACCAACACTTTTGATGCCTACTGGCCCCTTTGCTCTTCATACTGGAGAACCATCTGTTTCTTGGGCATGTCAATCCCTCCACCTGTTACCCCTCCACCTCCCGCTACTGTAGAGTGCACAGGGACGCACCCGCCGCAATGTTAAATATACAGGATGTGACCGCCAGGGTGGCGGTCATATCCTAATTCCACCGGAGGGCCCGCCGCTGCCCCTGCGGACGGTTCCTCCACCTCGGGGGTGGCGGATGGACGCAGGTCCGTCCGCCATCCTAATAGGCGCCTAGTTATGGATTTACATGTACAACCTTCTAGTAATGTTACCACACACCCATATTTCTGCCTCAATCACCCTACTGGAAAGTACTTAGGAATGACTCTTAACTGCATCAGGCTTTTACTACTCCCCCAAAAAATGTGCCAATTATTCTTGCCTTATATATCCCCCTAAATGCAATCAATTAAAGGGAGTGGGTAAAACGTTCTATGAATACACCTTCAGCCAACCAGGGGCTTAAACATTTTGAAGAGGAAACTTTTCAGTACAAGGTGGACACATTTTTACATTTTTTTTAATAGTTGTCTTCTTAAATCCACACCTTTACTTGATTTGGAGAAACCCAGGGTGAACCCACTGTAAAGGCTATTATGGGTTGCATTCATTCTTTCAAATAATTACTGATTTTTAGAAGCTTTCTTAGCTCGTGTGGAAGATGCCATATTCCACTATACCAATTACTCAAATTAAGAACTGAGAAATTATTTAAATACTTGACCCGTGGAGTTATTTTCCCCATTTTATAAATCAAAGTTAATATCGAGTTCCTAAAGGGCAACAAAATTCAGAATTTTAAAGATTTTTTAAATAAACATATTCCCAGTCATTACAATGTTGTTTCATAATTTTCATACGGGCCCTTTTCACTCTGGGAATTTGGAGCAGATGTTTCTGGTCAGAGCGCAACGCTCTATTAGCCTTGTAGGGCACAGCTAAATTCCTCAGGATAGGAGGTCCCTTCCCCTGAAGAATTGTATGCGCTGTGCAAAGAGCCTTGAATTTTACTCTTTCCCGCATCGGGAGCCAGTGCAGTGTCTTCAAAGCAGGTTTAGCTGAATTAGTCCCTGAACAGGGGTCCTCCTCTGAGACACCCTTCCTCAATATCTGAGAGCAGAAACAGTCTTTATAATGATCCTCATAGGGAATGTATTTTGAAGATTTCAGCCAGTCTCCTTCCTGATTCTTCCTCAATCACATTTTGACTATCTTGGAAGCTTGGCGCCTAAGTCTGGCTTATTATTGTATTGTCCTTTGCGTCAGGATTTTTAATCTTTTGGAGACATTTTAAAACTTTTATGGATTTTACATTTCATAATTTTCTGACTTACTTTTCTTACTCTGTGGCATTCTAAATGTTGAGTTAACCTCTGAACCATGTTTCATCTCCAATTCCTATCAGCCTAAGATGGCAGCTTGTGATGTGAGTGCTTTACCAAACACTATGTTTTAAACCTGTATTTTCTTTCTACACCATATCAACTATGATACAATTATCAGTAATATGGCATTAGTCTCATTTGAGAAGCAAACACAGGTAGGGACCTATGAAACTGGGAAGAAACTACACCATGCAATATACATAACATTATGTTCCAATTCTAGAAATAAGATACAATAAAAAATACATGAATTACATACATTTCTGTTGAAGAATATAAACCATATCAAGAACAACATCAGTGATTAGTACAGAGTCAAAGTAAAGTAGCCTGTGTTAAGCAAGGTTAGGATTTGCAACAAATAGACTAGCTTAATAATTATCCAGACTATCTAGGTCAGACAGCTATCCATATGGGGTAGATATCTATGCTTTTGAGTTAATATGACTAACTTTTGGTCTCTGCAGTTTCCAGCTGCACAGGACTTAGTGCCTGGACCCAGGGATGCCCTGGCAGCTACATGTAAGGTAAGATTGCATAGGTAATTATAAAAATAAAAGCAGAGGGAGATTGGGGAGTGTGATGGTCGGTATTTGGAATGGGTCAGTGTGAGGCAATGGACGTACATGAGGACGGGATTGATGAAAAAAGCCAATGTTTTCTGGGCAGTGTATTGGTTTGAACAGTTGCTGATGTACACAGTGACATGAAATGACCGCATACATGATCAAACATTGAGCCTGGTCTAGGTGTCCATAAATGATGTGTTTGTATTCTGCCATGCGGAGGAGATCAGAGGTCCATTTCGTTTGGGAAGGAACCACAGCAGTCCAAGTATACAGATAATGGCCACGAATAATTTATCAGCTCGAGTGTGATGTTTGACTATCTACCTTCGGAGTATTCTGGAGACCTTTCACGTGAGTGGACGAGGAAAAGGAAAGTCACAGGTATTCTGCTGTAAATTTCATGCGCATCACCTCAACAGGTGGGCGAAAATGTAGTATGTCGCAGGGTGGGTATGACTAGTGTATATGTCGTGGGTCAAACAATGGGGTTCTACGCCTCCAGCAAAGGATGTCATATGCCAATTGCACATTATGTATACTGAAGAGTGTCCAATACAAGTTCTGCAAGATCATAAAGTTGGTGAATTTGTGGCACTCTTCTCCTCCTTGTCTCATGGAAATCCAGCAGTGAGGACTACTAAAGTCACTGAATACTGATAATTGGGCTTACCAGGACTGCTGTGAATCACTTCCACATGTGTGGAGAACAGGATAGGGATTTGCACATCACCAAGTAGCATCCATGGACTAAACAATTTCCTCCTCATCAAGGTTTTTACAGGTGTTTAGTGGTAACCCCCAGGCTTTAGCTACCGCTATGTTTCTCTTACCCCGTTTGGCAACTCTATTACATAAGCCCTCAGACCCAGCCCATTTAGCCACTTCCCCTTTACATGCACCAATGGACTTATCTGTCCCTTTTCATTTCATAGCTAGCTGCCTTTTAGCCACCACAATGGCCAGACCAATACATCTGGACGGCACTTTCTTAAGCCTAGGCCTTGGGTACAAACCCAGTAAACATAGTTCTTGCAATATCTCAATATTTCTTTCCATCACCTCATTAGGTGTCAATGCTTCATCGCTCCAAACGTCTGTTAAGTGGGGACGTGTCCAGAGCATATGCAATAAATACACCTCTATTTCCCCCCACAGTGAAGGCATGCCATCTGTGCCCAAGTATAATACTTAGTTATCATATCAGGGGACGTATGCACTCTGTGTATATAATAAAAGTGAATCAGCTGAAAACGAGGCGTTTCAGGATATCTTTGGGGCACTGCTAAGTTCATGTACCCAGTCATCTCCGCTAATAGGTCTACCTATGTCCTCTGCCTACTGAAGTGTGTCTTGGCTGATTTTTAGTGTGTCCAAGTAGTGCTTTAAACAGAAGTGCAGAAGTAACTCTGTTTTATATTTATCACTGGTTGGTACCACAACTGTTAGTTTTTATTAACTAACTAGGTTATTTTGTGATTTAGGATTTTGTTTTTCTGTATTCTGAATCTTCATGACAAAATGATTAACGATTCGGCCCTAAACCTTTTCTTAAAAACTAATTTTATTGATAGATCGCACACAAGGCACAGCACTCCGCACTCACAGACAACTGCAAACAAGTAGACAAGATCAAGTGCATGGCAATCTATACATTATTAGAAACAAAACATTTTCAACGACGTCCACCCACCCCGCCCCACACCCCCCTCCACAGCCCAACCCCCCCGCCCGGATCCGACCCTAACCCACTGCACAATAACGTCTCATTCTTGAAAGAAGTCTCATATATAGAACAGTGTACACAATTCCACAAATTTGGCCCCATCACACCATTCCCATGCAATCTTCTTCTTCCACTGGTGGCTCTAGCCATAGACCCCTGTAATCCGCCCATCGTTTCCATATTTTATAGTGTTTCCTCGGCCAACCCCTGGCCTCAAAGATCGGGCACTCCAGCCCCATACAAAAATCTAATCTCTTCTTCCACACCACCACTGGAGGAGCCCGTGGATCCTTCCAGGCCTGAGCCACATCTCTCTTGGCCACGGTGAGGCCCAACAACAAATGCCTCTTATATATATTACCTCCCACCCATTCTAATACATGTAGGAGGCCTAATTGTGGAGTACGAGGAAGTTCCCAACCCAACACCTCAGACAAACAGTCCCACACCACTTTCCAGAACTGGACCAGTGCACTGCAGCTCCATACCGTGTGAAACAAGGTGCCCACCTCTTGGCCGCATCTCAGACAGTCTGGGGACTCAATCAGACCTGCCCGCCACAGCCTCTCCCTGGTGTAATAAGCTCTGTGGAGGTATTTGAATTGGATGAGTCGTAGGCGCATTGCAATAGCCGCGCCTCTAGGGGCTTCAAGGGCTTCCCGCCAATCTTCCTCTTCCAGCGCTCCAACATCCCTTTCCCAGGACTCCCGCAATTTGTGTAGAGAGGAGGAACAGTGTGTAACTAGGGTCTGGTATATGCGGGATATTTTCTTGTCTTCCAGATCCCCCATAAAAACTTTTTCTTCCAGTGGGCTAAATTCGGGTAGGGAGTCGAGTCCCTCCAGACTAGGCGCAATGGCGTGGCGAAACTGCAAATATTTAAAGAATTGAGTCCGAGAGATGTCATATTCCTCGCTAAGATCCTGAAACGATTTAAGGGCCGTGCCGGCCATGACATTTCCCAACTTTGAAATTCCTATGCAATCCCAGCCCCGGAAGCCCTGCATGGACACCAGTGCTGGCAGACGACCATTATGCCATAGGGGGGTCTCCTCAGTTAGCTTACCCCACCAACCCATACGATGCAGCGCCTGCCTCCAGATCTGGAAGACTACCTGGGTGGCCTGTGGCAATCTCCTCCTCAACCTCTCCGAGTATAGAATTGTGTGCAGAGTATCGGACCCCATAAGGTATCTCTCAAGAGCATACGTCGGGTCCCCCCTATCCCCATACCACTATTCGTTCAGGATCAGGAGATGGGACGCCTGATAATACAACAGGATATCGGACGTTGCCAGCCCTCCGCAGTATGTTGATAAAAAGCAGGTGAGCAGCGCTACACGCACTGCACCCCCCGCCCAAAGGAATTTTCCCAGCACCGAGTTAACTTGCCGAAACCAATGAGGTGTAATCGGGTAAGGGTGGTTTTGCAATTGGTACAGCAGACGTGGGAGGGCAACCATCTTAAAAATAGCCGAACGGCCATAGATAGTGAGGGGCATACGGGACCATGTTTTTATCTCTGTCCGAACCCGGTCCCAGACCGACACTATATTGCGCTCCCAGGAGACCGTGGAGGAGTCTGATAGAAACACTCCCAAATACTTAAGGCCCCCCATCGTTACCTACAACGCTGACGACCATGATCCAAGTCCTGTGCAGTCTCCCAGCACCCATAGAGTAGATTTACGCGGGTTCAAGCAAAGCCCCAATGTTTCACCAAATATTTGCATTATCTGTAAAACCCGCGGCCCGACCTATCAAGATTAGTAACGAAAAACAGGACATCATCTGCGTACAGCGCGATTCTATCCGACGGTCCGGTCTCCCATTCAAAGCCACGCAATTGTGTGTCCATGCGCACCCACGCCGCCAGCGGCTCCATGGCAAGGGCAAACAAATACGGCGAGAGGGGGCACCCCTGCCGAGTACCTCACCCTATGGAAAAGTTAGTAGATGTGGCCCCAGCCACCCTCACCGAAGCCGTCAGGTCTGTGTATAAGAGGTTCATAAACCTTTTTAACTTAATTTTGATCTAGAATTTAGTTCTTCAGTGGTCCCAGTTTCTAGTTTTGATTTTACTCTGCTAACTATGAGTTATTGATGGGGAGTGTAGTCTCTTTCCACCAGATCAATGAGACGATTCACAGAGCTGAACTGCCTACGGTTACATTTTGGGATCATAAAATAGTGGGGTTCAGGAGATTACTGGTGTTTGGCTCCCACACCTGAATGGAGTGCCTCTTGAGTTTTCTCGACCAACAATACCTAAACAGTTGCATATGCATCCCTCTCCCTTTCCTCAGCCATATCAGTATTTTTAGCAGCTCCACCAGAGACGGAGTAGGCACATTCACTTTTGCAGGACTTCCTATTCTTTTACCCATCCATTTGGTATACGTGTAGGACATATACCACTGCAGCTATAAGCAATGTCGAAAAATACTACAATCACCTGGGTAATGCTACCATCTTGATCAGAGATATCTAGCCCATCACGGACAGCCGCAGAGTTTTACTAAACTGCGCTCTACCCCTCAGTGTGCACTCGTAGCATGGGGTAGAGGTGAAGTCGGAACACCTTGCACAGATGACGGACTTTTAAGACATTTTCCGCCTTCGTTGCCAGAGGGGACAAAGCTACCCACTGTTTTGGCGAGGCATTTAGTTGGAGCCCGCTGGCCTGTGCAGGAAGATGTGCCTTGTCAGCGTTTGTAACTACCAGAAATCGCACTTCAACTAAAGGATCTTAACACTGGCCCAACTAGGCTTTGGAATAAAGGCCACCGACTTGTTTCTTTGGCTGTATGGTTTTTCCTTTCCCTTGGATGTGCTCCTTCTTTTATTTGTCCTGAAGAGGCCTCAAGCTAAATGCTGAAACATGTCAACATCCCGCTAAAGAAGTTTCTCGAAGTTTTATTACTATGTCTTAAGTACTCTGTACGTTTTGTTTATATTGAATAAAGGATTTATACTTCGTATAGACTAAAGAGACTATCAGTCACAGTGATTGTGCATAAACGTTTAAGCACAGCCTTGAGTCTAGATCGATTGGAAAAAGAGAGGTTTTTAGTCAAAGTTTGTATGGTTCTTATTTTGTAATGTTTTTTATTGTTTTTGTACAAATGGGAATCTGAATGTTTAATGTACAACACCATACAGTATTACAATCCCTGTACAGAAGGGTCGTAGTATACAACTGCATGTGTTTAAATAAAATATTAATCTCCGAAACCTGTAGTTCAATCAATGATTAATTAAAGTAATCATTCAGATGGAATAGTAGATATATTTTTTCCTGCATTTCAGTTTGTGTTATTAATGTGGTTTGATTAGCCCTTGGGATGCGTGGTGATTAGGGCTTCCCCCCCCCTTTTTATACCCCTACCCCTCGGTGTTGCCAGAACGAGGCGAATATTCCCATCTGTCAACTCCTTCTCAGTTCAGTATACCCAAACCCCTAGGTCTGGGGTTTTCAAACTGAGGGGCGGGCCCCCCTAGGGGGGCCTCAAGTGATCCCAGTGGGGGCCACCAGGCTCTGGCCAAGGATGTTGGTGATAACAGTGCTTTGTTTTAAGCTAAAAAAATGAGCAGCAGTAACCCGCTCCGTAATAGGCCATCACTAACATCCTTTGTCATTTATATCGTAGCTGGAAGTATGTGCCAAAAGGAACTGGACTACAAATATTTTTCAAAACCCCCACCCTGATTTCTAATAATCACACTGTGGATACTTTTACAAGTTAGTAAGGCTCCCTGACCAGAATGGTATGTTTGGCAAACATGTATTTGATTGCATTTTTAACACAATAACAAAACTTAACTGCCATTTTTAAATGTGTCAACATATTTCAACATTGACTATTTAATAGAATAATGGTGTCATTAAACAGTTTGAAGGCCTCTACCCTAGGTAGCGCAGGGCCACTGACTCCCAGGTGAATATATTCAATTGGGGTGTTTTTCTAATTTACACCCAAGCTAGATAGGATTCCAATATGCTCTTGTGCCTTCATAACCCTCATCGCGTCTAACCATGAGTCAAGCAAATATAACAAAATGTCTGAATATAATGAGTGGTTGTAGGTGTTGAAATGCTCTTGAATATATTCCCCAACCTTGTTGCACAAGCGAATGGTCCAATGACCGAAGACGAAGGGGGAAAGATGGTTGCCCTGTTCCCCTCTCCACCACACTTCTGACACTAGACCCCTACAGTAGGGGCAGTGTAAAGCAATATCGACAATTTCTCAAATCCGTTGTTCAAGTATATTCAGAAAATTGTACATTATTAATAGTATACAGAATATTAAGCTACACTTAAATTCACATGTGTACATTTACAGGAAGCTAAAGTTGTTAAAACAATTTTTCTTTAACCTACTAAAGTATGTTTACAGTGGCTTATGCTTATTCACCTGGGTTTGATGCCAACTTGTTCAAAAAGGATGTCTCCTTAAGTTAATGCTTATGGGCAACATACTTCCCCACTGTAGTTTCTTTTGGCTGTTGTGTTGCTTTCAACAAATCCAATATGTTAGCATTATTTTTCATAGGCACTCCAGAAGATATCTTAAAGCTCCTTTGTGATTAAAGCTTCCTAGAGTCATATACAACTTAAAAGATATACTGGCTGTCTTCAAATTGTCACATTCTAATTCTCTGACAAGCAGCAAGCTCTTGTAAATGCAACCAATTCCTCTACTTGTGCTGAAGTTATATTTGCCAGAGAAGCTGCTTCCAAAGTCTCAGAAATGGAACACACTGCATAGGCAGCTCTCAATAATTCATAATGCCCTTTGAAACAAGAACCACCAACAAACAATGTCAGATCAGCCATTTCTGTACTGTAATAGTCTATACCTGAACATTCAGGATCGATTTCTGTATAGACTTCAGCTCTTGCAAAACGCAACCGCCAGACTGCTCACTGGTACACCAAATTTGGTTCAGTCTCTGGGGATATTAGAAAACTGCACTGGCTACCAGTCGAGAAACAAGTGCAATTTAAATCAATTTGCATGGTTACGAAGCCCTTCAAGGCACAGGGCCTAGCCACCTGAAGCGTCAATTTCAATGGTACATGCCTAAAAGATCACTTTGCTCCCTTGGAGCAAAACTGGTGACAGTACCAGGTACAAAAAAAGTCAGTTGTGGAGGCAGACGTTTTGTGTTTTGTGCGACTAAGGCCTGGAATGACCTCTCTTTTCATCTAAGAAGTATTATGGATTTACTGGCTTTCAGGAAGGCTTTACAAACCTAGCTTTTTAATGTATAACCCTAGTCTCACATTCACGCTTCATCTGGAGGACTGTAGCTAGCGCCAGGACACCCTTGGGTAACAGCTGCGCTTTACAAATGTCTCTAACATAAAATAAAATACCATTTCCAAAGGTGTTTCTTTAATGTCTGGTCTTGGTTTGATATATAACTCAGTAACCTTCATACAGTCATGCTCATGTTCATCATTTTCCCTGCCTTCACAAATGTTTGAAATAGGAACCAGTGTTGCTGCATTAAATGAGCAGCATCTTTTAATAGAATTGTTTTCTTCTGCAAGTATAACCTGCTCATAACGAGTTAGCCTACTGTTGGTTATTAATGGAGTTCTCGATCTGGTCAAAAGAATCTCTACTGAATGTGAGACATATACATTTAAAGTATGACCCATCAATTTTCCTTCACTCTGTTCAATGGCAATGCAAACAACTTCAACCGATTTAAAACATCCTGGAAGTCTTATAGCTACTGTGGCCAATACAGCTGACAAGTAAGCCACCGGTCTCATAAATCCATCATGTTGTTGAGTAAGTATTGAGGTCCCGCTTCGTTTGGTGTGCTGTGTGCTGTGTGACACTGGAGCTGCTGCTGGAAATGGAGGGGCGCTACTTCGAGGGCCCTTAGCCTACAATCCTTGTGGGGGCAGACCTTAGTAAGCCTCACGCAGCACGGGACTCGAGAGATCAGGAGTCCGTGCGGGATTGCACCAGCAAGCAGCCCCGCCCTGCTGCTCACCTGCAGATATAGTGACTCTTGGCTCCCAAAGGGTGGACAGTCCGGGACAGTACGTGGCAGGGCTGGGCCACGGCCCTTGACTCTTGGTTAGTGAACATTGCACGTTTAGATGTGGTTGCAGAGCCCACCCAAATACGTACAAGTGAGATCTAATTCCTTTTTAATTTGTATTTTGATTTGATTTTTCTTTTTACTCTTTTAGGGAAAGAGCTGTTGTAAGCCTATTAGTAGCGTATTTTGGAATTTTAATTGATAATACTTTAAACTGGATATTTTATAATATTGCTCAGTGCCAAAATGTCTAAAGTTAAAATTGGTAAAAACGCACCCGTTCCTGCAACATTGGATAACTACCTTGTAAAAGTGGTTGACAAAATTAATAAAGAACGGCGGCTGTCACTAGGTAGGGGGAGCCCTCCAGCTTTACCATCTACATCCCCTAAATTAGCTGTCTCCTAGTCTACCCCCCCCCACCCCACTAGTGGATAGCTGTAATCAAGATCATCATGATAAATCTACTGTGGAGGCATCAACCGATTTAGCGATTATTCAGGCTCCACCGGATGACCCCCTAGATTCCCCAGTACAAAGCTCTCCTGTACCTAGAGCACAGAGAGTACTAAGATCATGTAGGAATATTAGCAGGAACAAAAAGCGAGTAGATTTGCCATCCAACAATGTCGCTAGTGACCCCGATATAACATCTAACAATACCCCGGTCACAATAGATACTGAGCAACTAGACTACATGATAAGTATTATAGATGCTAAGATTGCTAAAATAGTGAAACCTTTATTGGATAAACTCGATTCAATCACAGCGGAAGTGGTTAGATTAGGAGACCTTTTGGGACCCCACATTGACTCAAGTGCTAGAACTCAAGTAGTAGATAAGGGTCTCAGAGTTAGTAGTGGGACATCTAAGTCACCCACTGGGGGTTCTTGTGCAGTCGTACCAACTGCAACGAACCCCCCGCTGACAGCGTGTAAAAATGCTGCAACTACTATAGTCCCAGGGAAAAAGCCGGGGCCAATTGAAGCGAAGACTAAACGTAATGGTAATGCAAGGCCTGATCTACCACCAGACTGTGCACCATACGTGGCGGTCTTGACTAATGTCCCACCAGTAAGAGCGACCGGGCACCGAAATAATCCAGAAACACATGAGTCATTGAAGAATAAAACTGTGTCTTGGCTTAATCGAGAGTGTGGCTTCCCAGTAGCATTAGCAGATCAGATCTTAACAACTAGAAGAACTGACTGGATAGGCAGTTCACATAAGAACTCAAGTGGTGACTGCGTTATTGTAAATTTCCGAAACCCACATCTTGCAACCACCACTTTGTTAAGAGCTACCTCCCTACCACATAATGATGAGGGAATTTCTCTTCGACCTCTGGGATAATTTTATAGACACCTAACCCATGAGCCCATCACTGTTCCTGCCAGTGGCAGAGGTAGAGGTATTGACTTGACTACTGGTTCCGAGGTTACTACATCTAATCGATACCAACCTTTGAGTGGTCTAGACTCTAATGATTGACTGGATTTTGACCTGCCCCACTCCCTACTTGGAGTAGAAGCTTATTTTCTTGGTGGTAGGGCGGAGGATGAAACAACAGGGAACCTAGCTAATGTTTGTGAGTGTGGCAATCCCAGTACTACTCCTAGTCCTGGGGATGTAGGAGGTGGCTGCAGCGATGGTATGTTGACAACAGAAGGGCTGAGAATAATCCCTCCTACCACAAACGCATTGCCTTGGGTTAATATATCAAACCCAACCTCCATCATGCTAGATGTAGTTTTCAGTCTCCCGTCTTGCTTAATCGCTAGCTGGAATGTCGCAGGTTTAGCGTCAAAGGGTGATACCCAGGGCTGGTCTGAGTTTCTTAATGCTTTCGACATAATTTGTCTCCAGGAAACATGGTGCAAAGGCTCAACTAGCTACAATGGTTTTGTTTCATACCACCTACCCGCAATGGCATCACCTTCAGGCCGAGCTAAGGGTGGGCTCTTGGTACTGATCTCTGTAAAACTCCCTATCACTGTGAAAAAACACGTTCTGGTTGGGGCTCATTCCCAAATTCTATGGCTTTATCAGGAGCATGGTAGAAATATTCTTTTAATTAATTTTTATAATAATATTTTCGATAGTACAAGGCATCATGTGGTAACTGCTCTAGAGAATGCCCTGGATGATATAATTATGGGATCTAATGTTGTTTTTGATTTCATCTGGGCAGGGGATTTTAAGACTGCTGCTTGCCCCCTTTCCATCCATAGGGTCTGTGCGATTACTAACCATTTTGGGGATGTTGACCTCCATTTCCCACATAATCATTATGGAGAGTCCTTGAATAAACTCTTGACCTCCTATGATATGGAAATATTGGTCAATGCAAAGAACGATTCAGGTAATACTATGCCAACGTTTACGGGCAGGAATGCCAACACTGTAATCGACTTCATTTGCATGTCCTCTAATCTCATCCATTGGTGTAAGGCCCCTAAGGTTGTGGATAATATTATTTTGTTCCGAAAAAATTTAATTGATTGATCAGGTAAAGGCATATATACAACTCTCCACAGTCAGGAGATCACTGCCAAATATCAACACATGTCTCAATATCTTGGAAACCCAATAAATAAAAAAGAACGACTCCCCCCTATATCCCCCCACCTCCCACAGCCACCCAACAACCCCTCTACCCACCCCTTATCCCTCCCTAACCCAGTGCACGTGATCACAGTAAGCCTCCTGTAACTGCTGGTATCATGCCAGGCACCATGCGCCTCCTTAAGCCTGAAGTCCATCGTCTAGATCCGGACCGTCATCAGGGTCTGCTGGAGGCTCCCGAGTTAAACCCCTATAATCGGCCCACGTTTTCCAGATTTTGTAATGTTTTTGGGGGCATCCTCTGGCCTCGAACACTGGGCGTTCCAGCCCCATAAAATAGTCCAGTCCAGCCTTCCATGCGCTCAGGGGGGGGCTCGCTCATTCTTCCATGCTCGTGCCAAGTCCCGCTTGGCCACAACCAGACCCAGTAACAAAAGGTGACGTTTGTAAACATTCCCTCCCACACCCTCCAGCACATGGAGAAGACCCAAGCGATGGGTACGGGGGAGATCCCATCCCAGTACCTCCGACAGACAGCTCCATACACCATTCCAGAACCTAGTCAAGCCAGCACAAGACCATCAGTATGCAACAGGGTACCCATCTCAGCTCCACATCGCAGGCACTCCGGGGACACAATCAGGCCCGCCTTCCACAGCCGCTCCCGTGTATAGTAAGCCCTAGGCAGATATTTGAATTGGATTAATCGGAGTCGTACCGCGATAGCGGTCCCACACGGGGACTCCAAGGCTTCCCTCCAATCATCCTCATCCAGGGGTCCGACATCCTTTTCCCAGGTTTCCTTTAATGGAAGTAGGGAAGAGGAACAGTGTGTGACTAGTGTTTGGTAGATACGGGACACCTTTTTATCCCCATGGTCTCCCATGAAAACTTTCGCTTCCACGGGGCTGAATTCCGGCAGCGACTCCAAACCAACTAGACTAGGCGCGAGCGCGTGACGAAACTGTAGGTACCTGAAAAATTGGGTCTTGGGCATGTGGAATTCGTCCCAAAGCTCCTGGAATGACTTGAGAGTTACACCGGTCATAACGTTTCCAAGCGAAGAGATCCCGATAGAATCCCATCCGCCAAACCCCGCTAGCGAGGCCAGCGCGGGGAGCCGCCCGTTATTCCACAATGGGGTCTCTGCCGTCAACCTACCCCACCAGCCCATACGACGCAGCGCTTGTCGCCAAACCGCAAAAACCACTTGTGTGGCACATGGCAGCCGCCTCCGGAGTCTGGCCGAGTATAAGATTGTGTGCAACGTATTGTCCCCCATCAGCGAGCGCTCTAGAGCATATGCCGGGTCTCCTCCATCTCCGTACCACCATTCATTCAGTACCAGCAAATGGGAGGCCTGGTAATATGACAGTAGGTCTGACGTAGCAAGGCCACCACAATATGTGGATAGGAAGCATGTACGCAGCTCCACCCTGGCGGCACCCCCAGCCCACAAGAAGCGGCCTAAGACAGAATTGACCTGCCGGAACCACTGAGGTGTGATCAGGTGCGGATGGTTCTGCAGCTGATATAAAAGGCGCGGAAGTGCGACCATTTTAAAGATCGCAGACCTACCATATATGGTAAGAGGCATCCGGGTCCATGTTTTAATATCCGTTTGGACCTTCTCCCATACCGGTATCACGTTGCGCTCCCATGAGATCGCCGCGGACTCGGACAAGAATACTCCAAGATACATCATGCCCCCGGCCGCCACCTGCAAGGCTGACGCCCACGAGCCCGCACCTGCCCCATCCCCCAGCACCCATAGGGTGGACTTGCGCGGGTTAAGATAAAGACCCGATACCTCGCCAAATATGCGCATGATTTCCAATACTTGGGGCCCGATCTATTTAAATCCGTGAGGAAGAAGAGGACGTCGTCCGCAAAGAGTGCGATCCTATCAGTGAGTCCCCCATCCCACACGAAGCCCCGCAGCTGCGCGTCGATGCGTACCCAAGAGGCCAGGGGCTCCATGGCCAGTGCAAATAAGTACGGGGACAGCGGGCATCCCTGACGGGTCCCCCGACCGATAGGAAACCTCTCTGAGACCGCTCCGGAGACACGCACGGATGCTGTAATGTTGGTATATAGTAGTTTGACATACGAGATAAACACCGGGCCTAGATTAAGATGAGGCAGGAGCGCGAACAGATAGGTCCAACTCACAGAATCAAAAGCCCTATCTATATCTGCCAACAGCAGGGCTGCCCGCTCCCCAGTGGCCCCCAATGCGTCCACAGCCGTCTGCTCCCGTCGAATATTGTGCAGCGTCGCCCTACGCGGCATAAAGCCTGCCTGATCTGGGTGGACCAGATCGGCCACGTAGGGGAGAAGACGGTTCACCAACGCCTTAGCCAGCAGTTTAGCTTCGATATTGAGCAAAGATATGGGGCGATACGAGTCATGTCGGTCAGGGGGCCTACCCGGCTTCTGAAAAACCACCACCTCAGTGTGGCGCCAGTCAGCTGGCAGCCGACCCAGCTCCCGCGCTGCCTCCAGCGCAGTCCTGTAATGGGACCCCAATTGGAGATGGAACTTCTTATAGAATTCACGCGGGAAGCCGCTCGGCCCGGGTGCCTTCCCTGTGTTGAGCTGCCCCAGCGCGTCCCCCAGCTCCTCCGCCGTAAGGGGGAGGTCTAGCGCTGCTCACATCTCAACGGAGACTGCCTTCGGGGGCAGGTCGGCAATAAATTTATCGACCGCATCAGCCGGAAGGCAATCCTGCGGCGCATATTGCCGTGCGTAGTATCGAGCAAAACTAGCTGCCAGTTCAACCGGGTCCGTTATAGTAACACCATCCCGATCCGTGAGTCCAGGCAGGGTAAGTGGCTGCAGGCTGCACTGACATAGCTTAAGGAGCATAGTACAGGAAATGTCTCCCCACTGATATACCCTACTCCGCGTGGCCAGCCACGCCTGTCGGGCCTCATCAAGCAACACGGACGCATAGGACTGTTGCGCCTGCAGGAGCAGCCGCATTGCCACATCATCTCCCTCTCGCTGACACCGCCGCTCCAGAACTTCCACATGCGCCGCTGCCGCAACTATGGCCTCCCGACGCCGGCGACGGGCCGCCGCGCACCACGCAATGTCGATTCCCCTCAAAGTAGGCTTCATGGCTTCCCAGACCACCGTCACATCTGTGTCCGCTACAAGGTTTTCCTGCCAGTAGTGTGCAATCGCACCCCGCATGTGTTGTACATATTCAGTTTGCTGAAGGTGCCACAAAGACATCTCCCATCGGAACGGTTGTCTCTTCCTATGCAATTCAACCTCCACGGCCACAGGGGAATGGTCAGACAGCCCCCTAGGCAAGATACTTGCCTCCCGCACTCTACTCAGAAACACACAGGGCACAAAAACATAGTCCAGTTGCGAGAAGGAACCATGCACAGCAGAGACATAGGTATACTCTCGGGCCTTAGCATGCATGTGTCGCCAAACATCCACCCAGCCTAACCCTTCCACCATCGCACTCAGCCGGGTAGGGGCGGCAGCAATCAGCGTCTCCCGTAGTCTCCGACGGTCCATATGCACATCGATCACGTCATTCCAATCTCCACCCAGCACTGCTAGGGACTCCGGGATTTCCGTCCACACCGCAAACAACCTCTCAGCCAGGGCCCACTGCAACGGGGGGGCATATATACTCCCAAACACTACTGATTCCGTACCCACCATCCCTTTAACAAAGACGTACCGGCCCTGCGGGTCTATCCACTGTCTCTCATGAATGTAAGCCAACCTACGATGGACCAAGATGGCGACTCCCCTGGAGCCCCTGGAAAACCCAGCATGGAAGACCTGTTGGTAACCAAATCTCTGCAGGCTAAGCACTTTCGTCCCCATCATGTGCGTCTCTTGTAGCAGTAATAAGGAGAACGTGGCAACCGTCTTGCACTCAATTGACTAGTTTGAGCAAAAATTGCACAAACTAGTCAATTGAGTGCAAGACGGTTGCCACGTTCTCCTTATTGTTTCAATTACTCTGCTCAGGCAACCACAGTTGCACCACCTTTGTGTCACTTTTTCACACTATGGCATCATTTGAGGACATTGCACATCTCACAGATAACAAAGCTCAAACTAAAGCTTACACCACAGCAGAGGCAACAGACATTTATGGACTTATTAAAGAAGTTAGAAAGTTGGATGTCACTTCAGGCCCAGTCCAGCAACAATTAAAACAACTAGAATACGTAATGTGACGCGAAATCAATCAACGCCTGCACGCCACAACACTCATTCAATACCACAGATTTAGTAGGATCCCTCGAGGACTACGACTAGCTATTAAACCCATGATGTTTAAAACGAACAAAAAATTTATTGAAAGATGGTATTCCATCCTTAATAAGTGCTCGCTTGATCTGATTCTCCTCATAGTTGAAGAACTGTCCCAAGTACTTATTGGCCTAGAAACTGAGATCAAGGAGTTACAAGCAGTCTTATCCTCACGTGTGGAAGTAGAATCATGGTCAACAACTCTTGAAGATATCAATGCTCGACTAGACACTTATGCTAAAGATCTACACGAACGAAAAATCAGAAAATTTCGACGTGACACGATCGATTATAAACTTGACGAAGTTTATTCATGGGCTGAAGTATACGCGCAAAAAAGAACCTGGCAAAAAAAAACAGAGACTGCTTCATCAGAAGAAAGTGTCGTCTCAGTCACAGATACTCAAATAACCCGTCCACCAGTCCCTTCACCATCCACAAGCGACCCCACCACAGGAGGTCCCACATCTTCAAAGGCTTTTTTATCCACCAGCCCAGCCTCAAAGAACCACCTTTAGAAACCATCCCGTCAAAACCCGCCGAGGTCACAGATACAAGAAAACCAACCAGGAAAAAGAAACACTAGTTGTTAATATCTCTTCTCGTGAATTGACTCCAACCCAATTACAAGTACTCAACAAAGGTTGCTCATTTGTACCCACTAATACAGTCAGATCTCTTGACCCTCACATTGAACTGTTCAAGTTCACTAGAAAACTTAGACTACGTTATTTCTTTTCAACTATGGAGACTACTCAACCCACTTCAACACCGAGTGAGTATCAAGAATTCAGGCCCAAAAGCACGTTCGTATCTCCAATTTCACACAAAACCATCGACCTTTTCGAGACCCTAGTCAAACAAGATTTCAACAAGACACCTAGTTCCTCGCATCCTCACTTGTCTAAAAGTGAGAAAGACGCTTTACGATCTTTACAACAAGATTCTACTCTTCATTTCACTCGAGCTGACAAGGGTGGCGCTCTTGTAATCATGGATCAACATAAATATGACTCAAAAATTGAAGAAATGCTAGAAGATACCTCCACCTATCTGCCACTACTGTCTGACCCACCAATAAATTTCTGAGAATCTTAGACACTATACTGTCTAAAGCTATGAAATGGATCAATCAGAAAACGAAAGACTTTCTTTTCACCAGATTCCCTCGCAGACCTCAACTAATATGCTACCCAAAATTCATAAATCCCTCAGCAACCCTCCACTAAGACCAATTGTATTATTATTATTATTATTATTATATTTCTTATATAGCGCCAGAATCGACCCCCGAAGGAGTATCTCCGCGCTTGCCTTGGGAACCCGTCCTGGTTTTTCCCTGTGAGATAGCCCCTACAGGGCATCCCCAAGGTGAAAGCCAGGCATCCAGCCGCGGGGGTGGGGCCGTTGTGGAGATTAAGCAAGCTTAATGCCCAGAGTTGCAGAGTGTGAACCCATGATTAGGTCAGGCACCGAAGCGAGAATTATCGAGTCCATGGACATTTGAGCTCAAGACCCTACCGCTTCGGGAATTGAACCCTGGTCCCGGGTCTGACCTCTGCTTCAGGGTCTGCCTGCTCTAACCAGTGAGCCACACTTCTCCACTATCAGGATGCGGTTCTCTCCATGACCCACTTGGAAGATACCTAGCAACTTTTCTGCAACCAATTGTACAATCATGCTCTACCTATGTACAAGATACCACTCATTTTCTGAACATTCTAGATACTATTCAGATACCCAATGAGACCGAAATCTGGCTATGTACAGTTGATGTTGTGTCTCTGTACACTTCTATTCCCCACCTGGAGGGCATTGAAGCCATCGAATGGGCATTACTTAACAACGATCCCACAACCGCCAACTGGATTTTTTTGCTGGAACTTCTCCACTATTGCCTATTCCACAGCTACTTCCAATGGAAAGACCGATTTTACCTACAGTCCAATGGCACTTCCATGGGCTTTTCAGGAGCCCCTAGCTACGCTAACACCTTCATAATGAAATTCGAAACTGAAAACATCCTGACAGATCCAACTTGGTGCGAACATCTTTTAGTATTCAAGAGATACATAGATGACATTTTCATCTTCTGGCAAGGTGCACGGAATCTCCTAGTCGAATCTATCCAGACACTCAACACCATCAATCCACGTATTCAGTTCACTCATCAGATTGAATCAGATCATATACCTTTTCTAGATGTTATGGTCATGCTCAGAAATGATCATATTGAAACTTCCCTATATAATAAGAAAACGGATCGCAATAATGCTTTATTGTATCAAAGCTTTCACCCTTGGTCACTCAAGCGTCACCTACCATTCTCACAATTTTTAAGTATCAAACGGATCCACTCTAATGAGCAAACTGGCCTGCAGATGATTGATCAGTTCAAACAAAAATATGAAGAAATAGGTTATCCTATCACAGTCATAAACGAAGCTGCTAATAGAGCTATTGCCTGCAAACGCACAGATCTGATGATCAAGAAGAACAAACCAACCTCTGCTAGAAGAGAGGTTTATGGCTCCACATTCTCCACATATTCCAAACAAACAAGAACCATCATACTTAACAGATGGTCGCTTTTACAGCTTGAACCAGATTTCAAAGACATGTTCGCTGAACTTCCCATGTTTGCTTATAAACGAGCACGTTACCTCAAAGAGATTCTTAACTCACCAGCTAAATCTGTTTCATCCACTAAACCTTTCAGAGGTATGATGACCTGTATGAACTGCTCCAACTGTAATAATATCATTACAGGTAAAACTATACATCACCCCAGATCTGGCAAACTCATCCATCTCAACTTTAACGCCACATGCACTAGTCAACATCTTGTCTATTTCATAAAATGTCCATGTGACCTTTTCTATGTAGGCAAAACTGAAAGAGCGTTACGAACCAGAATAACTGAACACAAGAGTCGTATTCGAACAAACACTACCAGTTCACCACTAGCCCAATTTTGGTGCACACTTAGACACAACATTTCCCAACTTAAATGTGGTGTTCTTGAGATGATTGAACAACGCTCTGATCGCGACAACACCAAATTTTTGTCACAACGCGAAAGTCACTGGATCTGGTTTATGCAAACCCTTACACCTAAAGGTCTTAATGACAAGTTCGAACTTGCATGTTTTCTGTAATTGTGAATTTACCACGAATAGTATTTATGTACTTTTGCATATAGTACACATGATGAATCTCTCTTTCTGTAATGTCCATTAAGTTGTTTATGTGTTTTTAACTTCATTACGAACATTACAGCTTTAAGTTTGTGACTGTGTATTTTCACACTATCCGGTATGTTACTTTATGTCTCTAGCTTGCATCAATAACTTTGATACTGCTGGCGAATCCCTCCAGTGTCATCTGCCTAGTCTTTCAATTTCGTCACATTGTTTACATTCACTATACTAATGCAAGATGGCCGCCACGATTTTTCCTTGTCTATTCCCACGTAGTCCGTCCTCTATTTTTCAAATTTTTTTGAATACTAACTCTCCTCGAGTACGCTACACCGCACTTGGTAATCGTGACGCCCGGAGACTCTGAGCACAGTTCACCGTTCCCGGTGGTGAATAACTTTCACTGATCCCAGTAATATGCTGCACACATTCTAACTCTTGGCGAATTTAGCTTATATATATAATTTTTCCCCATATTGTTCTGACAACTCCTTTACCTCTCACATCGCCCTTATCAAGCCACTTACTCGGTAAGCCACCCCACTTTTAGCGCATTCACTTACAGCTCTTTTAGCATCATGCCATTTCAACCTTTTAAACTTTAGTCTTTCTCACAGCTTTTCAACGTTTAGCGATAAGGAAGTCCGCTCCTTGATTTCTTAATCACGTTGAGTGCTCCGGTAAGAATTTCATCGCCGAACACTGGTTAACTTTCACTGTCACTAATCCAGTATTTTCGCTAGTCGTACACTAATTGCGGTTCTCACACATTACTTTCTGGTATTCACTGTTCACTCTTTTTTCACGGACGTCCCGAATCTTCACATCGAACTTGGAATGATTAGCACCTCTAGCGGTTTCACTTTCCTCCTCTTTCTTCTCCCCCTGACCCTGATTATTCACCTCTTTTGTTTGGCTTCTAAATCCTTTAGTCTCTAATACCTCACTACCTTTTCGCATTTTTTGAAAAAATGTGGGGCCACTGACTTTACGTTATTTTGCCTGCTGCCTTCGCAAACAAATGTCCTGACATGTATATATTATTCTGTACAGATTCCCCTGACGAAGGGCGTGTTGTTTTTGCCCGAAATGCATTGGGATTTTTGATTTGAAACTCAGCATGAATCTTCATGGATCTTAACCTATGAATCTGGAATTTGAAATATCTGAATCTATATAAAGACATGTGATTCTAAACCAAATGGACTATTTCTGTTCAACTGTTTGAAATTGCTTTTTGTGAAAATCAAGATAATGTTGATAACGTGTTTTTGAAATGTGATTGAAAATACTGTTTAATTTAGTACACTCAGCTAGAGTGACCTGTAGCAGTGCACTGGGATGACCTGATCTTTATCTGGTTTCCTCTCTTGTAGCAGTAAGACATCTGCCGCTTCCCTCTTCCCCCACCGCAAGATCGCCCCCCTCTTGATTTTATCTAGCATCCCTCTAACATTCCAACTCAATATGCGCATGGACTCCCTGGGGAGCCCCGGAATTGATGCATCAGCCATAATCCAATGGGACCCAACACAAAAGCACACACCACCAGGCCCAGGCGAACAGCACACTCTGTAACAAGGCATTAGAAATCACATGCACACCCCACCAACCACCCCTGACCCCCCCACCCACACTTCCCCAAAACATTCCCCTCAACTCCCTGTCCCCTTTCCCCTGCCACCCACCCCTATAACTCATAGAACTCTGAAGTATCTGTCGCGGCATGGGCAGCCTCGGGCCCAAAACAAAGCGCTCAAGGCCAACCATACCACTGGATCCCAACTACCCACTCAACCAAAGAACCCCCCCGCCAACTCCCACTCGTGTAGGAGGCAAGTAGCCCCTGCATAAAAGCACCCCGAACCCCACCCCGCAGCCCCACACAATCCCAAGAAAATAAAGCGAGCAGTGACCATATACTCAGTTTTCAATTGTCAGTTCAGCAAGGCACAGCTATGCAACTCCTCCCAGCGGGAGCCTGTGATATCTGCAGACAAACTTGTCCACCTGCTGTCCCTCAATGATCCTTTCCGGAGTGGTCAGAGTCAGTAGGCGCGCCGTCCTGTTTTCCACTGCGAGAAGAGGAGCGCTTCCGCGATCTAGATCTCCTGTTCCTCTTGCCCCGGACACTCTGGTCCCCCCGTTCCTGCGACGGGCCCCTCGACTGGCCCGGGTCCAGGCCCGATTGGGCATGCGGCCTGACCCTCACCGTCTCATCCGTCCATTTAAAGACCTCCTCTGGGGTATCAAAGAAGTGGGTCCGCGACTGGAATACTACCCGCAGGCGGACCGGATAAAGTAAGGAGTATTGGATCTTCAGACCTCGTAGTTTCGCCTTGGCGGCTATAAATGAGTGTTGTTGTTGTTGCACTATTCTGGTATAGTCCGGAAAGATCATGATCTTCTGATTCTCAAATAGGAGAGAGTCCTTGGCCCTCGCCTCCCGTAAGATAGTGTCTCTATCATGGAAAATCAGGATTTTAGCTATTACCGGTCTGGGCCGCTCCCCCACAGGTGGCTTCTGCGTCAGGGCTCTATGTGCGCGCTCTATCACGAAACAGCACGATAGAACATCTGGAGGAAGCCAGCTCTCCAACCACTGGGACAAGAAGTGTTCCATTTTTCCTTTCTCACATCCTTCTGGAAAACCCATAAAGCGAAGGTTATTCCTGCGTGCCCGCCCTTCGGCATCCTCCACACGGAGCGCAAGGCCCTTTTGGATGTTTTCCATTGCCGCCATTTTCTGCTTCAGGGCCCCAACGTCGTCCTCCACCACCGATATTCTGGATTCTGCCTCCGTGATACGTGGAACCGCATTTCGAGCGTCCAGCATGTCCCTGGATTGGGTAATCGCTGCATTGTCCGTCCCCGTCCCCTGGCCACCTCCAGATGCTCCGGGCCCCCCTCTCGGCCCTGTGAATTTATCGATGGGCCCCTGCTTGGCGGGCCCGCTGCCGCCTCCGCCTCTGGTCATGTCCGCGGCACACCCGGAGGCTGCTGTCCTCAGATCGTTAGCAAGTTGCCGCAGCGCAGACACCCCGCACCACCGATAGCGACCAAGGGTACACCACGCGAAAGTATCTCCTACCCCCGGGTACACAACTCCCCCACACTCTCGTCTTCTGTTGCGGGGGGGTACCCCGGGTCTTTATACAAGTCCGCCCTCCTATCTAAGGTGCACAGTGTGGTCTCGGCCGGGTCCTGTCCCTTTGTTATGAGGCCCCTGGTCTGGCCTCCGCTCCACAGGGGGGCCTCGTGGCTCCGCTCCAGGCCACTCAGCGACCGGGTGCCGGCCCTGGACTGCAGGGGGCTCCTTCACCACACAGTCCAATCGCGCTGGGCACCAACGGGCACTGCAGCTGCGGGCCACGGCCCCCTTTCCCCCTTCGTTCACACACACAGATGGGGCCCCAGGGAGTCACTCACTTCCCTCTCGTCATCACCTCTGGCACTTTAGCAGGGCCTCCCTGGGCTCAGGTGCGACACTCGCCGGAACTTCAGGCCGCCTACCAGCCCGTGGTCCAAGGAAGCGCGGCAGCGCTATGCAGTCTTGTTGGGCAGGGTCGCGCCCCGGGGGTCACAGCACCGCTGGTCCCTCCACTTTGCCACGCAGGCCGCCACAGGACACCACCACCTGCAGCTGGGAGCCTCCAAACTCGAGGTTCCGGTCTCTCGGTCCCGGTGTAGGCCGCAGTTCTCTCCAGATGTCCCCGCTGCACGGGCCGTCACAGTCTCAGTAGATGACAGCTCCGAGGTATCGCCCACAGCTCTGCCGCCGATGAGGGGCACTGGGCCCGGGATAGATGTTGGCGCGGCCGGCCCGCGCGAAGATCTCCTGTCCGAGAGGCGCCAAAATTGAGGCCCCGGCTGCACTCGCCGGGACTAGGCCGCAGGCCGCCTCTGCCGCTATCTCCGCTTCGGAGGGCCCGGAGCGCTACACTCTGCACCTGGTGACACCCCCCGCCTTCCGCCACAATCACCCCAGGTGTGGGCTGCAGATCGGGTCCGGGAGC
This sequence comes from Lissotriton vulgaris, assembly GCF_964263255.1. Taxonomy (NCBI): domain Eukaryota; kingdom Metazoa; phylum Chordata; class Amphibia; order Caudata; family Salamandridae; genus Lissotriton; species Lissotriton vulgaris. Next base: position 134,405,142 of record NC_141697.1, on the reverse strand, counting down.
CTGGATAAATCGACGGATGAATGTCGGGCTGGTGGGAGCTCTAGAAAGCTGCGTCCACCATCTTCGCCCGCCGTGGATAATATTCTTAGCGAACATAATTTAATTACTATTGAGGCCACCCTATGGAATGTAAAACCTGAACATAATACAGGTGTTATTACTAACATAGAACCACACAGACCGAATGGAACAAGAATTAGATGGAAAGGGGACAAAGCTGAAATGCTGTCCAATTCAATTGTAAAAAGCTGCATAGTAGAAATTGTTGCCATCCTCGAGAGTGTTGATGTTACTGTAGATACTGTCCATAATTTTATTAACACCAATCTTATTATTGATAGTAAATTTACCAAATCTACCAAGGGCAATTCGGACCACCGAAGGGGGTGGTTCGATCACGCATGTACATCGGCGTTAAAGGAGCTAAAAGTTGTACTGGCAGATAAACCTAGAGTCACAAGCGAGGTTATCAAGCATAGACATACCTATCAGGAGGCAGTTAAACGCAGGAAGACCGAACTACAGCAGGAGGCCTGGGATAAATTAACACAGGGCTCTGAAACCTCTAACTGTTCCTTATTTTGGGTCATAGTTTTTTTGGGGGAAAAATATTTTTATTTCGGAAACATAGAAGGCACAGGTCCTCGTCGCCTCTCAGATAGACCGAGGGCGAAAGAGTAGGTACATGCAATGCTCAGAGTAAAACACAGCCATATGGGCCCACATCCCGGAGGTTGGGTGGCGTAGTGCATGTCTCAGGAATCATAGCCGTACATGAACAATATGTATACATCACTGTATCCGTTGATTCTTATATTTATTTACTCTCTCCCATGTCTTCCATGCAGTCTCACTCCTCTTCCCCTGGGTAAATACTCTTTCGCAGTAAAACATAGCCTTAACCTAAAACAAAACCCAACAAACCCCCTGTGCGTGGCATTAGTAATAAAATATGCGGAAAAGTCAGGTTATCCATGTGAGGCCCAAAAGGTGCAGGCAAACCATCCAGACGTAAACCTTCGGGAATCAAAGCAAATCACAGATATATACAACAGGGAACATTAGCGCACGTCTAGCAGGGCACTACTCCGGACCAAGGCCCTCCCACCCGTCTCCTACCCCATCACCCTCGGGGTGAACAATTCGGCACTGGTGGCGTCCGAATCATCATCCGTCACCACCTCCGCACACATCATCCTCCAGGCAAGCAGATCATCTTGAAGTTTTCCATCACGGCGTGTGCGCTGCATATGTGTCTCCTCAGCCAGAGACCACTCTCTAGCATCCCTAAGCCAGAGGGATATCTCAGGAGCCCTCTGCCCCATCCAGGTTATAACCACACGCCGTCTTGCCAACACCAGTAATAATTGTAGAAACTTGTAGGACAGGTTCCTCTTTTTGGGCTTGGGTACCAGTGCCAAGAGACAGTGGAGCGGATCCAGAGTAATCCGGAGTTTTGTAGCACGACCAATATGGTCCACCACCTCCGTCCAAAAGCTACCGACCAGCGGGCACTCCCAGGCTAGATGAAAGAACCCAGCTCTCTCGGCTCCACACCTAGGGCAATTGTGTCGTCTATCCGCAGAAATGCGATTCAGAGAGACCGGGGTCATATAAGTACGGTGGACAAAGTTAAAGTGGATCAACTTGAATTGTGCATTACACGAGACTTTCCGGGTCAGGAGGCCAATTCGCTTACGCTGTCCCGGCTCCAGGGCCAACCCTAAACGACGGGGCGGTCGGTGGGGTTGAGTCCTGTCGCATGGCTGAGTATAAGAGGGAGATCAGCCTCTTTCCTCTACCACACGATAAGAGGATGTCGAGGGTGTGAGTCAGCGGAGGTGCCTCCGGGAACTGAGGCCACGCTGTTCTAGCTACTTCCTGGTGCCCTCTATAATGCAGATATTGCCCCCTGCCCAATTCGAAGGACTCCGTGGCCCGTTCAAAGGACACAAAGGAGTCATCCGGATAGAGGTCCGCCAAAGTCTCACAACCTCCGTTCCGCCACTCCCGGTAGGACACGTTCTCCTCCATTCAGAGCACCGGAGCTAAAATCCACACTGGCAGCTCCCTATTTTCGACAAACCGCTGCCAAACTCCTGCTGTGTGTCGCACCACATAAGGCAAGGCCTCGTCTGCTCCTCTTCCCTGCATCAGAGCCTCTCTCAGAGCCTTCTCGTTTGCTCTGCCCATCAGTAGTTGCAGCTCCCAGTTATCCTCGTCAGCGAACCACCGTGCCGCTGGCAGGAGCTGCGCTGCATAGTAATAGAAGTCAAACCTCGGGGGCTCCAGATCCCCCTCCTCCCAACTCCGGACCACCGTGCGCAGAGCAACTCTGCTACGCCCGCCCGCCCAAAGCAGAGAGGTGAGCACCGAGTCGAGCATGCGAAATATTCGAGGGGGAAGCGGGCACAAGGTATTTTGCAAGATATATAACATCCTGGGGAGATTTTGGGTCATAGTTAACTGTCCGTACCTTAAAGATGAAAGGGTGCCAGAATTAACATCTAACGTTGACATGGAATCTAAGGTGACCCACTTCTCAATTATTTTTGATACGGACAGACCGTCGGGTGTTCATGACGGTTGTTGGCCCATTGTCCCGTTGGATATTACCACCACTGAGGACCTAGAAAGTATTAGTTCTAGTAATGGGGGGAAGGCCCAGGGTCCCGATGGGGTTCCCATCGACGTGTATAAACTAGTGCCTGAGCTATGGGGTCCAATGTTAACTAATGTTTTTAACGCTGCTGTATCTAACAGTGTCCCTCCAACGTGGGAGGAATCTATCATAATTCCAATCTATAAGAAAGGAGATAGGGAGGATGTGAAGAATTATCGCCCCATTTCCTTGTTAGATTCCTCGGTGGAAATAATGAGTAGGGTGCTATTAACTAGGTTGGAAGAATGGGCTGAATCTAAAGGCATTCTGGCTAACAGCCAGTATGGCTTTAGAAAGGGACGAGGGACTCTAGAACAATGTCTAAATCTTGAACTCTTGATAAGTCGGGCTCTTTACATCTCTGCTTTGCAGATTTGAGTAGTGCCTTTGACATGGTGGATCATGCCATCCTCTGGTCCAAATAATTAGAAATGGGGGCACCCGAGGGCATTGTTTATTTTCTGTCCCGACTTTATGTCAATCTGCGTACTAGTGTACGATACATATCCAGTGGGGAGTGTACCAGAAAGTTCAAGATTGGGCGAGGTGTAAGGCAAGGGTGTGTCCTCGCCCCCTTGCTTTTTACTCTATTCATCAATGAAGTTGATACTGTTTTAAAAACGATAGTGGCGGATGCTCCTAAAGCTAATTATCTCGTCGTCCCGGTTTTACTTTATGCAGACTACGCCGTTTTATTATCCAGGAGCCCCCTGGGCCTTCAACGTTTGATGGATAAGTTCTCGCTTTTCATCAGGGACAGAAAACTGTTGATCAATAGGTCCAAAACCTACATCATGGAATGTGGGACAGGGCGCGGGAAACCCCATTCCTACTTTATCGATGGACATAAGGTTCAACAAGTGGACAACTTCTGCTACCTTGGCATTACTTTTTCAAAGAACTGTAGTTGGGCCAGTGAGCTTAACAACGTTCGGGCCAAGATAGCGAAAAGTGTCCACGGGGTGTTTAAATTTGCCACCAAACAAGGAGACAAAAGGGTATATGACATGTTAAAGATCTATCAAGCGCGGGGAGGAGCTACGACACCAACCAAGATGGCCGCATAGTCTCCCGGCTCCGCTGACCTCCGTCCTACGCTCTACTATCCTGTCACCTATCCTGATTTCCTGCCCCGGATCCGTGTGTGTGACCCGATTTGCACTTCGATGATGTGATCCCGGAGTTTCTGCGGCATCGTGGAGCGGGGTAACGTCGAGGACCGATTTGAGGCCTAACCCAGCCGAGAAGCCGGGGTCTCGAGTGCTGGCCTAGCCGGGTCCGAGTTGAACAACAACGGACTGTTGAATGCGGTTGGGTCCGGTCTCTGGAACATTCAGAATTTTGGGATTGTCCTGCTACCATCTGCTGCCTGGTGTTCTATAGGAGGTGAGGTGAAGAGTGACGCACGGTGCTGTGTTGCGGGAGTCCCGGTCCGGGGGTCCGGCATTCATATCGCCGGTGCCCCTTGGGTTGGAATCTCCCCGCGCGCTACTGCACGCTAACAGTCTGTCCCTCATGGCTCATTCCTGCTCCGCCTAATCTTCCCCCGGAGAAGGCGCCTCTCCGTGGGGAACACCATGCCTGAGGAAGAATGGAGGCTGACGGAGCAGGCTCAAAGTGGCCCGTCATTGCGGACGGTGCTGGAGGCCCTTGTGGCACTACAGGAGACTGTTGAAGCCCAGACCTGCAGCCTGTTGTTGGCGGCGGATGGAATCATAGGACTGAGATCGGATCCTGGCTTGACGCCCGAGACCCGGCGGCCAGCTCGCCTTTCGATTGACGCCCCGGTGGCATACTTAGACCCGGCGCTGGAAGCTGTATTTGCCACTATCGCAGTGGAGCTACCCGAAAGTACTGTGTTTGGTGACTCATTTAATCCGTTGGAATCCCCGGTTTTGCAACTGTCGGAACATTTACATGCTGTCCCCACTTCGGATCCTTTTAATCAGTACTGTGAACTGTTTTGGACGGTGTCGACGCCCCCTCCCCAGTCGGTCTATCAAGATGGCGGATGGGATAAAGCCTGGCTTCGGAGACAGGGAGGGGCATCGTTGGTACCAGCCGACTACTTTGGGACTTGCCGTTCCTTTTTCATCTGTGGACCCTTGTTCTGCCAACTTCTGTGTACCTTTTGACATTTTGAGGACGGGGCTTTCTTCCCCTGGCGGACTCAGCGAATTTAATCAACGGGCCAAGGCTGAGATTATTGTCTGGGTTGTTCATTGTGGTACTATGGTTAACGGGATTGTTTTATTGAATTACGGAGTCCGGGGCGGGGTTGGTTAGGATGGGGGCGAGAGACCGGGAGTGCGTTGAATATAGCCCTCCTTCATTTCCCCTCTTCGGGTGGGGTTTAATTTCTTTATCCTTTTTTCCCTGTTCCTTCTATATTTCAGGTTTCGTTTCTTGGGCGACAGGCACGCTGCTAGGGGGGTAGGCCGTAGTCATCTGCAGGGGTGCAGGGTGGGGGGCTGGGGGATGGGAGTTTTGTTTTTCTTTGTTTCTATGGCCTTTTTTCTCTTTTTATCTTTCTTTGGCCTTTTCTTTTCTCTTTTTCCGGGTCAGTGTAGTGGGTTCTTTGTTTGGTCCATCTCTGCTTTCACATCTGTGCCTCAACTCTTGCGATGTTTTGGGGCCACGGGGCGGGCATAAATGTTGGCGCGAACTGTAATAGTACGCTTGTTTATCCGGGTGTCGTTTGCTTTCACGCCACTGATTTACATGAAAACGACTTAACTGTGGACACATTGCTATTTCGCTCGCCCCCCCTTCATAGCTTGAGATAATGTATGGCACTTGGTCCTTCTATTTTATATTATAAAATGAAACCTTTTGTATCCTGTTTCCAATTTGATATGTCTTCCAACCAGTATGCATTGTGGATGTAGCGACTATGCTCCCCGGGAGGCTGGGTCTGAAGTTTTGATCGTAGTATTGTGTTGCAATTGTTTAGCGGCCAGCCCTGGGGATTGTAGGCCCGTGTCTGTATCTGGTTGAAAATGTCAAATAAAGGTTTAAAAAAAAAAAAAAAAATAAGATCTATCAAGCGAGATGCCTCTCTATTGCCCTCTATGGTGCAGGGGCTTGGGGATTCGCCAAAGCAGGGAGCTTGCAAGTGGAAGAAAATTATTTCTTAAAGAGACTCCTGTGTTTGCCCAAATCAGCCTCTAATGACTTAGTCCACAGAGAGCTTGGAATTCAACATTTGTCCGATCTGATTGCCTTAAGACCATTAATGTTATGGCGCACGATCTGGATGAAAGAGGAGACATCACTAAATAGAGCCATTATTGGCGATTGTCTCTCGGTCGATAACCATCTAAAAATCCCATGGATTACATTTATAATTAACAGCTTCCAAGAGATCTATCGCTTTGATATAAAAGCGGAGAGATATGCTGCCTCAGGGCTGTCCAAAACTGAAATGAAGAAGGCTTTCCTGACTTACAAGTCAGAGAGGCGGACAAGCAATAGTGGCAACCTTTCCACGTGTGTGTTCTATGGTAGATTTATTGAGAGCATGGGTTACCAGTCTTATTTGAGCCAAGTGACCAGAGCCTCCCACCTGTTTGTTTTAACAAGGTTGAGGTTTGGGATCATGCACCATTTGGTGGCCTTCCCTTCAAACAATAAGCATCCGGCTGGCCCGTGCCCCTGTGACAACACTACTGCACAAAGCACTCTGCACTTTTTATTGCTATATAAACTTTACGGAAACTTTCGCATAGCCTTTTTAAAACCTATATTTGTTAAGTTTAATGTTAGAACTGTACATGATTCTATGAAGCTGCTTTTAACATGTACCATCCAGATGTTTGCTTTTTGCTGCTACATTCCTTCTCAAAGCAATTAAGGCAAGGAAAAGTATGATTTTTTAACTATTTTTTCTGTCCTTATAAATTTCTACCATGAGCTTTTACTGGTTATTGTAATACTGGTATGAATTTAATGTGCTGTTATGGACATTGTCTTTATGTTCCGAATAAAGCCTTATGAAAATGAAAATGAAAATGAGTAAGTATTGAAAGTGCTCATCCCCTTGTTTCATGAAAGAATAGGAAATTGTTTAGCTTATAGACTGGCATTCCGAGTGCTGGTGTATGACACAATCTCTCTCTCAGCTTTTCAAATACATCAGAACATTCTTGATCCAATGCTCCCAGATCTTTTATGTCACTGCATGCTAATCATACTAAATGTTTTGAAATCAAGGAAAAGTATGGAATCCACTGATGATATAGACAACAATTCCAAGAAACATCTGAATCTCTCTCTTGGTGGCCTCATTTTCAGAACTGCAGAAACACGTTCTAACACTTTCATCATACTTTTTTTCAATATGATGTCTGGGATAGATTACTTTCTTTTTACAGTACTGCATTTTTGTTGGGGGTACCTTATGTCTATTCTAGGTAGAAGATTTAATATGGCAATTGTATCAAGTTTACAATGCTGCTTCATCTTGGATGCAACTAGTAAGTTGTCAATATACTGCACTAAGACTGAATTACACTACAACCTCAAACATTCTAGATCTTTCTTCAGGATTTCACTCAAATCTGAACAACTTTTTTATGCCCTTATGGGATTCTACACCACAGGAGAACTTTATTTAAAAACTGAAACACAAAGAGAAACTGACTTTCCTTGTGAAGAGGACTCAAGAAGAATACTGGCTTGTTAATCACTGTATACTGTTCTGCATTTGGAACAAAATCACTGTTGGATTCGGTATCACTGTACAACATGGAATGACAATTGTATTAATCTTGCACAAGTTCTGGACTGTGCATCCTTTGCAATTGGGTTTCTTTTTCCCCATCACTGGAGAGTTACCAATTCTACCAAGAGCCTCCTAGGAGGATTTCCTGCTAACTACGTTTTTCCAATCACTGGCTTCATTCTGTTGTCTGCTTCTTCAAAGAAACTGTACTGCTTAGTTCTAAGGAATACTGGATATGGCTTCAATTTTTATTTTAAATGGCTATGCGCGTTTAATGAATCTAATTTCATTTCCAATGAAATCCCATGCCTCATCTTTGACAGTAGGTCTTAAATCCAGGTGTAGGACTCCATTTGTTAAAGCTGTAAAACAAACTCTTGAATCCGGTGAGTTTATTTTAAACATTGAACCCTCAACTTGTGTCTCAACCTCAATCTGGAGTGCAGTAAATCACATTTTTCATTTTGCAAACCAAGTCCCTGCCCCCAATAGGTTCACAGGTGTAGCATCACACAAAATTAACTGGTGCTTGTTCTCCATTTGACCAATTTTAAGTGGGACTTTCGCTACAACCTGATTAATCAAATCAAATCAAATCAAACAAAAATTTGTAGAGCGCGCTACTCACCCGCTAGGGTCTCAAGGCGCTGGGAGGGGGGAGTCGCTACTGCTCGAACAGCCAGGTCTTGAGTTGTTTCCTGAAGGAGAGATTGTCCCGGGTCATCCGTAGGTGGGTGGGGAGGGAGTTCCATGTCTTGGCCACCAGGATCTTCCTCCGGCGGTGGATTTGCGAATTTGTGGGATGGAGGCGAGGGCGAGGCTGGCGGATCGGAGCTGGCGGGTGGGTGTGTACCGTGTGAGGTGGCTGTTGAGGTATTTCGGGCCCATGTCGTGGAGAGCCTTGTGTGTGTGGGTGAGGAGTCTGAACGTGATCCTCTTGCTGACGGGGAGCCAGAGTAGGTCTTTCAGGTGGGCAGAGATGTGCAGAAGCATTCTGTATGCGCTGGAGTCTATTCTGGAGTTTGGCCGTGGTTCCAGCGTAGGGGGTGTTCCTGTAGTCCAGCCGGCTGGTGACGAGGGCCTGGGTGACCGTCTTCCTGGTTTCGGTGGGGATCCACCGGAAGATCTTTCGGAGTATGCGCAGGGTGTTGAAGCAGGATGACGTGACGACGTTGACTTGCTTGGTCATCGTGAGGGAGGAGTCCAGGATGAAGCCCAGGTTGCGTGCATGGTCCGTTGGCTCGGGTGCGGTGCCCAGGGCAGGGGGCCACCAGGAGTCGTCCCAGGCGGAAGGGGATGGTCCCAGGATGAGGACTTCCGTCTTGTCTGAGTTCAGTTCCAGACGGCTGAGCTTCATCCATTCCGCGACGTCTTTCATTCCTTCCTGGAGGCTGGCTCTGGCGGTGGCGGGGTCGTTGGTGAGGGAGAGGATCAGCTGGGTGTCGTTGGCGTAGGAGATGATGTTAAGGTTGTGTTGGTGTGCGATGGCTGCGAGAGGGCTCATGTAGACGTTGAAGAGGGTGGCACTGAATGAGGATCCTTGCGGAACGCCGCAGATGAATTCGGTGGCCGCGGAACGGAACGGGGGGAGGCGGACTCTCTGGGTTCTTCCGGCGAGGAACGAGATGATCCACTCCAGGGCCGCTTCTTGGATTCCGGTGTTGCTTAGGCGCTGTATCAGGGTGCAGTGGCATACGGTGTCGAAGGCTGCTGAGAGGTCTAGGAGGATGAGGGCAGCAGTTTCCCCGTTGTCCAGCAGGGACCTGATGTCGTCGGTAGCTGCGATGAGAGCGGTCTCGGTGCTGTGGTTTGCTCGGAAACCGGACTGTGAGGGGTCGAGGAATCCGTTTGTCTCGAGGAAGGCGGAGAGTTGTTTGTTTACGGTCTTCTCGATGACTTTGGCCGGAAAGGGAGGAGCCAGTTGGGGCGGAAGTTCTTGAGGTCCGTGGGGTCCGCGGTGGGTTTCTTCAGGAGGGCGCTCAGCCCGGCATGTTTCCAACTCTCCAGGAAAGTGACGGATGCGAAGGAGCTGTTGATGATGTTCCAGTTTTGGGGTGCGATGATGGAGTCGGCTTTGTTGAAGATGTGGTGTGGGCAGGGGTCGGTTGGGGAGCCGGAGTGGATGGTGTTCATCAAGCGGGTGGTGTCTTCGGTGCTGACAGGGGTCCAGGTGCAGAGGGTGGTGGTGGGGGGCGTTGGTTCGGTGGTTGGGTGCGTGGTCTGTGCGCCGAAGCTGTTGTGTGTGTCGGCGATCTTGCGGTGGAAGAACGAGGCGAGTGAGTCGCAGAGGTCTTGCAAGGGTGTAATGTCGTTGTTACAGGTGCTGGGGTTGGAGAGCTCTTTAACAATGCTGAAGAGTTCCTAGCTGTTGTGGGTGGTGTTGTCCAGTCGTTCTTTGAATGTTGTCCTTTTGGTGGTGCGGATCAGCTGGTGGTGTTTGCGGGTGGCGTTCTTGAGGGCTGTCATGTTTTCTGTTGTCTGGTCATGGCGCCAGGCTTTCTCGAGGGTGCAGCAGGTTTTCTTGGAGTTTTTGAGGTCGTTGGTGAACCACAATGCTTTCCTGCTGCCGGGTCTGCTGGGAGGGTTCTTCAGTGGTGTGAGGTCATCGGCGCAGTTGGTGAGCCACTGTGTGAGGTTGCGGGCTGCTTCGTTGTGGTCCGTCGTGTTGCCGGGTGGGTTCTGGCTGAGGGCGGTGGTGAGCTGGTCGGTGGTGATCTTGCTCCAGCTTCTGCGGGGAACCTGTTGCGGGTGGTGGTGAGTCGTGGTTCTCCTGAAGTTGCAGTAGACGCAGCTGTGATCTGTCCAGTGTAGTCCGGTGGAGTGGCTGAAGGAGATGTGCTCACTGGAGGAGAAGATGGGTTCAAGCGTGTGGCCGGCGTAGTGGGTGGGGGTGTTCACCAGTTGCTTGAGTCCGAGGTTGGCGAGGTTGTCCAGCAGAGTGGCGGTGTTGCAGTGCTTGTTGTTCTCCAGGTGGAAGTTGAGGTCCCCTGGGAGGATGTAGTCTGAGGAGGTGAGAGCGTGCGGACTGACGAGGTCTGTGATGACTTCGCTGAATTGTGTGCGTGGTCCAGGAAGTCTGTAGATGAGAGTGCCTCTGAGGGTGGTCTTGGGGTCGGTGTGTATCTGGAAGTGAAGGTGCTCGGCGGCGGTGAGGGTGTCGTCGGAGTTGGTCGTGATGCGGATGGTGTTTCTTTGGACGATGGTGATGCCTCCTCCGGTTTGGTTGACGCGATTCCTCCGGGTGATCTTGTAGCCATCCGGGATGGATATGGCGATGTCGGGGCTGAGGAGGCGTTCATCCAGGTTTCTGTGAGGAAGGCGACGTCTGCTGATGTTGTGTCGAGGAGGCTCCAGAGTTCGACGGCGTGCCTGTGGACAGAGCGGGTGTTGAGCAGGATGCACTTGAGGTGGTTGTTGCTGGTGCTTGGCTTGGTGGGTGCGGTGCCGGTTCGGAGGCAGGTGAATTTGCAGGCTTGGCAGGTGAAGGGTCCGTGGGTGCGTTTTGGGATGGCTCGGTAGCAGGCGGGGTTCCGACCGGCGTTGAGAGCGTGGAGGGTGGCGGCGGTGTAAGTCCATCGGGTGGGCTGGCATCGTCGAGGGCCAGGGGTCCTGGCGCTGGGCGCGGTCCAGGCGTGGACGGGCGCAGACGGGCTTGCCTTTGGCGCGCCAGCGGCGCGGGCGCTGCGCGGTCTCCATATGAGGTGAAGTGAGAGGGAGGAGCAGCTGGGAGGCGGGAGCGCGGCGGCCAATGGGCAAGGGTCAGGGGAACCAGGAGGGAAGGGGACGGGGCCGCTGGGTTAGCAGCGGCGGGGAGCGGGGGGGGGCACAGAGGGCTACAGAGCGCCTGGGCAGAGAGCAGTACCAAGGCAACTAGTCCAAGAGCCAGCAAAGAGAGACAATGCAGGAGAAATCCAAGAATCTAATCTAAAAACAGACACGAACCAGAAGAGAGGGACAATACTGGAAGATGCAAGAAACTAAACCTGAAAAACAAACACGGGCCAAGGCAGGCAAGAATCAGAGCAGACTCGATCAGCTACGGAGATCCGTGCGGCGTGGGGGGTGGCCTGAGGTCAGGCACACTCACCTGCGCCGTGCGGTCTCCATATAAGGCCAAGTGGGAGGGAGGAGCAGCTGGGAGACGGGAGCGGACAGGCAATGGGCGAGGGTCAGGGGAACCAGGAGGGAAGGAGACGGGGCCGCGGGGGTGCAGCGGCAGGCAGTGGGGGGGGCACAGAGGGCTGCAGAGCGCCTGGGCAGAGAGCAGTACCAAGGCAACTAGTCCGAGAGCCAGCAAAGAGAGACAATGCAGGAGAAATGCAAGAATCTAATCTAAAAACAGACACGAACCAGCAGAGAGGGACAATACAAAAAGATGCAAGAAACTAAACCTGAAAAACAGACACGGGCCAAGGCAGGCAAGAATCAGAGCAGACTAGATCAGCTACGGAGACCCGATTGTTTATTACGGATTCCTACAACAGGGACTGAAGATCATTAAATGAGCTAGCAACATTGCAAAGACAACGCCTTGGAAAACAATACTAAGAAAACTAAAACGATGACTATTGCAAAGCGGGCAGGATGCAAATTCCCTGTCAGGCTGGGAGAAATAACATTAGGGATAGTTAATAACTACAAATATCTAGGGCTGTACATTGATGATCGTTTAAATTTGCAAAAACATAAACAATATCTGGAAACAAAAAGTAATGGCCGCATATACACATTTTATGCCCTCTCAAAAAAGCTAAAGGGTCCATCTTTAAAGCCTCTGTTAGACGTAATGGCTGCCAAATTGATGCCGACAGTGGAGTACACAAGCATTGTTCTACCCGGTACAGATGCTGAACTGCTGGACAAGATTCAAGTGAAAGCACACAAAAGGGTTGTTAAGTTACCACAGAATGCGTCACCAGCACAGGTGAGACTGGAATTTGGCCTTATTTATCAAGGGATTGGGAGAATCTATACATATGTTATAGGCTGGTACAAAATCTGGTTAAGTCGAGCTAACGACCTACATGATGCCCTGTGGCGGGCCCAGGAAGAAGACCTAATCAGTGCTATATTCTCTGTCCAGCTGGACAGGTTTTTAATCCATAATAAACTTATAACAAAAAGTAAGGGAAAAGATTCCAAGTGGGACACAGCCTGCGTCCTACTGACATAGACAAACAAACAACATTAAGTGAAGGGTAATATAACTACCATTTGTGATTTGTTTCTGCCTTCTCGCACGGCGAGAAAGCAGAACTTCCTGGTTTAGAATGACTGAGTGGGTGTGTTACTCGAGGGTAGGGGGGAGTGGCTTTGGGGAGTGGCATGCCCACTGTTGTTAATACTGACTGTTTGGGCAGCCTGAGGCCGCCCAAACAGACAGTATTAACAGTGGGAAAGACACTCCCCCAAGCCACTCCCCCCTGCCCTCGAGTAACGCACCCATTCATTCTCCCTGTTCTCTCTGTATTCTGCAGCAGCAGCATACAGAGAGAAACTGACGTAGCCTGGGGCAGCCGGCCGCACAAATCAAAAACGCGGCGGTGGAGCGGAGGGAGGCTGCCTGCCGCGCCGCCTTCCTGATGACGTGCTTCAGGACGTTGAAGTTGAAAACAAGGACGGCGGGAGTCGGGACTAGTCTCCGCACGGTAAGTTTATTTTTTTATTTGATATATATTGATTAAGGGTCTGACCCTCACCAGAGCTTCTTTTTAGGTTGGTAGGTATTTTGTGTCGCCTAAATTGGAGTGTGTCTAGGGAGACCCGCCCATTGGGTCCCCTCGGAACAGCAGCTGGTTTCGGGCCCAAATGATATGTCTGTGCATGTGATGGCGGCCTTGGATATCGCTCACTGCGGGTCCGCGCTCTGTGTCTCAGGACCGTCTTGGGGTTCACCTTCTATGATTTATTGTGCCGATGAGCTCCGAAGCACAGCTGAGGATCTGCTCCCTACTTTGGTCCATAGCGTATCTACTGGCTATCTTTGAGAGCTCACCTGTATATGGGCTTGCTCCAGTGTATCTGCATTGGCGATATTTTGCCGCTAGTTTCAGCTGAGCACCAGTGTTATCGGCTCTTCCTCTGATCCCCTCCATGAAACCTCTCCGGGCCCAACTGGAGTACACTCCGGCCTGGGAGGCCGCTTTGTTTGGCTAATGGCTAGTGAGTAGTGCGCCGGTGTGCTGGTTCGCTTCCAGTCTCGGGTCTCACTGGATTCAGTTGAGGGGCCCTAGTATCATATGCAGGTGGTTCGGTTTTGGCTGGTCTCTGTGTGACCCCAGTGGCGTCAGCCTCCTTGCTGTCTCCGTCACTCAATCTTTCCAGGCCCAGTCCTCGTGGCTGCCTGCAGGCGCAGGTCACTTTCTCTGTGGCCGGCAGATGTGCCGATGTCACCCTGGTGCACTCCTGGCTTCGTGCCCAATTGCCCACTGCGATGTTTTGTATTAAGGAATGCGGAAGGGTTTTTTCGCCAATTAGGGACTATAATGAGTAAGTGAGTTGGTGGGTTATGGGGTGGGGTGACGGTGAACAGTGGGGTGACGGGGAACTATGGGGTGACGTGGAACTGTGGGGATCAGTACGCTATAGAAGGAGCTTGGGAAGGCTGAGCTCCGAGATCTGCTCAATGCTCCTGGGGGCTTGGGCTAGCGGGGGCTGTGAGATGTGTGCTGCCTCCAACTGCCGTGCCCTCGAGGCGTGTGCTCTCATTTTCTGGTAAGATTGTGTATGGGCCTGCTTGTCTTCTGTCTTTATATGTGGGTGCAATGTGTTCCACTAGGTGTGTGCAGGATGTGGTGCCAGGAATTTTCACTGTGCAATCTCGGTGTACAAGATCCTCGTGCCTGCGCAGTGAGGCCTTTTCTACATGTGAACCGCCCATAGGGTTGTTAGAGATCGCTCCCCGCAGTGCAGTACGGCAATAATGTTACGCCCTCCACTTTCAAATGTCACCAGCCGCCACTGCTTACAAGTTCATCATTGCATTGTAGTCAATGTATATGGTGTACATTTTGTCAACGATGTTTCGAACCCTTAAATTAATAGTTGGATCATCTTCAGGATAGTAAGGTAACATGCCTTTATACATAAAGCTCTAATTACGTAAACCATGAAAAAAATGGGAGGAAAAAGGGGCGACAGCAGGAAAAACACGAAATTACACTGAAACTTTTTTGACACGGCCAATTCTCTTATATATTACGCACGCCCGATATTACTTATGAAATAGAACCTTGTACATGATTGTATGGATCTCCAATTACTCTCTTTCGTGTTTTTCCTGCTTTCTCCCCTTTTTCCCATTTTTTTCATGGTTTACGCAATTAGAGCTTCATGTATACAGGCATGTTACCTTACTGTCCTGAAGATGATCCACCTACTAATTTAAGGGACCGAAACATCGTCGACAAAATATACACCATATACATTGACTATAATGCAATGTTGAACTTGTAATGGTGTATCAACAGTATTTTGTCTGTTGTATTTATATCAAACTTCGGTACAGACATGTTTTCCTTGCCTGAACCCTACACTTAATGTTGTTTGTTTGTCTATGTCAGTAGGACACAGGCTGTGTCCCTTACTTTTTGTTATAAGTTTATTATGTATTAAAAACATGTCCGGCTGGACAGAGAATATAGTACTGATTGGGTCTATATTAATTTTTACTTTATCTGATTGTCTAGGGACCATTGTCTTTATAAATAGTAACGCAGCCAAGGTCCCTGACCAATTGCCTATTGGATTCTCTTGTGTTTTGTAACACCAGGAAGAAGACCAGCACTCCAGTTATGGCAAGTTTTATAAATTGGCCGTGGAAGAAACAAAGTCCAAAGATCTCTGGGCACGATCCCCCTCTTTTCTCACACTGTCCCCCCTGAGGTCTGGGCTCTAGTGTTTCTTAGGCGATTCCCTGCCCCACTCTTTCCTCACATTAGCATTAGTAGTTACTCCTCATTCACTATTGGTAACCTTCAGCTCCACAAGCACTCCAAGTCTAAAAAGTCCATTTTGACTCTGAGTTAAAGTCAATAGTGTCCTGGAGTTTCCGTACTATCTAGCAGCAAGTTCCCCCGGCATGAAAGGCCCGATTCAGTCTTATACGTGCCAGTAGGCGTGGAGCTTTCTGGAGTTCTTGAGTGCGGCCAGTCCATGGGCCACACGAGGCCCAGGTGGCTGCATTTAACAGGTGCAGAGTTCCTCGCTCATGGTCATGCTTCCAAAGCGGCCAGCGGCTCTCTGCGGCTGCTCCTGCCGGTTAAGTGTTCGGTTCTTTACCGCTGGAGGAATGTTGTGATGATCCTGATGCAGGTCCTTCTCCTGGATGGTGATGTACAGGTTCTCCCACCGATGTCCTCACTTCTCTAGTGGGGGATGGCAGACCAGGTCACAGGTCTTGATGCTCTTGGTGACCCCCTTTGGTATACTGTGTCATTGTATCTCATAGCCCACAGGCTCTCGCTCGATTGCCACAGTGAAATCTTAGTCAGCAGCCCATCCTGGTATATAGGGAAAATGATATACTGGGTTGCGGCACACTACAGCTCAAGGGTATGGCCCTTACCAGACAGTAGTCTTTTTCCACTGCAGCCACTGCTGGCATTTGTGGTCACTGACTCGGCACCACGCATGGGCTCTGACCTGATTAGCACAGCACTTGGCACACTTCATGGCATCCCTACCTTGGCATACAAGGGTCGCCAACTTTGTCCTGCACACGAGCAACAACACAATCGATGCTGCAGCCATTTCCTCAAACCTCGCAGTAGGAGTCCACTCGACAAAGCTCCCCATTGGACTTTTCTCCCTCGAATGTTCTCCTCTTTCTCACAGGGCACACTCTTCTAGGCAAGCAAAGGTACTCCCAGGCAAGTGGTCTTGGATTCATGGGTTGATGTCTATCATCCAGCCAAGAGACTATTACGCCTTGGCCCCCAGTTCTGGCTACAGGCACATATTTTGCAGAGCTTTCCCTCTTCGCCCAGCCTGCCTGGCTGTTTGGTAGACTACAAATTTTCTAATTTCAATCTCCCCTTCTTATAGTACATTTCCAGACACTAAATATGATTTATGGTATGAGTGTGAATTTTTATGCTGGGGTTCTGCTTTTTTTGAAGTGTCCACTTCTCGGCTCTCCCTTTCTCCTGAAAAGCAGCCTCTTACAGCAGGAGAGAGCCCCCAGCCTTACTCTATATCAGACATCGAGAAATCTACTCGCCCATTTGCTATGGCGATCAGATTTTATCAGGGTGAAATATTTTTAGAGCCTACCGGCCTATTCTGGTGAGCTGATAAAGAAACGGTGTTCTGTTCACTCAGAAAATGAAAAGCAATACAGATGTTTTTTTATCTTGTTTCTTTCTTGTCACGTTTTCTCTAGTTTCAAAAATAGAGGTCAAATGTCAGCTTATGTCTTGGTACAATTTGCTGCCTATTTTATCATGATGATTCATGTTTACTTTTCCTTTTCTGACTGCAAAGTTTGAGGATTTTGAAAAGTGAACTGACTGACAATTGTGCTGTGCAAAGAATGTGAATTGAAAGGCTGTAGGGTGTCAGTTTTTATTTCCTAACATATTTAAATAGCTCGTAAATGAAGAGTCAAAACATTTCAAAATACATTTCGGTAGTTATGAAAGCAAAATTCTTGTAATTCTCTGTGATGAAAAAAAGATTTACATAGGATAAAAACACATCAGGACACAACTTGGTGATATGTAAATGATAATTATTTTTGCAGAAACCCAATTTGAGCAATTTTTTATATGCTATATAGTTTTATCAGTAAAACTGCATCTTAGTGGGATAGGTTTGAGTCATTTCAAAGGAAAATATGCTGTTTTTGTACATGACAGTGTGCTAACACATCATGCTTTAGTTATATATATATATATATATATGCAAATCCAGCCCGTCTCCGATGTGCTTGCCGCACAGAAAGGCCGCAGACAACAGAATTAGAACTCCAAGGCGAGGTATATTTTCCAACTGCTAAATGTATTTATGCAACATGTGGGTAAAAGCTGCCATATATATATATTAAATGCAAGTTTTTAAACGTACACTGGTAAACAATACTGCCCATGCCCTGAAGACAGTGCTATTAGTTAACTAAAAGGCAAGTCAGGGTTCATGTGTAATCTATATGTAAGCTAGATTGTTATTATAGATAGATCAAATGTTTAGTTACTAAATCAAACACACATTTTTGTACAGCAGAAATGCTGAACTCACAAATTTAAGTAATCCCGTACATACAGCACCTGCATTTAACATGCACGCACAGCCCATCACTGTATCCTTCATGTACCGTACCACTCATAAGTATACACCCAGCATTTACATTTGACATGCGCACCTTTAATGCATTGTACCACTCACAGGTACACATACACCCAGTACATGCATTTATATATATATGTTTTAATTTTTGTTTATAATTGTTGGCAATCAAATACACATGAATACATAATATGTCAGATGGCTTGGCGGTTACAGCAACAGCATAACAGGGTTTGTTATTGTGGAGATCAGCATCAGAAGTATATAAGGAACCTTCGCTCCCTTTCCCTCAAAATCCCCCTCTCCCCCCTTCGTCCCCCCCCTTATCACCCCATCCAATTGTGTAGGTAATTGAGTCTATGTTGGAGAGTATAGCATCGTTGCAGCCCGATCATCGGGATTTCTCAGGGTCAAGGGGGGATTTATTTTTTGGGAATGTAACTGATAAAAGGCTCCCATTTATAGATAATTGTTCATGACAGTAGGAAATGTCCTTGATCCAATCTTAGGTTTTTGGTGCCTGTGTGCCACCCCAGCACATGGCAACTCTACGTTTAGTAAGCAGCACATGCATTTATATTGAATGCACTGCACAGCACAACATCCTTCGGTTGCTATAGCACTTAAAGGCATACATGCATTTAACATGCACGCACTGCACAGTAGTGCAAGACCCCTGTATTGTATGCTTCCAAGGCACACATATACCAAGCTCATATACACTACTTCTGTGCTGCACAGTACTTCACACCAAACCGATGTAGGCCAAGGAGCAGTAGAACTTTAAAATGAGTGAGCCTTAAGCCCTCACTCCAGTTACACAGATTAACAAGCATTGGCATAGCCAATAGGTCTCACCTTTGAGAGATTTTAAGCTATTAGCATTGTAAATGACAATGCCTTTTATTTATGTTTCAAAAACCAAAACATAAATAAAAGGCATTGTCATTTACAATGGCAATAGCTCAAACTTGTGTACATGTGAGACCTATTGCAAATGCCTAATGTAAATGCGTTTTAAATTTTATTTTTCTGATTTACACATAAGCCGACAGTTTACTTCAGCTGGTTAGCATTGTCTTTTAGCTGTTATTTTTTTTTTTTAATACAGCAACAAGAATCTGTGGCGAATGTTGCACTTTATAAATAACAGCATAGGTAGCATGACACTAAAAACACGCTTGCAGGAAACAAAGCCACAGTGTGTATGCTTTACGAGAAGAATCCGTGTTGGTTGAGGTAATAGTAACCATGAAAGTTGTACAATTTGGCAACAGCTTTAATTGGTCCTATTTCTACATAAGTAAATACAGTATTTATTTATTTATTTATTTTTAGTGTATCTTATATAGCGCACGGCTACCCCAACGGGGTGTTCCGGCGCTTGCATTGGGAACCCGTCCTGGCTTTTCCCTGTGAGATAACCCGTACTGGGCATCCTCAAGGTGAAAGCCAGGCATCCCGCCGCGAGGGCCGTAGTGGAGATTAAGCAAGCTGTTGCCCAGAGTTGCAGAGTGTGAACCCGTGATTCGAGTAGGCACCGAAGTGAGAATTATCGAGTCCATGGACACTTGGGCTCAGACCCTGCCACGTCGGGAACTGTTTGTTGAACGCCAACAACGCAAACCGCTCCACACCCGACCAAACTTTATCCCAGAACAAAAGGTTATCAGTCATGCTTAACTAAGTACGCATTTTGTGACAATATGTTTTACAGCTGTCTCAGAATGTGAAAAATGCTAAAATCAAGATTTATTTACAGAGAATAGCCTTGCTGGTTCGTTTGCGGTTATTTCCGAGTTGTCGGTCTGCTAATAGCTCTCCCTTGGAACAGATTTTGTTCTAGGCCGCATGAAAAGGCGAAACTTCGCTGTCGCTGGGCGAGTATTGTGTGCCTGGCTCGGCCAAATGCCTGTGTGCTGCTGGGACTCTAATTATCGTATCGCTGATACTTCTGCTGAACTGAAGCTTAGAACAAGCGCGGTCCGCGGTCCCTCAAGTGAAACCAGACCGCGCTACAAAGATCAAAAAAAGAAAAGTGGGAGGGGTGCAAACATGGAGCGCAGACTGCTAACTAGTAACCTGATCCACGACGAGGGAAGAATGTGTCTGCCAGCCTGCATGCCTCTGCTTGCTCTCGAGTGCAAAACGCCGTGGGAGTGAACATTTAAAGAAGAGGTGGGACATGCACCCGCCTTTGGCCATTTGCGTGCTTTCGTTATTGAAAGACACACGCAAAGGCCAATCAGATGTGTGGGAGGAGTCCGACCCACACAGAAAAGTTTTGAGCCCTCACAAGAAGACTCCCATAGAACAGCGCATGCGCGCTGCGCTAGGCTCGACCTAAAAAGGACCTTTTCACTCCTACTGATCACTACACGGTATGCCCCCACCACACCCCTTGCGCTGCTTTACTCCTGGTAAAGGCAGTAGCCTTCCGGTAGCACTTTGGGCACCCATTCCGGTCAAACTATACTGTACCCTGTGAGGCCTATGCCATGGAGCATGTTAGACCTGGCATCTTTTAGCATGGTTTCCCCTGATGTTTTGCCTTCTCATCTCCTATTTTTGACTGTGCTAAAAATTGTTTTTGCTGGCTTTAGGACTCTAGCACTCGTCAGCTGTGTGTAAGTGCTCAGAGTGCATGTGCTGGGTCTAAAATGTAATGGCAGTTGGTTTCTCCATGATTGGCATATTTGATTTACTGGTAAGTCCCTAGTACAGTGCACTGCATGTGCCCAGTCCTGCAAATTAAATGCTATTAGTGGGCCTATAGCACTGATTGTGCCGCCCACATAAGTAGCCCTTCAAACCAGTCTTGGGCTTGCCACTGCAGAGCCTATGTGTGTGCAGTTTAACCTGCCATGTTGATCTGGCAAAATAAACCTAATGCCAGGCCTAAACCTTCCTTTTAAATACAGATGTCACCTCTAAGGTAGGCCCTGGGTAGCCCCTTGAGAACGGTGCAGTGTTTCTATAAGGTAGGACATGTGTGCTTTGAGTTTTACATGTCCTGGTAGTGGAAAACCGCTAAATTCATTTTTCACAACAGAAAAGGCTATCTCTCCCATGGTAAGGATTTGTGCTGCCTTGTAAAACTTTACAAGTGTAACTTCCAATTAGGAAAAGATAGGAAAAGTAAGTTTGGTGTCTCTAGACTCACAATTTAAAAACACATATTTTAGTGAAGTTGTTTTTTAAATTGCTGGTCTGAAAATTGCACTTTTAGAAAGATTACATTTTCTTACTTTAACCATTTGGTAAATCTGCCTCTCTCTGTAATACACATCTGGGCTTGGTGACAAATTGGAGTTGTACATTCACTCTAGAGAGTCACACATAAAGGGAGAAGAGGTGTGCCGTGCATAACCTGATGGTCCATCACCAGACTGATGGGTCTTCCTGAGCTAGAGTGAGGAGCTGATACTTGCACCTGAATACGGCTGTGCCTGTCCCCATACAAAGAGTTGCATACCCCTGTATTGTGTCTAGAGACAGGGCTAGGAATAGCCCAAATATGCCGCAACCTGGGGTTTAGGTCCCACAGAGGCCTACAGATTGCTAAAACACGACACCCACCCGCCCATAGTGTTTGCAGTTACCCGTTTCCTAAACTCAATGTGGCATCGACGCAGGGGTCTCTTAGAAAATGTGGCTAGATAAACACTAGTGCTAATGCTCCAATTCACTGATTAGTGATCTGATTCGTGTGTTTTAGTTTTCTTTCTATACAGTTGTACAACTGCCAGCCAATGTAGCTGCAAGATTCAAATATAAAAAATATTTTTCTATGATTGTGATGTAATAACCACATGTATTTTAAAAAGGTACCCCCCGTACAGTCATGTGATGTAATTTTTTACTAGCTTGTATTTTTAGTGTTTTTAGATGAAGTGTTTGTACTCTTGGGGTAAGATCGATCAGTACTTATTAGGAAAAAACTCTGATATTATTTTAACTTGTATTTTTTCATGAAATTAATTACCAAGCATGTACTGGACAAAGATGATTTATCTGTAATGTAACTGTACATATTCCATTGTCTTTTATTCTGTGCTTTTATGGTCGTGACCGAAATAAAGTTATTGATTGATTGTTACTACGGAGGAAGTACACCTCTGTCAAAATATCACCAAGGCGAAAGCAAAAGAAATTGCAGTGCTTACAGGTAAGTGAGCATGTTGTGTGTGAGGGGTGGTGAAACGAAGGTGCAATGAAGTGCATTCAGAATTGAGTGAGAAAAGGGTGCTGAAGAGGAAAGAGATAAGGGGTAAAAATTTACATATAGAAGAGATAGAGAGAAAAAGGGTGTACTTGTTTAAAATAAACTGAATATAGCCACAGCTAATGAGATTCTCTGAAGACCACTACCCTTTCCACAGGACTCATATTTCCCTATACTAATGCACCACCAATCCTGTTTGGGTTCTGGAGTAGCGTGCTACGGGCTGAAAAGCTCTTTGATGCATCTTTAGGGGTACCAAGCACTATATAAATGCAAACCCTTCCCTCTGCTATCCCTTTTCAATCCAAATAACAGACTCCGCCACTCTTAATTTCCCTATACTATTTCATCACCAATCATTTTAGGGCTCGAAATTAAAATGCCGTAGAAACAAAAACAGAAAGCTAGTCAATAAATCAGAAGCAGAAAATGATCTAGACAACGAAGCTTCTAAGCACGACAAAGGGCATAAACCAACTCAAACTTGAGTGTTTCAAGTAACTTGAAGACAAGAAGTTCTAAAATGCGAGTGACGCATTGGCGTCGCCGCCACTCACGCCACTGCCCAATGGGAGCGCGAGTGATCTGAAAGTGGGCGTATCAAGTCTAGGTTTGAACTGCGGGCGGGCTACAGCGTGATTGGATGAAAGGTGACGTCGGAAAATGTCGCGGGTCACCAGGCGAGCGTTAGGCATCGAGCGTATCAAGAAAGAACAACTCGCGGCGCAGCAGGAGTTCCAGCAGCAGAAGGAAGAGTGCGAGAGCGCAGCGTCTCAGTCCACGATATGTGGCCGCTACAGGCTCCGCGACCTTCTGGTATTTCAGTGCAAGCAGTGCTACACGGTGCTGGGCGACTCTCTGCAAATGTGCGGCCAGGACGAGAAACTTGACTGCGTCATCTGTTTGCGTGAGTTAGACTGGGCGGGGTCAGTGGGAGAGGGAGGAGCTTTGTAGAATGGGGCGTGTCATAGGGCTGCAGAGTCGAGTTTAGTAGTGATGGAGGTGGGCAAGCTAATTAGCAAATGAAGCAGACCGAGGGATCCGAGTAAGAGCCTATTCACGATTGTGGCCCTGAAAATATGAGTTATGTAATCATACAACAAACTTCGTAAAATATGATAAAGTATCTTAAAAAAAAAAACTTATGGAAGCTTTGACATCAATAGGGCACATTAAAGCTCTGCACTGAGAAGTACTTATTAAAAGTGATAGATTGGTACAACTTGTATTATAAGCTCACATATTTACAAGTGTGGTCATAGCCGATAATGGAAAAAAAGTTTTAATGAAATAACGTTGTATCTTATGTCTTCCTGCTGCTCAGCTAGAATGCATGTGTTGTGGAATGTTGGATGAATGGAATGTTAGAGGTTTGTGTATGTCAGTTGGGTGAGGGCTGAGCAGCAGGACAGCTGCTCCTGATGGGGGATTCTTCTTTCTATCTTGTAACTTAACATCTTAACTTAATAAAGTAGCTTGAATAATTTATCTTGAAGTATCCATCTCCTTTCTGAATACATCAAACATATTTGCCCAGGGTCAAACAATTTAAGCGGGGGAACAGCTTTTTATCAAGGTATTATGGTTTCACCCTACAAACCAGCCAGTGAATGGCATCCGTTTGTCTGACCTGTTAGTGCTTTGTTTTTACCTCTTTGTGCGCTCTTTTTTGACATTTTTAAAATACAACGAAAAATCAACAATGCGTTGTTGATGGGTACTGACCAGGAGATTAAGTGATTTCCCCTGGATCACAGGATGTCAAGCCTGGTTCCCGAGTTCCACAGTCGACGGAGGGTGGCAGGCAGAAGCCACATGAAAGCTCAGCTCGTTATTGGCTCGAGGTTCCAGGAAGACCTCCCCAGGGCTTTTGGCTCGAACCTTCAGTGGCTCGCCCACCTTTAGGTAGTAGTGACGTGTGTAGCGTTGGAGAGTCAGGCATGTGTTCGAGAGTTACTGCAATTATTCGGCAATGAAGGGACACTGCATATAAGACCGAGCTTTAGAACAGCAACATGTGTGCGCCAAATTTTGTAGCAAGAAGCAAACAATAGTTTATTTTTGTGAAGTGCTTGTCAGTCATTTTTCTTGGCATACGGACACTTTAATAACGTTTGATAATTTGTGGAAGAATAACTATTGTGTTAATATATGTAAGTAGTGGACAGTGATGCTATTATGTGGAAACTGCAGTGGGAGCACAAAGCATTGGTATTTTGGAGTCAGACTCGGGTACCAAGATTCTAGCGTGGAGACATGACACTGGCATGGGACTGCGTTTGACCTTGGAGGTTGATTTTAGATGTTATCCATACTAATACTAATACTAATAATATTATAAAGAGAGAGCCCAAACCTTTGAGGCGGGTAAGCTTCGAACTACAGCGCCAATCAGAACACCAGATACAGCATTGGAAAGGTGAGTATAAGCCGATGGACATAGGCTATACACCAGTCCAATATATACATTACAAGTGAAAAAGACCGTTTTGGGACAAAGTAGTCTGTTGTGGGCGTGGGCGTTCTGCTGTAAAGCAATGCTTGCGAAAAGCGTTCTGTGTGAGAATAACGCTCTGACACGTCTTGAAGTGGGCGTGCCGTTTAGCATTGTTGTGGGCGTGTGCCTTCAGAGACGCCGGAAGCATTGCGGAGAGGGGGAATAGCGTCCTTGGAGTTGTGGCGCTTGGCAGTGACGCTATGTAGGGCGTCTAAGTGCACCAAGGGAGTCTTTGGGGAGTGCGTGAACCTACTAAGGCACACACCCTCAGTGTGCATGCCAGGACTGATCAGGGGCGTCGGCAGGAGCGGACACACACGTTTGCATTCTGCGGAAAGGACAACAAACCGCAGAGCACACACTCACCTTCCGCGCAACAGAAAGAGGGTTTCTGAGCAGCCGCACAGGCAAGTCTCATTAAACAATAAATGCACTATGCCATGAACTTTTAAAAAAACTTTGCCTTGCCTATTCTAACCATTTAAGACATTATTTTTCGTACCTGGACAACGTCTGGACGGGCTGCTAGGAGCTAAATACAGTGACTTGATGGTGTGTAATGTTTACAACACTGGCTTTTTTGGTTGGTGTGCAGTCGATTATTACATTGACCAGGATACTACAGCCTGAAATGCGATGGCCATGGTTACGGGTACTTTGACATTGGGTAGTTTCTAAAGAACTTGTATGTATTATTTACATTCCATCATCAAAATAGTTTGTATATTAAACTATAAAAAACAAGCATTTGCAATGCAATAGGTCTCGCGTTTACACAAGTTTGAGCTATTGGCATTGTAAATGACAATGTCTTATATTTATGTTTAGGTTTTTAAAACAAAATAAAAGGCATTGTCATTTACAATGCCAATAGCTAAAAGTTGTGTAAAAGCGAGACCTATTGCATTGCAAATGCTTGTTTTGTTTGCAATTGTAATGGAAGCTTTTACACTGACGGGTAAAATCGCAGCATGTGGTATACAAACCACAACAAGCTGCTTTTAGCGGCTAATTGAGGACGCACAATAGATGGTGTGCTAGATTAGGTTAAGGAATTTGTCTCCTAGACAGCAAACAGTGCTGCAGGGCTCAAGACTGCTCTGTACAAGTATGTAGTTAGGCAAAGGTTTATCAGCTGGTGCGTTGGATATTACAGAGTGCAGCGGAGATGCTTTTATATCCATCCATTAAAAAGTACGTAGTGCTTTGTGAATGCCTTTTGTGAGAGTGCCTGTTTTATTATAAATATTTAGGGGATAATTAAGTTTTGCTTCCATGTATTTTAGAACTAGCTATTTTTTTATATAGGACAACGCTAATATTAGCTGAGCTTTAAGAATACTGCATATAAAGCGTATTAATTTGTGTTGTAGCTTTTTCTAGTGAAATAATAGCAAGCTCTAAAATGTGTTTTTTTAGAGACAGTTAAGGAATGTATTATTATTTATAGGCCGTACCCTGTGTAGTATATACAGCCTATTGTATACTGAGGAAGGAGAGAAATAATATCGCCTGAAACACATTTTTGTTGGTTTTATAAGCTGCTGCTCCTTACTGTGCCCCCAAACCCCCTCCTCACACAGGTATAACACATATTGGTAATGTTTGCAGTACATATAATTATAAATTAAAACCAAACCAAAAACAAATAACCAGCGTACCCGCAGAGCAAGAGCTGACTACACCACCTCATTTAGCATACGCGCAGTTATGAAGGCTTTGCACAGTAAAGTTTGCCCGCGAGATGGAAAGGTATTTACTCCAAATAGCAATGTCAATGGTAGTATACAGACACATACCGACTTAATATATGTTGGTTAACATGCATGCAGGCCTATAGCGGCTCTAACACCACATAACACCTTTCCGGTATTTGCGGTTAAAAAGGCAGAGAAACTGGCAGTTGTAAATGTAAGTAGTAGTATATAACGAGCTGGTTTATTTTTAACATTAATATAAATAGTGCTAAATGTGTATGGCACGGTGCTAAGATGTAATCTTCAACAATAACCTTAATAGTAATAGACACCAACTACGGAAAATAAGGTACATAAAGCGTATTGTAAGCAAAGGAGTATAATAATTAAAAGCCACACAGCAAAATAAAACGTTACGTGATGGTAGAGTGAATGTGCTAAGCAGTTTCAAAAAGTACATACTAAAAAGAAGAGTGTAAATAGTATAATGAAAGGGCTCTAAAATTGGGGAAAGTTTACACTACATAATAAAGTGGCATGCACTGCAGGTTGCTGTTCCATTTGTATAGGGTAGCAGACCTATACCAGTTATCAAATGCAAAACAACGAGATGGTAACAACCACATGAAGCTAAGATGCGTTCCAGCCTAGTTTTTTACAGCCTTTTAGCAGCTAATTCAGAGCGCACAATACTTGATGTGATACAGAAGATCACGAACATAGCCTCCGAAACAGCAGAAAAGGGCCGGAAGGTATAAGTCTGTGCTGACTGATTATAAAATCAAAGCCAAATCAGTGTTAGCAAATAGAAGGGGGCTGTAAGAATACGCCTAGTGATGGTGAAAGGGCGTGCATAGCTGTAGCTCACGTGGCATATAGTCATTAGACTGAATCTTCCACTTGTGCATGTACGAAGAAAGCAAGAGGCAAACTGATGGCAGACAGATGATGCCATTGATAAGAAGGCTGCTTCCCTGCTTTGTAAAGTACTTGTAAAAAAACACGCAGCATACGTCACCTGGAGCTAAAAAGAAAACAAGCTCTTGGCATTGCGTGGCAGGGGAGCAGGGGAGCGGCGTTCCTTTGAAGTCGGAAGGGTGGGAGGGGACCAACATATGGGGTGTGAGCGATAACTAAGGTAAGAGGGGGCGCAGGAAGTGAGGGCGAGCACGCGCTGGCGAAATTTCGAGCTTGAATGCCTCACATGCACTGGGCATAATCCGCATTCCAAAGCCCTCTTGGTAGAATTTATTAAAATGATCCCTCAACCATTGATGAGATTCTTGGTAACTTTGTTAGCACCCACCAGGGAGGCAAGTAGTCTCAACGAAGTCTAGGCTCCAACTGAACTTTACTTAACCCATAACATTCTTTCCCTGACATGTCGCATTCCTATCAGAGAATCCTCACTCTTTAAGGAGAAGGTACAACACATCTCCCTCATTATAATACACAAAATATAATACAATAAACGTAAATATAAGAGTGATAAAAAAATGAGCCAAAAAAACAAACGATGACAACAAAAAATGTTGCAGAATAAAAATGCAACAAGTCACTTTGAACAATAATCTTGTAAATACAAAGGAGGTCTTCTAGTTCTAGCGCTGCGGAAAGGAACATTCTGCGACAAATGATTAAAACATTTTTGTTTTACAAAACCATCAGAACTTGGAATTATAGAACCATCAGAATCATCCTCCTCTGCACACTTTTTTTTTTTTGTGAAAACCTTTATTGACATTTCAACCAAAGACAAGTATGGGCCTACAACCCCCGGGGCCGGCCGCTAAGCAATTAGAGTAACAGAAAGCAATTTTTGATCACATGCAGCACCTCGGGGAGCAGATTCTCCATGCTAGTATACGCTTGGCCACTGAACAGCACAATTAGGAAAACGGGATATAAAAGGTTTTCATTTTATAATATAAGATGGAAGGATCAGGTGCCGAACAATTTCCCAGCAGCGAAAAATGGCAGGCAGAATAGTAAACGTGTCAACAATAAACAGTAATCGATCAAGTCAATGGCGCTGAAACAGGAGGTTCAGGATGTGGGGGAATATCACGGTCAATTCGCGCCTGCAGTCCCCTGCCCTTAGACCCAGAGAACACCACGCAAATTGAGGCACAAATGAAAAAGCAGTGATTGATACCAAAGGAAACCCACAGCACTGACCCAAGAAAAGAAAAAGACAAAGAAGGATAAGAGAAGAAAAAAAGAGGCCATAGAAACAAATTAAAAACTAAAAATCCCCTCCCCCAACCCCCCACCCCGCACCCCTGCAGATGACTACGCCCCCCCCCCCCCCCCAGCAGTGTGCCTGTCGCCCAAGAACCAAACCCGAATTATAGAAGAAAAGGAGAAAGAAAGGAAACCCCACCTAACGGGGAAACGGAGGAGGGCAGTAGTCTATGTGCTCCCGGTCTCTCCCCCCCCGCCCTAACCAGGAGGGCCCCCCTAGGCCAACACGAATAAAGTTGTCCACTATACAAAAATACCCCGGGGGGGACCACCAACCCTCCGCCCCGGAAACCGTCTGTTAATGAGGCAGTCCCGTTACCAATAGATCCATCGTAAACAATTCAACCCGCAATCTCAGCCTTGGCCCCGTCTAACCAAGTTACCAAGTCCTTCGGATAAGAAAAGCCCCATCCCCGAAAAGACAAAGTTCACACAGAAGCAGCCGGAGCTTGAGTCGGCAAATGGGAGATGATTAGCAGATCCCAACGCACACGGCTTGCACCAATGATGTCCCTCCCCGTCTCCGAAGCCAAGCAGCGATCCATCCGCCATGTTGGGAGACCGACTGGGGAGGGGGTGCGACTCGTTCCGGTACAGATCAAAATGTGAGCCAACAGTGTCCAGGATGGGGGAAGCAGTGAAATGCTCCGATAGCTGTAGGACCGATGTTTCCGAGAACATAGAAGAGTCACCAATCTCAGCACACACGATGAGTACCATTTCTTCGGGGGCAGGCACAGCTTCCAGCACCGGGCCCAAACGCGCCTGTAGGGCTTCCACCAGGGAGCAAGTCGGCTGCCGGGTCTCAGAGAGCAAGTCAGAGCTTGCTACCGGTCCTATGATCCCATCTGTTGCCGTCCGCCAATGATTGACCTGGGCCCTAACCATCGCGTGAAGCGCCGCAAGTTCCGCCATTACCATCCGCAAGGAAGGGCCACATTGAGTCTGTTCCGCCAGGTTCCATACGGCCGCAGGCATAACGATCCCCATGGAGAGGCGCCCTCTCCGGGGCAGGATACGCCGGGGCAGAAACAAGCCGTGAGGGACGGGCCAGCAGTGCGCAGCAACGCGCGGCGGGACCTCTACCCCGGGGCACCAGCGGTGCTATTGCCGGGCCTCCGGGCCGGGCCTCCCGCGATGCAGCACCGCGCGTCACCCGTGCCTCACCTCAGGTACAGCTCCAGGCAGCAGATGGTTGCAAAGCAGTCCAGAGAAATTTTCAAAAGTTCCAGGGACCGGACCCAACCACCCTCAGCAGTCTGTTGTTGTTCACTTTGGACCCGGGTAGACCAGCAATCGAGGCCCCGGCTTCCAGTCTGGGTTAGGCCTCAAAACATTTTCGATGTTACTTCACCCCAGAACATCAGAAAAATTCAGTGAGCACACCATCGGGGTGCCGACTAGTTCACCCACACGTATCCGGGACTGCAGATCAGGATATTCGACAGGATAAGCGAGCGTAGGACGGGGATCAGCGGAGCCGGGAGACTATGCAGCCATCTTGGTTGGTGTCATAGCTCCTCCCCCCCTCCTCTGCACACTTTGATAACCGAGACATACTTCATACATCTCCCCCTGCAAGCATAATAACATTTTTCATAATCTTCACAATGTGCCTAGGCCCAAAGTACTTTGATTCACCTTTTGGTGACCATACTGCCTTCTTAATGAAAACAAGATCACCTACTTTCCATGAGATCTTCTTTGCTCCTTTTATATCAAACTTCCGCTTGTAGTTTTCCTGATAATTCTTCAACCTCCAATTATTGACCACACAACCTCTGTCCCTTACACACAACCACAAAGAATTCAATTTAGAACCAGCAACTCTTCCTTTCAATTTTTTAAAAGGTGAAAACCAGTCACACTATTAGGAGTGTTCCTGTGTGCCCACAATTTTTCCCTGAGAATCTGCTTTAGTGGAACCCTCATCTCTAAAGCAGTCTGGGCACAAGCTCTAATTAACCTGTTCATGCTTTCAACTAAACCGTTTGCCAGGGGGGCTTAAAGAGCAGTTCTTTGATGGGTGATGGATAAGTCACTCAAAAAATCAATCATCTCTTGCGAAGTGAATTTCACCCCATTATCAGAGACCAGAACATCAGGGACCCGTTCACAAGTAAAGGCATCCTTCAGAAACTCAATAAAGTTTCTGCTCAACACCGAACCCATACACGAAGCAGATATCCATTTTGAGGTATAGTCCACCAGAACAACAACAAACCTCTCAGAGGGAGCTAAGATCTCAAAAGGACCAACTATATCCACAGCCAGTTTAGTCCATGGACGCTCCGGTATAGCAACAGGTGAGAGAGGGCTTGTCCTCACTTTCCTTGACTTTTCATTACCAGCACAAATGGTGCAGTCTCTGACCACAGACTCAACTCCACGGTCCAACTCTGGCCACCCATAGGACTCCCTAACCCTTGCCTTCGTAAGGCTGCGTCCAAGATGTCCCTCGTGTGCCAAATTGATTATTTTCTCTCTCATCATCAAAGGAGGAATCAACCTTTCACCCCGAAAAAACTCACCCTGTACGATGTTTAACTCATCTCTCACATTCCAATAACCCTTAGCTGAATCAGGAACCTCTTTCAAAACCGGCCAGCCACTTACTGTAAATTCCATAACAACAGCTCTAGCCGGTTCACTTGAAAAGCAATCTTTCCATTCTACTCAATTTAAATCTGACTCTTTCACCCAGGAAACACTTTGAGGCTCAGAGTCGCACACCATAAGCTTCTCTAAAGGCGATCTAGAAAGAAAATCAGCTGGTATATTCTTAAGACCAGGTAAGTATTCTACACAGAAATTGTACTCCATGAGTCCTTCAACCCACCTCTTGATCCTAGGAGTCATGCATTCAACATTCCTACAAGAAAACAACTGTACAAGAGGTTTGTGGTCCGACCTGACAATAAAAGGTATCCCCCATAAATAAAATCTGAAATGATAGCCCAAGAGCAGGCCAAAGCCTCACGCTCGATCACTGAATAGCGCTCCTCAGCACTCTTCGTGACCGAGAAGCAAATCCAATGACTCTCAGTGCCATCAACCATTTGCGACAGTACAGCCCCTAAACCACGTATACTTGCATCAGTAGTCAAAATTGTTTTCTTGTGCACATCAAAATGCCCCAAATTTGGCATCCTCGCAATTTCAGATTTCACCGTTTCAAAGGCTTCAGTACATTCCCTGTACCAATTAAAAGCAACACCTTTCTTCAAGAGAAGCCTGATGGGCTGCATCACGCTTGCAAAATTGTGAATAAACTTAGAGTAATATTCAGACAATCCATTGAAAGATTTTACTTGGTCTTATTAGAAGGCGGTGGAGCCTGTAAAATAGCCTCCGCCAAATCAATCTTGGGACTAATACCCTCCCCTGAAATGGAGTGTCCCAAATATGATACAGAATTTACTCTAAACTTGCACTTCTCACGTTTCAAGGTCAAGCCACATTCCTTCAGTCTAGACAGAACTCCAAATAGATTAACATCATGCTTGCCTACATCACTCCGGTACACTAAGATGTCATCTTGGAAGAACAATACAGAATTGATACCAGCCAAAATATTTTTTATTACTCTCTGGAAACAAGCAGCTGCATTAGCTAGCCCGAAAGGCGTCCTAATAAATCTGTAAGCACCAACTGGAGTTACAAAAGATGTTAGATGTCTTGATTCCTCGTGGAGCATAATCTGATGTTATGCCGCCGATAAGTCCATTACGCTAAACACAGTGGCCCCACCCAACTTCGACAAAATCTCATTTATATTAGGCAAAGACTGCCTTTCAACCCAAATTTAACTATTTTGACTCCTCAGGCCCACACACATCCTAATTTTGCTACCCTTGTCCTTTGGTGCCAAAACAGTGGGCGCGAGCCATTCCGAGGATTCTATTTCCTCAATCACCCCAAGTTTCAATAGCCTATCAATTTCTCCTGGAGTGGTTTCAACATAAGATTAGGTACCTTTCTTACCTTGTGCACTACAGGTTTTGCATTATCTATTAAAATTGTTTTATGCTTAAAACAATTCAAAAGACCCAAATTCTCACTGAAAACCTCCTAAATGTCTCAAATATGTCCTGAATGTCACTTAGTTGGGAGACTAAC
This sequence comes from Lissotriton vulgaris, assembly GCF_964263255.1. Lineage (NCBI taxonomy): Eukaryota > Metazoa > Chordata > Amphibia > Caudata > Salamandridae > Lissotriton > Lissotriton vulgaris. The sequence continues at coordinate 134,372,691 of NC_141697.1, read as the reverse complement.
ATAACTTGTTCGGGAGCATTTGGATTCAAAATGATCCCAAGGTCTCTCTGATGACGCCAACCGAGAAGATTATCCCCCCTTTTTGCCACATAGATCTTGCCTTTAAACAAAATAGTCTGGATAGAGTATCCAATCAAATCATCTTTTGTCTCGCATCCCCCACAGGATTGATATCAGGAGGCAAAAGTTTGATCTCGTCAGACCCAAAATTTGTCACTAATAAGTGTAAATAGTGAACCTGAATCAGCTAATACAGGAACAACCTTATTTGCAATACATATGTCACAAGTGGGCATAGTCACAACATCAGTATCTATAGGTTTTACATCATTCACAGCTTCAACTGGTAAGTCCGTGATACAATGAACGGAGTGTTGAATCCATTCTTCTTCATCATCTACAAAATTCACCTTGTTGTCTTTACACATCCTTGTGTAATGACCCTTCTTACCACAGTTCCTACAAACTGTACTCTTAGCAAAACAGTTGGGATAGTTCGGTCCATGTTTTTCACTTCCACACCTGGGACATCTAAATTTATTATCTCTGTTGAAACTGAAATTTTGTTTTGGTCTCTCAGATTTCAAAAAAGTCTTTTCTTGTTTTAAAGGAATTTTACTAACTGGAGGAACACTTGTTTCTGGTTGAAAAATTTCTCTGTTCTCATTGTTAATGCTTGAAACAGGATCTAATTGGCTAGGATATTTCCTTATTTCTTTCACCCAAGTAGAAGTATGCTCGACACTTTCAACAATGAGTATAGCCTCTTTCAAACTGGGATTCTTTGATAATAATTTTTCCTGAATCTTCTGATCATTTGTGCAACGAACAAGTTGATCACGAATGAGAGAATCAGTGAGCTGTTCGAATTTGCAAGTCTGCGCAAGAGATTTAAGTGCAGCTACATAATTTCCAACTCTCTCAGTCTTTCCTTGTGTACGCATAACAGATTTGCTGGTGCCCCTCTATATCTCTCGCCAGCAATGCGCAAGCGCATTGGCAGGCGAGACCTAAAAAGGGCAGTTGACCATTTTTAATTTTCACATGGCCTTTCAATCGTACTTATCAGGCGAGTTATAATGGAGCAATGAAAACATGCCTGGTCCTTGGTTCACCATACCCCTGTGGAAGACGACTACTCAGATAAAATCTGATAACGTTCTTATTTTACAGACCGCGTTCCGTTCATCTCCTGGTGTTTGCCCTGTTGGCCCTAAGTTGGCAGGGTGTGCCCAGACGTGCGTCTCTTGCTCACTTTTGCCTCTGGATTCAAGCTAGCCTAGCTGATGACGGCTAATTAGCCAGAAACCAGTCCCAGGATGCTTGTTTCTGGTCCAGGAAGACCTAGTTTGGCAGTTCGGGCTGAACTATTCCCATGAGGATCAGGGTCAAGACTGATTTGCATATGGCTGGGTCTGAACTGGGATGGCGAAGTGAGCTAAAAACGATGATGGATTCAACCCAGATCTAATAGTGACTGGGGGTGAGTGTCTGGAAAGTGTTGGTGCTCCATCCATCATCTCCTTGTGTTTGCGACGTTCTTATTTACACAGCAGAACATGCCGACATTAAATGATGCTGTCTGGTGGCCAATAAGTTGTCTTGATATGTGGAAAATTTAGATAGCTCGCTGAAATCTCTTGTTATGGCCACCTTTCTCATGCACCTTGAATGTTTAATTTTTGGTAACAGCCATATGGCAGCAAGACTTTCCACTGGCTTCCCAGAAATAGGCATAGTTTGTAGGGACAGTAACTCAGCAGAGGTTTCACTACTGGTCAGGTGGCTTCTTCCCACACTGGAGTGCTGGCCTCTTAAATGTACAGATCTACCAAGCCGTGGTTGAGGTGGCCACAACTTCTCCTTCCTTGCTGGTCAAGTTAAGAAGTTAGATGTAGCAAGCAAACGTGCTTTTTCGATTTTTTTATTATTAGAAAAAAGTTCACACGGTCTGCCAGTCTTGGACAAGTGCATTTGTCTCTTGTTCAACTTTCATGGGCTGTGAATCAAAGAAACTCCATTTAGCCTAGTTGTACTGGTCATGTGTCATTTGTATATTGGAAACCTGTTGTAGATAAAGGAACATCCTGGTGGCCAACCTACCTGCTGCAAATTGGCGTCAGGAAGGGGACCTTAAAAGGATGTCGGTTGTCATGGTCATTGCTATAAGTCTGTGTGCAAGTTGACCATCTTGTGCAGCTTGCAAACTGGATCCGAATGGACTCAACCATTCACCAAGTCATCCAGGACGCACCCACACACCTCACATGCAAGTCCTGCACTGATAAAGGAAGGAGTCTCCATTTATGTAGATTGCCTACTGGCGTTTCTCACTAAAAGGCCCAATACAATTAAAAATGCTGTTGCCACTAGACAATCTATTTGCTGCCACCATCACCAGTGACTGGTGTGCAGTACTTCCGTCTGGCTGTGCCACAGTACCTAATCTCCTGTTGCTCATCTATAAACCCCAACAAATATCTGCATGAACTCAAATGTCACCCATTCTCCACTAATGATCACACCTAACATCTTTTATTTTAATCTACTAAGTAACTGAGGTGAATGCTTTGAATGGTTTGCTTGAGCTCAAAAGACTAATCCAGTCATCAACAATAATATTGGGGAGGAGCTACGTCAGCAAGCAAGATGGCTGCTTAAGCTCCCGGCTCCGCCGACCTCCGTAACCCGCCACAATATCCTGTACGCTATCCTGATTTTACGCCCAGTCTCTGTATGTCTGAACTGATCCACACTCCGATGGTGAAATCCGGACATTTTTATCGGCTTGTTTGACAAAGTTCCATCGAGTGGAAGTTTGCGGCCTACACCAGCGGTGAAGCCGGGGCCTGGAGTACTTTTACAGCCGGGCTGTAGTGCAACAACATCGGCCAGGAGGATTGGGCTGGGTCCGGTCAACCGGAGTGGAGGCCTTAATACGGCCCGCAATTGACTGCAATCGTTTCCATCGCTCAGCATCGACCGAGGGGTGAGTCAGCTTGCTGCCGGCTGCGAGTGGGGGCCCCGTCCCGCGGCCCGTCTCTTGGTCTTCGGGGCTCGGCGGTTCGGGGTCTCTGATCTGCGGTCTTCACCGGGTGTACCGCGGACGAAGACTGGTCACCCCTCGCAAACTGCACTTTCGTGGTCTTGCCTGTTCCCCCCCGAAGATGCCAGATCTACCCGGGGAGGTAATTGCGTCAGATGTCGGGCATGAAACTATGAATCGTGTGGTGCATGAACTATCAATGAGGTGGATACTAACTGAACTTTGGGCACTTCGCTCACATGTGGACACTTTGGTGAGCAAATTGGATACGCGCCTATCCGCGATGCTCCGGACGGACCCGGGCCTGGCCCTATCGTTGGAACCGGACTCTACAGCCATTCAGACCGCGGCCATTTTGATTCCGTGTGTGAGCCCCGTGAGGAAACTGGCACTGGAACCATTGGATGATCCCATGGGAGATTGTGTTTCCGAGGATCTCAAGATCTTGCTCAACCCTCCACCACCACCAGCTTTGGAGAGGACATTGGGCGCCCCCCCCCCCCCCCCCCCCCCGGAGACTTTTGTTTGTGACTCTCTATCTTGTTTGTTGTCGTCTTCTCCTTTCCTGGCGACGCTGCGACTCCTGCGCAAGATACAATGGATCGGTTCAACTAGGAGGGAGAGTCCGTCTACCTCTACAGCTGCTCTGGACCAGGGGTCTCCAAACCGGTCCTGGAGGGCCGGATCCATGCCAGATTTTTGGGATATCCCCATTGAGATACATGTAGTAATTTAAAAAAGCTGGCATGGATCCGGCCCTCCAGGACCGGTTTGGAGACCCTTGATCTGGACCCACTGCCGGTCGGTAGCCATGGACTGCTATCTGATGACTCTCTGCCTCTTTATTGCTTCTTTTTGGGACTTTGGGTCTTGCTGGGAGGGGCTCGCGTTCTGGTTCGGAGGGGCCAAGGTTGATACCGACTGGATCGGGAATGGTTGGCATGGCGTTTATACATGTTGGACTCGTAATTGTTTGCTCTGAAAGGCTGGGCGGTGTTACACGGTACCCTCTACTTTCATTTATATTGTAGTTTCAAATCTGTCTTTATAATGATAGAGGGTGGCTGTCTCGGGCGGGGGGTCAAAAGGGGCCGGGAACCTACACGGAAATGCCCTCCTCCGACCTTTGGGGTTTTAGTTATTAGGGGCGACAGGCATGCTGCTAGTGGCGTTAGGCTATAGCCATTTGCAGGGGTGCAGGGTGGGGGGTTGGATGGGGGGGGGTTATTTTGCCTTTTTTATTTTCTATGGCCTTTCTTCCTTTTTTCCTTTCCCCCCTCTTTAAGGATCAGTATAGCTATGAATCATCTAGACTCTTACTGTGTGCTCTTATTTTGTGCTGACGTTTTATGATATCCTGACTTTTGGGTGGGCGGGCTTGGAGTGCCGGAGCAATATGGAATGTGACTTTTGTTGCCTTTCGTACAGGTCTTGATGCTCTGGTGCCACCTTTTATCGTAGTGGTTATTTCATGCAAATCCTGTTTTTACCCTGTCCCCCGTATTCTGTTTGATTGTATAGCACCTGATCCTCCCATATAAAATATAAAATGAAACCTTTGTCTCATCCTGTAACCCACATAGAACAACAGGGTGAAGAAGGGCCCAAGGGGAAAAAATATTTATAGACCTCCCCCTCGGCTTAGTACAGCCCGAGGCAACGACGGAGAGTGCGTGGCCTCCTTTATCCTGAGCCGTTGCCAGGTGAGGTGAGGTTTCTCATCCCAAAAATTTGGGAGAGGAGACACCACTTTTAAGAATGTCTGTAGTTTGTCCTTCACAGCACAAAACATAAGTGTTGCAGTAGTGATCCATAGGTCCTGACGAAATCCTATAAGGGATGAAACATGTTGACCACATAACATCGATGGTAAATAGCATTTTTTTTCCGCTATTATCACTGTGCTTTTAACCATACCGTCTTGATGGGCAGATCGAATAAAGTTTTCTTATTGACACCAAGATAGGTATTTTTACTCACATGGACTATTATCCTTTCTATTTCACATATTCCTTCACACTTCTTTCTGGCACTGCAACTAAGCCCTACCAGCCTCAGACTCTGTCATCTTTTGTGGCTAAAAGCTCAACCAATGGTTCCTAAGCTAGCGTCGAGATTCTCTTGAGGAAGGGCAGTTTGGACACCATTTTTCAAACTTTGAAATCCCAGATGACGAAGTTCCACTACTGAGTGGGCTGATGGGTACTTGTGTTTGGGTTCCTATCCTGAACTGTGTCTCAATACTCACTATCCTGTGTGTCTCTCCTGTATTGTAGTACTCTTTCAATTTGAACCATCTGTGTAGAACACTTTATAGGCTTTGCACTTCTAATGGTTTCATAAGAGACCTAAGGTATCTTCCGTGTGTGTCATCCTGTAACCCGCCTGTGCGTTCTTAAATACAACTCTTATCCTGTATCGCTGCCGGACCCCGGGATTGTCGGCCGAAGAGCCGTTTTGTACATTAATATTGGAGATTTTAAGTTTCTTAGCGGCCGGCCCCCGTGGTTGTAGACCCGTACTTGTATTTTATCGAATGCTACAATAAAGGTTTAAAAAAACAAACAATAATATTGGACTAGCCGCTAGCCTTGGCTTCTGTAGCGTCATGCTGCCTGGTGTAAAGCACTTCAACTCTTCTTCAGGGGTTATAAGCGCTATATAAAAACAATTACAATAACGTGGGCTGAAGGGTCAATAGCCAACCTCACTAAGAAAGGAACTAAAGATCAGAGTCATCTCAAAACAATCTTACTCGGTTGACACCTTGTGGTTTTTGTTAGTCATCACAGATGTGCTGTGATGAGGAATACAAATATAAAAAATAAAAAAATCTAATGCGGTCAGTTGAGTTGATTGATTGTAAAGTTTGCTTGAGTAATAACAAAAGGATACATAGAAAAAAATATACTGTGCAGGAGTGCACAGCTTTTCTAAGCATCACAGAGAACTTCTTTGCCAAGAACTGCATTTTAACCAAAGAGAGAGAAATTGAAGCAACTGGGAAAAGCTAAATTTTCTACCATCTTCGGCATACATCTCCCCTGAGCATCCACCATTCTCCCTCCCTACATTCAAAGTGTGGCCAAACATTGCATTAAATGTCTGTCCCTGGCATATACAAACACCCCAGCAGTTAAAGGGTGAAAGGAGAGGCACGTTGGTGCTATGGCTCAGTGGAACGTGTTAGAGAAAAGGGACGAGGGGCAATTAATGGGTCATAGTGAGGATGATCATTTAAGCATAGCATTGGATTTAGTATATTTGGTGCTCTATGCACACCCTTTCTAAAGTATTGTTTTTTTCCTGTTACTTTAGGAGTAACCAATGATGTCATAATAGAAGAATACCTCATGTTTGATGTTGAAGGGTTCCTTGCAGGAAGGTAGGTATGTTATTACGAACTTATGTCCAATGCTTTCCGGTGTAAAACATTTACATGGTGCAAATGCAGATCTGCAATGTTTTTAAAAAAAAGTATGCTCCTTATTTGGTTTTGCATATGGATAGACTTTTAGAAGTCCCACACCCGCTGTTGACTTTCAGCACATTACAATGCCAGGTTATTTTTGTAGATTTGTCTTTGCTCTCCTGTTTCTGCCTCTTCAATCCACACGATTACTGAAAGCTAACCCCTACAGATTGGGTCATGTTTCACTAGAAAATAATTATTCAAGTTGATGGCATTTTGCGTCCTAAGTTGATAAGACTATGAAGGGTAGATGAGGCAAGTTCATTTAGAAGGCCGACATTATGGTTGCTTAGTCACAGAAGCACAAGTGAAAAAGACTTATCTTGCTCATGGAGCCAATTTATTGATTGTTCCAATTACCTGAGGGGCAGGAGTTAGTTGAATGCATTATGAGTTTTGAGGAACAGTATTCCCTGTGGTATGTCTTCCAACTAGCAAATCTAAATATATATATTTCACAGAGTTGGCAATAGTGACTCCGTAGTCCAAATCAGCTCTGATTTTACAATAAAAAAAGGAATTCCTTCTTTGTTTATAAATATGAAAACATTTGACAAATTTGCTTGCAATTTTCCTATCAAATACCATTAATGGCTAAATATCGGCATGTCAAGTTTCGGCAGATGAGTTTGGGTGAAAAATATGGGGTAAAAAGTGTGTTTTCCCTTTTAACTATTGAAGGAATCTTTGCTCTCCTGGTACAGCAAAAATCACTTAAAATAATTATAATAAACCTGGTATGAAACTAGAAATTTAATCAGAAATGTGATTTTGCTGCGTTTGGTGAAACTCGGAGGGGTAGTTTTTGAGAGACTAACATTACAAAAAGTTGTCTGGTAAACTTCAAACGGTTAATTGTAGAGATAGCCTTACCATCGACTCCAGAATTAGCACAGACTCCGCTAATCCAAAGAAAAATAAATACATAAAACACCACTGGATGAGGGAACCTTTTGCCTTGTCATCCAAATAATTGTGGGCATGCAACAGCCACAGGACACAGTCTTCAGCACTGGGGTGTGGGTTTGACCATAGGATATGGCCCCTGGCCATCCACAGGGTCCCACTCTCTGAGACCGGCAAGCACTGCAGGGGTTGACACAGAGTTGACTTCCCACAGGGCCTAGCCTCCAACGGTATTGAGTGAAGTTGGCTGTAGGCATGGATTTTGGCTGCAGCGCCTAACACTCCATTGATGGGCAACCCCCACTGCACATGGCCATGGACTCTGCAATCAACTCTGCGGGTGGCCAACACCTGCAGCCCACAACCTTCTGCCATGTCCACAGGGAGTTGGCTGCACCAGACCAGACCCGGCACCTAATCTATTTGGCTACATGCAGTGGAGTGTTGGCCAAAGACTGGACTACCCAGCAAAACCCTATCAAGTGCGGTCAATCCACATGTGCAGCCATTGGCCAATCACAGCATTGGCACTCTAAATACATTATTCTTTTTCTTCCATTTTTTTTGCAGAATTTACTAATCTTATGCTGGATTAGTGAATCCTGATGCCCAAGAGGGTCTGAAGTCCAAAGGAAAGGGCCAGAATTTACAGATTCTACATAGAATCACAAATTCAGGATAGGATCTCGAATTTTGTGATAAAAATAATTTTTTATTATACTACCAGGCAGGCGGTTTGGGGGGGGGGGGGGGGAAACCAGCCCACACAGGCCTAGGTGTTAGGATAGGTTCACCATGCCACTTTATGCCCCTTTTCTTTTTATCTTCCCCAACATGGTGCTCAGTGCACTGTGTTAGGCATTAGCAGCTACAACAGAAATGTTTCAGTGACAGCAAGCCAAACAGAATGCAATGGGTTAGTTGCATGGAAGAACTCATTATTTCAATGCTGCAGCCTATACTGTTACATTGACTTATCCTTCTCTATCATTCACTTTAAAAGAAAGTAAAGAGTATGCGAAGACGTTTTAAGCAGTCGCTTTTACTTATTTTAGAGATTTTTAAAGGTGGTGTCATTTTCTTCCCTCTTTTAAAGTTAATTAATTGAATTGGCAATATAGCCGATCTTAAGGCTGCAACATTTACATTTTTATCACATGTAACCATTTGTCGTTCTAATGTAAAGTGAAGATACTGTAAAATGTGACTTTGAAAGAACTGCTACAGGTTCCCTGCACATGGCCGGGACTATTCAGTGCTTACAATTATCAATTGAGATCCTGTCAAGGAGCCTACCTTACCCAATGAGTCTACAGATGGATGGTGACGAGTGGCAGGAATAGAAATCTACTACCGTACCAAACCGGGTAATCTGACGGTCTCGGGTGGCAAAACAATGGACATCAGTGGCCCTAGTGCACCCCTTCTGTAATAATTATTGTGCTCCGGCTATTCCAAGAAGGTGTTTCATCTGACTGCAGGTGATCCCTAGTGATAATAAAGGAGTATCTTTGGCCAGGCTGTCTTATATATGCAGGGGCAAACAAGATGTCTGGAGACACAGATTGTGTGCCATATAAAGTGATCGTCAGTGTGCTTCCCACAGCCCCTTTACTTGGGGTGTTTCTTCAGAAGAGGATATGGAAGCTACTCTAGAACCGGCCCCCTTCCCCCACCAACACCAAATTGGGTGCGGACACACATTGCACCCGCTACGGGGGTACAACTACACATTTATGACAATAAATAGTGTTTTTTAAATGTTACTCTTTTGGATCTATTTGGCAATGCTTAACCTACCTTTAACCCGCCGAGTCCTGCCCTGCTGCCTGTGCCCTGTTCTAATGCTTTAACACAAGACTACCGGAGTGACTCCAAGGGCTAGTTGGTTTACTTACTGATCAGAGAGCCTCAGTAACAGAAAAGGCTCAAAGATTGTTAACTCTGCACCTGGACCCAGCCTGGGTGAGTCCTGAGCCTCCCAAGTGGTGCCTCACAACTCATGGACCCTTTGAAGTGGTGCTAAAGGTGCGTAGATAGTCAAAATCCAAAACATAGGTCTTAAAAATATTTTGTCTAAAAACTGCTCAGAGAACTGAGCGGATACTAGGACCTGCCCGCTCGTCAACCCTCTCAAGGTGCATCGCTGGTCAGCCTGGCTTTGTGGTATCTCCTGCTATGTTCTTCTACGCAGCAGCACATTCTATTCATCAGCTCCTCTGAGAAGGGGTATCTGAACATAGGAATCTTCACTTAGTCTTCCTCCAGCATGTCACTGTCAACGCCTCCTCGGACACAGACTGCAGCCTTGCCATGCTGAACTTGACCTTTTCAGTAGTTTTTACTCAAATTCTTTTTAAGTCTGAAGGTGAGCGGAGAACGGGCCCAACCCATTTCTTGTTTTCCTAAATAACGACTTTGCCCTGGTCTCACACGCCTAGATGTCCGCGAATGGTGCTTTGATCTTTTAGACTATAGATTTCACTTTAAACTTTAAAAAAGTCATAACACCAGTTCTACTGATTTGACATTTTGTTGTTTTGGTGTCAAGAAATGTGTTGACGTTTATTCTATATTATAAAGTGGTGTGGGATTTTTCTTATGTTTTGTTACTGTTTTTGCTGCAGAAATACTTTATGCAAAAAGATCAATTGATGGACAGAATGCTGAACAATATCAAACATTCACCCCCCAGTATAGAGATCTGGGCCTAAATCCATCACATTTTGTTTTTTGCTCCCCATGCCTTTCCAGTTTAAATCCAGCTATATGTAATCAGTCTTGACCCTGCTCTCCATGGGAACAATCCAGCCCGAACTGCCAGTCCAGGTACTCCCGAACTGGAAACCAGCATCCTAGGACATGTTTCGGGATATCACCCCCTCATTGGCCAGGCTAGCTTGGCTCCTCATTGTTGCTGCATCACATTTCACCCTAAGTTGGGTGGGTATGGACATATGTGGGTCCCTTGCTCGCCCTGCCATTGGATACAAGCTAGCTTGGCTGATGAGGGGTATTACCACCGAAACTAGTCCCATGATGGTTGTTTCTGCTCGTGGGAGAACCCGGCTTGGCAGTTCGGACTGGACTTTTCCAATGAGGAGGAGGGTCAAGGCTGATTTGCATATGGATGTATCCAAACTGGGGTGATTTGGATTAAACACAGATCTTTGTGACTGTGGTTGCATGTTTGCATTGTTCAGCATTCCTTCCATCATTTGTTCCTTTTATCAATTTACTTGGGTCACTCAGGGTGGCACAAGCTGTGCTTCAGGCTCTGGTGACCCCTTTTAACACCCATGCCCTGCATACTTCTGGTACCATATACTAGGGGCTTATAAGGGGTGCTAAGTCCTTGCCAATTGGAGTTACTAATTAACATGGATCAGTTTTAGGGAGAGAACACTGGCACTGGGGCCTAGGCAGCAGACTCCAGTGCACTTTCAGAGTTCTAACCATCCGCATTGGGGCAAAAAGTAGGGGGAAAGTGACCATACAAAAAGGGTACTTTCCTACAATTTTGATATTCGTTAAATTTTATTCTGGCCTATATGCCAGACACATCTCAGTTTACAGTGTCTGAAAAACAATACCTTCATGTTATTGATGGTGAGCTATGATCCATGTTGAACTTGTGTACTGTGGAAATCAGATGTTGTAATTCTGCCTATGTCCCATATCAGGCGCCAATATCGTTGCATGTGCTAAATATGCCACTTTAGTCTAAGCTAATTTTGATGTGTCACCCATGAGGGCCTGAGAAATAGTGGGGCCAAGATGCATCCGTGTTTCTGGCCATTAAAGGTATAGATGTTTCACGTCGGTCTTCTCCCATCCACCAACTTCACTTATCCTCTAGTATTGCTCTGTAAACCAATTTATATTTGTAATCGGCTTTGGTATTTGCCCCATAAGTCCAGCTTGGCTCTGATAACCTTTAAAAAAGCTACTGAGAAATCTATAAAGCATTCAAAAAGTTTACTGGCTCTAGACAAATTCACTTTTGTGTCAATGTTGCTAAAGTAATTAAGTTATCTGTGGAGCAATTCTGGTGAAAACCCACCTGATGGAATATGACTTTGTTCAATAGTGCCACCCGTTTTTTGTAGATGGGACAAGACATTTTGCAATGAATTTCCCATCTGCATCTAACAGTGCTATCAGCCCGTAGCTGTGTAGCGAGTCTCTTCGGCCTCTTTCTTAGATTAGCTGTATATTGGAGACTTTCCAGGATGGTAATACACAGCCCAACTTATTTTCTTAATTGATTATTACGGTTATTAGTATACCTGTTGTTGGATTCATTTTAATGGAATGTATGATGGAATTCAGCTTGCGTTTTTCAAGCATGCCTTAGGAACGCGTCATTTGAGCGAATGCGCCTTTGGCATGCATTTGTTCTGCACGCAAGTCATTTTAAAGACTTGCCATAGGGGGTGCTGGATATTGGAAGAGTTTAATTTGCTATTCCAAATCCAGTCTGTGCAACAGTGGGGAAGGTGCTGGACTATAATTCCAATACCACTTCACCATTGCGCCCCCTAAAGAAAGTCGTAGTAACGACTTGCTTGCAGAACAATTGTGTGCTAAAAAATAATTTGTTCTGCTACCGTCCCTGTGAAGGCACAGCGTAATTCTGGCTTCGTCCTAAAGGACCTTTTCTGTTTCATGAGGGCTACTAGGAGGCCTTTCGGGCCCTATGCCCCGGAGTTGTTGGTGTTATGTTATGTTAATGCGGTTTGTTAAGCGCAGTCATACCCTGAGGTGTCTTGGCACTGGTGTTGAATAATAGCTGCTGTTTCCAGTGTGGAAATCGAGCCATTGGGCTACTGAACCTGAGAATTGTAAGGGTCTCTTTTTACCAATTTGACAAGTATTCTTTCTATGTTTGACATTGAATGTGGTAATCTCAACCCATCCTGAATGATCTTGTTCCAGGACACAGAATCTTTTAGTATTTGTTGTCAGTATTGCCGTCTAGAGTACCAACCACACCTGTTCTTGATTATCTATCTAGTTTTGATCCTATGAATATCCTTTTTTAGGCCTGTTTTGAGGTTTTTTATGGACCTTTCTTTGCCTGTGGTTGTTTCTATTTTAAGTATTGTCCTAATTTTGTCCCGCAAGTTATTTTACCTTTTTGAAGTTTTGAGATAATTGAGTTTTGAACTTTTTGAATTCCTGTTTTCCTTGAATCTCTAGTCGCCAAAAAGTTGACTATTTCTGACCGGTGTTTATGGCTGGTGGGGACCATATGGCCAGGGTTATGCTGAATAAGATAGTGTTAGGGTACTTACAGATTTGTTATTACATTGTAACCCCAGATATGTTGAAGGAGTTTGTCAAGAACTCAATTTCAGGCAATCGTCCAATCTCCTTTGACCTTTATTTCATCGCCGGTAAGGTTCTGTTCTGTTATCGTTTTTATTTTTTGGCATAAAACAATATGCTGTGGATTATAATCAGTTTCAGATCTAGTTATAATTCAGTATTCCTTCATTATATTGATATCCGTGTATTTTACTCAAAGGGGATGTGCATACATTTTATACTTGATACATGTAAGTGAGATTTTGATGTATCTGCTGTTTTTTGCACATTGCTTTTATGATTGTTAAAATCGAATAAAGCTTTATGAACTTGATATCCGTGTAGGATATACAAGTGTAGTTGATTATGGAATTCCTCCTATTGGTTTTAAAGGTCGTGCAAACTTGTCATTTTGTTTCTTCCATTCAAGTGTCAGAGGCCGAGATTAAACTGTGTAGAACTAATTAATCTACTTGACCAATTGGTATTTGCCTGTCCAAATACTACGACAGCCGGCCACACTATCTTCTTGCGAATGCATGCCATCAAAATCCCTAGTTAACAATATCAGTAAATGTTTTTTTTTTTTCATTATTGTCCACACTCAATCAAACTTCTATTTGACTTATTATAGTTGTAAGGTCTTTCCTATCTTTTGCTAATATGGGTGATGTGTAATGGGGGTGCCAATGACGATCTACTATCATGGCTACAGGTTGTGCAGAATACAGCAGCCCGCCTTACCCTCAACAAGCCGGCACGGACCCAGTCAGGCCCTTTGTTGAACCAGCTACATTGGCTCCCGGTGAGGAAACGAGCTATCTTTAAGATGCTCTGTGTGGTCTTCAGATCACTACAGGGGGAAGGTCCTGCCTATCTCAGCAATAAACGTAGGCGGTACCAACCGGCTTGACAATTAAGATCTAGCAACGCCAACCTTTTGTGTATTCAGAAGATACAGAGATTAAGGAAGGGCTGTAGGGCCTTCTCCTATTTGACTGCAAGCCACTGGAATAAACTGCTACAAAATATCAGGGCCTGCAGTGAGCTAAATAGCTTTAAGAAACTTCTAAAGACATGGCTGTTCTAGATGCACGTGCCCAAACTTGCCTTCTCCTATAGCGCCGAGAGATCCCCTTGGGGATGATTCGTTTTCCGCTCTGTAAAGTAAGTGTGTGTGTGTGTGTGTGTGTATATATATATATATATATATATATATATATATAATATAATAAGCTTTATTCGATAAAATTCATATCATAAAAGCAATTCATACATTATTTTTAAAACATTCGAAAATACAATCAACAGCATAAGACATTTCATAGCAGCATGTTAAGTGTGAAGGTTCAGTCACTGGATTAACAGTTTCCTTGCAGTCCTAAGTCGCCATGCCCAGCCCAAAAATTTTGCCATGCAGGTAGAAAAGAAAGGACTAGCGTCCGTACGTAAAATTCACAGTGCTTCTAGATGAGAACGGGTTCCCAAACGCATGCAGAGGGGCTTCAACCACCTACGTCTCGGGGCAGCATAAACATTGCACTCAAACAGCATGTGGGACACAGACTCTATCCTTAGAGCACAAAAAGGACAATAAGGTACAGTTTGGGCCGGCGGTTTCCAAGTGGACGTGAACTCACATAATGGGAGCACCCCCACCCTGAACTTGATGTACAGTGATCTGTCCCATGAGTTCTGGATGATATCCAAATAAGGTTCCCTAGACGGTGACTCTTTAGTCAACAGGAACAGTGATACAGATTTGCAATGGGTTGTACTGCAAACTCTCTCACTATCTACCCATGCCCAATAGATCTTTTTGAGCTGTTGTTTCGGAGGTGCAGATTTATTAGCCCAAGCCTCTCCTAATCCTAGTTTGTACAACAACTTCTTGACTTCTCTGAGCCAGATGATTTTATTCGAGCCCGGCAGTGACATAATGGCGTTCAGAGCTTCTGCATAGCTACGAAGCTCATGAACATTCCAGATTCTGGACCATAACAGAAGTGGACGTAGTTTAGCTTGATCGCAGATAGCCCGGGTACCTGCATCTAGCAGCAATGGGATGGTTGGTGTGCTGTGGGGCAACCCCATAAGGTCTTTGTGAAAGTTGTTCTCAAGGCGAGCCAGAGTATCAACTTTATGAGTGCCCGACAGTTCGGCACCATAAAGTGCCGCGCTCACAACCCTTGCCCTATAGATATCCAGGGGCGCCCCTATAGGTTTTAATGAAGAGGCACGCTGCTCCTTGAGCAAGGCGCCTGCCACCCTTTTATGCGTCAAGAACACTTTGTGGTGGTGTGCCTTCCAGCTCATAGTGTCACTGATGCGTATTCCCAGGTAATCAAATTCTTTAACGCGATCAAGTGGAACAGAGTCTAGGAGGGGAGGAAGGACAGTTTTTTTGGGCGGATTAAGAACCAAAAATTTGGTTTTTCCTATGTTTATGGCCAAACCCCTTTCGTCACAAAAGGCCTTAAAGCTGGAGAGCAGCGATTGGATGCCCATTGGGGATTTCGAGATGAGGAGGGTATCATCCGCGAACAGGAGCGTCGGGATTTTCCTACCAGCAAGGGTGGGTGCATCTGATGGTTGCTGAAGTAAGTGCTCCACCACTCCGTTGATATAAAGGGAGAACAGAGTGGGGGCGAGCACACACCCTTGCCTAACGCCCCTGTCCACAGGTATGCGAGGTGTTTTCTCTCCCTGGGTACCCCATCTGATTTGGGCAAAATTCCTGTCATGGAATTTTACAAGGAGCGAGAGCAGGTAAGGGGGAAGGCCTAACCCATCGAGGACGTTCCATAGAAGTGCTCGTGGTACTAGGTCGAACGCAGTCCGCAAGTCAATGAAGACCATATACAGACTGCCCCCTCCTAGCACCACCACTTTCCAATAAATCATCAGAAGGCGGAACGTCTGTTCGATTGTGCCTGTTCCTGCTCTAAAACCCGCTTGGAGATCTGACAGGACATTATTTTCATCGGCCCACTGACTAATTCTGCCCAGAACCACTTTCCCTGCCACCTTTTGGGAAGAATCCAATAAGCGAATTGGCCGGTAATTAGCTGGATCATCCCTAGAACCTTTTTTAAAAATGGGTACAACTTCGGCGCCCCTCCAGGAATCTGGAAAAGCACCGCCCAGTAATACCTCGTTCAAAAGGGAGGAAATTAATCTGCTCCAGGAAGATGGGTATTTCCTGATTAGATCTCCAGGGATCCCATCAGGACCTGCAGCTTTATTTGGGACGATGGATTGGATTGCTTTTTCAACATCCGAGCTAGTAAATAGCTCCGCCTGGCACATGGGCGCAAAAATAGATTTAGGCAGTGAAACCGTGAATGGGACCCCTGACTGGTGAGGACCTGGGGGTGGAGCAGAATATAGTTTCAGAAAGTGGTCAAACCAAACGCCCCCTGGAATGTTGCAAGTGAGCTGTTGGTCAATCGGCTTTTCCCTGGATCTTAGAAGGTCCCAGAACCCCTTGGCATCCTTCCTGGTGCTTGCCTCTGCTAGATCTCCCCAGAAGTTAGAGTCATACTCCTGCTTGGCTACAGCTAAAGTTTTTTTATAAGTTTTCCTAGCGGCCCTAATATCAGCTACATTTTTGGTTTTTAATGTGGCCACAAGATCCCTCTTAGCTCCGCGACAGTTGCCTGTAAACCACTTAGCTGATTGTTTCACGCGGCCTCTACGGGTAGATTGGGGAACAAAAAATAAATTGCTCAGTGCCAAAACAGTCTAGGTGTATAGGGGTAGAATCCTAGTATCTGCACGCTCTGGGGTATCCATCCAGGATTTTACTTTTTCCAAGATAGTCCCGGCTTGGGTCATCCTTGTTTCATCTGCTGCGACTTTTGCCCACTTCAGGCGCCTACTACAGTTTGCAGGGGCTAGTTCATGGGTAGTTTTCCAGTTATGGCCAGGAGGGCCTTGGTTTCCACCTTGCCAAGGAGATGAAATAGTTAGTGATAGGGGATTGTGATCACTGTCACTTGATGCTATGACCTCCATGTCTTGATGATGTTGCCAGAGGTTGTAATTGAGCATCACATAATCAATCCTTGAAGTGTGGCCTGGTCTGTTGTAGGTATGGGCACCTGATTGGTCAGATTTGGAGCGCCCATTTGCAGCACGCAAGTTGTGCTCCATGCAGAGAGTTGTGATCTCGATGACATTTTGCGTCCATTTAGGGATCGGATCAAGGCTAAGAATAGGAATGCCTCTCCTAGAATCCTCCTCAAAAGTATCCAAAATGTCTTCTCTGGCCAGGGGTTCGAAGCAGCAATTGAGGTCGCCTGCGAGCATTACATAAGAGTCCGCACTGCAAGCTGCCAAATTGTGGTCTAGGCCTGTAGAGGGTAGATGGGATGCGCCGCCTTTGGCACCCCTTAGGTAGATATTAAAAAGTTCCAAACTTCTTCCCCCTTTGCGGCTTATCGTTAACCACTGGAGATCAGCTGACTGGGTGTTTCTTGCTTTCACTCTGAGGTCCAGTGCAATATTAATCCAAATAATTAGGCCGCCTGAGGGGCGACCTTTAGAACCTTGTACCTGGGCAGCAGGGACGAAAAAAGTAGAGAACCCCACTCGGTGTCTTGGCTCCATGCACCAGGTTTCCTGGAGAAGACAGATGTGATATAGTTCCAGGAAATCGTTCCATACAGGGTTGTTAAAATTGCGATCAAGACCGGCCACATTCCAGCTTACGATTTTTAAAGCAGAGTCTACTGAGGCAGTGTCACCTTGTGAAGCAGCATTGGTAGGAGCAGCAGGCCTGGGAGAAGCAAACATATTCTCAAGTTTAGGAGACCTAGGAGGTAGCACAGAATGCTGGGTAAGGGGCACAAGACAACCAAAGGAAGAAGGACCTAATGCCTCGGTAGAGGTAGCTTCAGAGTGGAACCTATAAGGTAGGTACCACCGGTCTTCCCTGTCAGGAATTTTGTTTGTATCAAATGTGGTGGGATCCCCTTCGAACTGTAGGCTAGATGATCGCACCGCTTTGTTTGTTACAAGCTCTAGGCCAGTACAATCTTTCGAATCAAGCCCCTGCAATGGCAGGATTTCTGTGCCGAGTTGGTTGACTGGGTGCACTGTGAGTCAATCCACCTCCTCTAGAGACCCAAATCTATTATACGTGGAGAGACCGTTCCAGTGTAGAAGGGTCTCCTTCTGGCCACGAGGTTTATTCAGCCAAGGGTGTTGCTGAACCAGTGTCCAGTTTTCCCCCTGAGTTCGACTTGGTCGAGGGGGATAAGAAAAGGATACTGGTTTGGGTGTAACTGGGGAGTCATCATTAATTGGCCACTTGCAGATGTGATGTGCCGTGTAGGGATCTTCAAAGGTCACTACCACGCAATCTCCCGGGATAGATTTCGGCGTTGGACCTACCCAGGGGGTTCTGCGAACCATTAATACACGACTTCTTCTACCATTGGGAATTGGTCTATTTACGTTTAGCCAGAGCATTATTTTATTTTTGAGCGACCAGTGATTTTCAAATTGGCCGTCACTTAACATGGGAACACCCGTCAAAACAACCGCATAGTCGTTTGTCTCTGGGGGGAGATCGATATAGCCACCTCTGAAATTGTCTTTTGTTGGAGGGACTAGGGATTCAGTAGGAATCGACCTGTTGGATGGTTTATGCTTAGGATTTTGCTGGTGGCGTGAGGTGACCCGTGAAGGGGTGTTTAGTTTTTCACGAGCCTGCTCCACCGTAACAGACCTAGGTTTGGGGATGGGTTTTATTACAGGTGGAACATTGGAGGAAGTTTGGTTAGTGCAAGGTGCAATAGGTTGGGGCACTGGGTCAACGGCAATAATGCCCTGGTTCTCAAGGGTCTTCAACCCCAGAGTGGCCAAAGCAATAATGCTCTTCTCCATTTCTAGCAAGTTGTTTTCGATCCTAGAGAGTCTTAGATCTAGGGGTGACAGCAACTTTTTAAGAGTCTCCCATACCACCTCTATGAAATCCTTATTAGTATCAGTTAGTCCATCTACTTCAAGGTCCACACCTGCTAAAATGTTAGTGGAGGGAATGGATGAAACCCCTTCCTGACCCCCGCTAGATGGCTGCACATTAAGGGTAGACCCTGCGCCGGCGCTAGGTGCTGCGGTGTTAGTTAAAGGCAGATCTTTAGGAACAGCAATTTTCGCTTTCTTCTGGAAATAAGCAGAGCGAGAATTGCGTTTCCTCTTTGGTTGTTTGCCACTTGGGGTAATATTAGGTGCCTTTTCCAAAAAGGGAACACTTGGGGTTGGAATGGGCATACTAGATAATATCGGTGGAATTATATCTACGTTATTTGTCAAGGCAGCCTGACCGGTGGCCGGTGTCGGAGAATGGTGAACATCGACCTGGGTAATTATATATTGTGGAAGGGCCGGGCGCTCAGGGGTGACAGAAGCAGCTATGTGGCCTAGGGAGGATTTCTTGGAAAGTGCAATTACTTGGGACAGACGTCTAGCAGCATCTAATTCGAGCGAAACCCGGTTTTGGAGTTTGGATATCTCTTTGTCAATGGCTATGTTGGTGCGTGTAATGAAATCATCCATAGGGCCGCTAATCAGTGACCCACCTTTCGATGTTTTGCTACGAGTGACCATTGCATTCATTGCCATGAGAACACAATGGCAAGGGTGGGTCTTGAGATCCTAAGTATATCTACGGGATTCAAACAAACCAGAGTAAGGTGGGTGGGCCAGTCCAGTCCTCTCCGTCCTCTCCGTCCTCGAACGGCCTCAAACGGCCCGCTCTTTGCCCGCTCTTTGCCCGCTCTTTGCCCGCTCTTTGCCCGCTCTTTGCCCGCTCTTTGCCCGGTCTTTGCCCGGTCTTTGCCCGGTCTTAGCCCCGGACGCTCCCGCGCGCTCCCGCGCAGCGTCTCTCTCCGTTATTTATGGGCCAAGACCAAGGGGTGTGTGGTAGAAAGGTGGGGGCGGGGCAATCAGGGAGAGCGGGGCCAGGTGGCTCGGCCTCACGCTCGCAGCCCTGAAGCCTCGCACGCCCCCAGAGAGCAGCCCAGCAGGAGACAGCGAGCAGTCGGTGAGTGTTTACCGGCAATCCGGAGCGGGACCCGCGAAGCGGGTTCCGCAAGTCGTGGTGTTTAAGGGATACCTCCAGCCAGGTCCAGCTAGCAGCAAGCTACAAAACAGTGTCCCAAGAGGTGAAGAATCCAATGCCTTTTAGGCTGTAGTGAGGTGGGGGCGGGGCAATCAGGGAGAGCGGGGCCAGGTGGCTCGGCCTCACGCTCGCAGCCCTGAAGCCTCGCACGCCCCCAGAGAGCAGCCCAGCAGGAGACAGCGAGCAGTCGGTGAGTGTTTACCGGCAATCCGCAGCGGGACCCGCGAAGCGGGTTCCGCAAGTCGTGGTGTTTAAGGGATACCTCCAGCCAGGTCCAGCTAGCAGCAAGCTACAAAACAGTGTCCCAAGAGGTGAAGAATCCAATGCCTTTTAGGCTGTAGTGAGGTGGGGGCGGGGCAATCAGGGAGAGCGGGGCCAGGTGGCTCGGCCTCACGCTCGCAGCCCTGAAGCCTCGCACGCCCCCAGAGAGCAGCCCAGCAGGAGACAGCGAGCAGTCGGTGAGTGTTTACCGGCAATCCGCAGCGGGACCCGCGAAGCGGGTTCCGCAAGTCGTGGTGTTTAAGGGATACCTCCAGCCAGGTCCAGCTAGCAGCAAGCTACAAAACAGTGTCCCAAGAGGTGAAGAATCCAATGCCTTTTAGGCTGTAGTGAGGTGGGGGCGGGGCAATCAGGGAGAGCGGGGCCAGGTGGCTCGGCCTCACGCTCGCAGCCCTGAAGCCTCGCACGCCCCCAGAGAGCAGCCCAGCAGGAGACAGCGAGCAGTCGGTGAGTGTTTACCGGCAATCCGCAGCGGGACCCGCGAAGCGGGTTCCGCAAGTCGTGGTGTTTAAGGGATACCTCCAGCCAGGTCCAGCTAGCAGCAAGCTACAAAACAGTGTCCCAAGAGGTGAAGAATCCAATGCCTTTTAGGCTGTAGTGAGGTGGGGGCGGGGCAATCAGGGAGAGCGGGGCCAGGTGGCTCGGCCTCACGCTCGCAGCCCTGAAGCCTCGCACGCCCCCAGAGAGCAGCCCAGCAGGAGACAGCGAGCAGTCGGTGAGTGTTTACCGGCAATTTTTGATTAAACTAATATGGCAATTGATACCAAACTTAACCTGCACTGCTATTATATTTGTTGATTTAAATAGAAGTCTGGGCTTTTCCAATCTCCTGCTGATTTAGAGTAATACTAATAATCCACCAGTAGCCATCCCCATTGATCCTTTTTATAGGTGGTATTTCAAAATAAACCTAGTTTTGAAAGATAATTTCACTTATTTTTCAGGTTTCCTGGCGGTAAATTATTTGGTATGTATTCAGGAATGCACATAATTTGCCATTACACCTTTTTTTATTTTTTAAATCCCGTTCCAAGTCTGCGATGTTCCATGAGCAGCCAGTCAAATTGGGAAAGTTAATTGTTTCTTAATTTTGCTTGCCTGCCCCTACTTTGATCGGTAGCAATGAATTAACTGTGACTCTTCTGATCCCGCCAACCCGCCCAACATGGAAACCAACTTCCTCAGATGTATCCTGCTCAACACCTGCTCCGCCCGCAAACACGCCGTCTAACTCTGGGACCTACTCGACACCAACGCCCCAGATGTTGCTTTCCTGATGGAGACCTGGATGACCCCCTCCTCGGCACCTGACCTCGCCATAGCCATCCCGGAAGGCTACAAGATCGCCCGCAAGGACCGCATCAACGGAAAAGGAGGAGGAATTGCCATCGCCCACAGAAACTCCCAAAATCTCAACACACGCCGATGTCACCCTCTGCACCGCCGAACATCTGCACTTCCAGATCCACACCGACCCCAACACCACCCTCAGAGGAACCCTCATCTACAGACCCCCCGGACCCCGACCACAGTTCAACGACTCAATCACCGACCTTGTCAGCACACAAGCCCTCGCCTCCATGTACAACATCCTCCTCGGGGACCTGAACCTCCACCTCAAGAACAAGAACGACGCCAACTCCTCCGCCCTGATCGGCAACCTCTGACTCAGACAACTCGTCACAGCACCCACACACTCCGCCGGTCACACGCTTGACCCCATCTTCTCAGCGAGCACCCACGTCTTCTTAGACCGCACCACCGAACTCCACTGGACCGACCACTGCTGCATCCACTTCACCTTCCGGAAACCCACCACACACCACCGCACCCAGCAGATGCCTCGCCGCAGCTGGGGCAAGACCACCGAGGACCAGCTAACCACCACCCTCGCCCAGAGCCCACCCGCAGACCCAACCGACCCGGACACCGCAGCCCGCAATCTCAAACAATGGATAAACGACTGCGCCAACACCCTCGCCCTGCTCAAGAAAACCCCCAACACCCACCCCAGCAAGAGAGCCAGCTGGTTCACCAAAGACATCCAGGCCTCAGAGCGAACCTGCAGAAAACTAGAAAAAAACTGAACACGCGAAAGAACACTGGAAAGCTACACAGCCCACAGGAACGCCACCCGCCGACACCACCAACTCATCAGATCCGCCAAAAGGACCGGCTACTGAGACAGCCTAGACAACAACGCACACAACAGCAAAGAGCTCTTCAGCATCGTGAAGGAACTCTCCAACCCTAGCTCCAACATCAATGACATCCCACCGTCACAAGACCTGTGCGACTCGCTGGCCACCTTCTTCCATCGCAAGATCGCAGACATCCACAAGGGCTTCGACCCCGTCACCACCCCGGCAACAGCTGACACCCCGCTCCCACGACCACCACCCGCACCAACCGCCTGCTCGCTTGGACCAACATCAATGACGAAGACCCCATCAAGATCATGAACACCGTCTATTCCGGATCCCCGGAAGACCCTTGCCCACACCTCATTTTCAACAAAGCCAGCAGCACCCTCGAACCCCACCTCCGGAAAACCATCAACAGCAACCTTCCCGTAGAGCTGGAAGTAGCAGAGATCAACACCTTACTTAAGAAACCCAAGGCGGACCCCAAGAACCTCAAGAACTTCCGACCAATCTCCCTTCTCCCGTTCTTGGCGAAGGTCATCGAAAAGGCCGTCAACAAACAACTGACCAGCTTCCTCGAAGAGAACACCATCCTGGACCCATACCAGTTAGGGTTCCGCAGCAACCACAACACCGAAACTGCCCTCATCGCCGCCACCGACGACATCAGGATCATGCTCGACAACGGAGAAACCGTGGCCCTCATCCTCCTGGACCTGTCAGCCGCTTTCGACACAGTCTCCCACCGCACACTAAGAGCACGCCTCCACGACGCTGGAATCCAAGAGAAGGTCCTGGACTGGACCACCTCCTTCCTCACCGGGAGAACCCATAGCGTCTGCCTCCCCACCACCTCTTCAGCTCCGAAGCCACCAATATCCTTTGCGGCGTACCCCAAGGCTCATCTCTCAGCCCAACGTTGTTCAACATCTACATGGCACCACTCGCCCACGTCGCCCGACAGGACGATTTAAACATCATCTCCAACGCCTACTACACCCAGCTGATCTTCTCACTCAGATCATTCTCCCACCTTGCCGCCAAGACATGGAACACCCTCCCCATCCGCCTACTGCAGATCGAAGACCTTCTAAACTTCAGGAGACTCCTCAAGACCTGGCTCTTTGAACAGTAGCAACATCCCCCTCCCCTCACCCCCCCCCCAGAGTCTTGAGACCCTCGTGGGTATGTAGTGCGCTTTACAAATGCCATGATTGATTGATTGATCCTATTTGGTATTTTTACTAACCTTGCATTTTTTTTTCCAAATAATCTTTCTTGGGTTTTCAAGAAAAAAAACAAGAACATAGATGAAAATAAAGAAAATCTCACATTGGCATGAGTTGAGGTACAGCTACATATGATAATAACAATTATATTAGAAAGAAAGAAGTACAAAAGAAGGAATTGCCAAGGGGTTACAAATTAAGTGGCAGTTGGAATTCCAGTTAAACGTCACGGATGGTCTGTTTTTTACATTTTTATGTAGACCGACCTTAAGGTCACATGGTAGGCATATAATTGAAGACATAAACGTTTGTATAAGATACACTATAAGGATATCATATTAGAACAACCATTACCGTAATATATTAATCATAGTCCCAAATCTATGTACAATTTTAATGTCAAAACAGCAGGCAACCAGTAACTCTCACTCATCCTCCCACAACGTGTCAGTCGGTATAATAATAAAGACCTAATGATGGTAGTGTGAAGCTTGTCCTATGTGAAACAGTCCCTATGTGGAGGGCCAGGTGAGAGGGTTCACGTTCGTTATTAGAGACCCATAGGGAGAGTGTCGTATTTCAGGAGATTGTGCAATGATTATCATCAAGAGGTTAAGCAAAATGTATACAAAGGTTTCAAATGTAAAGGAAAAGGCATCAAGGGACTTCCATAGCTTTCCACGTGGAGGACGGGAGGAGTGTGGAGAGATTATCCGCAACTCTGAGAAAGAACAACCATTCTTGCCATTTTCTGAAGGAGGCTTCTTCAGAGTTCTTCCAGTTATTGAGTACTATTTTGCAGGCAAGTGTAAGAATTAGGTTCAATAGATAGCGGTCATTCTCAGACAGCGCTGAGTCTAGAAATCCCAGAAGGATGTTGGAGAATTCGCTTGGGGGTCGATATTTAATGTTTTGCTTATACACTTGTATATTTTATCCCAGTAAGTTTGTAGGGTGGGGCAAAGGAAGAGCATATGAGCTAAATTATCAATGTGCTTTGCAGTTCCAGCATGTAGGACTCTGACTGAGGTTAAGCTTAAAGATCCTTTCAGGGGTCCAATATGTTCTATTTATTAGCATGAGTTTCGTTTGGGATATTACGGGAGCTATTTTATTTGAAAAGGGAGTTTAATTAATCTTATGCCAGTCAAAGGGAATATTTCTAGTGTTTGATTCAGATTCCCATTTTTTCCTCATTACTCCAGTGTGATTTACGTGGTTTTGGGATCAGTAGTTTGTAGATTTTAGACAATGTGTCCTGATTTTAAAGCTGGAATATCATATGGAGGATCAACTGATGAGCGGGTAGTATTGAGTGTGACTTGAGCTGTCCCTTTAGTTTCAGAAATGTATACAAATGTAAGGGTTCCAGGCCATGCAGTGATTGTAGTTCAGAAAAGGGAGGGGGGAGTCTTCCTGTAAAGAGGTCTTTGACTAGATTTGTGCAATTTTTTTACCAATTTTCCCAGAATAACATTTCTCGGTCCACCTTCAGGTAAGGGTTGCTCTATAGAGAAGCTAATTTGGATTTGTTGATTCTTACCTTGGACATTTGTTTCAGGCGTAGTAGGGCTCTTTTGAACAACATATTTAGAATGAGGGATGATGGAGATATCCATGGTTAGGAGAGCAGGCAGAGGGATTTCATTAATGAGTGACATTTTCTATGTCCACCCATACTGGGATATAGTCTTGGTCATTTACCAGCCAGTTGAACCCTTGCTTGCAAAGGTATGCAATTCGATAGTTTCTAAAATTTGGAAGGCCCGACCCCCTTTTTCTTTGGATAGTTGAAGTTTTTTCAGGGAAATTCTGGGTCTCTTCCCTTGCCAGAGGAACGAGTTTAAGATCTTGTATATCTTGGTCAGGAACTCATTAGAAAGTGTCAAAGGTAGCATACTGGCCACATAGTTGCCTAATGGGGTGATCATCATTTTCAATGTCTCGGCTCTTCCCCACCAGGATAAAAATGTTGGCGACCAATCGTCTAGTAGTGTGGACATTTTTTTGAGGAGGGCATTCTCATTGTCCTGTAGGGTGGAGATTAGGTCTCTGGTAAAGTCCAAGCCTAGGTATTTTATACTATTTGGTTGCCATGTAAGACACAAGCTGCCAATTTTTTCTTTGTCGCTGAGATTGTTGAGCAGTTTTACTTCAGTCTTATCTTTGTTGAGCTTGTATCCCGATACTGCGGAAAATTCAGCTATTGAGGACATTAGGGCTGTTACAGCAGGCTCCGCATTTTCGGAGGTGACTAATACATCGTCTGTGTAAGCCGTTACTTTTAGCGACTTATGAAAAAGTATTCCTGTGATCTCTTTGTTCCGTAGTTGATAAAAGAACAGTTCTATTGCTAATAGGAACAAGGAAGTTGAGAGAGGGCTTCCTTGTTCGGTTCCCTCCTCTAGTTTAAAAGATGAGGAGAGGCTACCACCTGCTCTTACTTTGGCAGACGGGTTAAAATACAATGCAATTACCTTTCTTATAAATTGTCACCCACATTGAGTTTTTCGAGTGTCGCTTTAAGATAGGACCAATCTATTTAGTCAAAAGCCTTTTCGGCATCCAACGTGATTGCTACTTTGGGGGAATCTGTTAGTTTGGCCTTCTCCAGGGCATGACATAAAATAACTGTGTTATCACTAGAAATTTTTTTTTTTTAGAAATCCCAGTTGTGAGGTTGGGATAAGTTTGGATATATGATTTTGGAGACGCTTAGCAAGGATCATGGCATACATTTTGCCATCTGTTTATCAGGGATATAGGCCTCTAGGTTTTTAGGTAGTGATTGCTCCTTTCCATCCTTGGGTATCACCGCTATGATAGGCTCTGCAGGGGTACCATTTAACTGACCCAATTCACCTAATTGGTTAAACATGTTTAGAAGAGGGGAATCAGAACAGTTGCGACTGTATTGAATTTTGCATTGAACCCGTTCGGGCCAGGCTCTTTCCCTATTGGTTAATGGGCCAAGTATTTTTGGGCTTTAGTGGTGCATAGGTCATGTTTTTTTTTTGCTATACAGTGTACAGTAGAAGTTCTTAAATATTTCTGCTTCTTTGTCAGGATCAGAGTGAGCGTCGCGTTCGGGTCTAGGAGAGTCTTAATCGTATTTTTCTTTAATTTGAATTTTAAATGGGAGGCTAGGCTCTTCCCAGCCTTGTTAGATTCGCAGAGCCTGATACTCTTTTGTTAATCAAAATCCCTGCTCTATTACTTACTAATTTATTATACTCTTATTTCTTTTTCACCAATTCATTCAAGACCAAGGTGTCTCTGGTGGCAATGTGTTTCCCTTCCAGTGTTGATCTCTCTTTTACTAGTTTTTGAAGGTTGCTTTTGGTTTGTCTATTCATGGTGGACCTAATCTTGATGATCTCACCCCTTAGAGTGCTTTTTAGTGCTTCCCATCTTGTGAGGTCGTGAATCGCACATTCAATGCTTTGCCTGTTTGAATCTATATCTAATACTTCGTTATTGAATCTCCATAGAGCTTGATTTTAGGTTTCGCCTGCGTTGCAGCGCATGTGCTGCTCACCTTGGCGAGACCTATAGTCGTTGGTTTTCTGTCTGTGTGCTTTGGAAGCGGGGGTTTGTGTCCGCCCTGTCGCCTTTAGGCCCCACCCACACTGCCTGGAGATTCTGCTCTCGCACGGCATCAGCACAACACAAGACCTTCTAGCAGTCTTCTAACACGGTTCTCCATCCCGCAGCCTGCCCAGGCCGTCGCACACTCACTGCTGTGTCCCGCGTGAGCAGCCAAGTCCTCCGGCAGTGCAACAAGTCAGCCGCCGATGCCCTGGAGGAGCGCTTCCACCGCATCTTCGTTTGACTTGCCTGCCCGGACAGGGCATGTGCACGTGCCTGGACTCCTCGATTGCAAACTAAAAAGTGGGGGCAGCTGCTGTCGGGCAGCGGGGGTGGCACGGTTGGGGGGGCAGAATGGAGATATAATTTCTCCTGGGAGCAGGCGGTCTGGCCCCCGCTTACCCGGGTCGGTGTTGCTGTTCCCCCACATCCGGGGGCAGGGTCCGCCCGCCCGAAAGGGGATTGGATAACAAGCTGAGCGCGTGTTTGTTGCCAGGGGGCAAGACCCTGAGGCAGGGCTAGCCTGGGGTTTCCATTCACACTACATTCCGCGTTTGGTTCACATACAGCCTTTCCTATGCCTAGTACATATACTAGGAGTCCTTAGGGAGGTAAAGGTGAGTCGCATTGTGTGTGGGCAGCCAGTTTTGGAGGACTGTATGTTTCTCAGCCTACCTAAGTATGCAATTAAGTTGGCGTGCTGATTGGGTGGTATCCACACGTAGTTCGTCAGTTTTCAGACGGTGTCGGCGAGGCTGCTCAGCGCTGTGGCCGGGTGCTGTATGCAGCACGCAGTTTGGAAAGGCTGGTGCCAGGCAAGGACGTAGCAGTACGGTGCATTGTGGCGGTTGCAGCCCACTCAGGATCTCCTCGGAGGGGTGGCGGCGGGTGCGGATCACCTCGCCATGGTTGGCTTCAGGAACTGAAGGGGGTTCTCTCATCGCTGGAGGGACCAATACTGTATGCTGCAGTACGAGTCCTCTTCGCCGCGGTGGGAGCCACAAGCCGTGGGGGGCATTCCGCCAGTTGCACGTCGGGCACTGTGCGGTCGGTCAAGTTGGATGGCATGTGGGGCTTCCGGTAAGGTGCATTCGGCCCTCATCGCGAATGCTGTTTAACAGGTTTTAATGTCAGTTGTAGGGCAAGCGTGAGACTAAGGTTGTGTCTCCTCCCACACACTGGTGCTGCAATCATTCACCCTGGCCCTGGGTTTTATCAGCTCCTCAGGCTGATTCACGGTCATCCCATGGGGTGACCTGGACAGCGGACAAACTGGGGTGCTGGACTTAGGGGGTTCCCTCTCGGGTCCAGGCCCTGGTCTGCTCTAGCTGGAGTCGGGTTTACAGCCCATCTCGAGTCGCTGCTACTTTCTTAAGCAACTAACAACCATAGACAAAGATAACAGTACTGACTTGTTGTAGGTATGATGTTACTTGCTATATTCTATATCTGGATGCAATGAAGGAAACGGCCAGATACTAGTCTGGCGGCACACTGTTCCAAGCACCCTTGGCTGCAGGTGGTGCAGGATGGCCTCTTCCATGGTTTGCTCAGGCCTTGAGGGACTTTGTGGCACGTTGGGCGAGTAGGTAGTGGAGCTGGATAGTGTTGAGGACCGCACAGTGGCTGCAGCTGTGCGTTGCTCTTGTGCCCCCCCCCCATCCACATCATTGCAATGCAATACGTCTCGCCTCTACGCAAGTTTAAGCTTTTGGCATTGTAAATGACAATGCCTTTCTATTTTATTTTTTGAAAACCAAATCATAAATAAAAGGCATTCTCATTTACAATGCCTATAGCTCAAACTCAAGTAAATGCAAGACCTATTGCATTGCAAATGCTTGTTTTAAAAGTGTCGTATCAGAAATGGATAAACTGATACAAGAGTGGTCTGAGATCAATCTTGGCTCAATGAAAGTTTGATATATTCTGTTTATAGCATTGCCAGAAATGGGTAGATAATGCGTGAATAAGAGTTATGGGGAGATGAATTAAAAGTGTGCTCCCTACTTGTGGGATTCTGTAATCACTAAAGTGTCAATCATATTAAAACGTTTATATAAATTGTTAACAACTTTGTGTGACTTATTGGTACGAAAGGGAAAGCGTGAGTTCCTATCTAAGGCTGGGTCCAAGGGAAGGTTAAAGACTTCGGCAAGTATGTGCGTGGCAGTGTCTGGAATTGTTTATTTGTTTAGTAAAATCTTCCCAGAAAGCCGGCTCGTCCTTGTTGGGAGCGTAAATGTTTGTGATGTAGAATTCAGAGTTATGTTTAGCCAGGATCGTTGTGACCCACCTACCTTGTGTCTCTGCTGAGTTTGAAAAAGATCAATGTTGGCTTTTTCGGCTAGTAAGGTGCGGACACCATTTTTTTTACCTATTGCATCTGAACCCACAACGTCGCTGTATAACTTATTTCTAAGGGAGTTAAATTGTTTGGAGTCGATTTTGCTTTCTTGTAACAAGATGATGTTCCCACTCTGCTTGTTAAGATATCCAAGAATCTTCCTTCTTTTGATTGGGTGGTTTATGACTTTAACATTCAGTGAGACTATCTTAATGTTTTGTGGTGCCATAACTATCGGTAGGGGCTGAGACATGAGAGTTTTGATCATAGTGTGCATTTCTCAACGAAGGGGAATCCTGTTGATCGTTTTTTTCCCGATAAGGGTGAGGAGTAGCCCTAATTTTTGTATGAACAATAGGATTATTATGAGCATTGGGAGTACCTTGAGTAGAATCGTGAGCATATAGGGCACTCTTCCCATTGAGGTGCCACCTGTATTTGCGGGGGTTTGACAGCAATTCCTGACATCTGAATAATAAACACAATTAATGATAACAACAACAAAAAAAGAAAAACAAAACCATAAAGAAAAACAAGCTCAAACCCCCAATCCCTCCCTCCCCAACCCTCAAAGTAATAAACTGGCATGGTGATGGGGGAAGAGAGCTCCCCTCCCATGGAAAAAAACGGGTTAGAATAATCTAAACGTATAATACCAACCTTTGCCCTAAGGCATGTACAACAGTAATAAGATAAATATAACAATAAAAATCTCTGCTAGGGATAAATTGACTGTTCGTTTAAACGTATGAACAATTTGGAACAACCGAGTTGACATTACCATATGTATGGTGTTATAAACCTAGATGAGTATTACTCAGTATTTACTTAGACAATGAATCATCTGCCTTGTTAAGTGGCACTATATGAAGTGTGTATTAGAGTATGAGGCAGTAGTATAAGGGTCAGAACTTGTTTGACTAGACCCACTACATGCGAGCTGTAGTAAATATTCAAATAATGTGTAGCTATTATGAGGTTATTCGACCGACAGTTGAAAAAGATTATGCGTCTAATTAGACAATGAAGGTTCTATCTGTGGTCGTGTGTTGTGTTAAGATAGTCCCCTGTCAGCTTTAGGTCTTAATACTAACAGCATGTCTGTTCTTAGACAGAACCATGTCATAAAAAGTGTTTCACTTAGCAACTTTGCAAAATGTTCACTTAACTGGATTACGTCTTATTTCTTAATTTTGTTTCGTCGATGGATTTCGTATGACAAGACAACCACCAAACCTAAGATGTATAGCTTACAAAAGGATCAGAAGATTCAAAGTTGGTCTCTTGTCAATAGAACGATAACTCAAGATCTTGCAGCAGAAGAACCAGGAGCCAGAGATGTCCATAAGAGCTTCATCTTTCCCATCGAGGAATTGTTTCAATGCTAGATGATCGGTGAAGAAGTGTGGAGTCCCCTGAATTGTGACGCAATATTTGGCTGGGCCTGCAAAGGAGAACTGGTAGTTCATGGCCTTTAATCTGGGGTGAAGCACCAGAAAACCTTTTCTTGTGTCAACTGTTTCTTAACTATAATCCTGTGATATATATGATTGTTTTTCCAAAGGATGTGGTTATTTTTCCGCATGAAGGCAAGTATGAGCTCACTATGTTGATAACGGAGAGGCTTGCACACTATTGGTTTTGGAGATTTCTGACTCGTGAGTATTCTTGCTGGTACCCTGTGTGCCCTATCAAACTCCAGGGGTTTACTGAAAGTCAAGTTTGTGGCTTGAATAAACCATTTTTCCAGGAAAGAGATGCATGATCCGGACGGGTCTTCCTCCCCTTCTGGAATCATGAAGATTCGCAGATTCCCCTTTCTGTTTCAATATTCGAGGCCTATTAATCGTTTAGTGAGCAAGTCCGTTGTAATGGTTTCGGCACTGGAGGGATTTACTCATTTTGTTCACCGTATTTTCCAATTGGCTAATTCTGCTTTTTGTTTCTGTGATCCTAACGTTGGTATCTCTGATGTCCTGTTGGATCGCTGAAATCTCGGTTTGCATCCTAACAGTGTTTTCCTTTGTGGGCTTAGCAAGTTTGTGAACCGCCGCTAATTTATTTAGGATGGTTTCCATCCTGGTATTGATGGCCTGTTTCCCTTTAGTTTTTGTTTTTTTTAAACAAATGCGATTGATTTTTCATCATAATAAGCTCTGAATATTCGTTCGGGACCACCACCACATACATAGCCGTCTCAATTGTCCATCAGCAGAAGTTAGTACCATACTTGGTATATGACAATAATACACTTCTCCAAGATGAAAGAAAGGAAACGTTCCCACTGCACTCCACATATGACAAAACCCAACCCTATGCATTACAATAATCAACACTATCTGTTATTACACCCCAAAACCAGTCCAATGCCCTCCCCCACCCCCCATCACCAGTGTGTTCAAAGCGCTTGCAGCCTCTACTTCGGGTATCACGGTATAATTGAGTACCAGACCTTACTATAGTGGATATTTACTCTTGACTCGGTGGGGACCACTCTTTAATGTATCCTTAGCCTACTGCCGGTCAGGTATGGATTGTACCAGCCTCTCCCACGCCTCCGCTGAATCCAGTGCTTTCTCATTATTCAAGCGTCTCGCTTGTTGAAACCGAAGGACACTTTCACTGCCAGCCCATTTAATCAGTTCTGCTTTCCATCTCCCGCTCCTAGAACCCTCCTTTAATTTCCAGTGTGTGGTAATTTCACGCTTTGCTAACAGCCCCATGTCTATGAATTTACTTGTTACTTGGAGGTATGGGGGAATCAATGCAATATACACGTGGCTATGTCAAACACTATCTGGCGATCTGTAACTGAGGTTAGTAAGTCTCCTATGTTAGACCAATAATTCCCCAGTTTCGGACAATCCCATAGCTACACTGCCTCTGCTGTGCATCTGGGGCATGCAGCACTGTCAACCTCGAAGTACCTTTTAATCTTACCAGGCGTAAGATAGGCTTTGTGCAATATAAAAAAGTGCACCAACTGGAATCTTGCATTTCCAGTGCTTTTCCAGGCCCTGTGCAGAATATGTCCCCAGGCAGTCTCTGAGATGGGCTTCCAGATGCCTATCTCCCATTTCAATCGCAATGTGTCTAGTCGAGCCAATCCCTCATTCAGCATTCGCCGATACAGGCATGTCACTGCCTTAAACGTGCCTGCTGCCATCACAACATATTGACATGCCATAGTTGTTTTGGGCTCTGCTAATCCCTCGCTCCAATGTTTCTGTAGTGCATGCACCAGGGCAGCATGTACCAGGAATCCCCCTCTAGGGAGGTCGTATCGCTCTTGTAAGGCCTGGTATGTCAACAATCCGCTGCCCTCGTACAAATCCCCCAGCACCTGCTCCCCAGATTGTTCCCAGTCCTGTTTCCCTTTAGTGGGTGAGTCCGGGTTAGGCGGGTCAGCCTTGACTCTTTTGAGGTTTGTCTTGATCTTTGTCTATATTTCTGTGCAAGAACTGTACTTCTGCAGTGTACCGGGTAAACCGTTGACACTGAAGGGTCTGGTCACCCCTTCAGTTACCCTTCAAAGTCTCCAATGCCTCTGCAGTTTGTAGCTTGTAGGCGGTAGCCTTGCTTGTAGCGTATAGGCTGTAGCCAATGTTAACACTTGTAGACTGTAGCACTGTTGAAATTGATGGCTAGTAGCTTGTTCCCTGTAGCCTTGCTTGTAGCCTGTAGCCAGTGTTAACTGGCCTGTAGCACTGTTGAAATTAACGGCCCAGCACAGTGAGCACCAAACATTAAAGAGGTCTGTTGATCTTTATTCTTCATTCACATCAGGTTCGTCACAGGCCTTTGCTGGAAAGACAATTGCAATTCTTCTACAATGTTCTTAGAACATGCTCAAATTTGCCATGTTAGAGCCTGGCGAGGAGGTCAGGCGATTGTGGGGAGACTGTATTAGGCTGCATGTGGTGGTGGACTATATACACCTTGAAGTAAGATGCAGACAGGGAAATGGTATCTCATAGCACAAGTACTACAGGCATCATTAACGCTCGATTGTTACAATGGCTGATTAACAAATTGGCCCAGGCACATTGTGAGAATGTTGGACCCGGCCTCGTGGCGTGGTCCCACTCCTCCCGCATGGCGGGCCCTGGACGACATCGACCCCTGTCCTCCGGCCTGAAGCTACCCCCTCCAACCTTCACGAGAGCCGCCACTCATGGCGACCCCCGGCTCTCCCCCTCCAGAACATGGCGACCCCTACTCGCCCCACGCTGCTGGTCCGACCCCCTATCCCGGGCCACCCTCTCAGGCCCCGACTCCATCTTGGGCCTACCACGTCCGGGTCCCGTGGCCTCTGCACGACCTCGGCCGCGGCCCCAGCGAAGCCCCGACATCGAGGCACCAAGATCCGACCAGGTGGTAAAACGGTCAACAAGCAAAAGAGAGGCCTGGTCAGAAACCTGCAAGTGTGCCGCAACCGGACTAGTATCCCAAAACCATTAGAAGCACTAGAAGTGAGAGCCCAAGTCTGTTTGAAAAAATTCCCATCAGCCCACCCATGTGGTGGAGTGTCGTCATATGGGAGATGTCACCAATCCAATTCACAAACAGTGCACCTAGTCATGGCGCAGAGATGGATGGATTAACATGGTGTAAATACGGACCACTGGGCTTCACTGGTGATGCTAATGGGGTGCAGTGCAAAAAATAAGAGTGATAAATGTGAGGATAAAATTGACTCCAAGGGCCAAAATCAATTTTAATTAGTATGGCGCTCGGGTCAAGATTAAAATTCTGCCAAATAGTTTGAAATAATAACTACATGTGGGCAGAGTAAGTGAAGGTCGACATGTTTCAGCTGTACTGACTATTGGTCTTAGCTTTCTTCAGGACCATTAGGGAAACTGCGACTGCCAATCAAAAAATCAAAGGATCAGTGATGCACGCTAATATACATTGGATAAGTCCTACCAGTTCCTCTGAGCCCAGATGAATACTGTAGGAAGTCCAGAACTTTGTGTATCTCCCAGCATTATGTGGGAGTACGCCTCACCTCACCCGGAACCCTCTCGGGAAGAAGGGAGGCCCCGCTCTGTCCGTCGGTACCTCGATGCAGGCGTTCCCTCTCGGACGCCTGCATCGAGGTACCGACGGACAGAGCGGGGCCTCCCTTCTTCCCGAGAGGGTTCCGGGTGAGGTGAGGCGTACTCCCACATAATGCTGGGAGATACACAAAGTTCTGGACTTCCTACAGTATTCATCTGGGCTCAGAGGAACTGGTAGGACTTATCCAATGTATATTAGCGTGCATCACTGATCCTTTGATTTTTTGATTGGCAGTCGCAGTTTCCCTAATGGTCCTGAAGAAAGCTAAGACCAATAGTCAGTACAGCTGAAACATGTCGACCTTCACTTACTCTGCCCACATGTAGTTATTATTTCAAACTATTTGGCAGAATTTTAATCTTGACCCGAGCGCCATACTAATTAAAATTGATTTTGGCCCTTGGAGTCAATTTTATCCTCACATTTATCACTCTTATTTTTTGCACTGCACCCCATTAGCATCACCAGTGAAGCCCAGTGGTCCGTATTTACACCATGTTAATCCATCCATCTCTGCGCCATGACTAGGTGCACTGTTTGTGAATTGGATTGGTGACATCTCCCATATGACGACACTCCACCACATGGGTGGGCTGATGGGAATTTTTTCAAACAGACTTGGGCTCTCACTTCTAGTGCTTCTAATGGTTTTGGGATACTAGTCCGGTTGCGGCACACTTGCAGGTTTCTGACCAGGCCTCTCTTTTGCTTGTTGACAGTTTCTCTTAGGGCATGAGTTGTTCTGGTCGTTAAATATAGCCCTACTTGACCCTCCCTACGTTTATTTTCTGTACAGGTGGTAAAACGGCCACTTGATGGAGCAAGGAGGAGGAGAGTTTCGATGGGCCTACAGCCGTCCCCGGACGCCTGGTTTCGATTGCCCTCCGGCCTCCCTGGGCGCTGGCTCCACCCCCCTGCTGGGTGTCTGGACACTCTCATCAGGGCCCCTCTGACCCCCAGGTACGAGGGTCCGGACATCAAAGGACTCCAGACCTATATCTGGGGCAGCTCTGAAATGGGTCGGGAGTTGTATCCTGGAGTCGAGAGCCCTGCAGGTTGAACCGCGGCTGACCCTGAGATGAACTCACTACGGAACCCTGAACCCTATTCGGAGCCCTGCTGGCGCTGCCGCGGCCCGACCTCGCTGAACCATCTTTGGAGCCCTGCTGGCACTGCCGCGGCCCGACCTCGCTGAACCATCTTCGGATCCCTGCTGGCACTGCCGTGGCCCGACCTCGTTGAACCATCTTCGGAGCCCTGCTGGCGCTGTCGCGGCCCGACCCCGAGGAACCCCCCAGCTCGAGGATTGAGAGCTGAGCGCAGGGTATCCCTGTACCAGGCTGTTACCAAGACTGTCCTGCTACCCCCTTCCCACAGTTACCGAGACCTTAAGGATCCCTCGATCCATTTGTACATATATTGCTGAGATAACCTGCCTTGATTGCTGATAAAGGAGCTAAGAATCTATCCTTGTGTGGTGTCCATTTGTAGTGGTGTGATTGCTCGCCGGTACGATTCTAGGAGAGGAACCTCGCCAGGAGGCCTCTCGACAACGCTCGGCCAACTCCAGAAGGAGAGGTGGGTCCCGGGGTGGTCGGCCAGACAACCTCTGCCTCCCCCCTAGGATCGCCTTTCTAACAAAGAAGTTCCCCTGAAAGAGGCCATAGCAGGGTCCGTCACTGTAGACTTGCATAGACGCTGGTAGTCCCTATATTCGCTGTGTCGCTGTGAAAGAGTAGCCTGATAACATATAGTCCAGTGCTCTTATGTGATGTATGAGTTTTTATTAAGCGCACATTTCACCCGAAGTTCTCAAAGCGCCAGCC
Source organism: Lissotriton vulgaris (assembly GCF_964263255.1). Taxonomy (NCBI): domain Eukaryota; kingdom Metazoa; phylum Chordata; class Amphibia; order Caudata; family Salamandridae; genus Lissotriton; species Lissotriton vulgaris. The sequence continues at coordinate 134,336,351 of NC_141697.1, read as the reverse complement.
TGACACAGGAAACAAAGAAGAGAAGAGAGAGTGAGACAGCCTCAAAACATACAGTTTTTAGAGACCTACAAAACTTTCTGTGGTCGGTCTTAATACGGAGATGAGGAGGGAGAGCATTCCATAGGGTGGGGGCGAGATAAGGTAAAGATCTTCCGCCATTCCTGGCAGTGTGGATCTAGGGAGGGACGAGAAGATGTTTGTTGGCAGATCAGAGAATTCTGGAGGGGTGGTAACTTTTCAGTTTATTGACAAGGTAGTGAGGACCGTGACCATTGAGCGTTTGTGAACTAGCCAGTTTATCTTGAATGTATTAGTTTTCTAATGGGGAGCCAGTGGCGCACTCTCAGATTGAGTGTCGAGGAGGATCGGGCGGTAGATTTAATAAAAGTCTGGCCGCTGTGTCCTGAAGGACTTGGAGTTTAGTACGGTGCGCTTAGTTGCTGGAGGACAAAAGGGCATTGCCATAATCCAACCGTCTAATGATTAGTCCTTGCACTAGAGGCATACAGGATAACAGTGGGACCCATTTAAAGATCTTACGAAGGCTGCGCATTAGTCCGCAAAAGGTGCTGGTCACATGATTGACATGATCAGACGTGGAGAGTTGATTGTCGATCTGCACTCCTAAGTCACGAACTGCCGACTTGGGTGAGGGACATGTGCCTAGGTAAGGAGTCCACCAATCACTCGACCACAGAGTCTGTGCTTTACCAAAAAGGATAATTTCGGTTTTGCTGGCATTAAGTTGCAAATGATTGTTTAGCATCCAGTGGTGTATGTCAGACATGCACTGCCCAAACCGGAGTTTGGTGTCAGTGTTGTCTGGTCCGAGCGTGATTAGTAGCTGAGTATCGTCAGCGTACGATACTTTATCAAAGCCATGAATTGTAATCCCGCTGATCAAGGGTGCCACATACAGATTAAAGACTAAGGGGCTCAAAATGGAGCCCTGGAGCACACCCTTGTCTATAAGTTGGCTGCTTGAGGCAAATGAGCCCATTAGAACTTTGGCGGTTCGATCAGTGAAGTAGCTCCTGAGCTAGTTCAATGCGGTGCCCCCAACACCCATCTCCCGCAGATGATACAAAAGAGTGCTGTGGGAAATGGTGTCAAAGGCAGCCGGCAGGTCAAGAAGGACCAGGATGGCGGATTGTTTTGCATCAAGAGAGAGTTTTAGATTATCTACTATTTCCAACAGGGCGGTTTCGGTGCTGTGTGAAGCCTGAAACCCAGATTGAGAGGGATCAAGCAGATTGTTGCTCTCTAGGTAGATGGTGAGCTGTTTAATGACTCTAAGACCTTCCCGAAGAGAGGGAGAAGGGAGATAGGCCAATAGTTGTTAGGCTGATTGAGGTCTAGAGTGTCCATTTGTAGTGGTGTGATTGCTCGCCTGTACGATTCTAGGAGAGGAACCTCGCCAGGAGGCCTCTCGACAACGCTCGGCCAACTCCAGAAGGAGAGGTGGGTCCCGGGGTGGTCGGCCAGACAACCTCTGCCTCCCCCCTAGGATCGCCTTTCTAACAAAGAAGTTCCCCTGAAAGAGGCCATAGCAGGGTCCGTCACTGTAGACTTGCATAGACGCTGGTAGTCCCTATATTCGCTGTGTCGCTGTGAAAGAGTAGCCTGGGTCTAATCATGGCCTCTATCCATCTGGTTGGGACGGTAGAGTGTAGTAAAGATAGGTTGAGAAGACCTGTTGGGCGGGGAAGAAGAGATGGCCCAATTTTGAACAAAATATGAGCAGAAACTGGGCGGGTAGGGGATCCAGATTTTAACCTTGCAAGAGCAATTCTGCCGTGCTCATGGGTGAATTCTGTGAATTAATTGAGGGAAGTGGAGATCGGAGGGAGGTTGCCTATGTGGGTGAAGAGATTATGGATGTTGTTGATTTTATCCACAAAAAAAGAGGACCGTTTCCACCCACTCTTGCGATGTAAGTTGTTCGGGCTGGCATGAACCTGGGCTGGTAAATTCTTTAAGATTTTTACAGTTCTTTGTGGGAGTTGGAGGCCTGATTTTATTCTGTAGCTAAGGTAGTTTTTTTGGGCCGTGGCTATATGGTTGAGATAGTGCCTATGGGTGGATTTATAGATCTGTCTATTGATGATACTTTTTGAGTGCCTCCACTTGCGCTCTGCCTTCCTGGCGGCTAGTTTGTCAGCTTTTAAGTCGGCGGTGAACCAGGGTGATAGTTTGTGGTGGCGTTTGACTTTTTTTTGCACAATTTTGTCTAGGGTCTGGCTGATTGCTGCCTCAATTGACTCGACTGCCAAGTTGGGATTGTTTGTTTCAGATAGGGGAAGTGGTGTAAAATGGAGAGGAAAAAGTAGCTAAATTGACTTGGTCCCCTGCCCTACTCAGTGTTGGTTTATTGTATCGGCATAGTGGTTAAAATCCTCTAATAAGAGAAAATTATCAGCAGCCAGGGCATGGGGTGCAATGGTCCCAATCAAGTGACTTGGAAAGTGGGCTTTGTTGCCCGTGGTGCGATAGAGTAAAGAACCTCTCCAGGACCCCTTAGCAAGGCAGTTCAGTTTTAAAATGCAGAGTTCTCTCCAAACTCAGAGGAGAGTATCAATTATGCTGAGTTTAGCGCTGGCTTTAAAGGCTGTTGCCAGACCACCTCCTCTCTTGTTGTTTGTCTAATCTAGTCAGTTGGTAGTCAGGGGGAGAGCTATAGCGATGTCTGGGAGAGAGGACTCCTGGAGCCACTTCTTTGTGACAAAGAAGATGTCTGGTTTCTCAGAGTCTAACGAGGCCCAGATTTCAAGGCCGTGTTTAGGGAAAGACCGTGCATTACAATATATCCCAGTTAGATGGTTATGAGGGTCAGACAGGGGATCTGTTGGGGTATCTGTGGTTGCAGGTAGCCGGTAGTAGTGATGGCAGGTTTAGCAGGTAATCTTGTAAGAGACCATCATTGCGGACCCCATTTCAGAGTCAAGCAGTCCGAGAGCGAGGGATTAAGCATGCTTGCTCTTACTTCTTTGTAGCTCACATCCCCCGCATTTACCGCTTTCCTCGTCCAGCCCGTGACATTGAGATTCTACCTGGTCGTAGAGATGCCGCAATAACGATTGCCCTGAGAAGCCTGAGCTGGGGATGCGTCGCAGTCTCAAATGCGTGATGGTAGGGCTGGTAGAGAACAGGCCGCTGAGCAACTGATGAGTGGATCTTCAATGTGTTTATACCGCTCGATTCCCCCGACTCTCAGCAGAGGGTTTGGTGAGAAGAATGACCAAAAGAACAGCAAAAGCATATAAAAAAGCTAGCTTAATATGGGAGGAGACGCAGGCTCAGGCATCCATCTTCTACGCGCCCCTCCCCCACCCAACCTTGCATTTTGTTCATTATTTGAAAAGTTGACTGAGTTTGTTTACCTCGTTGGAAATTGTGGTCCAGGCGTTTATCTTAAAATGAGTCAATGCTGCTTTTGTTCTCTGGCCTGAGTAGTTTTGAAATCCTCTTTTAAGAAATCAGGATATTGCATACTAGTTACAGGTTTGTTAATAATTCCCCAGTCTGATAAAATAGTATGTTTACTCCTAATTCCTTCATTTCTTTACTATCCGTGAGGAAGCAGATTCTCAATAGGTCCCCCGATTTATGGCCACTAGATCCTTAAAGTGATGTAAAATCCTGAGTATGTTGTTCCGCTTTAGAATGTCAAATGAGCCCTGAGAGTCAAATGTAGGCAAGAAATCTATTTGTTGACTCCGCTTTGTTTGGATTACTGACATAACATCAGAAACAAAAAATCGTGCAGACGGAATATTGTGTCAAAAATATCTGACAGAATATATCAAAAGTAAGTATAGATTTAACTCCACTTCTATGTACCTTGACGATATGTATACAGTTGAGGTACGTAGATGTGGCTTTATAGTAAAACTTTGCTAACCTATAGAAACTTACCTTCACAACATTTTTGTCCTCGATATTCTTCACACAATATTTTGTCACACAATTTTTTCTTTCCGACATTCTGTCTAAATTCCCTTTGTTTACAGTTTCTATGGTAGTGTTAATTCATGAGCATCAGCTGGTAGGTACAAAGGTGGGCTTAGAGGACAAAGTTCCATAAACAGTTGTGGCTAATTAAGGATTAAATGCAGGGTGACTCCTTTGTGGTTTAAATGTTTGATGCGTAGGAGGCATTCCATGCATCTACTTTCATTGTTAGTTCTGAATGGCTAGATTAGCAAGGTAGGGGGATTTAAATTCTGTACACAATTCATAGTGGAGTGTACATGGGCATTTCATTGTGGGTGGACTTTCATGGTCATGTAAGAGCAGAACTTAAACAGTAGGAAGATCTTTGTTATGGTTAGTAGGCTTTTGAGGAGAGCCCAGACTCTATTCAGGCACAGAATTAGAATACATGCAAGTTTGACATAACTACAATTTATCACTAATCCAACTGGCCAACCATTCCTATCCATATTGTCCCCAGTGCCCATTTCACCAGACGTCCGACTGAAACCTTGGCTTCCTTTTGGTAATGCAGGTTTTTCACATCTGAAAAGCTGTGATGTACTGATGCGTACATAGCATTTAGGTCTGACACATGGGTATTGGGCTTTGTTGTTAATTGCCCACCTACTACTATGTACAGATGTTGTAAACGCATGACACGGTGTCTGTTCCAAAATGCACAGTGCCTAATAAAGGACCAGATGCTAAACAAAATGAATAATCTGTGTTGTGGGATTTTTCACCTGACAGTGATAGTAGTAATGGATCTAACTCCTATTGGGCTGAACAAAAAGTGGATATCCTTGCAAAACCATACAGTTGATCATTTCTTGAAAGTAAATGTTGCCAGAAGAAAATTTTTAGGTATGAAATGTAAATAAAATAGAAAATCATGTAATTTTAATTGGCATATTGGTAATGAAAAGCTGGAGATGGTAGATTCATATCTTTATTTAGGGAAACTACTGGCGGGTAGTACCTGTACCTGGTCCGACCACTTTTTTATTTATTTTGCCCTACAAATCATTGCACCCACCCGCCCCCCTCCAACCTCTAATTTTTCCGCACGCAATTGGAAGCACGCCGATATTTCTTTGTTCCATTCGACCCTTGCTTCCACCCTACCCCCTAGTCACTCCGATTTGAACTCCCAAGCAGCCGCAATGGATCAATGGCTGTCTCAAGCCAGTGACGCAGTCGCTCCAGCCAAATCCATTAAATCGAAGCGACCCCACGAGCTCAGCGCTGGTTCACTGACCAACTCAAGGCCAGCAAACTCCTTCTTCGTCAGGATGAGCGCCGATGGAGGCGTAACTATGATCCCTCATTGAAGTCTGTCTACACTGACTTACTTAAATCTTATAAAAAATCCATCATCCTGGCCAAATCCGCTTATTTTTCCCAAAAAGTAATTAACTCTGCATCCAAGACTAAAGACATTTTTTCAATTGTCGCTGAACTTTCTCTACCCGACCGTGTAACACCTCAGCCTCAGCCATCACAAGCTTTGTGCGACTCCCTCAATTCTTTTTTTATTGATAAAATTGCCACAATCAAAAACAATATTCCCCCTACCACTACGTCTCACATCAGCGCCCTTCCTCCTTCGAATCCCCACTCCCTGAATGTTTTTCCCCCGATTTCTTTAGACACCTTCCGCTCTCTACTTTCGGCTGTGGGCTCAGGCTCTCCCAAGGATTGCTGCTCCCCCCCAAATCCTTAGAGATGCCTTTATGGCATGTCCCGACCCTCCTCTGGACCTCCTAAACCGTTCACTCTCCATAGGCTCTGTCCCCAATGCTTTCAAAAGCGCTGTGGTGGTACCTATCCTGAAAAAACCCGGTTCCGATCCCGCGGTTCTGGGCAACTACCGACCTATCTCCCTTCTCCCATATCTTGGGAAGGTCTTGGAGACCTATGTCACCCGTTGCCTGAGCTCTTTCATCGAGGAGACTCATTTCCTCGATGATCAACAGGCAGGTTTCAGACCCTCCCACTCTACGGAGGCAGTGGTGACAGCGGTCATGGACACGCTGAGACAGGGGGCGGATAAGAACTTGGCCCAGGCCCTGGTGCTACTTGATCTTTCGGCCGCTTTCGACACGGTCGACCACGACATTTTGGTCGACCGTGTCAGAAATGCTGGGATCTCGGGCCTGGCCCTGTCTTGGATTGTGTCCTTTCTCCAACTTCGGACCCAATCTGTACACCTATCCTCCTTTTCTGCCCCTTCCACTTCACTTTCTTGCGGTGTCCCCCAGGGTTCTGCCTTATCCCCCCTTTTGTTCAATCTTTATATGCAGCCTCTTCTGGTCTCCCTCTGTCACTCTTCTGTTACCACTTTTAATTATGCAGATGATCTGCAACTTATCTTTCCTATCGACTCTTCTCCTCTCTCCCGCTCTAATTTCCAAACCACCATGCTTTCCATCTATGAGTGGATGAACTTCAGCCAGCTGAAGCTCAATCCTAGTAAGACAGAGCTGGTCCTGATAGGTGGGCCCCCTCATCCTTGGACTTCCAACTTCTGGCCTCCTGCCCTCGGCCCCCCCCCCTTGCCCAGTTGACTCCGTGAAGAGCCTAGGTGTTGTCATCTCCAGCGATCTCTCGATGCGGCCGCATATTAATGCTGTTACCTCGGCCTGCTTTTTCCATCTCCGCAGGATCGGGAAGATCCGAAGGTACCTGTCCCCAGAGGCTCTTATTCTTGTCATCTTGGCCCTGGTCACCTCACGCTTAGACTATGCCAACTGTCTATACGTGGGGATTCCAGCCTACCATCTTCAACGACTTCAACTGGTGCAAAACCAGGCTGCCAGATTAATCTTCCAGCAACCAAAACATCAACATGTCACCCCGCTGTTAAAAACCTTGCACTGGCTCCCGGTTGCGCAACGATGCATTTTCAAACTTGGTTGCACCGTTTTCAAATCCCTCTTTGTTTCTGCTCCTGCTTTCATTTCTCTCTGCCTACACCCTTACACTCCTCCCCGACACCTTAGATCCTCTGCCCACAATCTGCTGGTCACCCCTAGGTTTAGACGTAAGAAGCACGGTGGTGCTGGCTTCTCCTTCCTTGCCCCATTCACTTGGAACTCCCTTCCCCTCCCTATTCGGCTCACCCCTGACTATCCCACTTTTCGCAAATCTTTAAAAACTCATTTGTTCCGTCTTGCTCACGGTTAGCTGTCCACACCCCCTGCGTCCTATTCCACTGTCTTCGAGCGCCAAGAAACCAATTGGTGTATGAGCGCGGTATTAAAATTTTTTAACATAACATAGTACAAAGAACAAACTCCATATTGAACATAGCTCCTCCAAAGCAGTCTCTCATGCCAATTGTTTGCGTATATTTTATAATGCTATGGATAGAAGGCACTTTTTACATGCATTATTGGTTTTTAAAGTAAAAATTCCACCAACACTACTCTATGCCATCGAGTCCATCCCTGTCAAGGATTGGAACATATAGGATCGAATTGAAGGTCAGTTATTACGAAAAATGTGTAACTTTAATACGTCAGTCCCCTTGAGTGCAATGAGCTAGGGACTCACGTCTGAGTATACCCTCCCACACTTAGTGTGGATAAAATCAATTTTGGAAAAGGTGATGGAACATATGGGATCGAATTGAAGGTCAGTTATTACGAAAAATGTGTAACTTTAATACGTCAGTCCCAACGGCTGCTATTAGGCTGGAATTTGGCTTAATAAGTTCTTATATTCAAGTTCTAGCTAGGGTTTTATGTTGGGGATATCAGTTGAAAAACAGCGAGCAAGACTCATTAAGAAGTTTCATGTGTCAAGAAATGTTCGGTGGTCAGGCAAGTAATTACTCCGTTTATCACGATTTTTTATTTGCATTAAACTTTTCTGTACAAGAAAAATTTGTGACTACTCTACTTCCAATAGAATTTAAATCTTTTTTAAAAACCTCTAGTGGTAAGACTAGTTTTGATAGAGATATTGAATTCTGTAATTCTAAAAAGAGATTAGAGCTAGTAGCCAGATCAAATTCACCAAAAACTCAATAAAAATATGTATATTGGAACTTACAACATGGTACCCGACGTTTTCTTACACTTTGTCGCATGAATCTTCTACCTTTAAACGATCTAACAGCAAACTGGTCTCCAAATTTGGGAAATGGAAAAATCTGCATCCTCTGCAATCTAAGTTCTCAGACCTTGGATCATGTCTTATTTGCATGTCTAGCATTGGCCTTAAGCCGCCGTCGTTGGCTTCGGCCAATGTTCTTACTGAATAGTGTTAAAAATTTAGCTTCAGCCTGCAATTTTTTACCGTGTCCAAAAAATTAAGCAGTTATGTTAATTTACTTTTGTATAGCGCGTGTACACCGACAGGTCTCTTAGCTCTTTGGAAAGAGGAGAAATTCAGTCAAAAGACTGAGAAGTCTCCAGGTACTGCAAGGACTTTAAGCCATATCTAATACTTCCCTAAAGAGGAATTTTTTTTGTTATTTCCAGAAGGGGAGAAGTCTGGGTTCTTTCCGAAGATTAACGGGCAACTGATTCCAAAGTTGTGGCAGAAGAACCGAAAACGCTCTCCCTCCTTTGGATGTGGTGTTAAAACGTGGGCATGTCAACCTGCCGGCTTCCGCTGAGCGCAGCACGCGCCCTGGCACATATTTCAATAGGCGTTCTTTTATGTACCCTGGGGCATGTCGTATAGAGCTTTGTGGGTAATCCACAACCCCTTAAACTTCACTCTTTGCTTAATGGGCAGCCAGTGCAGGGAGTGGCATGAGTTCTTCTGGGCAGCCTAAAGATGAGCCTGGCTGCGTCATTCAACACTACCTGCAGTTTGTTCGTAAGTTTCTGGGGTAGTCTCAAAACAATAGTTGCTGATACTTTCGTTTTCATTGATGAGACAGAAAAAAGAGGGACCAGTTTCCTCAGCTGTCTTAGAAGACCTATACATGCTCCGACCACAGAATTGACTTGATTGATCCTAGAGAGCTCAGAGTCGATCTTAATGCCCAGGCTTTTCACAAAGGGTGCTGGGTTGGGGGTGGCCCCAAGCTCCTGGGGCCAGAACTGATCGCTCCCGGGGTTGTTTTTAGTTGAGATAGCTAGGACTTCAGTTTTGTCTGGATTGATTTTTAAGGAATTAGAAGTCATTCAGTAAACTGTGAACCTGAGTAGGCTCAGGGCTGGCTGTTGGGCATGGGTGTATCGAACTTTTAAATTAATTCAAGGAGTTTATGTATGTATTTTAATTGCTGTCTTTTGCTGTTGTTTGCACAAGAGGGAGATGCTTTGCTCATTTCCCACTTTTGTTTTGCTGTCAAGTTAAAAACTCAGCCAAAGTGTGATTATGGATTGCGTTTTGCACCTGTACTGCTGCTATTGTTGTCGTTTGCACATATTAGGCCATGCTTATAATCCATTTTCTTGCTGTTAAAGCTGAACGTTCTGCTGAGGATGAATTCTGGATTGTATCAAGACCCTGAACTAGCTGCTACCTATTGCCTCTCGTACATTTTTGTATTTCTTAGGATATGCCTTGCCATTTTATTCTGTTTGCAGGTAACTCCAAACATGGAATGAGTTTTGTTATGTTTAATTTCTTTTGTAATAATTTGTATGTACTTTTAAGAGGGCCTCATACGAGTTACAAATCTTAATAAATATTTGAATTGAATTGATAGATTAAATGCCATATGGCTTAAAATCCCACTCAAGAGAGCAGCTGTTACTCCTGGGTAATGTGTCTTAAACACAAAAGCAATTTTTCTTAGTCCGTATAGGTGTTTTTTCAGGCTTCCTTTAACTGGCAAATGTATAACATTATTTTGAGCTCTGAAAAGATATCGGTAAATTTTAGATCATTATCATACCTTTTGTGTCTGTCTTCTCTTTCAGCTCCTACTTCCCATTGTATTGCCGTTCATGTAGGATTCTTCTAGGTTTTTGTCTTCATTCTACCTTCAAGTCCTTGGCTCATCTCCGAAGGCTCTTCTGCCTCTCTAAAGAAAAGGTCTGCTGGTAAGTTTGGAGGTTAATTCTAAAACCCTGGTCTGGAAAAGCTCTTTGGGGAATGTAGAAACTACTTCTGCTCCCTCTCATTGGGAACGTGGCAGCTCCAGACTAGTCAGGCATGTGGTGTTGATGGTTCTGGAAATAGGGGTTTAAGTAGGCATAGTGTTCAGATGAGGATAGGGTGTATCAAACACAGACAATAACAGAGTTGTGGGAGACCTCACCAACACTGAGACATATGGGCTTATGCATTGGGGATAAGGGACCATCTGGTGGGGACAATTAAGGGAGTAAGAAAAGAGAAGAACTGGAAAGAGGAGACGTAGGAAGAGGGAGACCTATGGCAGTAACCATCGAGTATGGTAGGTCGAGGATGCACCAAAAGAGCAGAGAGCTGAAGGGAGCGTTGCAACAAAGAGCAGTATGATGGCAAGATTTGATGGGGGTGTTTGGAATGGGTTATGGTGAAGCCGGGGGGCACAAAGGGTTGAGGTGGGCAAAATCCAAATGAAAGCATATTTAGAATAAAAGCAAAGTAGAAGAGTACAGGGCATAGTGTGACGAGGAGTTAAAATGATTCTGTTAAGGTATTGATAATGGGGAAAGTCTGCAGTCTACCGGAAACCAGCCCAGGGAGTATGTGGCTGATTCTCTGTAGCGCAGAAGTAAAAAAAACAAGCATTTGCAATGCAATAGGTCTCGCATTAGGAAAGTTTGAGCTACTGGTATTGTAAATGACACATTTTTTATTTATGTGTTGGTTTTGAAAATAGCAAAATTAATAGCTTTGTCATTTACAATGCCAATAGTTGTAACTTTCGCAAATGTGACCCCTATAGCATTTGTAATGCAATATGTGTTGTATTTACGTGACTTAGATGTATTGATATTACAAATAATGGCTTTTAATTTTTTTAATAATTCTTAAATAAAAGTTATTGTAATTTTTAATGGCAATAGCTTAAACTTTTGTAAATAACTTTTGTGAAGATTATGTTCAGTGTATTTTATTGTGAAGAAAATCCAAGAACAGAAGTGAAATATTAACATCTTTTTGAGACATTTGTAATAAAGCTTGAAACATTGAGAGAACATATTTGAACCAGTTGTTATTGAATGGTTGCACAGATTGATGTTGTGGTGGCGCTGAGTGATGTTGTGGTGGCGCTGAGTGATGTTGTGGTGGCGACGAGTGATGCTGTGGCGTTCAGTGATGCTATGGTAGCGCATAGTGATGTTGTGGTGCCCCTGAGTGATTCTGTGGTGGTGCTGAGTGATGCTGTGGTGATGCGATAGATAGATAGAGTGCGGGCGATGGAGTGCGGGCGATGGAGTGCGTGAGGGGGATAGATAGAGTGAGGGGGATAGATAGAGTGAGGGGGATAGATAGAGTGAGGGGGATAGATAGAGTGAGGGGGATAGATAGAGTGAGGGGGATAGATAGAGTGAGGGGGATAGATAGAGTGAGGGGGATAGATAGAGTGAGGGGGATAGATAGAGTGAGGGCGATAGATAGAGTGAGGGCGATAGATAGAGTGAGGGCGATAGATAGAGTGAGGGCGATAGATAGAGGGAGGGATGGGGTGGTGGATGTGGTGGTGGACGTGGACGTGGTGGTGGACGTGGACGTGGAGGTGGACGTGGAGGTGGACGTGGAGGTGGAGGTGGACGTGGAGGTGGACGTGGAGGTGGACGTGGAGGTGGTGGTGGACGTGGTGGTGGTGGACGACATGTGGTGGTGGACACGTGATGGTGGTGGACACGTGGTGGTGGTGGACACGTGGTGGTGGTGGACACGTGGTGGTGGTGGACACGTGGTGGTGGTGGACACGTGGTGGTGGTGGTGGTGGACACGTGGTGGTGGTGGTGGTGGATACGTGGTGGTGGTGGTGGTGGACACGTGGTGGTGGTGGACACGTGGTGGTGGTGGTGGACGTGGTGGTGGACGTGGTGGTGGTGGTGGACGTGGTGGTGGACGTGGTGGTGGTGGTGGTGGACGTGGTGGTGGACGTGGTGGTGGTGGTGGTGGACGTGGTGGTGGTGGTGGTGGACGTGGTGGTGGTGGACGTGGTGGTGGTGGTGGACGTGGTGGTGGTGGACGTAGTGGTTGTGATGGACGTGGTGGTGGTGGACGTGGTGGTGGTGGACGTGGTGGTGGTGGACGTGGTGGTGGTGATAGACGTGTTGGTGTTGGACGTGGTGGACGTAGTGGTTGACGTGGTGGTTGTGATGGACGTGGTGGTGGACGTGGTGGAAGTGGATGTGGTGGGTGATGTGGTGTTGGACGTGGTGGTGTTGGACGTGGTGGTGTAGGACATGGTGGTGGAGGTGGTGGTGGACGTGGTGGTGGTGGACGTGGTGGTGGTGGACGTGGTGGACGTGGTGGTGGTGGACGTGGTGGTGGTGGACGTGGTGGTGGTGGACGTGGTGGTGGTAGATGTGGTGGTGGTGGTAGATGTGGTGGTGGTGATAGACGTGTTGGACGTGGTGGACGTAGTGGTTGAAGTGGTGGTGGTGGACGTGGTGGAAGTGGATGTGGTGGGTGATGTGGTGTTGGACGTGATGGTGTAGGACATGGTGGTGCATGTGGGGGTGGTGGGGGTGGATGTGGTGGTGGTGATGAACGCGGTGGTGTTGGACGTGGTGGTGCACGTAGTGGATGTGGTGGTAGATGTGGTGGACATGGTGGTGGTGGACTTAGTGGTAGTGAATGTAGTGGTAGTGGATGTGGTAATGGTGGTGATGGACGTGGTGGTGGTGATGGACGTGGTGGTGGAGATGGACATGGTGTTCATGGACGTGGTGGTGGTAGATATGGTGGTGGTAGATATGGTGGTGGTGGACATGGTGGTGGACATGGTGGTGGACGTGGTGGTGGATGTGGTGGTGGATGTGGTGGTGGTAAACGTGGTGTTGGACATAGTAGTGGTGTTGGATGTGGTTGTGGTGGTGGTGGACGTGGTGATGGGGGTGGTTGTGGATGTGGTGAAGGTGGACGTGGTGGTGGTGTTGGATGTGGTGGTGTTGGATGTGGTGGTGTTGGATGTGGTGGTGAAGGATGTGGTGGTGATGGACGTGGTGGTGGTGATGGACGTGGTGGTGGTGATGGACGTGGTGGTGGTGATGGACGTGGTGGTGGTGGTGATGGACGTGGTGGTGGTGGTGATGGAGGTGGTGGTGGTGATGGACGTGGTGTTCATGGACGTGGTAATGGTAGACGTGGTGCTCATGGACATGGTGGTGGTGGACATGGTGGTGGTGGACATGGTGGTGGTGGATGTGGTGGTGGACATGGTGGTGGTGGACGTGGTGGTGGACATGGTGGTGGTGGACATGGTGGTGGTGGACATGGTGGTGGAGGTGGACGTGGTGGTGGAGGTGGACGTGGTGGTGGAGGTGGACGTGGTGGTGGAGGTGGACATGGTGGTGGAGGTGGACGTGGTGGTGATGCAGGACTACATGGTGGTGGGGTGGTGGAGGACGTAGTGAGGTGGTGGTGGACATGGTGGTGGGGTGGTGGTGGACATGGTGGTGATGGATGTGGTGGTGATGGATGTGGTGGTGATGGATGTGGTGGTGATGGATGTGGTGGTGATGGATGTGGTGGTGGTGATGGACGTGGTGGTGGACGTGGTGGTGGTGATGGATGTGAAGGTGGACGTGGTGGAGGTGGACGTGGTGGAGGTGGACGTGGTGGAGGTGGACGTGGTGGAGGTGGACGTGGTGGAGGTGGACGTGGTGGAGGTGGACGTGGTGGAGGTGGACGTGGTGGAGGTGGACGTGGTGGAGGTGGACGTGGTGGAGGTGGACGTGGTGGAGGTGGACGTGGTGGTGGAGGTGGACGTGGTGGTGGTGGTGGATGTGGTGGTGGTGGTGGATGTGGTGGTGGTGGTGGATGTGGTGGTGGATGTGGTGGTGGATGTGGTGGTGGTGGTGGTGGATGACGTGGTGGTTGTGGACGACGTGGTGGTTGTGGACGACGTGGTGGTTGTGGACGACGTGGTGGTTGTGGACGACGTGGTGGTTGTGGACGACGTGGTTGTGGACGACGTGGTGGTGGTGGACGACGTGGTGGTGGTGGACGACGTGGTGGTGGTGGACGACGTGGTGGTTGTGGACGACGTGGTGGTGGTGGACGACGACTGGGCGTGGTGGTCGTGGGCGTGGTGGACGTGGTGGTGGTGGTTGTGGACGTGATGGTGGTCATGGTGGTGGTGGTGGACGGTGTGGTGGTGTGCTGCTGTAGGCTCGACTTAACAAAAAGTAGCTATACTTCAGCCCTCGGGGCAAGGAATGTCAGAATGTTTATATTTACACATGCAGCACCCGTGCTAACGGATCATGTTGGTGACTCGATGAAACAAAACACTCAATAAAAGACGTGTGTTCAGTGGTGGTCAGTGCAGTATGAAAAAATTTACACGCAAATCATTACAGTGACGTGTGTTTCTGACAAACTCGCACCAAATCAAAAAAGGAAAATAATTAACGGAAAATTAAACCACAAAAAAGCATGTTGACCAGAGACAAAATCCTAGTGATCGTGCATTTAAGAAAATATCTAGTCTGTCTGCTCGACAACCCATACTTCCTCATTCAGTGAGATCTACAATGTTAAATGTGGCCACAGTTTTTAGCCACCGTTTCCAAAGTGACCTCATGCAATAATCCTACGACAAAGCACTTACCCGATATGATCCGTTTTAACACTTCAAAGGTTAACCCACTATGAGTGAGCGAACTTGCATCTTTTAAACAGTAACTCATGTGTATGCAAAAAGCATGCTAAAAGCAATAATTACTGGCGTACCTGTGCCCGAATCAGTGCTGTGTAAATCGTATGATAAATGAAGATTCAAACACACAGATTGAAAAACTTAAAAGAACAGAATGCTATCGCGCGCACGCACTGATGTTAACTTAAACTGTAAAGTGTCAGCATGCCGGTGCCCGAGGCTGTGATGTGTTTCGCGGCCGCTGTTCCCAGTGGCCGCGCGGCTCACTGAGAACATCAAAGCGGCCGCAAAAGTTATCAGCAGGCGGACAAATGGTGCACGCGCCCCGGCACATGCACTGTACGCTATCCGCCTGCTTTGGGAGCACTTTCAGAAGCCCCACTAAATATCTCGGAAAGTATCGCTGACGCGATAGCTATACGAGACCTAAAAAGGGGGTGAAATCAACCAAATAAGTGAGCTATAGCCTCAGCCACATTGCCCCTCATAGATCCCTAATAACAAATCTTTGCTCTTGAGAGAGTGTAGCATACAGCTTGCCATTCCTTCTCTCCATAACTAGCAGTACCAGTCTGAACATTTGACAGCGACATCAAAAAGTGTAACAGTAAAAACAGAGTTGATATTTGACCTCGGCCAGTGGAACAGATCCATATTTCTGACCTATGTTTTCACCATGGCCTCTTGAATCAGAGCTTTTTCCTGTTAGGTTTTTTGTACTTATGTTGCCTCTTGCAGTATATTGAAACATTCACATGTGAGCTTGATCTATATGATTTCACAGTAAACCTGCTTTGAAGTGTATAGTTGTCAACATTAATGTTTCTCCTTTCTTTAAGTTACCTTTTGGAATCCAAAAAAATTCTGCCAGCCTCTGACCTGAACTTCAGCCTCTCGAGCCTGAAGGGGAAATTTGCAGAAGTAAGGTTATTTATACCTGTTTCTTTTAATATTGGGAAACCGTCATTCTTTGTGATTTCTTAAACCATGCTTCCTTCACTCTTCTATCCTCGTAATCAGCCCGGTGCCTGTTTAGCAGTTAACAGTGAATCTAATTATAATTTTTGTCTTTTTGACTTACCTTTACTCTGCACAAAGCTTCTGATTCCTCCTCCGGTTCAAACAACTTGGTTTGCAAAATTATATCCGCAATCTGCTACTCCTACAGAAGATTCTTCTAGCCTGTCTTATCTGTTAAAAATTGACATCTTTGTTAGTAACATCTGCCCTCAATTCTTTGGAACTGTCTTAGCCCTCAAGTCCTTTTAATTTCCACTTACTCCCATAAAGATATGTCTGCTCAGTGCTATATTACACTGTTTGAAATCTGTGGATCAGTTACTTGAGTTTTTGTTGCTCTTGGCTTTTTCCCACAGTTCACTGCACTTAGGGTGTGAGGGACCAGGAGACTTCCTGTGCCTTAGTTGCTGTCGAGCTCCGCTCTGAAGATGAATGATGGACCCCTTTATATGTTCCTACAATTAACACCTACACAAGCCACTCTTCAAGTCCCCTAATTGAAAAAAGTTCTATTCCGGCCTCTTCTATTGCCAACATGTGGAAATCTGCTATCTAACTTAGTCTTGTAAGCTGTGCTGCAAACATTGTGCCATGTTAATTGGGCCGAGGGAGGAAATTGAGGGTTCAAAGGGAAGAAGTAAGATGTGAAAGTGGATAGGATAGAAAAGAGAGGGGCAGGAAAAATGTTGGGGGGAACATGGAAGATTGACTGAGGAATTCAAAGAGCAGGATTTGGGAGTTAGTGTAGTGGGGAGTGTGGAGGTGATATGCGTGATAGAATGATTATGGGAGTGGAGTGAAGGTGAATGGATGATGCCGCTTGATTCTACTTAGCACACACTTTTTATAAACTGATGCACGTATATACATGTGTTTCCACCATACATTTGACACACAAAACTGATTTTCAGTCCTTTTATTCAGGGTGGTTGAAGTTTATTTCAGGAGACGTCACCTGAAATAAACTTCAACCACCCTGAATAAAAGGACTGAAAATCAGTTTTGTGTGTCAATGTATATACGTGCATTAGCTTATAAAAAGTGTGTGCTAAGGAGAATCAAGCAGCTTGTGGCATCTGCCTAACCAGAAGAGGATAGTGGTTCTCTTCTCCTTTTAGCACCACTGAAAAGTCATAACCAGAGTACCTACAACTAGGCAAAGTGTACACTCCTCTATAGCGCCATCGCCTAGTAACATTACCACTAGCCAAGCAGTAAAACTGAATGGATGATGCCAACTGCTATAAGACATTGTATACTGTGCCCCACAGGTAAATATACTAGAAGTAGTACGTCTAACCTCCTCCCTCCCACCCTAACCCGAATACAATTCCCCCTTCACATGACCATTACTGGGTAATACTTGAACCACTCCCCTTGTTGTCTCTTCTCATGATGCATGGTCTATAGTTTCTGCATCAAATAACTCTTGCGAAGAGCCTAGAAACCGACCTCTGTTCATCTTGTACCCAGGTATAAGAAGTGGACTCTAAGGGTCATAATGCTGACCTCCTATTCAAGCTACAGGGACTCAACAAGCTACAATGGGCCTTTACTGAAACTGCCCAGCTGACCAGTTCCATCTGAACAAGTCCTTGGCTCTGCTGCTGGGGACTGCTCAAGTAGGTCTTGACCACCACCACCACCCTCACCCTTAAGTGCCGTCCCCAAGGCTGTGGTCAGTGTGTACTCCGCCTAACATATCCTGAAACCTCAGATTAGTAAACGTTTTGGCTTCAAGAACTGGTTGAAAACATGTGAATCCCACCCCCCACGTTATATTTTCGTTTTCCCATGAGGCCACCATCCCGACCACCCCAGGGAAAACGCATAAAATATATTTGGGCCCAAAGGAGGTTAGACTGAATGCAAGGGTGGCCAAGCCACCCCCACTTTTATTTACTTTTTAAAAAATGATTTACACATTTTTTAAATTTCTCCTGAGGACAAATCTCACCCCACAACTCTCATGTAGAAATGAGAATACATCTTTGTAGCCACAGGAGTAAAATGTCATAAGTGATTTAGAAGGCAGTTTTTGAATCTGTCAAAATGGTGACACTTTACTAAATAGGTAATCTTCAAGCAAGGGTAAGAGCAATTCATTGAGCAACTTGGGCCGGGTACTCTTCAATTAAACATTGACTTGCAACCATTTGAAGTAAGGTGTTATGAGCCCCAAGCTACCCCAATATAGGCATAGGTAGTTGCACGACCTTTTACCTACAAATGTCTTACGTTATTCTACATAACTGCTCTGGCGCTGACCTCTTGCCTAGTTAGAGGCAGAATAAATGTTGTGGGGTTTTCTTGGAAAACTAGCCTCATTTTTTATGCATGAGAATTCTTAGTATTGAGGAAATATAAATTTTTGGTCAAGTTATGTTCCCTAGCGAGTACCCCACCGTCTCCATGTACCAGCTTAAAGTGCATGTAACTTCCCTCCTGTCTCAGCTATGAAGACGCAAATACGTTTGCGTCCAACGTTAACATGTCCTCTTTCAGATCCACCCTGAATGGATTGAATAGTCCGTTCCTAAGTATGCTATGCCAACGTCTTTTTGTAGTGTACTTTACACGTTTCTCCAGCTCTGGCAAAGTAGGCCCTGAATTTCTGCCATCGAGCCTTTTTTCTGGCTTCAGACTCTGAAAGCCTCAGCCCAGGCAGCCTCTGTACCCGTGAACTCTGACTTACTCCCAGCGCGGCTCACCGCGCTTGGCTCAGCCTGCTGCCTGCCAAGACTGACTACAACCTTCGAATTATCTGCTCCACTCCTCGAAAATACATTCCTGCCTACTAGCTTAAGTAAACATCCCCCCAGCTGCAGAGCAAAGGGCCGACCTGTCTCCGTGCAAGTAATTCATAGCCTCTGTTACCATGCTCCCATGAAAGGCCCATGCCCCCACGCTTCTCATGCAGACACTTAGGCGCTTATACACGCATTCACAGTCAGTATAGAATAGCATCAGCCCCAGAGACCTTTCTCGTCCAGATAATATGGTTCCCAAACATCAGATATCAGATATGATATAAGTACGAGTTGATCTGACATGCCAGACTTCTGTCTCTTTCCGTCAGTATAAATGTCAAGTCCCCTGCACCCTCCAGTTTCCACGTCAATCACACGTCATGCAGCTGCGCGCGCATCCAAGCTTCCGATTTCTGCTGACATTGCAACATTTCTGTTTGGTGCCACCCACTCATGACACCTACCTGTGACGTTTCTAGCACACACCTCTAGTTCACGCCTAGTCCACGCCTTCTGATTACGTACTAGTAACACGTGGATGCTGTTATCTTGTCTTCTCTCAGCTGTTACGCCTACTGCATTGCTTTCTATGATGTAAATTAAGTATATAAGCTATGTACTGTTAATAAAATATAGCGCGCTCTCTATCCCTTCTTCCACCCCTGTGGTGGGAAGAACATGATATCCAGGTCTTGACCATTCCTTTTTAAGGAATAAAACCCCTAAGAACTCTAACACCACGGACTCTGGTTCTTTCTTTCCGATTTGAGTTATTATTGATTAAGTACTTACCTGCATAGAAATTAAGACGGTAAATTATATATTTACGACAGTATCACAGCAGGACTACCATCTTCTGCATAATAACACTGTTCAAAGGTCACCTCTATCATCATCCCAGGCCCACAATACCATGACACAGCTAGGTAGAACCCCTGAGGGTACCTTTTGGGTCTATAAGTACCACATCTTCGCTGGAAAAAACAGAAGAGAAAACGTCCATGCTGACACAAGACGCTGATGTCCCTGCATGCAGACACTCCAGCATGCAGTGTTCTGACATCCCTTGCAGGGTGTCCAACTCGAGACCAAGACGGGGTCCTTCGTCCTCTCCCGTCAGGTAAATGGGGTTGGCTCTTTCTTAAGGGGAACTCTTGGCTTTCCACCTTCATACATGCTAGGTACACTTAGCCATGGTTAGCATCTTAGGAGTATGTATGGTTACCATGTATCTATATGCCTGCATATATTCACTGTTCTAGCACCATGGTAGAACTCTATCTTTTATTTACTCGCTTGTAATCTTATAGATCTGTTTCTGTCTAATGGTTGTTGAAGCACACATATTTTATACTAGAATGACGCTGGTTCAGTAAATACTTATTGAAAACGTCCCCTCTGTTTATTCTGTATATCTCTGAGACAAAGTAAGCACGAGTGACTGAGCGAAAAGTACTGTACTGTTTCTACAATCCCGGAGGGGTCCGGGTTGTCATGATCGATAGTTGCTAGAAACTATTCGCTCCTTTGTAAAGTTCGGGGGCTTATAGTGGCACTGTGAGCTAGCCGGTCTAATGACTAACATAACCTTGGGGGTTGTCTGGAATCAGTCTTAACACCAATCCTTTAGTTTGTTGTCTAAACACACATATCTTATATAGATTTGTAGGAACTACACAACAAAGGTGCATGCTGCATATCCTACAGCTGATTTTCCGTGATTATTTTCTAAGACAAATACTATTATTATATAAGTCACGACACCAGCTGTTTCCACTGCTCCACTTTCTGCTCCCTGACATTGCTCCTGCTAGCTGGTGTGGGACTCTGTCCCCCAGTGTGCCTTTTGGCTGTAAGGAGGGGCCAGGAGAAGCTGGACGTGCTCATAAGTGCCGGAATAGTCCTGCAGTGTGGCACATGCGCAGAAGGTACCCGGGCCCACCATTGCCCAGAAGAGGCCAGGCCTATTCTTTCTTCTACAACTCACTGACTACTGCTGGCTGGATCTAGAAAGTCATTTTATATCTGAATCATACAACTACTTCAGGAATGATAGTGCACCTGATATGGCTTCGGGGAAGCTCTGTGTCCTCTGAGCATTGTTAGTTCCGGGGGTAGTAGCGATTCCCACGCAAGCATCATCATGATTTCTTGGAATTTGGCCGAGATAAAGTCAAGGCTGATAGTTCCCGACTGGTAATCCTATATTGGTGGGTGTTACGTTTGTATATTTCAAGAGACATGGGATACAGATTTTTTACTTTATTTAAATGAGCATACTTCATACAATGTGGAAGCCAAACCCTCAGAGAATTCTGGGAGGGCAATTGGTGGACTTCTGATCTTCATTAGAAATAAAAATTAATTTAGCTCACACACCATTTTGCAGATAGACTGTCCCGATATAATCGGGATCTGTTACACTCCCTTCAGGTACCCAACTGGTATTTATACATGTTTATGTACGATCTGTTGCGACTAGCATTAAGTCCCCCATGTTTTCCTAACTGGACGGGCTAATTGAGTCCACCCATCTGAACACAAAGATAATAACTGGAGACTTTAATACCTCCTTTGAACCCTCTTCGTACATTAATCAGATAACTGACTCGGAGGATTAACTGTGTAATAGTCCACTTCTGACAGGGAGACCTCAGTGTAATATTTCTGCAACCACTCTTAATTTAGCTTCTATGACGGTTGCTAGAGGCTTAAGAGCATCCAGGGTACCTACCGTTTGCTGGTGGTGCAGGATTTGTGCTTACATGAATCTTGCCCTCTGCAGAACCTGCAACTCGAACACTACATTTGTAACTTGTTCACTTACCTGTAAAGTCACATTGTTTTCCTCTATAGGATAGCATTGCAAGGACTGAAAACTGCACTAAGTGTATACTTTTGAACTTAAAAAGAATTTCTATTTAAAAACATACTTACCTTTTTGCGAAGATGTTGGTCTTAAAATTAATCTTGAGCAAAGCTTATTTTTATACCATTGGCGTGGATCTCCTTTTTTGGAGCCTGGGTCCTTTATTGTTTAATGTGTCTTACACTCTGTGTTTTACCTAAGGCTGCTCGCCCACACTACCACAATCTGAGCACTATGGGCTTGCATTGAGCCCTGTTCACGTCTGGGGGGAATCTCTGGACTTTGTACACAGTATAACCACCTTGTTGCATACCATATACAGAGCCAGCTCCCTACATTGGTGATGCAGCAGTGGGGTTAAAGACTTGAAATTTGTTGTACCTCTTGATGGATAAGGGATTTCACAAAAGGAAATCCATAATTGTCTTTAGTTAAAATATTTTTTTCTGCGTTTTTTCCCAAACAATTTATTTAAACTAGTGCCTCGGTTAAGTCCCTCACTGTTTAAGACGTAATAATCTGTCAAGTAGCTAGGCCTTAGTAGTCCTTAGCATTGTTTGTAAATCTTTATTAAGACCCCTGACGACTTTGAAAACCATGACTGAAACTCCAGGGACCAGCCAGGAGCCCAACCCCCCGGGCACGTCTGAGCGCGTCGGAGAGCCGCGAGTTGCCACACAGCGCGGCGGAGAGCCGCAATTTGCCCCACAGCGCGGCGGAGAGCCGCAATTTGCCCCACAGTGCGGCGGAGATCCGCAATTTGCCCCACAGCGCGGGGGAGAGCTGCAATCTGCCCCACAGAACACCGGGCACGTCTGAGCGCGGCGGAGAGCCACGAGCTGACCCACAGCACGGCGAAGAGCCGTGAGTTGACCCACAGTGTGGCGGAGAGCCGCGAGCTGCCCCACAGTGCAGTGGGAGTCACTAACTGCCTTCCAGTGCGTCCCAGTGCGCCAGGAGCCGCGAGTACGCTTCCATTGCTCCGGGAGGAGTGAGAGGAGGAGCAACAGGAGCGCGGGTGCGAGCAGGAGCAGGGGAGAGATAGAGCCTCTGAAGGAGCTTCGAAACACCGAAAAACCGCCGCACGTCAAAACTCTCAGGGGCCGCGGCTGGAATACCGCGGAAGCTTCCTGAACCGGCCGTCTTGCTGCCCTGCGGTGGGACTTTTGCCAGCGACTCCAGGTTCCCTCAGGCACCGGGCTTCGGGGGACTTTTCCAGCACTGGGCCCGCACCGGTGACCGGGACCAGCATTCATTAACGAGGTGAGGCTGCCTCAGAGGCCCCCAGGCTACGAGAGGGGCGCGAGCGCGGCTGCCGGTAGAGGCGGCCGTGAAGTAAGAGCTCAGGGGGTTGACCTTGGCAGGACCGACTAGGTCAGATCCTGCCCGTGGCCCCTCTCCGTGCGCTCCGCTCGCGATCTGCAGTAGTTTTTGCAACGCCCGAGGCCTCCCCGGGCCACGGTGAGTTCCACCTAAAGCCCCCTCACTGCTCTTCGCCCAATATCAAGGAACCACAGAGCTGAACAAACAAAAAGGGCAAGCAAGGAGGGGTCACCCCCCCTCCACCGCTGCTCGCCAACTCCATCAGACCTCCCACTGCCGCCGTTGTCCGTCGCAGGCTTCGCCCCAGATGCAAGATCAAGCCCTAAGTGCAAAGGCGTGGAGTGCTGGGCGTGCTCGGGTGCGCTGAGCCGGGCCAGAAGTATAGTCTCACGGTGAAGGTACCCCAGAGCACTGGGGCACCACAGGAGAAACTGAATTGGATCCCTACTCCTTGTGAGGCCGCAACTTAAGGCCTCCTAAAGCCTCCTTCACCATTGCAGGCTTAACCAACTAATAAACTAAGCTGCACACGCCACAAGATGTCAACACGGATCCCAGTCACCAGGTCAAAATCAGCCGCAGATGCCAGAAGCGGCGAAGCCTCAGCAGGACTTACAATGAACGGCTCAAATACACATTGCACAAACGCCTCGAACCCAGGCAACCTCCTCGGGGCCTCTAACTAACCGAA
This sequence comes from Lissotriton vulgaris, assembly GCF_964263255.1. Lineage (NCBI taxonomy): Eukaryota > Metazoa > Chordata > Amphibia > Caudata > Salamandridae > Lissotriton > Lissotriton vulgaris. The sequence continues at coordinate 134,312,985 of NC_141697.1, read as the reverse complement.
TAATCAAAAACCCACCAACACAGGCCTCATAACCAATTACTTGCTTCCACGGTCTTTAAACAACCTACCAGTTAACAACAGGACAGACCACTCAGGAAACCGCTCAAGTGTCTGGGACGATACTTCTGCTTCTGCAACAATTACTCAGGGCCCCTGCCAAACGAAGACCAATAGTCGATCGCTCTCTCACCATAGTATGGACATCATTAACAGTCCCACTCAACTGTGCTCGGGCCCCGACTTGGCCTTTAACACCAACAAAGGATCTGCCCCTGCAGCTCCCCACCATTTACTTGACACCGACAGCTCCAAACTGGCCTTAAGTGGGCACGCCAGAACTACAACAACCGAGGCATTAATACATCAACCTCACTCTCCTACTAGGCAAGTCTCCTCTTCGAATACAGTTACATGTTCTCCCGCTGTTTCAAAAAAACAAGATCCGGGAAAACTCTCAGCATCTTTTTTACAGCAACTCGAAATCAAAATCGAGCAAACCCTGGAGTCCACCCCACAGCTGTATAGACTATCCAGTGGGACAAATTATCAACACCACACACCTGAAAACACAGAAAACTCCAGTTTCATGGGCGCCCCTGAATCACCAAAATTCACTAATCCACAATACCTAACGGCTAAAGCTTTACTTTGGCAATCCTCTAAGATGGACCTACAAATGGACCTGCTACAGACAATAGCTACATGTCTATATGAGCTGGAAGGAAAAATAGACCACATTGCAAACCAGATTTCCAATTCTCAAACTACTTGTTCATGCTCATGTGCGGCCATTGTGGACCGATGGGCAAACCTACCTGCCGTTTTGACTACCCTAGTTGATTCAGTTCGCTCTTCAAGATCCCCTCCTGGTCCTCCTTTGCTTTTGGCTCCAACTAATTCATACATGGAATCATCTAACAAATAAGTCAACCCACCCGCAGACCTCACCGTCAGTCCAACTAAAAATTCGCAGTTGATCTCATTTGCAGCTCCTACCCCAACACCCCTGATGCAGACTACACCTACTGTATCTCATCCGTCAACCAGCTGTCAAATAATAGAAGAATCTGAAGCTGCCCCAGCGCTCAACCAAAAGGCAGCTCCACTTTCCAGGTAAGCAAAGAAAAAGCTAAAGAAATTGCAAAAGAGGGAAAAATCCAAAAATCGAGCAGCATCTTTTACTACTTGTACACATAACTAACTCAGTTACCAGCACAGCGAAGCTCTATCCAATCTTTACGAGAAAAATAATTAAGTACGAATGACGAAGAAGTGGCATCAACTAACTTACAATCTAAATCATTAAAGATCAAGAGCTCTGCTGAAGACCCAACCCGAGAGGCGTCCCCCCTTAATGCCTCCCTTACCTGCCCCCATAACAAACCGAAAGGCGAGGTCTGCACAATGCCAACTGGCCTTGAACCCGCGGAAGTTTCAGGCGCAAGGATAAGCCCTGCTCCCAGACCACCAATCTCAACTATTCTCTCAAGGCCACACCCGGAGGTCACTGAGCAACCACCCTCCACTATTACACATAATACAAATATGGAGTACCAAGAGGCGGCAATATCCCCTCTCGGATCCATGGCTATCAGCACCTTCTCAATACATAGACCAATATCTGTGTCTGATAGCCAAGTCACATCGGTCATTTCAAGGATCAGAAGCCGTCCAAAATCAGAAGAGGTGGAGGTTGTACTTACACCAAGATACCACGCTAAAGGCAACCATGATGTATTTAACAGAGGTAACATTTTGTGCCTGTTTAACCATATCCCATCACTGGATCATGTAGGATCTGCAGATATCGCCTGGGTGAAATTTCTAAGCCTGCCAGGCGATTCCCACGACGACTCAACAGTGGTGGGGCTAAATCAACAGACACACTTGACAGCAATGCTACGCAAAGCAAATCAACTCGCAGACTGGGGCATTGAGATCAGGCCCCCACCTCAAGATAGATATCCCCACGTTCTAGCTAAAAACTTCCAAAAAACGTATTCCATCTTAAAATGCGGAGACGACCCGGGCTCAGGACACCACCTGGCCAATATTCCTCTTCAGCACGAACATCTGAGGATCACTTGCTCTTCAAATCAAAGAGGGGTCTTTTCCAGCTCTCAGGCCACCAACTATCAATCTGGACACCAGGCCGAAAACTGTCGACAGTCAGCTCGACGGTACCTTTGACTGCCTTAAAGGCAAAACGGATTGCACTTGGAATAATCAAAATAACGGCCTTACAATCATATCCTGGAATGTGGCTGGCCTCCAGAAAATGATTAAGAACAATTCAGCTGTAGAGTACCTTCAAAGTGGTGACCTAATCTGTCTCCAGGAAACATGGGCAACTACCACCACCGCTCTTCCCGGATATTACGAAATTCACGTCCCAGCTACGAGATGGAATATCTTCGGGCGGCCAATAGGCGGCCTCTCGGTTTACATCAAGCATTCGTGCAGACTGGAAGCAACTATGATAGGATCTGATTCACCCGGAACTCAAGTAGTATGCATTAACGAACTAAAAAATCACAACAACCCGCTCCGTTTGCTACTATTTAATTGCTACGTCAATCCTGCCTTGCATCCGAGAAATCAAGCACTGGACGACCTGGCCGCCACAATCTGAGACCTTCTTATTAAATACCCCAACCACAACCCTCTTATAGCCGGGGACTTCAACAATAGATCGCTTGATAAACTAGAAAATGAAAAAAATCCCGCTAAAGAGGTTGCGCTTCTACAAGCTCTATTTAAAGCCAGCTCCATATCATCTGCCTTCAACCTAAGAAAAGTAAATGACCACACATGGGCACCACCTCCAACTTCTAGAATCATCTCTACCATTGACTACTTGTTCATCGGAAGTACGCTAGCCCTCCACCTAAATGATTTCAACATCGATCATCGAATCGAGAGCGATCACAGGCCTTTAAGAGCATCCTTCAGCCTTTCCATCGCTGAATCCTGCAGATTCACACCTACGGGCGAATCCACGGGCGAGGAAAACAAGCAATTTTCACACAGGATTAAATGGTCCATCAATTTAGACTCAAAACTGACTGACTGGGTAACGAAAAACGTTCAAGTAAAAATCGCTCTTGGCCCACAAGCCCTCCTAAATCATTGGCCTATTCTCTTGAGAGATTTGCATCAGGCTCTGGGGGGATCATCTGCCGATCAAAAAAAACGGACGCCAAAGGCTCTCAACCAAGCTTCAAACCAGGAAACATCTGAAAACAAACGAAAGAGGCAAAATGGCCTAAATAGAAGGAAAAAAGGAGAAAGAGCAGCCCAGTGAGCCACAAAAGGGCCACATCGAGCAGCCAACAAGAAACTCGAATGGGCCCAATGGATCAAACGCATTGAGGAAGCCTGGCTAAAAATGTTCTCCCTCTTAAAAGAAAAACATTTGGCCCGATTCTGGAGACACATTAACCAACTCAGTAACAACGGCCAGACTAAAGAAAACGGGGTTCCTGAGAACGTGTGGGTGGAGCACATCAACCAGCTTTATAACGGCGGGGTAGGGGAGCTGTCACCCCCCCTCCCCGCCCCAAGCTCCACTCAATGGAAATACCCTGGGCCTGGCCACATCTGAAATCGCAGTAAGCAAGATCATCAGCCGCATGAAGAACGATGGGGCGCCAGGGCCAAACAGAATACCTGCAGCAGTCTTTAAAACATTTTGGCAGTTTTGGGCAGAACTCTTTACCCCCCTCTTTGGACATGCCTTCCTCACAGCCACAATTCCACCTTCTTGGCAGGGCTCAATACTACACCCAATTTATAAAAAGGTCAATCACTCAAACCCAGCCAATTATAGATTAATAGCTTTGTTGTACAATGAAGCCAAAGCCTACGCCCGTGTTTTACTGACGGAACTAGAAAATTGGGCCAGCGAAAACATCATGCCTCACTCCCAGTCAGGCTTTAGAGCGGGCTGCTCCACGATGGACAATATAATAGCACGGTCCTACCTGTGGTGGAGAGCAACCTTGGCCAACCATCTACCTTTATTCTGCTGCTTCGTGGACTATAGCGTAGCTTTCGACAGTCAATCGAGGGACGCTATGGCACAAATTAAATTCCTGGGGGATACCATCTCCTCTTCTCTCAGCCCTGATATCATGCATCATAAAACTTGGGTTAGGATCAAAACAAGTGCACAAACATTATCCAAAAAAATTGCAACTAAAAATGGCCTAAAACAAGGCTGCGTACTAGCCCCGCTACTATTCAATCTCTACACTGCCGACTTACCTAAAGAACTGGCAGGCGCAGCCCTGGCCGCCCCAAAACTGGGCGGGATACGTCTACACACAATGCAATATGCCGATGATATTATTATCATGGACCACACGAAAATCGGACTGCAAAGATCGCTCACCGCTTTTAATAAGTACAATACAAAGAATCATCTTTTGATGAATGAATCCAAAACCAAAATCTTGATCTTTGGGAACTACAAAAAAAAGAAAAATCTTACTTGGAGAGCAGGGGGATTACAAATAGCTAATCGCACCAGCTACAACTACTTAGGAGTCTGGTTTAACATTAGGGCAAACCAAGCAGCACACCTCAGACACTTATGGCCTAAGGGCATGGGGATCATTCACAGCCTGAGGTGTTTGAACCGTCACCTGCACAGCTCTTCAGCCGAACCAATCCTAAGGGTGCTACGGGCCAAACTACTACCTGCAGTGACCTACCGCCACCTGGCCTTCCCTGGAAAAATGGATGCATTTCTGGGAAACTTACAAATAAAATCCTACAAGAAAATCTTCTCTGTCCCGCAACACGCAAGGAGGTCGAAGATGAGACTTCAGCTGGGCCTGACATGCGCAAACCTCTATTGCCTGGGAGACTTAATTAAATTTTACATTCACACTTTACGAGCTCCGAGCTCGTAATTGAGGGCGTAGACACCCCCTAAATCTAGTATTTAGGCGGCCCACCCAGACCCTGAAACTAGTTTCTGCCGACCTGAGACGGACAAAGAAGATGCTGTACAGAGAAGACTGTTGAGCCCGCTCACTTAGCCCTAGCCCTACTGGCCTGTCTGCAGTCCTCGCAGATCCGGTGAAGAAACAATACCTGTTCTGCAGTCCGCAACCTCCACAAGCCCTGGGAAGACTTCCAGCCTTTGAAGAAGACCAGAACTTCAGAGGACAGCAAATCTGTCCACAAGAAACTAACACAAAGAACTCTGGTGCACTCTGGATCCGCAACCCCTGACCACCCTACACCTGATGCCTCAGGCGGATTGGTGTCACTACAACGCATGCTTTTACATCGCATTCCTTTACAACGCGGTTTTTACCACGCAGTCCATTACAACGCATAATGCTTTTAGGCGCTGGATAGTGAATTATTTAATTTACTATTCCAACTCCAGTCCCCGTGGATAGCAGGGAAGGTGTTGGATAGTAAATTAAATATATTCCCTATCCTAGAGCGCCCCCCAGCGCAATGCGTTGTAATGGTTTGCGTTGTAATGGTTGCGATGTAATGGTAGTGCGTTGTAAGTGATGTTCCCCGCCTCAGGCCTGTGGCCCAGTGATACTGAGTTTAAATCCAGAGTTGGCTGACCCCTCCCACGATGACACCTGCAGTGTGAATCCAAAGGCTCCCACCAACCGCTACTGGCTCCGGGAAGAAAACCTGACATCGAAATACACCCCGGCACCTGAAGCCCCTGGGCCTTGGGTAACACGACCAACTATATTCCTACAACCTTCAGCAATTCCCACTTACCTTTTCTGTCGCTGGTCTCCTCTGTGTAGCCTCCAGCTCGTAGCCTGCAGCCTGTCTTCAGATTCAAGTTCCTCCATTGTTTTGCATTGGGCGCCAGATGCTGTGTTTGCACCCTGCACCCGGCTGCCCACCGTTGGGGAAAAGCAGTTCCCTTTGAGACCCCCAAACTGCTTGGTTTGTCACCTTTAATTCACCTTCGATTCTATGAAAATAATGAGGCAGGCACTGGAAACTGAAAGACAAGAACGAGGTTTATTTCTCACGAGGGGAGCACGTCTACTGGGATGTCTCTCAGGGAGGTGTTCCACCTTCGACTCTTCAACAGGCCACTTTTATACAGTGTTTCGACAATACAATCTTTATGAGCGGTGTCATGTAAACTTAGTTCCCCCCGCCCCGGACAAGATGCCATGCATTCCGGACAAGTCGGTTCGTACCCGCCCAACCATAAACAGTCGGACATATGATGCTTGAGGTTGGTCAGGTTTTAACGTCTTTTACTGTTGATAAGGAAACAAGTTCTATTGTCCATCGGGAGGTGCATTCTTCGGGGTGCAATAAACGAGGTTAGTGCGGGACCTTTTGGTATCTACAATCTTTAGTTATCTGCACAGGGATGGGGAGGAACCAGGAGGGCAGAGGTTTGTGGTGGCAATAGAATGTCCCTTTGAAGCTAACATCAAACGTGGGAATGTCCGCTAGATTATGGCCCTTAGCACACATACCAAGTCGGTCAGAGGTTTATACAGATACTTGTGGGAGCGCAGGTGAAACAGAGGTGAACAACAAAACACAAAATGGTTGCGGTTGATCAAAATGGCTGCGGCCTATGTGCTCGTAGAAAGGGACCATCGGGCAAGATGGCGCAGGTAATGTTCAAGATTATCGACCCAGGTTTCACACCGTGCAGCTGGTGGTGTATGTTTTGTGCTGTCTTGTGCCCCCCATGTTTGTCTAAAACCCCAAAGCTTGAGCCCTGCAATAGTTTTACTTGCTTGCACGCAGTGTGACTCCAAGCACCCAGCGTCTCATTGGGTAACATTAGATCTGATCCTTAAATTTGACCTCTGCACCCAGCCGACCCTGTGCCGCTGGTGGTGCAGTGTTTATGTCTACCTGAACCTTTCCCTCTGCTGACCCTGCAACCTGAATACTGGATGTGTAAGTTGTTCACGTACCTATAAAACTGCATTATTGTTTTCCTCCATAGTTTAACATGTCAAAGACTGAACTTTGCACTAAGTGTCCACTTTTGAATTTGAAGATTTTCTATTTATATAATCCTCGTCAGGAAGTCAAAAACCTTGGCGTCTGGCTTGATACTGACCTGTGTTTTGGACCCCAAATAGACCGAGTGGCAGGTGTCTGTTTTGGCGTTTTAAAAACCCTACGGAAGGTCCTTGTCTTCCTTCCTAGGTCTGCCCGGAAAACGCTGGTACATGCCCTCGTTACCTCACGCCTAGACTACGGCAACCTGTTGTACCTGGGAGCCACTTGCAAGGCAATGAACTGCCTCCAGGTATTACAAAATGCGGCCGCCCGCCTTGTCTTAAAAATCCCCAAAAGATCGGATTCCAAAGCTGCCCTTCAGACCCTCCACTGGTTGCCAGTGAGAAGCAGAGTGGAATTTAAAGCCCTCTGTACCTGTCACCGTATTCTTGCTAAGAAAGCGCCAAAACCACTTCAGAACCTAGTTACCAAGTATGTACCATCACAAACTCTGCGCTCCTCAAACGGAGGCCTACTTGAGGTCCCTAGGGTAAAAAGGGCCCGCATGGGAGGGCGCTCGTTTCGACATCTGATAGCGAAGAGCTGGAACGCCCTGCCTCCCAATCTCCGCCTAGACTCGTCTGAATCTAGCTTCCGGAAGAACTTAAAAACTTACCTGTTTGCAAGATAACAGAGCTTTCTCCTTACTTCTGCTCGGAGTTAGTTTCAGTTCTCCAGTATTAGGGGTGTCTTTCATAGATTCACATGCCTGAATCATTCCCCGTCGTCGGAGTGGGAGCCCACGGTACATAAAAAAGCAGTAAAATATACCATTTGTACATAACAGATAATAGTAACCCCAACCAGGAAGTAAAGTAGCCCCAGCTACAGTAAAATTTCTCCTAAGACCCTCGGGGATAGAGAGGGTCGCCTGCTGCTGTGGCTTCAGCGAATTAAGGATAAAGATGCGCCACTTTCTGAGGTAGGAAGTTTTGCCTCAATGTCTTCTAAGGGATCTAAGAAGAGGAGGGCTGAGAGTGCTGTGCCTACTCCTAAGGCTAAAGTGGCAAAGCAGATCCAGCTCGCTTCAGATGCTGGTGAATCTTCTACTTCTAAAAGTAAGAAATCCTCTGAGAAGTCTGTGAAGCAAACAGACTCTACAAGGACAGCAACTTTAGTGTCTCCTCAGAGACCTGTAACTAAGGCACCAACAGTTCTGCCTATTTCAGTCAGGCTGCCTCTGCTATGACTTCTACTATGACTTTCTCCTCACCGAAAACGTCTATGGTGATGTCCTCAGCCTCCTCTCCAACTTATGTTCATGTCCAAATTCGTCCCATCTCGTCGACGAAGATTATCACACCCCTCGTCGACGATCAGACGTCGACGAAAACAAAGCCATCGTCGAAAAAACCCTTGTCATCGTCGACAGCCTTTCCGTCGGCGAAGAAGACCTTGCCGACGTCGGCGTCGTTGTCGACGAAGATGCCGTCGTCGTCGACGAAGATGCCGTTGTCGTCGTCGACGAAGATGCCCTCGACGGACTCTTCGACGACGAAAAAGACCCCGTCGACGGACGCGTCGACGAAAGCGTTGCCGACGAAGCTGAAGATTGTCTCGTCGACGGCCCCGTCGACGATGAAGGCACCTCCGTCGACGGTTCCCCCGTCGACGACAAAAGTCACCACGTCGACGAAAATAACATCGCCTCTGACGTCGACGGAACGATTGTCTTCAACGACGAAGACAACATCACAAGGCTCGGATTTAACCCTAACACAAGACAATCCAACCACACCTAAGCTGTCGTCTTGTACAGACCTGCAGGTATGGTCAGCAAGAAGCACTGCCATACCGCTACCATCTCCAGCCACAACTGCGGCTCTGTTGCAGAAACGGGCATCTCAGTCCACATCTATATCGCCACTCCAAATGCCTGACAGGCTCTTAGATTCTGAAGAGGAATCTGGTGATGACATGTTTCAAGCAGCTGAAAGCCCTTCTGACTTACTTATACGGGTTAAGGATCAGGAGGATGAGGAACAGCAAATTCAAGCGCCTACATTGGTGAACACACCAGCGCCAGGGATGCTAATGCCAATGGAACTTTATGAAAATTTGCAGTATATGTTAAGCGATTACTATCGCTGTTTCCCGCCTTCGGAGTCAGGCGATTCTCGTATCACTTCCCCTCAGCCTCAGGCAAGGGCTGCGATGACGGAAGGGGCAGAACATGCCCGGCCTTCAACCCCAGTCTCCTACCACCAACATGAGGAGGGCAATTCTGATGAGGAAACCCAAGAGGAAGGAGAATGGATAAATCGGACTCGTCGGAGTATGAAGATTATCAAGCGGATACACCATCCCCGGAGGAACAACCAAAAGCTGAGTCACCACCGGTGGATATAGCTAACTTCCATAGGATTATGGACAAGGCTACTAAAAGATTTCTCATTTCCATGGAGGCTAAACAAGATGAATGTTTTCTGTACGATTTTAAGACTCTATCTCAGAAACAAAGATCATGGCCACGCCAAACTCTTCTCCTGCGGTATTGCCGCGAGTAGATAAAAAATATAGGGCGCCCGCCTCTTCACCGGCTTGTCTCATCAGTCAGGCAAAGACTGACTCAGTTATTGCGCAGGCAGCCCAAAAGAGGGCAAGGAACCCGTCAACTCAGATCTCGATGCCTACGGACAGAGACGGGAGACGTCTTGATACCATTGAAAGAAAGGTATCTACTATTGCGGCAACAACAGTTAGAGCTGCGAATTCCTTAGCAATTCTCGGCAGGTATGATAGGCAAATGTGGTCTGACATATCGCCATACATCCAGAAATTGCCTGAGCCAGACCGCTCCGAGGCCACAAAAATGTTGCTAGAAGGCGAATGTGCTTCGTCTGAAATCATCGATGCGGCAGTGGACGTGGCGGCCACAGGATTTAGACAATTAGCGGGTGCTGCAGTACTTAGAAGAGAGGGATGGTTGAAATCCACATCCTTTAGACAAGAGGTACAAGCCAAAGTTCTAAATATGGCTTATGACGGGGAGTTCCTTTTTGGCGCACATGTGGACGAAGCGTTGCAATCCATTAAGAAAGATACGGAAACCGCACGATCGTTAGGTACTCTGCAGTACCGTAAATCTTCCTTTCGTGGTGCTAAAGGAAGGGGTAACTTCTCCAGTAGAGGAGGATATTACCAGCAACGCCCATATACCAACAACCAAAGCAACCAATGGTACCAACCTTATAAACAACAACCTTATGGCCAAAGACGAAGTAATTATACACAACCCCGGGGGAGAGCAACCTATCGGGGCAGGGACAACGCCAACAAGAAGTGAGAGAAGCATCCTGCCACCACTTTGTCCCAGCCAGAAACAAATTGGAGGAAGAATATCCCTACATTACTCACAATGGTCGAATATTACCACAGACAGATGGGTCTTGGATGTAATCTCAAAGGGTCACATATTGGAATTTGTAAAAACCCCTTCAAATTCACCCCCAAAAGGACCGCCCCCAGCGCATCTCAGGGAGCTGTTCATCCAAATCAATGCAATGATTCGAAAAGGGGCAATCGAGAAAGTGCCTCAACATCAGAGAGGAAAAGGATTTTACTCTCGTTTTTTCTTGATTCGGGAGAATGGCGCCCCATCCTCGATTTGCGTGCCCTCAACAAATATATCAAGAAGTTAACATTCAGAATGTTGTCATTCCAAGAGATCCACCAGTTTCTGACGATAGGGGACCACATGGCAACACTGGACCTTCAGGATGCTTACTTCCACGTACCCATCTTCCCCAGGCACAGGAAGTTCCTAAGGTTCAGAGTGGCTGGCAGGGACTTCCAGTTCAAGGTCCTTCCCTTCGGGCTACGTTCAGCCCCGAGGGTATTCACAAAAATGTTGGCACCTGTGGCGGCCCACTTACGGTTGCAGGGTGTTCAGATATACCCATATCTGGACGACTGCCTTATCAAGGCCAGTTCCTACGCCACCGCAAGCAAACATATCCAGACATGCCTTTGCCTGTTTCAAAGTCTAGGTTTCTCAATAAACTTCAAAAAATCGGACTTGGTACCATCTCAAAGGAAGTCTTTCCTAGGAGCTTCTCTGGATTCCAAACTCGCTCAAGTCTTCATCTGAAACGAAAGACAAGAAAAGATTCAGGAAATGGCGATTGCACTCCTCAGAAGAAAGTGCGTTTCAGTTCGGAGATTCAAATCTTTCCTAGGGATGTTATCATCGTGCATCCTCCTATCTCCAAACTGTTGTCTGAGGATGAGACCACTACAAGAGGAACTCAGCCACCAATGGGTGCAGGTGTCCGGTTCTTTCGAGGATGTCATCGTCTTAACACCTCGGATGAAGAATGCAATTCTGTGGTGTACTCAAGAACGCAACCTGCAAGTGGGGCTGTGCCTTTCTCGCAGAAGTTCCCAGCTTCATCGTGACCACGGATGCCTCACTAGAAGGTTGGGGCGCTCACCTTCAAGGGATGACGATCAGTGGCAAGTGGAACATACAGCAAAGGAAATGGCACATCAATTTGTTGGAATTGAGGGCCATTTTCCTCGCCCTAAAATCCTTTCAGGCGACTCTATCAAACTCGTCCGTGTTGATCCGAACAGACAACACGACGAGCATGCATTACCTGAACAAGCAGGGGGGCACAAGATCAGCCAAGTTGTCCAAGCAAGCTCAGGAAATCTGGAATTGGGCTCTGGAACACAACATCAACTTGACAGCAGTGCATGTCCCAGGAGTAGCCAATGTGCTAGCAGATTCCCTGAGCAGATCCAAATGCAGCACTCACGAGTGGGAACTGCATCAACCAGCACTGGATCAAATTTTTCAGAGATGGGGTCGCCCGGATCTCGATCTGTTCGCGACCTACCACAACAAGAAATGTATTCATTTTGCGAGCTGGATTCCCCACAAGGAGTCTTGCGGGGACGCTCTGTCAATGAACTGGGAACGGCTCTTTGCCTACGCCTTCCCTCCAATTCCATTAATTCCCAAAGTCATCAAGAAAATGAGGAGGCAACCGTGTCGTATGATTCTAATCGCTCCACGGTGGCCCCGGCAATATTGGTTCACACAGCTTCTTCTCCTCTCAGAGTGCGAACCAGTTCAACTGCCTCAAATTCCGGATCTTCTGACACTTCAAGAAGGCAAGGTATATCATCCGGACCCTCATTCTCTGAAATTATCAGCTTGGCTCCTCAACACCATGAGTTTGCACACTTGAACATTCCACTAGACTGTCAAGAAGTCCTGAACAATGCTAGAGCACCTTCTACGAACAGAACTTACAAGTTTAAATGGAAGCGTTTTTGTGCGTGGTGCAACACTATGAATCTACATCCTATACATGCTGCACCGGACAGGATTTTACCCTTCTTTCTACATCTGGCTAGATCAGGCTTGGCACACTCAACACTTAAAGTGTTTCTAGAGGCTATATCCAGATACCGTCAAGATGGTACAAATTCGCTATACTCCTCAAGAATAATCCAGCAATTCTTTAGAGGTTTATTTCGTATGTTTCCACCAGTACGTCGGCCACCTCCATCCTGGCATTTGAATATAGTATTAGCTCAACTAATGCGCCATCCTTTTGAGCCGATTCATGAAGTTGATCTAAAGTTCATCACTTGGAAAGTGGCATTACTGCTGGCGTTAACATCAGCCAGAAGGGTCAGTGACATGCAGGCGTTTACATCTAAGCCACCTTTCTTGCAATTCACGAATGACTCGGTGGTACTGCGCACCAACCCAAAGTACATGCCCAAAGTACCATCGGATTTCCATCTGAATGAGCCAATCATACTTAAGACATTTTTTCCAAATCCACAGACACCAGCTGAACGGACTTTACACTCGTTAGATATCAAAAGATGTCTTAAGTTCTATCTTTCAAGGACAGCTGCCATCAGGAAGACGGATCAGCTATTTGTTGCGCATGGCAGACCAAGACAAGGTTGTGCAGTGACAAAACAGACTATCGCGAGGTGGGTCTCTTCAGCGATAGGGCTCTGCCATCAACAGGCAGGTAAACCCTTACAGACCTTACCCAGAGCTCATTCTACGAGAGCAGTCTCTTCTTCAACTGCTTTGTTTGCTGGTGTGCCTCTCCTGCAAATCTGCAGAGCTGCAACTTGGTCCAGCAGGCACACATTCACGAGGCATTACTGTCTGGATTCTTCAAGCGATACCGATGCCTCGGTGGGGAGAGCAGTCCTGCGTAATCTTTTTCAATAAGGTGAGCCTCTGCTTTTTCTCTCCCACCTCCTCTTGCTCTTTGACGCTTATTCTGTTCTTGCTTTTCATTATGTTCTTGCATTACTGCTATGTGCCTTGGCGTCCAAGAGCTATGTATGATATTATTGCTACTATTACTGCTCACTACTCTGATTCAGGCATGTGAATCTATGAAAGACACCCCTAATACTGGAGAAGAACAATAGTTACTTACCTGTAATCTGTGGTTCTCCAGTATTGGTGTCTTTCATAGATTCACATGCACCCACCCACCTCCCTTCAGAGTCTCACTCAGGCTGTTTTATCTATACGTTACTCCGGTACACTCCGGTGCTACAAAATCTGAGAGCCTGGGTCTCTGGGGAGAGCATTCTGGTGGGAGCTGTGGCCTGATTGGCTGCAGTTTGGTCTATACATAATGACCTGGATAGTCTCTAATGTGGAAGTTTTATTTACTGTAGCTGTGGCTACTTTACTTCCTGGTTGGGGTTACTATTATCTGTTATGTACAAATGGTATATTTTACTGCTTTTTTATGTACCGTGGGCTCCCACTCCGACGACGGGGAATGATTCAGGCATGTGAATCTATGAAAGACACCAATACTGGAGAACCACAGATTACAGGTAAGTAACTATTGTTCTTGTAGCGCGGGGACACGCTTATTTGCGTAACCAAGCGCTTTACAAGCTTCCCTATTATTATTATTATTATTATTATTAAAAACTTACTTCCCTTTTTTGCGTAGATCTTGTTTTTATAAAATTTATGTGGGTCTCCTTATGTTGTGGGTCGTTTATTGGTCATTGTGTGCACAACAAAGGTCTTACACACTCGTCTGGGTTAGGCCCAAGGCTGCTTGCCATATTACCAAAAATAGAGGACTTTCTTTTTTATTGAGCCCTGCACATTTCTGGATTAATCACTGCACTCTGTTCACGTATGACCACCTAGTGGTATACCATGAACAGAGTTAGATTCATACACTATACTTAAAATCCACAACCAACCTTTTAATAAAATGCAGAGATTTTCTACAAGGAGTTGGGCCACAATAAACTCTATCTGGCAAATAAGTTAAATGGTATGACAATGAGTGTAAAATAGCCAAGCGTTCCTTGATCAGATTTTAAGGGTTGTACCTGGGTTATGAAGCGAGTGGCAATTATAATGCTGTCTGGAGCAAAGCTAAAAGTAATTGGGATGATAAGATCTGTCAAGAAATGCTAGTAGCTGTCAAAATGAATAACAATCGGTCCTTCTGGAGCATAGCAGTGCAGGCTCGCAAAGAGTGTCCGAACCTACCACCACCATATCCAGTTTGCCAGTTGGATCTCCCATTTTACCACACTATATGCTCCAGTAAATCGCAGTGACTCATCCTTGTGCCCCGGCCAGGTGACCCCTACTGAGGTCATGGCTGTAGCCAATGCAGAGGAGGACGACTTGGTAGTTAGCAGTGAAGACCCTGTGAGAGCTGTTAAGTCACTAAAATCTACTAAGGCCCCGGGCCTTCTAAAATCCCTGGTGACTTGTACAAAACAGAGCCTAAAGTCTTGACGGGCTATATAAACTTATTATCAAATGCCATTTCAGCTAGGGGGGGGGGGGCGATCTCCTATTCATGGAGAGGGGCTGAATTAATCCCGATCTACAAGAAGGTTGATGCCTGTGCCCCCTCAAACTATAGGCCAATTAGCCTACAAAAGATCTTCGCAAGGCAGGTCCTAGATAAGTTATTAGACTGGATGGAATATAAGAATTATGTCCCTCCATCAAAGCTGGAAATCATTTAAAGACTAGCACTTCTGACCAGGTCTTTAGATTTGCCACTCTTTACTGAAAATATGATCTATTATCTGAACAAAAGCTCTATGTGGCTTTTTTGACCTTAGAGCATCATTTGACCGTCATAAACTTAATGATGTGTGGTGCGTTTTGGCAAACATGGATGTCCCTGGGAACTTGTTCCAGCGCAACATAAAACTTCACCCTGAAAATTTTGACCAAGGTCGGTGGGCCGTAAGGGAGAGCTAACGGATCGCATCTCCATTAGGTGCGGCGTTCGCCAGTGGTGCGTTCTTGCCCCAACATAATTCACCCTTTATATGAATGATGTTGTTTGAGCACTCCTGGATTGAAAGAATGATTCGCCCACTCTGAACAATAGAAAAGTCCCCGTCTTTCTCTTTGTGGATGACTCTCTTCTTATCTCAAACACATAGGTGTGGGATCCAGCTCCTGATGAACAACTTTTTTTAAGTTTCTGTATAACCAGGGGCTTGGAGCGAATAGCTAATACAACTGAGTACATGGTGTTTGGGACTTGCGCCTTTAAGAATTCTATTATTTGAGCTGGCTGCAAAGCATTTGAAAGGGTACACAGATTCGATTTGTTTAGGGGTTAAATAAACTTAAGGGGTTGCACAACTCAAGAAGAGTACATTGTTTTTTTTTAACAATTCTTTTTTATTAAAGAAGCGTCAGCAAAAACACATTACAGAGGGCCTGTCCTATCCGCCGAGCATGCATCAGGGGGTGACAGGATTAACAATGCTTACGACTTCAAAGGAACTTCACGGGACAGAGCTTGACCCCCGATTACAGTTTTAAAGGCCTCCCATAAGAACCCGGAAGAGGACACAGATCTCACATTGTTAGCAAAGTAGTCCTCTAACGTTACGATTAGATCTTTGCGAACTTTGGGATTGCGCAGAAACCACAGATTTATCGGGACCACCCTACCCGCTGAACCACGAGTTACAACTATGTGGATCCACAGTGGAGAGTGGTCTGAAATGCCTCTAGCTAAGTGTGAAGCCGCTGTGATGTAGGATGCTTGTGCGGCAGGGACTAGGCAATAGTCTAGTCGCGAGAGACTATTGGAGTGGAAAGTGTACTGCTTTTGATCTGGGTGGAGTAACCTCCAAGCGTCAACTAGGCCCATTGCGTCCATAAAGTCTGGTAGCCATTGCATTGCCTGCCCCGTCTCCCGCGGGGGATACCTGTCCAGCTTACCAGAGATGACTGCATTAAAGTCATCCCCCAAGAGTAAAAGCCCACCAGGGAGAGAGAGCAAAAGCGTCCCCAAATCTGCCAGCGTTGTGCCCGTAAACCCCGGGGGAACATAGACGGACAGAAAGGTTATGCACTGACCATCCCACGTGCCTGTGACGCCGATATATCTGCCACTACCATCGTCCCTTGTGGTAGTGATTGCCAATGGGAATGTCTTACGAACCAGAATGCCTACACCTCTGGCGCCCGACGTGAACCCTGAGTGTGCTACCAAGTTGTATCCCATTCTCTGTAGTGCTTTACATGAGTTTCCCACAAGATGTGTCTCCTGAAGCAGAACCACGTCTGGCACCTGTCTTTTGAGAAATTGAAGTACCACACTTCGTTTGATTTTGTTCCCCAGCCCGTTAACGTTCCAACTCAGTACCTTTACTTCTCTACCCCCCATTGTCTACCCGGTACAATCGGCAAACCCCTGCATTACGTCAACTGAACCAAATTATTGTGCTGAGGCTACCAGCAATCCACTCCAATAATAAACCAAACATTCCCCACCAACATCTCCCCCACCCCACTGCCCTGCCCACTGGGCTCCAAACTGCCCACTGAAAAATGCAGAGTGCCTGTCGTCCCAAAACATCCAAGAAAGAAAAATGGAGAAGGTTCAGCCTCACCTACCCGCCCCTGACCCCTATCAAAAACAACTAGATCCCCTCCGAGCCCCCGACCCGCCACCCAGACAATATCACAGAGAGTCATGTAGCAGCCCGGAGGCATTGTAGTCACTGACATACAGCAATTACTGGTAAAACCAGGAGGCAAAATAGCGTCCTATTCTTGTTCCGCCGTCGCCTGCTCCTCCAATCTGTCCGGAGTGCCTGGGCCATCTCTAGGAAGAGTGTCCATCCATTCGGCTACTGTGTCTGGGGTGTCAAAAAAACAGGCTCGCCCGTTGGCTTCCACTAGCAAACGTGCTGGGAGCATCATGGCATATTTCACCCCCCTGTCTCTCAGTTTGTTCTTGACAGCCAAAAATTTGCGACTGTGCTTCTGAACCGGTGTAAAATCCGGGAAAAAGGAGAGGGCAGCGTTCTCATACTGGATGGGGCCCCCGGTCCTCGCCACCTGCAGGATTGTCTGTCTCTGAAATTCAGGACTCTGACGATCATGGGATGCGGCGGGGCCCCAGGCCTTGGCGCAAATTCCCCCCCTCCATCCCCCCCCCACCCGGGACCCTGTGGGCCCGCTCAATAGTGAAAAAGTTACTCAGGCCTTTAGGTTGGAGATACTTGAGGGCGAGATTCTCAACAAATAAGTCTTGGGCGGGCCCCTCCGACCTCTCAGGAACCCCCAAGAAACGGACGTTATTTCTCCGGGCTCTTCCATCATATTCGTCCATCTTGTGCTCCGCCAGTTCGTGTGAGGATTTAAGAGCACGCATGTCTTGTTGCAGCTGAGATACGTCATCTACTGAGCTGGCTGTCTTGATAAGTGACTTGACCATTTTGTTAACCCTGGTAAGGTCCACTCTTATTAGCTTTACTTCAATAGACACTGTGTCCAGTTTGGAGTTAAAAGACACCATTTGTTGTCGCAGGGAGGACTTGGTACTGCCTATGGCTGCCATAACCTCGTGTAGCGTGATGGCCGCCTCATGATCTGGTGGCCCCCCGGCGGACACAGCAGAGGACCCCGAGCCGGAAGGTGAGCCCTTCGGTAAAGTGTAACAGTCCAATTTATTAGATTGAACTGTCTTCGGGGCCCTCGGACCCCTGGAAGAATGTCTCTCTCCATCTGGTTTGGACGCCATCCTCCGCAGCGCTCACTACACCGTTCGGCTACCAGTCCAACCACTCAATGCCAGAGACTCCAATACCACAAGCGCTCCGTCACAGCCCTCTCATCTTCAGGGTCTTCAAGCGAGCCTTGCACCAGCGTCAATCACTGTTTAGTTCAGTTGGCAGTCACTGGCTCCGTGACACCCCCCCTGCCACCACTCCTCCCTAGGTCCACTGCAACCTTCAACTCTGGGTGCAACGTAAATCCTTTTGCCGCTCCACATGGGGTGTAATAGCTTCTCCTCAGTTACGTGGCCGCAGTCAACTCTGTCTCCACTGTTGGACACGGAAGCAAGTGTCCCAAACCTCACCGGGGCAGGCTAGCAGTGTCGTCAGGCCTCATTCCAAAAGTTGTCCGATGACCGCTCATAGGGGAAGAGTCCAGGAGGGGGGGCCCCAAAGCGTGACCCCTATGCACACCAGCCCCCACCAATGTCAGGACACTCCCCACCAGGCTTCGCCGACATCCGAAGCTTCGCTGATACTCAGGGCACCCCCAGCACCACAATTTGCCAGTTGGAGGGGGGGCAGGGGTCCAGCAGCACCACTGGTGTTATCCGCAAAGGGGGGTGCCCACAGTGTGACCCCATATTTACAACAAGGGGTGGTGAGGGACAGAGTCTCTGAATTAAGCAGAAAGCTCTCACCCAGTCAAGAGATCAGGGCTAGATCCAACACCGTTTTTTAGCTCACTGCACCATCCCAGTTTCAGAACCTGGCTGTATGCAAATTAGTCTGTTCCTGTCCCAGTGCATGATGGGAACAGGGCAAACCAAACTACAAAAGCCAATTCTTACACTGGGAAGGAAACAAGCTCCCGGGGACCGGTTTCTGGCATTACAGCCGTCTTCGGCCCGGTTTGCTTGAATCCTGATGGTGCAATGAGCAAGGGTCTCACATCTGAGAATACCCTTCCACGCTTAGGGTGGACAAAAATATTTACAACAAGGGGTGGTGAGGGACAGAGTCTCTGAATTAAGCAGAAAGCTCTCACCCAGTCAAGAGATCAGGGCTAGATCCAACACCGTTTTTTAGCTCACTGCACCATCCCAGTTTCAGAACCTGGCTGTATGCAAATTAGTCTGTTCCTGTCCCAGTGCATGATGGGAACAGGGCAAACCAAACTACAAAAGCCAATTCTTACACTGGGAAGGAAACAAGCTCCCGGGGACCGGTTTCTGGCATTACAGCCGTCTTCGGCCCGGTTTGCTTGAATCCTGATGGTGCAATGAGCAAGGGTCTCACATCTGAGAATACCCTTCCACGCTTAGGGTGGACAAAAATATTTACAACAGTGTGACCCCAACACACACTCACCCCGCCCCACACCCACCCAGTTCAAGATGCTCCACAGCCGCCCCGGCCAAAATCCGGAACCTCGGCAACCTCCAGCCCCCTCAGAGCCACAATTCACAGTCAGAAGGAGGGGGGCAGGTCTCCCGCAGCACCGCAAGCATTATCCACAAGAGGTGGGGGGGGGGCCCACAGCGTGACCCCAGCCCACACTCACCTCCCGTCCAGGTCAAGATGCTCCGCAGCCGCCCCCGCCGAAATCCGGAGCCTCTGTCCTCCGGGCCCCCCCAGAGCCACAAATCAAAGTCCGGAGGGGGGGCAGGTGTCCCGCAATGCCGCAAAAGCCCCCACTCAAGGGGACCCGACCGGCAACTTCCGGCCAGGGTCCCCGCTGTTATTCACCTCGGGAGCGGGCGGCCTGTGCACTCGAGCTCCCGGCTCCGGCCTCAATGCAGGCCCAGAATCTGGGCGGGCCTATCTCCGGCTCTGGGGCACGTAGGATCCCCAGGATCGGCTCAAAAGGGCCCACAAGGCCTCTGGTGTCGGTTCCAGGGCCCGGGGGTCAGGATAAAATACAGGATAGTCGGGCCAGGGGGCGGACTCAGCAGAGCCGAGAGCTCACGCAGCCATTTTCTTCAGGCGCATGGCTCCTCCCTAAGAGTACATTGGTAATCCAACACCGATCCAGCCATCATAAGGATGTACATAATAATGAGCTCTCCCTCTGTATCACCAGAACTGGAAGGGTACAGTGCAAAAGCACAAAGCACTGCGCTTTTTGGTGCCGAGGTTTGGGGCTCTACTGACACTGATCAACTGGCCACTGCTGAGAACCACTTTGCACGGAAGCCGTTTTCTGTACTGCCCAGCACCTCTCTCGTTACTCTCTTCTTTGACTTCGTCCTAAAAAGAATTGCTGATTTGTCTTCTCTCAAGCCTCTTGTGTACTGGGTCTGTCTTTGATGTACAGCCAAACTCTGTGATTATAGAGATTCTCTTAAGTAACTAATAAAAACCTCTAATGCCATTAGAGTACCCTGGGTATACTTTGTCTCCGACTGGTTTGATAGGTTGAAGTTGAAGAGATTATAGGACGACCCAACCTCCATTTGTAAAGCTGACCGTGACGATTTGAAATCATGTTGTTGGACATACATTCATGAACAATTTGTTACCTGTTGGTATAAGGGTCACCGGATAAGCAAGTATTTGGAGTTGAAGTTCTACCCGTGCTTTTTTGGACGCAGTCTCCCGGCTCTAGCTAAAAACCTGCACATCCGCTTTTGGCAAGGTACTCTCCAGCTGAGATCATTTATTGGCCAATGGAAAAAAGAATCTGACTCAAGCCTGTGCCCAGCTGGCAGTCTGGATCTTGAGACAGAGGTGCATGTTATGTTCTTTTACCCAGAGTACCTGGGGGCCTGTCGTTAGTAGATCTGACCAATCTGTTGAAATCTAGGGGGTCTAGATATTTGGTGGCCCAGAGAATTTTGAAAAGCGATACCTCACTTTCAATTGCGTTTGCAGTTAGCAACATTTTGACTGCCTGGTACAAACGCAGCAAGCTTTTAACGTTAACCACTTTGTGACTACTGTTGTATACCATTATTATTTTGGTTCTTATGTACTGTATATCTTACTCGCAGCCCCTTTTGGAGCTCGAAATGTGGCATATACTCCGCATGTGTATTTACCTCTGACACGTGTTGCACTGGCACTTTCTGAGCATGGCTCTTTTTGCATAATACTTTGTTAATGATTTTATCATAATGATTGTTTTTATTTCGGGATATGAGTGTTTATTTATAATAAATTCCTTTGCTGTATAATAATCTTTAAAAAAAGGAGAAACAACACACTTCTCGGCACTGCAAACTTTTTCTTTTTTGCAGATATCTATTTGCATCCTTTTTATGTATACTTTGATGGTTTCTGGATTACTGAAATAAAGTATTCTTATTATTACAACATCATAATTGGGCAAAGGTCTATCAGTGAGATCTAAAAAGCTTTAGTGGGTTTGACCGTGTCAGAAGACAGCCCTGTGATTTCCCAAATAGGTATGTTGAGGTCTTCCCCATTTGAAACGGTGGGGCACACCTGGTTAGATCTTATGCACGGAGGGTGAAGCTTGTTATGTTGAAAGGATTTATTTAGCGCCAACATTTACCCGGAGGTGTCGAGGTGCTCTGATCCTTCGAGAGAGATCACAGTGTGATGGATTATGGAAACAGCCATGTTTTAAAGTTCTTCCTAAACTGAAGATGATCTGGGATAATTCTAATGAATGGAGAAGTGCATTCCATTCTTTGGCTGTGTATATGAAAAAACTCCGTCCTTCCCAGTTGGTTTTCCTGCATCTGTTTTATTACAAGTTTTTGAGATCTGGAAGAGCGTTGGCAACTATCCGGAATATACAATTTAAAGGAGTATTTAAGGTAATCCTGGCAAATTCCATGCTAGGCTTTGTGGGCAAGGCAGGGAGCCTTAAACTTGACTTGCTGCCAGACGGGTAACCAATGCAAGTATCATTCTTGCAGCAGCATTTTGCAGAACATGCAACTTGTTTAGATGTTGCTTCTGCATATTGATGTATAAGGCATTGTAACAAGCTATCTTAGAAAGAATAAGCAACAGTGGTTACAATTTGTTTAGCCAATATTGGACTGTAGGGGGAGATTTTTTTTGTTTTTCTAATCATTCCGAGGACATGAAAAGTAGGTGAAGTGATCACATTAACCTGAGGTCCGAAGGTGAGTCTATTATCCTTAATAACACCAAGATTTCTAGCTTTGCATACTGGGGTAAGGAGACGACCAAGTTCTGCAGGCCAGCAGTGATATGACCACAAAGGGGTAGTATTTCTTATGATAATAACCTCTATTTTCGCAGAGTTCAATCATAGGCAATTCAGCTTTATCCAGCTTCCTATGTCTGACATAGGTACAAAAATTTGAGACCTCATGGCTATTAGGGGAAGTCAGTGCCACCACGATTTGGCTGTCTCCTGCGTAGGATGTAAGGTCAAATCCAAAGGATCTAATAAGAAATGCCAGCAGTTTAAAGTAGATATTAAAGAGGGTTGGGCTGAAGGCAGAACCCTGTGGAATATTTCATGGCAGGATGAAACACTTGCATACAAAAGGGTCCAAAGTGACCTCCTGTGTTCAGTCTGACAAAAAGGAGCCCAGCAGCTTCAGGGCTGTCCCCTCGACCCCGACAGCCCGAAGACTTTATAAGAGGAGCTTGTGGTCAACTGTGTCAAAGATTGAGGAGCACCAGTGCTGCGTTTCTGCTACCATCCACTATGGACCTGATTTCTTCAGTAGTTTGGTTAAGTACGGTCTCAGTACTGTGAAATCCGAATTGGGTAGTGTCCAATAGAGTGGTTGATCAAAAATTGAGTAATTTCTGTACTTAATGCCCCTTGTATTACCTTTGCAGGGAGCTGTAAACGGAAGATGCGCTGGTAGTTATTTGGATCATTTTGATCTAAATTGTTCTTTCAGTAGATATCGACGCGTGTTTCTTGAGCCTCAAGATTCACATTCACATAAGCACTCGTGTGTGTCTTTCATACATATGGTAGGTAAATAGTTTTCTCAATTACGGTTTGTAAAAAGTGTCAAATGCTTCTTAATTTGTTGATTTCATTTAATTCTCATGAAATTGTTGTTTCTCATAACATTTCAATTATTCCGGTTTATCACGATAATACATCAACTTTTCATGCTGCCCGATGCATTTCGAGCTACACAGCTCTTCCTCAGGGGTATTTTTGTCTGAAAAAAATACGTAATTTCACTTATAGTTTACCAAGTATAATCAAAGAAAATCTCATTGTAATGGCATTATCACATTTGTCACGTTCCCTTAATTCACAATACATGCGGTACCTGGTATAACAGTGTGTCACCTTATAACCCTTCATTTTCGTGATTTTGTGCACTGTTTGTGACATGATGTTTTACAATACGCGATTGTCTGTAACACTGACCTGAACCCTTGTAACTCTGCTGTGTTCGTGGAGCTGTAACAAAAACGGGGCTGTTTGTAAAAAATGACCTGTATGATTATCAGCGACATTTCTCACCACCTGGGATAAACTATCTGTTTCTTACCGGGTGTGTTCTTCGTGCAGTTTCAATGGTCTCGCTGCTGGTGTGCGACGCTCTATCCCTGTGAGCGTCTCTGGTTATGTGAGCCGGTCACGGGGTGTTTACACTCTAGGTGAAACTCGATACTTTCTATCTACACGCCTCTATGCTCGCCGTTGGTCCGATCACGTGTTCAGTGGTTACTATGGACGCTCTGGGTGAAACGCGCTGCTTTCTATCGGCGCTACTATATGCTCGCTGTTTGTCCGATCACGTGTTATGTTGTTACCTGAGGTGTGGGAGGCTGGTGTACTGCTGAATGAATTGGAATGTGTACAATCGGAAAACAGTTGGCTGATTGCCCAATTATAGCGGGAACATGATGGTGTGTTGTGTGATCATTATGTCATTGAACCATGTTGTGTTAAAACTATACATATCAAATTAGATCATGATCTAATACATCGTACTAGTCTTAGTCAATAGATGTCAGGACAGGTGTCACAGAGAGCAACTCCGTTCGAATCGTTCATTCAACCCTTTTGGGTGTAAAGTACATAGAAAATTGATCCAGAATGTTTCTCTCCTCAGTAAATGATTGTTGTTGTCTCTTCCAGGCAATATTGCGACTGTTTCTAGGATGCAAAATTTTAGTTGAGATGGGTTATGCTTAGCTTCGTTGAAATGTGTAGCCACGGTGGATTTCTGTTTTTTTAACCTGATGTTACTTTTGTACTCAACCAGTCTGGTTTTGATTTTTCTCTGGGTCTTCCCCCACGTATGATAATCCGCACGGACATCTCAACATATATACAACATTACTGCTGTCGCATGTAGCTGATACTTTTAGTTTGACTGGTGTTCCTTTGGTGGGATGATTGATAACATTCCCCTTGATAATTGCTGAGCAGTTCCCACAGTTGTGACACAGTATAGTTCCTTTGTATGTCTCTGTTTCCTTGTGTTTTGGTTTTTTGATTAGTTCTTTGAGATTTTTTGTCCTCTCGTATGCAAATATGGGAAGTTTTGTAAATGACCCTTTGAAATCTTCCTCAAGTGCCAGTAGTGGGCAGTGTTTAGTGATTGTTTTTTTGATGGAAAAACATCTGGTCGAGAATTTAGAAACAAATACAGTTCTTTGTTCCTCCGGTTTTATGTGCGTGGATAACAAATGTCTTTGTAATTTGTCTGCTCTTTCTGCTGCGGCCTCCAGAATGGACTCTGGATATCATCTGTTTTTGAACTTGAGCGAAAGTTTCCTGTTTGTGTTTACTGTACAGTTCTTGAGTTGATGCTATTCTTTTGATTCTGACTAGTTGTGAAAACGGTAAGTGCTTTTTCAATGATGGTTGATGAAAGCTTTTGTAGTGCAATAGGTTATTCCTATCTGTAGTCTTTGTGAATACACTGGTGGTTAGCTCTCCTTCGTGGTTAGATATTGCTACATCCAAAAAGGATATTTCGTTTTTGTTGATGGAAAAGGTAAATTAGATTCTTTCATTGATGTCATTGAGTTGCTGCAGGGCTTTTTGTAAGGTGTGTGATGTTCCCTTCCATAATACAAATATATCATCGATATACCGTTTGTAGAGGATTACATTGTTTTGCCATACTTGTTGATTCAATATGTGATCAAGTTCAAATCTGTACATGAATGTGTTGGCGTACGTGGGCGCCGCACAATTGCCCATCGAAGTTCCAGAAGATTGGACATAGAAGTTGTCTTTCCACACAAAATAACTATGGAATAGAGTGAAGTGAATAAGTTCCATTATGAATACCTTTTAAATCCTCACTTTTTTCTTCATTCACCAAAAAACTTTCAACAGCAGTCATACCCAGATCGTGCGGTATAGAAGTATATAAAGACTTCACATCGACTGTGGCCATGATCAGCTCCTTGGTGAAATTGGTTTTGTGTTCTTCAAGGATGTTTAGAAAGTGGGTGGTATCCTTGATGTATGTGGTAGATTTTTGGACAATGTTCTGTAGGTGTTTATCGATAAATTTCCCAATTAGCTCGTGTATTGATCCCACGGTAGACACGATTGGTCGTAATGGCGCTTTTGTAGGATGTTTATGGATTTTTGGTATCATGTAGATATACGGTGTTGAAGGATTTGCTTTCAGAAGGTAATCTTTTTCTTTCTGACCTATCACACCCTTGTCTATTGCATTTTCAATGATGTTGGATAGGATTTTTTCAAATTCTTTGATGGGATCTGTTTCCATCCTCCTGTACGTATCTTGGTCTTGAACGTGCATGTCCACTTGCTGTTCATAATAATCTGTATCCATTATGATGAGAGCACCACCTTTATCTGCTTGTGGAATTGTTATTTGTTGATTATTGGCCAAGTTTTGTAAAGCTTGTTTGTCTTTTTGAGTTAGATTAGTCTGTTCTGATCTCGGTTTCTTAAAGATGTCTTCTATTTCTTTTGTCACAACTTTTTCGTACGCATCTAGCACTTTGTGACTCACCGGAGGGGTGAATTTACTTTTTGATCTCAAGACCATTAGTATGTTTACTTGTGTTGGTGTGGATGTCTCAATGACATTTGGGAAGAAATGGCGTAGCCTTAGTGATCTGAGAAATTTGTACAAACAAACTTTAGTTTCTAATAGGTTCGAATGATACGTGGGTACATATGATGATCCTTTTTGTAAAGTCTGTGTCTCGTTGGCGGTCATTTTGTACTTGAATATGTTGAGTACTAGTGTTTCTGGCTCCTGGTGTTTTGAGCCACTGTTTCTGTTATTGTTGGTCTTTTTCCCCCGCTGGGTTCTGTTTGAGGTCCAGGGCCTCTCTCTAAAAAAGGTACTTGATCGGATGCAATCAGATTGGTGGATGTTCCAGATGTAGTAGGTGTTATTTGTTCCGTAATATTTGTTTGTCTGCCTCCTGGGGCAGCTCGTGCTCTTCTATTGTCAAAAGGTCCTCGTCTTTGTTGAGAGTCATCAGAAGATGTTTCATCTGACGATTTGCCATTGTTTGGTCTTTGTGGTCTCCTTCTAGCATAGATGTCTGCCCATGTGTACACCTCTCCTAGGCGATAATCGGTGGTGTCACTTTTGAATTTCCTGAGCTTACGGTCATTTATTTCTTTGGTGTATTCTTCTATTTTTTTTGTTGGTTTCTATTAGTATCTGATCCCATTCCTCTTTAGTAACCATTTTGTTTAGATCATCTTTTAAAATGTTGATTTCTTTCGTCAGGTCTTCTAATACTTTCGCTAATTCTTCCACGATTAACAATATAAGATCTAAAAAGCATTTATTTAATATTGCGTACCATCTCTCGGTGAATCTTGCATTGTTTTTACATAGGGTTGATTTGAGTACCTTTGTTGGCCACTCTCCATGCAAGCATTCAAAAGGCAAAGGAATTCTCACATATTCTTCTGTGCTTCTGCATGTTCCAGCCCCTTATCTTAGAGAAGTTTACAAAAGTAGAAAACCATCTCCAAAAGTACAGAAAACAATCTTGAACGTGAATAGCCTTCACAACTTTTGTGGTCTGGGGGCCTGCGCCCACAGCTCAAGCTAGACAGTCATAATTCAAAATGGCATTAGGGCATGTCAAAGTAAATAGTAAAAACTTCATAAAATCTCCCAATGTACAACATAATGCACATTTGAGCACCACTGCATATAACTAAACTCCAAGACAGAGAAGTAAATTTCACACCTCTCTTGCTTTCAAATGCACATCGCACACGTTCTGTTCCTGGCAGGGCTGTAAGAAGCAATTGTATTTAGTTTCAAAAGCTGATAGCTTGTGTGGGTTAAAGGCGAAGACAGCTTGGAGAAAAAAAACGTAGAGGGGCAGAATCTGTGGTCAGCCAGAGTACAGACAGGTGCAAGCGGACTTGCCTTTCGCGTGCCCACACTGTAAGCACTATTAAATAGTGATGGTGGGTTGTGGGCATGGCCCAGAAATTGCATGCCGTAGAGCTCGAAAGTAGGCAGAAAAACAGGACGGATGGAAATAAAAACTAACAGAGGTCCAGTTACCCCACCTCAGGCTCCCCATGAAGGGACAGCTTACTGGAAACGGAACCCTAATTAAAATAAAGGGGGTTAATCGGAAGAAATAAAAGTATTAAAACTTGGTGAAATACCCTTCAAAGATGGCGCTCCTTGACTGAAGGAGCCAGGCACCATCTGTTTGAAAGCACTGATGTGCCAAATACTAGGAAATTAAAATACGGGACGATTTCACACACAATTGTTGCTCTCACAGGAGCAGCGCGGATGCGCTGTACGCACCATTAAATGGTGATCATTGGTGGTGGGCATGGCCCAGAAAGCATGTGCTATAGAGCACGAAAGTAGACCGAAAAACAGGACGGTTGGAAATAAAACCTAACTGGGGTACAGCTACCCCGATTACCCCTCCCAGGCTCCTCTGGGCGGGATAGCTTACTGGAAACAGAACTCTAATTAAAATATTGGGGTTGAAAGGAACACATACAAGTATTAAAATAGGGTGAAATGAACTTCAAAGATGGCGCCTGTTAAGTGCAGGCACCTCCTGTTTGAAGGCACTGATGTGCTGAACACAAGGAAATCAAAATGCGGGCTTGTCCCACCCTCCCTGGAGAAAAGAGTTACAGATCAGGGTTTCTCACTTTTTTCTTTGACAAGTTGGGGTCATCGAGAGTAGAGAGTTCTGAGTCGGACAACCCTGCAAGAGAAACTGCAGGGAGTTATTTGTACATGATTGAACTTTCTGCCATGTCCCTAAAAACAATATTTTACAAGCTGCATATAAGGCTTGTGTATCAGAATTATTGAAATTATCTTGGTAATGGCAACTGTGATTATGCAAAATTACATACATATTGGAAAACCCCAAAGCATTTTACTTTACACATTTCTACTTCCTGTAATAAATAAGCCTATGCTGCCTACACTAATAGTTATCAGACTCATGGTTCTAGTATTGGCTGAACAGTTACTATTCTCAACTACTTTATGCGACGCCATGTAACACAAACCTTAGAAAGCTGTTGAGTCGAGCAATTTGTCTTCAAGTCTTCCCCTCTCAAATTTGAGTCTCTTTGTACCCTTTTCTCCAATGATATTCCATGGGGAAGGGGAGCGGGAGTGGAGCCTCTTGTATCTGCACTGTAGTTTACAGACAATGTCCCTATCAGAGATTTTTTCAAAAGGCAAGCAACTGAAACCAGTTTTGCTTCCTTCAGAGATTGTTTCATATTAGCCCAGATAGCCTTGCAATACTAATCGCACTCTGGACAGCCCAATGAAGGATTCCTCTCTGCTTATTTTTTTGTTAGCGCAGTCGTCAGCCTGCTACTAAAATGGTATGGTGATCTTGCGCACACTCTTACCAGAATCTTACCCTCAAGTTTTACGTAAGAGTTATTGCCTCTCATGTTTAGCACACAGCAGGTCTGATATGTATGTGACCTATTTATTATCAGGAAAGCCCTGCCACATTCGTCACTATGTGAGGAACAGTAAGGCTGTGTTTAGCACTGGACATTTTACCAAGGTAATGCGAGAGAGCACTATTATTTTATATCTTGACAATCTGGGCATTTAAGGATGTTGTGTATTGGTGGTCAGCGATGGAGCAACTGCAGCAAGAGCTCTAGCAACAGAAAAAGGTGAATCCAGAATTTCTGGGATTTCGACAACATGGACTACATCTGATACAGTGCAAAGGAATAGAGGCAATCGAGCTGCCTAAGTATCTCACAGCAGAAGAATAAACCATCTTTTTCTTTTTGTCATATGATTTTGCGTTAACGCTCCTGGAGCAAAACCCTCAGTCTTGTGATAATACAGATTAAATGAATTTATGTATTTGGACAAAGGCAGAAGAGAACACATTTTCGCAAGATCTTGTAAGGGTTTCTCAAAGTTAACGGAGCCTAAAATCCATTGAAGAAAGCAACCTGCCAAGCCCAAAAAGAAGGAATGCTTGAGAAAAGCTGGCTTAACAAGGTAACATTTGGATGGCTTGGATGCGATCAGCCGACAAGTGTGTCTCCTGCGTGGAGTTTGCGACCCAGATATCGGGCATGGGTAAACAGAGATGTGGAATTTCTCTAGAAGCTCTGTGCCCACATTTTGAGTTTAAAGTATTTTATTAAGGCATAAAAAACACGGGGAGGGGAGCAGGAGGTCAGGCAGACATACAATACAAAAAGCAAAACGGTGCAGCGAGTCAGAAGAAGGAGAGGGAGGCAGGGTGCCCCAGAGGGTAACAAGGCGTAAAACATGAGGCAGTAAGGCACTGTAAACAACCCCCCATAGGCTCCCACTCCCTTAGGCAAGGCCAAGCCAGAATAACACTCTGCGGCACAGCAAAAGAGAAGCATACCAGACCACCAGCCCCTCGACCCCAGAAAAGGAGAAGAAAGAGAAGCAAGGAGGAAAGAAAAGAAAACAACGTCCCAACATCCCCGTCCGTAAAGCAGCATTAGAAGTATATAGTCCCACTTCCCTCCCCCCGCCCCCGGTCCCCAATCCGCACAATCACTCCGCCGCAGGCGCCGGTGGAGTCAGCCTAAGGAGGCGCAAGTACCGTGGGCACGTCAGCTCGCGAAATTCCGTGGACAGCAATGCCAAAAAGGGATGCCAGAGCTCCTCAAACTGGTCAACATTACCAGCCACCGTTAGCGATATCTTCTCCATACCCAGTACCTGCCAGAGCCTATGCAGCCAACCAGTGATAGAGGGGGCAGTGGGGGTGCGCCAGAGGACAAGTATGTTCTGAACGGCTGAGCCGAGCGCAATCGCAATCTGCCTGCCCCTGCGGGATTTCAGCGGGTACATCAAGTCATTGGGGAGGCCAAGCAGGACATACGCGGGGAAGCGCGGGAGCTCAATCTCAAAATGCCTATCCACCTCATCTAAGACTTCCTTCCAATAGGCTGACAGCACCGGGCACTCCCAGAGAATGTGCGTGAGGGTGCCCTCCTGTCCGCAGCCGCGCCAGCAACCCTTATCGCCTAGTTTGCGCATCTCGTAGAGCCGCTCCGGGGTATAGTACCAATAGGTGGACACTTTAGTGAAGGTTTCCGTCAGCCCAGTGTGGTACGCAGAGTGCCTCGCCCGATACGCAATCTTGTCCCATTCCTTGTGGCTCAGGGTCCTTCCCAGTTCCCTGTGCCAGCGCTCCCTCCCCGGGTTATGGTAGTGAAACGGCGGGGGTTGGAGAAATTTATACAAATCAGTGATGAGTTTGGCGTCCGAGGCCCGGGTCACCAACCATCGCTCATAGGGTGTAATCGTACGGGCGGCGGCGTCACGCACTGAGGGTTGAAGAGCCCAGTGGCGGACCTGCATGTAACGCAGTCTGTCCCCCTCCGTCAGGCCAAACTCCCGTTGGAGCTGCTGGAAGGGGAGCACCCCCTCCGGCCCGTAGATCTGGAAAAGCGCTCTACATCCCGCACTCACCCAGTGGGAAAAGGCCCCCGGCTCCAGGCCCGGGGTGAAGTCCGGGTTGTCAGCAATGGGAGAGAACGGCGACGGAAAAGTGGTGAGCTCCCGCAGCTCACACACCGCGTCCCACACTCTTAGCGGGACCCGGGTGATAAAGGAGGCGTAGAGATTAGGCGGGCGGTGAACGCGCCGTAGGAACGGGACCTCCTGGAGGGTACGGCCCGCAACTGCCTGGTCTTGAAAGAGCCAGTGTTTGTCCGATTCCCACCGGCTCCACTCCACCAGGTACCGGAGCTGCGCCGCCTGAAAGTACTTCCGGAGGTCCGGGACCCCGAGACCTCCCGCCTCTGGGGCAAGCATGGAGAGGACCCGCTTCATCCGAGGCTTACGGCCCTGCCACACAAAGCGGGAGATGTCTGCCTGCGCCTGCCGTATCCAGCCCACGGGGGGCTGAAGAGGTAGAGCGCGGAAAAGATACAGGATCTGGGGCAGTATCGTCATCTTCACCGCCGCAATACGGCCCAGCCACGAAAGTAGGCCCTTGTTCCAACGGCCGAGTTCCTCCTTTATCTTTTTGCCTAGAGAGGAATAGTTAGCTGCGACCATGGCAGGCAGGGTGGGAGCAAGCAAAATGCCCAAGTAAGGCACCGTGGAGGAGGACCACTGCAAAGGGAAGAGACTTTGAAGGTCCCGTCTGGTGTCGACAGAGAGCGACACATCCAGTGCAGCCGACTTGGTCAAGTTCATTTTAAAGCCCGCAACGCGGGCAAAAGTGTTCAGCTCCTGGACGCAGGCAGGGAGCGACCGCCTGGGGTCATCTAGGGTCAACAAGACATCGTCCGCGTATAAGCTGACAGTGTGTGTGTATTGCCCCATCTTCACCCCAATAGCGTCCGGGTTGTCGCGGATCCTCTGCGCAAACGGCTCCATATAGAGGGCAAAGAGGAGCGGCGAGAGAGGGCAACCCTGTCTCGTGCCGCGCTCAATGGTGAAGCTGCTGGAGCCGTGTCCATTGACCCGCACTGACGCCGACGGCCTCCTATAGCAGTTAAAGACCATAGTGCGGAACTTCTCGCCGATCCCCAGTTTCCCAAGGACCAGCTCGAGGTATGGCCAATGAACTCTATCAAAGGCCTTCTCCGCGTCGACTGATAGCAGCATCCGCTCCCCCGGGACGCGTGAGGCCTTTTCCAGGACGTGCGTCACTCTCTTCGTGTTGTCGACCGTCTGCCTACCAGGTACAAAACCGGCCTGATCTGCCTCTACCAAACCTGGTAAGTGTAGACCCAATCTGGCCGCCAAGATTCCGGTATAAAGCTTGAGGTCCACATTTAGGAGCGAAATGGGCCGGTACGAGCCGCACAAGGTCCGGTCCTTCCCCGGTTTGGGGATAACCGACACAGTCGCCGAGAGGAGGTCCGGTGGGATGGCGCCCGGTTCGGAGAAGGAGTTGAACAAGCGAGCCAGGAGAGGAGCGACAGTGGGACAGAAGGTCTTGTAGAACAAGGCCGTGTAACCATCCGGGCCCGGGGCCTTGCCATGCTTCAGCCGTGCGATCGCGGAGATGACCTCCTCCACATGAATGTCCCTCTCTAGATGGTCCGCCTGGGAGGGGTCCAAGGCCGGGAGGGTCACGGATTCCAGATAGGCCTCAGCCTCTCCCGGTGGGGAAGATTCTGAAGCGTACAGCGCCTCGTAAAAGGATCGAAAGGTATCTGCCACCTCCGCGTCGCCAGAAACCGGGATCCCGTCCACACCCACCAGCTCCTTCACCACATTGCGTTGCTGCGCAACCCTAAGCCTATGGGCCAGGAGCTTACCGCACCTGTCTCCGCCGGTGTAAAAGGCATGTTTCAGGCGCAGCGCCGCGTATTCCGCCCGATCTAGATCCAGCGCAGAGAGGAGTTTTCGTGCCGCCTTCAGTTGCTTCCAAACCCGAGGTGCCCCCGTCCGGCGGTGGACCTGCTCAAGCTCCCTCACCTGCGCCGTCAGTTCTTCCCTCTTGCGCTGGCGTTCCTTGTTTTCCGCCGAGGAAATGGAGATAAACTCTCCCCTGACGACCGTTTTCAAAGCCGCCCACTGGGTAGCCAGGGACGTGTCAGAGTTGCTATTGTGGGTCAGGTAGTCCTGGATGGCCTCCTCCACTCGCTTCACCACCGATTTCTTATGAAGAAGCGTGTCCCGAAGCCGCCACATCCCTCTCGAGGGGGGGGGCGCCGGCCACGCAAAAACTCCGGAGACCGGTGCATGATCGGACAGAGACAAGACCCCGATGTCCGCCGCCGTGGCGGCCGAGCGGAGTGGGCCGCTCACCAAAAGATAATCCAACCGCGAATAAGTGCGGTGTGCGTGGGAAAAGTAGGAGTAGTCCCTGTCGGTGGGATGCATGGTGCGCCAGAGGTCATGTAGGTCCATCTCTGCGATCTGGTCCCGCACCGCTTTAGAAAGCTCCCCTGTCTGCGGAAAACGCTGGGCAGACCTATCAAGAGTGGAGTCAAAGACCATATTCAGGTCTCCCCCCAAGATGACATGGCGGTCGGGCGAGGCAGTAACGTCCACCAATACCGAGTCCAGGAAACGATCCTGATGATCGTTTGGGCTGTAGACCGAGCCAACCGTAAAGGTAACACCTCCTAAGCGCATGCGATACACTAAGAGCCTCCCCTTCTGCTCGGCATGTTTATACAGCACCTCCCCCCTAAAGGAACTGGCTAGGAGAATGGCCACCCCAGCGGTCTTAGTCGCAGCAGAGGAAAAAAGTTGCGTGGGGAACTTGGCAGAGCGCAACCTATGGCAATCTCTGGAGAGTAAATGGGTCTCCTGCAGGAGGCAAATATCCGCCTGCGACCCCTCCAATAGGGAGAGGATCGCCCTACGCTTTACGGGGTTATTCAGACCCTTGACATTAAGGGTCACTACTTTCAAGGGTGGCATCGCCTCCAGGAAAACAGCGCGCTATGCAGCAGGCGGGGGATCAGCGGAGGGGGCGCACGGGGCAGGGGCGCAGGGAAGGCCAGAGGCGGCATCGTACTCATTCGAACAGTTTCGGACGGGACCCCCCCACAACAAACCAACAATGAAACCCCCCCAAAACCCAGTGATGGCAACCAGCCAAAACAAAAAGCAAAAAACACCCCATAGTCCCAGTCTAGCCCAAATGGGCGAGTCTGCAGAAAACAATCAAGTGGACGTCCAGCCACACACCACCCCCCCGCCCCCCCAGCCCAGCATCGTAAAAGCTAAGAGTCTCTCCCCCCGGAGAAAATTAGGCCGTCAAGGCCACACCAGTAGATTCAGGCAAGTTCCTGGCCGCAGTCCTCAGGGCCTCCGCCATGTCCGCTCTGATGGTGGGCGAGTCCGGGCGACTCACTGGCGCCGACGATGGGCGCCTTCTCGACCTCCGTCGGCTCCGCCGCTCAGGGCGCCGCCATGCGGGTGTAGCCCCGTCCTCCTCCGTAGCAGTAAGACCCAGCACCCCGCAGACATCTTGCAAGGAGCGCAGCTGATGCAGCACCCCATTCCATCGAAAGATAAGACGGAAGGGGTGACCCCAGGAGTAGGCTGTCTCGTGCTCTCGCAGGAAGTCCGTAGCGATGCGGAAAGACCTGCGTTTTTGCAATGTGATGGCAGACAGGTCCTGATAGAGCGCCACAGGTCTGTCGCGGAAGGTCAATGGTTGCTTCCTACGGGCCTCAGCCATGATGCGCTCTTTTAGAGTGCCGATGACTGGCGCTGGCGGCCCACCCTGTGTGCTCTGTCAATGCGGATGGGGAAATCCTCACCCTCCTCCAAGATGTCACGGAACAGGTCCTGCAGATAAGCCACCAGGTCCGTACCCTCATCGGCGGATGGAACACCTCGGACCCGGATGTTGTTCCTCCTGGACCTGTTCTCGAGGTCCTCCGAGTGGGCCTGGAGCTCGACACATTGCTCCCGAAGGCGGAGGACGTCCTGTTGGAGATGGGTTATCTCCTCATCGCGGCGTTGAGCCGCCGTCTCCACAGTCTCAACCCGTTCGCCCAGGCCCTCGACTTCCCTGCGCACCTCCCGGACCTCTCCAGCCACTTCGGTCTTAAGAGTCTGAAATTCCTCCTTGAGGGAGGTGAATAAGTCCTCCATGAAGGACCGCGTGACCGGCGGCTCGCCCGCAGTTGCGTCCGTTGATGCCCGGGAGGCCCCCGGGGACGGCTGTGCCCTGTCGCGTAGTTGCTGGGACCTGCCGAGCATTTCCGGCAAGGTGCGATCACCCCGCGCCGCGCCACGTCTTCCAGTCATCTTGGGGCCCGGCAAAGCCCAGAAATAGTTGCTGTAGGCGAGCGCCACCGCTCGCGGGCACCAGATGCGAGGCCTTCGCCGAGGACAAGAGTAGTGCGTCACAGGCGACAAAATGGCGGTCCGGGCATGGGCAAGACGGCTCTCGGGCCAGCAGGGCAGGTAGCAGTGTCCGAAGAGTAGGCCTCCCGTTTCGTGTTCCCAGGGAGGGCAGTAGATGAGCAGGCACCAGAACGAGTCGAGGCTCCCGTGTGAGAAGGGCGCGGGCAGGGGCCACCGGGCTCAGCCACACAAAGACAAGATGGCGGGAGGGTGGGACCCAAGAAGGCAGCCCGGGCCAGCAAGTCCGTGGGCAACTCTCAAATGATAACGGGTCCGGAAAGTGCGAACCCGGTGCCTCCCCTGATCACCAGTCAATTGCCCGGCTCGGGCACCGCTCGGACTCCGCCATCCAGCGCCTCCGGGCGCGGAGTTCGCAAGGCGTCGCCCCTCGAGACCCTGGTTAGTAGGGGGGTCGTCGGTACAGGCTAAAGCCCGTCTCCCAGCGATGGTGCTTGCCGCCAGGGCACCGCCAGGAAGCCACCTCGCTCCGCGGAGTCCGTCTAGTCCGCTCCTTCGGGATCTCCGGCGTTCCGCTTTTCAGCACTCGGGCCAGCCAAGGCGCGCGGACAGCGCCGCGCCACGCTCCGCCTCCAGGCTCCTCTCCTCGGGGCGACCCGGGCTCTAGTCCTCGGAGTGATCTCCGAATAAACTTTTCGGGAACTTCCCCCGGGGCTTCAGAAGACAAAGTGGCACCAAAATGTGCCCCAGGAACTCCGGCACAATTCTCTCGCCCGCAGTGCGGCCGCGGGGGGAGAGAGGCGCAGGAATCGGGGCTCGAGCTGAGCCGGGCCGGAGGAGCTACGGGAGGAAGCGTCCGCTCACCCCGCCATCTTGGCCACGCCCCCCTGTGCCCACATTTTAATGTAAATTCATGGGCAGGTGGATGGAGTTAAGTTTACATTGTTTTGCAGAAACATATGCAATCAGTAAGTCCTCAACATATTGAGCCATGGTAGAACCATAAGGGAATATCTGAGTGCCTAAGGGCCAGATGTACGACCCTATTTGGCATGCGCAAACGGGTTTGCGACCCTTTTGCGCATGCAAAATATGAAACTGCAGTGTAAAATTCCTAAATTGCGAGTCGCAATTTATTTGCGGCTCGCTATTTCAGAATTGCGAGTTGTGATTAGGAAGGGGCGTTACCTTCCTAATTGCACCCCCAACCCCATGTATGAATGTTTTGTGACCGCAATTGCGGTTGCAAAACACTCGCAAATTACAACCCTCTTCAAGAGGGTGGTAATGCAGTCGCAATTTGGAAGGGGTCACCAGGGGACCCCTTTCACTTTGTGGCTGTCTCTAAAATATTTTTTAAGGGCAGGCAGTGGTCCTAGGGACCCCTACCTGCCCTTAAAAAATGAAACGAAATCGTTTCATTTTTAATTTTTTATTTAAATGCATCCCGTTTTTCCTTTAAGGAAAACGGGCTTCACTGGAAAAAAAACTGCTTTATTTAAAATCAGTCCCAGACATAGTGGTCTGCTGACCCCAACAGCATCCATGGGAGGGCCTGTCCTTCCTAATTGGCTCATTACTGTTCATGAGCCTCGCAATTTGCGACCCCATTGGGAATCGCAAACAGAGTCAAACATACTATTGTGCATGCCAAATAGCGCCTCGCAAATTGCGAGTCGCAATTTGCAAGGTGCTATTTTGCACGTCGTACATCTGGCCCTTAATCTTTCTTCATTACTTTTAAAAATATGGAAGATAAATGCATATCCTTGAATAGACAGAATCTGTCATTTGAGAGCGGTCAAGAATGTAAAAGGAAACGGAGTACATTAATAGAGCAGAACGCAGATTAATCAACTCAAGTAAACTAGATCGATGGCAACGTACACGAGAGCATGGCAGTTTGGTTTGGTTCAACAGGAAAAATTAGAACAAAGCGCCATCAACCCCTTTGCCGCGGCCGCGATTTCACGGCAGTGCGGCACTTCCACAAAATGGGCGGGGCCGCGTCTGCTGTTGGCCGACGGCAGCACTAGCAAGGTAGTGCCTCCGTCGGCCGACGGCACCAGGCAAGGGGTTAATGGCTTGCGAGTATTGCTCAAAATGTTATGTCTTTACCAAGCTTTATGATGGGTAAAATAGGGGGTAACAGAGCAGCTGCTTCCACCTCCGGGTAAAGAGGTCAATGGAGTATGTGTTGCTGTTTCGTCATTAAGTGTAATCCAATCTTAATAGAATCAGCAGTTAAATTACAGCCTACATTTCGAGCATGCCGAGAAAAGGAAGGTGAAGGGACTTATGCTAATTTATCAGGCATAAAACACTGAGGCATATTTACAATGGTATTGGTATGGGGGGGGGGAGACATTCAGTTAAATTTGGCACAGCCAAAATTCCACTTTCGTTTTCAAGACACCAGAACTAGTAGAAAACACAGTACTGTTCAGGACAGATAAAATATCTCTCCTCGGTAGATTTGCTGGGGAGGTGGCGCATTGAAGAAATGAATGTTTTTCTATAATTGGATCCTCAGAAATGGAAAGAGGAACGTGTGCTAACTGCATCACTTATTTTTCCTGAGCGATGAACCTGTTGGAACTCTGAGGTTTTTGGGGCAGATCAATTATTGGCAGTATCGTCAAGGCAGGCAGTGGCTATTGCACGTAGGATACTTTTTTTTAACAGCTCTCTCTGGGCTCACTAATAACGTGTATGAGAAGTCAACTCCCCTTGTGTTGTCCTAAATAGGAGGCAGGGCTACTTGTTTGGAAGAGAGGGGAGGAAAGATAGGCTGTTTATACAGCTAATGGGTGCCCTGTGATAGTGTCCTTCGATTGGTTCGGGCAATTTGGTTTCTAATGTTCATCTGACCACAATCGAAATGGAAGCGGTTAATGGGTGAAGCAAACTCCCCTACCTGGTCTTCCTCATCCTTTCACTCCCTGTCCCTCCCTCTTATCGCTTGTTGGAAAATTGTATTTGCAAATTCCTTACTATTGATTTGGTAGATTCTTTCTTCCTTGAACTGGTACACTATGATTAGCCACAGAACCCAGTTCAGATAGGCTCTTACTTTGCTAACCCAAAGTGATAGTTCGTAGCTGTTCGTCTAGTTTCGGTAACAACCCTAGTATAAAACACAACACACTGCCTCTTAAGGAGTTTCAATAGCATTCATAATCTTGAAAAGACAGTGAAGCAATTGTTACTTTTCAGCTTTCTATTTTAGTAGAGCAGAGTTCATTTCTGTAACTCTAGCAGTTTTCAAGGATAACACTTTTCCTGTTGCAACCAGTTGGCCTAGTTGACCATCCAGGCCTAGACTTCTACAGACATAAAGACATGCAAACCCAGTTAAGACTGTAACTTTTGTCTACTGAATTGGAGTCCACATTCTG
This sequence comes from Lissotriton vulgaris, assembly GCF_964263255.1. Classification (NCBI taxonomy): domain Eukaryota; kingdom Metazoa; phylum Chordata; class Amphibia; order Caudata; family Salamandridae; genus Lissotriton; species Lissotriton vulgaris. The sequence goes on along the minus strand of NC_141697.1, from coordinate 134,274,356 downwards.
GGTCCCAAACCCTTTGTTCAACAGTCTGTCTAGCCTGTCTCATACTAACCTGTGTAATGGTCAGACTATGCATCTGACTGCTTTGTAGAATGTATATCGAAATGGTGAGGTAAAGATGAGACCATGCTGAAAAGGATAGTGAGTGTTGTCATGTTAGCCTTTTGTCTAGTGCCACACTGCCAGTTGTGCTGACACATGCTTAGTTCACCATGTTTGTTGCAGTCTCTACCTGCGACGCCCTTGAATCCCATCGCTGTTGGTGCTCCATCCACAGATATTGCCCCTGGTGCTCACCAGTCTTCTCATCTGGATTGTGATCAATATAGATTCTCCTCTCTGTATTCTGGACTTCACTAGTAATCTGGGCAAAGATAATCCGGGGAAACTGAAGTGATGGATTCTTTGTGATTACTTTAGTGTTCCAGTTTCGCTTGGCTCTATAGAATATGCCTCCTAAGAATTCCTTCCTACTCGTTAGGCGTCCTCAGGCTGGTTCATGAAGGCCAACCACTGTTCTGATGGGGTTTTGTTTGAGATCGTTCAGCTTTCATTTTCAGGTTATTTAGACGTTCAACATCACAGCCATCTCAACCCACAAAGTGGGGTAACAGAAAGTGAACATGTGCTTGCAAATGGGCCCCCTTGCAATCAGATCACCTCTGGTCGCATTCCATTGATGCTTGTAGACGTTTTTGGCCGGTGAAATGTAGTAGCTCTTTCAGCAGTACTCCTTCAATTGGGACTAAATTGGGGACCGCAGCTAACATGCAGCCCCTTCTCACACTCTGGCTCTATTGATGTGAATTATAACTAAGGCTTTCGGTTTTAAGTTTTTTACTGTTTATTTATTTTTTATTTTTAAACAGCTAAATATAGAGAGAACTCTATCTATTTTCCTGTCTATTTATTTTCAAATATAAATTAAACCAGGAATTGTATTTCTTTTTATGTGATTGTGAATGCTGTCAATTGGTACTGCCAGTCCAATAGAAGTGCAGATTGACAGGTAAGGGAGTCAAAAAAGAGAACGTTTCTCGATGAGGCTTAAACAGCTGTAGATATATACACTTTGAAACCAGTCAGGTGCTCATGTCTGAGTCTACCGTTATTGGTTAAATAAATGTAGAAAATACTAGTTTCTGCTTAGTTTTGTCACAAAACCCAAAATAAATATGGATAAATACAGATGGAAATGTAAAAAAAAAATACCATACAACCGGGAGCCCTAATTATAACTCACACCTTAATCTCCTTGTTCCCTCCACTCCCTCCTATCCTACCTACCCAATCCCGTTTCTTCAGACCACTACCCAGTAGGGCATCAAATGCACCTAGTGTATATTCAGTGAAAACAAAACCGTTTCACATTTCAAAATGTGCAAGTCTGACCTCATTGGCACATCAAGCAAAATGACATCCGCCCTGAGAAGCATGGCAGTCTGGTCAAGCTTCATTCACCCACCACTCATCAGTCGAGTCATTGCAATTCTCAACCAGCACACAAATATCTGTTAAAAAAACAAACACTTTCACTTTTGGATTGTTTGTAAAGTGTTTATTTTAAAAATGAGTGGTCTGTGAGTCACTTAGTGCACTCACTAGAGGATCCATATGCACCATCAAATGGAGAGCAGCTTCTTCTGTAAAGTCAAAATGCTCATTTATAGTGTAATTCAAGCGTTTGCTAGTATTAATCACATGACCAAATACTCACAAAGAATACAAGTTAGCTAGTAGAGGACCTTTACAAGTAATAATATAACCATATTTGGCTCTGCTAGCTCGTTTATTAGGTCTCGCCCTGACGAACGTGCGCTAAGTGCCTTCTCGCCGCAAGAACTATAGCTGCCGACTCAGCTGACAACGAGGGGAAGCAAGAGCTGGCCACGCACCCAGCATTGTCTATGGCAGCGGCGAATTGCGACGCGCGGCTTGGGATTGGGTCGCGCGCGTGAGCTTCTACCGTAGACAGCTCATGTCGCGCGGCCCAATCCCAAGGCACGCGTCGGAATCCGACTCTGCCAGGAACTTCTGGGCGTTCCTTAGGCTGGCGGAGGGGCTGCTTCACCCTCTTCCTCTAATGCCCCTGGCCTTTGATGTGTACGGTGACTCATGCTGACTTCTCTCGAACACAAATCCGACGCCTGCCATGTCCGCGCCTTTATTTATTTAATAACACTGGCGCTTTCGAACCCCTCCCACCTCCCAAAACAGCATGCCTGCACCTTTATTTATTTAATAACACCTGTTGTCTGTGCGTTTTCCTTTTCCGCTAATGAAAGCCGAGCAGTGTGACCAGATACAGCAGAGTGAGCGGGGGAAGTGGGAGGCAGCTCGCCCGGGTGCGTGTGGCAAAACATGGATCCCCATTAAATGCGGGCTGCAGCAGCAGGCTCTGATGGCAACACAGCCAGGTTGAGAAGCTTTGTGAGGCTCAGACCGCTGATTGGTGCGAGGGCTGACAGCACCGGTCGTGCTGCTGCCGTGCGTGTGCATTCACCGGGATTCCTGCCTGTACCCAAACCCCTTAGAGACGCACGGCTACAGGACAGCAGGGAATCCGCACATGAAAGGGGATTTCTCTTTTTTTCTACTGTCGAATTTGCACGTAGGTTTAGCAATCCTGCGCGCTCATATCTGGCAGAAAAAAACATTAAGAAGAGATGGTGGATGTGAGCTCTGTCACTGCCTTATACACTCACTCAGCAGAAATACCTTGTGTTGAGTGCTATGGAGTGTCTTGCAGAGTTAGAAGGAGTAAACGAGCATTTGCAATGCGATAGGTCTCGCATTGCTGAAAGTTTGAGCTATTGGTGTTGCTAATAATAATGCAATACGAATAGCACAAACTTTCAGTAATGCAAGAGCTATTGCATTACAAAGCAATCGTGGCACCTGCACTTGTACTTTAAACATCTAAAGTGTGAGTTTTGTGGTCCATTTGTAATGCATTAGCTCGCCCGTTACTGAAAGTTTGAGCTATTGATGTTGCATTATTATTAGCAACGCCAGTAGCTCAAGCTTTCAGCAATGCGAGACCTATTGTATTGCAAAGGCTTGTTTCAAGGTGTGATTTCAGTAAGACTAATCCAATTGCGCTGCAGCTGTAACATTTCCCAACTATGCGGTGACTATAAGAATGAGACTCAGTCTTCTTTTGAATTAAAAATATTGGAAGGTGTGGTGGTATCAGCATAGTTTTTTGGAAACCTTTTCTGAACTCAAAAACATGTTTCCCAGTTTCTTGACTGTAGTTTCTTGACTGTTTCTTGACCACCGGTTCTAATTGCCCCATTTTCACTCTCAAATGGTATTATTTAATAATACTGATTGACTGGCACCCCTAGCATCATCAAGGCACTTGTCATCTCATCTCCCTGATCCAACTTCTAACTGGGAATAAGAACATGTTGGCAGGCGGTCAAATCATGCTTTGATGGGAAAAGCATCCAATTAGCAAGTCATCTTGTCAAATTTCTGGAAAAAGCAGAATGCCAGAAGGGAGAGATCGGACGAAGCAAACCCATTCGGCATTTGAGTCCAATCGCCCTACTCGGCAACGACTAGGTACAACGACCTCCAGTTTAAACCTCGTAAGAAATGGCATTAGTCATTAAATAGTACAAGCTGCGCGCCCAGAAACTCTGGCAGCGCCCATTTTAATTCATAAAAAAAGAAAAAAAACATCCAACTCTCTTAAGTATGTCTGCACATCTGTTACTGTGGACTGGTTACAATGTTGAAAAATTGCAGACCTACTCGCAACCAGCTATAAGACTCCCTCGAAGGCCCTTCCTTTGACTGTCCCTCCCATCTGACGGTGTTTCTCAAAGTTGCCCCAAGAACCTGCAGTCGTAAACATTTTAATATAGACACTTTGGGCCACATAACAAATTATCTTATTTCTCGGAAAGTGCTAAAGATGCTTATTTTTTTGTTTTTAGAATGCACTTTTTAGCCTTATGAAATTTTGCTGTATTGTTTTAATGACATTTTTTTTTCACAACCAATTTTATTGAGCATAAGAGTATCAAGGATGTGGTATCTTCACACACCAAGATCACCACAACAGTATCAATGCAATGATGACATATACAGTAATGAATGCAGCAAGTGCCAATGAAGCTCAGCTTTAAAGATGCCCTAGCAGCCTACCCTAAACCCCAACTACACCCCCCCCGTACCCAACACCCCCCCCCCCACCACACGTGTACAGAAAGCAACACAAAGAAGATGTACAAAGAAGAAGCAGGTATAGCGCAGCCAGGGCTCTGCCACTCGAGGCCAGAAGTGTCACCGCGATCAAATGTCCTCCTCCTGCTCCGCTGGGGGATCCAAGGACAGGCCACGGTAGTCGGCCCACCGCTTCCAGATCTTGAAATGTTTGCGTGGGCAGCCCCGCGCCTCAAAGACTGGTTTTTCAAGGCCCATGAAATAGTCTAACCCAGCCTTCCATGCAGACAGAGGGGGGGCCCTCACAGACTTCCATGCCCGAGCCAGGTCACGCTTGGCCACCACCAGACCCAGGAGCAACAGATGGCGCTTATACACGTTGCCCCCAACCCCTTCCATGACATGCAGCAGGCCCAGCCGGTGGGTACGAGGAAGATCCCAACCCAGGACCTCAGCCAGGCAACTCCACACGCCCCTCCAGAATCCAGCCAGGCGACCACACGACCACACCGTATGTATCAGGGAGCCAGGCACTTCCCCACAGCGCAGGCACTCCGGTGACGCAATCAAGCCAGCCTTCCACAGACGTTCACGTGTATAATAGGCACGGTGCAAGTATTTGAATTGTATCAGGCGGAGCCGAACCGCAATAGCGGTGCCGCGCGGGGACTCCAGCGCCTCCCTCCAATCGTCCTCATCAAGGGCGCCCACGTCCACCTCCCACGCCTCCCGAAGGGAGCAGAGAGTGGAGGAGCAGTGAATAACAAGTGACTGATAGATCCTAGAGACCTTCTTGTCACCCAAGTCTCCCATAAACACTTTCGCCTCTAGCGGGCTGAACTCCGGCAGGGAGTCAAGACCGGCAATGCTCGGGGCAAGGGCATGCCGCAGCTGGAGGTAGCGGAAGAACTGGGACTGAGGCATCTGGAACTCCGCGCGGAGTTCCTCAAAGGACCTGAGGGTGGTACCCGACACGACCTGGCCCAGTTGTATAATTCCAATAGCCTCCCAACCCTCAAACCCGGCCAGGGCCGCCAGTTCCGGGAGCATGCCATTGTGCCACAGCGGCGTTTCAGCTGTTAATTTGCCCCACCAACCCATGCGGCGCAGAGATTGCCGCCACACCGTAAATACCACCTTAGTGACCGACGGCAACCCACGGCGTATACGAGCCGAATAGAGAATAGTGTGGAGCGTGCGATCTCCCATGAGAAGTCTCTCCAGGGCATAGGCCGGGTCACTCCTATCTCCATACCACCATTCATTGAGGACAAGTAGGTGCGACGCTTGGTAGTAGGAGAGGAGGTCGGATGTGGCCAAACCACCACAGTACGTGGACAGAAAGCACGTCCTCAAGGCTACCCTGGCTGCACCGCCATCCCACAGGAAGCGGCTCAGCACAGAGTTCACCTGGCCGCAAGAACTATAGCTGCCGACTCAGCTGACAACGAGGGGAAGCAAGAGCTGGCCACGCACCCAGCATTGTCTATGGCAGCGGCGAATTGCGACGCGCGGCTTGGGATTGGGTCGCGCGCGTGAGCTTCTACCGTAGACAGCTCATGTCGCGCGGCCCAATCCCAAGGCACGCGTCGGAATCCGACTCTGCCAGGAACTTCTGGGCGTTCCTTAGGCTGGCGGAGGGGCTGCTTCACCCTCTTCCTCTAATGCCCCTGGCCTTTGATGTGTACGGTGACTCATGCTGACTTCTCTCGAACACAAATCCGACGCCTGCCATGTCCGCGCCTTTATTTATTTAATAACACTGGCGCTTTCGAACCCCTCCCACCTCCCAAAACAGCATGCCTGCACCTTTATTTATTTAATAACACCTGTTGTCTGTGCGTTTTCCTTTTCCGCTAATGAAAGCCGAGCAGTGTGACCAGATACAGCAGAGTGAGCGGGGGAAGTGGGAGGCAGCTCGCCCGGGTGCGTGTGGCAAAACATGGATCCCCATTAAATGCGGGCTGCAGCAGCAGGCTCTGATGGCAACACAGCCAGGTTGAGAAGCTTTGTGAGGCTCAGACCGCTGATTGGTGCGAGGGCTGACAGCACCGGTCGTGCTGCTGCCGTGCGTGTGCATTCACCGGGATTCCTGCCTGTACCCAAACCCCTTAGAGACGCACGGCTACAGGACAGCAGGGAATCCGCACATGAAAGGGGATTTCTCTTTTTTTCTACTGTCGAATTTGCACGTAGGTTTAGCAATCCTGCGCGCTCATATCTGGCAGAAAAAAACATTAAGAAGAGATGGTGGATGTGAGCTCTGTCACTGCCTTATACACTCACTCAGCAGAAATACCTTGTGTTGAGTGCTATGGAGTGTCTTGCAGAGTTAGAAGGAGTAAACGAGCATTTGCAATGCGATAGGTCTCGCATTGCTGAAAGTTTGAGCTATTGGTGTTGCTAATAATAATGCAATACGAATAGCACAAACTTTCAGTAATGCAAGAGCTATTGCATTACAAAGCAATCGTGGCACCTGCACTTGTACTTTAAACATCTAAAGTGTGAGTTTTGTGGTCCATTTGTAATGCATTAGCTCGCCCGTTACTGAAAGTTTGAGCTATTGATGTTGCATTATTATTAGCAACGCCAGTAGCTCAAGCTTTCAGCAATGCGAGACCTATTGTATTGCAAAGGCTTGTTTCAAGGTGTGATTTCAGTAAGACTAATCCAATTGCGCTGCAGCTGTAACATTTCCCAACTATGCGGTGACTATAAGAATGAGACTCAGTCTTCTTTTGAATTAAAAATATTGGAAGGTGTGGTGGTATCAGCATAGTTTTTTGGAAACCTTTTCTGAACTCAAAAACATGTTTCCCAGTTTCTTGACTGTAGTTTCTTGACTGTTTCTTGACCACCGGTTCTAATTGCCCCATTTTCACTCTCAAATGGTATTATTTAATAATACTGATTGACTGGCACCCCTAGCATCATCAAGGCACTTGTCATCTCATCTCCCTGATCCAACTTCTAACTGGGAATAAGAACATGTTGGCAGGCGGTCAAATCATGCTTTGATGGGAAAAGCATCCAATTAGCAAGTCATCTTGTCAAATTTCTGGAAAAAGCAGAATGCCAGAAGGGAGAGATCGGACGAAGCAAACCCATTCGGCATTTGAGTCCAATCGCCCTACTCGGCAACGACTAGGTACAACGACCTCCAGTTTAAACCTCGTAAGAAATGGCATTAGTCATTAAATAGTACAAGCTGCGCGCCCAGAAACTCTGGCAGCGCCCATTTTAATTCATAAAAAAAGAAAAAAAACATCCAACTCTCTTAAGTATGTCTGCACATCTGTTACTGTGGACTGGTTACAATGTTGAAAAATTGCAGACCTACTCGCAACCAGCTATAAGACTCCCTCGAAGGCCCTTCCTTTGACTGTCCCTCCCATCTGACGGTGTTTCTCAAAGTTGCCCCAAGAACCTGCAGTCGTAAACATTTTAATATAGACACTTTGGGCCACATAACAAATTATCTTATTTCTCGGAAAGTGCTAAAGATGCTTATTTTTTTGTTTTTAGAATGCACTTTTTAGCCTTATGAAATTTTGCTGTATTGTTTTAATGACATTTTTTTTTCACAACCAATTTTATTGAGCATAAGAGTATCAAGGATGTGGTATCTTCACACACCAAGATCACCACAACAGTATCAATGCAATGATGACATATACAGTAATGAATGCAGCAAGTGCCAATGAAGCTCAGCTTTAAAGATGCCCTAGCAGCCTACCCTAAACCCCAACTACACCCCCCCCGTACCCAACACCCCCCCCCCACCACACGTGTACAGAAAGCAACACAAAGAAGATGTACAAAGAAGAAGCAGGTATAGCGCAGCCAGGGCTCTGCCACTCGAGGCCAGAAGTGTCACCGCGATCAAATGTCCTCCTCCTGCTCCGCTGGGGGATCCAAGGACAGGCCACGGTAGTCGGCCCACCGCTTCCAGATCTTGAAATGTTTGCGTGGGCAGCCCCGCGCCTCAAAGACTGGTTTTTCAAGGCCCATGAAATAGTCTAACCCAGCCTTCCATGCAGACAGAGGGGGGGCCCTCACAGACTTCCATGCCCGAGCCAGGTCACGCTTGGCCACCACCAGACCCAGGAGCAACAGATGGCGCTTATACACGTTGCCCCCAACCCCTTCCATGACATGCAGCAGGCCCAGCCGGTGGGTACGAGGAAGATCCCAACCCAGGACCTCAGCCAGGCAACTCCACACGCCCCTCCAGAATCCAGCCAGGCGACCACACGACCACACCGTATGTATCAGGGAGCCAGGCACTTCCCCACAGCGCAGGCACTCCGGTGACGCAATCAAGCCAGCCTTCCACAGACGTTCACGTGTATAATAGGCACGGTGCAAGTATTTGAATTGTATCAGGCGGAGCCGAACCGCAATAGCGGTGCCGCGCGGGGACTCCAGCGCCTCCCTCCAATCGTCCTCATCAAGGGCGCCCACGTCCACCTCCCACGCCTCCCGAAGGGAGCAGAGAGTGGAGGAGCAGTGAATAACAAGTGACTGATAGATCCTAGAGACCTTCTTGTCACCCAAGTCTCCCATAAACACTTTCGCCTCTAGCGGGCTGAACTCCGGCAGGGAGTCAAGACCGGCAATGCTCGGGGCAAGGGCATGCCGCAGCTGGAGGTAGCGGAAGAACTGGGACTGAGGCATCTGGAACTCCGCGCGGAGTTCCTCAAAGGACCTGAGGGTGGTACCCGACACGACCTGGCCCAGTTGTATAATTCCAATAGCCTCCCAACCCTCAAACCCGGCCAGGGCCGCCAGTTCCGGGAGCATGCCATTGTGCCACAGCGGCGTTTCAGCTGTTAATTTGCCCCACCAACCCATGCGGCGCAGAGATTGCCGCCACACCGTAAATACCACCTTAGTGACCGACGGCAACCCACGGCGTATACGAGCCGAATAGAGAATAGTGTGGAGCGTGCGATCTCCCATGAGAAGTCTCTCCAGGGCATAGGCCGGGTCACTCCTATCTCCATACCACCATTCATTGAGGACAAGTAGGTGCGACGCTTGGTAGTAGGAGAGGAGGTCGGATGTGGCCAAACCACCACAGTACGTGGACAGAAAGCACGTCCTCAAGGCTACCCTGGCTGCACCGCCATCCCACAGGAAGCGGCTCAGCACAGAGTTCACCTGGCCGCAAGAACTATAGCTGCCGACTCAGCTGACAACGAGGGGAAGCAAGAGCTGGCCACGCACCCAGCATTGTCTATGGCAGCGGCGAATTGCGACGCGCGGCTTGGGATTGGGTCGCGCGCGTGAGCTTCTACCGTAGACAGCTCATGTCGCGCGGCCCAATCCCAAGGCACGCGTCGGAATCCGACTCTGCCAGGAACTTCTGGGCGTTCCTTAGGCTGGCGGAGGGGCTGCTTCACCCTCTTCCTCTAATGCCCCTGGCCTTTGATGTGTACGGTGACTCATGCTGACTTCTCTCGAACACAAATCCGACGCCTGCCATGTCCGCGCCTTTATTTATTTAATAACACTGGCGCTTTCGAACCCCTCCCACCTCCCAAAACAGCATGCCTGCACCTTTATTTATTTAATAACACCTGTTGTCTGTGCGTTTTCCTTTTCCGCTAATGAAAGCCGAGCAGTGTGACCAGATACAGCAGAGTGAGCGGGGGAAGTGGGAGGCAGCTCGCCCGGGTGCGTGTGGCAAAACATGGATCCCCATTAAATGCGGGCTGCAGCAGCAGGCTCTGATGGCAACACAGCCAGGTTGAGAAGCTTTGTGAGGCTCAGACCGCTGATTGGTGCGAGGGCTGACAGCACCGGTCGTGCTGCTGCCGTGCGTGTGCATTCACCGGGATTCCTGCCTGTACCCAAACCCCTTAGAGACGCACGGCTACAGGACAGCAGGGAATCCGCACATGAAAGGGGATTTCTCTTTTTTTCTACTGTCGAATTTGCACGTAGGTTTAGCAATCCTGCGCGCTCATATCTGGCAGAAAAAAACATTAAGAAGAGATGGTGGATGTGAGCTCTGTCACTGCCTTATACACTCACTCAGCAGAAATACCTTGTGTTGAGTGCTATGGAGTGTCTTGCAGAGTTAGAAGGAGTAAACGAGCATTTGCAATGCGATAGGTCTCGCATTGCTGAAAGTTTGAGCTATTGGTGTTGCTAATAATAATGCAATACGAATAGCACAAACTTTCAGTAATGCAAGAGCTATTCACCTGGCGGAACCACTCCATGCCAATAGGGTGCGGGAAGTTTTGGAGTTGGTACAGCAGCCTCGGCAGTGCCACCATCTTAAAGATGGCCGACCTCCCAAAGATCGTGAGGGGCATCCTGGACCAGGTTTTAACATCTGTCTGGACCCGTTCCCACACCGGCAAGACGCTGCGTGTCCAGGCCACGGCCCGCGAGGTCGAGAGGAAGACGCCCAGATACTTCAGGCCATCTGTCGCCACACGCAAGTCGGCGGCCCATGGGTCGGCAACTACTCCGCCACCCAAAAGCCACAGGGTCGATTTGGTCAGGTTAAGGTGAAGCCCAGAGACCTCGCCAAACCCCCGCATGATCTCTAAAACCCGGGGACCCGAGCGCCGCAGATCAGTGAGGAACAGGAGGACGTCGTCTGCATATAGTGCAATCCTATCCGCCAGGTCATCGTTCCAGACAAAGCCACGTAGTTGGGCATCCGTTCGTATTCGCGACGCCAGGGGCTCCATGGCCAGGGCGAACCGGTAGGGGGACAGCGGGCAACCCTGTCGAGTACCACGTCCGATTTGAAAGCGCCCAGAGACCGCGCCGGCCACGCGGACCGACGCCGTAACATTAGTGTAGAGGAGACGAATATACGACAGGAAGACAGGCCCTAGGTTGAGGCGGGCCAGCAAAGTGAACAAATACGCCCAGCTCACCGAATCAAAGGCTCGGTCCATGTCCGCAAGAAGGAGTGCGGCTTGTTCATCCCTAGCACCCATGGCGTCGACCGCCGCCTGCGCCCGCCGGATATTATGCCTGGTGGCCCTGCGCGGCATGAACCCGGCCTGGTCAGGGTGGACCAGGTCGGTAATGTGGGGCAAGAGGCGGTTCGCCAGGGCCTTCGCCAAGATCTTGGCCTCGATGTTGAGAAGGGAGATCGGCCTGTAAGAGTCGTGCCGGTCCGGCGCCCTGCCCGGCTTCAAAAATACCACTATCTCGGCATGACGCCAGTCTGGTGGCAGCTCGCCCTTAGTCCGCGCCGCCTCCAGGGCACTGCGAAAGTGGGGTCCCAACTGGACGTGGAACTTTTTATAAAATTCGCTAGGATAACCGCTCGGGCCGGGCGCCTTCCCAGTATTCAATTGGCCAAGGGCCTCCCCGAGTTCCTCAGATGTAAGCGGGGCCTCCAAGGCGGTTCTAGTCTCATCAGGGACTGCCTGTGGGAGCAGGTCGTCCAGGTATGAGGCAATCTCGCCCTCCATCAAAGGGTCACGAGGAGCGTACTGTGCCTCGTAGTAGCGGGCAAAGCTAGCCGCCAGCAGACTCGGGTCGGTCACGACCGAGCCGTCATCCGCCGTGAGACCGGGCAGCTCTAGGGGCTGGAAAGTTGCCTGGCAAAGCCTATGCAACATGGTGCAGGACTTATCGCCCCACTGGTACACCCTGCTGCGCGTGGCGAGCCACGCCTGTCGGGCCTCCTCATATAGGACCGAAGCATATGTTTGTTGGGCCTGCAGGAGCTGCCGCACGACGCCCTCGTCACCCCCAAGCCGACCACGCTGCTCCAGCTCCTCTACGCGGGCCGCGGCAGTCACAATGGCTTCCCGACGTTTCCGCCGAGCAGCCGCACACCAAGTTATATCAATGCCCCGGAGCGTAGGCTTCAGCGCCTCCCACACAACCATTGCATCGACACCCCCCACCAAGTTCTCGCGCCAGAAGTGATCAATCGCTTCGCGTAAATGCGTCACGTACTCCGGCCGCTGCAGCTGCCAGGCGGACATACGCCAGCGAAAGGGTTGTCGTTTAGAAGGGAGGGTCACGGTGGCCAGGACAGGGGAATGATCTGAGAGGCCCCTGGGGAGTATTGCGGCATCCCTGACACGACTCAGACAGGCACCCGGCACAAACAAATAATCAAGCCTCGAGAAGGACCCATGCACCGCCGATACATACGTGAAGGCCCGCACTGTGGGATGAAAATGCCGCCATACATCAATCCAGCCCAGGCCACGCACAGTCGCACACAATCTGGTGGGAGCAGCCGCGGGGGGGGGGTCAGACACTACAGGAGCTCGTCTCAGGCGGTCTAGGCCCACATCGATGACCTCGTTCCAGTCGCCCCCCACCATGGTCAGGACTTCCGGGATCTCGTCCCACAGCGCAAACAGCCGCTCAGACAATGCCCACTGCAGGGGGGGAGGGGCGTATACACTTCCAAAGACCACCGGCTCGGAACCCAGCAGGCCCTTGATAAAGACAAACCTGCCCTGAGGATCAATCCATTGCTTCTCATGAACATAGGCCACCCTACGGTGTACCAATATGGCCACCCCCCGCAACCCCCTCGTAAAGCCAGCATGGTAAACCTGTTGATACCCAAACCTCTGGAGGCTAAGGGCCTTGGAGCCCAGCATGTGAGTCTCCTGAAGCAGGAGCACGTCCACCATCTCCCTCTTCCCCCACCGCAGCACAGCCCCACGCTTGATCTTATCCAGGATACCCCGCACATTCCATGTCACCACCCGCAGCGTCTTTGGAGGAGACACAGTCGCGGTATCAGCCATTATCGACACACAGTCCAGAATCCGGCCCCCCTCCCACCCTGGCGCAACCCGCAAATCAACTAAAATCAAAACCTCAGACACGTGTGGTCCCACCCCTCCAGCCCGCGAACTCAGCAACCCCCCCCCCAACCCAGAACCCCCCCAACATTTGCAACACCAGAACTCTCCCCCACACCCCACACCCACCACCCCAATACCTCAGAGAACGTTGAAGTATCTGTTGCGGCGTGGAGAGACCCGGGTCCAGAACAGAGGACCCAGGGCCCGCCATACCAATGGATCCCAACAACCCCATCATGACACACACACCACCCCCCCAACAACACTCACATCCGTGAGGGTCTGAGGCCCACAAACAGTACCCCCCGAGCCCCACTGTGTCCCCATGGCAATAACTGGAGTCCTCACATGGGAACCGACCGGCATCTCAAGGACAGAATGAAACCGTCTCACCAGCCAAAGCAGAGCAGTTCAGTATTCAGCATACAGAGTGTGTTCAGTCCCGGCAATGTTCAGCTGCCCGCATCGGAGTGCTCCGAGTCCCTGGCACCACCCGACCGCGATGCACTGGCAGAAGCCGACCTCTTCTTGGAGCGAGACCGCCGATGGCGGCCCTTCTTGTTCGGGCGATCCGTCCGCTCCGGCGACGATCCCTGGGACCTGCCCGGGTCCAGCCCCGGCTGGGCGTGAGGCCTGAGTCGCACCGCTTCGTCGGTCCAGCGGAACACCTCCTCCGGTGAATCAAAGAAATGGGTCCGGGACTGATATATCACCCGCAGGCGGGCCGGATACAGGAGAGAGTATTGGAGCTTGAGGCCCCTTAGCTTAGCCTTAGCGTCCATGAAGGATTGCCTCTGTTGCTGTACCATCTTCGTGTAGTCCGGGAAAATCATGATAGTATGATTCTCGAAGGCGAGTGAGCCCTTGTTCCTCGCCTCCCGCAGGATAACATCCCGTTCATGATAATTCAGCAGCCGGGCGATGACAGGTCGTGGGCGCTCGCCCTCCGGCGGCCGCTGGGTCAGAGCCCTGTGGGCCCTCTCAATCACGAAGCATGTAGACAGCGCCCCTTCGGGGAGCCAGCTTTCCAGCCACTCTGTCAAGAACCGCTCCATACTGTCCTTCTCGCACCGCTCCGGAAAGCCAATGAAGCGGAGGTTGTTGCGCCGCGCGCGCCCTTCTGCATCCTCCACGCGGGCCGCCAGTGTCTTTTGGATGCTCTCCACCTCCGCCAATCGTTTCTTAAGGCCACCAATGTCCGCCTCGGTCGCTGTGATACGGGTCTCAGCCCCAGTGATCCGCTCCACCGCGTTGCGGAGGTCCTGGCGCAGGAGCGTGACATCCGCCCCAACCGCCCCAATTTTGGCATCAAGCATGTCCCGGGATTGGGTGATGGCCGCCAGTATAGCCGCATTGTCCGGCCCAGGGCCACCGCTGCCACCGGCCACCCCCGCGCCGCCGCTCGGCCCAGTGAATTTGTCGATGGGGCCATGTTTAGGCGGGCCACCTCCTCTGTCCCTGGTCATGGCACACGCTGGGCAGGGCGGACACCACCCCTGAGCTGTCGGGCACTGTCACAAGTCCTGGATGGGACGACCCAGACGAGGCCCCAGAGGAGAAAGCGGGCCGGCCTCCCAAATCCGGCGTCGCGAAAATCGAGGTCCCGGCGTCACCCAGGTGGGACAGGCCTCACCCGCACTCGCCACCACGAGCGGCCGTCCAAAGTACAGGAAAAGGCAGTGGCGCCGTGATCTGTGGGCAGCCGCACCCAGCGGGCCGGGCCACCAGAGGCAGATCGAATGCCACCACCGTCCGCCAGTCCGTCGCCGGCTGCCTCAGGGCTCCAGGATCCCAGTCTCCAGGCTGTCACGGGGCTACGCCTTGCCGTCACCGCTCGCTGGTCACACAGGGGAAGAGCCGATGATTAGGAGCGAGTGGCACCGTCCCAATCTCCAGGCGATCACAGCCAGAAAGATGAGCCAAGGGCGGAGCAGCGGATGCCACCCGCACCCGTCAGATCGCAACTGCCACCAGGCGTCGCAAAACTCGAGGACCCCGGTCTCCGGCCGGCCACCAGGCCGCACTTCGCCGCCGCCTCCCTCCGATCACAGGAAGGGAAGAAATGCAGGATCGACACACCAAAGTAGACAGGAGACTTCCCCAGACCGAAATCAAACACTGGGTATCAACAGCGGGCTCGGGGGTCAGGATAAATGATCGAATTAAGTCCGGGCCGGCGGGAGCTCTACAAGGCTGCGACCGCCATCTTCGCCCGCCAAGCCACGCCCCCGTTTTAATGACATTTTAACAAATTTATTTATAAAAATTTGTACTTTAAGGTTGTTTATACGTACTACATGTAGCTGATTGCAATGGCTCCAATTAACTGAGCAATAAAGAATTACTTACTGTCTAGCACATAAGGAATAAGCCAAAGGATTACGAGCCACAAGCCAATGTTTATCAGTCTCATTACTCTGAGTCCCCCCTTCACACACAAAGTGATGGATATACTAGTTGAGACGACCATCGATAGTGACCATATCTGCTCGAGCTCGACATGACATCACCTTGGACAAGACATTGTAGCCCATCTGGCACTATGTTATCAACAAAAATGATTTGTGCCTCAAATGATAATAGAAGAATGAAGTGGGCCCGGGTTGCAATAGATATTTCTCAATGTGATGCAATTACAGGAATTCTTACATAAAGCAATTGGAGATTTCGATAACTTGGACAAACAATGGGAAGGACTTTTAAAGTTAACAGATAGGCATACATCTCTTTTTGAGCAGATATCCTCGATATTCACAATGCCTAGCCAGAAGGAATGCAAAAGACAGTCTATTCGACTACATTCTTCATGGTTTAATAAAGATTGTAAGAATCAGAGGGCTGCCCTAGCTGCCACACTCAGTACAAACAATGCACTACAAATTAGAGAGCCCAGGAAGACTTACAAGGCAGTCTTCACAAACGTGAAAAAAGACTGGGCTGAAAATCGCTGGGGACAAATTCGAGATGCCTGCCAGAAGAAAGATTCCCAACAAATTGGGTTGCTGGTCACAAGGGGAGAGGCCGACTGACCGAGGCTGCCTGATAGCAACTTCTCTGTAGCTAATTGACTCTCTGTAATGTAGGCACTTGCACTTTGATGGTCGTAACAACTGAATAAAGTTAAATATGATGATGATGGCATTATTTATTTATTTTGCATCACATCACTGTACTTCGGTATCTGGCAAAAAGGATGCAGCAACAATCGAAATACAAAATGTGTTTTGAAAATAGCCTAAAAATTCTTTGACCAACACGATACATTGACAAATTGTTTATATTAAAAAAATAAAAAGCAAAAAATGGGAGTGCCACTAAGGCTGGCAGGCAGAGGGCTGGTTGAGGTCTGCTACACAGTGTGCAGCTGGCTGCAGGGACATCTTGTGCTTCTTCTATAAACCGAATGAGCTGAAAAATAAATGATTGCTGCTCCTGGAGAATGAGGCGGAGTTAAATTTTGGTCTTTTTACTCATTATGATTTTAATTGTGTCTGGAAATAAATACAACACATGTTACATTTTGAGGCTTGTGGTAAGGTGGCATGATTTGAATCCTCAAGTAAACCAATGCACATATTTTTCTGCAAGAGAGATAGGAGTTCCGTAACAGATATGGCCCTTTCTGGCGCAACAATGAACAGACCAATCCGTAAAGAGCTGCTTCGCTCAGGTTCCTCCAACAATGCAGTGCAGGAGAGAGATTTTGAGGAGCCACCAGTTGTGAAAATAATGAAGGAAGGAGGGAGCCACCAGAAATGAAGCTTTGGAGGAATTGACGTCTCCAGTCCCACAATCCTGTATGAAATATCTGCATACGAACAATCCTGTACGAAAGTACAAGCTCACATTTTATTCCTCACAGGAATTAAATATTGTGATTCGTGGTTTTTAGATCACAATTAAAGTTCGTAGTAAGTATTAAATGAAGGTAAACTAAAACCAGTGGTGTCATAAAATAGCTTCAGGTCACTGTGCCCACTTGATGCCGCTGAGCCCCTTAACCAATTGTAGTCTATCTCTGAGGAGGACTTCAGGCAGCCTTTTACAGAGTTTCTCTGGCAATGGGGATCAGCAGCCTCCTATGCGTGCATCGTAGATGGAAATGTGAAGAAGCGCCAAAGACAAGCAGGAAACCATGAAAGCGAGGCATTGGGAAGCTCCTTGCAGCCTCCTATGCATTCATCGTATATGGAAATGTAAAGAAGCACCAAAGACACAGAGTAAACAACAAAAGCGAGGTATCGGGAATATCCCCTCAGCCTCCTGTGCGTGCACCATAGATGGAAATGTCAACAAGCGCAAAAGACACGCAGGAAACAATTTAAAAAAAACATGCAATGGGGTAGGAGGCGACAGTAACACAACTGTGGCATTAGGCAGTAGGAGGGAGAATGCTATATTTAAATATAAGCAGTGAAGGCGATTATGCTGAACACAGACAAACAGTAACCGAGCAGGAAACCAATAAAAAAATAGTCCCCCCAAAGTACAGATAAAGATCCATAGTGGAGTGAGACCGTACTAAGTCCCTGCTCTGTGGGAGGAACAGAAGAGAGAAAGGAGGGACAAAGAGGCCGGACTGACTACTGGCAAGCAAGGATTTGTAAAGGACACTGACATAGACAAATGAAAAGCAATGGCAAGAAAGGGAATGGACTTGAAGTCCGTAGACTGATGATAGCAGGTCTCGAAGAGACTGCGCATATGCTGTCTAGTTAGACTTAAAAAATATGGCATTGTGGCAGGGCTGGTGTGGCTGACCATTTCCGTGACCCTGAGGACACTTCAGGAACCTCAATTTTAGCTTTCTAGTTGTGTCTGAGGCCCAGCCCCCTCATGAGCAGCAGCAGGTTCATTAAGGTGCCAGTGCAAGTGAAGGAGTCACGTGACGACTAACCCTGAGGGTTATCTGCCTTGTCTTTGGTAAGGCGAGGAGACTGACGCAAAGAAAGGTGCGTCTACAAGACGAGGGGATGGTGGCCTGGACTAAAACGGAGGAGGAAACCATCTAGAGGAGCCTGCACCAGCTACACCGTCCTTCATTAAGGCAGCGTGGACCCTAGACTGAATCGACCAGTGAGCTGGGGGAGCTGTCCTAATAACCTGGTACTGCTCCCAACATCCTGGGGAAAGGCGAGAAGGACTAGAAAGTTGCGGCTCTTCAAAAGAGTCACCGCTTTAGGCAAGTGACACGGGCGGGGGTGCATACAGTTGCTTGGTGGTTGGTAGCATGGGCATCGGATATATCCCCAGGGAATTTTATCCAGGCATAACTTAGTATTTTAGGGGCACTTTTATTTAGGTTTCCTTTGGAATATTGATTATTTGGTTTTGAGCACTATATTTGTTTAATCCCTCGCCAGTGAGAGGGAGTAGTGTGAAGGGGTATGCAAGTTTTATGTACTTGGGGAACATGCGTCACTGAAACACTGAGGAGGGTGTTGCAAAGCCCGTTCTTGTCACGAAGGATTGCTATATGCGGATTGCACTTGTTACATCTTGGACAGGGCATCATGTTGGGCAGATAAACCCACTACATGCTATTGGTGATGGGCTGTTTTATCATTGTGACCTGATATTCAAAGACTCCAACTTCTGTTTCCCCAAGGGTGCAGTCCAACCACTAGGGGAGCGGCAAGGAGAAGATCCCAGGAAGGCCTAAAGATCATGGAGAGAGAACTTTAGATGAGCTGTTGGGTGTGTACAGCTTAGCGACTCCATTTGATGACATTTATCTATAAAAAAAATTACATAAATTAACCCGCAAGTGCGAGTCGTGTCTTACCTCCCTGTAATAGGCAATTAGGCTTATTATAGTCCAGCATTAGTCTTTTAATTTCATACCTCCTTGTTCAACATCTACATAAAACAGGTACTAAGACTTAAACATCCAACACGCTTCTTTTTGCCAAATTTACTGCAGTTTGCTGATGCTATGATCTTTAGGACTGAGTACTTTTCCTTGTGCAGGGGGGTTTATTTTTTTTATCCTAGAGGGTCATGGGTGTAATTGACAATTTGTTTTACAGCTTGACATTCAGAACAATGTTTTTTATATTGTCTTTATTGAGATTTTAAGAAAAAAAGCTATGCAAAAACAGCAACCTGTACAACATGTCATGAACAATATATTGTTAGTAATTATTCTGGATGTTGCGATTCCTTGTGAGATTTAATAATGTTATATTTGTTGGAGATAAAAGCATTGCAAAGTTTCAAAAATTGTTTAATTGGATTTATTTTTCAGTTGAAAGGATCCCTTGTTGAAGCCTATTCTAGAGCACAGTTTCTAGAAGGACGGATGGAAGAACTGGGTTCTGAGACTATGCACTGTGGATTGAGCACTCAGGAGATGGGTTAGTAAGTATATTTACCCTTTACCATGTTGCATCTGTGTACATTAAAAGATCTCTACCTTTTTGTGTTTTGGGGGCATTGGTGACGTGTGAAGCAAAGGGTTGTACGTTATCAAAGCATCTCTAGCACCGTCCTTTCTCTTTTTATGTAACATAACTAGATAGTACTTCTTTTATCAACTTTAAAAAGATGAAAGGCTCCGTGAGACCACCATTATTCGAACCTTTCAATATGGGAGTCCAATACTGATTCCTACAGTGAGAATGTTAGTCCACTGAGCCATCGGATGCCGAAAAGCTATAGTACACCGTCGTAGATAGTACACGGAGATATGACCAATATATTGTAGCCAAAGACATATGCTTATCCCTCCTTGGTATCTTGATACTCTCCACTCCTTTGCACTCTGCGTATTCCTGTTTATTTCATCTGCATACTTCACCTCTTTTGATACATTTTCCACAAACTGGAATTTGTATTTGTGATTTTGGTGCCTGAATTTTTTTGAATGAATGTTTCCTTAGCTCTAGGGACCTTAGACACTAACTCACAGAAGCCTACATTTAAAGAGACGGCCTTGCTGTGTGTATATCTCTACCTACTAACACTATTCCCTCCTTCTTTGCCCACATCTTTTAGCTTCTTGCACTCTGTTTCCATATTACCCATCATTGACTTCAGGTCTAGATGCAGTCTGAGACAAGTTTTCAGCACATCATTCTACCTTGAGTCCATTAATTATTCTCTCACTAGTAGAAGTAAGGTGGACCTTGACCACTGTGTAGCACATCTTCAGGTCCCTCCTTCGAGCCCGAAGGGGAGTATTCCTTTCCAATGAATGTACACACCACAAGGTGCAAGCTCTCCCCTTCAAAGCTGAATAATCCTTACATCATTTAAAGTTCTCTCAGGATAGGTACAGTTTATGCTTTATATCCAAAGCATACATTACACTTGGAACAGGCAGCACCACCCCAACTTCGGTTTTGGATTAAATCTTTCACTTATTGCCCTGTTAATGCATTGTGGATAAGGCCGTATCAGAACATCAAAACTCAAAGCTTCCTGTGCGGGATAGTGTTCAAAGGTGACCAAATCCATGATGAACTAAGTGCATCATAATGTATGCAACTGTTTTTTTGTTGTTTTTTTTTTTTTGCAAATCTGTTTTATTGATTATATAACGCCGTACATAACACGTACATATGCCATCACTGTAGCTATTACATTAGGTACAGCGTCTGTGTACTTGTGCTGTCCATTTGTCCCTGTAGGGCAATATAAGATGCTATAGAGCTAATACTCTTAAGTACATTTGCAATTGGTCTCCCACAGGTGGGCAGGAGTGGGGAGAAGGGAAGGGGAGAGACCAGGAACATGTCCACTATATCATGGCTACAGTCTGAAACGTTCCCCCAAACATATACACTGCTGCATGCCTATCCCTGGGCACCGTGACACATGTGGACTTACAGAATAGTCTATTATATTGGCCCCATATACGGTTAAGCAGCATTATGAGATTCACAGATCAAAAAGGACAAAAGTTTGCATTCATTAACTGTTGAGAGATAAGAACCATAAACGTGTGTAATAAACTGATCAGTTCTCAACCCCCCGCCCCCCAGTTCCTTGTGCAGTATTACATATTGCTCTGCATGTTAGTGGCTGCCTGCTGCTTCCCCATCCCTAGATCATGTACTAATGTCTTGGCACAATCAGCATATATCTAGCAATAAGAAGGTGAGGTGGTGTACGCGCCTGCACATCATCTATGTAAGCAACTGCATATGCGTTTAAAGCCCTACCTCTGTAGTTTACCTGGATGCAGCCAAAAAGGTTCCGGAGGGATACATTAACAAAGATTACTACACTAAACATAATATATTAGCAGATGAACAAACTACGGTAGTAATATACCAGACCTAATCTAGTAAAAACGCAATGTATGCTCAAGCGTGCCAGAATTCACTCTCAAACAATAAAGACTAACCGGACCTAGATAACACCAAGTATGCCAGTCACAACTAACATTTCACAATGTTTCAGTGCAACTTTTAAGCGCATAACTAGCAAAAATGCGACTTACTCCATCCACACAGGGTATCAATTTAGGGAAGGGAGGTTAACACACACCCTTCCAGTATGTATGCTCTTTGTGCATAAACTGGCAGTGGGCACCCGAGCTAATGGGTTCAAAAATGAACACCAGCATCAGTCATGTTGTTTCCACAGAGAAACAATATTGGATTCCCTTATGTTTTTATAGTGAATTGTTTTCCAGAGCACGAATGCATCATCAAGGGATTAATTAGTATGTTTTACAACAAACAAGAAGTTACAAATAGAATAGCAATTAACTTTCTGAGGCTATGAATAGCAAGCAGGAAATCCGTATATATTCAAAGGTCAAATTAGTCAAGGTGAAAATACTAAAGATGCAATTTTAGTTTTCAGAATATTTGGAGGTAGAATTTGTTAAAAATTGTGACAACAAAGTTAGGTAGATTGACTTAATTATAGGGTGGGTAGAAGCTTGGAAGGTTGTGATGGGAGGTTTTGAATTT
This sequence comes from Lissotriton vulgaris, assembly GCF_964263255.1. Lineage (NCBI taxonomy): Eukaryota > Metazoa > Chordata > Amphibia > Caudata > Salamandridae > Lissotriton > Lissotriton vulgaris. The sequence goes on along the minus strand of NC_141697.1, from coordinate 134,252,443 downwards.
ATTTGTTTCCAGTGGAAGCAATAAACCGGGGAGAAGTTGCAATGCACTGGCACCATGCTGAAACAAAAGCGTATGTTGAAGCATGGTGCTCACCTTAAATATAAAGTGAAAGCGGTGCAGTTTAAAAATAAAGGCTTGTGCTTGAAGTCAAAGCAGCACCCTTCATAAATAATTAAAACGGCAATAGACATAGCAGTGAAAATCCAAAACTTAGTGCGGCGTTCATAAAGCGCCGCTGTGCTGGTACACGAGCAGAGGCAAAGCAAAAAATAGTGCTTCAAAGACTAAATAACATGTACGGTGTAACAACCGAAGTAAAAGGGCCAGGCGCCAAGGGAGGTTACAAATGAAGACAAGGTGGGACTAAGGAGGGACTTACAAGCCCATTTACGAATCAGAAGCCAGCATTTACAAAGGACAATGACATAAGCCAATGACAAATATGGGCATAGAGTGGGCGGGGCTTCTATTCCATACTCCTCTACAACAAGTCTCACAGCGTATGCGCGCTGACTCTAGGCTCAACTTAAAAAGTATTGGTAATTAAAGAATACAAGAGGCAACATTCGACTCGGATAAAGGTTGATCATGTTTAAACAGAAGCCAAAATAATTATACCACTGTAAAGTCCTCTCATGCCCACTGACTGAACATCTAAAGTGCTACCCAAACATACAGTGTTGAAAAACTTTTGAAATCATTCAGCCTCTGAAAAAGGAAATATAGTTAAAGAAATCTAATCCTAAGGCACTAAATTCCTACATTTGACTACAAAAATAGGCCCGAAAAGCCCTAAGGAGGAAAATACTGCTAGTGAAACACTATATTGACAATACTGCTCCATACACCAAAATTAAGGCTCCCAGTTTTCAGTTTTTACGGATTTTTACAGGTAAATACAGACAGAAAGCAATGTGTTTTCTGTCTGCATTTATTTTTAAAAGTGGATAAATACAGAAAACTGGGCTTCTTTTAAATGACTCTCCGTGCTGACTTTCATGAATTATAGCCCGACAGCTGAGCAGAAGGACCGCATGGGAAATTTAAAAACATGATGACATTTCTGTAAATAACGCCATATGTCAACATAAATTTGTGATATAATGCTAATATTTACTTGTGGATGTATTGTTATGAATATTTGGCAGTTTAAATAGCTAAATCACAACAGACATCAAAGTATGACTGCAGGTCTATCAGTTAAATAAATATGGAAATGTACAGCTCTACAACTTGATTTATCCACATAACACTAAATAAATATGGAGAAATATAGATAAAATGGCCCAAAAATAAATATGGATAAATACAGACGGAAATGTTAGAAAAATAAATACCATAAAACTGGGAACCCTAACCATAATACACCACAAGTGGAAATTGAATTCCTAAAGGAATATGTAAGACTGAGTAGCACCATGGGGTAAATAAGAGCATGTGGAAATGCGAGAAGAACTCTGTTGTCCAGCAATTATCAGGATGTGTACCCCATATTTGTTTCACCACCTGATAATTTCCACATAATATGCTGTCCTTTAGAGGAGCTTTCACCTCTGGGGAGCAAGTGGAGGAGACAATATGAGAATCCTGTGTCTTGCAAGAAAAAAGTTCCCTTCATAAAAAATGCCTGCCATAGGCTTCCAGGTGTATTTCTTTGACGGATGAAAAGTTAAAAATCATCCCTCAAATGCAAAGAATTGAGAGAAAGCACATTATTACACAAGTCTTTATCTTCTAATGAAATTGTCTAATTGTACCCAAGGCATGGAAAACTTACATGAGATGGACCTGGCTGCTACAGCTCCATTCCACATCCAGATAAATTAGAGGCAATTTGAAAGAAAACGGGCAAAACTTTAGCTACACATAGGTGCATCTCAGTATCTGCTGTTCTTTAAGCCAATATTGGCATCAGAAGTGGTAAGAGGGATAGGATTTTACATAATCTAGTCCAGGAGCATGAGATCAGATCAGTGCTATTGCTCAGATGGGAACTACCATCTCCCAACAGAGGTCCTTTCGGTAAGGAAGTGTGCACAGGTTGCCATTAGAAGGCATGATTGCCTCCAGGTTTCTGGGCTGAAGCCAGAAGCGCATGCAATTGTAATTAACATGCCATAAGATGGGGAGCACCTGGTTGGTGCAGGGGAGGCTGTAACATACTCTGTAGGAATGTGTTCAACAGCAATCTCATTATGGCAAACAGCCAAGCACAGCTCTTTGTAGTGGAAGCAAAGGAAGAATACTGAGCCCAAGATGTTCTGGCTAGTGTTTCAAAGTATATTATATTACCAGATAGAAGAAAGGGGGTCCAAGGGATATTTACAGACCTGCGCGGATATATCCCCTATCCAAATATGACAATTACAAAGAACCCGCGGGTCTGGAAAGAAGAGAAGGTTTTTTGAGGTTTAGACCAATAAACAAAAGTGCATAAAACAGGAGGTAGTCACAAATGAAAAAAATCTCATTTAAGAGAATAGATTCCTATCAGTGTTTCAAAGTGACATAGTATTTCTTCCCCTTGAACCCACAAAACCAAATTGGTGGGAGAGGGAGGGGGCATAAAAAGGGGTTCCTACTAAGATGGGAGGTCACCTTAGATCAGTGTGCGCTGGAAATAAAGCAATAATAATGCATATCATTTGTGAGCATATTATCAAATAGACCAGAGAATAAGAGCATGAAAAAAGATCGTGTATCATTGTGAGGAGGTTCAGCCTCCGCTCATGAAGAGGTCTCTAGAATGTATGTATGTATGTATGTATATGTTATTTCTATAGTGTGAACCTAGCTTAAAGGCAGTAGAGCTCTGTACATGGTCAAAGACTAAGTAAAAGTCTCTGAGTAGAGTAAGCAAAGTTGTGGACGGTTAATATATTGTCATGTAGTGTTCTTTAACGATGTGAGTCTTCACCTCTTTCCTAAATTGGAGCAGAGTTGGGACTGTCCTGATGGATATGGTGATGTTAACCCCTTCTATACTGCACAAATTCTCCAGCTATGTGGGAGAATTAATAAATGGGCGGGATTTGGATGGCCCCTGACCGTCCTTGGCACACGCCCACCGTGACGTCTGACGGCCCGGGGACCGTCCTGAGCACCACAGAGGTTAAAGATACTGGGTGCATTGTTTTTCCCTTTCTTACACTTCGTAGCCTGGAGTGTGATGGTGTTCTGTCTGCGCTGTACGGTGAACCAACAGAGGTGATGAGCCTGTCTGCAAGATGAGCAGGGATATTTGTTCTGATAGCTTTTTAAATGATGCAGCTAGGTTTAACAATAGTGTGGGCTGGCAAAGGGAGCCAACAGAGGTCCATCAGGGTGGAGATGATTTTATTTTATTCCCCCCATGTCCTAGATAAGACCTTTCAGTTGTGAGAGAATAAGGGCTTGAACAGCAGTTCTGAAGTTGCTTTCTGGAAGAATGGGTGTGACGTTCTTTAGAAGAGATAGCTGGTACCAACTCATCTTTATCCTTTTTCGCAATGTGCTCCACAAGGGAAAGGTTGGTGTCCAAGGTGTATCAGAGTGATTGGCATTTTGTGAGGTATGGGGTTCTGAAACGTCAAGGTTCATGTCATTGAGCGAAGTTTGTACTGTATCTTAATAGTCTTGGCAAATGATATAAATGCTGTCTTGGTTGGATTGAGCTCAAGTAAGCACTGGAGTTTAAAGTGGCACAGTGTGTGAAAAACCATGCTCTGGGGTGTGACCCAGAGCATTCACCAGTGGCTGAGATTCATTCAAGCATTCCTTCCATCACCTAGAAGATAGATGATGCCAGCTTGGATTCTTGGTTGAAGTCGCAATAATTTAATCTTTAGTTGTTGAATATATGAATTCAGATCATTTAAGTGAAGAATTCCTTGAAGTTACTGCAAGTTCATCAGTAGGTAGATAGTCCAAAAATGTGTAGGTTCAAAAGTCCAATCGTCGCCAAAATGTTGCAAGGAAGAATCTTCAGGATGCCAAGTTGTAGGTTCCAAGTTATATCTTTATTTGTAAATAAGTTACAGGAAGATTAAGGTTGAGCCAAGATGGTAATTAAGCAGAAAAGTACGCCCCACCAGGAGCAGTATCCTTACTGCTCAGCCTGCTGACACCAACTGCCTAACCTCATGCACCCAACATTCTAAGCAGTCATCACATTCCATACATAACTAAGCTGAACAGCAGGAAAGGGATAAAGAAAGAAGGAATACATGAGTTAACATCACAACACCTTGTTGTTGTAGTTATCTGTGATTAGAGCACCATGTGGCTCCATGTAAAGGTTGATGGTGACCGTAGACAGTATGGTACCTTAGGTGACTTCGCCAAACAGTGGGAGGTGTTCACCCTGGAGGCACCTCAATGCCTCCTTGGTATAGAAAGAGGTACACAAAAAGGCCAGATTAGTCTTTTTATTAGAAGACCCCTCACTCACCAACCTAGTCACCGGTATCCTTTACATAGCTCGGCAAATCCTTTACTAAGCTCTGCAAGAAAAAAATCAATGTATTGGCCGACATGTTCCCCCAAACTATTGATAGCCGAAATAATCGGTCTCCCCGGTACGGGGAAAACATTTTTATGTAGTTTAGGAATCAAATATAAAACAGGCAGTACTGGAAACTCATTGTACATAAACTTATGTTCCTCCATAGAGATTAGGCCCTGTCTTTTTCATGAGGCAAGATGTTTCTGCAGTGTTATTTTGGCTTTATCATATTCTTTGACACTAGATTTCATGTAACAACTCACTTCATTGATCTGTCTGTGTGCCTCTATAACATAATCTGTTCTGGGCCACAGAACCAAATTACCACCGGGAAAAAAGGAACAAGGGAGACCAAAGGATATTATAAGGTTGTTATTTGCATATATCCATTGGTCTCCCTTGTTCCTTTTTTCCCGGTGCTATGTGATTGACTCACTCTTGATTTGTCTGTTTAAAAGACACTCCTGTTGAGACATTGTATTATTGTTATTACTATTACCCGGTCTCAACTGGGTTAACGGTTTCACTCCTGTCGTATGTTTTTCGTAGTTCTCCTTGAGGTAGCGGGTCAGTTGTCTGTTGACAGTCTTCTCGATGACCTTTGCCGGGAACGGGAGCAGGGAGATGGGCCGGAAGTTCTTGAGGTCCTGACCTTGGGATTTTTGAGTAAGGCGTTGATCTCTCCATGCTTCCAGCTCTCCGGGAAGGTCACGGTCTTGAAGGAGATGTTGATTGCTTTCTGGAGATGGGGTGCGATGATGGTGCTGGCTTTGTTGAAGATGTGGTGTGAGCATGGGTCTGACGGATATACGGAGTGGATGGTGTTCATGATTTTGATGGTTTTGTCGCTTATGTTGGTCCAGGAGAGCAGGGGATCAGTGTGGATGGTGGCCGTGGGGACGGGGGTCTCAGTGGCTGTTGGGGCGGTCTTGACGTTGAAGCTGTTGTGGATGTCTGCGGTCTTGCAATTGAAGAAGGGGGCAAGTGAGTCGCACAGGTCTTGCAAAGGTGGGATGTCGTTGGTGTTGGAGCTGGGGTTGGAGAGTTCCTTCACGATGTTGAAGAACTCTTTGCTGTTGTGTGTGTTGTCGTCTAGGCAGTCTTTGAAGGAGGCCCTTTTGGCGTATAAGATGAGGTGATGGTGTTGACGCATGGCGTGCTTGTGAGCTGTGTAGTTGTCAGATGTCGGTTCACGGTACCACTTCTTCTCTAGTTTTCTACAAGTTTGCTTGGAGGCCTGAAGGTCCTCAGTGAACCAGCTGGCTTTCTTGTTAGTGTGTCTGTTGAAGGGTTTCTTGATCGGGGTGAGGGTGTTGGCGCAGTCGTCGATCCACTGTCTGAGCTGGGGTAGTGGGGTCGGTGGGTGGGTTTTGGCCGAGAGTGGTTGTTAGCTGGTCTCCGGTGACTTTGCTCCAGCAGCGGTGAGGGATCTGTTGGGTGCGGTGGTGCGTGGTGGGTTTCCGGAAGGTGAAGTGGATGCAGCAATGGTCGGTCCAATGGAGTTCGAGGGAGTGGCTAAGGAGACGTGGGAGCTAGCGGAGAAGATGGGGTCAAGCGTGTGGCCGGCAGAGTGGGTGGGTATTGTGACGAGCTGTCTGAGTCCAAGGTTGTCGATCAAGGTGGTGGAGTTGGTGTCGTTGTTGTTCTCGAGGTGGAAGTTAAGGTCCCCGAGGAGATTGTAGTCTGTGGAGGCGAGGGCGTGTGTACTGACTAAGTTGGCGATGGGGTCGCTAATCAGTGGCCGGGGTCCGGTGGGTCTGTAGAAGAGGGTACCTCTGAGGGTTGTGTTGGGGTCGGTGTTAATCTGGAAGTGCAGGTTTTCGGCAGTGTTGAGGGTGTCGTCAGTGTTGGTCGAGACTCTGAGCATGTTCCTGTGGACAGTGGCGATTCCTCCTCTAGTTCCATTGGTGCAGACCCTGCGGGTGATCTTGTAGCCGTCCGGGATGGCTATGGCGATGTCTGGTGCTGAGGTGTTCATCCAGGTCTCCGTCAAGAAGGCGACGTCTGTGGAGGTTCAGTCGAGTAGGTCCCAGAGTTCAACGGAGTGTTTGCAGGTGGAGCGGGTGTTGAGAAGAATGCATCTGAGGTGGTTGCATTCTTTCGCGGTGGGTGGCTTGGCGGATCGGATGCTGGTGAAGCTGCAGTTCCGGCAGGAGAAGAGTCCTTGGGTGCGCTTCGGGGCAGCCAGGAAGCAGATGTGCGATCGTCCGGTGTTGAGTGCGTGGAGGGTGCTGGCATCGTAGCGGCGTCGGGTGCCGTGGCGTTCGCGGGGGCCAGGGGTTCTGGCGCTGGGCGCGTCCAAGTGCAGACAGGCTTGTCTTAGGCGCGGCCACCATAAGAAGGGGAGATGGGAGGGAGGAGCAGCTGTGAGGAGGGAGTGGACGAATGGGCGAGCGGGGATGCAGTGGCGGGAAAAACGGGGGCAGGAACGGCGAAGGAACAGAAGGCAAAAAAGGGCACAGAAATACAAAAGGGGAAAGGAGGACCTAAAAAACGAAACAAATACACAATTAAACAGAAGCAAAACAATTACAAAAGCAAACCTACGGCCTACCACTGGCCACCAGGGATGAGGCGCATGTGGTAGCCTCAGGGTGGAGGATGGCCTCGAACTGTCGGCAGTGGCAGCAGCAGCGAGCTAGGATACACGGGCACAACAGGTGGTGCTGTTGCGACGTGGGGAGTGACCTGCCTGGATATCAACAGCTGACTTAACCTAAATAACATTACTTTCAAAATTGTGACGTACTCAACCTCCCCACAACGTATACATGCTTTTGAAAAATAAAATAGGTTGTGCGAAAAGTCCTACAGTGAAAGAAATAGTGATGCAATTAGTTGCGGTTCTAAAAATGCCCCAAAATTACCCTTCTCACTTGGTCAGTTACGGTCGCTCCCTCCTGCCCCCGCTCTCTCCTGCCTCAAGCTGGGTATCGTTGTGCAGCCCTGCTGCTGATCATAGTTATCGTCCTTTGCTGCACTTACTGTTTATTTTACACATTGTATTGCCCTGCCGAGATCGTGTGCCCGTGTTTGCTGTCCTGTGCTGCTTTATTTATTTATTTTCACTGTATTTGCCTGCCTGTGAGCGTGTGCCCGTGTTTGCTGTCCTGTGCTGCATTAATTAATTATTTTCACGCTGTATTTGCCCGTGTTTGCTGTCCTGTGCTGCATTAATTAATTAATTAATTTCACGCTGTATTTGCCTGCCCGAGATCGTGTGCCCGTGTTGCTGCCCTTTGCTGCATTATTTGTGTATTTGTGCTCCGGCATTAGCTGCTCCCTGCTTTGGCATTGTGCCTGCTTTGGCATTGTGTGGCCGCCCGTGTAGTTCTTTGATCGGTTTCACCCGACCCGGTCGGCGCTTCCGCCCCAGCCGCCATTGCTGTTGTTGTTGTTGTTGGCCAGAGCCCGCCCCCTCGACCACGCACCCGCCTCCCTGCTGCTCCTCCCTCCCACTAAACAACATAGCCTCCACTTCGGACATCGTAGCGCTGTGTCCGTCCTGACTTGGTCAGTTACGGTCGCTCCCTCCTGCCCCCGCTCTCTCCTGCCTCAAGCTGGGTATCGTTGCGCAGCCCTGCTGCTGATCATAGTTATCGTCCTTTGCTGCACTTACTGTTTATTTTACACATTGTATTGCCCTGCCGAGATCGTGTGCCCGTGTTTGCTGTCCTGTGCTGCTTTATTTATTTATTTTCACTGTATTTTCCTGCCTGTGAGCGTGTGCCCGTGTTTGCTGTCCTGTGCTGCATTAATTAATTATTTTCACGCTGTATTTGCCCGTGTTTGCTGTCCTGTGCTGCATTAATTAATTAATTAATTTCACGCTGTATTTGCCTGCCCGAGATCGTGTGCCCGTGTTGCTGCCCTTTGCTGCATTATTTGTGTATTTGTGCTCCGGCATTAGCTGCTCCCTGCTTTGGCATTGTGCCTGCTTTGGCATTGTGTGGCCGCCCGCGTAGTTCTTTGATCGGTTTCACCCGACCCGGTCGGCGCTTCCGCCCCAGCCGCCATTGCTGTTGTTGTTGTTGTTGGCCAGAGCCCGCCCCCTCGACCACGCACCCGCCTCCCTGCTGCTCCTCCCTCGCCCCTTCCCCCTCCCACTTATGACAGTTGCTCTTGCGCGCAGCGTCCACGCGCAGCGACCGCGCCCAACCCGCGCCGAAGGTGCGCCAAAGGTAAGCCCGTCTACGCCCGTCCGCGCCTGGACCGCGCCCAGCGCCAGACCCCCTGCCCCTCGCGCTCCCCAGCCCTCCCGCATTACCTACGATGCCTCCACCCTCCTAGCCCTTAACCCCGGCCGCTCCACCAAGTGCGTCCAAGCCGCTCCTGGACACACCCATGGACCTTTCTCCTGCTACTCCTGCAAATTCAGCGGCACCGACAACATCTCCGCTACGACCACACCACAGACTCCCGACCCCAACCACCTACAATGCATCCTTCTCAACACCCGATCGGTGCACAGGCACGCCATTGACCTATGGAACCTACTAGACACCCTCTCTCCAGACGTCGCCTTCCTTACGGAAACATGGATGAATACTTCCTCCGCACCAGACATCACCATTGCCATCCCTGAAGACTATAAGATCACCCGCAAAGACCGTACCAGCCACACAGGAGGAGGAATCGCTATCGTCCATAAGAAATCAATCCGCATCTCAACCAGCTCTGACGCCAACCTCGCCAACTCCGAACACCTTCACTTCCAAATCCACATCGACCCCAAAACAACACTCAGAGGCACTCTCCTCTACAGACCACCAGGACCCCGCGCAAAATTCAGTGAAGACATCACGGACTTCATCTCTCCACACGCGCTCCCCTCCAAAGACTATATTCTTCTGGGAGACCTCAACTTTCACCTTGAGAAGATAAACGACCACAACACCGCCACCCTCGTGGACAACCTCGCCAACCTCGGACTTAAACAACTAGTCACTTCCCCCACCCACATCGCAGGTCACACTCTCGACCCTATCTTCACCTCCAGCAAACATGTCTCCTTCAGCCACACTACGGATCTCCTATGGACCGACCACAGCTGCGTTCACTTCACCTACAACAAGCCGAAACCCATCAACCACTCCCAACCTACCCTGCAAAGAAACTGGAACAAAATCACCACGGACCAAATCTCCGCATCGCTCCTTCGAAACTCCCCAGCCCTCTCTTCTAACGCCAACGAAGCCGCCGCCAACCTCACCCTATGGTTATCCAACACCGCCGACACCGTAGCACCACCGAAAAAACGTCAAAGCAAACCTGGCAGCAAGAAAGCCTCATGGTTCAACGATGATCTCAAGAAGTCCAAGAAAGTCTGCCGCTCCCTTGAAAAGGCCTGGAAAAAAGACCCAACCACCAGCACCAAGGACGCCTTCAAAAGCGCCACCCGCACTCACCACCAACTGATCCGAAAAGCCAAGAAAACAGCATTCAAGGATCGACTTGACAACAACGCCCACAACAGCAAGGAACTTTTCAACATCGTCAAGGAATTTTCCAATCCCTCGGCCAACTCCAACGACATCACCCCCTCTCAAACCCTCTGCGACTCCCTAGCCTCTTTTTTCCACAACAAGATTGCAGACATCCACAACAGCTTTGACAACCAACCCGGAAACCAACTCACCCTACCATCTGCTGACCATCCTCCCCCCGTGAACACCCTTATCGCCTGGAACCCAATCTCCACTGAGGACACCATCCGCCTGATGAATTCCATCCACTCAGGATCCCCCACAGACCCATGCCCTCACCACATCTTCAACAAAGCAGACTCCGTCATAGCACCGCACCTCAGAGACGTCATCAACTGCTCCTTCAACTCCGCTACCTTCCCAGAAGACTGGAAACACGCTGAACTCACCGCCCTTCTGAAAAAACCAACAGCGGACCCCACCGAACTCAAAAATTACCGCCCCATCTCGCTTCTTCCATTCCCGGCCAAAGTCATCGAGAAAGCCGTCAACAACCAGCTCGCCGCCTTCCTCGAAGCCAACAAATCCCTCGACCCCTCACAATCTGGCTTCCGAGCAAAACACAGCACTGAGACCGCCCTCATCGCAGCAACAGACGACATTCGAACTCTACTGGACAATGGAGACACAGTCGCCCTCATCCTCCTCGACCTCTCCGCAGCATTCGATACAGTCTGCCACAGCACCCTTCTACAGCGCCTCAGAAACATCGGAATACAAGGAAAAGCACTTGAATGGATCACCTCCTTCCTCTCCGGAAGAACACAGAGAGTCCGCCTCCCACCATTCAAGTCCGAGGCCACTGAAGTCATCTGTGGCGTACCACAAGGATCCTCACTCAGTCCCACCCTCTTCAACGTTTACATGAGCCCCCTCGCGGCCATCGCACGACAACACAACCTCAACATCATCTCCTACGCGGATGACACCCAACTGATCCTATCTCTCACCAAAGACCCCAACACCGCCAAAACTAACCTACACGAAGGAATGAAAGAAGTTGCCGAATGGATGAAACAAAGCCGTCTGAAACTGAACTCAGACAAAACAGAAGTCCTCATCTTAGGTACATCCCCCTCTGCTTGGGACGACTCCTGGTGGCCGGAAGCCCTCGGAAAAGCACCCATCCCGACAGACCACGCACGGAACCTTGGCGTCATCCTGGATTCTTCACTCTCAATGAACAGACAAGTCAACGCCGTATCCTCTTCCTGCTTCAATATTCTTCGCATGCTCAGAAAAACATTTCGCTGGATCCCCTCCGAAACTAGGAAAACAGTCACCCACGCTCTGGTCACGAGCCGACTGGACTACGGAAACACCCTCTACGCAGGTACCACCGCTAAACTCCAGAAGAAACTCCAACGAATCCAAAACGCCTCAGCCAGGCTCATACTTGACATCCCACGCAACGAACACATCTCTGGTCACCTTAAAGACCTCCACTGGCTACCCGTCAATAAGAGGATCACTTTCCGACTGCTTACCCACGCACACAAATCACTCTACGACATCGGCCCAGATTGCCTCAACTCTCGACTGTCCTTCTACACCCCCTCCCGCCAACTACGTTCTTCCAGCCAAGCCCTCGCCACTGTACCCCGCATCAACAAGACCACCATGGGAGGCAGATCCTTTTCATACCTGGCTGCTAAAACATGGAACTCACTCCCCGCTTACCTTCGCCTCACCCAGAACCACCTAGCGTTCAGAAAGCAGCTTAAAACGTGGATATTTGACAAATAATCCTCCTCCCCTTCCCAAGCGCCTTGAAACCCTCTGGGTATGTAGTGCGCTATACAAATTTTATGACTTGACTTGACTTGACTTGAAGGTGAATCAGTGAAACAACCTGCAGGTTAATGGGCTCCCAAGGGGCATAAATGGAAAGGGTTAATTTGAATACCTGAAATTATTTGCTCCATAAACTTCCACTCTGATCAGAATTAGAGTTGTTTTCTGTATTCAAAGCTAGGATAGGAGGCGAAGCAGCTGCAATACGTAAATATTGTATCTTGATAATGCTAAAGGTAAAAATATGTATTGTCACGATGTCAAGGACGGCGTATTTCCTCTTTGCAGCCTTTCTCAAGCGAAGTGCCAATTTTTGTTAGAAAATATTTACCACAACCCATCTCCATTTTAAAATGCATAGTAAGCATACTATGTTAGAAATAAGCTCCACGAAGACATCGCTATCAAAAATAAATGGAAATTGCAAAAGTAATACGGTGAGTGACTTCTTGACATTGTTAAAACATATATTTGCCAAGCAATGATATTTCAAGCATGGTAATATCTAGTCCGTTGTTTACAACTATTATGCATGAAATTGATGCATGCAAATTTATTTGCACATATTATTTGGTTTTCCTTTCTTAGGTTGTATCTTTGCCATTACTGAACATATATGGATATGTGAATGTATAAGAATTTTAAGTCCATCTTCACTGGATACCATGATAAATTTTATACCCCAGTACATAAGGATTCATGCATGTCAAATTGACCAAGGTGGCTCACGCCACTATTACCACCACATGTCCACACTGGTATGCTCACATGAGCACTTCATAATGCCTATACATATGCCATGACTGATGTATCCTCTAGCACTTACGTAGATACATCTCCTGACATGGGCACCATATAATGCATATACATATGCCCTTCCGGGCAAGATAGAATTACCCGCCAGCACTAGCAATCATAGAATTACCCACCAGCACTGATAACGTTTGCCCACTGGGGCAAACTAGTATTATAAACTGGACATACAGATTATTCAGTGCCTAATTGGATATTCATGGACCTGCAACACTAACATTTGCATATGGACATGTGTGAGAACAATGGCATGCATTAACCACACTGCTGCGGGTTGCGTAAAATACGTGTGTTATTGCCTACACCTCATCCAACACATCATCGTAAGAGTGTTACATTGCCACATAACTAGACATATCGCTGCTCACATTCAGTCAGGGCTGTTTGACAACTAATTGCAATTTAATACATTCTTTAACTGTGGAGTGGCGCGAGTTACAGAACGGTGCATTGTGGTATTTACAGTCTCTGAAGTGAGAGTACATTAATATCATTGCTTGGCACATGTATGTTTTAACAATGTTAAGAACACACTATATTTTTTTTTTCATTTCCAGTTTCATATATTTTTTAAGTGATGTCATTGTTGAGCTTATTTTTAATATAGTATGCTTACTATGTCTTACAGAATGATTATTGGTTGTGGTATATATTTTCTTAGGAAAATAGGCACTTCAGTTGAGAAAGGCAGCTGAGCCGAAAGGCATTGTCCTTGACATCGTTGCAATAAATATTTCTACACCACGAGGAGTGCATTAGATTTATTTGATTTTGGCTTGACATATTACGGGTTCCACAAACATGTAGAAGGGCACTGGCGCGTAAGGTGGATGTTATTGGTGGTTTCTTGAGGACAAAGGGACTTTATATATTTATTAAGAAAATGTATTTTACAAATATTTTTTAAAAACTCATGTAATCACGGTACTAGATCACGGTACTAGAAAAAAGACTTGAGTACTCAAATACATGTCTTCGATGTCTATTAATGCACTGCCACTTTAAATAGGTGTGTGTTTCACGATAATGTTGTCATGTGATCAAGGCAGGGATCTGCCGAAACGCGTCGTGATGGTTGGTGGCCTTCTGGAATAAAATGAAGCACTGAATTGGGTCTACCTCGTCCGTGTGGAAGTTGTGGTGGGAGCGAACATTGTTGCATATTGGCGCTGGACAACTTTCCCTAGCGACGTGGACCCCCTCCCTGAAAAGTAGGAGAAGAAGGAAAGTTACGGGTGCCTGATCGTGAAGTGTCACTGAATAGGGCATCCTTGGTGAAAACTCACTGGAGACTGAAACGCACGGAGCCCCCTGCCACAGCGGAAGTACTGTTGCACCTGGGAAGACGGAAGCGGTTCACATCCTAGCAGCCGAGTGGAGCTCGGAGGAGCAGAAACGAGGAGGCAGAAGTGAGCGGCTACAGCACCAGGTACGATACGGGCACAAGACAGTTCGGCAGGTGGGGAGGTGTGCACCGAGTAGCCCCAAACTGACGTGGAGTTTGGATAAACGCTATAAAATTGTAGCGGGTGAAATCGGTAAATAAGTAATTGAAGAAATAGCCACCATGTCAGCGACAACATTAATGAACCGGGAAAGTGTAGCTGAGGAAATCTTCTCGGACAAGGCAATACAGCCTAGAACAAACAATAAAACCCGCTGGTGAAAACAGCAAGGCCGGGGGAGCAGGCTTTAAGGACAATTTTAAAGCGCTTGAAAATCGTATACATCTGGAAACTGCCAAATGGTGGGAATCAAAGTCTTTGCGAAGGTATCTCGACGTGGGACGTGTACCAAGAGGGCTGCGAATAATGATTGCCCCCAGTTACGATACACCAAATCCCAAGTTAATGGCAGAATGGGCTCAGTGCAATTTGGACTCATCGCGGAGATTAGTAGAATTGCTAGTCAAATACTCAGAAAGCGATCAAGAGGAAATTTTGCCCAAAATAGAAGTCATACGAAGTGAAATCCAAGCGCTAAGTGACCCACAAGAACAGAAAACCAAGTTGAATGATGAAATGGGACAAAGGTTACAAAAGGAGGAAGAAAAAATAAAGGCTCGTAAAACGTACAAATTTAGAAGGGACAATCAAAACTATGAAAAGGGACAAATATTTACGTTTTCTAGAAAATTTGACACTGCGAAAAACCGCAGCTAAGAAAAACCAACACGGCATAAATAAATCCTCATTGCCAATGGAGGAATTGGAGCCCGAGGCGTCCTCATTATCAGGAACAAGCTCGATAAAAGAGAGCGGATCGGAGATCGAGGGCGGAGAGGAACTCGAGAATGCAGTGAAATTAACCATGGCGGAAGAACTGGAATACATACGGCGTAGCAGGCAGGAAACCCTTCTCCCCAGTAAGGTGCAGTTGGCAAAAAACAGCGCACAAGGAGGAGGGAGAAGAGGGCCGCCCATAAACAACGCTGCGAAACGAGGGAGTCTGGGCAGGGGGGCTTGGAAAAACAAAAACTCGAAGTGAGCGGAAAAAAAAAAAACAACTTAATGCAAATACCATCATAAATTTGGCACGGATAAATCTTTCAGCAGCAGAAAAGCAGCTTTTATCGTTAGGTCTATCGTACTGTCCTGAATCAAACTTCCAATACACCAAAACCAGGGCAGGTGTATTCCAATACATAGGAAAACTCAAGCTGAAAAAATTTCATAAACTGAGAGCATCTACCAAACTGGGTTCTAATACAACCTCAAGGACTGATACATCAAACCTGGCTGCTGGGGACTATGAACTATTTGCAGATTTGCATTCGATAGTAAATAGTCCTGCAAGTTCACAAAACAGCAATCTGTCGGAGGGAGTCAACCGGCATTTCCACCATTAAACACACATGAAACAATCGGTATTGGAAATAAAAAACAGGTAACCCCTTTAAAAAAGAAGTCCAAGTTTGTCCCAGTAATGGCAAAAGACTCAATAGATGTATTCAATGACATTGTGGTGGCTCAATTTAAAAAATGAAATATAAAGAGACAAATGACTAAGAGGAAGTTGACTAATCAAGAGCGGAGTTATGGGTTATTAATGGATAAACTGAAAAAGGAAAATAATATAGTGATAAGAAATTCGGATAAGGGAGGGAATATAGTGTTGTGGCCTCTCTCTGAATATTTGGCTGAAGCCAATAACCAACTGAATGATGCCCGATACTATCACCGTAGCTCTCCCCTTCACTATAAACAAATGCAGGATGTACTTTGCAGCAAATTACTGGTGTGGAAGAGTCCGGGACTCTTGAGCTTGGAGGAATGTAAGTTTTTAAAGAAGGATTATGCCAAAACGCCGGTAGTTTACTATATACCAAAAATCCACAAAAACAAGGAAAAACCGCCGGGCCGCCCCATCATCGCGGCGTGTGATGGACCCCTAGAGAACCTGTCAAAATACATAGATTCCTTCTTGCAAGAACATGTACAAAAACTGGAACCTTATGTAAGGGACACTGGGGATTTTTTACTCAAAATCGGCAAGGTGGAATGGTGGGAAGGTTATTGTTTAATTACCCTTGACGTCTCCTCGTTATATATATGTACAAGAAATCCTGATGGTCTTAAAGCAGTGCAATATTTTTTATCCAAGAGATCTATAGAGTACACCCAACACAACAAAATGCTCATGGATATGTTGACTTTTTGCTTAGAGCATAACTATTTTCTTTTCAGCAAACAGATATTCCGCCAAGTACAGGGAGTTGCCATGGGGTCCAGCTTCTCCCCCACCTATGCATGTTTGTTCATGGGTTGGTGGGAGGAGCTGGTCCTCAGGAGGCAATACAGGGACACATACAGTGACAACATTATATCATGTTTAAGATACATTGATGATCTTATGATTGTTTGGAATAGAACACAGGAAGAGGCAGAAGCCTTCATCAAATGTATCAATGAAAATGAGATGAATTTAAGTTTTACATCTCATATAAGTAACCATCAGATATCTTTTCTAGATGTACAGGTCACCATAGAAAATCGGACATTAAGCACTACACTATACAGAAAAGAGACAGCTGGCAACACGTTGCTTCATGTGACCAGTGCGCACCCAGCACATCTTATACATAGCATCCCCTATGGGGAGATGCTTAGGCTGCGCAGGATATGCAGCAATGATGCAGAACTGGACAAACACCAACAAGAGAGCAAGTCAAGATTAATGGATCGTGGGTATAGTGCCAAGACGATTGAAACAGCAATAAGAAAATCTAGGTCGAGGGCCAGGGAAGACCTTTTGGAGGTAGTTGGTTCTCCTATAAATGGGCAACATGAAAATACACCTAAAGATGAGGAAGGCCCGAGATTAATCCTTACATATAGCCGTCAACATAAGTTACGTAAGATTATTCAACGTAACTGGCACATTATTAAGGACGATCCGGTAATTGGTGACTTACTTCCGGAATATCCTGCCATAACATATAGGAAGTCCACATCCATGGCCGATATTTTGGTAAAAAGCAGCCCTGAATGTAAAAACACCATGGAATGGCTAGCGGCCCGGAAGGGATTTTCTTAAATGTTCTAGCTGTAAAGCATGCTCTTTTGGTATAAACAAAACATCATTCAATACCGCCTTTAGTCTGAAACCCCAAATGATTAAACATCACTTAACGTGTAAAAGTGAGTATGTAGTGTACATCCTGGAATGCAGTTGCAATCTGAAGTATATAGGAAGTACCAAGCTACCTGGGCATAAAAGGGTATTGCAACACATTAGGGCGATCAACAACAGTGACCCTGCTACGTCGTTTGGAGACCCACTACATATTGTTATTAAACACTAAACAGCCAAACTGGCTCAACATGGCTGAGGACCTGTACACATACGTAGATTAGCAATTCCCATCCACATCTGTAGGTATATATATATATATATATATATATATATATATATATATATATATATATATATATATATATATAACCGCACAATGATGATTTAGTGTAAAAATTACATAAATTTGGAAAGCATGGAAATGGTAATGTACACATCAATGAAATAATTTGTCCGCATCTGTTATTTATCTTGGTTCACTGTCAGTAAGGAATTATGAAATTCATTCACGAAATTAAGGTTCTGTAAATATTTGTGCAATACATATTTTTTATGGAATAGATTGATTTATATATTTTTCTATATGGGTTTAAAAGATAAAGGATAAAGTTCTTCTTAAGGAATGAATTGGCTTGTGCAGGGTTTTGTTATATCATGCCTAGCAAATTGTGGGAATCATTCACTTAATTATATGAAATCCATTTTTATATCCATGTAGCCTGCCCCGTGACATAAGCAAAATATGCTTAAAAGGCAACCTAGAGCAATATGCATAGATAGTGGTTAAGCTGACATTTGGGAATAGATAGCATAAGCCAAGGAGTTGAAGGAGGTATGATAACTCGGTTGCCAAGAATCAAATGATGTGCTTAATCAAGTACAATGATTAAAGTAAACACAATTGGTGGGGTAATGTTTATCAATTTTTTAGCACCTTTTTCTTTGCAAATTAGGAGATATCACCATTAAGGTGATATAAGATGGGTTTTTTTAGTGGAGCATAATATAAGAAATATTCAAGATGAAAAAGAAGCAGGTTGAAAAATTTTCAGTGATATCAGTTATGCGTCAAAAGACTTTGATATGTTTTTATGAGGAGTATAGATGCATGTGATCCAGATTACATTTTCTGAATGGTCGGTAATAATTCCAAATGTGTAGGTAAGTAATGGAATAATGGTCCGATTACCGTATATGTATTTGCATTTAAGCAAGAATTTATTAAGCAAATGTTTTTTACAAATATTTTAAAAAACTCATGTGATCATGGTACTAGAAAAAAGACTGGAGTACTCAAATACATGTCTTCGATGTCTATTAATGCACTGCCACTTTAAATAGGTGTGTGTGTTTCACGATAATGTTGTCATGTGATCAAGGCAGGGATCTGCCGAAACGCGTCGTGATGGCTGGTGGCGTTCTCTAATAACAGGAAGCACTGAATTGGGTCTACCTCGTCTTCTTGTTGCAAATCCGTGTGGAAGTTGTGGTTGGAGCGAGCCTTGTTGCATATGTATATATATATATATATATATATATATATATATATATATATATATATATATATATATATATATATATATATATATATATATATATATCCATCACTACCAGTTCCCAAAAGTGAAGGGACCACCAGGAAGATTCTTGAGAAAACACTGGTTTATTAACAGCATGCTCGTGGCAAGGAACAGGTAACCATTCCGCAAAGTTGTGGCAGCCAGACGCGTTTCGGGAGGAACCAACTCCCTTCTTCTGTGGCTAAAAGTGCTTGTCAGGTGAACCTGCTGGTTAAGTTGCTTGCTGCCCACCACGCCCCTGGGCGGGGACGCGACCGCTCCTGCGGCATTGTGGGTGTTGTAGTTTTTTGCACTATAAATCCCAAGTGGGTGCAGGGTTCAATTGTTATGGCACAAATGTTTTGTCCCAAGTGGGTAGAGGGGGTGACTTGCTTCATGCCACGCTGCTTTATCGCTGTCAAAAGTGTCCGCGTGAGCACTTACTGGAATTGTGCTCACACGTCTCCCATCCGATGACGTCAGACATCCGGGTGGAGCTGACTCGAATCCAGAAGCTGGGGGGTCACCTTCGCGACCAGGGCGGCCGCTAACATCCATCACTACCAGTTCCCAAAAGTGAAGGGACCACCAGGAAGATTCTTGAGAAAACACTGGTTTATTAACAGCATGCTCGTGGCAAGGAACAGGTAACCATTCCGCAAAGTTGTGGCAGCCAGACGCGTTTCGGGAGGAACCAACTCCCTTCTTCTGTGGCTAAAAGTGCTTGTCAGGTGAACCTGCTGGTTAAGTTGCTTGCTGCCCACCACGCCCCTGGGCGGGGACGCGACCGCTCCTGCGGCATTGTGGGTGTTGTAGTTTTTTGCACTATAAATCCCAAGTGGGTGCAGGGTTCAATTGTTATGGCACAAATGTTTTGTCCCAAGTGGGTAGAGGGGGTGACTTGCTTCATGCCACGCTGCTTTATCGCTGTCAAAAGTGTCCGCGTGAGCCCTTACTGGAATTGTGCTCACACGTCTCCCATCCGATGACGTCAGACATCCAGGTGGAGCTGACTCGAATCCAGAAGCTGGGGGGGTCACCTTCGCGACCAGGGCGGCCGCTAACATCCATCACTACCAGTTCCCAAAAGTGAAGGGACCACCAGGAAGATTCTTGAGAAAACACTGGTTTATTAACAGCATGCTCGTGGCAAGGAACAGGTAACCATTCCGCAAAGTTGTGGCAGCCAGACGCGTTTCGGGAGGAACCAACTCCCTTCTTCTGTGGCTAAAAGTGCTTGTCAGGTGAACCTGCTGGTTAAGTTGCTTGCTGCCCACCACGCCCCTGGGCGGGGACGCGACCGCTCCTGCAGCATTGTGGGTGTTGTAGTTTTTTGCACTATAAATCCCAAGTGGGTGCAGGGTTCAATTGTTATGGCACAAATGTTTTGTCCCAAGTGGGTAGAGGGGGTGACTTGCTTCATGCCACGCTGCTTTATCGCTGTCAAAAGTGACCGCGTGAGCACTTACTGGAATTGTGCTCACACGTCTCCCATCCGATGACGTCAGACATCCGGGTGGAGCTGACTCGAATCCAGAAGCTGGGGGGTCACCTTCGCGACCAGGGCGGCCGCTAACATCCATCACTACCAGTTCCCAAAAGTGAAGGGACCACCAGGAAGATTCTTGAGAAAACATTGGTTTATTAACAGCATGCTCGTGGCAAGGAACAGGTAACCATTCCGCAAAGTTGTGGCAGCCAGACGCGTTTCGGGAGGAACCAACTCCCTTCTTCTGTGGCTAAAAGTGCTTGTCAGGTGAACCTGCTGGTTAAGTTGCTTGCTGCCCACCACGCCCCTGGGCGGGGACGCGACCGCTCCTGCGGCATTGTGGGTGTTGTAGTTTTTTGCACTATAAATCCCAAGTGGGTGCAGGGTTCAATTGTTATGGCACAAATGTTTTGTCCCAAGTGGGTAGAGGGGGTGACTTGCTTCATGCCACGCTGCTTTATCGCTGTCAAAAGTGTCCGCGTGAGCACTTACTGGAATTGTGCTCAAACGTCTCCCATCCGATGACGTCAGACATCCGGGTGGAGCTGACTCGAATCCAGAAGCTGGGGGGTCACCTTCGCGACCAGGGCGGCCGCTAACATCCATCACTACCAGTTCCCAAAAGTGAAGGGGCCACCAGGAAGATTCTTGAGAAAACACTGGTTTATTAACAGCATGCTCGTGGCAAGGAACAGGTAACCATTCCGCAAAGTTGTGGCAGCCAGACGCGTTTCGGGAGGAACCAACTCCCTTCTTCTGTGGCTAAAAGGGCTTGTCAGGTGAACCTGCTGGTTAAGTTGCTTGCTGCCCACCACGCCCCTGGGCGGGTACGCGACCGCTCCTGCGGCATTGTGGGTGTTGTAGTTTTTTGCACTATAAATCCCAAGTGGGTGCAGGGTTCAATTGTTATGGCACAAATGTTTTGTCCCAAGTGGGTAGAGGGGGTGACTTGCTTCATGCCACGCTGCTTTATCGCTGTCAAAAGTGTCCGCGTGAGCACTTACTGGAATTGTGCTCACACGTCTCCCATCCAATGACGTCAGACATCCGGGTGGAGCTGACTCTAATCCAGAAGCTGGGGGGTCACCTTCGCGACCAGGGCGGCCGCTAACATCCATCACTACCAGTTCCCAAAAGTGAAGGGACCACCAGGAAGATTCTTGAGAAAACACTGGTTTATTAACAGCATGCTCGTGGCAAGGAACAGGTAACCATTCCGCAAAGTTGTGGCAGCCAGACGCGTTTCGGGAGGAACCAACTCCCTTCTTCTGTGGCTAAAAGTGCTTGTCAGGTGAACCTGCTGGTTAAGTTGCTTGCTGCCCACCACGCCCCTGGGCGGGGACGCGACCGCTCCTGCGGCATTGTGGGTGTTGTAGTTTTTTGCACTATAAATCCCAAATGGGTGCAGGGTTCAATGGTTATGGCACAAATGTTTTGTCCCAAGTGGGTAGAGGGGGTGACTTGCTTCATGCCACGCTGCTTTATCGCTGTCAAAAGTGTCCGCGTGAGCACTTACTGGAATTGTGCTCACACGTCTCCCATCCGATGACGTCAGACATCCGGGTGGAGCTGACTCGAATCCAGAAGCTGGGGGGTCACCTTCGCGACCAGGGCGGCCGCTAACATCCATCACTACCAGTTCCCAAAAGTGAAGGGACCACCAGGAAGATTCTTGAGAAAACACTGGTTTATTAACAGCATGCTCGTGGCAAGGAACAGGTAACCATTCCGCAAAGTTGTGGCAGCCAGACGCGTTTCGGGAGGAACCAACTCCCTTCTTCTGTGGCTAAAAGTGCTTGTCAGGTGAACCTGCTGGTTAAGTTGCTTGCTGCCCACCACGCCCCTGGGCGGGGACGCGACCGCTCCTGCGGCATTGTGGGTGTTGTAGTTTTTTGCACTATAAATCCCAAGTGGGTGCAGGGTTCAATTGTTATGGCACAAATGTTTTGTCCCAAGTGGGTAGAGGGGGTGACTTGCTTCATGCCACGCTGCTTTATCGCTGTCAAAAGTGTCCGCGTGAGCACTTACTGGAATTGTGCTCACACGTCTCATAGTGCAAAAAACTACAACACCCACAATGCCGCAGGAGCGGTCGCGTCCCCGCCTAGGGGCGTGGTGGGCAGCAAGCAACTTAACCAGCAGGTTCACCTGACAAGCACTTTTAGCCACAGAAGAAGGGAGTTGGTTCCTCCCGAAACGCGTCTGGCTGCCACAACTTTGCGGAATGGTTACCTGTTCCTTGCCACGAGCATGCTGTTTATAAACCAGTGTTTTCTCAAGAATCTTCCTGGTGGTCCCTTCACTTTTGGGAACTGGTAGTGATGGATGTTAGCGGCCGCCCTGGTCGCGAAGGTGACCCCCCAGCTTCTGGATTCGAGTCAGCTCCACCCGGATGTCTGACGTCATCGGATGGGAGACGTGTGAGCACAATTCCAGTAAGTGCTCACGCGGACACTTTAGACAGCGATAAAGCAGCGTGGCATGAAGCAAGTCACCCCCTCTACCCACTTGGGACAAAACATTTGTGCCATAACAATTGAACCCTGCACCCACTTGGGATTTATAGTGCAAAAAACTACAACACCCACAATGCCGCAGGAGCGGTCGCGTCCCCGCCCAGGGGCGTGGTGGGCAGCAAGCAACTTAACCAGCAGGTTCACCTGACAAGCACTTTTAGCTCAGAAGAAGGGAGTTGGTTCCTCCCGAAACGCGTCTGGCTGCCACAACTTTGCGGAATGGTTACATGTTCCTTGCCACGAGCATGCTGTTTATAAACCAGTGTTTTCTCAAGAATCTTCCTGGTGGTCCCTTCACTTTTGGGAACTGGTAGTGATGGATATATATATATATATATATATATATATATATATATATATATATATATATATATATATATATATATATATATATCTGAAACAATGACTAAGCATTGTTCGGCGAGATTATAGTAAGGCTTCCGAAAAGTCTCCCCAAACTGTGGATTGGATACAGTTCATGAGAGCCAGGCGCGTGCACAGCGCCAGCTGCCCCCTCCGCACAATACCAGAACTTGGGTTTTTTTTTTGTTCTTTGCGGCCCAGCCGCGTGGCCACTGCTTCATTCCATCTACCACTTTACACTGACTTGTTCACTTTCCTTCCATTTCTATCTCCTTCTCTCAGTCTCCTCCTTCGTGTATTCCTTTTTGTCAATCTCCCTGTCTCCCATTCTTCAACTTCGATGGATCTTTTATTTTCTTACATGCTTTTGTGTACTTTCACCTTTCTTCCCCTTCCTTCATATTTTCTACCACTTTATCGCCTGTATTCTCATGTCTTCTTTATTACTGCCTTCCTTATTTGATTTCCTCTTATTTATTCCACCTTCCTTGTTCTTGCTCCTGTTTTCTCTTTCTTACCTCATTCCTTGTTCTTTGCAACATTGCCCCATCCTCTTCAGTAGTTCTTTCTCTGTGCTTCTGCCTTTCTCCTTCTCTCCTTCTGCTCATTTTTTTTGTGTGTCCCCCATGTGCAGCTTCCCGTCTTTATTCCTTCCATTCTCTTCTTTCTACCCTGTTGATCTTTCCCCTCTATTCCTTCCACCCTGCATGCCTGCCTCTACTGCTTCCTTTGTTTTCTCTCACTTTCGCGCTTTATTTCCTTAGTCTTTATTCTGTCAATCCACTTCTGTTCTCCCTCATAACCTCCTCCTCCTTTTATCCCTCTCTTCTCTCGTTGCCCCTCCTCCTTTCTTCTTATCTTTTTTCTTCCTCCTTTGCTCCCTCGTCTTCCCCTCTCTTTCTTGCTTCCTCGGTTCCTCTGTTCCTGTCCGTGTCCAGCCCCCTCTCCCTGGCACCTCCGACCTTTCCCACTGCCTCCCGACCGCCCTGACAGTCAGGAGCCGGTGCCTGCGGGCGCAGAGTCTGGCTCGCCGTGATTTATGCTGTCGGTATAACAGCAGACACACTGCAGTCCATCACTGCAGTCCCCCCCTCATTAAAATTCAGCCTCCAGCCCCGACTGCAGCACTCCACAAATTGTTTTATTCTACATAATTTCCGAAAATTCTTGTTTTTCTTATTTAGAAAAATGACCTTGTCATGAGGCCCCCATAGGCAGAGCGGATGTTTCTTGCCATCCCCAGACCCCAGCTCTGCTGATTATCCAGCAGCTACCAAGTCTTACAGTGACACCTCATCCCCCAGAAAACCCTCGGCCCCCTCTCCAATCTCACACCTCACCAAAGAGCCTTTGATCGGCATTGAACAGGCCAGTGCTCCCCCTGGGGCGCTACCTCCGGCCATAAAAGACCCAAATCTTTGAAGTATAGCACTGCAAACCGCAGCCTGGAACAGGCACGGTCTCCGCACAAACAACGCCTCCGGGACCATAGAGCGCTACAGCTAGCACGTTCCACTCTGGTGACGTCACTAGCTTATCTCACCCGACGCTGCACAGGCAGAGTGAGCTGGACTGGGGGAAGCCTTATGGAGCGCGAGCTGGACCGGAAGAACACCCATTACATTCACATTAATTTTATGTTATTATTATTTTTATAGGCAAGGGGAGATAAAGTGATTTGCCCAGAATCACAGGATGTTGAGCTGACGCCGAGATTGGAACCCGATTCCCAGTTCCAAAGTGAACATTTCTGGCCGTAGCACCCACGTTAGACTAAGCCCCCACCCCCCCTTCAGTATTGGCCTACAGATTGTGCGCAGTTTCTGAGAATGTCCCATTCCCAGTTACGCCCCAAGGTGGGCTGTAGGTAACTGTGCACACAAGACAGCCAGCAGTTCCCAGAGTGAGAAGAGCAGGCCAGGGAGGCAGCCCCCTGCCCCTTCATTATTCCAGCAATATGGAAGGGAACCAGGTGCCCCCCTCACCCCCCAGCCCCCTCCCCCAACATCCCACATACGCTCCAAACAATACCACTCAGTGCCACATAATTACACACCACACAATTACACTGCACTCAATGCAACATACACTCCAAATACCACTCATTGCCACATAATTACACTGCAATCAATGCAACATACACTCCAAATACCACTCAGTGCCACATAATTACACTGCACTCAATGCAACATACAATCCAAATACCACTCAGTGCCACATAATTACACGCCACATAATTACACTGCGCCCAATGCAACATACACTCCAAATACCACTCAGTGCCACATAATTACACGATCTATCTATCGCCCTCACTCTATCGCCCTCACTCTATCAATCTATCTATCGATCGCCCTCACTATCTATCTATCACCCTCACTCTATCTATCGATCGCCCCTCACTCTATCAATCTATCGCCCTCACTCTATCAATCTATCGCCCCTCACTCTATCTATCTATCGCCCCTCACTCTATCAATCTATTGCCCTCACTCTATCGCCCTCACTCTGTCGCCCTCACTCTATCTAGCTATCGCCCTCACTCTATCTGTCTATCGCACTCACTCTATCTATCTATCGACCTGCCTCTATCTATCGACCTCCCTCTATCTATCTATCGACCTCCCTCTATCTATCTATCACCCTCCCGCTATCTATAGCACTCACTTTATCTATCGCACTCACTCTGTCGCACTCACTCTATCTATCGCACCACCACAGCATCACTCAGCACCACCACAGCATCACTCAGGAGCACCACAACATCACTCAGCGCCACCACAGCATCAATCTGCACAACCATTCAACAACAACTGGTTCAAATATGTTCTCTCAATGTTTCAAGCTTTATTACAAATGTCACAAAAAGATGTTAATATTTCACTTCTGTTCTTGGATTTTCATCACAATAAAATACACTGAACATAATCTTCACAAAAGTTTGCTGCCTTACTAGAGACTTCCCAGCGCTTTTAGGCGCTTCGCCTGCTCCCTTCCCCTTGCCTGGGTTTTCAGACCTCCCTCGGCCGAGTATTGACGCCGAGGGCTGGGATCTGACTTTGGCCGCCATCTTGGGGGTAGGACTCTCCGCCCTCGCGCTCTAGTAGCGCTATAAAAGGGAACTTTGTCATTTCTTCTGGGATTAGCATCTGCTACCAACCTTTTCCCTCTTGAGGCGGAAGCCGGGAGGTCTCCTTTCTTTCCTTTGCACATTTTTATTTGTGTGTATTGACTTGCGTGTTGAGTCATTTTAAATTGTGTGCAGTTCAGGTTCGCGCTTGATTAAGAAGCGTTTGCTGCCTTGCTAGTGTGCAGGCCAGGTTCGCGCTTGACTAAGAAGCGTTTGCTGCCTTACTAGAGACTTCCCAGCGCTTTTAGGCGCTTCGCCTGCTCCCTTCCCCTTGCCTGGGTTTTCAGACCGCCCTCGGCCGAGTATTGACGGCAAGGGCTGGGATCTGACTTTGGCCGCCATCTTGGGGGTAGGACTCTCCGCCCTCGCGCTCTAGTAGCGCTATAAAAAGCTCACCTTTCCTCCGCGTAGCGGACGCGTACTGCGGACGCGCCGGAGTCGTGCCAGAGTCCTGCCCGTCTGCGCCCGTCAGCGTCCCGGCGGCGTTCGGCGTGGCAGGTTCTCTTGGTCGCTACTTCTCATTCCCCCTGCATTATCATGCTGTCTTACTCATCCCAGGAGCTCCACTCCTTGCACACTGTTGAGGTGTCCTGTTACTCAGTTTTTCCTGGTCGCCATAGGGGTAAACCTAAATGCCCAGGCTGTAATTGGCATCTTACTAGCGTACTTCCCCCCGCTTTCCACACGAAGGAGTGTAGCACTAAACATCTTTGTTTACTCCTTAACACCAGGTCACTGCACAGAGATACACAGGAGATTTTTGATCTCCTTTCCACGGACAAACCTACCTGTCTTATGCTCACTGAGACTTGGCTCAATGAGTCCTCTCATCCGGACATTGTTGCTGCCATCCCTCCGGAGTATAACATCTATAGACAAGATAGAGATAAGGGAAGAGGGGGAGGAGTCGCCCTCGTGGTGAAAAAATCTTTTACGTGTTCAGTCATCCACACGGAGACCATTACGGGCGCCGAATCCCTTGCCTTCACCCTATCCCTGTCACCTCAACAAGCTGTTAAGGGGCTTTTAGTATATAGGCCTCCGGGACCTGCGGGGTCCTTCTTTGAGGAACTCCAGCAAGGTATGTCTGCATTAGTTTTGAGATCTGAGCGATGTATACTGGTGGGAGATTTTAACTTCCATATGGAAGATCATCATGATCAGGATGTTATTAAGTTGCTTGATGTAACGTCTGCCTTGGGCTTGCTCCCCTATCTTTCTGGCCCGACCCACGACAAAGGTCACACCTTAGACCAGGTCTTTTCCACTTCACCAATTGAGGTCACTGCACTCATGCCGGTATTATGGTCCGATCATCGACTTGCCCATTTCCAAATATTTGGCATTGAGAAACTAGCAACTATCGCTATGAGACAGCAGGGAAGCAATTTCAGGGCTTATCACCGGGTGACTCCAGATCTGTTAGCCCAGGCCCTAGTGAACCATCCTCTGTCCTATACTGGTGATCTGGATAAAGACCGTGAAATTTTGCAGACCTGGCTTTTAGCTAGATTGAATGAGCTTGCCCCTCCACAGCCCCCCCGATCCGACATCAAACGGGTCTCGGCCCCTTGGTTTACGGTGGAGTTGGCCCACTCCCGTAGACAATGTAAAGTCGCCGAACGGACATGGAGAGCCCAATATGATGCCGAGGCTAAACGGACCTATAAATCTATGATTAAATCCCATCATAGACTAGTCCTACAGGAAAAGAAATGCTACTTCGCTAAAAGAATTGAGGAAGCAGCTAATTCCTGTAAGGAGATTTTTTCGATCGTAAGGGAATTCACTACCCTGCGATCGAACTCAGCACAGGAAGTACCGGCTGAGACCTGGGCTAATACCATTGCGAACTTTTTTACCACCAAAATTAGGCAGATACAGGATTCCTTCCCCCCCGAGACCGATAGCCGATCTTTCGACCCTGTCGGAAGAGTTAGCTCATCTGCCTACCCCTGGCCCTGTCCTGGTGAACTTCCCGCCTCTCACGATATCCTCATCCCTAGCATTTATGAGGAATCTTAAATCTGGATCACCACGGGACCCCTTCCCGGCGAAATTTTCAGCTAAAATGGCAGACGTTGTCAACCCCATAGCTAATCCTATTCTGAATCTTTCCTTGAGTCAGGGAGCCTTACCACATTCCTGGAAACAGGCCATGGTTATTCCCCTCCTTAAAAAGCCCAGCCTTGCCCCTGAAGTCCCGGCCAATTATAGACCTATTCCGCTCCTTCCAGCACTCACTAAAATCTTGGAGAAACATGTTCACAGCGTGCTCTCCAACTTCCTGGAGTCCAATGAGCTTCTGCACGCGTCTCAATCGGGTTTTCGACCCAACTTAAGTACTGAGACTGCGCTCCTGGAAGTTTCAGAGATTGTGAAGGAGTCGCTGGATGCCGGAGGCAGGGTGATGTTAGTTATGTTAGACTTGTCGGCGGCTTTTGACACCGTCCCCCATGAGGATCTCCTCACTAGACTACATGACATCGGTCTAGGGGGGACGGTGCTCAACTGGTTTCGTTCCTTCTTAGCCAACCGTCGACAAACGGTCTGGGCCTCCCCTGGATCTGCCGAAATGCCGCCGTTGGGAGTCGGAGTTCCTCAGGGCTCAGTACTGAGCCCTACTCTATTTAACATCTTTATGACTCCTCTGGCGGCATTGGTGGAGTCCTACGGGGCCCAGATCGTCTCATATGCTGACGACACCCAGCTTCTTTTCACCTGCCGGAAGAGCGAAGAATTCGATGGGGAAAGTATCCATGAGTGCCTTGGGGCTGTTTTCAACTGGTTCCAACTGAACAGCCTCAAGTGCAACTCGGATAAATCCGAGATACTTTTCTTTGGATGCCCATCGGAACCGGACTGGCATGGTTGGTGGCCCGCCGACATGTTCCCTCCAGCTCAGTCTTCTGAGTTGGCTAAGAACCTGGGAATTAAAATTGACAATGGGCTTACGCTCAAATCCCAGGTGTCGACTCTTCCAGGAACATGCTTCGGTATCCTCAGGATGCTCCGAAAGTTTTTTCCATTACTTTCCGAGGAACATCGGAGAATAACTGTACAGGCCCTTATTGGATCCAGACTGGATTACGCTAATATTCTGTATCTGGGTCTCCCGGAATACCTCTTACAGCGTATGCAGGTGATCCAGAATGCAGCTGCTCGAGCCATTTTTGGCCTGCATCGTCGAGCCAGTGCCTCGAACCTGCTGCAATCTCTCCACTGGCTCCCCATACGGAAGAGGATAATATTGAAAGCCATGACACTAGCTCACAAAGCCTTACACGCCACGGGTGCCAAATACCTACAGAAGAGGCTGACTTTCTATCGGCCGACACGATCTTTAAGATCGGAGTCACTGGCACTCGCAGTAGTCCCTCCTATAAAGAAAGCCCGTGTTGGAGGACGGTCTTTTAGAATGCTGGCCCCTCAGTTGTGGAAGTCTTTACCGCTGTCTTTACGGTCCACACCTAATCTGCTCGCTTTTAGGAAGGGTTTAAAGACCTGGCTATTTTCTGGCTAGAGCTTTTTAGTCTTATCCTCGGGTTCTGCTTTCTTTTTATTGTTGTTATGTCTTTTCAGTCTCCTTTTCTGGGTCTGGAGCACAAAGCGCCGGGACACTCCTTTGGAGTAGCCGTGCGCTATAGAAGACCCATAATAACATAATAACATAACATAACAGTTAATTACAAATGTTTAAGCTGTTGCCATTATAAATTACAATAACTTTTATTTAAGTATTAATTATTAAACAAAAATTAAAAGCCATTGTTATTTGTAATATCAATACATCTAAGTCACGTAAATACAACACATATTGCATTACAAATGCTATAGGTGTCACATTTGCAAAAGTTATAACTATTGGCATTGTAAATGTCAAAGCTATTAATTTCGCTATTTCAAAAACCAAGACATAAATAAAAAATGTGTAATTTACAATACCAATAGCTCAAACTTTCCTAAATGCTTGTTGCATTTGGGTTGATGCATCCCAAATGCAAAAATACTGGTGGCAAAGGGGCAGATTCTGAGAATCTGCCCGTTTGCGACCGGTATTTGGTTTGATGCATGGGGCCCATAGTCTTCTAAAGCCTTCAATGTTTCACTTTCGCAGACACGGCTACAACTGCTTGGGTGTCGCTATACTATTTATCTTTTGACCCTGTACTTTACCTTTTGAAAGTTTATTATAATTCCTGTCTGCTATTTGTACGGAACTTCTGTTTCCTGAAGCATTCATTCACCCACAGGTCCTGTCCGCGCCAGATAAAACTGCCAATTAATAATTAAATACATAAATGCTTGGCATGTGTATCAATACTTACCTTTATGCACACATTTGCTCTCGTAGAAGGAACTATATAGAACGGTTCCATCTCTGTTTTGCATGTAAAATACTCTCGTTCCTGAAGAGTATGATATGGAGGGTGCATTATTTCCTGTCACGTGACATCCCCCATGACATCATTTTGCGTTAGCTATGCCAATCCATTCCCCATTTATGTTGTCAGGCGTGTGCCCTAGTGCATAGTATTTATTTTCTCAGGGCCTCATTGGTCCGTCTGATAGTTCTGCCCTGCTGTGCGTCAGAGGGTATCTGGGGCAGTCACGTCTCTGCCCCTCCATTCTTGGCTGTGACGCATGCTTCTTGTTTGGCTGTTATCTACAGCATCTACGTGGGCTGTCAAAGATGTAGTAGCTGTGCACGGACCTTTACTTGGAAAAATAATGAATAAATCGCCTGCTCCAAGTAGCCTGTCCTGTTCGCTGTCTCACAGTGAGCTAGGCCATTAATGCCTCGGGCTCTGGCTGTGATGGCTAGTCTCGCTGATTCATGAAGTGCTGAGACCCGTGTTTGAAATGCCTCCTGCACTTTGGCTGACCCTAGGGCAGGAGTTTCTGAGATATATTTTAAACTTGTCACATCATGATATATGCTATGCTGGAATGATAGGTTGTTGACTCCATACACCCATTACAGATAGGTGTAGATAAGTGGACATATGATTTTAATAGTTTGAGTGGGTGAGCTTTTTCAGTGCTTGGCAGGCCTTATAAGTGGGATGAAAAAACTAGGGGTGAGGGGTCTCTCAAAGGGGCGTGGCCAATGTAATTAAGTGTGTCGCTTAAAAACACCTAAGCAAAATAAACTGTGCTTAGCAAATTGTGCCGCCAGACTGCTGTTTTGCTGCTTCCCTCGTTACATTCAGATGTATAATACAACAAGCTGTTCATTTTTGGGAAAATCCTAGTCGCACACTATCCAATCGTTGCCCACGTGTCATATGTACAATATTGTTTGGAGTCCTTTTTAGGTCTTGGTCTGCATAGGCTGCGCTTGCGCAGTCTCGCTGGCCGAGAAATTTTGTTTTTCAGTGTGGGGGCTTGAACCTGCCCCTCTTCTCCATTGGCTGGCTTCCTAAATGGAGGCCAGCCATTGGAGAAGAGGGGCATCACTTCGTTCAAGCCCGGATTCGGGGTGGTGCTTTTTTTTTTAGGATCTTTCTCTCCTCTTCCCATTGGTTGGAATTTTACATTTCAGCCATTGGGAAGAGGTGAGAAAGAAAAACACGCCCCCAGTCGCAAAATGGCGGCGCGTTTCTCCGAGGCATTCCTGCCTCGCCTCGGAGAAACATGGTGGCTCTTTCTGCAGCTGCTCGGCTCCGCCCCTTCCCTCTGCCTGCAGCCTTCCTCCGTCTTGCCATCTCCACCAGGACGAGGTAAAGAGCAGGCGACGGGCACCCTAATACTTTCATTTTTATTCATTTCAGTCCTCGCACTTGAAGACTCAACTCCCTATTGTCGCCACCCCCCAAATGATTGTTTATGGGATCCTGGTGTGTTTATTTCCATTCATAGTACGTGTCCATGAATTAAATTACCGTGCTGGTGCACACACCCCAATAATACGTATTACAGCAGTTTACAGAGCATGAGGCAAAATCAGAGCGGAGGTAAGAAGACCGCAAGAGGGTACAAAAACTATTACGTTCTTGAAGTATATTATATTTAGAAAATATGGATATTTCGGATGAGAATGGTAATTTAAAAATATATCCTACGTTTTGAATAATTATCGCCTTCCTCCTGTTTTGGAAAATTCCTAAAATTGAGAACTTTTTCCAAAGCGAGTGTACAAAGTGACGGAGGTTCGCTTTGAACGCAAATCCTCCCTCACATTCGGTTGGACAGTGTTTAACATCTGCAGATCTCAAAGATGGCCACGATATGTATGCACAGCAGAGAGGGACGTCTCTTTACACCTTCTGTTTCTATTTATCTCAGTACTTTCTGACTTGTTACTTCGTCCTCTTTTTATTTCCATAGTCGTGTTACTTTTCTATGTTCCTCCTACTTTCTATCATCTTCCAAAACGTGCTGCTGCCTAGGGCTTGTTTCGCCGGTTTTTAGGAGCTACTTACTGCAACGCCTGTGGAGCCGCCAGCATGGTGAGTCTGCTTGGGAGGGGGAACCCTTGCAGTGCCACCTCCCATCAAAGCTTTTTGATTGTTATCGACCTCTGAGAGATACTGTTGGGTGCAATCCCGGGCTGTCACCTATGACTGACTCCCACCCCAAAGAGCAGTCATCTTGGAGTTGTTTGTATTTCACCTTACCCATCACAATCTACAGCTGACGCATGCCTCCGCTATTAGCTGTTTTCGGAGCATTGACTCAGTGGTGTCACCTGTGCCATCTCCTTGCCACCTGATTACAAATGACACAGAGATCGATGAGACATTTTAATGTCACTTGAATGTATCGGTGAATCCGAGATTTCCTCACCAGGTCTGGGAGCCATCGAGCAGTGTTCGTAAAACCACTTTTGTTAGACACGCAGATAGTGATACTGGATGCTCCCCTGCCCCCTGGCTGTGCTTGCTCCCATGCCCCCTGGCTGTGCTTGCTCCCCTGCCCCCTGGCTGTGCTTGCTCCCCTGCCCCCTGGCTGTGCTTGCTCCCCTGCCCCCTGGCTGTGCTTGCTCCCCTGCAACCTCACTGTGCTTGCTCCCCTGCCCCCTCATTGTGCTTGCTCCCTTGCCCCCTGGTTCTTTGTGCTTGCTCCCCTACCCCCTCGTTCTTTGTACTTGCTATCCTGCCCCTTCGATCTTTGTGCTTGCTCTCCTGCCCCCTCGTTGGTTGTGCTTGCTCTCCTGCCCCCTCGTTGGTTGTGCTTGCTCTCCTGCCCGCTCGTTGGATGTGCTTGCTCTCCTGACCCCTCGTTGGTTGTGCTTGCTCTCCTGACCCCTCGTTTGTTGTGCTTGCTCTCCTGACCCCTCCTTGTGCTTGCTTTCCTGCCCCCTCGTTGTGAGTGTTTTTTCTGGCCTCTGTTCCCTGTGTGTGTCTCTGTGTGTGTGCGGCTCTGTGTGGGTAGCTTTTTTTGTGGGTGGCTCTGTGTGTGTGTGGGTGGCTGTGTGTGTGTGTGTGGGTGGCTCTGTGTGTGTGTGTGTGTGTGTGTGTGGATGGCTCTGTGTGTGTGTGTGGGGGTGGCTCTGTGTGTGTGTGGGGGTGGCTGTGTGTGGGTGGGTGGCTCTGTGTGTGTGGGTGGGTGGCTCTGTGTGTGTGGGTGGGTGGCTCTGTGTGTGTGTGTGGCTGGCTCTGTTTGTGTGGGGCTGGCTCTGTGTGTGTGGGGGTGGCTCTGTGGTGTGTGTGTGGCTCTGTGTGTGTGTGTGTGTGGGTGGCTCTGTGTGTGGATGGGTGGCTCTGTGTGTGGATGGGTGGCTCTGTGTGTGGATGGGTGGCTCTGTGTGTGTGTGTGTGTGTGGCTCTGTGTGGGTGGCTCTATGTGAATGACTGTGTGGGTGGCTCTGCATGTGTGTGTAAGTGGCTTTGTGTGTGTGGCTCTGTGTGGGTGTAAATGCAATAGGTTTTCCATTTGCGAGCGATTAAGCTATTGGCATTGTAAATGACAATGCCATTTATTTATGTTTTAAAAACATAAATAAAAATAATGTCATGAGCAATGCCAATAGCTCTAACTTGTTAGTATCATGTCCAGGCCTTTACAGACTCTTAAATCAAGAAATGACCGTTATTATTTTATAGGAAAGGTGACCGCCCCACCCCCACCCCTCTATCAAGCATGATTCCCTACTGTTTTGAGGCTCAGACAATTCCATGTTCCTCTCAGCGACCACGGAGCAACGGCTGGACACCAAAGCGGCGGGGCTGAATGACAATCTGTCTCAGGTCACACGCTGGTAGCCGGCTCTCGGGCGTGGCTGCACAACTTGTTACCTCAAATAGATGCTGTGCTCCATTAAACTATTCTTGTGGCTGTACAGTAAGTATCCCCTTTGTGTTTGAAGCTCCGCGCGCTACTCGAGTTACTAGGCGGGGATGGAAGGTAATATGCACACGGACACATAGGCTTCAGGCCTTTCAGCCATCAGTATTTCCTCGTTTTGTCGTTTGTTCTTGTTTTTTTAGAGTTTGAGATTGGAACAGTTCTTCCAATGTATGGGGTACCTTATTATTTATAGGCAGTACCCTTTGTAGAGTCTTCAGCCTGTTGCATACTAAGGAACGAGAGGGACAGTACAACCCAGGGCACACGTCTTCTAACTCTATAACCCGCTGCTGCTCACTGGGTCCCCAGACCCCCTCCTTCCCCACTAACACCTGATGCGTTGCATCACTGTGGCGCTCTGCACAGAATATTAGGGGCACAGTAGCCCTCTCTGCAATAGAACTGTACAAAAACAGAGCATAGGCACACAACACAACAGTAGGCAATCTCCTTAAAGCACAAGGATGTGGCGTAATGACCAGAGCTGCCGAGGGGGGGAGCTAAGGAACCAGGTTCGAGTAACGCCGTTAGCTCACGATCCTGTGATTCTGGGCAAATTAGTTCATCTCCCTGCGCCTTCCAGTAGGCAATGTGTTCTTGTGTAATGTAACTGGTTGTCCTGTAAATCTCTCCAATACTTTTTGGTGGACTTCGTGCTATATATAACTGCAAAACAAAAACAAACAAAAAGGAACCAGACAGCATACTCCATCGAGCAAGAGCTCACTACACCGGCTGATTTAGCACAAGCATAGCTATGAGGGCTCTGTACACCCCAGTACTGTCCATGGGGTGGAATGTTTCCACTACACACACAGCGCTGGCAGTGGGCAGTATCCAGACACACACCAAGTTAGTTTACGGTCCTTAAACCCGTATACAGCCCTGTCGAGTCAGGAACAGTACATTGCACTCTCACAGCACTTCAAGGTCAAAAAGGCAGACAAACTGTTAGTTGTACTATAAAGAAGTCACAATAATATTGCATTTTCATATTATTAATATTGGAAACACTAGTCAGAACTGTTGAGTGAGTGAACGTGAAACGACGGGCTAATAATGCAACACCAATAGCTCAAACTTTAATAATGCGAGACCTATTGCATTGCAAATGCTTGTTTATTATTTTTTATATACAAAGGTTGCTCCGTAGATCCAAGCATATCAAATTAATACTGGCCTAGAGAGTTTTACCTGAAGCATTAACCTCTTTGTATTTACACTGTCTTGTTACTTGCGGAGCATAGGCAATAATCCTTGATGGTAGACCCAATTTATGCATTTTGGAAAGCTGTTTAACACTCTAAACTGGTTCTTGGATGGCATTAAATTACAGCAGTTTCTATGTTACGGATAGCTGGATGTCAATGAATTATAATCTTGGTGGACGCCTAAACTACCTGATTAAATGGATACATTCCCTGAATACAGCTAATGCTCTTTGTAGATTTGAGAAGAAATATGGGGTTGCAACCTAGGCTCAATCATGAAGGCATAAAAGATTAAATTTACTCCACCTATTATCAGGTGCAATGACATTGTTGAACCGGGTAAGAATTCACCAGATGAGCTGAAAATGTCCTGCAATATATTTTTTTCTGTCATCCATTTAAAAACATGCCGGTCGGGGTTTTGAGCGCTAATCTCAAACTGTGTTCATTATATTGTCTTTCTATTGTTCAAGGACTAATGTACATAATAATTAAAAGCTCCTGTGAGCACATAACCACAATTAATCTTAAATGGATGAAGTTAATCAAACCCCATTGATTATCACACATTCTGCATAAATCGACATAAAATGATTGTTTGCCTAGGCACTTTCTATAAACCCTTTTAGAACTTTTTACCAACTTAAATGTAAGATGAAAGCTCAGGTAATTTACTGGACCATGCCATCACACAACAGCTCTTCTTTAGACAATTTGATGATTTCAGAGCAATTATTGACTTGCCAGCTTATCAGACTATCCACCGTGGACACCCAACCCACCTGTGGTTTGCCTGCTTAGTTTTTTTATTTACATTTTCATGGGTATCATGGTATTCCCGCCATACCATTGCTAATGGTCCTGATGTATCATGGGGGTGAAGCTTATGCCTGCGTATCAATAGGGAGAGAGAGGACCAGAAAGCTAGTCCTTATCCCCGGGGTTTATATATAGTTAATCAAAAGGAGACTAGCTTAAGCATATTGAGTTTAACAAAAAGTTTTAGGGACTCGGGTATGTTTTGTCATGGGATAGGAGCACCTAGTTGGTGTGCTCATGAAGCCCTCACCCACCAACCTAGTTGGTGGCATGCTTCATCATCGGGCCCACCCAGTGACACCTAGCGTGTCCCGGGTGTGCTTCGACGCCTGGTTACAGCGGAGCAGGTATGTCGCTGAGTGTGCGGTGAAGAGTGTTGTGAAGGTGATGTTAAAACGGCTGGCGGGTGGTCCCAGTACCCGAAGGTAAATTAGACTTTAATACCTGGGCCACCGTCAGCGGTTAAAAATAAGGCTGTTGGATGTTAGAGGCGAGTTACGACCTCCCACATCCATGGGGAGTCTTATGAATATGCTTATGAATATGCTGGCTTTCTTCAGGACTATATAAAAACTAAGTGTATGTGATTAAACTAGTGGGTGTGTAATTCAGACTATGTGTTTACACGCCCTAAAGTGTTTATCTATGTGTGAGAGGGGGATTCACTTCTCAAAACACCTGTACATGTAACATATAGACAAGGACAAAACACACAAGGGGAAAAGAGTCACATAAGTGTATTGCATTATATACATCTGACTGCCGACTCTATAGCGAGGAGGGTGCAGGCTATAGGCGGCTGCTAGTGTAATGGTATTGGTGGTACCATTAGGGTGAGGTTCGCACTTGTAGTTCGGGGGTGGAGTGGCTAAAACACGATAATCAGAACCATAGTGCATATATGTGAAGAAAAAGCGCAAGGTGGTTTCTTACGCTAGTTTAAGCAGTATTATGCTCCAAGGTTTGTGAAGAGGCAGGGTGTTGACCCTGTGGGAGAGAAAGGTTTTGGCCACTTT
Organism: Lissotriton vulgaris; assembly: GCF_964263255.1. Lineage (NCBI taxonomy): Eukaryota > Metazoa > Chordata > Amphibia > Caudata > Salamandridae > Lissotriton > Lissotriton vulgaris. The sequence continues at coordinate 134,214,897 of NC_141697.1, read as the reverse complement.
GATTAGGAGACCTGTAAGGGAGAAAAGGTAGTGCTTACCAGTGGTCGTGGTGGTTGCTCAGTCATACTCACAGCTTTTCTGGGTGGTGCCTGCTCTGGACCTGTAGTGCCTCCTTCGCATACCGGTGAGTAATGGCCGGTATCGCCAAGCGTTTTATACCGTGGTTAATTGGGTAATTGCTTGCATCTGTATAGTGGAGGAAAGGGTAGATAGACTCAAACTGTTGAGTCATGGTGTTCGCGGGGGCCCGGGTGTGCTCTGCTACACGAGCGTCGCGTTCGCGCATGCTTGTTCCCAGCGGTACCGGTGCGCATGCGCGGGCGTTTGTCTAGTCTCCACGCATGCGTATTGCGGGAATCGCGCGAATGTGTTCAAGTGTGCTTGCGTGGGCGCGGGACGCTGAAATATTAGCACATAAGGTGCCGGGTGAGGCATTAATAAGTTTGCGCTCGCTGTGGCAATATTCCTGATGGCCCCTCGAAGTTATCAATTAGATAGCATTATTATTAGTCAAAGTGCTGGAATGTTAGCACAATTGTGAAGTGCCTGGATAATCTACTCAGACCATAGGTGCTGGCGGGGAATGTTGCCAGGGTGCGAGATGATGGGTAGTACTATTAACATGATCATGGGGGGACCATCGACCCAGTACTCAGAACTGTGGGGCTCTATCAAGAGATATGTTACAAGGGGGTTCTTAGTAATTCATGGTAGGCCTAAATTGTGAGTCCTGGTAGGTTTACAGGTTGGTGCTATAGGTGTAATCCTATGAGTCATGGGCATGTCAGGGAATTCCAAGGGATGGCGTCATTAAGGCCTTGAGTAGATGTAGAAAGGCGATATATCCATGGCTGCTCTTTGCTCAGAAGTTTATCGTTGTCCAGTGTGCTTTCTGGAATCTGTTCAATGACCGTCCAGTTTAGGTCGTTGGGTGTATGGCAGTGGGTGATAAAGTGGTTGGTCAGTCTGCTTATGTTTTTCTTGCATCTTATGGTGCTGCGATGCTCTGTTATTCTGGTCTTGACTTTGCGTGTTGTCATCCCGACATATCGGAGGCCACATGTGCATGTGAGTAGGTGTATCACGTTGCGTGAATTGCAGTTGGTGTGGTTACGTTGGGTCCAGATTTTATTGGGCTCCAAGTCCAGAGTCTTTGTGTGTGTCGTAAGGTGACACACGCTGCAATCATTGCAACGGTAGTGTCCTGTGACTTTGGGTAGGCCCCATGCATTTAGGACGGTGTTCGTTGGTTGTTTTTGTTGTGGTCTGGGTCGAGTGCTAACCAATTGGTCTTTAAGGTTATTACATCGTTTGTACGCAAATCTAGGGATGTCCCATGTCCTCTGTCCAGAGTTGATTATTCTCAAATGTTTTCTGATGACCTTGGCTACTTCGTTGGACGCTGTGTTGTAGGTTGTAACACAGGTGATGGGTTGTTCTTGATCCTCCTTTGTAACGTTCTCAAGTAAGGCTTATGCGCCATTACCATGTTGGCCGCGGCACATATCATTTTTTAAATTTCTTTTTTACGTTTTGGCCATGGGGAGTGGGGCATAGGGGTGGAGGTTCCTCGGGGTCCCCACTGCAAGCGTCAAGCAGTCATATTTCCTCCTTATACTTCGTTTTTTAACACAAGGATTGAGTCCAGTAATGGCAGTTGCTACATTTTTCTCTGGGTTGTGGCCAGCCAGGCGGATCCCTCAGCCAATCAGAAGATCATATTTGTTTTATCAGTAATGCAAGACTTACCTGGTATCAACTGTTCAGATATATGTAACGTTTTAATCCTTTCATGACACCTTGAGCACCTCTTTAAACACGAATTTCTCAAATGGCTAAACGAATTTACACCAAATCACAAACCGCCCCCTTTCTGTGTAAAGTTCAAAATTGTTACCAGATTTGGTGCAATTCCATTTAGCTATTTCTTTTTTTTTTTTTTTTTTTTGTATCGGAAGGGCAATTTTTTTTTAGGGGAATTACCATAGAAAATACCTATTGACATCCCTTTTTCTTGGCCCCCACTTGACAGGAAGGGCTGAAGTAAATTAAAAGTTTTATGCAGATTTGTCAAGTGACGTAAAAGCGATTAGCAAAGAAAAAAATGCCCTTCCTATAGAAATTGACTTAACTAAAACTACACAGTGGGGACCACCACTGTGTAATTTAACATTCAGATCGGATTCAATCTGGAGCCAATTTACTCTTCAAAGCCTTCAGTTTTGATACAAGGTCACAACTTCCGTATTTCCCTTTTTACCAATGCATGCTCTGCCAAAGTTACCCTGCACTTAAAATGAAACAAAGTAGGTTTATTTACAATTTTATAGAAGGTACCTCGTTTTATGAATGAACCTTTTTGGTATGATGCCCCCACCACAGCAGTAGGTAGATTGATCTCAATTGAAAAACTAGTAGGAAAACAAGAGTTGCTCTCATGATGAATTAAGTTCAATCCCTTGCTGTGCTATATCGGCAGTATTCTAGCTGTGGGGGTATAATTCTTTTTTTTGTGCATATTGCTTCTTCATACTCATAGTATTAACATGGTTTAACTCTATTGTAATATGTTTTTCTTCTTTTACTAGGAGACATGACCCATGTTGAAAAAGGCAACAGAGACTTCTTTGGCTAGACCCGTGAATTAAGCATTCCTCTGCTTTTCAATATCTGGAATGCCTGTGCGTCCTTCTATGTTATTTTGTTATCATGAGTTTAGCATGGGTTGCCTTTCTGGTGGTGCTATGCATTGATTTGCTGTTATTTATGCTTGAGTGACTGCCCCAACCGAAGAAGCTTTTGATCTCAATACTGTCACTTGGTCAACATAGACATGTGTAACCAGTCATCCATTTAACACATTATCATGAAACTGAAAAATGTAATGCTGGCTCTTCTGTAATTTATTAATGGCTTTGTGTATATTTTATGTGTTTTGTATGTATCCTGGTTCCATTATATGGTTATAATGGGACTCAGACTTTGTTTGTGTTTTTCTATTAAATCCATTGAAAATACGTGGAAGTTTGGGTGTCTTCTATTACATTGTGCCAAATGCATCCAGTCTGCACTATGGATGCATCCCATCTAATTACTATCTGACCATCTTATGTGCAGTGCAAACCATAGAGTTTGAATTTTAAATTCTACTGTTGTATGCCTATGCCTGTCCCCAGACCAGTGGAAGATTCAGGCCTAAGTCAGATGACTGTGTATTTCTTATATATTTGCATTTTTACGATTGGTTTGAAGCCTTGCGGCTTGTGCCAGTCCTGGTTCTCTGAAGCCAACCTTCACTGTTTGCAGTGCCGTGGGCCTACGCACCCCTGACCTTACTGCATGCTGTCTCTCCGACTTTACTTTTGGATTGGTTCCTGAGAACATGATAACTGGCTTCTTTGCAGCACCTCGCCAATGAAATCGTACCTGGGGACATAGCAGCAGAGGAAGAGTCCCTGGGTCCATATCATTTTTGTTATAATTTTATTATTACCATTATTTTCACAGGCCTGTCAAACAAGTGGCGCTATTCCCATAAGAAAGGCATCTACCATTTCAGTTTTTGGAGAGTGGCTAGAAATTTGACACATCTCAATCCATTACCTTTCTGCTGGTTAAAGGCCAAAGGTGGTCCAGGTAGAGAATTAAGATAATCACTGGGGTCTGAAGCAACAAACAATTGCTACACAGATAAGACAAAATGTCGAAGACATAAACAAGAATGTTTACTTTACACTATTATCAAGGAACCACAAAAAGGTTCTGTGAGAAATTGGGTTCTCTCTCAGGGTATCTCCCGGACAATCATAAGGACTGAATAGTCACGCTCACATACTGGGATCCTGAAGCACTTATTTAAAAATATATCTTCTGAAGAGTAGATATACACCTTACTTAAATGTAAATTTTTAGGTATATTTTTAAAATAAAAAAATGTACAACCTTTAAAATAGGTTATATTGGCCAATTACTTCATTTCGCTTTAAAAAGGAAAGGTCAAATTAGTAATAAGAACTAGAATAAATTACAAGAACCTATATAATTTTCTTACCTTACCTTTTTTAAAGCAGATATAGAAAGAAAGGGTATTGTAGACACATACTGCAGTTATGTACATATGAAAACTGATACTGCATCCTGCCAGTATCCTACCATGCCCAGCAGGTGGCAGTTACCTTAGTTCTTTTTTTTCCCCAGCTCCTGATGGCAGGATTTTGGAGCACTGAGCTCGGTCTTTTTTGGCTTTCGGCCACAATTTTTTAAAATAAATTTCAATACATTCAACTTTACTCCATGTTTTCAGAGGCTTGGAGTATTTCTCTGTCATTATCTGAAAAGAAAATTTATGTTCGAGGCATATGAGCTGCAGATTCTACACTTTGCATAAGATCGCCACCTGGTGTTGTATTCGGATGATTGCATGTTGTTGTCGCCTTGGAAGAAGTCATTGTAGTGACGAGATAGGTGACTCCTCCCTTAGACGATAGTGCGCATGGGCATCGGCTCCATCCTTAGATTGCTTTTTTCCGCCACTGGGTTTGGATGAAACTTTTCCGCTCCGGTTCGAAATCTACTTCTCAAGTACTTTGATGCGTAAAAATTATCTTCAAACTTCACCAAACAACTTTCGATACCAATAAACATCGACTAGACTTAGTCAGCTCGAATCCGGTCGTCGACACGGGCCGTTGGGCCTACCCACCACGTGAGGCCTACACCTCATGGACAGGACACCATTCAAAAGATGCCTGGGTGTGGAGCAAAATTTCCACACAGTGACCATCACGAGGTCTGTAACCTGTCCTTATCTCCAGATCACGACAAATCCAGCTGCACAGCCTGTGCATCCTTTCAATCGAAAAAGACCATTCGGGATCGGAGGGCCCGTCGACGCGACATGCAGAGATCCGTGCCGGAACCAGTGGATATCTTCGTTGAAGGTCCATGTGTCCCGGAGGAAGATTCCGATGATCTCCAGATCGTATCAGAGGCAGATGACTGCGGTGACTCCATACCGTCGGGTTAACGCGTGAGTACCACTGCCCCTGCCCCAGCCCAAACACCAAAATAGAAGGCATCAGTCCACACTCTTGCCTGCGGGGCCCAGTCAAGACCGAAAAAACACTTCGAAAGCCCAGCCATCGAGCCCGTCTCCGAAGAAAATAATGAAGCCTTCCGGTAGCTCCATACCGAGCAAACCGCATGTGCCGATACCACCTGCTCCCTCTGCACTGAAACAAAAAGGTCCCGGTTCCGAAAGACTCTCCAAGAGACAAAGCGGCTCCAAAAACAATGAAGCCTGTTTCCGATGCCCCAAAAACAGCTTCCACTCCGAAGCCAATACCCTTGATGCCGGGACAAACAAAGCCTGCTTCCGATCCTTCCAAGTCTACGAAACAGGCTTCGGCTCCAAAGACAATACCTTCGGTGCCAAAATCTCGCCAAAGGACTAAACATCTGCTCTTAAGGCTAAAGACAAGTAACAAACAGGTTCGGAACCGAAAAGAGGGCACCGAACGCTGTGCCTCCAGTAGAGGAGCTTTTCCAACCAGATCCTTTACAAAAAAGGATCTACATTGATCCAGAAACAAGACATGTTTCCACCACACCACACATTAAGAGGAAGTCCGATACAGCACCTACACCTCCAGTGCCTGTCAAGAAGAAGGACTCTGCCATATCTCCTATGCACCCTTCTTCTCCTGTATCTCCTTCTCCTGCTCTTCCTTTAATTATTTCACCTCAAAATTCTCCTCCTCATTCTCCATAACATACACCTCCTCAGGATGTTGATGATGATGAGTATAGCATGGGGGGATGGAGAGACCCAGATGACCCTTTTCCCTACCCAACAGGTTCACCAGACTGGGAGTATCCAAACCCACACACAGGATGTACCAGATATTCCTGACTCACATATATATCCATCTAAACCTTATCCTCCAGAAGACAATATTGGGTTTGGACACTTAATTAATAGGGCTGCCATCTATCACAATGTCACCATGCATTCAGATGAGGCAGAGGAAAATGTTTTACTAGACACTTTTTAACACTCCCAAAAATCTGTGCAAATACTGCCAATGATTAAAGGAGTCATTAAACATGCACCAGAAGTGTTTAAAGATCCTAAAGGAGCTAGAATCATAAACCCAAGGATAGAGAAAAAGTACAGAGCAGCTCCTGGGGATCCTGCCTACATTAAATGACAGCTATCCTTAGACTCTCTAGTAGTTTCAAACGCTAGGAAAAGAACAAATTCCCAAACATCAGGTGAAGCACCACCTCCTGATAAAGAATCAAAGATCATAGATGCTTCAGGGATAAGAATAACTGCCCAAGCTAGCAATACATGGTGCATCGCTAACACACAGGCCCTCCTCGCAAGATACAACAGGGCTCACTATGATCAGCTAGAGAAGCTCTTACAATATCTACCTGACCAATATAAGACACAAGCAGATGACCTCATACAAGAGGGTAAGCTTATATCAAATGCCTCCATTAAATGCACACTACATGTAGCAGACACTGCATCCAGAGCAATAAACACCAGTGTCTTCCTTAGACGTCAAGCATGGCTCGGCATTTCAGGATTTAAGCAAGAAGTACCCTCTACTATCTTAAATCAAACATTCAACCAGCAACAATTGTTTGGTCCAGAGGTAGACACAGCACTGGAAAAAATGAAAAAAGACACTGACACAGCCAAGTCTATGGGAGCTCTGCAGTCCACCCAAACAAGAGGCTCCTTTCGCCGCTCCTTCTACAGAGGAGGCTCCAAACAAGCTGGAGCAGATAATTCAGCTTCCTTTAAAACCAATACACAAACATCCTCTAATAAAGGATTCTTTAGAGGGGGCTACTGAGGCAACAACAACAAGGGAAGAGGTCGAGGAAATAACAATAATCGAACCTCTCCCAACACAAAACAGTGACTTCCTTCAGCACCCTTAACAGCATTCCACTCCTGTAGGGGGCAAGCGAACACAGTTCCTACCTGTCTGCAATTCCATCACGACAGACAAGTGGGTAAGACAAATTATCCAGTATGGTTACTGCCTATAGATTACAGCTACCTCTCCGCATATACCACCCAGACAGTGTCCAATGTCCACAGAACATCTAACGCTGCTCCAACAAGAGGTTCTCTCATTGCTGCAAAAAGATGCAATACAGCTAGTTCCGTTAAAACATCAAGGAACAGGGGTGTATTCACTCTATTTCCTGATACCCAAAAAGGACAGAACACTAAGACCAATTCTAGACGTAAGGCCTCTCACTCTGTATATACACTCAGATCATTTTCATATGATCACTTTACAAGTGCTCCCATTGTTGCAACAAGGAGATTTCCTAACCACACTAGACCTCAAGGACGCCTACTTCCACATTCCCATACATCCTTCTCACAGGAAGTATCTCAGATTTGTACTAGAAGGACAACACTATCAATTCAAAGTCCTTCCATTCGGGGTCACAACTGCACGAATATTTACAAAGTGCCTAGCAGTAGTAGCAGCACATCTCAGAAGACAACATATCCACGTCTTCCCATACTTAGATTGGCTCATAAAAGCCAAATCATACCATCAGTGTGTCCAACACACATCTCAAACCATTCAAACACAGCACGACCAGGGTTTACAATCAACTGCACCAAGTCACATCTCCAGCCCTCTCATGTACATCAATACCTAGGGGCTACCATAAACACCAATACAGCTTTAGCTTATCCCAGTCCAGCCAGGACACAGAGCATTCAAGCCTTAGTTACAAGGTTTCAAAACCAACACTCTCTCCCAGCCAGAGTGTTCATGCAATTAATAGGCATGATGGCATCTTGCATTTTTATTGTACCGTATGCAAGACTGCAAATGCACCCATTGCAGGAATGTGTAGCACATCAGTGGAATCGGGCACAAGGACAACTAACAGACCTGGTGTTGGTGGACAGCCGCACACATCGCTCTCTGTAGTGGTGGAACACCAAAAACTTTTCCAAAGGGCAGCCGTTCCTCGAGCCAGTTCCACAGATAGTATTGACAACAGACGCATCCCTGACAGGATGGGGAGCACATCTGCTCCACCACACAACTCAGGGAAGATAGACCGCTCAACAAAAGGTGCTTCGCATCAATCACCTAGAGTTGCTGGCAATTTTCCTAGCACTGAAGTCCTTCCAAGTGCACATACGGAACAAAGCTGTATTGATCCGGACGGACAACATGACAGCCATGTACTACGATCAAAAACAAGGAGGCACACATTCCCTGCAAATGTCCCAGCTCGCACAAAACATTTGGAGATGGGCCATTCCACAAAAGATCTATCTGCTTGCAGAACAGCTTCCAGGAGTTCACAATCAGATAGCCGATCTGTTAAGTCGACAAACGCAACAGATTTACGAATGGGAACTACATCTACAAGTTATTCAACCATTCTTTCACAAGTGGGGTCGTCCAGACATAGACCTGTTTGCCACACAAGAAAACGCAAAATACCCAACCTTCGCCGCCAGGTTTCCACACCCGTTTTCTAAGGGCAATTCGATATGGATGAACTGGTCAGGCAGATTTGCGAACGCTTTTCCGCCAATCCCACTAATACCACTAGTGGTACGCAAGCTCAGACAACAGTCTCTCAAACTGATCCTGGTAGCTCCCACATGAGCACGCCAACCGTGGTTCACCAAACTGCTGGAACTCTCTCTAGTTCCACACCAAAAACTGTCTCTGACACCATCCATGCTAACGCAGAACCATGTAGACATCAGGCATCCAGATCCAAGTCCACTGACTCTGGCAATCTGGCACTAGAGTTTGGTTACCTTAACCTGCCATAAGACTGTATGAATATCATTAAAGAAACCAGGAGACCTACTACTAGAGGTTGCTATGCTGCCAAATGGCAAAGATTTGCCATTTACTGCACTAATAATGAAATTGATCCTTTAGATGCTTTCATCCAAAATATTATCTGTTACCTTCTCCATTTACAGAGATGTAATCTGGCATATTCATCTATACGCTTACATCTTGCAGCCATTGCAGCATATCTACAAAACAGACAACATATGTCTTTGTTTAGAGTACCAGCAATAAAAGCTTTTATGGAAGGATTAAAAAGAATTATCCCTCCTAGGTTACCACCCCTCCAGAGTGGAACCTAAACATTGTTCTTACCAGGCTAATGGGACCCTTTTGAACCTTTACACAAATATGAACTGCAATTTCTCACATGGAAAACCGCTTTCCTCATTGCTATTACCACTCTTAGAAGAGTTAGTGAGATTCAAGCTTTCACTATACAAGAACCATTCTTACAATTACACCATAACAAAGTGGTTCTAAGGACTAATCCTATATTCCTTCGTAATTACTCCTTTTCATCTAAACCGAACTGTAGAGTTACCAGTGTTTTTTCAAAACCCAGACTCTGTAGCAGTGAGAGCTCTACACGTCAAAAGAGCTCTTCTCTATTACATCAATAGGACTAAGTCCTTTCGCAAAACAAAGCAACTATTTGTAGCTTTCTCTCCACCACATAAAGGCAACCCCATTTCTAAATCAGGAATTGCAAGGTGGATTGTTAAATGTATACAAATATGCTATCACAAGGCAAAATGCACATTAACAGTTCCTCCGAGAGCGCACTCCACACGCAAACTAGGAGCCTCCATGGCTTTCTTATGGACATTCCCCTAGAAGACATCTGCAAGGCAGCAACATGGTCTACAACACACACCTTCACCAAACACTATTGTGTGATGTGCAAGCCAAGCAGCAAGCTGCAGTAGGCCAAGCTGTCCTCCAAACTCTTTTAAACTACTTCAACAGATATAGGTGACCACCGCTAGGGGAGACACTGCTGCACAGTCGATGCAAAGTGTAGAATCTGCAGCTCATATGCCTCGAACGGAAAATGCTACTTACCAGTATGCATCTGTTCTTGGCATGTAGAGCTGCAGATTTTTACACGCCCTCTTGCCTCCCTGGGACCTGTATCTGTTCCAGTTTTATCTTAATTAGATACACACGCATGAACATCTTTTCTTTCTTTCTACTAACTCCATCATTTCCCATCATGGCGAAAAACAATCTAAGGATGGAACCGATGCCCATGCGCACTATCATCCAAGGGAGGAGTCACCTATTTTGAGACCACAAAGACTTCTTCCAAGACGACAACAACATGCAATCATCCGAGCCCAACACCAGGTTGCGATCTAATGCAAAGTGTAGAAATCTGCAGCTCCACATGCCAAGAACAGATGCATACTGGTAAGTAGCATTTTCCTTTTCCGACAAATAAAAAGCTATTTTTTTTGCCAAATGTCCAGCTTCTGGCATATAAACGGGAAAATCAAATCCTCATGATCTGTGTATACTCTGCCTACCTGACAGTCACATTCCACACAAATGTGAACACTGCAATACCTTTTTGAGGCACACCCTGTAAGACAGAAGATTTGCCTTCATGGACAGGAATTGAGGAAATAGGCACTATCTGAAGGTTGGACGTCACATGAGTGACGGGAGGGCCAATTCTCTACCAGGGCGCCTCCATCAGCCTCTCGGGACTTCATTAAAGGGAGATCCAAAAAGAGAAGTCCTAAAAAATTGCGACGTTCCCGTTCTAAGTTAAACTGTGATGGCGAGGTATAGTAGCAACATGCTCACCCTTAAGAGCTGTATAGACATCGAAGAGGAAACCCCATTTGACATTGAGGGATACCATGACGTCGAAACACACCAAATCCGCTGTTTAGAGCAGAAGATTGAGGGTGAGAAGGCTTTCATCAACCTCCTCTTCAGAATATTCTCGAGCGTATTTTCTATCATAGCCAGTACTCATTCCAGACTCTATCCCGCTAACAACTCCAAGTATCTACTCTGCGTCCCTCATCACCTCCTCAGACTGAGGCGCCTTCAGACCTCCTTCCCCAGTAAGACCACCAGTAACAACATGAAGATCTAAGTCTCCTCCCCAAGGTTTAGATCTAGTCGCAGATGACGTTCAAGAGTTACTACAAAACGGCACCTACACCATACTAGGCACTCTTCATCGAGGCATTAGCCTAGGGACAGACACCAATGCCAATCCAGGTCCAGGGCATGTTCATATTTTACAATGATGTTCTCTGATAAGAGGAGGCTTTCGCCTCATAGACGTACTCTCCTCCAGCAAAGGTCTCACCAATTGACAACATTAATACTTTCCACGAAGCACTTCTGAGGGAGCTGGTACCAGAATGTTCAGCTTTGTAGCTCCTCATATGTCAGCGTTTTTTGGGGTTTTTTTTCTTTCTTTTTTTTTTTACTTTTCAACACTCCTCATTGAGACCACTCCTGCTGCTAGTCCCAGACTTATTGGAACTGGCTATGTAGCTTTTCCTTACATCAGCTTTAGCAAAAGAGCCTCCTTTTAGGTTCCGTTATTATATATGGGGTAACCCAAAGAAAGTCCTAGGACCTGGGTATTGAGTGTTACAGATATGGTGGTCCTAGACGTTAAGTTCCACACACAATATTTGATATTCTTTCAAAAAAGCTTTTTTCAATTCTTATTCCAGGGCTCTGTCTGTTGTTGGCGACAACAGACAGAGCCCCATTGATAGGCCGCGCAGTTCGACTAAGGAGACACAGCGTGTATACTGTTCGACCGACCAATCAATAACCATCCATCGCCCTAGACAGCGAGGTACTAGAGAGCACGTTTGGACGGCTTTCAAAAAACCCAATTGATCTTTTTCGCATATGGCACACCATTAAAGGGTGTCCGCCCACACTGCTGTGGTTACATGAGTATAATGTAACTTAGCTCCTTCCCTTCACTTTTCCCGTCCTGATGAAGACCCGTCCATGAGGATATAAACTGCCCTTCGTATCCTTGGGTCGAAACGTCGACAATCTCCCTCTCTTTGAGCCTGCATCTCTTATGCCCCTGCCCACTCACCCCTCTGAAGATACGAAGCACCGAGCAAATTGATCGCCGCAAAGACAAAAAAGATTAACATTTCTTTGCAAAAAACTATTGAGGGCAGGCTCTTGTTGAACCACGCCAAGGATTATCTTAACCTTGGACTCCAAGACATTTGTGTAATTCACCATCCCCTGACCTCTTGGTCCTTTTCTTTCTCACACGAGCACAAAATTTCTCACTCTATGCACTTTACCCTTTTGGTAACCCCCTGTTTCACAATAACTGCATATTTATGTACTGTACCATGAGGAGGAATTTTATTGAGAATAAACAGTAGAGTCTTCTCTCCTCTACTTTTAAAACGATTGAAAATTCGTTTGTGTGTATACTGGACATCTGTTTGTTTTGGGCTATTGTGTTTTCTCTTTTTTGTTTCCAATAATTCTTCATTGCACGATTGATTTCGCATGTGGAATAAGAATTGAAAAAAGCTTTTTTGAAATAATATCAAATATTGTGTGTGGAACTTAACGTCTAGGACCACCATATCCTTTTAGGTTCCAACAGAAGCCTCCCCGACCAACATCTCCTCACATGGGAACAGCTCACTACAAGAGACCCACAGCCATAATGAACTCCACCCACACAGGAGCACCCACCGATCCATGCCCCCACTGCCTCTTCACCCTAGGAAGCGGCGAGATCAGCCACCAACTCACCACCATCCTCAATCCATCAATTGCCACAGCCACCTTTCTCACTGCATGAACCCACACAGAGGTTAGACCTCTCCTCAAGCAACCCTCCGCAGACAACCGCGAACTCTAGAACTACATCTCGCTGCTCCAGTTTCCCGCAAATATCCTGGAGAAGGCCATCAATCATCGGCTCACTGAAACCCTGGAGAGAAACAACCTTCTAGACCCCTCCGAATCAGGATTCCGAGCCAATCGCCACAATGAGACTGCCCTGATCCCTGCCACAGACTACATCCACACCCTGCTAGTTGGGGGGGGGGAAACCTGCCGCCCTAATCCTTCTTGACCTCTCCGTAGTCTTCAACACAGTTTCCCACCACTCACTCAAGCGAATATTCCGGATCGGAATCAAAGGAGACACACTCCGATGGATTGCGTCATTCCTCAAGGAAAGTGCACAGAGAATCTGTCTCCGCCCAGCCCCCTTCACCTCGGAACTCAATAGCACCATCTGCAGTGTCCTCAAGGTTCATCCCTCAGATGGATAACCACTGGATGAAGTTGCCGTGAAGATTTCAAAGGTATAATTTTGTCTCTTTTTTGGAAGTTGAAAATCTCCATCAGGATGAAGCTGCTGTCTGTACCAGGCGAGGGTTCTAGGAGGCCGTATACCCCTTCCAGAGAAGAGGTGCTGAACTGGATTGGCTGCTGTGGAAAAGATAGTTTAGGTAGCTACTGAGAAGTCAGGCGGACCGGCGATGCACCTTGGGCAGATAGGTGAGCAGGTAGGTCCCGAACTCCTCTCGGTTCTCAGAGTACATTTGGCAGAAAAAATTTTAAGTCCCAAATTTTGGATATTAGCTGGTTGGGTAACTTTAGCACCACTTCCAAGGGTACATTACGGGGAAGCAGCACTTGGAGGGTCAGTACTCCCTTCGGGCTGGTTCAAAGTTCACTTTAAAAGTTGTTGGAACTTTTTGAGTCCCTGTAGCTCTAAACAGGAGGCCAGCAAACCAGGCAGTGGGGCAGCTCTCTGAAGTGCACCACAGGCCTCAGGCAGCCTTTGACAGTTTTCTGCAGGTCCAAAAATTAATTGCAAAGCGAGTCTGAGAGTCATGTTTTTTATGATTATTATTAGACCCAGTGTGTCTTTTTGAAGGAGCTTCTAGAGTTCACCCCTCACCACCAAAACAAAGATAGTCCTGGAATTTCCAGCCTCACTGCTCGAGCTGGTTGGTTGGGGGCGGGGGGTTGTGTTTGTGTGTGTGTGTGTATATATATATATATATATATATATATATATATATATAAACTTTAATAGAAGTTAAGCACTTTATACGCACAATGCACTTTAGAATAGTTGCTGAACTTTAGCAAGTTTTGCACACTATGAAAATGTTGTAAAAACTTTTTTCTTATCAAGAAGTCGTCTGTAATAACTGGCAGTCAGAAGCTGTTAGGCACTTGCCTTTAAAATATTGAAGATATTGACTAGAGGTATACAAAGGAACATTGGAGCTATATATATTTTTTATTAAACTAATGTACGTTTTTAGGTCTCGCCTATTAATCCCGCAAGGGATAATAGGACGAGAGTATAGAGGCCAAACCAATTGACGATCTGGTTGTAGTGTGGAGAGGGACGCAGGGAGATGCAGAAAGATTCATTGAAAATCTAAACAAAAATGAATTGAACATCAACTTTACCTATACAATGAGCCAGATTAAGATCCCTTTCTTGGACATAGAAATATACGTTAGTGAGAACAAGCTAGCAAGCAGATTATTCCGCAAAACAACAGCAGGGAATACGATCCTACACGCCAGCAGCACTCACCCAGCTCATCTTATACGGAGCATTCCGTACGGTGAGATGCTGAGGATACGCAGGTTGTGTAGTGAACCCAGTGAGCTGCAAAAAGCACAAGATGAATGTGCCGAGCGGTTCATGGAGCGAGGCTACAGTAAAGGGATCATTAAACAGGCTATTACAAAATCCATGGCCAAAGACCGTAATGATTTATTAGGTATCAGAGAGACCTCGGCTGAGGAATCAAATGATGAACCCGTATCTAACCCTGACCATAACAAGCAGCCGGAACCCTTCCGCATAATAGTGGGGTATTGTAATCAACACCAGGCAGTACGCAAAATTATCAACAGAAACTGGCCGATTGTCAGCAGTGACCCATTAATAGGGCAAGATCTCCCTAAAAAAGCCTCCTTAACCTTTAGTAAAGCCCCCAATATGAGACAAAGACTGGTGGTAACCTGCCCAGAAATTATTGACAGTAGCTCTTGGTACCAGAACAATCAAGGCTTTTTCAGGTGTAAAACCTGCAAAGCATGCGTTCATGGAGTGAACAAAAAAGTGTATAAGGATGGATTCAGTGATCAAGAGCACCGTATCACCAAAGTCTTGACCTGTAAAACGGACTTTGCCGTGTATGTCCTTGAATGTCCCTGCAAACGGCAATATGTGGGAAGCACGAAGCTTCCCGTGCACAAAAGAATATTGCAGCATTTAAGGGCAATAACCACGCAGGATAACACCTATCCCGTGGCGAGGCATTTCAAAAGTCATCACCAGAGCAATAATAAGGACTTACAATACTGGGTGGTGGATGCAGTAAGTATGAGTAGGAGGGGAGGCAATAGGGAAAATAAACTGCGAAAAATGGAAACCAACTATATACTCAAGTTTAACAGTAAACAGCCTGTAGGTTTGAACCTGACAGAAGATCTGTATACATGTTTGCACGATTAAGGATAGCTAAGGATAGAAATGCCCAAAAGAGAGAAACAAAATAGAGCCAATATAATGAATATGTAAATAGGATGTGTATATATATGAATTGGAAAAGACAAAAATATAGAGGTTTTTATATATATTTTTGAAAACTGTGCTGTATATATTTGTAATGAAATGCAGTTGTATATAGATGATTTAAACTTAAGCTGTAAATAATGAATTTTATAGAGTTAGTTGGGCAACTATCATAGTTATTATGGAAATTAAATAATGTGTAAAAGGAGTATGAAGTTGGAGGACCATTTTCGAGGATAGAGAATGTTACAGATAACAACCTGAGGTAAATGAAATGGATATGAAGAGTTAAGTAACTGGGAACAATAATGACAAAAAGAATAATCAAAATATACCTGTCGTGTGAAGCAGAATATAGAAACAAAACACGGGTGTTTAAACAACTAATACCGTGTAAAGCAATTGTCAAAATGTACAAGGTATAGCCCTGGTTTGAAGAGTTTTTTATATATGGTTCTGCACAGGAGCACTTTGTATGGGGCACGGGTTAAAACACATATAATACACAAAAGGTAAAAAAATGACAAGTAGTTTGTAAGGTAAAATTGGGATTCAGCCCAGAATTGCATTAAATATGGCAACATCGTAAAAATGTAAAAAATCTACATACATAGTCTTTTATATATACACAGGGATTAAACCCTAAGGAAATAGCGATGAAAATCATTGTAAATAAGTGTATATAAAGACACAATGCAATCGTGAAAATGTGAAAAATGTGAAAAATCTTTTTAAATATTGGTTTGTACATACACAGGGATTTAACCCGATATTGTGCATAAACACTTAGGGATTTATCCCAATATTATAAGAAAGTGGATTGAAAATAACGATGAAAATCATTGTAAATATGTGTATATATTGATACAATGCAATGTGTAAGTCCATCATCAGTTTTTACCCAATGTATGTAAGGTTTGAAAAGAACCAATCACTAATGAGCACTGTGCACTTTAAATATGTCGAAAAAACAAGGTTACGCTGTCATGTGATCAAGGCTTTTCAGCCGAAACGTTATGGCGGCAGCTGAATAAACACTACTAACCAGCATCCTGAGTGTGGTCCGTGTCTGTATCCAGCGCAATCAGGGCAGAGGAGATTGTGGCGGGAGAACGGAGGTTTTCCATATATATATATATATATATATATATATATATATATAAACTTTAATAGAAGTTAAGCACTTTATACGCACAATGCACTTTAGAATAGTTGCTGAACTTTAGCAAGTTTTGCACACTATGAAAATGTTGTAAAAACTTTTTTCTTATCAAGAAGTCGTCTGTAATAACTGGCAGTCAGAAGCTGTTAGGCACTTGCCTTTAAAATATTGAAGATATTGACTAGAGGTATACAAAGGAACATTGGAGCTATATATATTTTTTATTAAACTAATGTACGTTTTTAGGTCTCGCCTATTAATCCCGCAAGGGATAATAGGACGAGAGTATAGAGGCCAAACCAAGGTCTGAAACCATCGCGGATTTCCTACAGGTCGTGTGGCGCACTCGTGCGGAAAGCGCGTCTACATCAAAGCCATCAGCCTCCCTCCCACAGGCATCTGAAGCTTCCCCCAGCGTGCGCTCAGCCTCAGGCTGTTTCACTTTCACGGCCGCGAGGTCGTGCTTCAAAGGGATCCGCTCCCCCGCCCCCTGCTTCACACTTTAAAGGAATGCTCTCCCCAGCCCCCCCCCCACAGCAATGCCAAGAGCTTGTTTGTGGCAGCGTTTAGCTGAGGTGAGAGCTGCTTGCAGAATATCTTCCTTCCAACCATCGCCATCTCCTGAGTTACCCACGGATGCATCGCAAGACTGTGTCTCTGCTGGTTTAATTTTACCTTCATGCAATGTCACTTAATTTCTCCACATTGTAATTACCCTCTTTGCTTCTGATCAGCATAGCTGGCCTCGAGCCACGTTTAGCTGAGGTGAGAGCTGCTTGCAGAATATCTTCCTTCCCACCCTCACCATCTCTGGAGTTACCCGCGGCTTCATTGCAAGCCTGTGCTCACACTTTAAAGGAATGCTCTACCCCGCCCCCCACAGCAATGCCAAGAGCTTGTTTGTGGCAGCGTTTAGCTGAGGTGAGAGCTGCTTGCATCTTCCTTCCCACCCTCGCCATCTCCAGAGTTACCCGCGGCTGCATTGCAAGCCTGTGCCTCTGCTGGTTTAATGTTACCCTTGTGCAATGTCACTGAATTTCTCCACATCGTAATTACCCTCTTTGCTTCTGATCAGCATAGCTGGCCTCGAGCCACGTTTAGCTGAGGTGAGAGCTGCTTGCAGAATATCTTCCTGCCCACCCTCACCATCTCCGGAGTTACCCGCGGCTGCATTGCAAGCCTGTGCCTCTGCTGGTTTATTTTACCTTCGTGCAATGTCACTGAATTTCTCCACATCGAAATTACCCTCTTTGCTTCTGATCAGCATAACTGGCCTCGAGCCACGTGTCAGAGCGTAATTGCGCAGTCACCAGTTTAAATTTTAGCACCGCCATTCTACCACTCTGTTCATATCTTTGTGGAACTTGTTCTTACTTTGCTGTTTATCCAACTTCCCTCTCTCCAGACTCCACTAATGTCTTCTTTTTATCACTCAGTTTTCCACTTGACAATCACTTGTCGTAAGCCAATGACCGGGGTTTACCTTATGCCATTCGGCTGAGTGTTCCTTCTCGCGGAACAGTGGGTTGCCCTGTAAGTAGACCTGAAGTAGTGTGTACAACCCTCATTTCAGCTGCTAGGCCAATAGCATCTTTTCGTGTAGAAGCTGTCCCGTTATCGACCACCATTTAGCTATCCCTACAACAGAAGGCTCTTTAAAGATCCCCAATATATCACCGATATTGCCCCAAGGACCCGGTGGACCTTCTGTTGGATTCATTGGTGGTATACATGCCTTGACACTGGCAATTCCGTCCATAGTGTTGCACTTAAAAAAAATAAAAAACAGGAGGCACAGAGGCACAGATGGAAGTTGTATTAAGTTTATTACAGAAGTCAATTGAAACCAGACTCCTGCCAAAGCTCTTTATTTTACTGAGTTGCGGAACCAGCTTGCCACCCACCCTTTCCAAGATCCCAGACTTGTGTAACTGCTCGCTGAAGTGCTGTAGCATTTTGTCATGCCATCCAGACAGACCCCAGCCCCTCCCTCCCGGACACCGCTCCGTTGTTTGGGTTGTAAGTTCTGGAGAGTGAAAATGCATGTGAAAATGCATGTACATCTAGCTAGTGGCCGAGGTGCTCCCTTGTAACACGGGGTGGGACATCTTGTGCAGGCCTTTCTGTTCGAGATTTACCAAACCTCCCAAGAGAAGTAAAGATGCAGTCTTCCAGTACCTACTCTGGCCCCAGTGCTCGCCGTGCACTTCGGGCTTTCTCTCTCCCCACTCAGTAATAAAGATCTTCATATTTCCACTGTTTGTGTTTTTCTATCTGTTCACTTCCGGGTAGTCTGTGGGTGAAGGGCTCAGTGACTGCCACAGATTCCCCTGGTGTCCAGCAAGCCACAGACTGACAAACTGGCTCACATTTGGCCTCCGCTGAAGCGTGTCCAGTTGCCCGCATCATGCCACCCTGCATACGGCTCACTGATCTTTTATGCAAATGAATGTTGAACTGGGATTGAATGAATTGGGAAAGGACTAAGATGGGCCGCAAGGATGACCTGTCCTTTATAATACCGGGGCTTTTCATTAAATGCATCCATGTATTTGTTTTGCTGTCACGGTGCTTCATGCAGTGACATACCCTCCTCTGTATCTGCATTTCCCAACGGCCCCAGCTCACCCTCCAGAGACACATCTTGGCAACACGCATGCGTGGGCCCGCTGTACACTGTTTGCTGAGAGAGTACTGTGTGTCTATTTTTTGTGCCTTTCTGCCCTCTGTTAGATTCTTTTTTCTGCCCTGTTAGAATCGTTTTTCCCTTGTTTTTCTGCCTTTGTGCCCTCTGTTAGACTCGGTTTTTGTGCCTTTCTGCCCTCCGTTAGACTCGTTTTTTGTGCCTTTCTGCCCTCTGCATCACCACATCATCACTCAGCACTCATCACTCAGCACCACCACATTATCACTAAGCACCACCACATTATCACTCAGCACCACCACATCACTCAGCAGCACCACAGCACCACTCAGCACCACCACAACATCACTCAGCAGCACCACTCAGCCCCACCACATTATCACTCAGCCCCACCACATTATCACTCAGCACCACTTGCAGAGGAAACTTGGACCCGTTTGCCTTCTTGCCTGTTGCTGTAAGGAGCCCCGTTGGGCATTTGTAATCAGCGCCTGGAGCCCCTGGAGCCCCGCTGGGCATTGTCTTCATCTTCGTGGGAGAGGTGCTGCGCAGGAGGACGGGACTGCGAGGCCCAGCAGGCTGTGCGTGTGACATCGAGCACACCTGCCGCCTCTTCCCGTGCCTCCGCCCCCTGCTGACCATTTAAAACACCTCGCGGTCCCCGCTCCGCGGGAGCCGCTTGCAGAGGAAACTTGGACCCGTTTGCCTTCTTGCCTGTTGCTGTAAGGAGCCCCGTTGGGCATTTGTAATCAGCGCCTGGAGCCCCTGGAGCCCCGCTGGGCATTGTCTTCATCTTCGTGGGAGAGGTGCTGCGCAGGAGGACGGGACTGCGAGGCCCAGCAGGCTGTGCGTGTGACATCGAGCACACCTGCCGCCTCTTCCCGTGTCTCCGCCCCCTCTATTTCCAGTCAGCATAAGCCCGGGTCTAATTACGCGTTAGCGGGACGCGTGTGCGGGACAACACCCGGGACAAAGCCCGGACTAAGGGCGGACCCTCTGAGACCCTCAGAGGCCTGAGGAGCCTGGCCTGGGCCACCACCCCTGTTCGTTCACATTCCGCCTAAGGGACAAATGGACACATGAACTGTAAGTCGTCAAAAACCCTTGATTAGCGTCCGTGGGCTGTTAATCAGTGTATTAGTTAACTGTTATATGTTTAGGATCTTTCTTACCCTCTACCCTGTGCATTAAGGCTGTTTAAAAATCGGTGGTGGGGTGTATCATGAACTGTCGTGAAACCCGGAGCATGGCAGTCGCTGAAGCAAAAAAATTAACTGGTACCCTAGATGATTTCATTGTTCGTACGCATGCACTGATTGATGAGGGTATAATATTAATGGATAGGAGGGTGTCGCAAGATCTGGCTATGGCCAAGAGATCATCTCTAGGCCCAATTGCCCAGGCCTGCACGCCTAACCCCGAGAGCCGCCCTATTTCCCTTGCTTTGGTACACAATCCTGGGGACATTGGGGATTTTGATGCCTTAAACTCGCAGCAGGATCTGGAGGCCACCCCCAACCTTGATCTCATAACAGTAA
Organism: Lissotriton vulgaris; assembly: GCF_964263255.1. Lineage (NCBI taxonomy): Eukaryota > Metazoa > Chordata > Amphibia > Caudata > Salamandridae > Lissotriton > Lissotriton vulgaris. The sequence goes on along the minus strand of NC_141697.1, from coordinate 134,194,103 downwards.
GCGACCCAGACAGGATAGAGTTAGTTAATCCCACCGGGGCCAGTGATATACACCAAAAGGGTCTAAAAGAAGGAGCAATCCCCAAGCAAAAGGTAAAAAAATCTACCACTACTAAAGGGAAGAAAGCACAAACGGCCAATAAGCGTAATAATTTCATCTCAGTTCCATCAAATACAAATGGGGCAGTCTGTACAATTGATACCGGGGGGACACACTTAACAAACAACGGCTTGCCTCTAAGTCTTCCAGACGATACCATCATAGATAAAAGCCTGGAGGAAATTATGGAATTAAGTGGAGAAATCACTAGCTCAGTTCAACACAGTCAGGAGGGGTGCGGGTCAAGTATGCTTGATAACAATAACATCGTGAACATATTAAAATCTCTACTTGAACCCATGGAGGTTAGATTGCGCCGCATAGAATCTATCTTGACTAACATCCATAAAGATATTAGTGCCCCTAGCCTCACCATGAACCCCAAAACATCCCACACTATTAATACAGCCGCCAAGTCTTCTATGGCTGGCAAAAAAGCTACTGTGGTTAATAGTAACGCTTCTAACAGTATAAGTAACACCCCTGCTGAGGAAGCCATTAAATCTAAGACCACGGTGATAAAACAACCTGAGAATCCAACTAAACCCAAGCCACCTCCCCAGGTTAAATCAAATGACCTCATTCCACCAACCCCAAACCCGACATCGACAACCGGACCTAAGGTCGTGGTCCGTAGAAACATCCATCTCCCCCCAGACGCCTGCCCCTATGTAGTAATTCTCACTGGGGTCAGTGAAATTCCATCCCTAGAAACTGAATCCAACCAGGCCTTAAAAAATAAAGTGTGCCATTGGCTCTCTAAAAATTATCCCTTACCGCCTAATATGCCAAGTAACATTTTAATGGTGGAAAGAGCCCCCTGGGTGGGAGGAAACAGGAAAAGTCTGCAAGGGGACTGTGTGGTGGTCACCTTTGAGAACACACAGGTGGTAGATTTAATTTGTAGAGGGTCCCCTAGATTCCAAGCTAGTACTGTCACCGCCAGGCCCCTCTCTTATTTCTATCTACCGGGTAACCAAACAGATAATAGATGGAGTTGGTTAAGGGGCCCACAGGAGCCAAAAATAATTCATAGGCAAAACCCCCCTTGGGAGGCACACCCTGCAGGCTGGGTTGAAGGTGTTAATGCGGGCTGGAACCAGGTTAGGTCAAGAAGAGGAAGACCGCCCTATGGGGGTTTTGCGGCAGAGCCCCATAATAGCCACCCACTCAACTATCAACAGTTTGCTCAGGGATATGACAATTTTTTCAATTTTCCCACTTCTAACCGATATGATTACTTGTCAACCTTAGACGGGAATGATTGACAAATACAGGTCTCCCCCTGTACAGATAAGCCTGAGAACAACACCTCATTCTCTATGCAAACGGATAAGAGCATTTTGGGCGGGCAGATGTCCTGTTCAATTACCACTAACTGTGAGGGTGGGGAAGGAGGAGAGCCTCCTAATGTAAAAATGGCTGGGCCCCGGGGGGGCGAGGACTTTTCAATGGCAACTTGGAATATTGCGGGACTTAAAAACAAAGTGGATAACCCAATTTGGCGGGACCTAATAGGTTCCATGGATTTAATAGCCCTGCAGGAGACCTGGGACACTGAAAATCTACTAACTCTGGATGGGTTTACTACCTTCTCAATTCCAGCAGTTGGATCCTCGAGGGGGCGTGCCAGAGGGGGTTTGGTCACTCTGATTTCTGCCAAAATCCCTGGGACATATACGCAAGTAGCCACTGGTTGTCCTTACTGTGTTGCTGTCTTAATCTCCTATAGGAATCATCATAACGTCTTGGTCATAAATTTTTACAACTCATTCGACAGGGACAGTTCAGTAAGTAATTTGATGATGTTAAGTACTTTTCTGGCCGACTTTAAAGAGTCGGCAGAGCATGACTGTACCATTTTGTTGATGGGAGATTTCAATATTCATAGATGTAAGGAAAACTGCCCCCCCAATGTGTTATTTGGTACCCCGGACGAAGAAAATACCCACTTTGAACACTCAGAGCAGGGCACCTTTTTGGAAATAATGTTGGCTGAACATGGGCTTATCTTACCTAAGGCGGAAGATGGGGATATCCCCACTTTCACGGGCCATGGCAGTGGCTCTGTGATCGATTATATCTTCCTCTACAGCACCAATGGAGCCCAAAGTAGTAGCTACTCAATCTTAAGGTCCCATTTCAGTGATCACAATCTTGTGGTTTTAAAAGTAAAGAACATATTTTTCATTAAGGATAGCTGCAAAAACCTGACAGACAAGCATGATCTGCGCTTAACGGATCAAGCACGCAGAATCAAATGGTGTAAAGTAATCCCAGATGAGTTTTTTTGTAACTTGTGTGAGAGTAGTAGGGATGACCTGATGTTGTGTATGGATGATCGGGCTGGGGATGGTGAAGTAATGGAGGCGTACAAAAAGGTCTGCATTGATATTCTCTCCAAATTAACTGCTCATGGTAAAGGCAGAACACAAGGGAATGACGGCTGGTTCGACAAAAAATGTTCAGCGGCAAACCATAAACTCAAGGCTGCCCTTAAGTCAGAACCAGTTGACAGACGGCTAGTAGCTGCCCTTAGGAGAGATTATAAGACCACAATTGAAAAAAGGCGGCGTGAGATTAGGGAGGATGCTTGGGCTGATCTAACCTCTACAGATGTATTAAAAAACAGCGCCAAGTTCTGGGCAGTGGTAAATCAACCTTATTTCTCGGACTCCTACAACAATGAATTGGATTGTGGTATCCAGGAAGAACGATGGCACATGCACTTTAGTTCGGTTTACGAAGACGAGACCCAGGTGGTAGAATGCCCGACCGCATTCCCTCAATCACCATACACCTTATCTGTGAATGAGGAGGAGGTGGCAGTGGCTATTGGTCTGATGACCAGTAACAAAGCCCCCGGGCCCGATGGCGTCCCCTCCGACCTTTTCAAAGCTGAGACTTTATTTTGGTCCAAAGTTTTAACTAATGTTTTTAACAGAGTTTCTAAGACGGGCATTCCTGAGTCATGGTCACAGTCGGTAATTGTGCCAATTTATAAAAAAGGGGACAGGGGGGACCCTGGTAACTACCGACCTATATCCCTTATTGACTCTGCAGTCAAGGTTTTGGGGAGGGTGGTTTTAGGCAAATTAACCACCTGGCTAGAGGAAACCAATACACTTTCACCTTTACAGTACGGTTTCCGTAAGGGACGTAGTACAATTGACCAAAGCCTAAATCTACAGTTGATTATTGGGAAGTACACCTTAGCTAAGCCGGGTTCATTGTTTATCGCTTTCATGGATCTGTCCTCGGCGTTTGACCGGGTAAACAGATCCAAACTGTGGGGCCAGCTCCTTAACATCGGAACAGACCCCAACATAGTTTATTTCCTAGCAGATCTCCATAGGGATCTTACAGCAACGGTCCGCTACGATAGAAAGGGGAACTGCACGGAGAAAATTAGCATTATTAACGGTGTGAGACAGGGATGCATTCTTGCTCCCCTGCTCTTTACACTATATATCAACGACCTTGGCAAAGTTTTGAGTGGAGCTAGTAAGGATATCCCGAAGGCTGGGAAATATCTACTGCCTGCCTTACTGTATGCGGATGACGCTGCCCTCCTAGCTAGAACCTCACTAGGACTCCAACGCCTGCTGAACTCCTTTTATGCTTTCATGGATAAACTTGACCTGAGTGTTAATTTTGGGAAGTCCCACGTCATGGTAGTAGGTCACAAAGCCAAGTCAAGGAAAAATGTGATGTCATTATTTTGCAATAAACACAAGCTGTCACGAGTTTCTAGATTTCCCTATTTGGGGGTGGTCTTCGATGAGGGCTCCACGTGGAACCCCCAACTGGTGGAGAAAAAAACTTCCCTGGCACGTTCAATCTCAGCAGTACTAAGATTCTCCCGTAAACTAGGAGTGAAACCCATTGAGGCAGTACTAAAAGTATACGCCTCCAAATGTACTGCAATTGCCACGTATGGGGCCGACTTGTGGGGCTTCAAACAGGTCTCATCGCTCCAGGTCTCAGAGGACAATTTTTTAAAAACTCTTCTTTCCTTGCCTAATTCTACCGCAAACTACATAGTCCACCAGGAGTGTGGTGTAGGCTATTTGGAAGACAAAATTGCCCTGGCCCCCTTATTAAAATGGTTGGCAGTTTGGTTAAATCCAGAGCTTGATGTAAACCACGAAATCTTAAAAGATTGCTTAAGCCTGGACCACTGGGATAAAATCACCTGGTTGAAGTACGTGCAACAAATGTGTGTAAAACTGGGACGACCAGAATTGTTTGATAAACCTACAAGCTTGGTGAAAGGGGACTTGAAATGGGTCAAAAATACCTTCTTGCTAATTAGAGGAATGGATAGAGAGGGCAGGGAGCTGCTCAAATCCTCTGTCAGGTCCCACCAGCTGATTACCTCACCCGACCCTGAACCGGAACTGTACCTCAAAGTTGTGAATAATGCTAATCACAGGTACCTGCTAACAAGGTTCCGTTTGAATAAAATACATCTTTTAATTTCTGGCCGCCCTGTTTGGACTAGGAGTAAGGACCTAGCATTATGCAAATGTGATGGTTGCTCAATTATGGATACGGCTCATTTTTTGTTTTTCTGTGACCACTTCAAAGGTATTAGACTTAAATTTATCATTCCATTACTAAAAGGAAAGGGTTTTAGGCAAGTGAAGCCAGCCCTGCTGTACCTTCAATTGTTGGCAGAGATTTGGGTCATTTTCAATGTGGCTAAATTTTTAACCATCGCAACGAGACTTGGCAAAAAGATTGCTTGGACTTAGAGGACTTCTTATAAATATAAACTACTGTTTAAAACTTTAATTAAGGTCACTGATGTGTACACTGTTGTTTTTAAAAGGAAAAAATATCCTGCCATTATACTCTGTACATTTCTGTTTTTTATCCATGTTATATGTTATATTTTATCCTGGGTGGGTTGTGGATTGTTTTAATACTTGTACACTTTTATGGTTTTTGTGATTTAAACCGAATAAAGTATCTTTTGAACTTTGAACACTCAGCACCACCACATTATCACTCAGCACCACCACATTATCAATCGGCACCAACACTGCACCACCACAGCACCACTCTGCACTGCCACAGCACCACTCAGCATAACCACAGCACCACCACAGCACCACTGCAGCACCACTCAGCACCACCACATTATCGCTCAGCATCACCACAGCACCACTACAACATCACTCAGCAGCACCACCACATTATCACTCAGCACCACCACATTATCACTCAGCACCACCAAATTATCACTCAGCACCACCACAGCACCACTCTGCACCACGACAGCATCATTCAGCACCACCACAGCACCACCAAATTATCACTCAGCACCACCACATTACCACTCAGCACCACCACATTATCACTCAGCACCGCTCGGCACCACCACAGCACCACCACAGCACCACCACAGCCCAACCACAGCCCACTCAGCACCACTCAGCGCAACCACAGCATCACTCAGCGCAACCACAGCATCACTCAGCGGAACCACAGCATCACTCAACGCAACCACAGCATCACTCAGCGCAACCACAGCATCACTCAGCGCAACCACAGCATCACTCAGCGCAACCACAGCATCATTCAGCGAAACCACAGCATCACTCAGCGCAACCACTGCATCACTGGTTCAAATATGTTCTCTCAATGTTTCAAGCTTTATTACAAATGTCACAAAAAGATGTTAATATTTCACTTCTGTTCTTGGATTTTCGTAACAATAAAATACACTGAACATAATCTTTGTTTATGTGTTAATGTACATACAAATACAAAAAATAAAAAAACAATCTAATTTACAATGTCAAAAGCTCAAACTTTTACTAATGCGAGATCTATTGCATTGCAACTGCTTGTTTTTAAATATGAAAGCATGAAATGATCAATTATGAACATGTTCCTAGATGGTGCCATGTTTACAGAGCAATATGTGTAAACTATAGAAGCTTTCCCCTTTCTATGTTTGTGGAAATGTAGAGTATACTTGAATAAAAAAATGTTTGATTTTCATCGTCGTGAACAAGGCTGCATCTGGCAGCCAAAACTCTTGGGTGATTGTGTCGCTCATGAATAAAGAAATCAAAGTGAAGAACTACCATCTTATTTGAAATAACGTGGTGAATTGTTTCATATATAAATATATAATATAGTGGAGGATAAATACAATGCATTCTGTCCTATGGGCTGTTCAAGGCCTACCCTAAGGGGTGAATTATTTGTATTAAAAAGGTAGTTTTAATCCTTAAAAAAGGTGTATATCCTCAATTGAACAGTCAGTTTAAACCAGCACACAGGCCGAAGTGGCATGCATGAGCCATGTTTCACTGTGCTACTTAAGTGGGGGTTCAATAAGGGCTGCAGGCATACTAGTAGCATTTACTTAACTAGCCCTGGTTATGTGATATTACACTTTGCTAGAGACTTATAAGTAAATGAAATATGCCAGTCGGGTGTAAGCTAATTTGACCATGTTTTAGCATATGAGCACAATCACTTTAGCACTGGGTAGCAGTGTTAAAGTGCAGAGAGTACTAATGCCAACAAGCTCAAATTCAGTAAAACAGGAGAGGTAAGGGAAAATAAAAGGTTTCGCGGAAGACCACCCTAGGCTGACCCGTCTAACACGTTTGAATTGAAAACCGGAGCAATATCAAAGAAAAATCTTAACTGGTTTAATGAACAGTAATAGGGGTGTTGCGTCATAGATTTAGATATTTGTTTGATCATACACTAAACTTGAAATTATACCCTTGTGGCTGGAAAAGATCTGTCTATAGTAAAATCAGAGCAAAGATGTTGATAATTTGTTTCTTTTTTCCCCTTACTCTTGGTTTTTTGGTCTTGACTACAGACAGCATTAATGTAATTTTTTTACCCCCCCTTGACTTTTTGATGCAGCGTCTTACTACTCACCAGCTTCTTTTGTTACAAGTATTATTTATAGATTAACTTTTTTTACGAGGACTCTGCAGCTGCAAAACGCTGCAAGTCGTCTCCTTCTTTTCTGGGTGACTTGACATTCACCTCCCCCCCTTTTTATTTTATTTTAAATTGTTTGTATTTACTGCAGAGTGTGAACCCACGATTCGAGTAGGCACTGAGGCAAGAATTATCAAGTCCGTGGACATTTTTTGAGCTCAAGGCCCTGCCGCGTCGGGGATTGAACCCTGGTCCCGGGTCTGACCTCTGCATCAGGGACTGCCTCCTCTAACCGGTGAGCCACACTTCTCCACTGTAAAAGCCTAATTGTGCAATCTAACCAGCATGGTCATCTGAATAAACCATACTATCACAGACGAAGCAGCCATGTTTTCACAATCTTATATAAAGGCATACAGGTAACACTTCAATGGGGAGATCAAATATTAGACGCTACTATTGAAATCCAAAGGGCATTAAATAAAACATTTTGGATCTCTTGTGCGTACACATGGTGAAAGGTTATCAATTCAAGATAAACAAGCATTTACAATGCAATAGGTCTCGCAGCATCAAAGTTTGAGTTACTGGCATTGTAAATGACAATGCTTTGCTTTAAAAAAAATGTTATTTGCAATTGGTATATAAACATTGTTTGCGAATGGTTAGCTGTTGCTTATGCTAAGCAAAGTTGGCAGTAATATAGAGTGCTAGTCTTGCTTGTTATAAGCATGCCGATTTAAAGCGCTCTGATACCTGCGGGTAAAGTTTGCGCTATATTAAAGGGAAAACTAATAAATACATTTAAAAAATCCTACCTGTACCACGCCCGTTCTCATTCTGCGATGCCACATATCTTTGGGTCCCTATACTTATTAACTGCACCCAGCTGTGGGAAACCTCCATGGCAGGAACAACGTGTTGCGGGGCAGACATAGGCAATGTAGCCACTGTCCTGTGGCTGCACCGTGGGGTAACAGTGTAGGGGCAGGAAGGCAGGCAGTTGGTAGTGCTGTGCCATAGCAGTGTAGTTCTCTGTGTATGCTGGGCATGGGGGTTGCTATTGGCTGACAAGAAGTGGTGAGGAGGTGCCTGTTCGGTGTGCCTGCTTCCTGATCTTGGGCAGGCGACAGGTAAAAAAAAGGCGGAGGACATGACACCCAGTGGAATTAAGGTACTGCATGCACACTAACGTCATTTTGAAGACTCTCTGGAAAGGCACTACGTTGGAAACACCGACTGAGCATATTCATTTCCCAAGTCAGTTAAGTGGTCTGAAAAAGGCTCAGGAGCTATAGGTGCTTTACAAAAAGCATCACTTAAATAATGCATAAATACACTATAGGCATAATGCTATGAATGACGAACATCACTTAATGTGAACCCTTTTCCTGCCGTTCCATCCAGCACTAATCCCATAACATAAGGGAATCCAACGTAGGTCTAGGAGGGCCTGGTGTATTTCAGGATATGCACATAAATTATATTTGCATGCGTTGAATATCAATAGAAAACATTACAAAGTCTGTTGTTGTCCTCAAAACTTGGCATGCAACTGGCCCTTGGATATCTATATTATCACTAAAGGTACCTCAATGACTTAATAACATAGGATGTGTTGAACAATTAAGGGTTTTCATTTAGATGTAGAAACACGCATTCAAACTGCTGTCTCGGACTGTACATGCGTACAGGCATGTATGCAAGACATGCATCGCTTTGTTCTAGTTTCCTCACTCTTCTGGACGAAATGTCCTGATATTTTGTGAAACGGGTACATGCCAAATGCGTGATGTGTGGCACTGCTCAGTGAAACACAACACCACAACTTAAGACAGTGTTCACAACAAGTTCTCACTTCCACTCAATTGACAAACAACAGGCATGTCTAATTCGATATCAGCACTTTGCTATTGTTCACGTGCTCCTGAAAAGTAAAGTTATTTTCACATGCTGTGTTAGCTTTTCCTGTAGCGCGGTACTTGTTAAAGCATATAGCACACCTTTGTTAGCGGAATTTGAATTTCAACACACAGCATTTGCTGTTCGTAATACATGCATTTCTGATTATGTAAACCTCTTTAAAATGCTGTGTTGCACCTTACAGTTATCTGAAAAAAATCACATCAATAAATCATTTAAATACAAAGTACCCTAAATGTTTTTCGAGTGGGTCAATTACATGTTTTAATTTGAATTCACCTGCGCCTAGCGCCGCGATGCCATCCAAACGGCTACATCAATTAGAGAAACTATTTCACTTTACAGATATTTCTTCTGTGCGAAAGTTTGTTTGAGAACAAGAAGAAGTAACAGCTGCCTGCGACGACAGCATGTTTAAACCGTACCAAACATGAAAAGACTATGGGGCTATACAAATAAAAACGAATTAAAATAAACAACACGCAATTCCTTTCCGGAATTAAAACACCGCCCAGCCGATAAGAAAGTCAAAAGCACCCAACTCCAATTATATTCTAACTTCACTGGAGCCAACAGAAACACAGGAAACGAAAGAAAACTGCTGCAGGGAAGCTCTTCAAACTGCACAAAAGCCAGACACCTACTTGGAAGTGCGGAAACGCTGCATCCACTGGCGTCAAGGTGAAGGAAAAGTTCATCACTGCCAAGTTCAAGTTCACAGCTGCTCTGCATGCACTGCCGCAGCGCAGCTCCTCGCGGCAACTTTTACAGAACAGAAGTAACACGCGTGCCACAGACAGCCAGGAACTGGGGCTCTGCTGTTTCACAGTCCATTGAAAAGATAACTCATATTCCCGGATGATGGAGGAAAAAATGAAAAACACCCACCACTAGTGAATAAAAAACCAAGGGGCTTCCAGCAGACTGCAGGGAGAAGCTTCCCCACTCTCTTCCATTTGCAGAAGCTTGGGGTGAAGGGGGTGGAGGGATGTTGCCCTGGCAGGGATGACAAATGCAGCACTGTGAGAAGTTGGCCTGATATGTAGTGTTTCCAATTCTGGAACCACTTGGTATCAGTCCAAACAAACCCCAAAGATGTCAGGTTGTAAGTCAACCTTGTTAGACAAGCTATCCTAGAGGTAGCATGGACTAAGCAGCCTTAAAGGCTTAACTTAAGAGGTCGTGTTAAGCGAGCTGTTTTACCACATACAATCCTGTAACCAAACGAAAGGACACCACACAAGTATATATTATAAAAATATATGTATTTATTTCTAAATTACTCCCCAGTACTCTTTATGAGGAAAGGGGCACAAGCGTTAAATCAAAAGCACAGTATAACATACAAAGTTGCACAATTTTGGATAAGGGCCGGTGGCCACTTAAACCATATACTAAAAAAGTGGTATAAGAGATACCAATCGAACAGTGGTTAGGCCTAGGGCCTAGAGATTCGCTGGGAGCAGTCAGGACTAGCAATGCTGAAGTCGGGAGTAGCCCACGGAACTCGGGTGCAGCACGGAAAGTGCGGCTTGCACCAATGCAATGTCAATAGTGCGTAAAAGTTACACAAAGTGAGTTAAAAGATACTTCCGCTGAACCTAGAGGAACAAAACTTTAGACACAGACCCTAGAGGTGTGTACCAGTGTGGGAACACCGGCGTTGCAATGTTACCTCACCCACAGGCCGTGGGTGCACAGGGTCGAAGTGGCGTCGGGTTTTGACACGCTGGCTCTTGGTGCTTGAAGCTGTTGCAGCTGCAGGCGATGTGAAGCAGAAGTGTCCGGTGCGATCCAAGGGTGGATCGAAGTAGAAAAGTACCTGAAAGCAGAGGGGACAGAGTCTGGGTCACTCAGCAGTGACCAGGGTGGAACCAGGACGGAACCAGGCAATGTCGGGCGCAATCAGGTGGTTGTCGATAGGCTTCTGTCACGTGGGCTCTGGGGCATCTGCGACGTCCAGGAGCAGGTCAGGATCTGTCCCACGTAGGCTCTCGCCGTCAGCACCGTCGGCTTCAAGATTGCAGCAAACAGCACTTGGCAAAAGCAATCCACGCGGAACCGGGAGATTGCTTATCACTCGAACCAGGAGGGTCAGAGTGGGGGCTCCTTTTTACAGGAGCTGGTGCAGATCTGGAGCAACCAGAAAAGCGAGTCGTATTCAAGGTTTCATCGGCACAGGGGCCACAAGCCAGCGGGCAAGTGACCGGGCCAACGCGTCGAGCCAAAACAAGCAGAAGGGCCCCACGCAGCACTCGTCGAGTGTGGAGGGGGTAGCTTTGGTGCAAGTGTAGCTCGGGTGGGGGCTTCTCAAACCCCGGTGCACAGCTTCGAGGATCACTCGTGGGCTGCACGGTCAGCGTCTCGTGGCCTTTTCAAGATGGCGTGCCCCACGCTTCCGGTCGCCTCCACTGGTCTCAGCTCTGCAGGGACTGTGGATCGGGCATGGAGAAGGCAGGCAAGCTTGATCTCGTCGATCTCTGTTGCTCGAGTTCCGGCGGGAACTGCAACAAAGCAAGGGTCGAGGGCTGGATGTTGCCTGTTTGCACAGGGTGGTCACTCCTTGACCACAAGGGAGATTCTTCCGTCTTCTATGTTGAGTAGAAAGTCGAAGGGTCCAGAATTCGTTTCTTATGTTTCTTCAGGATGATCTGAGATGCATTGGCACTGCTCCCACTCTTATTCGAATCTGGTGGGCTGGACATCCTGCTAGGTCCCCTCCTATGGGTGGGACCCAGGAAGGGGGTGGTTACACCCCTTTCCTTTGATCCAGGCCGCGCTGGGACAGGGGCTGGGAGGCCCCAGAACCGGTTTGGCCGGATTATACAAGGGGCAGCCTTGTGCTCCCCAGGCAGTGTCTGGTTTCTTTGAAACCTCCCTACTACAATCCACTATCTCCTGTCTGGGGTGGTTTAACACCGCCCTGCGACAGGAAACCCTTTGTCCAGGCCACCATTTGCTGAGTTTCGGTCAGCAGCAGGAGGCCAGACCCGTGTCTGTGGCAGGGGCATCCATTTTGTGGATCTGAGGCTCATTTTAAATCAACCGCGTTTCAGCAAAGTAACATGTCTTATCCCTCTAGAAGGGTGGAATGCTACCCCCGTCGCCAGAACTGTCGAGGGGGTAGTATTCCAATTCGTATGACACCTTACACGACATGTTTTGATAAAGCCAAACCAAAGTTGCTATATAACCGCGAGGATTATAAGGCGCTTAAGAGTATATGGTTTGGCACTATCCCGGAGCAGCTAAGGGAATTGGTCCCGACAGCTGCAGACAGGCTCAGCTCATGCTAGAGCACCATCTCACATTAAACCACGCACTTTGCCTTCAGGATTGTTAAGGCCTGCCATAGGAGTGGCTCACAGGTTTATATGTGTCCAGATAGGTTTAGATATAGGCATACTATATCTAAGCAAGGGGTGATTACACCACCTTGCCCCAGCTGAGTGATCAGCCAGTTGTGTCAATTTAAGATAGCCAGCCAGGGGTGGCAAAAGATATGCTGCAGCCCCTGGTAGGCCTTGGATGCACCTATGCCCTGGGCACCTATAGTGCTCTGTACAGGGGCTGATAAGGTGACCCAAGCCAATCTAGTTATGCACCTAGGGTACATGGAATCCATTTTACAGAGAGAGCAGATAGCCTGGGGCCCTGATTAGCAGGGAACCAGGCCAACTAAGTCGAAAACCAGCTAAACACAAGGCAAAAAATCTGGGGTAACCATAGTCAGGTAGCCACCTTCCTACACAACCCCCCCCCCCCCAAACGAAGGGAGATAAGGCTATCCTTGTCCAGGTAAGCCTTTATTGCCTGAGTGGCCATATAAGGAAGTACCTGCACTAGCATGGGTACCCCCTGTCTCATGGTCCACTAAGCAGTCCCTCACCCTTGGGGTATCAGAGGGTCTCCACCATAGGGAATCACTACCTTGGGTGTGTCTTTGCAAGTTAGAAGGCTGGTTTGGATATGGAGTTTTGAAGTGAGGCTCCACTAATTTAGGACTCAGCTTCCTCCAATTATCTTCCACCATGTGTGCCCTTCTCTCTTCAACTGAGTTGCACTGTGCTCTCAGGGTCAACCTCTGGCTACCTAAAGCTGGAGGCTGGGTCCCTCTGTTTGGCTTGCTGGAGGGACAGTTCAGGTTTGGGCCCTTTGGGTCCCAGGTTTGGCTGTGCCCAACAGAATCCATCTGTGGGAGGTCCCTAACTGTTTTTAAGGGGGCTCCCTCAGGAGTTTTTAAAGTTTTCACCTTACTAGGCCTACTAGTTTTGGTGCCCCTGATCTGTTGATGGGGGTGCTTTATTTGACAGGGGGCCCTCTGGGTCTCACTGTCCTTCTTGCCCTCTGCAGCCCTGGGCTGACTAAGGCAAGGTAGAGAGGGGCAGGTTACCTGCTCCAGACTGGATCCCACCTGAGAAGGGTCCACTGCCATCAGAGGCTCTGTCAGGCCAGGCCTAACAACCTCTGGGGCAGTTCCTTCATCAGGGGTAAGATCAGTTCCCTGAGGAGGCTGATCCTGTCCTACTGTCTGGTGAGGGGGAGATTTCTCTTCCTCCTCCATGCTCTCAGTTTGGGTGGAGTGATCCATCATTTCAGGCTTCACAACACACATATCTGTTTGAGTTTGGGCTGTGGCCATCACAGCCCCACCAACCTTTTCAGGAGGAGACTCAGTTTGGGTTTCTGCTGTTATCATAACAGCTTTGCTATTCTGTTCTGGAAGAGCTTCTGGTAAAGATGGGGCAGAGAGTTGCTCAGCCCTACCAACCTTTTCAGGAAGGACATCTTGGGTTGGGGCTATAGCCAGTACAGCCCCACTAACCTTTCCATTGGAGTTTACCATTCTAGAATGGATTTCCTGTTCCACCTCAGCCCAGGCTGAGATTTCTAAATCATTACCCAGTAGGCAGCCTACAGGCAGGTTTGGTGACACTGCCACTCTCTTTGGGCCAATGACACCTCCCCAGCTGAGACTTACTACTGCCATGGGATGATTTGTTTGGATGCCATCAATGTTTGTTACCTGGTATGTGGCACCAGGTAAAAGTTGCTTAGAGGGGACTATACAGTCAGCCACCATGGTGATGCTAGCCCCTGTGTCTCTAAAGGCTTCAACTTTCAAACCATTGATGATGGGTTCTTGTCTATATTTGCTCAAGGTATTTGGGCAAACAGAGAAGTTGGCAAACCCCATGCCAGTCTCATGAACAAGATCATTGGGTGATGGGGACCTGGATAGGCCAGGGTCCCCCTGGGCTCCAAAAGTAAACCCACCCAGATTCCTGGGTGTGCTCCCACTTCCTGGGGGATTACTGCTGACAGTAACAGGAGGTGTTGGAGCTGGCTTTGGAGGTATGTTTTCTTTATTGCCATTCTTGGGACAACAGCTGTCTGTTTTGTAATGCCCAACCTGTTTACAGGCATGACAATAAGGCTTTTTCTCTGTTGAAGAAGTGTCGCGGGGCCCACCCTTTTCATTGGAATTTTGGGGCCCTGGGGAAGTCTTTTCTTTACTTTTATCCTGTTATGGCTGTCTTTTTGCCAGCTCTCTGGAGAAGGAGAATGATGGAGAGTGACTCCAGCCTATCACCCTCATAGCATAGGGATTAGGCCGATAGACAGGGACCATGTCTTACAGATATAAGGGCATTTTCGTGCCATTTCCCTTAGAGTAAGGCTTATGAATTTAAGTGAGGGGTTAGATATATAAGTATTAGTCATGATTTACTCATTTGCTAACATGCCGATCTGTTTCTCATGGAGCTATGTATATTATGGGCTCCGTAGGCCTTAAGCGAGACAGACTCCATTTTGCTTTCTGCCTGGTAGCTCGAGAAGGCTTTCTAGGTTAAGAGTGATGTTTTAGTTTCAAGCTGTTGTTCGCTTGGAGAGAACCGGTTCAGGCTGACCCTTATCGAAGGAATGTATTTTTCTCCACTCCGAAGACACAACTTCAGGCCGGCCGGCTGGGAAAGTGTCCTTGGTACGGGGAGGTACAAGAATTTGGTGGGCGGCAGGTTACTGGCCGTGAATTTCCATGAAGGAACGGGCTTTGATATTAGCGAAGGTGTTAGTCTTTCAGTCAGTTAGTCCGTAGGCGGCATCTAGCCGTTAGCATCTCTACCATTATTCATTTTCATGGTGGACAAGTCGCCATCTTTGAAGTCGGAGAAAGATTTAAGACCGAAACTCTCTGAAAATAGACTGAACGAGAAGTGGCGCGGAGCGCACTAATGCAGAGAGAGAGAGAGAGACGGTAGCTAATTAACAGCAAGGTTCCGAGGTCCTGAGGGAGAGCAGACGAGTTTGAGCCTAGCGGTGCAGACGTGTACTTGTGACGGCTGAGGGTGACTGCAAGGCGAGCCAGGACCCAGAGACGAGACAGGAGCCTAGATGACTGCCGAGTCCCGATTTCCCATTAACCAGGTGAAGTCCGACCGATTCTTATAGTATGTGCACCCTAACTTTTATCTTTTATTCCCTTTGCAAATGTAATGCTGCATAATAATGTGATTTATGTTTATTGTCAATAAATACCCTAATTCATATAGAATTATCGTGTACCTGGTGCTTGTGTTCGATCTTGGTAAATGGCACTCCTAGTTGAGCATTGTTTAGACGAACGGATGAGAAATCCCGATCAGACGAATAGTTATCAAATAAAGAGGGAGTGAGTGGACCTTTGATGTCGTAAGCACGGAGTACACTATACAATCTGAATCCATATCCAAAGTTATTATTTTAGTTTTATCCTAAGTAGACTGTTGAGATATCATCCCAATAATGTTTCATAGGAATGTGGTCGTCGTTGATATGCGGCGTTAATGAGAACGGCGGGAGGGACACTGCCGTGTAAAGCCACCAGATTGTGGCATAAGACTAAATGAGAGCGTCAGGGGGGATACTGACGTTTAGGTTTCGCAGGATCGCGAACGCTTTGGAAAAGGGAGCATTGGGTTCTGCAGGCCCGTGTGTAGACACGCCGGATTGCGTGTCAGATCTGCCCTAGGGTAGAACGGTCTGGGTCGGGGCGACCGCGAGGCCAACTGATGTGAATAAGATATTGTAGAAAATCCATATATGTATATTGTCATTCCCCATTCTTAGGTGCAATCTGTATATTTATCTGTATAGCTACTTAGTGTGAATACGATCTAAGAAGGGAAGGTGAGTACGTTTTGGCTGGGTCACAGGGGCCCCTGGGGGCTGATCCCATCTAGACAGAAAATCCAGCCATTACATCTGGCGTCACGAACTGTTTACGAAGCCTGTGTGCATTGTATTGTTTTAATCTAGTTGGTTTGCGCTCGGCTTGTACGTATTAAATTTTGTTTATAATTGTGTATATAATTTTTTGTGTGTGATTATGTTTCCGAAAAAATCATCGTCGGTTTTTAAATTACCGATTCAGATTCCCGGCTGGGAGTCTACGCCTTATGAGGCCTTAGCCCGTGAGTGGGCTGATTCTACTGGTTTGAGTGAAAATTGGTCTTCATGCTTGGAGCAGGCGGAGCCTGCCGATGTGATTTCATGCTTACAGAAAGCGCCGATAGTGAAAGGCGATGAGCTTCCTATTTTAGGACGCAGAGGGTGGATTATTCTTAATGCATACAGAATTTTGCATGAAAAGTTTGTTCAACTACAGAAACAATTTAAAGATACGGAAGGACAGTGTGTTGAGTTGCAAAATTCGCATACTCTTTTACGTTGTCAAAATAAACTGCTTGCCGACAAACTTGAAACGTATCAGACCATTGCCGAAAGAGCTGCGGTCCGTATTGCACGATATAAATACAAACATCGTCGTGGGCGCGTGTCGTCCCGCAAAGTGCGTATGATTGTAGCAAAAGCTGGAATGGATTGGAACCCCGATGAGTGGGACGGTAATATCTGGGATTCTCATACTTCTGACTCCTCGGCAGAGGAGGGTGACAAGCGCGAGTCTTCTCGCTCCGGACGTGATTGTAAATCTGCTTCATGCATTGATTTGACTCCCGATTCTGACCGTGCTCGTTCTTCCCGTGCGGATGACGTAGCTTGCCCTGATTGTTCTGTTAAATCCAAAATGCGGGCTTCCACGGAAGCTCTTCCCGCAGTTTCTGCTCACCCGATCTTTCGACGGAAATTACAACAAGCCCCTGGTAATCCGGGTGGTATCCCTCTTGACTGTATTGAAGATTTTACTCAGCAGGAGATTAGTGACATCCTGCAACGATTTAAACAACGGCCTGGTGAGGCCTTGCTTACTTGGATGGTGCGTCTTTATGAGCTTGGCGCTTCCGGTATTATGCTCGATGCTGTTGATTGCTTACGATTTTGCTCTTTGAGTTCTGATTCTACTATTCAGGACCATTTTCGGAATTTTAATGGTAATGTCCAAACTTCTTTGCTCCAGCTTGCGTCTGATGGTTGTAATCATAAATATCCAACAGAGTCTGATTGGCCCTCTGACGAAAAGCCGTGGTATACTTTGCGCGATGCGTCGCAACGTTTAAAGGAGGAAGTCATGAAAACGTGTATCTTCCTTAGTACTGCTGACAGGTTATTGGATGGTTTGTTAACATCTTCCGTGCGTAACCGCATTATACGTACTTCTCCTGTTGCTTACAAGCAGGTCATGATGACATTGTTGATTAATCAAACTGGCAATCCTTTGTCTGCTGTGCTTGAGTCTGTTCGTCAGCTTGGTGAGCTGGGTGAATGGTTTAAACCTGAAAGACAATCCCGACCTGAGGGTCGTACTGGAGGGGACTATAAGTTCTCTAGACGTGACATGTTTCTTGCTCTCATTGCTGATGGTGTCAAAAGGGAAGAGATCGATGGTGAACCTAATAATATCCTATGGGATATGTTTCGTAAGCGTGGTTTGGATCGGAAGGAAGGTGCCCGTCGTGTGCGAAAGAATGATTATGATCGTGGTTCGGATGACAGTGGTGATGAGAGACGACGTGTGAATCATGATCGCCGTGATGACCGGCGCCGAGAACATGGTGATTCCCCCCGTCGTAGTGATGGGAGGGGGAGAGAGGATGATCGTGAAAGGGGAAGAGATGATCGTGGTTCTAACAGACGTAGAGATGCAAGGAGTTATTCCCCTGATGTACGAAGGAGGGAGGATCGGAATAGACTCTCTGACCGTAATTCACAGCTTTTTGAACCTGACACTAATCCGTTTCGTACTGGAGACGGATATGAACAAGAAATTCTGATACCGAAGAAAACTGAAAACATCTACCCTGATCTGTCTTGGTTGACGGAACGCAGGAAAAATGACTAGGAAATAGGTCAAGCTCCGGTACGCAGGTGGGCCCACAGAGATTACAGACCATATGTAGATATTGAGATTTTTTGGAAACATCGTAATATCCAAAGGGCCCGAGCGTTAGTTGATACTGGGGCGGAGGCCACTTTAATTCATGGTAAATCAAGGAAATTTCATGGACAGTCTTTTACAATTACCGGCCTGGGTGGTAAAGAAACACCCGCAGTTCAAACTGCACTTGAGATTACAATTGGTAGGATTCCTCGTAGAGAATACTCTGTGTTGGTTGTGCCACTTTTGGAATACATTATTGGAATTGACATTTTGAAAGGTATGACTTTGCATTTGGATGATGGTTATTATCAGTTTGGTACTAGACAGTACATTTCGACCAGACCCGTACGGGTTGGCCGTTTACGCATGCCACCTATTAAGATCCCTTTAGCGACGAAAGTGATTTCTCAAAAACAATATCGCATCCCAGGTGGTCATGAAGAAATTACTGCTACGATTCAGGATTTGGTTGACGCAGGAGTCATTACTCCGGTCACATCTGCTTGGAATAATCCTGTTTGGCCAGTGCGCAAAAGTGACAACTCTTGGCGCATGACTGTTGATTATCGAGAATTGAACAAACATACACCTAAATTGACTGTGGCAGTGCCTGACATTGTTACATTGATTGAGAGAATTCAAAAGCATCCAGGTACTTGGTATGCTTCTATCGATATTGCTAATGCATTCTTTTCGATTCCAATTGCCCCCGAATGTCAAGAACAATTCAGTTTTACATGGAATGGACGTCAATTGACGTTCCGGAGTCTTCCTCAAGGCTATGTACATAGTCCTACAATCTGTCACCGGCTGGTGGCGGAACATTTGTCTGAGGTGCCTACGAATCCACAGGTTCAGATTTGTCATTATATTGACGACATTTTGATTCAAGGTGAGACGCAAGATCAGGTACAGTCTCATTTAGATCAGATTATTGACTGTTTGCGATCAAAAGGTTGGGAAATCAATCCTGACAAATTACAGACTCCATCCCAAGCTGTAAAATTTTTAGGAATTAACTGGCATGAGGGTCACAGAGAGGTGATCCCACAAGTTAAACGTAAGATACTTGATTTTGCTGTTCCCAGAAATAGGAAAGAGGCGCAATCCTTCATTGGGTTGTTTGGATTTTGGCGTCAACATATTCCACATTTGAGTCAAATCTTGGCTCCACTGTATCGAGTCACTCGTAAAAAGAATGCGTTTGAGTGGGGTGAACCTCAACAGACTGCTTTTAATTTGGCTAAAGAAGCTATTCAGTATGCTTTGGATTTGTGGCCTGTGAGTGACGGTGATGTTGATTTGAATGTGTCTGTGGAAGGTCTGTATGCCAATTGGAGTTTATGGCAAAAGCAGGGCAGACAAAAAGTGCCGTTAGGTTTTTGGACCAAAAAGTTACCAGAGGCTGGTGAGCGTTACTCACCTTTTGAAAAACAGTTGCTTGCTTGTTATTGGGCTCTGGTGGATACCGAGCAATTGACTTTAGGCCATGCTGTGATTTTGAGGCCTGAAATTCCCATCATGCAATGGGTTTTGAGTTCACCGAAGTCCCATCGAATTGGACATGCTCAGGAGGCTAGTGTGATTAAGTGGAAATGGTACATTCAGGACAGGGCACGTGTGGGTCCGAAAGGTGTGGCGGTTTTACATGAGCGAGTGGCGCAGGCGCCCTCCAATGAGGCTGAAAGTGAGCGTTCGGTTCCCGTAGTGCAGGAGTCTCCCGTGAAGTGGGGTAAATCATTTGATGCTCTGTCCGTGGAGGATAGAAAACATGTGTGGTTTACGGATGGTTCTGCGAAGTTCATTGGTGACAAGAGACATTGGAAAGCTGTCTCCTATAACCCGATTACTCAGAAATTGTTGAGCACAACTGGAGACGGTAAGAGTAGTCAATATGCTGAACTCTATGCGATTTACCAAGTTTTGAAACAAGAGTTACCAGGTACATGTCATATTTTCACTGATTCTTGGTCCACTGCAAATGGACTAGCGGTGTGGTTGCCTACATGGCACTCGCACAATTGGGAATTGCATTCTAAGGAATTATGGGGTAAAGAATTGTGGCAAGAAATTTGGGAACTGCTTCCGCACAGTACTGTAACAATCTTTCACGTGGATGCTCATACTCCAATAGATTCCCTTGACAAATTTTTCCATAACATTGCAGATGAACAGTCTAAAATTTCTGAGGCAGTGGTTGACATGCAAGATTCTGATTTGGCGGGATTGGCGAAATGGGCCCATCAGAAAGCAGGACATTTTGGAGAGAAAGCCACTAACAGGTGGGCTGCTGATAGAGGAATTCATATTCCCTTTTCTTTAATTAAAGATGTCATTCTACATTGTCCCATTTGCCAGCATTCTAGAAAGAAAGAGGTGCCTCAAATTGTTCGAGGTCACTTACATCGAGGTAAATTGCCTGCCCAAATTTGGCAGATTGATTATATTGGTCCGCTCCCTATGAGCAGAAATTGTCAATACATTTGTACAGTGGTTGATACCTACAGTGGCCTTTTGGTCGCTTTCCCTTGCAAGAATGCTACCCAAGTGAACACGATTAAAACCCTGGAGCTGATTATCCTATATTATGGTGTCCCATTCCAAATTCAATCAGACAATGCATCCCACTTTCGTGGAAGATTGGTGCAGGAATTCTGTATGGAAAACAATATCGACTGGGTATTTCACATTCCATATTATCCACAAGCTTCAGGACTGATTGAGAGAATGAATGGTTTGTTGAAAGAACAGTTGCGCAAGTTGACTGATGACCGTTACAGCCAGTGGAGAGATGTCTTACTTCAAGCCTTGTTAATACTGAATAATCGTCCTTTGTTACATGCTGAATCTCCTTTGATGCGTTTGTTTCCTCCACATGTTGATGCGAAACCTAATTCTGTTGCTACCACTGTTACTTATTGGGAAATTACCCCCGGTGCTTTGGCTCCATGTAGAGCAACCCCAGGTTCCGCAGGCCTCGACCTGCATGCTTTAAATGATGCACACTTCCCAGGAAAAGATCGAATCATTGTTGAAACTGGCATAGGTGTCTCTATACCTGCCGGTAGTTTTGGATTAATTGCCCCTAGATCTGGCCTGGCCCTGAAAGGTGTTCAAGTCCTTGGTGGTGTGATCGACAGTGATTATCAGGGAGAGATTAAGGTTCTCTTGCTTAACAGCAGTGAGATGGATTTGTTTATCAAAAAGTCTGACCGTGTTGCTCAGCTATTGATTATGCCTGTCTTCAGTGGTGAGATCAAAAAAGGCTCTGCCCCAACGTTGCTAACTGTGCGTGGACAAAAAGGCTTCGGATCATCTGATCTTCCTGGAGCTAAAATATGGGTGCAATCGCCTAAAAATCCTCCTGAACAGGCTGATATTATTGCGACCGGTCATGACAACACCGTTTTGGTGATGAAGCCAGGGAAAGATGGCTGGGAAGCTGTCCCAGCTGACAAATGTTATTTACGAGAATGATTAAGGCCTGTGTTTGTATTCTTTCAGATCATTCTTTGGACTGCTGCTGCAGGATGTGTCGTCGTTGGACTCCTTTTGGCTTGCTACGCCGGGAGAGGAGAGCATCTACCGACGCCGAGTGATGGGATAACAAGAGCCACGCGATCCGCGTGGCAGAAGTCCTCCAATTTTTGGATCACACTCGCGAAGCGAGTGACGAACTCTCCGCATTTTTGCCTTACGCCCATGAAATCCGTTACTGACATTTTATCAACCTGTTTGGTTGCTGTCCCTGCATCTACTGAAACACTTCATCATGTATTTAATGTGTCCAATGCCCGACCTAATGTCATTTTGGGCGACTTCTTGGCCCATGAATTTTGTCCCTCATGTACTCTTCTTCCAGACCAGGATGTCCTTATTAATTCCAGAATTACTACTTTTAATATTACCCCTGGTGACCTTTGCTTTATGATGACCTGCAATCCTAAGGCCATCTCTGAATGTCTGCGGTTGAAACTCCAAGCCGCTACTACTTTTTCATTTCACCAGCGTTTGTTATGTACGAAAAGACTTCCTAATTCATGTTTTTCAGTGAAGAACAATATGACTTGCAAAAGTTTAGTTGTAGCCACTAGCCATTATCGTTCAATGTTGTTACCGGCTGGATGGCTCTTTTCATGCGGGAATTCATCTTGGCCCTATATTCCTGCGAATATTTCTGGTGGCCCGTGTGCCATCACTAGATTAAGTTTGTTAATGTTTTCTTCACATCCTCCTTCCCATTCCCGTATTGTTCGAGATTCCATGTCATTGCATGAAGATTGTGATTCCTCTGTTCATCTTTATTCCAGATCAGAATATCTTGGTTTAGCTTTTTCTATTATTGGTGTTCCTGCATTGGCCGTTTATAATGCCAAAACAATCGGCAAGATGGCCTGCTGGATGGTCAAATCGATCAACCAAACTTCTACTGTTCTGTCAGATTTATTATTAGATTCCCAAGGTGAACGTAGAGCTATTTTGCAGAATCGTGCCGCTATTGATTATTTGTTGCTAAAACATGGGCATGAATGCTCTGAATTTGAAGGTCTGTGCTGTTTTAATTTATCTGATCATTCTAAAGATATCCAATCCCATATTAATAAACTCCACGACTTGACTGCAGAAATTAGAGAACACATAGATCAGGGTTTCTTTGACTGGCTTTTTAATTGGCTCCCTGACATGCATTTTTTACGACAAATTTTGGGAGGGGTTATTATTATTGTCTGCATCCTTATGGCGATTTGCTTTTTTATTCAGTGTATCCCTTCCCTGCTTCAATTTTTTAGACTTACGAAGAGTCGTAGATCAGTTAGTTTTGTTTCATATTATTCGTCTACTGACGTTAGTTCCATTTAGTTATTGGTAAATAGACTGGAGTCAAGGGGTGTAATGTTATGGCTGTCTTTTTGCCAGCTCTCTGGAGAAGGAGAATGATGGAGAGTGACTCCAGCCTATCACCCTCATAGCATAGGGATTAGGCCGATAGACAGGGACCCTGTCTTACAGATATAAGGGCATTTTCGTGCCATTTCCCTTAGAGTAAGGCTTATGAATTTAAGTGAGGGGTTAGATATATAAGTATTAGTCATGATTTACTCATTTGCTAACATGCCGATCTGTTTCTCATGGAGCTATGTATATTATGGGCTCCGTAGGCCTTAAGCGAGACAGACTCCATTTTGCTTTCTGCCTGGTAGCTCGAGAAGGCTTTCTAGGTTAAGAGTGATGTTTTAGTTTCAAGCTGTTGTTCGCTTGGAGAGAACCGGTTCAGGCTGACCCTTATCGAAGGAATGTATTTTTCTCCACTCCGAAGACACAACTTCAGGCCGGCCGGCTGGGAAAGTGTCCTTGGTACGGGGAGGTACAAGAATTTGGTGGGCGGCAGGTTACTGGCCGTGAATTTCCATGAAGGAACGGGCTTTGATATTAGCGAAGGTGTTAGTCTTTCAGTCAGTTAGTCCGTAGGCGGCATCTAGCCGTTAGCATCTCTACCATTATTCATTTTCATGGTGGACAAGTCGCCATCTTTGAAGTCGGAGAAAGATTTAAGACCGAAACTCTCTGAAAATAGACTGAACGAGAAGTGGCGCGGAGCGCACTAATGCAGAGAGAGAGAGAGAGACGGTAGCTAATTAACAGCAAGGTTCCGAGGTCCTGAGGGAGAGCAGACGAGTTTGAGCCTAGCGGTGCAGACGTGTACTTGTGACGGCTGAGGGTGACTGCAAGGCGAGCCAGGACCCAGAGACGAGACAGGAGCCTAGATGACTGCCGAGTCCCGATTTCCCATTAACCAGGTGAAGTCCGACCGATTCTTATAGTATGTGCACCCTAACTTTTATCTTTTATTCCCTTTGCAAATGTAATGCTGCATAATAATGTGATTTATGTTTATTGTCAATAAATACCCTAATTCATATAGAATTATCGTGTACCTGGTGCTTGTGTTCGATCTTGGTAAATGGCACTCCTAGTTGAGCATTGTTTAGACGAACGGATGAGAAATCCCGATCAGACGAATAGTTATCAAATAAAGAGGGAGTGAGTGGACCTTTGATGTCGTAAGCACGGAGTACACTATACAATCTGAATCCATATCCAAAGTTATTATTTTAGTTTTATCCTAAGTAGACTGTTGAGATATCATCCCAATAATGTTTCATAGGAATGTGGTCGTCGTTGATATGCGGCGTTAATGAGAACGGCGGGAGGGACACTGCCGTGTAAAGCCACCAGATTGTGGCATAAGACTAAATGAGAGCGTCAGGGGGGATACTGACGTTTAGGTTTCGCAGGATCGCGAACGCTTTGGAAAAGGGAGCATTGGGTTCTGCAGGCCCGTGTGTAGACACGCCGGATTGCGTGTCAGATCTGCCCTAGGGTAGAACGGTCTGGGTCGGGGCGACCGCGAGGCCAACTGATGTGAATAAGATATTGTAGAAAATCCATATATGTATATTGTCATTCCCCATTCTTAGGTGCAATCTGTATATTTATCTGTATAGCTACTTAGTGTGAATACGATCTAAGAAGGGAAGGTGAGTACGTTTTGGCTGGGTCACAGGGGCCCCTGGGGGCTGATCCCATCTAGACAGAAAATCCAGCCATTACATATCCCCACCCTTATCTTGAGGCTTGGTAGACTCCTTCTTCTGGTTATTGTCCTGATTCTTAGGCCTAATCCTGGTTCTGACCCATTTATCTGCCCTCTTTCCCAATTCTTGGGGAGAGGTCAAATCTGAGTCCACCAGGTGCTGGTGTAAGAGCTGGTTCTGACAATTACTTAGGATCTGCTCCCTCATAATCAAATTATACAATCCTGTGAAGTCATGTACTTTGCTGCCATTTAGCCAACCCTCCAGAGCCTTAGTTGCACAATCAACAAAATCAGTCCAGTCCTGAGTCTGTGTCTTCTGGGTATCTCTGAACTTTAACCTGTACTGTTCAGGGGATAAGCCAAACCCATCTATTAGAACACTCTTCAGGACTTTGTAATTGCTGGCATCCTCATGTCTGACAGTGAGGAGCCTATCTCTCCCTTTCTCTGAAAAGGAGTACCATAAGATTGCTGCCCACTGTTCCTCAGGAACCTGCTGTACCATGCAGGCTCTCTCCAGAGCAGTCATCCATTTGTGGATGTCATCCCCTTCCTGGTAGGGGGGCACAATCTTTGTCAGGTTTCTATTGTCATAGGCCCTGTTTTTTTCTTTAGGAACTTTGCTGCCACCAGTGGCATCTAAGCCACTCAATTTCTGCTCCCTTGCCAAGGTAAGTTTAGCTTGAGCCAAGGTAAGCTTAGCTTGAGCCATGGCTACCTCCTCCCTCTCTATCTGGAGTTGGACAGCCCTCATTCTGGCCCTATGCTCTTTCCTCTGGGAGGGAGTCATCCCTCTCTGAGATTCTCTTGAGGCACTAGAAAGATGAGAATCCCCTGATTGAGATCTCACCCTCCTGTTACCTGGGAGAATTTGGTTATGAGATCTGGAGTGGTGCTGGCCCTCTCCATTCCCATGTAGGTCTAGGTTGGCCTGGTTAAGCCTGGCAACCTGTACCTGGTTTCCCCTCTGATCCTGATCTTCAGGCTCTTCTACATCTGAGCCTTCCTCTTCCTCTTCCTCCTCCTCTTCTTCTTCATCTGGAAGATTCTCATTCTCAGGGGAGTTTATCCCTTCACCTGATTCTAAGGGAGCCTGACTCACCTTATCTAAGTCATCCTTTTCTAGGAGAGCTATTAGGGAAGGAATGGTAGGGCCTCTGCCCTTTTTTAGCCCCCTGGCTGTGCACAAGGCACTCAGGTCTTTGTGGCTAAGGTTGTCATATCTGGATGTTGCCCCTATAGGGTCAACTGTTACAGGAGCAGAGCCTGAGGCTCTACCTGTATCAGACATGACTGCTAGTGAGGTGTAAGTGATGCACTTACCTACACTGAGTGTTTTCCTACTGTACCTTGCTAGTGAGTTGTAGTCAGGGTGTGCTAATCCCTTTGATCTACAACTACTAAGTTCAGTAGAACTTAATATGCTAAGCTTTTGATTTATATGTACCTAAGGTACTTGATGTGATCTTTCAATTTGATGTAAAGATTGCAATGGTAAAACAAACAGCAAGCTCAAATCCGCACCGCTGCACACCAATGTGAGAAGTTGGCCTGATATGTAGTGTTTCCAATTCTGGAACCACTTGGTATCAGTCCAAACAAACCCCAAAGATGTCAGGTTGTAAGTCAACCTTGTTAGACAAGCTATCCTAGTGGTAGCATGGACTAAGCAGCCTTAAAGGCTTAACTTAAGAGGTCGTGTTAAGCGAGCTGTTTTACCACATACAATCCTGTAATCAAATGAAAGGACACCACACAAGTATATATTATAAAAATATATGTATTTATTTCTAAATTACTCCCCAGTTCTCTTTATGAGGAAAGGGGCACAAGCGTTAAATCAAAAGCACAGTATAACATACAAAGTTGCACAATTTTGGATAAGGGCCGGTGGCCACTTAAACCATATACTAAAAAAGTGGTATAAGAGATACCAATCGAACAGTGGTTAGGCCTAGGGCCTAGAGATTCGCTGGGAGCAGTCAGGACTAGCAATGCTGAAGTCGGGAGTAGCCCACGGAACTCGGGTGCAGCACGGAAAGTGCGGCTTGCACCAATGCAATGTCAATGGTGCGTAAAAGTTACACAAAGTGAGTTAAAAGATACTTCCTCTGAACCTAGAGGAACAAAACTTTAGACACAGACCCTAGAGGTGTGTACCAGTGTGGGAACACCGGCGTTGCAATGTTACCTCACCCACAGGCCGTGGGTGCACAGGGTCGAAGTGGCGTCGGGTTTTGACACGCAGGCTCTTGGTGCTTGAAGCTGTTGCAGCTGCAGGCGATGTGAAGCAGAAGTGTCCGGTGCGATCCAAGGGTGGATCGAAGTAGAAAAGTACCTGAAAGCAGAGGGGACAGAGTCTGGGTCACTCCGCAGTGACCAGGGTGGAACCAGGACGGAACCAGGCAATGTCGGGCGCAATCAGGTGGTTGTCGATAGGCTTCTCTCCGCTGTCACGTGGGCTCTGGGGCATCTGCGACGTCCAGGAGCAGGTCACAATCTGTCCCACGTAGGCTCTCGCCGTCAGCACCGTCGGCTTCAAGATTGCAGCAAACAGCACTTGGCAAAAGCAATCCACGCGGAACCGGGAGATTGCTTATCACTCGAACCAGGAGGGTCAGAGTGGGGGCTCCTTTTTACAGGAGCTGCTGCAGATCTGGAGCAATCAGAAAAGCGAGTCGTATTCAAGGTTTTGTCGGCACAGGGGCCACAAGCCAGTGGGCAAGTGACCGGGCCAACGCGTCGAACCAAAACAAGCAGAAGGGCCCCACGCAGCACTCGTCGAGTGTGGAGGGGGTAGCTTTGGTGCAAGTGTAGCTCGGGGTGGGGGCTTCTCAAACCCCGGTGCACAGCTTCGAGGATCACTCGTGGGCTGCACGGTCAGCGTCTCGTGGCCTTTTCAAGATGGCGTGCCCCACGCTTCCGGTCCCCTCCACTGGTCTCAGCTCTGCAGGGACTGTGGATCGGGCAGAGAGAAGGCAGGCAAGCTTGATCTCGTTGATCTCTGTCGCTCGAGTTCCGGCGGGAACTGCAACAAAGCAAGGGTCGAGGGCTGGATGTTGCCTGTTTGCACAGGGTGGTCACTCCTTGACCACAAGGGAGATTCTTCCGTCTTCTATGTTGAGTAGAAAGTCGAAGGGTCCAGAATTTGTTTCTTATGTTTCTTCAGGATGATCTGAGATGCATTGGCACTGCTCCCACTCTTATTCGAATCTGGTGGGCTGGACATCCTGCTAGGTCCCCTCCTATGGGTGAGACCCAGGAAGGGGGTGGTTACACCCCTTTCCTTTGATCCAGGCCGCGCTGGGACAGGGGCTGGGAGGCCCCAGAACCGGTTTGGCCGGATTATGCAAGGGGCAGCCTTGTGCTCCCCAGGCAGTGTCTGGTTTCTTTGAAACCTCCCTACTACAATCCACTATCTCCTGTCTGGGGTGGTTTAAGACCGCCCTGCGACAGGAAACCCTTTGTCCAGGCCACCATTTGCTGAGTTTCGGTAAGCAGCAGGAGGCCAGACCCGTGTCTGTGGCAGGGGCATCCATTTTGTGGATCTGAGGCTCATTTTAAATCAACCGCGTTTCAGCAAAGTAACATGTCTTATCCCTCTAGAAGGGTGGAATGCTACCCCCGTCGCCAGAACTGGCGAGGGGGTAGTATTCCAATTCGTATGACACCTTACACGACATGTTTTGATAAAGCCAAACCAAAGTTGCTATATAACCGCGAGGATTATAAGGCGCTTAAGAGTATATGGTTTGGCATTATCCCGGAGCAGCTAAGGGAATTGGTCCCGACAGCTGCAGACAGGCTCAGCTCATGCTAGAGCACCATCTCACATTAAACCACGCACTCTGCCTTCAGGATTGTTAAGGCCTGCCATAGGAGTGGCTCACAGGTTTATATGTGTCCAGATAGGTTTAGATATAGGCATACTATATCTAAGCAAGGGGTGATTACACCACCTTGCCCCAGCTGAGTGATCAGCCAGTTGTGTCAATTTAAGATAGCCAGCCAGGGGTGGCAAAAGATAGGCTGCAGCCCCTGGTAGGCCTTGGATGCACCTATGCCCTGGGCACCTATAGTGCTCTGTACAGGGGCTGATAAGGTGACCCAAGCCAATCTAGTTATGCACCTAGGGTACATGGAATCCATTTTACAGAGAGAGCAGATAGCCTGGGGCCCTGATTAGCAGGGAACCAGGCCAACTAAGTCGAAAACCAGCTAAACACAAGGCAAAAAATCTGGGGTAACCATAGTCAGGTAGCCACCTTCCTACAAGCACGATAGGCTAGCAGGCCGGGGGGATCGCTTTTACTTCCACACACATCCTCTAATCCACGTACTCCCACTCAGCCTCTCTTGCAAGGATTTTTTTACACATTTTTTCCACCAGCTGTAAATGCCCGGCTGCAGTGTGAATCAGAAATCAATAGAGCTGCTCTAATGGCGGCTCCCCTCAGCGTGCAGCCGCAGTCTGCGTCGTCCGGCGTCGAAGGAGGGGGCGAGGGAGGGCTGCTGTGACGTCAGCCTCGTTCTCGGAGTCCATTGCCCCGGCCTCGGATGTTCCGCGCGCTGGACGGCGGACATAATTCACGGTGATGTGGGGCTCCCATGCCCGAGGGAGAGCCCCGCGGAGGCTACAGAACACCGGATTGGCGGTAAGTGGGACTTAGTTGGGGGGCGGCGACAGCGGTGGGGTGCGGTGCGCTTGTGTGTGCGTGTGACGGCGGGGGGGGCCTCTGTATGTGTATGTGCGCTCCTGTGTGTGTGTGTGTGTGTGTGCGCATGCGTGCTGGGGGAGGTACAGCTTTCCAGGAGAGGAGACAGGAGCTGGCCACAGCGAGCGCGTTCGCGTGCTCGTGGCCCGCTCAATTCCGAGCGCAGGGCCAGCTCCTGTCTCCTCTCCTGGAAAGAAGACTCGCTGACTATAGGTCTCTGGCGAGACCGCGCTTCGCGCGGGTAACGCCTACGAGACCTAAAAATACTCTGTATTACATAAAAACTGTTAATCATGCATTAAAATAATAATGTGCATAAATAGAGGTCCGAGATACAATAAATATTAAAGAATCAGGCGATTTAGATACAAATGACCTCAGTTTGGAGTAATTGCAGATACCAAAAAGCTGGTGAAAATTTTAAGAAATTCTGTCCTTTTGGCAGAGGTATAATGAAACTCTTCCTAGCTTTACTACCGTATTTTCCGGCGTATAAGACGACCTTTTAACCCCTTAAAATTTTCTGGAAAGTCGGGGGTCGTCTTATACGCCGGGTACAAAATTTTATGGTATTTTTTCATGCGCTTTTTCATAGCGAGGACTTCACTCGAAGGTGTCAGACCGCTTCACAATACGAAATAACAAGAAACAACACACCTTATGTTAAAAAAATACAGCCACCGACCCTGGCAACGTCCACAAATACAGCCACCGACCCTGGCAACGTCCACACCCAGGCCCCGCGCCATGAATTGTGCAAGTATCGAAAGCGAGCGTGTTTTTGTCATAGCGAGGACTTCACTCGAAGGTGTCAGACCGCTTCACAATAGGAAATAACAAGAAACAACACACCTTATGTCAAAAAATACAGCCACCGACCCTGGCAACGTCCACACCCAGGCCCCGCGCCATGAAGTATCGAAAGCGAGCGTTTTTTTCATAGCAAGGACTTCACTCGAAGGTGTCAAACCGCTTCACAAGCGAGCAAATGGCGCCATGAGTCTTACCTCGACTGCCGCTGCCGCTGTACACGCGCCTCCAACCGCTTGCACATCCCCAGGCAGACGAGGCAGCAGGACGAGGCAGCAGGACGTCCGAAACACGGTACATGGTAATGGGCAGCCAGCGCCGAAGATGGCAGCGCCCAGTGTGTGGACACGTTTGGCACGTTTGGCACGTTTTGGCACGCTCACCTCTCCCCTTGGCATGGGCGTGGCATAGAAAGGGGACTGTACAATGTTCCCGAATGTTCCCGAAGGCAGTAGAGCACTTGCCGTGATTGGCTGGTTGTTGCTAAGAGGAAAAACAGTCTCGTGACCAGATAGCGTATTTGCCGTACCGTACGTGTGGTGTTGAAGACAGTCTCTGCACCTGTCCATTCTGTACAGCACCAGTACCGTACATCGAGTGCAAATGGCAGACAGCGAAGAACCCGGCAAGGCTCCAGCAGCGCATCCAGAGCAAATGGCTGGCAGTCTAGAACTCAGCAAGGCTCCAGCAGTGGCAAGGAGAAGAAAATATGAAGCCAGCTACAAACTCAAAGTTGTGGCTTTTGCCACGGAACATAATAACTGTGCTGCTGCTAGGCAATATGGAGTGACAGAGAAGATGGTTCGGGCCTGGAGAGCAAATGAGCAAGCATTGCGGAGTATGCCAAGGGGCAAGTGTGCACTAAGAAGAGGCACCCCACATTGGCCAGAACTGGAAAAGCATGTAGCAGACATGGTGGCCGAGCATCGGCAAAGCGGGTATGTCGTGACCCGAAATAAAATCCGCTTGGTTGCACTTCAGTGGGCCAAATCTAATCCCGATCTCAGCCACAGATTTAAGGCCACTGTGTCCTGGTGTACCAGATTCTTGGGAAGGCATAATCTGGTATTGCGGCAAAAGACAAAAATTGCCCAGAAATTACCAGCGGATCTTGATGCCAAAATGCATAGCTTCCATCGCTACGTCATTAGGCTGCGCAATGAACATGTGTATGCGCTAAGTAGCATCGGAAACATGGATGAAACTCCGATGAATTTTGATATGATCGCCAACAAAACTGTCCATCAAAAAGGCGAAAAGACAATTTTAATAAAAACAACAGGACATGAGAAGTCCAGTTTCACTGTGGTACTTGCATGCACAGCTGATGGTGGCAAACTGAGGCCAATGGTTATTTTTAAAAGGAAAACAATGCCGAAACTCAAGTTTCCTGCTGGTTGTTTTGTGCATGTGAATGAGAAAGGATGGATGGATGAAGAAGGGGTAAAGCTATGGCTTGATAACGTATGGAGCAGGCGACCAGGTGGACTTCTACAAAGGCGTAGTCTACTGGTGTGGGATATGTTCAGGGCTCATTTAACTCCCAGCACCAAGCAAAGGCTGGCAAGACTGAAAACGGATGCTGCTGTTATACCTGGAGGACTGACATCGTTGGTGCAGCCACTGGATGTGTGCCTAAACAAGCCATTTAAAGATCGCATCCGAGAACAGTGGAATGAGTGGATGGTTAGCGGTGAAAAAACATTCACAAAAGGAGGAAACATGCGTGCGCCACAGTTGGATGTTTTGTGCAACTTCGTCATAAAGGCCTGGAACGACATCGATGCAGAAACAGTCATAAAGTCTTTCAAGAAGTGTGGCATATCGAACTCATTAGATGGTATGGAGGACGACTATCTGTGGGAAGGTGAAGAGGATGCCGAAGAAGAGACCACATCATCTGATACGGAATTGGTACAAGATCCATACGATGACTGCCTTACAGATGTACCACAAGATCTCATAGACTTACTTATGAGATCAGATGACGAAGAGGAGGATTTTGAAGGTTTTTAAAGGGAACGTTATAAATCCTGTAGAAATCGCTTGGATTTATGGGAAGTTATGGAACGTTTAATGCACTTGCACTGTTTCTTGCACTACGTTATTTATGTTTGCCGTTATTCAGAAGTGACAGTTTTTGATATGGTTTTAAATAAAATGTTTCCGAGTAAAGCAAGATTGTTTCTACAACCAATTTCTTTGCGTTCAGTCTTTCAGTTTGTAAAATAAACGCTTATAGGTACCCACTGCCCACTGATAAAGCCTTACTGCTCACCCACAGGGAGGAGGACTAGACTAATACGGTAAGTTCAAAATACCGGTACATACTCGGAATGGCTATGCTGCGCTGGAAGTGGGGGGTCGTCTTATACGGCGAGTATAGCACTAAACCTAAAATTTTTCTGCCAAAGTCGGGGGTCGTCTTATACGCCGGGTCGTCTTATACGCCGGAAAATACGGTATATGCTTTGTTTAAAATGTGAATCACAGGGAGGGGGGCTGTATTAGGAAACCCTCCATTCGTGTTTCAAGGGAAAAGAGACAAGAAAAGGAAAAATAATAAAACAGAGTCTTATTAAAAGAAACCTATGTTGATGATTAGTGACCAAGTTAATCTAATGTTTTTATACCATGGGCAGTTAATAAAATAGGATGACTAGTGACTGTCACCTGCGCTTCATCAAATGTACTACTTATGTTGCTTCTGTATACGATCACTAAGGCTTTAAATATTCCCTTACTGATAAACTGCAAAGACTCTGGATCATCAAAATATTTATTCACATCCATCTCCCGGCAAATGTTTTGAATGTACACCAACCAGGGAATCTCCCTTACTAGATCCTTTACATCTCCCTGTTTAGTACGGCATTTGGTTTTGTCCAAATTGTACATATGGCATGGAAATCATGCTTGGGAGGGAAGCAGAAACACTCAACAAGCTTCAAACAAATGTTTACAAATCTGTGTTCACCATGTCAAAAACAACATCTCTTGCACAGGTCCGCCTTGAATTTGTCTTAAAAACTCAACTATTATAAAGACTGCTTTTGTCAACCTTTACTGGAGATTGTGGGTCCCCTAGAAAGACTCCTTAAACATCCTATTTTGGATAGAAATTGAGGAACAACAGAGAAACAAACATAAACACTCTTGGGGAGAATACCTAGGTCAGGCAATAGAAGAACTAGAAATCTGAGATGCATGGACCAGTAGCATGGCTAAAGCAGCCTTTTGTCGTGGAACTAACTCTTCAACCAGGTTTGTGTCTCATTTAATTGATAAAAATCACTTCGTTATGAGATGGCATTCCTGGACAGTAATCAACTCGCATAAAAGCCTAAGACCCCTGGAGTATGTCAGCCCACTTTTCACCAGGCTTTACCATTTCCGGCAAATATACCCGAAAGATTTCACCCCAACTTGGAA
Organism: Lissotriton vulgaris; assembly: GCF_964263255.1. Classification (NCBI taxonomy): domain Eukaryota; kingdom Metazoa; phylum Chordata; class Amphibia; order Caudata; family Salamandridae; genus Lissotriton; species Lissotriton vulgaris. Next base: position 134,160,286 of record NC_141697.1, on the reverse strand, counting down.
GGGCCTGTCACAAAATCAAAGTTGTCGCCTATGCATCTACAAACAAGCGACAATACCACATATTCTTTGTCTATGCCTGGAGGAAATGATTCAAAGGAAAATGTTGTTGAAGCCAATCTTCTTGAAACGTTACATTCACATCTGCAGACAAGCAGTAGCCACCTGGTTAAGTGGAATCTCCATCTCTCTAGCATGCCAGGGAATACAATTCTTAAAACCGATATGAAAGAATCTCCGGGGCATTGGATCAGAGAATGAACAAGACTAGGACACATTTTAGGAGCACTTTGCTCAAGGACAATGCACTTTATAACCTGAAACAAGGGAACAAAAAAGAAGTACCTCACAGCTCGTTAGGTTCCCCTTGCCCCAAGATAAGGACATTGATGGACCCACACACAAGAAGCTTAAAAGCTCAAATTTGTATTCACTTATTTTACTTATAAATATAACGTATGTTTTACATTTTTTTACATATTTTAGTGTGCGAGTCACTGCAAATTGGTATTACTTCCAGCTGTATGCAGGGGTTTAAATTAAGTATGCAATAAACACATTTACTTACTAAGGTTGCATACCACGGGCAGTTAATAAAACAGTACAGCTAGTGACTGTCACCTACGCTTCATCCCATCTACTACTTATGTTGGTTCTGTATATGATCACTTAAAATTTTCCTCACTGATAGACTGCAGCGACACATCTATCATCCGGCAAATCTTAATGTACTCCATCCAGGGATTGTTCCTTGCTAGACCTCAGCCTACCAAATCCTTTACACATTCCTATTTTGTACTGCATTCGGTTTTGGCCAAATTGTATGCCAAATTGTATGCCACTAGAGTAAGGGTGCTACTGCTCGACTATCTTCTAGAGAGGGCGACCCTAACTCATGGTGACAAATGGTAGAGGAGCTACTAAGAGGTATTGCCAGGAGTCTTTCAATACATTGATTTTCCACCCACCAATTGCATTAACGTGACCCCATACTCCTGTCTCATAATTAGCAGCTGAAATACATTTAGCAGCATAAACTTGCAGCAGCTCAATCACCGAACCGTGCCCAGCTTTGCGGCAAAGTGTTTAACAGCCACTTTCTCAAAGTGCAATTTCCTGATGGTTTTTAAGTGACCTTGTTATTGCAATCATCAAGATAGCAGAAGGTAGAAGATGTTTCAACGTTTCTCCCATTCAAGAAATGGGAGCAGGAATACTTTTTGGCTGGTCCACATTTCATGGTAAAGGTCTTACTATAATTTACACTAAGATACAACTTTGTAAGAAGACCACAAATTTATCCAAAAGCGCTGCAAACCAATTCCAGTCTGTGCCATTAAAATGAATTGTTTGCATACAGCAAAATTAGATGAGTGGGTTCCCACCTGAAGGTAATCATGCTGCATTTCAATTAAAAAAATATATATTATTTATTTATAGTCCAGATAGAATAGGTGCCACCATACAACTCTGCTGTACTCCTCTGTGGATCCCGAATTCATCTGTACACTCCCCATTTCTAAATTATCGCTTTTGTATTTGCATACAACTGCCTTAAACATTAATTACGACATCCTCTTCCCCACATTCTTCATAACAGCCTATAACTTAGCATGATTTATACAGGTATGCTAGACCGATAACCTGGATCTGCTCTATTGCCTTTTTTTATTGGTACTAATATGGAATGGTTCCAAGTGGGCAATGTGCCTGTCGTAGTCCCTGTACTAAAAACCTTTGTTAACAATGGTGCCCAAAGGTCAATATTCCCCCAAAACAAGTCTATGGAAACCCTGTATGGGCCAGGAGCTTTTCACTTCCTACTACTCCTGAGAGCATTACTCCTTTCTGTGATGTTAAAGACACACCTCCTCTGACTAGATGTACTTAACTGCATATGGGCCCTACTCTCCATCTCTGTAGGGGGGTGGAGTAAAATGTGGAAAAGTGTCTCATCCAGTCCTCAGGGTTGTGTTCCAATAATGGGGTTCCCTGCCTCCCAAACAAAAGGAGAGTCAATCACCTCGCAAAAAGTGGAGCTGTCCCTCAGCTCGCTTACATGGTCAACACTTCACAGGCCTCATCTTTGATAACCTTTTTCCATCTAGTGTTTACCTACCTGTAATGCTGTTGGGCCATTTAAAATAAAACCTGGTGCCTCAAATCATTATTAAATACTTTCTTCAGGGTCCTGCATGCTTTTGAGCATGCACCATCAAACCACCCCTTCGGCCCTGAGTGCGAGACTTTGATTTCTGTGTTAATGCTAAAGAAGAAATTTGCAAAGTAAGCAACCCATAACAATATAATATTTCTTAAGGTCTGTCCTCTCCATGTAGGCAACAAACAAATGGGGGATTTATTATCCTTAATTGAAGACCTGGAATTCATCTTGATCTATTCAACTCCATTTTATGGAAACTCTATTACGTTTATTGAGCTCTAGTGACTGAGAGGGATGGGCCACTTTGTCAACTTTCTTAAATAACCTAAGGTTCACTTATGGAGGCTTATGCTTGTCATACATTTCAGGTGTATTATAAAGTAAAATAATAACTCACAGTTGCATGGGACAAGGCTAAGATGGCGGCTGTATCGGATGCTTAGTGCGGAGCCCAAGAATTATCCTGCAACCTACCTTGTGCTGACACTGACGAGGCTACTGAATGCTGGTGGCACCCCCAAGACATCCCAGAGCGTGAAAACTCTGAACAGTTGGTGACCTGGGTGGTATGCCCCTCCTATGGCAGCCTGAGGAGAGATGCTGGGTCCTGCGGCACTACAGGCTGCTTCTAGTGAATGCCTGCTGCTGGTAATTGTGGAGACCAGTGTGGCGGTCAGGTGCTGGGTGGCACGTGCATCAGCCATTGCGGGCACTCACCTGGAGACGTTCCACAGCCTTGAAGAGGCCACCGGCTGGGACCCAGAGGCTGGCCCTAGGTTCCTGCGGAGTGGCACACCTAACCTAACCTGACAGGTGGGCGCTCCAGCCTTACGTCTCACCAGGACACGCCTCTGGAGCAGATAGTGGGGTGGCTGAGCCCCTTCCCTGGATAGTCACCTTCCCTTGGATCTACAAGGGGAACATGCATTGAGGGGCCCACAGACCCACGCAGTATCGTGACTCTACCCTTGGGGCTTACCTACCGCCTGGACTTTTTGGTGTCCCTGGAGTCCCTTCTGGCTGTGGTGCCCTTATTGACTGGATATCATGGCTGGGTCCTGGTGATTAATGCTACATCTGGCCTCCGTCTCCAGCATTTTATGCTCCGAGACTGGTCCCATATTAACCTGAGCCTCTACCGGCATGGACTTTGCCTCTGGTGGCTGGCTGGGCCGCTTCCCGCTGAGCACCTCCTGACCATTCAACTGGACTGCCCCCTGAGGGGACGATGGAACTTGAAACAAAGACTGTGTGTCCCTGACCGTGGAGCACCTGCCTGCCTTGACTGGTGGATACAGAAAAGGGGGTGGTGATGAACAGAGTGTCTGAATTAAGCAGACCACTCTTACCCAGTCCAAAGATCAGGGCTAGATCCATCACCGTTATTTATCTCACTGCCCCATCCCAGCTCAGAACCTGGCTATATGCAAATTAGTCTGTCCCTGGCCCAGTGCATCATGGGAACAGGGCAGACCAAACTACCAAGCCAATTCTTCACCAGAAAGGAGACAAGCTACCGGGGACCGGTTTCTGGCATTTCAGCCTCTTCGGCCCGGCTTGCTTGAATCCTGATGGAGCAGTGAGAAAGGGACTCATGTCTGAGTATACCCTGCCACACTTATAGTGGCCAAAATCGATACAGAAAAGGGGGTGGTGATGAACAGAGTGTCTGAATTAAGCAGACCACTCTTACCCAGTCCAAAGATCAGGGCTAGATCCATCACCGTTATTTATCTCACTGCCCCATCCCAGCTCAGAACCTGGCTATATGCAAATTAGTCTGTCCCTGGCCCAGTGCATCATGGGAACAGGGCAGACCAAACTACCAAGCCAATTCTTCACCAGAAAGGAGACAAGCTACCGGGGACCGGTTTCTGGCATTTCAGCCTCTTCGGCCCGGCTTGCTTGAATCCTGATGGAGCAGTGAAAAAGGGACTCATGTCTGAGTATACCCTGCCACACTTATAGTGGCCAAAATCGATACAGAAAAGGGGGTGGTGATGAACAGAGTGTCTGAATTAAGCAGACCACTCTTACCCAGTCCAAAGATCAGGGCTAGATCCATCACCGTTATTTATCTCACTGCCCCATCCCAGCTCAGAACCTGGCTATATGCAAATTAGTCTGTCCCTGGCCCAGTGCATCATGGGAACAGGGCAGACCAAACTACCAAGCCAATTCTTCACCAGAAAGGAGACAAGCTACCGGGGACCGGTTTCTGGCATTTCAGCCTCTTCGGCCCGGCTTGCTTGAATCCTGATGGAGCAGTGAGAAAGGGACTCATGTCTGAGTATACCCTGCCACACTTATAGTGGCCAAGATCGATACAGAAAAGGGGGTGGTGATGAACAGAGTGTCTGAATTAAGCAGACCACTCTTACCCAGTCCAAAGATCAGGGCTAGATCCATCACCGTTATTTATCTCACTGCCCCATCCCAGCTCAGAACCTGGCTATATGCAAATTAGTCTGTCCCTGGCCCAGTGCATCATGGGAACAGGGCAGACCAAACTACCAAGCCAATTCTTCACCAGAAAGGAGACAAGCTACCGGGGACCGGTTTCTGGCATTTCAGCCTCTTCGGCCCGGCTTGCTTGAATCCTGATGGAGCAGTGAGAAAGGGACTCATGTCTGAGTATACCCTGCCACACTTATAGTGGCCAAAATCGATACAGAAAAGGGGGTGGTGATGAACAGAGTGTCTGAATTAAGCAGACCACTCTTACCCAGTCCAAAGATCAGGGCTAGATCCATCACCGTTATTTATCTCACTGCCCCATCCCAGCTCAGAACCTGGCTATATGCAAATTAGTCTGTCCCTGGCCCAGTGCATCATGGGAACAGGGCAGACCAAACTACCAAGCCAATTCTTCACCAGAAAGGAGACAAGCTACCGGGGACCGGTTTCTGGCATTTCAGCCTCTTCGGCCCGGCTTGCTTGAATCCTGATGGAGCAGTGAGAAAGGGACTCATGTCTGAGTATACCCTGCCACACTTATAGTGGCCAAAATCGATACAGAAAAGGGGGTGGTGATGAACAGAGTGTCTGAATTAAGCAGACCACTCTTACCCAGTCCAAAGATCAGGGCTAGATCCATCACCGTTATTTGTCTTACTGCCCCATCCCAGCTCAGAACCTGGCTATATGCAAATTAGTCTGTCCCTGGCCCAGTGCATCATGGGAACAGGGCAGACCAAACTACCAAGCCAATTCTTCACCAGAAAGGAGACAAGCTACCGGGGACCGGTTTCTGGCATTTCAGCCTCTTCGGCCCGGCTTGCTTGAATCCTGATGGAGCAGTGAGAAAGGGACTCATGTCTGAGTATACCCTGCCACACTTATAGTGGCCAAAATCGATACAGAAAAGAGGGTGGTGATGAACAGAGTGTCTGAATTAAGCAGACCACTCTTACCCAGTCCAAAGATCAGGGCTAGATCCATCACCGTTATTTATCTCACTGCCCCATCCCAGCTCAGAACCTGGCTATATGCAGATTAGTCTGTCCCTGGCCCAGTGCATCATGGGAACAGGGCAGACCAAACTACCAAGCCAATTCTTCACCAGAAAGGAGACAAGCTACCGGGGACCGGTTTCTGGCATTTCAGCCTCTTCGGCCCGGCTTGCTTGAATCCTGATGGAGCAGTGAGAAAGGGACTCATGTCTGAGTATACCCTGCCACACTTATAGTGGCCAAAATCGATACAGAAAAGGGGGTGGTGATGAACAGAGTGTCTGAATTAAGCAGACCACTCTTACCCAGTCCAAAGATCAGGGCTAGATCCATCACCGTTATTTATCTCACTGCCCCATCCCAGCTCAGAACCTGGCTATATGCAAATTAGTCTGTCCCTGGCCCAGTGCATCATGGGAACAGGGCAGACCAAACTACCAAGCCAATTCTTCACCAGAAAGGAGACAAGCTACCGGGGACCGGTTTCTGGCATTTCAGCCTCTTCGGCCCGGCTTGCTTGAATCCTGATGGAGCAGTGAGAAAGGGACTCGTGTCTGAGTATACCCTGCCACACTTATAGTGGCCAAAATCGATACAGAAAAGGGGGTGGTGATGAACAGAGTGTCTGAATTAAGCAGACCACTCTTACCCAGTCCAAAGATCAGGGCTAGATCCATCACCGTTATTTGTCTCACTGCCCCATCCCAGCTCAGAACCTGGCTATATGCAAATTAGTCTGTCCCTGGCCCAGTGCATCATGGGAACAGGGCAGACCAAACTACCAAGCCAATTCTTCACCAGAAAGGAGACAAGCTACCGGGGACCGGTTTCTGGCATTTCAGCCTCTTCGGCCCGGCTTGCTTGAATCCTGATGGAGCAGTGAGAAAGGGACTCATGTCTGAGTATACCCTGCCACACTTATAGTGGCCAAAATCGATACAGAAAAGGGGGTGGTGATGAACAGAGTGTCTGAATTAAGCAGACTGGTGAGCATTGGGGGGTGCATTGGGTATCGCCTTGCACTCTGCAGAGCTTACTACCGCGGCCTGTTGCTACAGTACGGGGATCTCCTTCCCTCCACCCCCACTCTCCCTGGCAGCTTGGAGAGGTCTGTAAATCATTGTGACACGTCTACGGGGACTATTGTGGATCCTGCTTGGGGCCCTCATTTCTACCCTGTTCGGCCTTTGGCGTACAGCATAAACTGATCCATGCGTTGACCCTCCCTGAAGATTGAGGACTTCATCTTGTTATTGCACCTGGCCGTGTGTGGGGTCGTTCCTATGTTTTCAGATCTAGATGGGGCGCCAAAGATCCGACAACACTGAGCCCGGAGAAGCAGGCTTGAAGACACCCTCCTCGTCTGTCATACCTGCACCTGCGAAGTGCTACAAAACCCTGAATAAACGCTCCACAAACACTTGGAGCAGTTTGGAAAGTGTTGCATGCTATTTCAGACACTAAGACCTCACTGGAAGTGAAGTTGTAGAAGTCAATATGTGGCAGACAATATGGTCCGTTTGAAGTGGATTTATTTGGAGAAAGCCCACGATGCACTCAGACTTCTGGTCAGGGATCTGGAGCAGAAGTAACTCTCCATAGAACTGGACCGTCGTCTCAGTACACCGAGGATATACAACAATAAACATGCGGGGGGTGCGGTGAAGACCGCACGTCCTCAACCCAATAATGCAGGTATAAACAGCAGTATGAAACTACTACATCACCTTCCCCCTTACAAAAACACCCACAAAAAAATTGAAATGCAAATAGTAAATGAAAAGCATGTAAACAAATATAAAGCAAAACTTTAAAAGGTAACAATTCAATATATCACAAAGTCTTTAAATTTAGAAGGCGGTTTTACATGACAAAACTTGGATGTGGGACTGGAGTCCGTAGAAACACCCTCATCATTTGAAGTTGAAGGGTGAGACTCAGAACAAGCTGGTTGTGCTAAATTAGATGGCTCCACTCAGGTGGCGCAATCAGACTCAAAGGAAGGTTTAGACCTGTTGATGATATTGGCTTGCTCGGGGTCAACTTGACCAATTGACGTTTATTCCATCAACATTTCCTGCCACTAGGACTAAAGCTTGGCCAGCTCTTTCCACTTGAACAGGAACTGAATAGGTGGATTGACCTTTAGTGAATTTCATGGAACTTTTGATTAGTACCCAGTCACCTTCAAAAAATGTTTGAGACGTTACACTGTTTCTTTGATCAAAGTAACTTTTCATGTTAGTTTGAGCTTGAGAGACTTTGTAAAAAACTGTCCCATTAGGGGGGTTGAAAATGTCCAAGCGTTCACTTAGCCAAAAGGGAAACAAATTGTTATGGGCCTCTTTACCTCTAAGCAAAGAAAACGGTGTAACGCCTGTGGTGCAATGTGGAGAAGTGTTATAGCACCATACTTTCTGCTTGAGAAATATGCCAACATCCATGTTACTAGCCAGTGCAGTTTGAACCCCTTCTTTGATGAATCTGTTGCCTCTTTCCACTAAACCATTGGAAGATGGTACATACAAGCCAGTACTTAAGTGTGAAATATCATGCTGTACAAAAAACTTAGCCATGCGCTCAGAAATGAAATGTGAACCATTGCCTGGAACTATTTGTTTGGGTGAACCTTCAATGTAAAAAAATACATCCATTTAGAGTGATAATCAATAACAATAAATACTTCATGTGATCAGGTAACAAAATGAACGGACCTGAGAAGTCTAAGCCCAACTTTTCCCATGCCCTATTGGGGAAATCGAAAGGAATATTATGCATCTTCCGGTGCTTCTTAGAGGAGAGACATTCAAGATACTTCTCGATCCAAAACCTTACCTGAGCATCAATACCTGGCCACCAATAATATTGCTTGATTTTCATGACGGTTTTGGTGGACCCTAGGTTCCCTTGATGAGCATGTCTAATGATGAAATCCCTCACTTTCGTTGGAGGAACAAACAAAACATCTCTCATAAGCAGGCCATTGTCTATGGACAGATCATCAGCAACTTGTGTGTAAGATTTCACAGAAACATTGAGTGCTCTTTGGTCTGGCCAACCCTGAACAACATAGTCGCAGACTTTGCGCCACATCTCATCCTCTTGACAAGCATAAGACCACTCTGACTCACTCAAACTTGAACACAACTCAAAGTTGATGGCATCCACAGATGCCACACTGACCACATCGTCAACATAATCATCTCCATCTTCATCTTCCACAGGCATGCGTGACAGGCAGTCTGCCCGGAAGTTCTTACCACCAGGAACATGTTTGATTTCATATACAAATTCTTGTAACTTGGATACCAATCTTGTTAAACGTGCTGACAAATTATTATTGTTGCCATTGTGAAAATGTGCACAAGAGGTTTATGGTCTGTTTGAAGAATGAATTTACGAGCCCAAACATATATTTTAAACTTGTGAACTGCCCAGACACATGCCAACGCCTCTCGCTCAATAGTGCTATACTGCTTCTCGCACTGCTTAAGGGCACGTGATGAAAATGCAATAGTGTTTTCCACACCTCTCTGTTTTTGGTTCAAAATAGCACCTAGACTCGTTTGACTTGCATCAACAGTAATTATAGAAATGAGGCCATCTTGAAAAGCACGTAAAGCGGGGGCTTGTTAAATGAGAAGTTTGACATAAAGAAAGGCAGCTTCCGTATCTTGAGACCATATGTATTTGGCTCCCTTCTTAAATAAAGATCGGAGAGGTTCCACAGTTTGAGCATACATGGGAACAAACCTGGCATAAAATTCTGTGAGGCCTAGGAAAGAGCGTAAAGCGTCCTTGTCAATGGGTGCTTTAGCCTCTTTGATTGCTCTGATGAGTGACATTTTAGGTTTTATGCCTGAGCTAGAAATAGTGTGACCCAGGTAGTTTAATTCATTCATGGCAAACTTACATTTATCCTTCTGGATTGTCATATTTTTCTTTGAGAAAGTGTTTAAAACTATACTTAGTAAACAATTGTGTTCTTCCAGTGTATCAGCATGAACAAGGACATCATCCTGATAGGCCTGGGCACCCCTGAAATTGCCAAACAGATGGTCCATAAGCTTCTGAAAAACGCTTGCAGAGGATGCCAAACCGAATGGCAATCTCAGGTACTTGTAAGCACCAAAAGGGGTGACGAATGTAGTAAGTTCTTGTGAGTCTTTGCTTAAAGAAACCTGGTGATAAGCGGATGACAGTCTATGAGAATATTAGCATTGAGACTCCTCAAATCAGCGCAAAGTCTGATTTCCCCAGGCTTTTTGCGAGCAGCGACCCTGGGTGCAATCCAAAGTGAGGAGTCGCAAGGTTCAATTTTGTAAATGACCATAAGTTCTTCTTTAACACTGAAGGGAACAGGTCTGACCTTGTATACAATTGCTTGAGCATGAGGTTTGAGTCTTATGACATGCTCGAAACCCTTCACACTGCCTACTTCTTCACGAAATACATGCTCAAATTGTGTAAGTAAGTTCTGCACAGGATCTGAAACATTACATAAGGGATTCAATGGAACATCTCCCAAAACAATGGGATTGTCAGAACCTGGTTTCAAGATTATGCCCATTTTAGCTAAATCACACCAACCAATGATATTCTTTCCCTTGACAGCAACATACATTTTGGTTAAAGTCTCTCTACCCAAACAAAGAAGTTTCCCTTCAAACAATCCAAGCATGTCTATATACTTTTCACCGAATGCCTTGGGATTCACATCAGAAGGAAGTAGAACTTTATCCCATCACTCATAGAAAGTAGTGTCTCTTTAGATGGTGATGGGGCGCCAGAGTTCGCCATCATTTGCAAGTTCACCCCGTCGATGCTGGCTCCGCAGGTGGGACCTTTGATTGGAGTTGCATTCAATTGTCACAATCACATTGCTGATAGTCTGTGCACTCTTCTATTTGTGTATCAACTGAACTGACTCTAACAGTATTTCTACTTCTGCATAGAGATTGAAAATGGCCAATTTTTTTGCAGGAAAGATAACGTTTTCCAGAAGCAGGACATCGAGGGAAATTGCCAATGTGAGTCTTAGATCTGCATCTGAAACAGAAAGAGACGGTTCTGTTCATGCTTGGTTTAGTATTCTTGTACTTTGCATTGAGAGGGCAAACAGGGTCAATCTGAGGTTTGATATCCGTTGTGGATGTGTTGGTCAAAAGCATCACCATGTAAAATTTTTGTTGAAATGAGAGAACACTCAATGCTCTGAGCCAAATCGATGACCTCCTCAAGCTTTGGGTTACGACAACTAAAGATTCTCTCTTTAATTTTACGTGATGTGCAGTTGAACACAAACTGGTCACAAAAACAAGTGTCAACAGTAATACCAAATTCACAAGAGGATGCGAGAATTTGGAGTTCTGCTATGTATTCTTCTACGCTTTCACCTTCAGCTTGTTTGCATTTGAAGAATTATATTAGGCTCACTTGCAAATTGTTTTTTTAAACGTTCAAGTTTCAACATATACATTTTATTGTGAATCACCAGACTCGTTAGTAGGTGCATGAATAGGAGAAATATTATCAAAAAGTGTTGAGCAGCATGTCCAAGGCTCCCAAAAAGTAAACTGAACTTTCTTTGAGGACTGTAATCTACAGCATCAATTACAACGAGATGGTTCTCAAAAAGTCTTAGCCATTCAGACCATTTGATAATAGGTTTACCAGGTCTAGCTAGAAAGGGAGGTGGTTGGGTGATTTGATGGGGAGTTGCCATGATGAATGAGCAGTAAGTAAAAGGAAGAAGGAAAGAAAAAAAATGTAAAAAAAATAAATAAAAATGATAAGGTGGATGAAATGTTGAATAATTTCTTGAAAAGCAGTCAGGAAATGTAAAAAACGAAGAAATCGTTTGTTTTCCACAAAATGGTGGTTGAGAGTGTTTGCTCAAATTTGTGCGTGAGATGGTGTGTGCACGCTGGATTTGTTATTCTCTGGCGGCTGCTGTCCTGGATATTGACTTTAACTGCCTGATACCTGACCTTAGGATGGCCACCAGTGTCCTAGTGTAGTACAGTCCCCTGCCTGACCCCAAGATGGCTTCCATAGTGGCCCCCTACACGTTGTTTTACTTCCCTTGGACAACAATTGGACATTGACCAGACCTTGACCTATCCCCTAACCTCCCTACACATCAGGACTTGGAACTTGCTGAACTTACCCCAGACTGTGGAGACCTAGCAATTTGGCTGATGCCCGATGGAGCTACCATATAGCTAAAGAGGAGATGGGTAAGGAAGGCCAGAACCGGTGGCAGAAGATTCTCCATAAATGTGGCAACATTGTGGAATTCCCTTCCGCTGCACCTGCGCTCGGAAACGAGCACCTTACGTTTTCGCAAACTTTTTAAAACTCATTTGTTCCCTGCCTAACTTTTTTGTCTCTTGCTTTGGCGTATCTCTCTGTATGAGCGCGGGGATGCCCAAGGGTAACCAGGCGCGATATAAAACTCATTATTAATAATAATAATAAGTTGTGGACTCTCCCCACCCCTGCCGTCACCTTCCCAGCCGGACCTTGGGCAGATTTTCCCCTCACCTCTATGTCCTATCTTCCTCCTACCCCTTACCCTTCCTTGCTCCATTCACCTTTTCCCCTATGTGCTTTTCTGGATACTTATGTAATTTTAACTGATGTAAATTTCAACATTATTGTTCCTCATGTACGGCGCTCTGATTCCTTTGGGTCTATCCAGCGCTATATAATAACTCATTAATTACATTTTTTCCCATTAATACTCTTTTTCTTTTTGTCTACCTCCCTAGCTCCTATCCCTTCTCCCCTGAATCTCTCATCTTGCTTGCTAGTCTACCTAGCCCCCTGTCCTTTGTGCCCTTTGACTAAGCACTCCTTCTCCCCTTGTTGGGGAAAGATCCAATATTTATACTCTGGAGTCTCAGCGTACCCGCTGAGAGAGTCCACTGCGCCAAGGGAGCCACTCACAGCTGAGGTATGGCATGGCACCCCTTGCCAAAGCACCCCCTCTCCCCTTTTTGGGGTAGGATCCAGTATGTAGGCCTGGGGTTTCAGAGACCCCTCTGAGAGGCCACTGTGTAAAGGGAACCTCCCGCAACTGAGATAGGAAAGTGATACCACTTCCCCTGGGATCACAGCTTACTGGACTTTGGACGTTGCTTTGACTCGTCTACCGGTTTGTGTCCCTATCGCCCTTCCCCTTCTTTTTCCATGCGGTGTCCTTCACCCTCCCCTCCTCTTTCCCGCCTTGATTACCTGTCTACTTCCCCAGCTCCTTCCCCCTTCCCTGAATCTTTCCCCTTGCCTGCTTTTCCCCTTATGTATTTGTGCTTATTGTTTATCTTGACCTTACAAGTAACTATGTTGCCATGCTCAAATAACTGGGTAACCTTTGTAACAATGTAACCTGTAACTATGATCTGGTGCTCATGCAACGCGCTCTGATACCTTCGGGTATAGCCAGCGATATCCAACACCTTTAAAATAAAAAATAAACGGTGATAAAACGTAGGAGTAGTACTGGTGAGAAAATGAACCAAAATTGCACTAAGATGGCCGCCATGTAGCACGTAGCATGACGTGATGACGATGAGGGCGGGTGCACGAAGATCAGGAGGCGTGAGGAGAGGCACAAGTGAGATGGCTGTGGAGCGAGGAGAAGTCACGCTCGCGCAGCACACAGCAGGAAGTTATGAGAAGAGCCGAAAAATAAGGTAGACTCACTGTGATGCTCTGATCAGCTGTTTGGATGTTGATGCTCAGTCTGCACACTCCGCTCAGCTCCGTGGAGGCTGACACGTTTTTGTTTGAAAGTTGAATCTCACCGCAGCAGGCAATAAAATAAATGCGGTCGGTGGGCTTTCAATCCCGGTCGTCACCAATATGTAGAAGTCAATATGTGGCAGACAATATTGTCCATTTCAACTGGATTTATTTGGAGAAAGCCCACGATGCTCTCAGACGTCCGGTCCGGGATCCGGAGCAGAAGTAACTGCCATAGAACCGGACTGTCGTCTCAGAACACCGAGGAGATACAACAATAAACATTTAAAGGCGCACGGTGAAGACTGAGTGTCCTCTACACAATAATGCAGGTATAAACAGTAGTATGAAACTACTACAGAAGGTTGATGCAGTATCACTTGACGTGGGCCTCCTGCTTGTGGACAACTGCAAGTTATCTGACAGGGTATCTGAATCGGCAATAGGCCGGTTGTCCCCTACGGCGCATGAACTGGTGTCCGAACTAGCAACAATGCAGGAGGAGGTGACAGCTCTGCACCTCAGGCTGAGGATGCGGAGAGGGGCTCGCAGTGCCACAATGTTCATTTCCTTGGATTTTGGGAGATGGTGGAAGTTCCCAGTGCTGAGCTCTTTCTGAAGGTATGGCGAATGGACATGGTAGTGAAAGTCAGGGGGCCTGCTCTGTTCTCTGTCGAGAGGGCACACTGTGTTATTGGATGCACACCTCGTGGTGGGGCACCATCCCAACCTCTCATTGCCCGGTTTCTCAACTTCTGGGACCGCGATCTTAGACTCCAGCTCTTCCGCATCAAGGGCCATGGCACTTTGAGAACACAAAACAGCCTACCCTGAATGTACTTTGGAGGTTCAACATCAGTGAGACTCCTACGTCAAGGTCAAACAACACCTGAGCAACCTGCAAATCCGTTATGCGCTTTTATTCCCAGCAAAACTTAAGGTCATGATGGTCATATCTTCGCCACTGCGGAAGACGTCTGGACCTGCCTCCATGCGGAAGGCCTAGTCCCGGCAGTCACTGAATGAGAGGATGACCCCTGGGTGACACCTAAATTGTGGCGCAGACGGAACAAGACATCACTCATCCACGCCGATCGAGAACAAGTTGCAGTGGAGCAGGCACGACTGGTGGAGGTGGTAGCGCATCACCATCAGAATAATTTCTTTGCCGTTCTGAGAGACAGGTCATTTGAGGAGTCCTGCTCCGAGGCCTATGTTTGAGTCTTCCTTAGCCTCCAGTACCACTGACCCCAAGATCACACCGAGATCCACTGATTATTTCCTTTGACGTTCACCGCAATCTGTACCTAACCACCCGCCCCACGGGAACTCTGGTGACTCTCCTCTACACTATACTGGTCTTGCTATGGGGGTCTCCAACTGCTTTTATCGACCATGGTGCTGGCCACTGGACAATGTTGATTTGCTCCTAGGCCACATCCTACCATTGCTCCTATGTGGATTGTTGACTGCATTCTCTTATTTTTTCTTTATACTTACTTTTGAGTTTGGGACACATGAGTGGGCCCTTCTGTCTGCACCGGCCGGGGTGAATGTTGCCATATTGGCTGAATGTTGTTTCTTTTTCTAAGTTATGCTCCGAAACTGTGCATGATGATTTGAGGCACTCCCTATCTCTTGTCACGTCTGTTTTGGGGAGCGCGGGGGCATGCATGTATGGGACATAGCTGCACATGTAGGGGAATACTACAGTGGAGAAGTGTGGCTCAATGGTCAGAAGAGGCAGACCATGAAGCAGAGGTCAGACCCGGGACCATGGTTCAATTCCCGACGCGGCAGGGTCTTGAGCCCAAAATGTCTACGGACTCGATAATTCTCGCTTCGGTGCCTGCTCGAATCACGGGTTCACACACTGTAACTCCGGGCAATAGCTTGCTTAATCTCCACTATGGCCCCCCGCGGCGGGATGCCTGGCTTTCACCTTGGGGTGCCCAGTACGGGTTATCTCACAGGGAAAAACCAGGACGGGTTCCCAAAGCAAGGGCTTAGAGACCGTTGGTGATAATGCGCTATATAAATATAAATTACAATTACAATACTTTCATCCTACATGTCTTGCACGTCTTTGCAACGCTTACTGCCATGCCTATATCAATACCGGACCATTCTGCGCAGCAGTATCACATACTTACCTGGATAGTGCAGGTCACTTCCACTTTGTCCAAGTGCTTCCATATTTATGCCTACCTCAAACGGTGCCACACTCATATCACGATGCTACAAGAGACTGCGGATCCGCGTCGGAGCAACACAAAGTACCCTCGAAATAGAGAGGGCAGACCTACGGGACCACAATGTTGGCACATGCAGGAGTTCTTATGTGGATAGCTCCATGGATTCCTTTCGCTGTCGTTACAGAATGGGTGGACACTAATGGGCGGTATGTCATCTTAGAGGGACACATGGATGGGGTTCCCACTTTAGTGGGTCTGTTTGCACCCAATTCCAACCAGGCGTAATTTTTAGATAGTCTCATCCCTGCACTCCTTCATGACCCACACAACTCTGGGATCTGGGGAGGTGATCTCAATTGTGTGCCAGTTTTGCAATTTGATCACTCTACCCCACCACTGCATGCAGCGGTCAGCATCCGTGTCACACGCCACTTTGACCACAGGCACATGCATATGCAGTTGCATGGGACATCTACATTACGTGAATATTCATTTTATTCTGCGATGCATGATGTGCATACCAGGTTAGACCTTATTTTATATATTTTTTTTTGTAAACATATTTTATTGCCTTTTAAATGACATACCCCTTCCAGGGTATCTATGTGCAGTAAAGGAAAAAGAAGGAACATAGCTGCGCCACTGTATGTGTCAATGCCCTCACTGAGGCCCATTCGTTGGCTATGGCGGTCATGATGCTACCCAATATCAGTACCGTATATATACAAACAAAAAGGAATTTGCCCCTCCCCCCAACAATGGACAGAACCCCACCCACTCCCTCCCTCCCCGCACAGACCTTATTTTAAATATGATTTCTATCAGCTCCTGAATTGTCTGTTCGGAATATTTGATGAGATCTCTATTAGATCACAACCCCTTGCTTATTACACTGATTTGGGGCAGACAATGCCCCGCTTTCCCTACCTGGAGCTGCAAGGTCGAGGCACTCTTCGATCCCCCCCCCACCCCATCCCCCCCTTACAAGAGGATCTGTCTCTCTGCCTTACTAATCATTTTAAGAAGAACTGAGGTTCTGCTGTGATTCGGACCCAAGAACAGGATACACTTCTCAAATTCCATATTCAACTATACTAATTCACCACTAATCCTTTATTGGGTTCCAGAGTAGCGTGCTACTCGCCAATAAAGAGTCTCAACACCCCCATCAGGACTAAAAGTGCTATATAAAACCCAGGATTTTAGCTCACCACCCCTTCCTACACTAAATCCCTTGCAATGGGCTGACCTCAATTAAATCAATGCTGCCATCTCTCAGATCGCCCGGGCACAGATGGCCTACCGATAGAGTACTGCGCCACTTTCCCTACATAAACTGCTCCACACATATTGGCCTTGTTTAACTAAGCCAGGGATCGTGGCGAACTCCCACACTCCCTCCGGTAAGCTCTGATTGTGGCTTTGCTCAAACCGGGCTGTGTCTCGCTGAATGTCAGTTCGTACAACCCCCTCTCGCTGCTGCACCCAGACTGCAACATTTTGGGTAACATTTTAGCGAATCCGCATGATGACCAGTCTGGTTTTATACTGGGTCGCAGCACATTTGTTAATGTGCATACCTTGTGCATGCCACGCCGCCACGCCACCCATGCTTGCAACCAAGTGGATGTGTCATTGGACATAGAAAAGACCGTTGACACCCTGGGGTGGGATTACCTTTTTCTCAACCGTCAATGCCATGGGTTTCGGACTGGGGTTTATGGGCTGGGTACGTACCCTGTATGCATCCCCAACTGCCAAGGTGAAGACTGGCCAGGTGATTCCGGACAAGGTTTGGATGCAATAAGGGACCTGGAAGGGTTGTCCGCTGTCACCACTAATCTTTGCACTTGCAATGGTGCCCCCTGCTTTGCACCTGCGGGGCATGGTGCAGTTATGGGGTGTTCTGGAACTGGGGACCCACCATGTCATCTTGTTCTATGCAGATGATGACTTTATTTATTTGTGTGAGGTAGAGGCTGCCCTACCTGATCTCAAACGCCTGTTGAAGGAATTTGGGGAAGTGTCCGGCTTGTGAGTGAACTGGGCAAATTCCTGTTTATTTCTGCAGGCACCGTGACCGTTATGCAGATCTGAGACCATGAACATGTGCCTTCAATGGTGCTATGACTCCTTAAGTACCTGGGGGTGCAGATCTACCATGCATAGGGAGACCTCAGAGAGGGCAACCTTGATAAGGCGGTTGGCTCTATCCTCCAATCCATAACCTTCTGGTGCTCACTGCCCCTCTCCCACTGGGTTGAGTGGCCATCTCCAAGATGTTGGTGTTGCAGAAATTGCTATACTTATTTTGAGAGCCTGCCAGTTGTATTGCCGCGGAGCTTCTTCCAGACACTTAACAGGCTTGCTTGATACGGATGGCCGACCGTCGTTGCGTAGCACTAACCACGATCCAGCAACCACACTCAGAGGGTGAACTCGGGCTCTTAATTTTGAACTGTATTATGTGGCAGCGCAACTTCAGTAGCCAATGGCTTGGCTGTGCTCTGCTCCCTGCCCAGTGCTACCCTTGGACTGGGCAGGGCTCAATGGACTAGGGATTTATACATGGCTATCAGACCGCACCATCCGCCCCCGACATGAACATCTCAGATGACAGTGGCCCACAGTTGCTGGTGAAGATACGTACACTTCTTCCATACTCGCAGCGACTCCGCGGCATGCTCCGGCTGACAGATAGGGAGCTCGAAGGAGGCGGGCATTGAGAAGATGGGAGACCTCTACTTGGAAGGTGTTGGCGTGTCATTCAAATATTTTGTGGACACATAGAGAGTACCAGCCAGTCCATTATTATCCTATTACAACATACAATGTGCAATGAGGGCCGCTTGAGGCTGTGGAGATGCGGAAACCACGCAACGGAAGCACACACCAGATGGGACACGGTGCTGCAGCAACCTTTGACGGATGGGGCTGGTCTCAGGCTTTACAGTCTATCAAGGGTGGGTCTCACAACCCCAGGTTTAGATTCACACAGTTTAATTACCTACACCAAACCTATTTAGCCCCTCGCCGCATTAAACGTATCTTTCCGGTGCTTGCCCCAGTCTGCCCTGGCTGTGGCCTGCAGGAAGCGAGATTTTATCATTTGGAATGGGACTGGCCAGAGTTGCAACCGGGGTGGCTCAACAGTTGCAACGGTGACTGATCTAACAACACACACCCTTCCTCTTACTCCTTCCTTCTACCTGTTGGGACTGTGCTCCCGTAGAAAGGGTGGCTCAAACGTCCTGTGATTCTGAGCACATCGCTTAATCTCCCTGTGCCTTGGGGAAAACAAAATGAATGTGTCCGTCTGTAATGAAACTGCTGCTCAGGTAAAGTGCTCTGATATCTTTGAGTCGAGTTTGCGCTACATAAAACTGCAAAAAAATAAAAACACTGTGGATGCATGACCTCCTGACATGGACACATGCAGAGCTCACACTCTTTAGGAACTCCGGGCGACCCTGCTATTAAGAACGATACACGCTCCCCCCTGCCCCCCTCGTTCTCACAATTCACGACCCAACTAACAGGTGCCAACAAGGTCTCCTCCTGAAACTGTCCAGCGTTCATGATAGGCCTCCCATAGTGACATTGCTCAACCATGTGCGCTGCTCGGAGGTGGGTTCCTCTACCCCCCCTCAACTGGATGCCATCCTCTTCCCTTCCCTCTTTAAGGCCGAACCTTCCATTGCCTCCACATTGTCTCAAGAGCACATTCTCTCTTTTTTATTGTTACCATTGTTCTGACTACAATGTTGGTATCTCTTGTTATTGCATTGATAGCAGCCACAGGGATACTGCCGATAATGTACCCTATACATGCGCGGTCTATTGAGGCGGATATCTGCCTAATGCGCTGTTTGTAGGAGCTCTCTTGTCATTTGCATAAAATCTAATAAACACATTCTAAAAAAAAAAACTCACAGTTGCATGATAGTAAAATTAATTCTGCTCACTGTACTATTCCTAGTAAAGGTAAGCGGCATGGGCAGCGAGGGGGTGACTACCTCGTCCACATGGCAAAAGTTACATGTTATAATAAATGTATTCAGAGTATTATACTCCTCGTTATGCACAAAATGGGACAGATCAATATCCTTACGATCCACCAACCATACGCCTTCCTAGCTGTGTATTCACATGTATGTACATGGAGTCCTTTAGTCATACAAAAAATAAATTCTAGTTCACAAATCACACTGGCTCTAGACTAAAATAGAAATTGATAAACACAAAAGGTTTGCTCTCTGCTACGTACTAAAAGCCGAAACCAATAACAAGCATTGGCAAAGCCAATGAGTCTAGGCTGTGTCAATGTTAATGCCTTTTAGCTAAGTGTGATGGTATGGAGTGGATGTATGTGGTGTGCAGTGGAATTGTGTGGGTAGGAGTGGAATTGTGTGGTGTTGAGTGGAGGTATGTGCAGTTGAATTATGTGGCATGGTGTGCATTGGACTTATTAGGGTAGCAATTTTGTGGTATTGAGTGTAGTTGAATTATGCGTAATAGGATTGTGTGTCATGAAGTTTAATGATGTGGAGTGGTATTGTGTGTTGTGGAGTGGAATTATGTGGTGTAGTGTCGAATTTTGTAGATGATACATAATGCAAGTGAGCAGACAGCAAGTTAACCGGTTGCATTTATTTTAATAAACCTAACACTGATAATGTTTTTTATTTTGCCTTGGACATGGCTCACTATTTTTTTTTCTTTAATTGGGGTGGTCATAAAAAGTAAATTAAAAATACAGATCGCGGCAGGAGAAAGAGGAGCACTGATTTTAAATGCCTCATTTAAAGTCTGTCGTCACGGCCTTTCTTGCTGGCCGTGAGCTGCCTTGCTTAATGACTTGAGGATTGCGGCAACAGTGATCCAATTACAAAGGAGCTTAACTCAACCTAACTTGAGCATGACAGCGCAAAGGCGGAGCTCTACTGTTGCATGTGCAAGTTCAGACAAGGTGGCTGGTGACAGGCAAGTTCAGCTATAGGCCAAGCATGGAGACATCAGGCAAGCATGGTCACTACTTGTGTAAATGAGGCTTGTGTATGAAGTCTGAACATTACGGAGCTCCTGCTATCTGATTGCAAGAGTGCTTTTAGTAAAAATTCTGGAGGACGCATGCGACAGCAGGAGGGGGGTGATTGGGGGACAAGACAAGAAAAAATGCGGAGTGGGGGAAGAGCAGTTTTTCACTTCACATGCAAAGTAACAAGACGATGGGCAGCAGGAGTGGGGAGATAACGAGTAAGCAAAATGTTAAGAAGTGACTCCACACAGTATGAGATGAGAGGGAGTTTATTATGAACAGGGGGGCATATTACCAACGTTAAGCGATATTTAACGCTAACGATGCTTAGCAACGAATTTTTTAACGCTAAGCATCGCTGGAAATTATCGCAGAGATAACTTGCTATTAGCAAGGTTTATCTCAGAAGTGATAAAAATCCTCACGCTAACTGCCAATTGAGAGATTATCGCTGGAAAACCAACGATAATCTCTCAAAGTTTGGCGTTAGCTTGATGATAGGGGCTCACAAACTTAGCCATGATATCCACCTTCCATAGGATATCATGGCTAAGTCAGGAAAATACCAGGTGTAAACAAGCACTGGCGTGGCCAATAGGTCTCGCAGTAGGAAAGTTGGAGCTATTGGTTTTGTGAGTGGCGTTGCGTGTGTGAGTGGCGTTGCGTGTGTGAGTGGCGTTGCGTGTGTGAGTGACGTTGCGTGTGTGAGTGGCGTTGCGTGTGTGAGTGGCGTTGCGTGTGTGAGTGGCGTTGCGTGTGTGAGTGGCATTGCGTGTGTGAGTGGTGTAGTGTGTGTGAGTGGCGTAGTGTGTGTGAGTGGCGTAGTGTGTGTGAGTGGCGTAGTGTGTGTGAGTGGCGTTGCGTGTGTGAGTGGCGTTGCGTGGGTGAGTGGCGTTGCGTGGGTGAGTTGTGTTGCGTGTGTGAGTGGTGTTGCTTGGGTGAGTGGCGTTGCGTGGATGAGTGGCGTTGCGTGGATGAGTGGGGTTGCGTGGATGAGTATGAGTGGGGTTGCGTGGATGAGTGGCGTTGCGTGTGTGAGTGGTGTTGCTTGGGTGAGTGGCGTTGCGTGGTGGAGTGTGGTGTTGCGTGGATGATAGTGGGCTTGCGTGGGTGTGAGTGGCGTTGTGTGTCTGTAAGTGTTGCTGTGTGGGTGAAAGTGGCACAGAGCCTTTGATGTGACATTTCAGGTGCAGAGCATGAGATTGATGCAAGGAGCAGGCATGGGAAACAAAACCTTCCTGATGTGAGAGACGATAACGGGTGCATATGCATAGGAGGAGAATACAGGTATATGGCATGTGAAGATATCAGGTGGAAAGATTGGGTAGGGAAGATAATAGGTTCAGGGCTTGCAAGGCATGAGTAGAGTAAAGCATGATAAAATGGTGCAAGGCATGAAAAGAAACTAATGCCAGGTGTGGAAATTGAGGAGTAAAAATAAGGATACGGCATGAGATGCCCAGCAAGAGAATATAAAATGTGTGCCAAATTCAGGTGGCATGGGTAGGTAATGTAGTTCAAGCAACTGTGATATAAGTGACATCACAGGCTTTGGTGTGCAAGGCTAGCGAAGGGCCGTCACTGATGTAAGGCTTAGGAAGAGAACATAAAACGTCGAAAACAAGGACAGCGAAGAAGATAGCTGTCTGACCATAGCTGATCCGAAAGTAGCCTTGTTTGCTATGATTACAAGTGCAAAGAATGTCCCGAGAAGGTAGGGAGTGCAAGGCATGATACAGGAAATTATGTGTGCCTTAAACCATGGTAATGTAAGCAAACTGATACAAGTTGATCGGCCGGGAAGCGGCCAGGAAACACAAGTACGGCCGGCCACATAATTAGGGGAGGAGAAGCCGCACAGCACACGCTGGGAGAAGCCCTTTGATGTGCTGTGCGGCCGCGATGCGCGCTCTGTGCTGGGGGAGGGCCATTAGGAACAGGAACAGATGGCCATGAAAGTGTATGGGCCAAATGAGCGTGCCTGTACGTGCACTCGAAGAAAACGCCACGGAAAAAAGCGGTGGTTTGACTATCCGATGGAGCACATGAATTCTCCCCCATTTCCCACTGCTTCATTGTTTTGTTTCAAATATTTACGCACAAACAAGAACCAAAAAAAAAAACGAGGTCATTGAAACCAAAGTGGTCATTCGTCTGCAGGTGATCAGATGACTCAAGGGATCTGTTTTTCATTTGTGGCTCTTTTTGACTGTTATTCAAAGAGACTGGCTCTTTCTGTGCAGTTGGCTCGGCGCTTCGTACATCTGCAGTTCAGAACAAGAACAAGTCAGGTTGGGGCGGGAGAGTGAGAGAGTGGGAGGGAAGAGCTGGAAAAGCCCAGGCTCGGCAGTGCAGCATGGCTGTGATTGCGTGGAGAGAGAGGGGAGGTGCTGGTGTGGGAGGGGGAGGCTGTGATTGCGTGGAGAGAGAGGGGAGGTGCTGGTGTGGGAGGGGGGAGGTGCTGGTGTGGGAGGGGGAGGCTGTGATTGCGTGGAAAGAGAGGGGAGGTGCTGGTGTGGGAGGGGGGAGGTGCTGGTGTGGGAGGGGGAGGCTGTGATTGCGTGGAGAGAAAGGGGAGGTGCTGGTGTGGGAGGGGGGAGTTGCTGGTGTGGGAGGAGTGCTGCTAGGGGAGGAGAAGCCTGATGCCGGATGGGGGCGGGAGAGGCTGGGCTTGCATGCGATGCGCGTGCATGTTCACGTGAACTTCATGAAAACTGCGGGGCTGAAAGCCCTTTGGTTTGAAGATGTTTTCGCCACATGAATTCTCGCTACGCTCGATGCGCTTGCGCACATCGATAGGTCGCGAGACCTAAAAAAGCAGTGCTAACCGTTTTTAGCACTGCTTTTTTTTTATCACTAACAGGGTTAGCGAAATCCTTGATAATAGGAGAAATGTCGCTTAACAACATTTCTCCTATTATTTTTCTCTGGAACGCCCCCTTTGCATCTCATTAGAGATGCAAGGAGAAGCGTAGAGAAAAAGGGTGCTAACATGCGAATTTGCGTGTTAGCACCCTGTTGCTGATAGGGAGATAATTTTATCTCCGCTTTCTTGGCTTTTAAAGCCAAAAAAGCGGAGATAAATCCCTTGATAATATGCCACAGGATTCTTCAGTGCCGACCACTAGAGTGAGCTCACCAACATTCCAAGGCGAGCTTCACTCCAACATTCTAAGGTAGGTGAAACCAAACAGAGGGAAAGGAGGGGACAGTGTGCGAGGAGGGGCGTACCAAGTCACAACACACCTCCCTATGTAACAGCAGCACTGTTGAGTAATTGATACAGACGGGCATAATTGAGGGGAGGGTAGAAAAGGAAACAACATGAGCAAAACACGGGTAGGTTACCTTGCAATGGAGACAACCAGATTTGTGCATTCAAGATGAACAAGGATGAAATAACATAATGAAACTAGCTAGCATAGGGATGCACATAAGAGAAAACAGAGGTGCAAACATCTGATATAAAAATATTGACTTTACATACTGTAGTCAGTTTGCCATGCCGGACACCTACGTTGACGTGCAACTCTTCCTCTCGTGGAATCGCCCAACACTTCTCCAGAGTCATCGTTGCTAGGAAATTCGGAAACATGAACATTAGTTCAACGAGCCAATCTATCCATGCTCCAAAAATTACCATCTTCTAACAAAACAGAGTTATCATGGACCTTCCTAATTCTAAAGGGTCTTGAGAAAGCAGAAGATTTGGACTTTAACAGAGTGGGTTTTTTGACTACCACCCAATCCTCAACCATCCACTCTCTGTCAGTTGTGCCCCATTTAGTGTCATAACTATTTTTATACTTGATTGATTTTCTTTCACTTTCTCTGAAACAGTGTCCCTGTCTACCCACACAGGGGACCCTCCATTCAACCAGTTGGGAGTAAGTTTTGAACCTGAGTTTCTTCCTTTAAGAGAAGTAAACGGGGAGACTCCTGACACAGAATTAGGAGTGATGTGATATGACCACAACATTTTCCTTAAGCTGTCTACAACTGATTCTTTGGTACACATAACAAGTTGAATAGAGTCCTTAAGCATTCTATTAGCCCTTTCCACTAATCCATTGGATTTGGGGGAGTACAGTGGAGATTTGATGTGAACAATAGATAAACTATTCAGGAAGTCCCTCATCTCATCAGAAGTGAATTGCACACCATTGTCAGTTATCAATTCACTGGGAATGCCCTCTTTCGAAAAAGTATCCTTTAGAAATTTGATGAGATAGACTGTAGATATGGAAGGGACAAACTTAGTTGTTATCCAATGAGAGTGATAATCAATCAAAACGAACATAAATCTTTGAGATTGACTTAATAAGTTCAAAGGACCAATAATGTCCATCCCCAGTTTATCCCAAGGTTTGGTGGGAACAGTGACAGGAATGAGAGGAGCCTTTCAGACATTCTTTGACTTATCGCTGGTCCCACATTCAAAACATTCTTTTACAAGCTCTTCAATTAGTGTGTCCATTTTGGGAAACCAATAGCTTTGTCGAATTTTGCTTTTGGTCAAGCTTCGCCCCGGCTGACCTTCATGTCCAATTTGTATGATGAGATCTCTCATACCAGTTGGGGGAATTATTTTGTTACCTCTCCATACCAGGTCTTCAATTATGGACAACTCGTGCTTCACGCTCCAAAATTCCTGGAGATCCTCTAGCACATCATTTTTTTTTCTCTGGCCAGCCATTAGAAATCATATCTTTCAATTAGCACATTACATCATCTTCCTGAAGTGATTTCTCCCACTCATGTTTCTTAATGGCCGGAATATCAATTGCCAGGATGGTTTCCTCCTCTTTGTTTCCTTCTGGTTCATTTTCCAAAAGCGGCATACGCGAAAGGCAATCCGCCAAATAATTTTTGAGCCAGGGACATGCACAATGGAATAGTTGTACCACTTGGAGATGCGTGGCGTGGTATTTTCTAAAAGTTTGGTAGCAAATAATAGAATTAATGGTTTGTGATCCGTTCTCAAGCAGAACGGAATTCCCCACAGGAAGTACTTGAAATGGTGAATGGCCCAGTAACACGCAAGTGCTTCTTTTTCAATCGTTGAGTAATTAACTTCAGCAGTCTTCAAGGTTCTTGAAGCGAAGGCTATCACTCTCTCTTCGTCATTTAACATTTGAGTCAATGAGGTACCCAGACCTTTATTACTTGCATCAGTAGAGAGTGTGGTCTTAGCATTTGGATCAAAAGTGTGCAAAATTGGAGCTTCCGAAATAGCTTCTTTGATGTGTTGGAATGTTTGTTGATGATCTAAACTCCATTCAAATTTGGTTCCCTGTTTGAGTAGTTCTCTGAGAGGTTGAACTTGATCGGCGAAGTTCTTCACAAATTTCGACATATACTCAACCAGGCCCAAAAAGGATTTCAGTTCGTCTTTATTTGAAGGAGCAGGTGCGAGTTTAACAGCGTCTACCAGGCTGGCCTTGGGTTTGATACCTTCACTTGAAATCGTGTGCCCCAGATACACCACCGACTCCACACCAATCTTGCATTTATCTTTCTGAGTCGTGACCCCAGCTTTGCTGAGTTTAGCCAATACTTCCTCCAAGATTTTGTTGTGCTCACTTTCAGATGCTCCATAGAGTAAGATATCGTCTTGGAAGCAGACTACTTTATCAAGACCATGCAGGATGTTTTGCATAATTCGCTGAAAGACAGCGGCCGCAGATGTGAGTCCAAAAGGTAATCTTGAGAATTGATAAGCACCGAAAGGGGTTATAAAAGACGTGAGGTGCTTAGATTCTGGATGGAGGACGACCTGGTGGTAAGCCGAGGACAGATCTAAAATGGAGAAATACTTAGCACTTTGAATGGCCATCAACATCTCGTTAATGTTGGGGAGAGGGTGTCTATCCACCCAGATGTTAGCATTCAAATCCCTGAGGTCAACACAGAGGCGGATATCCCCCCACCCCCCTTTAGCCGCTACCACAATGGGGGCCAACCACTAAGAGCTTTCAATTTGCTCTACTATCCTGTTTTCTTCCAGTCTGTTCAATTCATTTTGTAGGGGTTCTCTTAAAAGCAAAGGGATAGATCTAGCTTTGTGTACAACTGGCTTTGCGTTTGACTTAAGTTTGATTTTGTGGAGGAACCCTTTAAGCTGCCCCAACTTATCTGTAAACACCTCTGGACATTTTTCACATACTTCCTTTCCAACTGTAGGCCTATCAATAAGTAATACCTGTTCAGGGGCATTTGGGTCTAATTTGATACCCAGGTCTTTTTGGTGCTTCCACCCTAACAAATTAGATCCCTTTTCTGTGATATACACTTTTCCTAACGTTGATCTATCTTTAAAATTAATCTGCATCAACAACATACCAACCAGTGGAATGGGATTGTAATTGTATCCGCCTGGTTTAATATCAGGAGGCAAAAGATTGTAATTTTTATGGCCTGAATTTTGTTTGAAAGAAGTCTCATTTATCAGCGTGTAAGGTGAACACAAATCCGCAAAAACCTCATATGCAACATTGTCCAGAAAAATTTCACATTCAGGATAACAATTCACATTCTGTTCTCCAATGTTCAACACTTGGAAAATAATGTCCCCTTGCAATGGTTGTTAATAATCTTGGACCACCATGTGAGTAGTACTTTTCTTTTCATGGCACACTCTCGAAAAATGACCCCTTCTCTTGCAATTACTGCAAGTGGCACCTCTTGCTGGACATTTTACATCATTAGCCAAATGGTTTGGGTTACCACATCTATAGCATTTGGGCTTGTTAACCTGCGCGCTATGTTTATTCACCTCAGGTTGGGTAGATTTGGATTTGTTATCTTTTTCAACTACCTTGTGCACACAATTGTCACTAACCTGTTTTACATCAAGGGCCTTCTTCATTTCATTCATACAGTAGCTTGTGTGCTCTATGCTAATAGCACTATCAACAGCTCTTTGTAAATCAGGAGCTTCTGCTAAAAGTCTCTCCTGAATTTTCTTTTCACATGTGCACCTGACTAATTGGTCCCTGATTAAGGACTCTGAGCAAACCAAAATCACACATGGCTGCCAAACTCCTCAAAACAGCAATCTAATTCTTTACTTTTTCATTTTTCCCTTGAACACGTAAGAAAAATTTATGACGCTCAAGGACAATATTAATTCTGTCCCCAAATTGCTCCGCCAATTTTTTAACCGTAGCCTCATACACATCAGGTTGAGTTACTCCATCTCCCCCACATTGATGTTAGCACCTCCATCAGCTATCTCAGGCAAATCCTCAAACACATCCCTTCCATATTTACCCAAATTATGAAGTAGAATGTGTTGCTTCCTTAATGATGAAAATCTATTTCCACCAATTGCAATCAAGTATGACTCAAGCAAATGAAACTATTTTTTCCATGAAATAAGAGGATCGCCAGCCTCATCCAAAAATGGCGGTGGTTGGGACATGTTTAAAGCAGTCATTTTAAAGAAAGAAAAGATAGAGAGAGTAGAAGAAAATGTAGAAGAAGCTAGAGGAAAGGGTAGAAGAGAACAGTGAGAGGAGAAGAGACAAGGAGAAAAGCAGGGACAGCTCTCACAGTTTCATTAGATTTGTGAATATCAAAAAATCACCAAGCTGAAAATAGTTATCAAAGAGGACACGATAATAAAGTTCTGAAAGGAATGGAGAGTCCAGAGCTGTGCTAATCAGCGAAGAAAACGCTTGATGGCTCCTGAGGAGAACATTTCTTGAAACTATATTTTCATTAATAGTGGGGACCCTAGTATGCCCATTTCAACACTTTGAACATGAAAAAAGTTCTATTTCGCTAGCAAACAAAAGAAAGGCCTGAAAAATGCTCTTAGAGTTATCAATAAACATCCAATACGCTGTAGTATATATCTACATGAGTATATGAGAGACTGAATGGGTATGTTGAATAACTCTCTTGAAGTAAAAGTTAAATGCTGTGGAGAGTGAAATTCTAGATGAAGCGACAAGCTATGGAGCCTTAAAAACTTATTGACAAAGTCCGTCACACAATCCCTCGACGGCAACTGGAAAATGCTCCACGTAGAAGTCATGCGCTCTGTTTGGAACCAGATCACAGCTTCACTGACAGAATTATCAAAGAGCCACAGTCATGTAATACATCCCTCGACGACAGGATTGGCCCCACAACACAGCTTGTCGAGATGAGGAGAATTAATCAATGAAGCTTCCTACCTCTTCCGCGCCTAACAACTGTCCATTCCGCACAGATTCTTCATGCCACGAACTGCACAGGCAGAGACGGCACCACAGCCGCTAAACAATGACGGAAAAGGCGGACCACGCTCCTACCTCATCACGTTTCTCCTTCAAAGGCGGTCCGTCAGATTGAACTGACGAAACAGAAAGTGAGAAGGGCGGAGCAGTACTCCGACGTGGATTTCTCTCCCAGCAACCGGGCGGAGCCAAGGAAGCGTCCCGTTACCTAGGAACTCCGTCGAAAACACAACTTTTCTTCCTGGTTGAAAAATAAACGGCACTGCTTGTTTGCTTGGTCTTTGGCAATTACATCCTGGAAGACATCGGGATGTTTCAGTGTATATCGCCTCCCTTGAACGCCGCGTGCAGCAGATGACAACTATCAACAACCAAGAACAAGGTTGCCGACTCCGTCCAATGGTTTTCGGAAATTACAGCTTCACCAACATAGGATTTTCATGACTTTCGTAGTTGGCAAAGATAACAGGGGAAAGAATCCAACCGTCCCCAGCACGGTGATCGTCGCCAATTTGTTAAGAAGTGACTCCACACAGTATGAGATGAGACGGAGTTTATTACGAACAGGATTCTTCAGTGCCGACCACTAGAGTAAGCTCACCAACATTCCAAGGCGAGCTTCACTCCAACATTCTAAGGTAGGTGAAACCAAACAAAGGGAAAGGAGGGGACAGTGTGCGAGGAGGGGCGTACCAAGTTACAACACAAAACCCCATCATTGTTGAAGAAGCAAATGGGAAGACACGCGGCGGGCTGAAGCCCACAGACTGAATACAACAAGCACTATCTAGCCAAGCCCTACAAACAACACCCTCCCAACCATACACCCTACATGATGTAACTAGCTTATATTTGACGCATACTAACTTATATTGGACCAAACCCTTCAAGCGAACACTTGTCACTATTTATGTAGAAGAAAAAGCGTCATTGCTATTTTCCCAGCTAATTGATGTCAATCGGGCCTGGCCCGTGGATGCAGCAGAGTGCTTTAAATTCAAATATTTATTCCAACAGGAGCAAGTATAACATTATGATGTGCATGGGGCCCAAGAGACTGGATTACCAAAATCAGAGTGTGGGTGGAGGAGACGGCCTCGTAATTAGGATGGGTCTACACACCCTTTCTGCTTATTTTTACGTAATTTGTTTTGCTAAACCGTTAACACGTAAACTTGTCACAGCCTGTTAATCTGAGAGAGTAAGGATTGGAGAGAGGCGGTTTGTGACCCAGAGAAAGAGGGAACTGCCATTTCTGATGGAGCTCCGGCTGTCACTGGGGTTACCAGGTATCCCAGATATACCAACTATTCTGTGAATGCTGTATGCATCGTTGCTGGTGGACAGATGTACAAGTTTTTTTTTTTTTTATTAAACCTGTTTTTTGCGTTTTCAAAAACAAGCAGGAAATCAAAACAATAAGGCAGTCGTAAGTGGTATATGGGTAGACAACAGTATGCATGGCAGTACACAAATCATCAATAGGTCAGTGAAGACATTGTACATCACATCAAATTTGGCAATAAGAACAGATCTAGAGGGAGGGAGATCACCAATCACGTCCCGTATACCCCTCAAAATATCACTTCATCATCATGGCAGCTCTTCATGCACACGTCTCATCATCCATTGACGTATCGGACTGAGCGCTGAAAACGCCCACCGCGGTCTCATCCCGCATGTCCTCCTCACCCTCTGCAGTTACAGCATGCCTAGCTGGGGTAAAGGTACCATCTAGTATCGCAGGCCAGAAGTTTTTGGGTCTGTTCATGGGGGGCATCAGCTCATTGTATAGCTCAGTTTGGGTGCAGCAATATATCAATTCCCTCTTCCACACAGTCAGAGTAGTGGGGGGGGGGCCTCTCATCCAGGCCCTTGCAATACAACGCTTAGCCATAATAAACGCCATATCTACTAACCTCCGCTGTGAAGGGCGCAAGGGTTTCGAATAGCCTAAGAGGGCCAATAACGGGTCTGGAACTAAGGCCAAGTTTGCAGCTCTATTGAGCTCGCCATAAACCGACTGCCAAAAGGAGAAGATCACGGGGCATGACCACGCAACGTATAGGAAATCTGCCAGGGGCGCCCTGCATCGTTCGCAATCCGGGGACTCACGAAGTTTGTATCTGTGTAGCCTTTAAGGCTTGTAATATGTACTGTTCAGGAACTTAAAATGTGTGAGCCTATGGCAGCGGTTAAGAGAGATTTTTT
Source organism: Lissotriton vulgaris (assembly GCF_964263255.1). Taxonomy (NCBI): domain Eukaryota; kingdom Metazoa; phylum Chordata; class Amphibia; order Caudata; family Salamandridae; genus Lissotriton; species Lissotriton vulgaris. Next base: position 134,129,258 of record NC_141697.1, on the reverse strand, counting down.
GCACACTAGCTCAGCGATAGCTCCAAAGCTCCTCATTCATATCAGTGCCCAGGTCGTGCTGCCAGGCCAATTGTGGCTTCATGTATTCTGCGTATATTTCAGATTGTGCTTTCCGATAGAGAGTAGAAACTAATTTCATTGGGGAGTTGGCGGTAACCACATAATCAAAAGGTAGCCACCGTCACCGGTTCCTCCAGGTCAGCCCCAAGGAGTTCACGCAGAGCGCTGCGCACCCTGTGGAACTGGAAGCGTGCCATCAAGGGGGGGTCTGCCACAGCACGGGCCACCTCATCCCACGTATGCGCCGCGCCACCGGCGAACAAGTCACCCATATTTTGAATGCCAAGCCGACGGAGGGCTAAGATTACTCCCTTTTCCCTGCACGGAGCGAGCTAGTAGCACCACTCAAGACTTGCGTTAGTAGGACCACATCGCCCAGGTGCCCTTGCGGCCAGAAAGCCACTTCCGGTGGAATACGCGCCAGGAGGTGCTTGAGATACAGCATCACTCTTGGTAGAGTGGGGACTTTGCTTACATTCACGCTCACCGGCTGCAGGGGATCTTTACTCTTTTGTGACCCGACCGGACCTGCCTGCACAGCCCACCGCTGCATCCGGTCTCTCCCTGCCGCCACTGTAGTTCTAAAATCTTGCGCGGCCGCAGTGGGGGGGGGGACCGAGGGGCAGTAGGACCACATCGCCCAGGTGCCCTTGCCCAGAGAGCCGCTTCTGGCGGAATACACTCCAGGAGGCGCTTGAAATACAGCATCACCCTTCGCGTCGCGGGACGCGCGGGGTGGCGCCGGGCAAAGGGCGGGCAGTCTGTGGCCGTCCAGGGCAGGGCCATATCCCTTACATTTCCTTCTCAACAAACGATTGGTGAGTGCCTTCACATTTACATTTACCCCCGGAACTAACCTGTAATATAAAATGGGAAAGAACGGTGCCATAGCTACTGCGACTAACCTAAACGCTATCGATACCGCATTGGAGCATGCTATGACCCTGGTGAGCAACGAAATTCAGATGGCAAAAAAAATACTGTCTGTGGGTTCCATTAAACCACCAGGCACAAACTTTCTCGACACCCTAGATAATAGCACAGCTCGATCCTTTCATGTATGGCAAGGGTACATTCACCCCAAATTGAAAACAGGAGACACCTCTCTGGAACTGGTAGGCCCAGAATTGACTAGCCCGGTTGCCAATGTTGAAGCTGGCTCAAGCCAAATTGACCATTCACTTATAGCGAGGGTACCCATCACGCCTGACCCGGAAATATGTGGCACCAAAAAGAAGAGGAAGGCATCCAAACAAACTTGCCCCAACCCCAAAAGAATACAGCCACCCCGTTTGAAACCCCAACGAGCAACTCTGAATAGATGGTAAGATCGGTGGTAGTAGAGTTGCCCTTAAACCATCAATCTTGAACCCTCCACGGATCAAGTTCCAACTGGCAATGGATGCAGTGATATCACTGTTCCAATCATCGTAGGAAAGGAGGATTCACAATGTAATTCTAAGGAAACACAATCCACACAAACTGGCTTTTCGGACTTTACATTGGGGGACACAGCTATCAACATTATTGTCGACAGTCTGTAATCGCATGAAAGGGCTGATAGTTTTGACAGGTTGTGGAAACAATTAGACCGCTTGGAAAGCTTAACTTCGAAACCCACCCCGCCTAACAAGGAAGTTAACGAACTTACCAACCCTGTTAACCTCCGGAAAACCCATATGCCAGGGAAACAACTGACTATTCCTCCACCCTTAGCATCTAATATTGTAGTATCCAAGCCTCCAGGGACATCATTGTCTGCATCAGTAACCCCACCAATCCAAACCACAAAATCTGTGTCAGTCACCACTGATTGTAATAGACCTATAGGCCCCGGTTCTATCACACGATACTAATATAAACCCTGACCATAGCAGGACGATAGATAATGCCAACACAGCTGTGGAGATGGACAAAGTGCCTGACGAACCCAATAAAGATATTCTGAGGCTGCCACCTCCATCTTGCCCATATGTCTTAGTCCTTGCAGGGGTTCCTCCCCCTACAGAGAAATAAATCTGAGTCATGGGTCCAGCTTAGAAACAAATGTATGGATTGGTTGGCTAAACACAAAAGGTTCAAAAGGCCTGACATGAGTGAAATCTTAATGGTCTGTAGGGTGGGCTGGGTGGCCACACACCAAAAACATTCAAAGGGGACTGCATTGTTATTAATTTTTCACACCCAAGGATTGCTGGATCCATACTCGAAGTTAAGGAAATCAGTGACCCCAGCCAAACCAACATCTGTGCTTTGCCCCTGGGGTTCTTTTAAAGAACACCACTGTTACATTACCCAGTCCCTAGTTTCCCCCAGCTTACAAATCAATACCTGGCCCTCTCTGATCTGGATACACTTGACTGACCATCTGAGTCACCCATTTTTAATAGCTCGCTGGTGTGTGGGAACGCGGACATGTCTGTCCCTGTCAGCCTTGAAGCGCCCAACCCTTGTAAAGCTGAGACACCCGAATCCATATTGAAGGTCCTGAGCTGGAACGTGGCAGGCTTAGCCTCAAAGTTACAATCATTAGAGTGGGTGGATGCGATTAGGGAATATGGTGTCCTCTTGTTCCAAGAGACTTGGGCTTCCAAAGAGCTATATCTCGAGGGATATGAATGTTTTAACGCCATCCCCGCCACCCGTAGTCACGGTAGACCGATAGGGGGGACTATCAATATGGATCCGAATTGCCTCAGGAAGTAGAACAAAATTAATCCCTACAGGTCACGCCAATTTCCAAGCTCTCATCTACACACGAGGTCCCTCTATTTGTTTTATTAATTTTTATAATAATGATTTTTTAACAATCCCGAATCCTAATTTTGTCCAACTTTTTAATTTTATTATGGATCAAGATAACCTATTAGAGAAATATAACTTGGCGGGCATTTTCTTGGGGGGTGATTTTAACGCAAGGATCGGAAAAGGCCCCAATGGACTCCCTTGTGATCCAAACACCCACAGCCCATGCAAAAGGGGATATGAGCTGATTGATCATTTAATTAACTCAAGCCTCCTAAATGTTATGATATCGCCCCAATTAATAACAATGAGAATCCAACGCCTACTTATAGAGGACTAGGACGAGGGTCAGCTATTGACTATGTTTTTCTATCACCTTCGTTACAAAGTTATCTCCTCGGGGCAGAGGTAAAGCGGTCCTCCTATGGAGACCATAACCCCATAATTGTTCTACTAAAGGTAGCACGTGGTGAAAATTTTAGGATGGAACTAGGAGCAAGCGACTTACTCCTCTCCACTGACACATTGAGAATCAAATGGAGAGGTTTAGACTATAAAGAACTTTTCGTTAAGATGGTAAAAACATACCCCACTTTATGGAACACGAGCCTGGTCTCATCAGACCCCAATCCCACAGTAGTTATTGCATTTACAGAATTATGTGAAGGCATAAAAAACCTGATCTCTAGACCAGTGGGCACCCGTAACCCTGACCCAAAATGGTTTGACAACATCTGCTCCAGAGCCAATAGGGAGTTGAGAGCGTCTCGATCAGCAGATACCAGAGATCCTACGCTTATTCGCATCCTAAGGACAAATTATAAGAGGGCCCTAAGAACCAGGCGCAATACGGTCTTAAAAGAACAGTGGGATAAGTTGGCTTGCGCCGCCAATACCAAAAGTACAACTGTCTTTTGGTCTGCTACCAAATCCCTAAGAACTTTTGAGAATCCCTCTACACCCCTAGACTGTAACATCTCTAATGAAGCATGGGTTACCCACTTTTCCAAAATATACGCTCCCCCATTATATTGTGATAATTCCTTGCCTGTTATGTGTACCACCAAAATTTCAATAACTATAGGCGAGGTCGAGGAGGCAATATCCCAGAGTATGGGTAATAAAGCCCCAGGCCCGGATGGCCTACCGATAGACCTCATAAAAGCAAAGCAGAACAGGAATTTTGGGCCCCCTTATTATTAAATGTTTTTAATAACTTAACCACAACTGATATTCCTAAGACATGGTCAACTTCTGTAATTGTACCTATTTTTAAAAAAGGATCAAGATCGGATCCTAGCTGTTATAGGCCGATCTCTTTAATTGACAATACCCTCAAAATATTGGGAAGAGTTTTATTTACTAAAATCAGGGCATGGGCAGAAGAAGAAAATATAGTAAATAAATGCCAGTTAGGCTTCCGGAGCCACCTCGGTACAGTGGAACAATGCTTGAATTTGAACCTAATTATAGGAAAATATACCATTGCCAGACACAGTCCACTGTACGTGGCTTTTATAGACCTTTCGTCAGCTTTCAACTTTGTCAACAGGTCGAAACTCTGGCAACGCCTACTGGACTACGGTCTCGATAATACCTGCATAGAGACCTAAAAGCTAGAGTAAGAATAAGCATGGATGGAGCAGTGTCAGGAGGCATAACGGTTGGCAGAGGCGTCAGACAAGGGTGCGTCCTTGCCCCTCTTTTATTTATTTTAAATATTAAAGAACTTCCTAACGCCCTGTCTATTTTAACTTCTGATGTCCCTATAATAAATGGCACCAAACTCCCTTCCCTACTCTATGCAGATTATGCAGTTTTAATGGGTCGTACCCCGAATGCCTTGAGGATTTTAGTGAGGGGATTTGTGGATTTTATGTATAATCTCGACCTTAACATTAATTTTAAAAAATCGTTTTTTAATGTGTTGTGGCCCCAAAAAATGACACATTAATAGGATCGTCTTAGATCAGGGATCACCGTTATGCACTCGCACTTTTCCCTATCTGGGTTTACAATTCTCCGATAACGGCTCATGGACCCCCATCTGGCATACGGTCGGACTAAATTCATCAAGGCCTTAAACTCTGTACTTTCTCTCCCCAAGCCTAAGAGATTTGAGGTGGTCCAGCCCCTACTAAAGATCTATAAGATACAATGCGTCCCCGTTATGACATACGGGGCCGAAATTTGGGGATACTCAAACCTAAAAAACACCCAGGCAGAGGAGAACAGATTTTGCAGAAGGCTTTTGGTGTTACCAATTTCATCTTCCACCTTTATAAGCCACAATGACCTAAAATTGTTCTATTTGGAGGATTACATCAAGGCACGTCCTGTGCTGTTCTGGATTAAGGTTTGGAAAAACCCAGAAGCCTCACTGACAAGAAAAATTCTGGCTGACTGCCTAAAATGTGATCAGGGTATTAAAATACCATGGCTTGCTCAAGTTCAGGCAAGCCTGGCAGCAGTCAATATTGGGCACATATTTAACAACCCAGATGGGCTAGAGGGGACTAATGTGAAGATAATACGGAATATCCTCTACAGGCACTATGGGGAGATAAGATACAATGTAGAATCAACCAAATCCTCTGTAAAGCGCTATACCAAAATAGAAGGTGATCTTGTATCCACTTCATCCACACCAGCTGGCTACCTCCTTAAAGAAATTACATGCTGGGAGCGCAGCCTTTTGTTTCCCCTGAGAGCAGGATCTATAATGTATTTATTGTGTTTTCCCTTGGGCTACCATTGTAACATTGAGAATCTGGTCTGCCCATGTCAGAACGCTGGAAAGCAAACACAAATGCATTTTTTGTTCTTTTGCTCCTATTTTCAAAAATACAGTAAGCCCCTTCTGATACCATTCTTCAGAGCCAAAGGCATAAAAGATTTTAATGTGGCATTTAAATCGGTTTTACAGCTTAAAGATGATGGACTAACATTTCGTGTGTGTACCTTTTTAAAAATAGCCGTACGATCTTGTACCTCTATGAATTAACTCTTATATGAACTATGTCATCCTAATAGATTGGGAGGAGGTTTCTTTGCACATTTTCACATTTGCACATTATAACTTATGCTGCTATTTGTAAATATATGAACCCCTTTTCTCTTGCCAGTACTGTAGTAATATGGAGATATAGATAACAATTCACTTCTTGATTTCTGGCTGCTATTACATGATGCACTTTATTTAGACAGTCCAATAACTAGGATGTGCACACTTTCACATTTGCACATTATAGCTTATGCTGCTATTTGTAAATATATGAACCCCTTTTCTCTTGCCGGTACTGTAGTAATATGGAGATATCGATAACAATTCACTTCTTGATCTCTGGCTGCTATTACATGATGCACTTTATTTAGACAGTCCAATAACTAGGATGTATGCCCTATGCACTTTAGAAAATTGGTGTTCAACATAATGCTGCTAGATATGTTCTATGTATATATTGCCATGTCATTTTAATAAGATTGGAAGGAGGTTTCTTTGCATTTTTGCACATTGGCACTTTAAGATCTTTTGCTTTTTTGCACATCGCCACTTTAAAATCTATGCTGTTATTTGTAAACATGTGAACCACTTTTCCTGTGTCAGTATTGTAGCAAAAATGGAGGCATAGATAATAATTCACCCTCTGATCCTTGGCTGCTATTACACTATGCTCTTTATCTAGACAGTTTAATAACTAGGATGTATGTTCTATGCCCTTTAGAAAATACGTGATGCTGCTAGATATATGTCCTATGTATATATTGTTGCTGGTTCAACGGTGATCCTTGTATTTGTATATCCTATTATATATAGAGCCAGGGAAAAAGACAGGAATTAGTGGACATGGACATCAATGATATCAGTCACCTTGGAGATTGATAATATGATCAAGAAAGAACGACAATCTAAGAGAAAATTTCCAGACAATCTAAAAATAGATGAAAGGGAGGCACTCCGTCAATTGACTGATCACCCAGACCTAATAATACGAAATGCTGATAAGGGTGGCAACATTGTTGTGATGAATCGTATAGACTACAATAATGAGGTCTTGTCCCAGCTTGGTAATAATAAATATTATGAGAAGGTAATTACTAATCCATTAGAGTTGATCAAAAGCACAATCAATACTAGACTTAAAGAGTGGTATGACAAGTGTCTTTTGGACCATGATGAATTTCTGTATCTTAAAATACAATCACCGAAGGCCCCATGTATGTACTGTTTACCTAAAATACATAAGGATAAGAACAAACCACCAGGCAGACCGATAATCTCGGGTATTGGGGGACCCACAGAGAAGCTATCCCAATTTGTGGACTCTTACTTAAGACCTTTCGTACGTAATTTACCATCCCATATTGAGGACACTAAACATGTCCTCAATATAATGAATGATATAGTATGGGATGATGGTATGATCCTTGTAACTTTAGATGTTGTATCCTTATACTCAAATATTGATCATGACAAAGGTATTTCAGCAATAGAGAGTTTTCTGAACAATAGACCAGCAGAGTATTTGGACCACACATCTATGCTATTACAAATGACAAGAATGGTCTTGGAGAATAATTACTTTCTCTTTGAATCTACTTGGTACAAACAAAAGACTGGAACTGCGATGGGTTCCAAGTTTGCTCCGTCCTTCGCGAACCTCTTTATGGGGAGACTGGAGGCGGAGTGGATTTGGGGCCCTAGGGGCAGTCAATGGATAGACCATATATACTATTGGGGAAGGTTCATTGACGACTGTTTGTTAATTTGGAGAGGTACTACTGATGAATTAGAGTTATTCTTTGCTTATCTTAATACCAACGACCTTAATATGTCGTTTACTACACATTATGATAAAAAGAATTTGACTTTCCTAGATATTGAATTATTTGTGGAGGAAAACAAACTATCCAGTCGCATGTTTCGTAAAGAAACTAGCTGCAATGCACTTTTACGAGCGGATAGTTGCCACCCCAAGAGCCAAATCAATTCAATCCCCTATGGGGAAATGATCAGAGCGAGAAGAAACTGCTCCAAAGACATAGATTTTGATGAGAATGTCAAGGACATGAAGATAAGGTTTAAAAATAGAGGCTATGCAAGTAATATTGTTAACAAAGCTGTTAACAGAGTGCAGAAGCTTAAACGAGATGTGACACTGAGATCAAAAGACAAGAGTGATACTGAAGAAAATAAACAAACTATCAGAATGATTACAAACTTTGGTGTTGGAAGCAATAAAATCTTCAGTATTATGAGGAAGTATTGGCATATCCTGTACACTGATAAAGATCTGAAACCTTATTTGACGGAGAGACCTAGTATTACCTTTAGAAAAGGAATGACTATTGCAAACATTGTAAGCCCGAGCTACCCAAAACCGATTACATATTTGGATCAGAGTGAATGGTTACGTGCCCGCCCAAAAGGCTTTCATTACTGTGGCAATTGCAGCTCATGCTGGTGGGCAAGGAGAAAAGTTGTAACATTTGAGTATAATGATACAGGTACCCACCACATAGACTCTTTTATTAACTGTGAATCTACCTTTGTGATTTATGTTATTGCCTGCCTTTGTGGCAAGATTTATGTGGGGAGTACAGTTAGGAGACTTAAAGACCGCATGGTTGAACACTATCGGGCACTAAAGAATGGTGACACAAGGTACCCTATTGCGTCACACTCTATTCAGAATAGAAATGATACTGGGAATCATAGATTTTCCTATCATAGTATTGAACAAGTGACTCTTGATAAACGTGGAGGAGACAGAGTACTTAAGCTCAGACGCAGAGAGGCACGTTGGATTATGGTACTTCGGGCTGTGGAAGAAGGGCTTAATATTGATACTGAACTACAGTACTTTTTGGGAGATTAATTATGTAACAGAACTGAAAGAACTTTACTGTATATGATTTGGCTTTTTCCTATGTATCTATGATACAAATGACCAATAACTGATGTAATGCTAATAGGACACTTCAAATGCAGATGTCACTACTCTATCATCTTTGTCTTTCTTTAACAATTAATAATTGTGTTTATAATACTATCATAATGATTACTGTAGGAATGACACGGGACGCTGGATGTTCTGTCACCACTCAACTAATAAGTTAATATACGCATAGTTATTAGCTTATATCACCTTTATTAACCTATTGCTTAATTGAAGTGACAGAGGTAATTGAGGATAATAGTACTCAAAAAATACTTTTTTCAAAAAGAATATAACATGATATAATACTCACTATTCAAACTCCATGGTTGCACTTATATTTTGGAATAGTGATATGGACATTGTAGTTTAATATAAACTTCAGGGGTGAAATTTCCCTTGGGAATAGTGATATTGATATGGGTTCGTGTTAACTAGAAACAGTGGAATTCACGAAGTTTAAAACCAACTCCAAGATGGCGGCGTATTTCATCTGGTAAACATATCGTTTCCGAGATGGCGGCGCATTTTCCTTTGGGAAATATGCAATGGATAATAATTATTTATACAATTTGTCCCTAGAATCATGAACCAATATGGTTCCGTCGCCATCGAGTAACAGGAAGGTCTTACAGTGTTATAATATACGATACCGTGACGGGTTTGATTTATAATGAAATCACTGCACGTTTATGTTTATTAATTCTAGATCGCACGTATAATTGACGTTATGTGGAAATGATTACGATCCAATAATATTTGAGGATAGAACTAGATCCTCTGTATGGACCCACTGGCCACGCTAAGATGGCGGTGAATTAGCTGGTGTTGTTTTTGTTTTTTCGTAAAAGAAACTCACGTACTTAAACAAGATGGCGCTCATGATGCACGCCGATACTAGGTAACAGGCGGAGATACACGCCGTAACCGGAGCCGGGTTATAGGTAAGAGTTGTTCTGTTAGTTTTAAGACTTAGAGCGTTCTTATACACTAATAACCAAAGCTGACCCCTAATAGTGTGGTTCTTTGCTTATAGACCCGAAAATAATACTTGAAATAAAACGGATATTACGGGACCAGAGAGTCTGACGCTTATATATCAAGATATTGGTAAGGAGAGATTTTGTTAAACAAATGGCATTTATTTGATTGAACTTAGCAGTAGGAGTCTGATATTTGATATTCCTTTATGATAGATTTGCAGAGGAACAATTACACTATTATCACATAAAAACAACGTGGGAGTGAAGAAGTGCAGAGGTACTAGCGTTTCATTATATATTTATTATTATTAACTAAATGATTGAATAGCTTTGGGAAGGTGATCTAAATGATTTATCTAATAATGGACATATAGTGGTGACAGAACTAAGAGTTTTCCTGTGTTATTTCTAGATATTGTAGAGTCTTTGTACAAACTTTTGCTGAAAGGATCTTGAGATTGGAGAATACTGGATCATGGTTTAGGTAAAAAAGATATCATCTTCTTTTAGTATTACTGACATGAATTTGGCAAATACCTGACTGTTAAGCTGATGTCTCTGACGTGACACCGGGATCCACATGAAGTTAATTTTGGATAATACTTGTCACTATAATAAGGGCACTATGTTTTCTTACTCACCTAGGTGGTGATTTTTATAATAGTATAACATCTAACTTTATATACCAATAATATTGTTGATACTTGTTTTCATATTAGCTTATATGTTTTATTAATTTGGCTTGCAGCCCTGAGGAAGTTGGTAGGCATGAGATAAATGCCCAACGAAACACGTGTTGGCTGCAGTGGATGTTCTTTGAACTTTGTGAAATAATTGGAATGAACTTTGGAATCGAATAGACTTTTTGATTGAATTAAGGACGATTTGGATTGAACTTTGAAACTTGGAAATTAAACTCGGATCAAACGCATTTCAAGATTCGGGTGTCTGAATGTTCACTGGATGAGAATTGGGACTTTTGCTCTTATACCTGTGATTTAATAATTTTTGATGTAATATCACATTGTGATTTCTTCTGAATATACGAAGTTGAATCAGATTGCTCGGCAGGAATCTAGAATCAGTTTACATCTTGGACTAGTCCAGGATACTTAAGGAAGTTTGGTAACCTTCCTTTTCTCCCTAGCAGCAGTCGCTGAAAATATTCTTGAACCCTGACATTGCCATACTCATAGCTGTGCACCCCTTATCCACGTTACCAATTCAGTCTGTACATTAGTAATTTTGGGTTGGGCTGCCGCAAGTGGCTAGAGAAGTAAATATGAATCGAGAACAAGAAGCACAAGACTTATTTAATAACTTAAACACAGGCTCATCTGTAAATGTAGCAGTAGCCTCTACTACACCAGCAAGACAGGAAGGGCTTAGATCCAAATTCGTGAGATTAGAGAAACTTAAGAGAGCAGAATTGAATAAGTGGTGGGATGCGGTGACACTTAAACAATATCTCACCTTAAATCGCATCCCTAGAGGTTTGAGATCAACTATTATACCAACTTATGAGGACTTAGAGCCGGATTTACTGGATAAATGGGAGCATGAGTTAACAACCAGTTCATGTAATTTGATAAGGATACTAATTGATAATGCGGAACGTAAGATAGAGAAACTTCTGACTGAAATTAAAACGTGTGAAGATGAAATTAAACAATTAAACTTACCAGAAGCCACTATGAAGAACTATGACATGTTGGATGAAATCTTGGCTAATCTTCAGTCAGATATTAAAAGGAGAAAAGCGCGTAAACTAAAAAGGGATGAACAAGATTATACAGCTGGTAGGGTATTCACATTTGCGCGTAAATTTGATTATCTTTTTCAAAAGGGTCAAGGAAATAGGATGAATGTTACCCCTTTGAGTTCAGCAGTAAATACCTTATCCAGCAGTATATCTACTGATGGAGGTACTTCAGGAGCTCCCATTGCCCAAAGTGGAGACACCACAAATAATTTTTTAGTGGAAGTACAGAGGTTCAAAAGAGGAAACCGAGATACAGGAGGGAGATTTGGGAATGTACAAACAGAAAGACAAGGAGAGGGAGCCGTGGCAAACGCAGGAGAAGCAGTCCCAGGGATGAGGGAGAGACTAAGGTCGTGGAGGAAATGAATACTGGAACAAAAGAGATTGAAGTGATCAACCTTTCTTCTATAGAATTGTCTGTGAGTATGACTAATGTACTTAAGAAGGGTCTTGGGTATTGTCCAAGCAAGAGTATTGACTGGTATGTAACAAAAATTGATTTGTACAAGTTTGTACGTTTGTTGAAACTTAAAAAGTTTTTTTCTTTGAAAGATAATACAAGGGTGAAAACTACTAATAAACCAATTTTGACTGACATTACTATCCAAGACCTTTATGATATGAAACTTTTATTATCTCTTACTGAATCAGAAGATGACCCTGTTACCATGAACTCTCTCTTACGTGATTTAGAGATTAATCCCGGTTTAGCATCTGGAAGTGGGTTAAAAGATAAATCCAAGTGGACTCCTCAACTTTCTACTGGTAATGTCATCGATGCATTTTACAAATCAGTCACCTTGGAGATTGATAATATGATCAAGAAAGAACGACAATCTAAGAGAAAATTTCCAGACAATCTAAAAATAGATGAAAGGGAGGCACTCCGTCAATTGACTGATCACCCAGACCTAATAATACGAAATGCTGATAAGGGTGGCAACATTGTTGTGATGAATCGTATAGACTACAATAATGAGGTCTTGTCCCAGCTTGGTAATAATAAATATTATGAGAAGGTAATTACTAATCCATTAGAGTTGATCAAAAGCACAATCAATACTAGACTTAAAGAGTGGTATGACAAGTGTCTTTTGGACCATGATGAATTTCTGTATCTTAAAATACAATCACCGAAGGCCCCATGTATGTACTGTTTACCTAAAATACATAAGGATAAGAACAAACCACCAGGCAGACCGATAATCTCGGGTATTGGGGGACCCACAGAGAAGCTATCCCAATTTGTGGACTCTTACTTAAGACCTTTCGTACGTAATTTACCATCCCATATTGAGGACACTAAACATGTCCTCAATATAATGAATGATATAGTATGGGATGATGGTATGATCCTTGTAACTTTAGATGTTGTATCCTTATACTCAAATATTGATCATGACAAAGGTATTTCAGCAATAGAGAGTTTTCTGAACAATAGACCAGCAGAGTATTTGGACCACACATCTATGCTATTACAAATGACAAGAATGGTCTTGGAGAATAATTACTTTCTCTTTGAATCTACTTGGTACAAACAAAAGACTGGAACTGCGATGGGTTCCAAGTTTGCTCCGTCCTTCGCGAACCTCTTTATGGGGAGACTGGAGGCGGAGTGGATTTGGGGCCCTAGGGGCAGTCAATGGATAGACCATATATACTATTGGGGAAGGTTCATTGACGACTGTTTGTTAATTTGGAGAGGTACTACTGATGAATTAGAGTTATTCTTTGCTTATCTTAATACCAACGACCTTAATATGTCGTTTACTACACATTATGATAAAAAGAATTTGACTTTCCTAGATATTGAATTATTTGTGGAGGAAAACAAACTATCCAGTCGCATGTTTCGTAAAGAAACTAGCTGCAATGCACTTTTTCGAGCGGATAGTTGCCACCCCAAGAGCCAAATCAATTCAATCCCCTATGGGGAAATGATCAGAGCGAGAAGAAACTGCTCCAAAGACATAGATTTTGATGAGAATGTCAAGGACATGAAGATAAGGTTTAAAAATAGAGGCTATGCAAGTAATATTGTTAACAAAGCTGTTAACAGAGTGCAGAAGCTTAAACGAGATGTGACACTGAGATCAAAAGACAAGAGTGATACTGAAGAAAATAAACAAACTATCAGAATGATTACAAACTTTGGTGTTGGAAGCAATAAAATCTTCAGTATTATGAGGAAGTATTGGCATATCCTGTACACTGATAAAGATCTGAAACCTTATTTGACGGAGAGACCTAGTATTACCTTTAGAAAAGGAATGACTATTGCAAACATTGTAAGCCCGAGTTACCCAAAACCGATTACATATTTGGATCAGAGTGAATGGTTACGTGCCCGCCCAAAAGGCTTTCATTACTGTGGCAATTGCAGCTCATGCTGGTGGGCAAGGAGAAAAGTTGTAACATTTGAGTATAATGATACAGGTACCCACCACATAGACTCTTTTATTAACTGTGAATCTACCTTTGTGATTTATGTTATTGCCTGCCTTTGTGGCAAGATTTATGTGGGGAGTACAGTTAGGAGACTTAAAGACCGCATGGTTGAACAGTATCGGGCACTAAAGAATGGTGACACAAGGTACCCTATTGCGTCACACTCTATTCAGAATAGAAATGATACTGGGAATCATAGATTTTCCTATCATGGTATTGAACAAGTGACTCTTGATAAACGTGGAGGAGACAGAGTACTTAAGCTCAGACGCAGAGAGGCACGTTGGATTATGGTACTTCGGGCTGTGGAAGAAGGGCTTAATATTGATACTGAACTACAGTACTTTTTGGGAGATTAATTATGTAACAGAACTGAAAGAACTTTACTGTATATGATTTGGCTTTTTCCTATGTATCTATGATACAAATGACCAATAACTGATGTAATGCTAATAGGACACTTCAAATGCAGATGTCACTACTCTATCATCTTTGTCTTTCTTTAACAATTAATAATTGTGTTTATAATACTATCATAATGATTACTGTAGGAATGACACGGGACGCTGGATGTTCTGTCACCACTCAACTAATAAGTTAATATACGCATAGTTATTAGCTTATATCACCTTTATTAACCTATTGCTTAATTGAAGTGACAGAGGTAATTGAGGATAATAGTACTCAAAAAATACTTTTTTCAAAAAGAATATAACATGATATAGTACTCACTATTCAAACTCCATGGTTGCACTTATATTTTGGAATAGTGATATGGACATTGTAGTTTAATATAAACTTCAGGGGTGAAATTTCCCTTGGGAATAGTGATATGGATATGGGTTCGTGTTAACTAGAAACAGTGGAATTCACGAAGTTTGAAACCAACTCCAAGATGGCGGCGTATTTCATCTGGTAAACATATCGTTTCCGAGATGGCGGCGCATTTTCCTTTGGGAAATATGCAATGGATAATAATTATTTATACAATTTGTCCCTAGAATCATGAACCAATATGGTTCCGTTGCCATCGAGTAACAGGAAGGTCTTACAGTGTTATAATATACGATACCGTGACGGGTTTGATTTATAATGAAATCACTGCACGTTTATGTTTATTAATTCTAGATCGCACGTATAATTGACGTTATGTGGAAATGATTACGATCCAATAATATTTGAGGATAGAACTAGATCCTCTGTATGGACCCACTGGCCACGCTAAGATGGCGGTGAATTAGCTGGTGTTGTTTTTGTTTTTTCGTAAAAGAAACTCACGTACTTAAACAAGATGGCGCTCATGATGCACGCCGATACTAGGTAACAGGCGGAGATACACGCCGTAACCGGAGCCGGGTTATAGGTAAGAGTTGTTCTGTTAGTTTTAAGACTTAGAGCGTTCTTATACACTAATAACCAAAGCTGACCCCTAATAGTGTGGTTCTTTGCTTATAGACCCGAAAATAATACTTGAAATAAAACGGATATTACGGGACCAGAGAGTCTGACGCTTATATATCAAGATATTGGTAAGGAGAGATTTTGTTAAACAAATGGCATTTATTTGATTGAACTTAGCAGTAGGAGTCTGATATTTGAAATTCCTTTATGATAGATTCGCAGAGGAACAATTACACTATTATCACATAAAAACAACGTGGGAGTGAAGAAGTGCAGAGGTACTAGCGTTTCATTATATATTTATTATTATTAACTAAATGATTGAATAGCTTTGGGAAGGTGATCTAAATGATTTATCTAATAATGGACATATAGTGGTGACAGAACTAAGAGTTTTCCTGTGTTATTTCTAGATATTGTAGAGTCTTTGTACAAACTTTTGCTGAAAGGATCTTGAGATTGGAGAATACTGGTTCATGGTTTAGGTAAAAAAGATATCATCTTCTTTTAGTATTACTGACATGAATTTGGCAAATACCTGACTGTTAAGCTGTTGTCTCTGACGTGACACCGGGATCCACATGAAGTTAATTTTGGATAATACTTGTCACTATAATAAGGGCACTATGTTTTCTTACTCACCTAGGTGGTGATTTTTATAATAGTATAACATCTAACTTTATATACCAATAATATTGTTGATACTTGTTTTCATATTAGCTTATATGTTTTATTAATTTGGCTTGCAGCCCTGAGGAAGTTGGTAGGCATGAGATAAATGCCCAACGAAACACGTGTTGGCTGCAGTGGATGTTCTTTGAACTTTGTGAAATAATTGGAATGAACTTTGGAATCGAATAGACTTTTTGATTGAATTAAGGACGATTTGGATTGAACTTTGAAACTTGGAAATTAAACTCGGATCAAACGCATTTCAAGATTCGGGTGTCTGAATGTTCACTGGATGAGAATTGGGACTTTTGCTCTTATACCTGTGATTTAATAATTTTTGATGTAATATCACATTGTGATTTCTTCTGAATATACGAAGTTGAATCAGATTGCTCGGCAGGAATCTAGAATCAGTTTACATCTTGGACTAGTCCAGGATACTTAAGGAAGTTTGGTAACCTTCCTTTTCTGCCTAGCAGCAGTCGCTGAAAATATTCTTGAACCCTAACATTGCCATACTCATAGCTGTGCGCCCCTTATCCACGTTACCAATTCAGTCTGTACATTGGACATCAATGATATCCTGGACCTTTTTCTCGTCATTATTTTTATTAAGAAAATGTAGTACTTTACCTTTTTTGACCACGTATGTAATTATGTGCACACTTTTATGGATAATGCAATATCCGAATAAAGGTTATTTTGATTTTGGCTTAGATACAGCGCAGCCATAGTTTTCCCTGAAAATAATGTCTGAGTCCGTGTGTAGCCGGATCCAAGGTACCGTACCGTCTCAGTAGTCCACTGTAGTGGATACTCAGGCTCAAACTCCACCGTGGCAGCTGTCAGTGGGAACATGATCGATTTCGTCCAGTTGACCCGAATGCCCGAGAGGGAGCCATACAGGACTACCTCCCGCATTACCGGAGAAAGATGAGTAACGGGGTCTCTAACATAAATGAGCGTGTCGTCCGCATATGTGGAAACAATGAGATTATATGTGAGAAATCGGATACCTCGATGGCTATGATATTCGTGTGGGGCACATGCCAGGGGCTCAGCCACCAATGCGTAGATTATCGGGCATAGCGGACAACCCTGTCTCGTGCCCCTGCCCACCACTATGGAGCAAAAATAAAAGGCCTACGCCCATCCTGCTTAGGACGTGGTGTAAGAATGCCCACTCAACCGAGTCGAATGCCTTTTCCATATCCAAGAATACAGCAACAGCCGGGACCTCCGGGTGAGTGTGCTGAAAGGCGGCAAAGACTGTTTTGATATTATAATTAAGGTTGCGCGTGGGGACGAAGCCAGTCTGCTCCGGGGCCACCAGTGATGTGACAAGAGGCTGCAAGCGATTAGAGAGCAGCTTAGCAAATATTTTCGTGTCCACGTTCATAAGGGAAAGTGGGCGGTATGAGGCACATTCATTCGGGTCCTTGCCCGGTTTAAGAATCGCCACTATAATAGCCTCTCGCATAGAGGGTGGCATGGAGCCCGAATTGGCCATGTCGTCAGACTAAGCAAGTGAGGGATCAAAAGATCGGAAAATGCCTTATAAAATGCCACAGTGAGGCCATCACTGCCCGGTGCCCCCCCCCCACCTTTCATGGAAGATAGCGCCAGCACCACCTCATCTCTGTCAAAGGGACAAGCCAGAAACTGGCGGTGTAGATCAGAGAGTCACGTAAGCTTGATATGTGACAAATAGTCCACTATTCGTTCCTCTGGAGCCGGTCCCCTCGAGGCGTACAGGGCTGCATAATAGTCCCGAAAGTGAGCTGTAATCATGTAGTTCGGGAGCGGGAGCTCCGAGTCCTCCGCCCTCATCACTGGGATGGAAGAGCGCTCTCTGCCTCGCTTAACCAAGCGGGACAGCACCACGCCCGGGCATTCGCCCTCACAGTAAGTGCGAGCAATAGCATACTTCCGTAGATGCTTAATCTCGAAGTCCGCCTCATCATTATATTCCCGAAGGACCCCAGCTATCTCCCGGTCAATAGAGTCACCACCAGATTGCAATCTCAACGCCTCCAAATCTCTAAGTTTACGTTCCAAGAGCTCAAGGCGACCACGGATCGACTTCAGCACCCCTCCATGTTTAGAGATAGTAACCCCCCTGGCATATAGCTTAAACGCTTCCCATATAGACTGGAACGAGTCTACAGAACCCACATTCGTTTCAAAGAAAGTTTCTAGCGCGGTAAATAGTTCCTCCTTAAAAAGAAGGTCTAACAAGGAGTAAGGGGGAAAGCGACAGACAAAAGGTGAAATCCGCCGCACTGGCGTGGAGCAGGAAAGCAAAAGTGGCGAGTGGTTCGAGTAAGTTCGCGGCAGGATCTTGCACAAGCGTACGCTCTGAAAGAAAGAGGAGGACACAAACCAGTAGTCTATCCTCGTATGTATATTATGAGGGGCTGAGTAGTGTGTGTATCCACCCTGCGCCGGATGTCGGTGACGCCAGACGTCAGTCATATCAAGATTTGCCAATTGCATAGATAGTGCACGCGCAGAGGCCGAAGGCGCCTGCGGCGGTCCATCCGATCTATCCAGCGCAGGATGTAGAGTCAGATTAAAATCCCCCCCCCCCCCCCCCCCCCCCCCCCAGAAAACTACCCTGTCGGCATGCTTGTGGACCTTCTGTGCCAGGTCCGTGTAGAAGCTAGGGAGGTCGAAGTTGGGGCTGTAAGTATTCACTATACACATATCTATACCCTTACCCGAGCAGCCCGTGATTGTAAAGCTTCCTTCACTATCAGTGTCTATTGGTGACCAAGCGAGGGAGGACCTAGGGTTAAACCAAGTGAGGACCTCTCTGGCATGAGTGGTAAAACCTGCAGCAGGAACATTATCGCGAAGCCCCCTATAACAAAGGATGTGGCTATCTGGTGGGAGGTGGGTTTCCTGCAAAACCGTAAAGTCTACCCTGCCAAATAATGAAGGATCCTGCGGACTTTACGGTGATCATTCAGGCCCCTCACGTTCCAGGTAAGGAACTGCAGTGCATCAGGAGCTGCTCCCCCCCCCCTGTCATGTCTCCTGCCATAGTGAACGTAAAAGAATCGTACCTGCCATATACAATACAAGGTTATGGGACATCAGTTGCACTTTACCGTCACCCCACCCGGTCCACTTATTTGCCTCAAACAACAGTACCAACGCACAACCAAACATAAGAAAAGGTCCCCCAAAATCGCAATTCCATCCCCCTCCCACGCCTGCCCTACCCCAACTAGGCCGCGTTCATCCTTCCGCCCCAACAGACAGTCTCCCACCCCCGCTCATCCCTCACCAACGAAACTCTTCCAAACATCCCACTCATCCATACAGCAGACACCCCCCTTCCCTGAAAAAGAACCTTGAAAGCAGTGGTAATCACGCGGGGCAGATGTAGCCGACAAAACTTGTGCTAGGGACACTAAACAGTAATAACACAAACATTGCCTCCCGTCAACCCCCGCTTCAGAACTCTAAAGAATAAAGAGTGGTGTCAATATCACACCATGCTCAGTTGGGAAACTGAAAAAAGAAAAAAAGAGGGTCCACCCATCAAAAGGATCGAACATTTCTAAAGAACCCCAGTGCTAGCATCACCAAAGGTAGCAAGGCCAAGTAAGAGGTCAAGCAGACTCCGGCAGGCCATACTAAACACAAAAAGTCAAATGATAAACTGTTATAGTGTACGGAAAGTAGAATGTCATCGCAAAGGGTTTTAAGGCAAAAAAAGGGCACAAGTCCAGCAGAGCAGAGCAGCTAATACCTGAAGAGTGGAAGTCAGTCCCTCCAGTCTCAGCAATAACAGGGCCCACAGTGATGTACGAGTTACTTACCTTCGGTAACAATGTATCTGGTAGAGACGTTTTCTAGCCGCAGATTCCTTAACTTAGAATATCCCCGGGCATCAGACTGGATCCGGAAATTTTTTGCAGCAGCACCTCTGCACACCGGGCGGATATCTAAACTGTTTGCTACTAGCGCGGAGCCCGAGACACCTTGGCGGATGCCCGGTGGAGCTGCCCTTAGCAGCTAAAGAAGAGTCTGGCTCTGGCTTACCCCCTTGGCCATCACCTACCCAACCGGTCATTTGACATCGTTTTCCTAGTCTCCTCGTCTGTTTCCTCCCCCCCACTGTGTTCTTTTGACTTAAATGATGCAACTATGTTAACTGTAACTTGCTGATTCTAACATGATTCTTTGATTCTACTGATGTATCTATGTAACCTGTAACCCACCCTTCCTAATGTAAAGAGCTCTGATACCTTCGGGTCTAGCCAGCGCTATATAAAACTGTTCAATTAAATAAATAAATAAAAGTGAAAAGCTGTGAGAAAGAGCCCCGCAAGGTAAGCGAAGACCCTTCCTCGAGTGCAACAAGGGAAGAACATCTCAACAGACAGAAATAGACTGATATTGCCATGTAGAACTGTGCCTTCTAGTAAGAACGGAGCACAGAAAGAACAACAGTTCACTGTAGGAAGGTATGAAAAGACTGGCCTTTTCCCTATAATAACAGAGGTTGGAAACAGAGCACAACCGACCCCCAAGGAGGATGACCAAGAGGAGACCAAGACCCCGAGTTAATAGAGAAGACGGAAGTAAGAGAAGGTAACTGGAGAGAAAAACGAATCAAAAGGCACCATATTACAGGAAAGAAGCCCCTTATCATAAGTTAACTGTGTATATGGAAACACTCAGAGGGGTGCAACAATCTGAACTCCCTTGAGAGATAACCCAATGGCAACTGAAGAGGCCAGTGGAGAACACCACTCGGCAAGGTTCTCGCAGAACGGGGAGGCTGGGCGTTAAGGAATCTGCGGCTCAACAACGTCTCTACCAGATACATCGTTACCCAAGGTAAGTAAGACGTACATCTGATAGAGACATCTAGCCACAGAATCCTTAACTTAGAATAGATACCACAGCCATACCCCAAAGGGGAGGTGGGTTTGCAACAGAAGTCCAGAAAGCGCCAAGCATCTGATCCGGCAACAGAGTGACGGATAAGGGGGGAAGCTGTCATGGAACAGCCAGACAGCAACCCAAGCAGCTCGGAAGAGCAGAAATAACGGGTGATAGACATCCTAAAAATGCCAGAATAGCACTACACCATAGCCATATAAAACTGACAAGTAGAACGGCATGAGTCATATACCCGAACAAATAAAGAGAGAGATAGAGAGGAAGAAGGACCACTCTCCGCTAAATGGCGCACGATGAGTACACCGACCTAAGGTCGAAAAGAACCTGAAGAGATGCATCCAGAACCTAACAGACTAGCCTATAGAAGGAATGCTAAAGGAGCCGTGCCAAGAGCCCAAAAGCAAAAGCTAGAACCCGAGCAATGTGTTGGGAATAGCAGGCGGGGAAAGAGACACGCCAAGTGCACACCTAATTTCAAAAAGGGAAAACGGGCGAATAGCAGCAATTTTAAACCCGCTGAAGCAGGTAGAAACATGCAGCAGGCAAACGGCCATAGAGACCTTAAAGTGGAGTACACAAAAAAGCATAAGAGTGCCCGACAGGGCAGTATGAAGCCAATGTGAGAAACAACCCACAAGATAGACTTGCAGACGTAGCTTTTACAATAGTAGGAGACAATTTGGAAAGAATCGTGGGAAGAGTCTCAGAGCCTGAGACCAAACACTCCCGAATAGACAAGTACAGTGCCTTAACACTAAAAAGGGAGCAGTTGTCAAATTGGGAAATCCCCCCAGTAAGTGGAAGCAAGGAGGGACCTAATGGGCAACTTGCATAGGTCCAGACCTCGCAGTCTCGAAAAGAGGTGGCGACGCAGGCATAGGAATAGCATGGCAACGGGCATGTATACATAAATGTATAACATATAAATATGTAGAGACAGAACTAGCCAGGAGCATGAAACATGTCCTTACCGGATCAAACGTGCACAGTAAGGGCAGGCAGGAGCCGCTTCGAAGAGGAGATCATGAAACCTCCCAAAGAGGTGGAAGAGGCAACAGGCAGGATAACCCATGGCGTATAGAAGATGGCACCAGGGAAAAACAAAGAGCACCATACAACGGACCACCAAGGGATGCATGGAGCCAATAGGTTCTCCAGGCCCAGGTGAGTATGCACACCCCAAACAATGAAGAACACCTCCTAGGGCAATAAAGGCAAGCCAAAGGAGCGCAGTAACGAACCAAACCCGTAAACATGAGTTCCGAGCCCTATGACATTACCGAGCTGAGCCGTCGGCTCAATACCACAGTCAGAGGACCAGAGACAGCAACCTGTGGAACACTGCCACAGCAGGCCAACAGTTAACTCAAAGCAAAACATATCCAAGGGATGCCAATAAATGGGTAATTACCATTGACCACAGAAAAAGAAGACGTAAGGCTCACTGCCCTTAGTAAACACAGAGCGCATCTAAAGGATGCTAAATGAAAAAGTACCACCACGGAAGACAGGCCTAAGAAGACCTAAGTGGGAGGACGAAAGCCCGCAAGGAGCCGGTGAACCACCGATTCGGCATGAGCATCAAACAGCAAAACTCCATCAAAGGGTAAGTCAACCAGTCGCTCCCGGATATTTTCAGGGAAGACGCTATCTCCCAACCAAGCATGGCGCCTTAAGGCAACAGAACCCACCATAACTTGGCTTAAAGAATCTGCAGTATATAAGGCTGAGCAGATTGCGAATTCTGCAAGGTCGCAGCCGTCCCGGAGGAAGTGAAGGAGATCAACGCGAGCACCTTCAGAGGTGGCAGAAAGCATAGACTCTGCAGAGTCCCACAAGGCAGAAGTAGCTTGAGCGAAAAAGCACACTGTATTTAAAGACTATAGGGCTACACTAGTAAATGCAAAGATGTTCCTACCCCATGACTCAAGCCATCTGGACTCCCGAGAGTGAGGAAGCTTTAGTGGGGGCAGGGAAGGAAAGGCAGTCTTTAAAACAAACCCCTGTGTAAGAGGGTGTACAAAAAAACAAACAGGATCATGTGAAGCTGGACGGTGGCGGTGCAAATCTGAACGAGCCACAGGGTCACCTGAAGCAGGTATAACCCAGGTACCCAAAAGGGCATCTTAAAGCGAAGCCTCAAAGGGGAGAAGCGGCTTTACATTCCCGGACCCACGGTGAAGGACCTCAAGCAAGGGGTTCACAGACAAGGGGGCAGAAGGGGGTTGCATGTTTAAAATGCGAGTGGCCCATGAGAACACTCTCAGAAAAGCCGCACTAGCCTCGTTAGCCCTCCGCAGAGGGGACAACAGCTCATCAGTGGGAGAGGGCTGTAAGCTGACCCTCCCAAGACACTGAGGGTGCGACCAATGCCCCACTGAAAAGAGCCCCAATGAAGAATGAGTATCCTGATGGGGTTCCTAGGGAGGCGAAGAGCCTGCCGGATCTGGGAGCTCCTGAGGAGGCTCTACAAATTCCAAGGGGGGCACTGGCAAGAAGACCTCCAACGTCTCCGGACAGGAGGGCGATGCCAAACTCTCTCCAGAGGCCTCCAGAGAAGAGTCCACAACCCAGCTTTTACACAGCGCCAAAACGACGCATGCCAACGCCGATTGTGCCTCGTCAGTCGCCGACTCGGCTGCATTCGGCGTCGAGACGGCGCCCACGACAAGCTCCACTCCCGAAGAAGGAGAAGGTGCTGGAGCCGGAGAGCCAAGCTTTCGGTGCCGCTCCGGCGCCAACTCTGCCTCAACCACGACAGGTACGACTCCGTAGAAAGAAGCAGAGGCGGAGCCAAGGAGGTGAGCCTAGGGCGCTGGAACGGCGTCTACCCCGGCTCCGGAGAGGCAGCCGCCTGCCTTGAAGGCCGGGGTGCGCTCAAGGCAGGGCTATGAGCACCGGCAGCCACCTGCGACGCCACTGGGAGCCCAGCTGGGCTATGCGGCGCCGTGGTTCATAGAGGGGAACCCAGCTGGGCCGTGCCGTGATGACTCCATGTGGACCGTAGAGGGGGACCCAACCGGGCCACGCCCTAACGACACCTCATCTCCGACATTCCTGAGGGGACAAAGGCTCAATTGGCGCCGGAGGCAAACACACCGGCGAGTCCGTCGGGGATTCCAAAAGAAGCGGAGGCCCGAGGACGTCCCAGGAATGGGAGAGGACCCAAGGGAGGCCTGCAAAGCCGCTGCATATGCCTCCATTTGGGCCTGAGTCGCAACCACACACGGAAAGGGCGGATAGAGGGGGGGCGACGGTCGGGAGCTCACGTCCAGAATGTTCCGGGAACCAGTGCCCCCGACAATATAAGAAAGGGAGGTCGAAGACCTCAGCAACAATCGCCTCGACTTACCAAGTGGCTAACGACGGCCCCGGGCCCCAGAGGGCAATCAACACCGAAACCGGACAGTAGAGGGACCTGCCGGCGATGAAGAGGCCGGGTGATGAGAAGTCCCCTATTGGGACAGCCGTGGCGAGAGAAGCTTCATACGGCGCTCCCGCTGAGACTTCGGCTACAGGCGTTGGCAGGCTTCGCAGTCCCTGGAGTCATGGTGCTCGCCCAGAAACCACATACAAATAAGATACGGGTCCGTCGCGAACATCTGGTGCAAATAGGAATTACAAGTTTTAAAGCCCAAAGGCATTGCACACTGTTCCTGACACGAAGCGTCGAAAAGGAGGCCTGAAAACAGGCCAGAGGAACCACTCACTCCGGATCTGCGTTGCACACGGAAAAGAAACGGACGTCAGTGCGCCATGAGGGACTTATATGACCTCGCTGAAGTCACGTACGTGGATGATGTCAGGGCGGGGTCGTGTGGCACCATCCCCTGGCACACACAGGTGCTGGTAAAAAAAAAATCTGTATCCAGTCTGACGCCTGGGGATATTCTAAGTTAAGGATTCTGCAGCTAGATGTCTCTATCAGATAAGACGTTTAAGAGAATTCCTTCTCCCACCTCCGCCCAGCCCTGCTTAAACAAGAGCAGCAAATAATGAGCGTCAGCAGCTTTGAGGGCAGTGTGGGACAAGAGAAAATTTGTTTCGGTCTTTCCCGTCAGATGCTGCTTGAGCAAGAGACAGTATTAATGGACATGCTAGACTTGCCTCGCATTATAGCTCCTACCATGCAGAAACATAAACAAATACTTGCATGTCAGAGCCATCACAGGACACCATGTTTATACAGCGATTATGGAGAGGGACGAACTGCAAGCTCAAAATAAGTCAATGGGCAGCAGGAGGGGGGGAGGGAAGTAGCAACCAAAACCCCATGTTGGACAGAGAAGTATAGAGCAACCAGCCACATGGGGCACGGGAGGGAGCAAGCAATAGCAGAAGTCGGGAGACTGGCGGACGAGACAAGAAAAATAATGTGGAGTCGGGGACAGTGATTTCACAACACATGCAAGCGCTATGCACTATGCACGAAGCAGCAGGCAGAGGGAAAAATAAATAGTAAATAGTCTCAATCACATCAGGAGCAGCAGACGGGCAGCGATTACGGTGCTAGATGGAGCTGGTGAAATCACAAGCACTTAGACAAATAAAAGTAAGTAGTCACCCTCCAAAAACAGCATCTGACATCTGACCTATGTCTTTGGATGCACAACAACTCTATAAAAACAAGATTTAAATTCCTGTTTACAGAAATGTCGCACGAAGCAAGTAAAGCACTCGTGTAAAGTGTTCTTGGAAAAAGTAGTTCCTAAAACAGTGGCTAGAATGGGAGCATTGGAGGGATAGTAGTAATTGGTCAATGCTCTCGGGGAGGCTGCAAACACAGGAAGAGGCATGAAGCATGCGTGTCCTGGAGAAATGGGGAGAAAGAATGGAAGGGAAATGATGGAGCCAGCAAATGGGAAGCCTATGGGCAGGCTGAAGCCCACTAAGTATATTGATCATGTCTCTTCGAGAGAGCGCATGCGCTGTCTTACCAAGACCTAAAAATGTGAGATTAAAACCACTTTCTCCACGGACCAAGGAGTCATAGTTAACATCAAGATCACTAAATTCTACCCTTCGCTCTGCCGTGACTAGACTGGGTTGCAATCGTACAGTTCGAGGAAACCCCATCACTTAAAAATGGGGCTGTTGCTAATTTTTCTTGTAGACTCATGATCGCATAGGTATCAATAAATATCCTCCATTCAGGACTAACTTGATGTGCTACCCGCAACATTCCAGCTTGGAAACTCCACAGTGACCTTCTTCTCCCCTGCACCCTGTGTAACGGGTAAACCCTTATTCACATCAGCATCTTCAAGGGATATATCAGCCCCCTCAAGAGCCGGAAGTACTTGCCCTAGGTGCTCCTGGTTACCACAAACTGGTCAAAAGAGCCTCCACCATTTGTAACAAGAAAGACGTGGTGATCCAAAGATGTAAATCTCATTCAGATGCAGTCCTGTCAATCCTGAACGTCCAAAGTGCTTAGTGGAGAAAATCTATTTGATGTTTGTACTTTTAGCACCTTTGTTAAGTGTAATAAATGGGGCAGGAGCCACCACCCTTCTAGGAACTGAACAAATGTTAATTGGTGGTCTAAAAAAAACAACCTAACTGCACTACAGAAATATTTTTACATAGCAGGAGTCCGTTTCAATAAAATTATCTTTAGCCACAGAGGGATTTAAAGTTTACTACCACATAGTCTTCAGATGAAGTCTTTGGAGTTGGGCCAATCCAGGATACTCATCATACCATACTGACCTCATTTAAAAGGTCCATCTCATGCCCCAATCTAACCCCCAGCAAATGATGTTCTTTGCTCCATTACTCTTTTCAGCTCTCCGTACAATCACAACGTAGGTGTGGAACATCCTTTAAATCTAGGATATTAGGGGTTGCAGCGGGAGGAAGTAGGAGACAAGTGGAAGCAGCGGTACCCAGCTTTTCCTTTTGCTGAATCATTGAGTCAGTTGGCAATTTGCACGCTGAGGAGCAGGGGTTCAAAATGGCCTGAGGAAATGAGCCCCACTTGGGATGTTTGTACAGTTGATGGTGTCCTGAATTCAGAAGCCTGTGCATTCTTTACCTCAGTTGATGAGGCAACTTTGAGATAGTGGTTCAGAGCAGTGAGCAAACGTGGCTTGACTGGCTACATTTAAACAGGAACCCCCCTCACCCCCCCCACCTGGGCCCACTACAGCCACCAGAGTGATGAAGCTGTTCCACATATGACTTTAACAAGGCAAAACAAACCCAATTCCTTCTCCAAAGCATTCAACATACTGAAGATAGACTCAAATCTGAG
This sequence comes from Lissotriton vulgaris, assembly GCF_964263255.1. Classification (NCBI taxonomy): domain Eukaryota; kingdom Metazoa; phylum Chordata; class Amphibia; order Caudata; family Salamandridae; genus Lissotriton; species Lissotriton vulgaris. The sequence continues at coordinate 134,102,072 of NC_141697.1, read as the reverse complement.
ACAATTTATTTGCCCATACTGCTCACTATAGCCTCTTCAAAGTTCTGACTCCGCAAGCTCAAGTCCATTGTTCCCACTTGAGTTCCACACAGCAGCCCTCTCAATATTTTTAGGAGCATGCCGTGGGTTTGGCTTTTATAGCCGGTGGTTGAACTCTTGTTGTCTGGGGCACCCACTGGCAGGATATTGGAGGAGATGTTCCCTTTATGGGGATTAAGAACACAAAGGGGCAATGTATGAGAGAAGGTTCAGCCTGAGAATCCCTGCACTCAACGAATGTGGGGGCTACCTTCCTGTTCTCCACAGCTGCGCCTTCTAAAAAGGTGTTATGGGAAATAGAAACAATACAGTCACAAATTCAAGATTTTAAACTTTAGTTTACACACTTGATTTCCTTATTGATCACCCCCTCCATTCTACCCCCCCCCCCAACCCCCCTCGCCCCAATTACATTAGCCAGATAAGGTGCAGTGCTGGATTGATTCTCTCTACCTGACGAGGCAGCAATTAATGTAAATATCCCCATTTTTGTCACCACAATCTGGAAAGCAAAGGCCAGTGGGGGTGGCCCACCCCAGCCTCGGTCAGGCTCATATCATACCGGCCATTCTAGACCTGGGGAAGGAGGTCGCCATCAGTGGCGCGTTGGTTGAAAACCCCTCCTCCACCCAGGTCCAAGTGAAAAGTAATCATATTCTGGTATCCTAGTCACCCTCTTCTTTGTATTAAAATCTGTTTTTATTAACATAACACTGTCAGAGAAACATGAGCAGAAAGCCTACAACCCAATGAGCCGGCTAGCTGCGAATGGAATGCAAAGAAAGGGCTTTGAGCAAAGTAGGCTACTAGACATTAAACACAGCAAGCCCAACCGGGCCGGCTGCGTCAACAGGGAAGTAAAGCCTGATCAATAGTACAGTGCGCGGGAGAGAAGACTTATAAAGAAAGCTAGAGTCCATGGCAAGAGATTGTGATTCTATGAACACCCTCTTCTTTGAAAAAACTTGGTCACACACAGGAGGGTTTCCCCGCTGGCAACCGAAAATCCATTTGGCTCCAGTAGCTGGAAGGAGGAGTGGCACACAGGGGTGTAAGCTCAGCCCCTCCAGTAATGGCTGGTTCAGAAGATGTGTGGGGAACTGTAAGCTCCCCCATTCCAGCAGCACCTCTCTAAGATGGATTCAAGATTGGATCACTGCAGTGGGGATGGGAGATTTTCAACTATGGTTGCCAGACAGAAGTTTCTTAGGGGTAGAACACGCTGCCCAATTCCACCATTTACTCAAAGCCATCAAGAAGCATCAACAATTCCTTCGGTTTGATATAGAAAATCAGTGCTGCGTCTTTCTGTTCTTTTCAAAAGAGGAACTTTGGATGTTGGCCATTTTTGTACAATTTCTTGAGGAGTCATGGTTCTTAACTCCTAGCACCTGATTTTAAATTTGGGCAGATGTTCCAACTTTCAAACCCTCTGAAAAAAGAATGAAATCTACATTCATGGCTAGAGCAACACCTGCTTTGCTGTATGACCTCTCTGACACTAAAGTGACTAATCTGGTTCCAATGCTAGAATGTAATACAAAGCAGAAGTAGTCCTTTCCAACTCAATCCAGACACTAATTTACATGTGAACGATAAGTGGAGGATTTTCGCTGAACCTGCAAATGTTCATCAAACGTAGTGCAGGTCTTGGAAGATAGCAAACTGCACGTTTTTGAGGCTTCCTTTTAAGCATCCTGCAGGGCTTAACTTTTCATAATGAATCCATTGGTAAGATCGTATGTGGGAAGAGATCGCTGTGTGGAATTCACAGATAAACTGAATTACAAGGCCAAGAAAAAGGTGCATAAAAACCTGGAGTACGTGCCCCAATCGCAGCTGGTGAAAATGCATGCGAACCAGGCCTGCGCCTCTTGGGGAGGGCTATACAGCCAGCCTCCCTGGTGAGATGCTTACCTAATGGGTTGGAGATCAGTGGTCTATATTGGCATAAGGGGTTTGTGCTTCCTTAACAGCCTGCGACCGACATAAAATGTTTGACAGGCCCTATGCCTGGGATGAAGAGGGAAAGCTAGGCTTGCTGCCCCTGTTAGCATGGCCGGTAATGTGCACCTTCCAGATATGATATGAGCCCACTGGCTAAATGGAGACAAATGAGCCGACCAAGCTCTTGACGGTCAGGATGCTAAAGGGGCGAGAGATGGTCAGGCTGAGAGGTGTGAGATGGCTAGAACACACAACCGAGCAGAAAGTGGGGACAGTCTTGCTTTCGCAGGAAGTGTATCAGCAACTTGCTGAGATGGTTGACAACACCGGTGAGGATACAGTATATGTAGGTTGTAATGAGATGTCTTTTTTTGCATGATTGCCCCAAAGTGTTTTTACTGATGCTGCTAGATTTCCAACTCAGTGGCCTGCTAACCAGACATCCGTGCTAGTGCCCTGACCCCCAAAAGTGTATATTATAGTAGCCATGCCCAATTGGAGTAGGCTAACTTATCCGTACGTCCCTACTATATGGTACCCAGCGTATCCAGGGCCTGTTAGAGCCACCCCATGAGTGTGACAAAGGTAAAACAAGTCTACCAGCCCCCCACCCAACCCCATTGCAGACTGGGAAGAGCAGTTTCAAACTACTAGCCCGACTTTACCATTTAAAGCCATGGCAAAGTGATCTTCCTCTGAAACATGTGTAAGTCATCCCCTATGGTTGGCCTTCCAAGCCTTAAGCCAGGGTGCAGCATATTTCATGGGCCGAGCATGTATTTTGAGAGTTCTGGCAGTAAAAATGCAAAACTGTTGTTTTTTACGGTGAAAAGCCTCAACCGCCCCAGCGAGCTATTTGGGGTTACACACTCATCCCCTCAGCTGTGCTAACTTCTGAATGATGTAACCAAATTTGGTATTCCAAGGTATCAAACAGTTGCTTATATTAAGCCCATCTTGATTATCAAGTCAAAATTCATGTAACAAGTTACAGTGTTCAACTTTTACAAAGTTGACACTGTGTTGCCTTCAATCTCCTGGGCCCTTAACGGTTACACATGGAGCTTGAACTTGAGACAGCTTTCCTCCCTCTGGAGAGAGGTGTCACCCCCTCTCCTTCAGAAAGCCACATGGATGATGGCTCAAAAGGTGAGCTTCAAAGCTGAAGCCATCTTTGAAGAAGAAATGGAACACTCCGGAGAGGAGCAACCCCATTGTTTAGGCAGACTAGCTAGCACCAGGGAAGGAGAAGGGAAACAGTTTGTCAAACAGATTTTCAGGGGTTTGTAGCCTCCTTGTAGCCACACCTCCGTGTTGGGCTTGGGCGCTCTGGATGCTGAGATAGGGGTTCTGCCATGTTGAGAGTGAGCATATGTGTGCATCTTGGGATACACAGTTCTAGGAAGTTGTGATCAGTAGGGAGGGAACCTAGTTGCTACTGATCACATCTACCCTACGGGCACTCTCTGAACATAAATAGGGCACCCAGAACTCTGATATTGTCAGGGCTGGAAGGACCACCTTTCTAAACCATGGAACTAGCAATAGAGGTTGCAATGGCATGGTAGAGGGACTGTACCTGCGGTGTCCTCCTCATGGTGAAGTAGTCTCCAGAGCCCAACCAAATCAGACTCCAAAGTTCAGTTGGCTGACCTGTTTACAACACGGGACCGCACCAGCTTAGAAGTCTGCTGGGGCAGGTTGGTAGCCAGAATGTTTAGATTGCCGCCAAGCAGCACCACCAAACCCTTCACCCCCCTCAAAGTTGCACCTGTGTTCAAGAGAGTCATTGGAGTGCAGCTTGGTCACCCAGAAGCCAAGATCTCACCCAGAGAAGGATTTGGCTGTAGCTGTGATACCAGGTGACTTTTATTCTACCAGTACTGAGAGGACGTTGAGGGATGTCAACCATCTGATCATGACCGCCTCACCCCCTTCTTGGACTCAGGCAGACCATTCGACTGCTTCGCATCCACAGCATCCTTGAGCTTCTTCCTTGGTTCACATGAAACTCAAACTACTTTAGGGAGAAACTTAGGCTGAATCCTCATAACTACCTTAGACAAATGAAAAACTGCATAAGGCTCTTTACAACATAGTGCCTAAAGTTCGCTAACCCTGCGGGCAGAAGTTATGGCCACAAGGAAAGCCATCTTCCAAGACAGATGCTGAAGAGAAGCCTTATGAATGGGTTCAAACGGTTCCCTCATCAGTTGAGAAAGAACCACATGATCATGATTATCACGGAAATACCCCTACAAGAAAACTGGAGTTACAGGTAAGAAACGACTCCGTCCTAAAGAGGTTGGTAAGTGTATTAAACGGTGAGGTCCATCAACCCACATGATATACTACACTAGCCTTCAGCCATTAAATTCTGTAGTTTATTGGTGCGAGCACATGGATTGGGGAGGGTAAATTCAGGTTAAGGCTTGATGCACTGAAAAGAAAAGAAAAAGAGATCAAACAAGAACTGACAAAATGGAGAAGTCGTGGAATTTTCTGATGGATTCACATGGAGAGCTAGAGTTGGAAGCTGCTCGCTGCTGGATGGGAGAAGACTAGGGGGACCATGAGCTGATGAGAGAATAGGACATTGATTACAGAATATTAGAAGCTTTGATGACTATTCCAAGATATTTAACTTACTTAGAAGTCCCTAGTATATGGTTACCATCATCGCACCAATGGTAGGCTCCAACTTTTGCAGGTTTCCCTCGCCCTGAAAAAGCTCTACTTCCTGAGGAAATATAAATTTTTGGTCATGTTATGTTCCCTAGCGCGTACCCCACCGACTCCATGTACCAGCTTAAAGTGCATGTAATTTCCCTCCTGTGTCAGCCATGAAGACGCAAATACATTTGCGTCCAACGTTAACTTGTCCTCTTTCAGATCCACCCTGAATGGATTAAATGGTCCGTTCCTAAGTATGCCATGCCACCGTCCTTTTGTAGTGTACTTTACATGTTTTTTCTGCTCTGGCAAAGTAGGCCCTGAATTTCTGCCATCGAGCCTATTTTCTGGCTTTTGACTCTGACAGCCTCTGCCCAGGCTGCCTCTGTACCCGTGAACTCTGACTTACTTCCAGCGCGGCCCCTCGCGCTCAGCTCAGCCTGTTTTCTGCCAAGACTGACTATAACCTTCGAGTTATCTGTTCCGCTCCTCGAAAATGCATTCCTGCCTACTAGCTTCAGTAAACATCCTCCCCAGCTGCAGAGCCAAAGGGCCGACCCGTCTCAGTGCAAGTAATTCATAGCTTCTGTTACCATGCTTCCATGGAAGGCCCAGTGCCCCCACGCTTCTCATGCAGACACTTAGGCGCTTATACACGCATCCACAGTTAGCATAGAATAGTTTCTGCCCTAGAGACCTTTTCGCCCAGATAATATGGTTCCTAAACATCAGATATCAGATATGATAGAAGTACAAGTTGATCTGACATGCCAGACTTCTGTCTCTTTCCGTCAGTGTAAATGTCAAATCCCCTGCACCCTCCAGCTTCACGTCATTCACACGTCATGCAGCTGCGCGCGCATCCAAGCTTCCGATTTCTGCTGACATTGCCACATTTCTGTTAGTGCCACCCCTTTGTGACACCTAACTGTGACGTTTCTAGCACACACCTCCAGTTCACGCCTAGTTCACGCCTCTTGATTACGTACCAGTACCACGTGTATACTGTTATCTTGTCTTCTCTCAACTGTTACGCCTCCTGCACTGTTGCTTATGATATGAATTAAGTATATAAGCTATGTATTGTCAATAAAATGTAGCGCGCTCTATCCCTTCTGACACCCCTGTGGTGGTCAGAATCAGATATCCTGGTCATGACCATTCCTTTTTAAGGAATAAAACCCCTAAGAACTCTAACACCACGGACTCTGGTTTTTTCTTTCCGATCTGAGTTATTATTGATTAAGTACTTACCTGCATAGAAATTAAGAGAGTAAATTAATTATTTACGTCATTTTGGCGCCCGAACAGGGACCCCTCCCCCACCTCACGCGCCGGTTGGCGCATTGCAAGCTCTGTCCCCTGCCATCAGTTAGATGGAACCTACGCGTACCGGCAGGATTTCCTGCATCTCCCTCTGACCCACGGAGGTGACGAAGACTGCGATCAGTGCCCAGACGAGGCGGTGAGGAGTGCGGAGGATCCCGACCAGAGCCTAGCCGAAAGAAGCAAGGTCCGAGGTGTCAAGAGGCCCACCAGGTTTCCGAAGTTTTCCGAAGTTTTCCGAAGTACCGAGTCGAGTCCAGTCGAGTTTTCCGAGGCCTTCTGTTTCCGTGCTTCCCGGTGAGTACCATTGCTGGGACGTATCTAGACGGGTTTGGGTACACAAGTCCGGTCTGCACTGTTTTTAGGCAGTGTATCTGTACTGTTTAGCAGTATATCTAGTATTCTGAATTTCTGCACTGTTACACCAGTGTATCTGTATTGTTTAGCCGTACATCCAGTATAGAGGGTAGTCATCTATGTCTCAAATGTCTTTTCATGTGATTAATGTCGTGGTATGAATGTGACCGTTTAAATGTGCATTATTGTGTTTCTCGTATAAACTAGCTGTAACCAGTATTAAGGAGTAAGGATTGAGTATTCAGTGATAAGTAAACAAGATGCCGTTTTTCAACAAGTTAAAGCAGATAGGAACTAGGAAAGGGATACTGGAGGAAGAAATTCCTATCCCCCCTAGGGACACTCCAGGTAACTTTATGTATCATAAACATGGCATAGATGCCATATTGTATCTAGACTTATGGGCCGACTATACCAAGCATCTAGACGAAAGATACAGATGGCCCACTACCGGAACATGGGATGCCGAGTGCATCATGAAGGTAGAAGAAGCATTATGGAAAAAGAAAGCTAGACAATCTCAGAAAGACGCCATAGAATTTTGGCGTAAGGAATCACAAAAGCGTGCTGAGAAAGCACTCCGTAGAGAAGACAGACTTAAAGAATCAGAAAAAGCCCAAGAAAACGAATTAGTTACTGAAGGGATCCGAGTAAAAACAGAACAAATAGACCGTGCCCGAAACAATCTCGTAAACGGTATGTATCTCGCGGCTGAGGGTTCACCTGAGGCCCTATCAGAAATACCGAAAAACTTACCGCCACCATTAGTTCCAACTAAAGTAATGCATAAGACTACTAAAGACATATTCCTAAATTCTTATCTAGAGGATGTAGCACCAGCCTACACCAATTTGCCTGTTCGTGCCCTGCCTCCTGACAGGGACGGGGGTGGCACTCCGCCCCCAGATCATGTTCCGCCGGTACCGCGACAGACCTCCCCCGCTCCGCCAGCCCCGCCACTTCCCGCACCCAAAATTGACCTACCGAAGCAAGGCCTACCTGATCCTACTAAACGACAAATTCAAGTTCAGATCCAGACTCCGCAGGGAGATAATGCCCAAGCATCCGCTTCAGGAGGTGCGACCGCGGGTCTTCGGACCCCGCCATTAACACCCAGATTCAATCTCAGAGACATGCAGAGTCCTCTCACGTTCAAGTCTCCTCGTCTTGACGCACTCAGAGAAAACATTTCCGTTTGTAGATATGATCCAGTACCCGGTAAAAACGATCTAATGATATTGGCATCACTACGGTTAAGATCTGCCACTGATATCTTGCTATGCTATGTAGGGATGAAGGACCGCCTAGATAGAATATATGAGTTTGTTCAGACAGGGAAAGACCCTGACAGTATCAAGGATGCCATGGAGAAACAGAAGGTTGACATTCAAGCACAGATACTACGATTTTTCATAAATTGTTTAATATGAGAACGAGACAGGCCCGAAACAGATCAAAGTGAATTAGATGCACTAAACAAGTGGGGTCAAAATATAGCCGATGGAAAACATGACAGGGGGGCTTGCATAGCCAGTATGTACAAGAAAATTAGAAAAGCAGTGATAACGGTACACCAGAAAGGGAAAGACAAAGCTTCCTCCGAGGAGGAAGAAGAACTTGAAGAACCAGAACGAGCTACAGATACTATAGCATATGTAGGTAAGGGAACTTACCTTAGGAAGGGCATCCGTCCGGAAAACAAGAGAGTTTTTCTCTCTGCTTTAACAAACCCGAATTCTTCTGAACACCAGTTCCAGGAGACCGATAAAAGACTACGAGAAAGAATGGGGTACCATGTACTCAATTCGATGGATGAACAAGAACTAGCCCGGTCAGCCATATTATGGGCCGAAAATCCAGACATATATAATGATGATACCTTAGCACAGACGTTTCTAAACCTTTCCCCAGACGAACAGAAATTAGCAGGTGTATACATGATTCAGCACCTCCTCACGAAATACAGAAATAAACATTCCGATCCAGGTCCCTTACACGAAACATTAGAAGCACTACTCATGGATAGATGGAGAGGTTTCAGTACCAAGTTAATACAAATAATTCTAGAACAACGACATAAATATAACACCTTCATAAGCTCTGAATATGTTCCCGCCCCGCCTCCAGAAAGGAAAACGTACCACATGCAATGCGGGAGTGGCATTGAAAGTCAGAACCCCTTACGAGAAGTACACCCAGTTATGGGTGCGGATCACGTCTTGAAACGTGTATATGTGCACACGCCACTGACTAAGTTAGAACTGTTAGAAATGAAGAAACTAGTTCCGTGTCATGATAAAGACCCTGCAGGTTTTCACAGAGAGCTTAAAGACATGTTACTGATGGGGGATTACACGTATGATGATATCATGAAAATGTTGAAGGTGCTGTTGCCCACGGGCATTTACGAGAAATTAAAGGAAAAAGAATGGGAGGTGGGGGACACAAAGATTGCATGGGCAGAAATAGAAGACGAAGAAAGCAAACGGGTCCCAGGGGTAGGCCTTGGGGACAAGACTAAAGCATTACCCGGATTAATAGTACAGGTTCTGCCAAGATTATTGACAACTAGAAAGGAAGATTGGGACGCCATCTCGTCCTGTAAACAGAAACATGATGAAGATACTAGTGACTTCTATTCAAGATTCGAGAAATGTTTTATTATAAATAGTGGCCTACAACCAAGCAGCGAATCATATCCACACCTTTTTGTGTCAAAACTAGTCGAGAACTCCCTACCATTAGTTAAAAATAGAGTGTACAAAGTTGAAAGTACTTGGCAGGCAAATACGCCATCCCAGATGTTACAAATGTTACAATATCATCAGAACAGAATTAGAGAAGATCAGGAACAGAAACGTATGAAAGACACAAAGATGAAAATGTTAGTAGCTCAGACGGTCCCAGCCGACGGTCAGAGAAAAGGTGGGACCCAGACAAGTCACACTACAGCTCCCGTTAAAGGGACATGTAATTACTGTAAACAGCCAGGTCATTACGTACATGAATGCCCAGTCCTGAAACATAACATAGCAACAGGTAAAACTAAAGAAAGACCGCATCCGCCTAGACAAGACCAGGTCCAGCAACAGACCTCACAAAATGTACAGCCAATGCAGAATACACAGCCTATGCATGCTCCATCCCATACAGCACAGACAGTAGCAGGACCACAGCCCATTGCCGCGACTCAGCAAGTTTCGCAACAGATGTACCAGTATGCCCAATCTGCATATCCAGATTACCCCCGATATACATGAAACAGCCTAGAGAGGGAAGGTGGTTTGCCTCTTATTGAAATTCCTGTAGATCAAGAAGGTCCTTATGTACACAGTCACGTATTGGGAAAAGACAGAAAGTTTTTAATTGACACAGGGGCAAGCCGCACCACAATCAGTCATAATGAAGTCCCAGGGGCACCCCTCTCAGGCTCACAGAATGTTTCCCTTGGATTTTCAGGACAGCCTATTGTAAATGAAGTATCGGAACCAGTACCCTTGGCTGTGGGTCCATTATCACGAGTTACAGATTTGTTACTTACGAACTCATGCCCAGAAAATCTGTTAGGAATCAAAACATTGAAGGCTCTAGGAGCTATAATATGCTGTTCCCCGGAGGGAGTTAGACTCTTTCTACGGGATTTCAAGGGTCATTATGTTTTACGAGAATTTGATGTCAGATTGAAAAATGTACCAGATCACCTATGGGCAAAAGGCCCAGCTGACGTAGGTTGTATGCATATCACTCCATACCGTGTTACACTCAAGACAGGAGTTGTTCTACCCAGAATCAGACAATACACGTTACCACCAGATGCTGTAGTGGCTTTACTGAAAATTGTTGAAGAGCTTATTGCCCAGGGAGTGGTCGTAGAGACCGACTCCAATATCTGTAATTCACCTATCATCCCAATTCTTAAACGTACTGACCCCAATGCACCGCCAGTATATCGGCTGGTGATTGATCTCCGAGAATTGAACAAATGCATTGTACCACAGTACCCTGTGGTCCCCGATATCTCTTCCCTATTGACTGCTATTGATTCAGAAGCAACGTTCTTTACTGTAATTGATCTCAAGAACGCTTTCTTCAGTGTACCTATTGATCCGGAGAGCCAATATCTCTTCGGATTCAGTTTAAATGGACGAAGTTTCAAATTTTCCCGCGCACCTCAAGGATTCACAGAAAGCCCCAGCATCTATAGGCAAGCACTGAAAAGACAACTAGATTGTATTCAAATGCCAGTTAACACCGCTTTACTGCAATACGTCGATGATCTACTGATCACCGCACGAAGTGAGCCCGAATGTGAACAAGCATCACTGACAGTTTTACATTTCCTGGCCGACAAGGGACACAAGGTGTCTCCTTCGAAGCTACAATTCTGTGTTCAGCAAGTTGTATACTTGGGTCACTTGCTGTCCAAAGTGGGGAGACAGCTCACTCCCGATCGCATTCAGTTAATTGTAAACATGCCACGACCCCAGACACAAAAGGAAGTGCGGGCCTTTATAGGCCTCACCTCGTACTGCAGACAATGGATTCCTCAATATGCATTTCTAGCTAAACCACTCATCCAGTTAACGACGCAGGAGGCAGCAACTTCGACTGCCCTCCCTTGGACTCAGGAACACACACAAGCCTTTGAGGAATTAAAGAAAGCACTATGTCAAGCACCAGTTTTAGCGACACCATGTTACAACAAACCGTTTACACTTTTTGTTACAGAACGTGATGGAACAGCATTGTCTGTCCTCACTCAAGATCAAGCTGGTTCACATAAGCCTTGCGCTTATTTTTCAAGTACATTGGATTCCTTAGCACAGGCACTCCCTGCATGCTTAAAGTCAGTAGCTGCAACAGCGTTAGCAATAAGACAAAGTGATTCAATTGTTCTAGGCCATCAGTTAACAGTACAAGTTCCACATTCTGTAGAGGTTCTTTTAAACAGGACCCAAACTCAGCACCTGACTATAGCACGACTGACAGGTTACGAATTAACACTATTCCAGCCACACATAGAAATCAGACGCTGCAGCATCCTGAACCCAGCAACACTGTTACCTACAATTATGACAGATCCAGCTCCGCATGATTGCATAGAGATCATTAATGCAGTTACAAAGCCCCGACGAGACTTAACAGATGTTCCATTGACAAATCCTGACCTGACACTTTATGTGGATGGTTCATGTATGAGAACAAGTACAGGAGAGTTAGTGGCCGCGTATGCAGTGACCACTGAAACTGAAGTTAAAGAAACACATCGTATTGATACACTGTCTGCTCAAGCGGCAGAGCTCATCGCTCTGACCCGAGCCTGTATTCTAGCCAAGAACAGAAATGTCAACATATACACTGATTCCCGTTATGCGTTCGGAGTTGTACACGACTTCGGCATGTTATGGCAAGAACGAGGTTTCCTGACCTCTCACGGTGCCAAGATCCAACATGGTCCCCTCATTCAAGCACTGTTAGAAGCAATACATCTGCCTTCAGGAATATCCGTCATGAAGTGTAAAGCACATACTAAAGTCACAGATTCTGTTTCCCAGGGTAACGACCTGGCAGACCAGACAGCAAAACATACAGCATCGACTCACACTCAGACAATTGATACGACAAAGACAACAGGACCGACACACTGCATGACAGTCAGGGATCCCACACTAGATGTTATCGACATTCAGACACATGCTACTCCAGAAGAAATAAAGAAATGGATTGAACAAGGAGGGATCCAAACAGATCAAGGTTGGGTGACGAAGGGAAAATCTACATGGTTTCTCCCTGACTCTATGGTTCAAGTCATGATAAATACAGCACATAGCCCAGCACACCTAGGAGAGAAAGCGATGTTAGACAGTTTACAAAATCTTTGGAACAATAAACACTTACGAGCAGCAGCGAAACAGAAAGTGCGTACTTGCATGATCTGTTGTCAGTTCAATCCAGGTAAAAGCGTCCCTGTAGAGCAAGGTGGATTTCATCCTCCCGATCACCCTTTTGAAGTTCTCCAGATGGATTATATCCAGATGGACCGTTGTCGAGGATTTAAATATGTTCTCGTAGTCGTCTGTGCTCTGTCCCGCTGGACCGAAGCATACCCAGTCCCAGATTACACTGCTCCGACCACTGCCAAGCAGCTGGTTCGTGAATTCTTCCCACGATACGGCTTGCCTCGTGTCGTGTATTCAGATAACGGTCAGCCATTCTCATCTGCATTAATGAAAGAAGTTTCTTTATTACTGGGATACCAGTGGAAATTCCATTGTGTCCGACATCCTGAAGCCGCAGGCCTGGTAGAAAGGCATAACCAGACACTAAAGATACGCCTTGCAAAAATATGTCAGGAGAAAGGGGTCGACTGGATAGTCGCCCTGCCAGTGGCACTATTCTACATGAGAATGGTTGCCCATTCGAGATCAGGGCTATCCCCGTACGAGGTGGTCTTTGGCAGACCACCGAATATGTGGGGGACGCCCATTCCGAAAAAGATTACTGATGTTGATTGTAACATGTTGACAGATTACCTTGCCTCCTTGATGTCTGCACTCCAATCATGTCGTTCACAGGTTGCCGCAGCCTTCCCTGACAACACTGATGTAAAGCCACATGACGTCCGTCCTGGGGACCTCGTATTAGTACGCAACTTTGATAGAAAGAGTCCGTTGGAGCCCCGCTGGAAATCGCCGAAGACCGTCCTTCTCACCACGAGGACCGCCGTGAAGATCGAAGGGAGAAAGGGGTGGGTTCACACGAGTCATGTGAAAAAAATTTTTGGACTGAAACCTGATCGAGACTCGTCCACCCCCACCAAAGACTGTGTTGAGCCAAAAGACTTTACAGAATCCGAACGAGAAAAAACTCCCCAAGAAGAGTACCGTATGAAACTCCGATCTAGCAAGTCAGACAGTTTAATTGTTTAAGTCCTCCCCTAGGTGAATCGGTTAAATAGTTTCTGACATGTATCCCCTAGATCGAGATAGAGAGAGAGAGAAGCCAAGAAACGTACATACTGTAAATCACTTCGTAGTCACTGTATAGTGACACTATTAATCATGTTTATTCTGAGTATTTTAATTATTGTTGCTAGCATCCTTTTACCTATCTACTACCCTATTTTCAAGCGTGAACAATCTGCCTACAATGTATCTGCTGAACACACTTTTAGTGAGTTACCTCCACACGAACTTTCCTACAGACTTGCGCTGCGCAACAACACATTTATTAGTATGCTACACCATTCTCATCAAACTAACAATGCTACAGATTGCTGGATATGTGGCCGACTCCCTCCCTATCAGAATTACAAGGGAGCTCTGCCCCTCTTTCCGTACCCATTCACTCACAATGGCTCTTGCGGTGCATGGTTTAAAATAATTAATTCCTTAGATCCTGATATTGCTGTTTTCGATGGGGGCTGGGTTTGGGGAAACCTGAACTTAGTCCTGCTCGACGTCTGTTACCCTGATAAGGAGGGACTACCCACTAGAATAGGAACTGATCTAGAAAATGAAGTGTATGGATTAGGTAACTATACAATTATTATTATTATTATTATTGGAGATTTATTAAGCGCCTGGTTACGCCACTGGCGTGTCCCCGCGCTATGGCAAGTGGAGTAGCTGTCCCCCCTCCTCCCAACCAAGCTACCTACTGAAACAAATAAGTTTTAAGTTTTTTCCTAAACTGGGTTTCGGAAGATTCAAGCCGAAGTTCCAGCGGCAGATTATTCCAACATTTGGGGGCAAGGTATCTGAAGGATCTGCCTCCCATGCGGGCTTTAGCAATTCTAGGTACTTTTAGCAGCCCGGTCTGTGAGGACCGAAGGCTGCGTGTAGGCTCGTAGTAAGCTATTAGCCTTATGATTCTTACTGTTGAATCCGAAGACGCGCCTGTTATACCTACTATGTCAGTATTGCCAGTCACTGGTGAATTATGTATCAGGAAGAAAGGTTCAGTACACTTAGGTCATAGTAAGTAAATGCACTACTGTGGTCGAATTCAGCGATCATGGAAAATCGTCCTTTAAAGCTATTAGTCATTCTTACTTTGTTTGTGGTCATACCGCATACATACGTCTACCTCCAGATTGGGATGGTACCTGTTACATTGCATTCCTTCTGCCACCTGTTTTCCTAGCTCCCCCTGATTACCATAGAAATACCAATCTAGTAAAGAATAGACCCAGAAGAGATATCCCACTTGTCGACTACACAGAAACGGCATGGGAACAGTACACCGATTTTAATAAAGGATTCTTTTTCTTTTTAGGACCTGTTCAGAATAGTAAATTAATACGTAGATTAACTAGAACGCTTGAAGCAGTAGTGAATGAAACTGCCTCCGCCTTAGGTAACTTAACAGAAGAACAGTCCGCCATGCGGGTTGTTGTCCTTCAGAACCGTCTTGTTATTGACGTCATCTTGGCAGATAGAGGTGGAGCTTGTAAGGTCATCGGGTCAAGTTGCTGTGTTTTCATACCACAAAACGCACCATCTGTATATCAAGCTATTACCCGTCTCCATAAAATTGCAAATCAGATACACCAGAATCCAGGCACCTGGACTTGGTCCGGTTGGTTCTGGACAACGTTAACCGCTTGGGGATGGAAGATCCTATCCTTCCTAGGCATTGGCCTAGTCCTAGTATTCAGTTGCTGCCTGTGCCTACAGTGTGGGCCAGCGATTTGTGGACTATGTGCCACCTCTTGTATTGAACATTCCAGTTTTCTCTCAAAACGTAAACGAAAGAAGGAAGAACAAATGATGTTGCAAGAACAAACTGATCGATTCATGAGGATCGATATATCATGAAGGGTCCGTAGGGAACAAGGAGGGAATGAGGAAATATAAATTTTTGGTCATGTTATGTTCCCTAGCGCGTACCCCACCGACTCCATGTACCAGCTTAAAGTGCATGTAATTTCCCTCCTGTGTCAGCCATGAAGACGCAAATACATTTGCGTCCAACGTTAACTTGTCCTCTTTCAGATCCACCCTGAATGGATTAAATGGTCCGTTCCTAAGTATGCCATGCCACCGTCCTTTTGTAGTGTACTTTACATGTTTTTTCTGCTCTGGCAAAGTAGGCCCTGAATTTCTGCCATCGAGCCTATTTTCTGGCTTTTGACTCTGACAGCCTCTGCCCAGGCTGCCTCTGTACCCGTGAACTCTGACTTACTTCCAGCGCGGCCCCTCGCGCTCAGCTCAGCCTGTTTTCTGCCAAGACTGACTATAACCTTCGAGTTATCTGTTCCGCTCCTCGAAAATGCATTCCTGCCTACTAGCTTCAGTAAACATCCTCCCCAGCTGCAGAGCCAAAGGGCCGACCCGTCTCAGTGCAAGTAATTCATAGCTTCTGTTACCATGCTTCCATGGAAGGCCCAGTGCCCCCACGCTTCTCATGCAGACACTTAGGCGCTTATACATCCTTGCTTGGGACCAACACCTACCCCCTGCCTGGAGGCGAGGAATTTAGGTGTCTGGTTCGACTCCGATCTTACCTTTGGCCCCCAGGTCAATCGGGTGGTCGGCACCTGTTTCGGGATCCTTAAGACTCTCAGGAAGGTTTTGGAGCTCCTTCCCATCAGAGCCCGCCGAACATTAGTGCATGCTTTAGTCACATCCAAGATGGACTATGGCAACCTTCTCTATCTAGGAATCCCCGAGAAGAATCTGAGCCGCTTACAGGTCCTGCAAAATGCCGCTGCTCGGCTAGTTCTCAAACTTCCTAGAAGATCAGCCTCCAAAGCCGCGCTCCAGGCCTTGCACTGGCTTCCGGTCAGGAGCAGGGTAGAATTCAAGGCCCTCTGCACCTGTCACCGGATCATTAATGGCAGGGCACCCCCTCCTCTTCAGGGTCTCCTGACACAATACGAGCCATCCCGCGCGCTGAGATCCTCTGGTTCAGGGCGCCTAACTATCCCAAAGGTGTCCAGAGCAAGGATGGGTGGCAGGTCCTTCAGGTACCTCGCCGCATCCTGCTGGAATAAACTTCCAGTAGCGCTGCGTCTGGAACCATCAGAGCTCATCTTTAGAGCCAAGCTGAAAACATATCTTTACACCAGATAGCGGCCCTCCCCGCAGGACTCCCTCTGAACACGCTCACATTTCAGCGCGGGGACACGCCGTTGTGCGTCACCATTGCGCTCTACAAGACCCATTATTATTATTATTATTATTATACACGCATCCACAGTTAGCATAGAATAGTTTCTGCCCTAGAGACCTTTTCGCCCAGATAATATGGTTCCTAAACATCAGATATCAGATATGATAGAAGTACAAGTTGATCTGACATGCCAGACTTCTGTCTCTTTCCGTCAGTGTAAATGTCAAATCCCCTGCACCCTCCAGCTTCACGTCATTCACACGTCATGCAGCTGCGCGCGCATCCAAGCTTCCGATTTCTGCTGACATTGCCACATTTCTGTTAGTGCCACCCCTTTGTGACACCTAACTGTGACGTTTCTAGCACACACCTCCAGTTCACGCCTAGTTCACGCCTAGTTCACGCCTCTTGATTACGTACCAGTACCACGTGTATACTGTTATCTTGTCTTCTCTCAACTGTTACGCCTCCTGCACTGTTGCTTATGATATGAATTAAGTATATAAGCTATGTATTGTCAATAAAATGTAGCGCGCTCTATCCCTTCTGACACCCCTGTGGTGGTCAGAATCAGATATCCTGGTCATGACCATTCCTTTTTAAGGAATAAAACCCCTAAGAACTCTAACACCACGGACTCTGGTTTTTTCTTTCCGATCTGAGTTATTATTGATTAAGTACTTACCTGCATAGAAATTAAGAGAGTAAATTAATTATTTACTTTGATGACTATTCCAAGATATTTAACTTACTTAGAAGTCCCTAGTATATGGTTACCATCATCGCACCAATGGTAGGCTCCAACTTTTGCAGGTTTCCCTCGCCCTGAAAAAGCTCTACTTCCCAAAACGTTTCAAAGTCCCACACTGGAGGATTTCACCAGGACCAGTGCCGTGCAGCACCCCACCATCGGTGAGCCACCGATCAGACTCAGCCGGCAGTCTGACGAAGTCAGAAGGTAAACCTTTTACTGGGATGAACCTAGTCCCTGTAACTGGCCAGCACTCCATCACGATGAACCCTATATTTTGACTTTGAGTACATTACCCCCTAAAAAGACAGGGTGCTGTAATGACCATGCATGAAATGCATCTCACCCGAAAAGAGGCAGGAAGGCTATGTAAAAGAAGGCAGAGTCGCTTCTGTACTGCAGCTTTCTACATATGCAGAAGGGGTGCTGATCTAGTTGGATATTGAAGTTCTGTTTCAAATCAAGTTTGATAAGGCAGATCCTGAAGGGAAGTGCCTGTACTATGTGGTATGTTAGAATGAAATGTATGTTACTGTTACAGTGATTCATTAACAGAGACATACATTTACCTCACATTTTATACATTGCTAGTCATTTTATAGACTTACATTTTCATTGCGTTTTGTACAATTTGTAATTTCATGTTTATTTTTCATTGCATGCTTTCGCCGTCAGTATATTTTTAAAGCTGTGTTTGTGTTCTATTTAACGGAAGAATGCCTTTTATTTAATAATCTTCTAATTAATGTAATAATTTAATTTAAGAATATTGATTAATTTAGAATAGGGTTTGAAAAGTTGTATAGTGGTGGAGGGAAACAATTCAATGAGAACATTTTAGTAAATATATTTAATAATTATTAGATTCTCATTCTACGTTAGAACGATTAATTTCCTTTTCATTTGAATTTTATGCAGTTTAATACTGGATAATGTAATTGATATTGGGGATAGGGTGGGTAGTAATTTAATTAAAAAGTAATAAGTATAATAACATTTAAATAACCTTCAAATTCTAGGTAACAATTTGTAATAATTTTTTTAAACAAATTACACTATTTAAAATCGGGTGGATTTAGTGATATAGGTGGGAAAAGTGGGTAGTAATTTAAAAGGAACATATTAATGATATTGTATTTTATAAATATAATTCTTCCTGACAACTTACTTTAATTTGACTGGCATCAATTAGTTTTTTTTTAAAAACATTTATTTTTTGAACGATTAGTAATAGCAATAAAGGTTAAAGGCAGTATACTAAATTAGTTTATAAACATTAATTATATTTTAATTGTAAACTAGAATTCTATAGTAAAATGTTTGTTAAAAAGAATATTGTTCAGTTTTGGATCAGATTAAAATATATACCATTCGATGATAATGAATTAAAGATGAACAATGTATCTACAATTTAAAAAAACCCACAGTAGATGTTTCTTTAATACGTCAGTAAAATACACTGCAAACATAGCCACAGAATGCATACATACAATGTTAATGTAAATATATCAAAAATAGAAAATAAACAGTTTTGCCTGTGTTCCTTAGGGCAACAATACTGTATATTCACATGATACCCATAAGGGTAAGGAGTATGAATGAGGCACATAACATGCAAATGAATAGATTTATACCGACGGATAGAGCTAAAGCTAGACGGAGAGAATGGTTATGGATGTAGCAGGTATCTGGAGAAAGCAGGATCCATTTGAGAGGAAATATTCTTGTTGCTCTCCCAGGCACAACACCTAAGGCAGTTCGACCTAATACTGGTCAAACAAGGGTACTGTTAAGGGAGAGTGCATGGTTAGAATTTATGGTACCCTCATTTGGTCTAAACTAAGGGTTACTCATTAGAAGGCAAAATTAAAACAAATGGAAACTGGTGTAGGATTAGCGCTAAGAAAATTGACAGACGTACTAGCGCTCATGGGGCAACATGGGCAGTGCTTGACAAGTTTGTGAACACAAGAAGCGCTGCCACATTGAAGGGGGCAACGTGGGACGGCTTCCTATCTGGTTACTGTTGAGAGGAAAGAGACTGTTCTCCCCTTTAAATGAAATACGTCTCTTATTGATACTCAAGCAGAAATTATTGGAGAATGTTTTGATTGCCTTGCGGTAATAAGGCTGAACCCGGTTAACAGGCGTAGTGTACAAGGTTACCTTGATGACATTGGTACGTGTATTTGTAAAGCACACTATCACCTGCAAAGGTATCCTGGTGATGAGCAGGTGTGTATGACTAGCCCTCCCTATGGTATGTTGGTAAATTAAAACTCCCTTCTTGCAGAATTCAAGAGAGGAGGCGGCTCTGATGTGGAATGGGAGGTCGTTCGTGCTTTAGGATGTATGTTAAGAGAACGCTCGACCTCCAGATCTGGCTCTGTGTATGTGTGCGAGTAGGAATCCAGAGGAGTGAGGTGTCTGAGTAGTTGGTGGAAGGAGATAATATGGTTCAGATAGGTGGGGCCTGAGTTGTGTAGTGCCTTGAATGTTTGACTTGAGCGCATTTCTGTATCGGGAGCCAGCGTAGTTTCATAAGGTGTGGTGTGAGTTCTGTGTGGGAGACTGAGGAAGAGTCTGGCTGCTGAGTTCTGGATGGTTTGCAATCTTCTAGTAAAGTGCTTCGTGATCCCAGCACATAGGGTGTTCCCCTTGTCCAACTTGCTGATGAGTAGGGCGTGATTAACAGTTTTTTCTAGTGTTGCTTGGGAGCCATTTGAAGAGCTTCCTCAGCATCCCCAGGGTGTGGAAGGAGTATGCAGTGACAGCATTGAGTTCTGCAGTCATTTCAAGCTCGTGGTTGATGATTATTATCATTTGATTATTCTGATGTCCATGCTGTGGGTTCTAGGTCAAAGTTCGATGGGCCACTATTTGGAGTCCTATGGTGTGGTGTTCTTCTTCAAGATCACTACTTGTTGTCGCAACCTTGTGTAGGCAGGCGGTGAACTTATTTCTTGTGGCGGGGCTCTTGTCAGAAAGTCCAATGTTGCCCTACCCAGGATTACAAATCAACAAAGGGCCATGTTGGATGCTTCGCTAAACATGAAGGATCTGATAAAAAAAAGTACTCACAAAGACGCAGAGAGAAATTTCAGGGAAGCAGTGGCTTCCTTACTGAGCTTTGAGGCCTTTGCTGGGACACTGAGTGACTGTAACAGGATTTTCTGGAAGTGCCGTAAGAAGCTCCACGAGAGAGGCATTGTTTGCTTTAACTCCATAATCAAAGCTCTAGCAGATAGTTTGAAGCCAGGAGTTGATTCCTTTGTCCATAATCATTGGAGTGGATTAGCACTTCATAGAATCAGTCTACATAACTTGAGCTGCCCCTGTTGAATGCATGGCATGTTTCATGAGCAATGCACTATGACAGTGTCAGATTTTGAGGTGTTTGCCACAATAGACTCAGAATACATTTGGATGGTGGAGAAGCCCATAGAATTTAGAATGCTATTCCTTGATGGGGTTAAGTTGCTGTATTTCAGGCAAACTTCTAATGCCATTCAGTAATGTTCCATGCTAAGAAAATTGTAAATGATCTGGTGTGAAACCATGCACTGTTTTTTTCTTGACTTTCAGTAATGTTCAACAGTGTCAGCAAAAATGCACATGTTGTACAGCATGAACAAAGCGAGGGGGGGTGCGAGCAAGCTGATAAGCCTGTGTCATTTTGGCCAATTGCACCATTTAAAAATTAAAAATAAATAATTATTTAACAAAATTCGTAGCCTTGCTATCAGGAAAAAGGCCCTTGTTGCATTATGACCGGGACCAGAACCAAGCAGCACCCCACCGTCGTTGAGCCATTGATTAGACTCGGCCGGCAGCCTGCCCTACCAAACAAAATCCCCTAGAAAAAAAGACTAAGTCAGAAGGTAAACTTTTTAGTAGAATGAACCTAGTCCCTGTAACCAACCCGCACTCCATCACAGTGAATCCTATCTTTTGACTTGGAGCCGGACTTGCATGACCAGTTACCCGTAGTTGGTGATTTCGGCACTAGAACAATTCTAAAACTCCTAAAAATCATATCTCTGGTTCTCCTGATCCAATTTGTGTTGCTTTGGTATCTATTTGCTCAGTAATATGTATAGTATTTTTTATAAGCTTGAGTGGGACATAATAGTGTTGTTTTCAAAATAACTGGCTTGGTACTGATAAATACTTTATGCTGGTTTTCTTTTGAGCTAAGCAGGACTGAAGGAACCACAGCTCCCACGACTGAGTTAAGGTTTAATAACAGGGATCCAAACTGGATCTGATATAGAATAGTGACATTATTACTAGGGGAGTTCTCACAACCACCCCAATAATATTCCACTTTCTCACAGTTTCTCTCCAACAAAAAAGCTAAAAATCGCAGGGATTAGGGGCGTGTGGGGGAGGAGGAGAACCCCTTCGGGAGACCAATGGGAAACAGATGCACTATCATGCAGTGTTTAAGCACAAAAGGAAGAAAATGGGTCCTTACACGTAGAAGGACACAAGTAAAGAACATATGCTCCAGGGTAGGAACAAACATCAAGGCATCAAATAAGAAGCAAACAAATGAGTGATAGCCAGGCAATTGGCGGCTTTAAGCCCACTTCTTAGTAAACTGACAATAAGTCTTTTGCAACCAGACAGTCTGCATCAAAAAGCCTTATTTGGCGGTGAGGGTGCGGGATAAAGCTACTTTAGTATTCAGTTCGGACTGGGCAATTTCATACGGATTATGCCAGCAATTGTGGTCATTATAATGACTGTTACTGACAGTCTTTTTTTTTTACAAGAAAGAGAATCAATTGTAATGTATTATTCATATTACGAATAAGATTATTTGGATACTTATAATCTATGGGATGGGAACTATATGTGGTATAAATTAATAGTGAAAGGAGTGTCATCTATAATTCAAGAGCAACAACATACAGATTGAAAAGTTTTACTAATAGAACCTATTAAAAAGCCCAATGATGACTGCATAAGAAGGGGAGCCTTTATATGTACGAAAAAGAGGCAGTGTGTGGCACATCAGAATAAAAAAAAAAAAAAAAGGAAGGTTAAGAGTATAAAATGCCCATTCCAAGATGCTGGAGAACGAAGTGTCCCCGAGGCATAAGGACTGGTGAGAAGTGATCCACACCGCTTCATTTCAAAAGCTCATCTACACGCTGCAAGATTTGACCGCCTCTGGAGATACTTACCCACCACCATCCCAAACAGTTGAAGGTTTTGTACTGTATTGAATTGCAACATTTATAAAGTGCTTACTACCCCTATGTGGGGCGCTGAAGTAGCGTAGTCAAGTGTGTTGGCTTTACTCACTTGTCTACTTTACTGGTTATACTAGACTCGGAGAATGCATTCTCTTCTCGCATTCATTTTCTCCCTTCTTGCCCTCTTCCCTCCTACACCCAACCATGTTCATTCTGTATTATGCCGTTTAGCAGACTCAGCCCGTTCTCATTGCTGGCACTTGTTCTTCATATAATCCATGCAAATTTGTTCGCCTTTATGAGAAACTTTTAAAGGAATTCTTTTGATGTATTATGACAGTAATATTATCAAACTGTCATTTATCCTACTACATACTGGTGATTAGTTTGAGAAACTCTAAAACATGGTTTAAATACTGATCTATGTATAAACAAAAAGCAGCTTGGCTTGTAGCAACTTTTAGTATTTCCTTTAGAAGAGGAGTACACAGATGCCTTCGTTGCTTCCAAACATCAACAGACTTTGATTTTTTAATGTCTTTGCATTCAAAAATCGAAGTTCCAGAAGAACTCGTTTCTCAAAGAAGCTATCATAAATCGATTATGATAAAATTCCTTTGATTCGGAAAGGACATGAATCCAGAGATTGCAGTCTTCACAATCGCGGGATTAAGCGGTTAATTCAAATATTTTTAGCAACAATGCGACCATCTAGATATGAAGGTAGAAACCAAGTGAAAAATGCCACTGACTAACTTTAGGAGAAACGGCAAAACTTAACATATAGTTGCTATATAGTAGATATTACAACATTGACAGGCTTCGTGTATATCAAACCTGCAAAATACACCTTCATTTGGAAATTCCACTGTTTATGTTGATGAAATGATGGGAAGTCCACTTGTCTAAGACTCAATTGATTAAATGCTTTCCTTCTAGTCCAGAAAAAAGAAACAAAATGTTACCGTATTTGTTTTGATTTGTTTAAAATTGTCACACCACGTCGATACAAAGTACTTTGGAAGCTATATTAGCGGTTAATATTTTGAAAAAAATTGCAGAGCCAGAAAAAACAAAACTTATTAAAAAGACACGAAGGAACGTGACTTTTTGTGATGTTCCGTGGCGCAGAAGCCTGCGTGATATTGATCAGGTAGCACTAAGCCACTCTTTTGGCTTAATGCTGCCTGATACATTTCAGTCACTTTAATGCAATGTTCTGCCTTAAATGGGTGTTGCAACATCCATGACCTTTTGACACTGCCCCAGATTTACGAAAAATCGTAAATCTGAGGCAGTGTCAAAATCTTATGCCTCCGCAGAGGAGGCGCAACGGGGAGAAATATCTTTATTTCTCCTCGTTTTTCCATGTGTGGTGCATTCTGCAGCACACATAGAAAGAGGAAAAACCTCTAATGATTATTTTTGTACAGACAGGTTTCCCTTCCTGTACAAAAATAATCCTCCCCACAACGGAGGCACCCTTGCACCATGGTGCAAAGGTGCCTGCGTTGGCGCACAGCAGCCCATTGTGCGCCTGCGCAGGGGAAAAGGACAGGAATGCGCCCCATCTTATTCCTTTTCTTTTCTTTTGCCGTAGGGAAGCGCAGCAGGAAGGCCTGCTGCGCTTCCCTACGGCAAAACCTCATAGATGAGACCCAGGGTTTTTTGACAACAAATCAAACAGTGTAACTTGCGGAGACTACGAGTACCCAAACACAAATCTTGCAAAGTGTTATTGCTAAACAGGGAGAGCACATTAGTAGCCTGATCTGTGAACAGAGTGGGATTAGTGAAGGTTCACCCATATGTTTATTGGGTGTAGTACTAGTACGATGGGAGCAAAAAGTAACAGTCACCCCTTGAATGATTGTAAAAACGTTCAGCTGCATGGTTAATGTATTTTTAAACATGTAATTCAAGAAATCTAACCAGTGGACCAGAAGTAAACAACAAAAGGAGGAAGTGATTAATAGGCATATGAGCTATGTATTAGAAGAAACACGTTGTACTTCTTGGTAATCACTTGGCAAATGCAGGTATTTCAGGCACTGCTGCTGGGTGGAGTTTATGGTCCACAATTTAGGAAGAGACAGCCGTCAACAGAAGCCAGGTCAGTGTTATATAATGTGTCAAAGGATGTTTAATTTGAAATATTACTCGGATTTTATGTATGAAGAACACTTTCTTACACATCATCTCATGCCAATGGGGGGGCATGCCAAAGCTGAGGCACTTCAAAACAGCGCTTTAATGAAATCTTTTCGGTATAATCACAGGATTCTAAACTTACGTGGTGGCTCCTCCCCTAAGGCGAAGGAGCGTCACCCCACTGCTCTCAGAGAAGTAGAAATAGAAAATAATGACATAGTTACTATCATTTTTTTTTTTTTACAGTTACAGTGCTGGGTTATCGCGGGGCTAATATTACACCCTAGTGGGGAGAAGTGTTTTGCGCACATGATGGTTTGGGCGGCTAAACAGTCATGCACACTTAGACTGTTCGCCACAGGACTGTAATACAAAGCCTGGGTGGAGCATATGCACAGGCTCCCAGTCCCCATCAGAGCGCCAAGCCCCGGCGCTCAGACCAATCACAACGCTACTGACAACAACATTATGATTGGCTTATAGGATGCCTGTGTGCTTCTTGCTTCCGATACTCGTCAGGAAGAGAAACGAGAGGATAGATGGCAGCCGTGAACAGGAAAGTGTTTTTTAAAATATTTTTTTTCCTTCACCGGCCTGCCACCCCCGTTCCCAGCCAGCCACCCACCATTCTAAATTGATGTTAAACTCTACATCACATTTAGCCAGGTTGTCCTCCCAGATGAACAAACGACTCTTACATGGCAAACAGGAGGGAGAGCTGTGGGTAAAACTTATGCCACAAGGTATGAAAGAAGAAAAGAACATCAATACGTTTAGTCTATGAAAAAATGCAAGAGTTTTCAGACTGGTGCCTTAAAATCTTACAGTATGCTCATGACCTTTATTGCTGATTGATACCAACACACTGAAATACAAAGCCTAGCAGTATACCATGTGCTTAGTTATCGTTTATAGACAGTGATTACAGAAATGCAAATATTCACAAAGCACCCAAAAGCGAAATTTCAGTGTATTCCTTGTAGCTGCCCATTTCTTCTCATTGGCAAAAATTAAACCAATCAGTTGTGTGCAAATCTATGTAAACTTTAACAAAACAGGTCCGCAATGGTCACCCTAGCTTTTTGCAGGTGTCTTTTACGAAAACGCCTGGAGACTTGTGCAATCAAGAACACAAACGTTCTCAGATACAAAGACCTGCTTTGAGAGAACTTTAATCCTCTAGGTCTCTCGAGCATGAAATGCAACCCAGAATAGTTGTTTTTATCACCTGTACATCTGTCCAAAACACAACAACCACCCTTTAACTTGCTACAGCAGTGTCGGCTGGGGTACTTGTTCTGTTTAAGATCAACAGGAACACTGCAGTGAGTGCAGTCTATACAAGCCGGAGACAGTCTGTAAATCACACAGGGTTATACAGTTTCAGTGCCATGCTCCTGAACTTACAATATTTTATCCCACTTTCCCCACTGGAAAGCAGGATACTACATATATAAAACAAATGTAATAAAAAAGTTAAATTCAAGCTATTGTATATTAGTTCATATTGCTTCATTAGTGTATAAATGCATATCTTATTCATTTACTCATTAATACCTATACATCACTACACATTTAATCATGCATAATTAGAGTGCTAGCTCTATGGGACAGTGGCTCTGCCTTTTCCACTCACTTTGCTGCATTTCATCACAACTTCCTCAAAACACCTATGCAATGGGAGAGGAGCAAAGTGTGCAACTCTCTCGCACTAAGAGGGTCTTGTATTCCAACAGATACCAGGCCAGAGGAGTCTGTGCTTTGTGTACAATACTGTAAGGTTGGTGTGCAACATCCACCCTGCCCAGATCATATATTTTGATCAAATGCACTTACACGGGCTGAAGGGGCTAATCATACTGGTAAATCATCAGCCTACATTAAGAATGAACACCAGTCTTGATCGAGAGTTAACAGGAATCCTAAAAGGAGGCAAGCTCAGTCTAGAATGAAGACTCTCCAACGTGGTACTACATACATCTTTCAGAGCATGATGTTCCTACCTAATCCATCATTCTATTTTAGATCTAAAGGATTGCATCTTTAGTAAACATCCATAAACAGACATCACACTACAAGAGGTATCTTGTCATTTAGCCACCATTTCATTGACCCAGCAGGTTCTGGTATACAATGTGGACAAAACATCGCATTGTAGGTCTCAGAGCACAGCAGGCACCCTTCTTGTCAAAAGATATCAAAAACAAAACCTCAACTCAGAGGCGTTCTCTCGTCGAGTTACGTCCTTTAAGCAATGTTAAGGTCAGTGCTTACCGACTGGTTAGAAGAAATCCGATTCTGAAAAGTCATTCTTAACATTCAGTTCGGTTGGTAAAATCTGAGACGGAAGGGGCGAGATAGTGTACCAGATAAAGGTCTTCATAAATTCTAGAATTTAGGGATAGCAGTAAGCTAGGTAAACATTATTGCTGTCTGAATGGTCTAACAAGAACATGTACTGAGTGATGTATACCATACTTACATGTCAACATTTGGGACTAGCTAAAAAGATGATTTAGGACACAAATCAGGGGTATTTATTTGTTCCCCTTAGCTTGTATGGACGTAGCTGGAATAATAAGTGTGAAAAAGGTCAAATTAAGCTATATTAAAGTAGAACATCTGGGTTGTTGATGTGGCTTCAGAACTTCCGAATGACTGCTGTACAAGCTAAAACTAACCAGATCGTGTGAAAACCAGGTCATCTCTGCTACTTGAAGTTCCCCTGAAAAAATTAGAGCAACTGGAACCATAAATACTACAGCAATGCTGTAAACTCGGACTAAGCCAGCCATTAACCAATGGTTCTAGTTTCCCATCTTGGTAAAATAACAGTTAAATTAAGATATCAATGTTGTGAGAAGTGAACACATTTATCAAACTCTTAATGCATGCCGGTGGAGGACATTAGTTAGATACCTACAGCAGGATTACATAACAATGCTCCAAGCAATTTAAATATCAAGTTTTGAGGTAAATATTAAGCTACAAGTAGAAATATGTTTAAGTCAAAAGAGAAAAAAAAACACTTTTTTCTCAGACCTTCATGGAGTTCCCTCGATTCTGTTCTGTGATACTAAAATGACAATCCTGGTTTTACTTTGGAAACACAATGGGGAATACCTTGTGTTCTAAAACACATTTGTTAATCACTGCTCTGCATCCAGTTTTTGCTGAGCCCTGGGCAACGGGAGGGCCACCTGTGAAGAATTAGTAACTTTCTTTTACAAAAGTACCAGAATATGAAATATCAGGAGGCCAAACAAATGGCAGAAATAAGCTCTACAAATGCTGTACCAACCAGAAATGTTCAGCAATTGAATGTTTGAGTAATCATGGACCCTCTACTCCACTGAGTGGGGGCAATGTTCCAAAGAAGGATAGATCACCATTTCCAACCGCTGCACAAAAACCTTATACATCAGGTTTGACAGATGCAGGGTTCTCCCTTCTAATTACAAAGCAGCAACTGCAGCATCTGGTTGGACTACGGGGCACACGTTTACAATAGATCTATTTTGGAACTAAGGCACAAGAACTCTCATCCCTCTGGGCTTCTTGGCTGCACACCAACCTACTGTACTAGACTGAACAGAGCTGATTGAGCTCTCTCATACATCTTAGACTCACTCCGTTTATATGAAGCTAGCGGACTGTCCCCTGCACACACCTCGCCACACCAAGCACCACAAATGCATTTGGTTATTACCTTTTGATCTACTCTACAGTCTCGCTGAGACAATATATAGCGATCACATGCAAAACAGTTATTGCTACTAAACCTATACAATTTAATAATTCATGTTATGGCTTTGATTGCATCAGGTATTTTTCATGTTCCTATATACTGTGCTATTTTGCATTCCTGTTTCAGAGGTATTTATTTTCTCCTTCATCTAATCTATTCAACATATTTACTTTTTCTAGCACTGTTTTACTGAAATTAACGCTTCTATTAATATTACTACTACCACTACTACTTTCGTGCATTTCGAGTCAAACCCTGTGATGGATGCTCGAGGGCCATCCACAGACATGCATGAAAAGACTCACCACCTCCATAAACGCATTTTAAAAATTTTAGATATATACCAGAGTACAATTTGTTCACTTTAAAAACAGATTAGTGAATCATTTAGACCTTAAAAACAGACGAGTAAATCACTCATTCTTTAAATTAAAAAAAGGCAACCTTTCATTCTTCTTTTGAAACAAAGTCACAACCAAGTCGAGGAATTAAACATTTTCCCCTTAGGTGGGTGGTTAACAGATAGGGTTCAAGGAAACCGAAAGATGCAGTATCCTTTCAAGCAAAACACACACCTACACTTACACATTCTCTCTTGTTTATCCTTTACTCTTCGGATTTCCTATGTTTTAAAAGCAGCATTACCCTTCTATGTAGATAAGCTACGGTTAATGTAATCAGTTTGGAAGAAGCGTGTGGTAACTTCAAACAGTGATGAGCAAAGGACAGACAATCCTCTACTCGCCTGCTCTTTATGTACTCAACTTCAACAGCTTCCAACCTTTGATGAGAACATCACATTCTGCAGTCGCGTGTCCATGCAGCCAAAGTCCCTCCGAGAAGGACAGGGCAGTAGATTAACTACTTGTGGCCAGGAAGGAGGGGGAAAGAGACAGAAGGCAACCAGCGGCCATTTTAGCTCCTAAGAGAAGCATCATCAAGCACCGCCTCCCGTGGTCAGTTCACCTTCAGGATTGGCGAGTATTCAATGAAGGAACCAAATATCGTGGTTATATTTGTTCAAATGTATACAATATTTGTGCAAATGTAATCCGCCTCAGAAGAGAGCCCCTGAAGCAGGTGCTTTCTGCCTAAAATATCAGCAACATCAGAAGTCACAGGGAGAGCATATCTCTGTTCCCTCACTCTTGCATGAAACTCTTGTTTGAAGACCGTGCTTGCTGCAGTCATAGAAACATTCACATTTGTTCTAATAAAGGCTTTGCAGTTTTCGTGGGCCCATTTCAGACTAACTAAGCCATGCGTTGTCCATAGAAATGAATGGTTGCTTTTTAACTTCAAAGATACTGCATCTTCCTACTAAATTAGTGACACTTTCTCTTGCTCTTTCACGCTCATTTTTGTACAAATAGTTTTTTTTTGTCACTCTGAAATTGTAAAAATTACACCTAGGATATCATGCACTGGTCCTAACGTGGCACTATCTGCTACAAAGCACTAATGCTTATGGAACTATACACAATTCAAAATGGAAGACATTGGTGATTTTGTTGTTCTTAGACAACGTGTTACATCATTTGTCCACAAGTATTAAAATATATATGTACAAACATACTGATATATTGCACATGCCCGTCATAATTCTGTTTTTTTCGCGGGAATGGGGTCAGATAACCACTGATAAATTCTCAAGGGAAAGAAGAAAGCTTACACATTAAGTGCAGGCTAAATGGCCATGAGTGTTCACGTTTAGAAGAATAGTGTTACATTTAGGATACATGGGCTTGATGATCTCTTGGGCTTGCTCACGATTGCCCCAGGGGGTTCTGCAACACATAATTGATTCAATTTCCTGTGCCATAGTCTATACGGTCAGGGGGCAAGTAGTCACTTCTCTTACTGAGATGCTGGAGCGTTTACCAGTGGGGAAAGTGCCCGAACTTGCTTCACCATCTTTCATGGCAGAGGGACAGCTTTCAGGCCTTACAATCCCTGTAACATAAAGGCCTGCTTTCAACAAAAAACATCGACTGAGACAAGCCCATGTGACGCATGCGGAATTTTCACTTAGTAGAAACAACTGGGTGGGATAAATGTCAGATTTGGTAAGATTTCTAAAAGGTACCTCTAGGACCAGTTGGACATTTTCGGGCTCACGTTTACAATTGGAGGACAGAGGCATGGGCCTCCCGGCCTCCTGAAGGTTTGTCTTAACAGGCTCTCTACAAGACCATTTAATCGCTCACTCATAAAAAATAGTGCTTCAAACCCTTTAAGGGACCAGTAATGGCAACTACAAAAATGATTTTTTCAGCACCTCAATCAGAACTGCAGATGCTTACGCTGAAGAACAGTGCAGATTATTCCCATAGAGAACCTTCTGACATCAAGCAGCTTTTTTTCTATGTAAATTCTTCGAGTATAGTAACAGTAGCTTTTAGTCGTCTCTCCATTCCTGGTGACCGCATTACAGTGCAGTGTGTTAGAGATATAGATGCATAAAGCCAGCAAAGATTCGGTTACAAAGCATGGTCTAAAGGCAGGAGTAAATCAACTGCGGGTAAAAGCAATTATCAAGCCTCGTGGTATCAGTCCGAATCCCGATTTCGGGTTCAGGAGGGCAGATTTTTCTACCTGGGGCCATTAACAATGCCATGCTGGTTTCCTGTAGCCACTCGTCCTGGGCAATGGTGAAATGGGTGGATTCATGTCTTAAGAACCCCACTAACATTTTGGATGCAAAATAAGGATTGGAGAGGACTAGAGAGAAACACTCTGCAAGCACCCACAAGGAGGTGACTCTCTTTGTTTTCCACTTTGCAGTGGAAGAGAAAAGAAAGAAAGACATCGTGTTCTATCATTCATCTGACTTTCCCCAGATACTCAAAGATAACATTTGACATTTACTAAATTTGGATGCTAAACCTAGGTCTGGGCAATTCTAGTCTGCTGTCCTTTTGGAATGCAGCACATCTCAACATACCAAGCTACCCTTTGTCAGTGGTGATAGTTTACAGATTCTCCAACAATTTACTGTGATTGAAGACAAGAGATATGTTCATGTTTGCAATAGGAGTGTCATTGCCAGTGTGCCAACTCAAATGGGAAAATAATCCTATTTTTTTCTATAACTCACAAAGCATGCTTCTCTGTCCAGATCTTCTCCAAGCTAACCCTTTACCTGCTTGTCATTGTTTTGTCGTTCAATTATACATCTCTTGCTTGGGCTAAGCATTGAACTACAGTGGCTTTTCGAGAAGAACAATGTATGCAAAATAAACCTCAAGCATCACTGCAAATCACATGAACCAGGTACAATTGCCTAAAAAATGTTAAAGCAGGATCCACAACCAAACCGAATGACCTTTCTTCCACTGCGAAGGGGATAAGTAACATCTCCAAAGAAACTTGCTTTATGCCTTTGACACTTTTCAATCAGGGTTGTTCACAATAATCATGAATGTCACTCGATTGCCCATCGTCCTTGCCAGTCCAGCTTTCCCTGCAAAACAAACTCAACTAAAAGAAACTATTATTACTGTCTACGCAACAAATTTGCTTAGTTGAATTGCGCCAACTGGCCATCACACTGCACACAGAAACCCGGACACATGATTAAAATATTGGTTTCTGTGCATACATGGCAAAGGCGGTGAAAGCAAGCCACTTGCAGACGCTGTTCTTCCTCCATTGTGAGCTACTCGCTCTGCTATGCTTTACATTATCAGAAATGAAGAGTGTGTTGGGTTGCCTTGTTGGTAATGTCCAAAATCACCAGCTTAGAAGACCATCCAAACAGACCGCTACCATCATGCGGTTTTAGACCTAGGCTGCTGTTCGGTGGAGTTACTGGATGGTCATATCGACATCAGAGAATTAATTGCAACATTACGGGGGTATGGATCACTGGTCGATCTTTAGATCCGAATTCAACTTGCATATTTCGAGGTAGTCCAGGAAGGGTACTATGTTTCAGTTGTTTCCTTTCTATTTGGATTAGTGGAAAGGCTTTGAAAGAGAGTGCCCAGCATTAGAGGCACAGCAAGGTCTCATGATCACATAGGTTTGTCTTCAAGTCTTCTTTAGGAGATGACAGACTGGGGTCTCCTCAGGTGTATCCGAAGGTTGCGGTCTTTGCCTCTGTGGTCCACGGAAGCATGGCGATGCCATCACTCACATTGGGATCATGTGCTGCTCTGCAACAAACTGAGGAAATCAACCTAGAAACAAATGATAGGATAAGTAACAGGTACGGAACATACTGCAAAGCCAGAAAAAAAGTTTTTGAACAAGAAAGGCAGTAGAAAAAAGCAAACCTAAAGAGGATAGCTGGTTAATAGAACAAACTAAACTCGGACAACCAATCCTTTTCAGAGTTGTTCTCCAACGTACGTGCATAATGTAAAAGCCACCCCTACATCTGTTTAAATCAAACAAATCAAAAATAACAAGTCATCCTTTAGTATTCCTTATATTATCCACTATTCACAATCACCCAACATTCCACTCAATACAAAGCCGAACTGACAGTGTGGAATGTAGTTGTCAACTCAAAAATAGTGTGCCAATCATGCAACGGTAATAGTAGAAATTGTATATCTCTATTTGTTCAAATGTTTTAAATGATTTTATCATTATTAAAAACAAGAATCACAAAAGATTTGTTCGCATATATTTCATGTCTATGTACAGAAAAAAACAACACTAATAACAAACAGCAAAGAAATTGCCACAGAGCTGAATGTCAAAAATAAAACCAATAGAAGGAAGAAAGAAGAGTATTAAAAAACAATACACTTTGTCATCACACAACCATATCCGTGTTTAAGAGGCATTAAGACTGGAAACCCCATGTATTCACAATTATTAAATATCTATTGTGCCGCCAACAACACGGGTTAGGTATCAAGGTACCAACGCGTTTTCAATGGTGTTGTCATAAGACCATCTTTATCAAGAGCGTGAATTAACTCAAATGGTATACATTAAGTAAATCAATGCAGTACACCCTCTGGATTGTACAAAGTTGCTTGTAGGAGCACAAAAAAAATGCTTCCTATAAGATACACTACTTTATATTCAGTTATTGATCTCACCCAAAGCTCTTAAAGATGAAGTCTTTCAATATTTAATCTGCAATTAGTGTATATATATATCCGCTGTGGTTTCTTTTCGGATATACTGAATAGTAGTACCACAACAGCTCTTACTCATGAATAATCTTTAAACTGTCGCAAATTAGACGATTTATATTCTAGAATATATGCTCCAACATAATAGAATACTCCCAGTTATCCCACTTCATCAACTGGGTCCTAACGCCAGGAATCTGGCGCTGTTCCGCGTCCGGTCTTAGGTTTTCAGAAACGGTTCCCATGCCTGAATACTTTAAAGACCGGATGCGGAACAGCACCGGATTCCTGGCATGAAGACCCAATTGATGAAGGGGGAGAACAGGGAGTATTCAATTACGTTGAAGCATATATTATAGAATATGGCAATGCTCTAGACTGTGGTCCTTGTATTCCTGTGCTTCTTTAGCATTTGATCAACGAGTTTAGATGAGGCTGCAGGTGGCACTATGAAAGGCCTGTGGCCTAAGACCACTCCCCTCCATGTCCAGAGGAGAACACAAGATATTTCAAACAGGCCATTAATGGTGAGCTGTCCAACTCCTTAACCCTTTATGGAAGCTTCACTGCATTTTAAAGAGTTCACTTTTAGTAGCCCTCATGAAGGAGGATGATCAGCACCACCGAAAAACATACCAGATGTCTTGCCACTGTTTTTCCTCGGACATCCTGGGAAAATGCTTTACAGAAAGGATGATAGAGATGAGTGTGATACACAATGGAGGATATGTGAGAATCTCAAACTGCACAGTTCCATTACCACGGATAAATTACTTGAAGCTTAGTCCAAAATCAGGAATGTAAGAATTTCAGGAAGGGAACAAGACCAGCTATCCTCCCTGAATGGGGCAGTAGGGACTGAAAAAGTAAAGTCAATCAGATAAGTTGGGGCAGGAGGCGCCTGAAACTATACGGTAGGCAAACATCGATGAAAGAAGGGAACTAACACTCCACCCCAATAGACACCCATTTATCTGCTAACACAGAGCAAACTGATCTCCACAAAATAGACACAAACTGCTCACTGAAAGCGTAAATATGGAACTTAAGGGATTGCCAAAATAATTAAATGAAAACCACAGAGTGAAGCAACACTCCAGTTTCCCAGAAAAAAACTCACATAACCAGGTTTAATTAACCAAGACAGTGCATCATACCCAGTCTCATTAGAATACGGACGGAAAAAGAGAACCACCTTAACAGATTTAATTTACCTCCCACTGCCAACATCCTTTCTATTTATTTATTTAAGTTTATAGAGAGCTCAGCTACCCTTAGGTTTCCTGGCGCTAAAAACCAACAAAAAGGGAGGGGAAGTCAAAAGTCATAAGAGAGGAAGCTACATGTTGAATAGCCAATTTTTTACCTGTTTGCGAAATCTGAGATAGTTGGGTTCTTTTCGTAGCTGATGGGGAAGAGAATTCCAAAGTGAAGGGGCTAGCCAGGCAAAGGAACGGCCTCCCATTCTGGCTTTTCTGATCCTTTCCCCCTTCCCCCTACTAGAATGAGGCAAGGTAGCATAATACAAGCCATCCAATTTGGACAGAAAGTGAAGAGCCAAATAATGACCGGAAAAGACAACTGGACATGAGAAGTCCAGATTGGTCACAAAGTTACAGAAACGGAGATAGAGTTGGGGAGGGGCAGAGTGAAAGATTTAGAATCAATCAGTTACCTTACTAGGAATCAGATAACCATTTTGAGAGGATACCAAAGGCCATGAACTCAAGCTATGGGATTGACGAAAAGCCAAGCACATGTACAGTGCTGGTCATACAGGCCGGGTTTGTGTGAAAACAGTGCATAGGAAACGCCTAATAATAATCCGATCAGTGGAGTTTTAGCAATCTTAAAATCCAAGAAGTCCTCAGAAAAACCACACGAAGGTGTTTAAGACCAGTTGTTGAAAGGGACTAAAATCGAATCAACTGTGACAGACTTGGCATACAATCAGCCATTTGCTAACACATGCGAGTTTTATTGATTGATTTATTGGATTTGTAAGGCGCTCAGCTAGCCAAAAAGGGTTTCCTAGCACCATAGCAGACGGAGAGCAAGAAACGATAGCAGTGAGCTGGAGTTATTGATCAAAAAGCCAGGTCTTAAGAGTTTTGCGGAAGTGGATGTAGTTAGTTTCTTTGCGAATGTTAGGAGGGAAAGTATTCCAGAGGGAGGGGCCAAGGTAGGAGAAAGATCTCCCATCCATCCTGGAAAGTTTAACCCGAGGTACAACAAAGTTGCCCGTGGTTATAAAAGGTAATTGACGGGAGGGAACATAGGGACAGACAAGTGCTTGAAGATATAGAGGGGCAGTACCTGCCTTTATTCTAAACATATAGCTAAGGGCTTTGAACTTGATGCGGTTCTCCACCCTCAGCCCATGTAGGTCCCTCAAGTGTCCGGAAATAGGGGAGGCCCTTGGGATTCTGCATAGGAGTCTTGCTCCAGAATTCTGAATTAGTTGCAGTCTGCGGATCTCGGCCTTGTTAGAGCCCAGATATAAGATGTTGCCGTAGTCGAGCCACGAAGTAACTAGGGCATGGACTACAGTTTTTGGGTTGAGATAGGCAACATCCAGAGAATTTTCTTGAGCCATTTCAAGATGGTAAAGCATAGAGCTGTCAATTTAACGGTTTGCTGATGCATGGACAGCGAGTCGTCGACAAGGGCGCCCAGGTTCCGAACATGGCTAGTTGGCTTGGGGAGGTTACCCATCTCATCCGGCCAGTGAGATGGACACCAAAGATCTTTGTTTGCCCAGGATAAGCACCTCAGTCTTCTCACTATTAAACTTCAGATGATTTTGGGTCATCCAAGTTGAAATGTTACGGAGGCCCTGCTTTAGACAGGAAGGCGTCAGAGGGTTGGAATATGAAAGGGAGAAGATAATCTGAGAATCATCAGCGTATGTGAAAAGAGTTAGGCCAGCCTGGTCCGTGATGCCTGACAGAGGTCTGACATACAGGTTGAATAGCAGTGGGCTCAGGTTCGAGCCCTGAGGCAGGATGTGGCTGAGAAGATTTGAAATGTACGAGTGTCCAGGAAGGAGACTAGCCAGTCCAAGGCAGAGCCGCATATGCCAAAGGATTTTAGGGTGTAGATAAGCTGCACTAAGGTCCAGCAAAATGAGTGCGACTGTCTGTCCTTCGTCGAGATACTGGTGACCATTGCATGTTTCCACTGTGCAGGTACAGTGGATTCACGCAATGAAGCATTCAGATTAGGAATCACCTGCAAGTGATGGGTGTCTAATTGTTTCATGATGGTAATGGGTAGGGGTCTTTAGGCGAACCAGACTTTATACTGTTCAAAATAGTTATGAGTTCCTCAATATTAAGGAGTGGCCAACAGTCTAGGTAAGCTGTAGTAGCAGTGGACTTTATGGTGACCTCATGATCTGAGGCTGTAGTGATCTCTGATAAAGGTGAGAGCAAGGTCGAAGTTCCACTATGGGCCGAAGAGGGCTGCTTAGGTTCGAGTTAGCCATTTCCATATAGATTTTTTCTGTGAAGAATTGAGCAAGATTGTCGCATTGTTGATCGTTTAATGGCAGAGGATTGGCAACTATTTTAGAGCCCGCCAATTCTTTCACCACTCCAAAAAGAATTTTTGAACGATTGGTGGCATCAGTGATGGTTTTAGAAATAAAGGTGACTTTAGCCGTTTTACATACGTTATGGTAATTATTTCTAGCCTTCACGTGAATGAGTCAATTTGGGTGCATAGTTTTTTCGCCATTTGCGTTCTAGTGTTTAACATTTAGATTTCTCTATTTTAAGCGAGTCATTGTACCATGGTGCAGCAGGACGGTGGTTATTGGAGTTGGGAGGATGAAGATTATTATTTCTATGCCTGAATTAGTTTCATGTGAGCATATGCATTTTGTAAAAGGAAAATGCTATTTACCAGTACCCATCTGTTCTTGGCATGTAGAGCTGCAGAGTTTCACACTATGCATAGATGGCCACCTAGTGTTGGGCCTGGATGTTTGCAGTTTGTTTTGTCGTAGAAAAGTCTTTGGAAGTCACAGGATAGGTGACTCCTCCTTTGGATGATACTGCTCATGGGCATTGGCTCCATCCCCAGATTGTTTTTCGCCATTAGGGAAGTGATGGAGCTGTACAAGAGGTAGTGATGTCCATGTGATTTGTATCTAATTAAGATAATACTGGAACAGATAAAAGTAGCCGGGTCGGCGTATGTAACTCTGCAGCTCAACATGCCAAGAACAGATGCATACTGGTAAGTAACATTTTCAGTTCAAGTCATATGAGCTGCAGATTACACACTATGCATAGATTGTATAGCAGTACCCACAACTAGGGGTGACCACCAGTATCTGTTGCAGTTGTTTGAAACAGTGTTTTTAGTACAGCCTGGCCCACAGTGGCTTGTTGTTTAGTTTGCACATCTACACAGTAATGCTTTGTGAATGTGTGTGGTGTAAGTCATGTAGCTGCTCTGCATATGTCATCTAGGGGAATGTTCCCCAAGAATGCCATTAAAGCCCCTATCTTTCCTATTGAATGGGCTTTTGGAGGAATTGTTAAAGTACGTTTGGCTTTCTGGTAACATATTTGTATGCATTTAACAATCCATCTGGCGATCCCTGATTTTGATATGGGGTTGCCTTTAGGTGGCGGTGAAAAAGACACAAAAAGTTGTTTTGTTTTACGAAAAGTTTGTGTCTTTTCGATATAGTACAGTAATGCTCTTTTGACATCTAAGGTGTGTAGAGCTCTTTCTGCGACTGTTTGAGGCTGCGTGAAAAATACTGGCAGCTCAACTGATTGATTTAGATGGAATGGTGAAATGACGTTAGGAAGGAATTTAGGATTAGTACGAAGAACCACTTTGTTATGATGCATTTGCAAAACATGTTCTTGGATGGTAAATGCTTGTAGTTCACTAACTTTTCTGAGAGAAGTAATTGCTTCTAGGAAAGCTACTTTCCAGGTTAGGAATTGCAGTTCACATTTATGTAATGGTTCAAAGGGAGGACCCATTAATCTTGTAAGAACAATGTTCAAGTTCCACACGGGTGCCGGTGGCGTTCTGGGAGGAATTATTCTTTTGAGTCCTTCCATAAAAGCTTTTATAGTTGGTACTCTAAAAAGAGATAGATGTTGTCTATTTTGTAAGTATGCTGCAATGGCAGCAAGGTGTAGACGTATAGGCTAAATTACATTTTTGAAGGTGTAATAGATATCCTATGATGTGTTGAATAGACACATCTAAGGGATTTATCTGGTTGTTTTGGCAGTATATAACAAAGCGTTTCCATTTAGCAGCATAAAATGCTCTAGTAGTGGGACGTCTAGCTTCTTTAATGATGTTCATGCATTCTGGAGGAAGGTTGAGGTAACCAAACTATGACCTCAGGAGCCAGATCGCTAGGTTGAGCTGATCTGGGTCCGGGTGTCTGATCTCTCCATGGTTCTGTGTTAATAGGCGTGGAGATAGGTTTAGTTTTTGGTGTGGAACTACAGACATCTGCAATAGTGTGGTGTACCACAGTTGTCTGGCCCAAGTTGGAGCGACTAGAATGAGCGTCAGGGAATGTTGTTGTAGTTTGCTTACCACTAACGGAAGTAGTGGGAGAGGAGGAAAAGCGTACGCAAATAGTTTTGACCAGTTCATCCATATCGCATTGCCTTTGGACAAAGGGTGTGGGTATCTGGCGGCAAAGCTTGGGCATTTTGCATTTTCGTGGGTGGCAAAGAGGTCTATCTGAGGTTGTCCCCACATTTGAAAGAACGGACGAAGAACTTACGGATGAAGAACTTGCGGATGAAGTTCCCACTCGTGGATCTGTTGTGTTTGTCGACTTAGCAGATCAGCCATAGTGTTTTGTACTCCTGGGACGTGTTGGGCTAAGAGGAAGATCTTTAGCGGTATAGCTCTCTCCATATCTGCTGTGCTAACAGAGCTGGAGAGAGTGTGTTCCCCCTTGTTTGTTTATGTAGTACATCGCTGTCATATTATCTGTGCGGACTAAGACAGTTTTGCCTGACACTTGCATTTAAAATGCTTTTAGGGCTAGAAACACTGCTAGCAACTCCAAATGATTGATGTGGAGTAACTTTTGTTGCGGTGTCCACCTGCCTTGCATGGTGTGATGCAGTAGGTGAGCTCCCCAGCCGGAGACCGATGCGTCCGCTGTCATGACCATTTGCGGAACTGCCTCTAGAAACGGTCGCCCTTTGGAGAGGTTTTTGGTGTTCCACCATTGCAGAGAACGATAAGTCCGACCGTCTACCAACACAAGGTCTGTTAGTTGACCTTGAGCCTGGTTCCATTGGCGTGCTAGAAACTCT
This sequence comes from Lissotriton vulgaris, assembly GCF_964263255.1. Classification (NCBI taxonomy): domain Eukaryota; kingdom Metazoa; phylum Chordata; class Amphibia; order Caudata; family Salamandridae; genus Lissotriton; species Lissotriton vulgaris. Next base: position 134,062,350 of record NC_141697.1, on the reverse strand, counting down.
TGAAGTGGACGCATTTGCAGTCTTGCGTGAGGTACTACAAATATGCAAGATGCCATCATTCCTATAAGCTGCATGAACACTCGAGCTGGTAGAGAGTGTTGCGGTTTGAATTTTGTTAGCAGAGTTTGTACACTTGTTATCCGGGCTGGAGAGGGATAAGCTAGTGTTAGTTGGGTGTTTATTGTAGCACCAAGATACTGTTGTAAGTGCGAGGGTTGCAGGTGCGATTTGGTGTGATTTAATGTGAATCCCAAGTCATGAAGCAGTTGAATAGTAGCGTGAGAGTGTTGTACACACTGGCTGTATGAGCTGGCTTTTATGAGCCAGTCGCCTAGATATGGGAAGACATGAATATATTGTCTTCTTAGGTGTGCTGCTACTACTGCTAGGCATTTGGTAAACACCCTTGGCGCTGTTCTGACTCCGAATGGGAGCACTTTGAACTGGTAGTGCTGCCCGTCTAGCACAAATGAGATATTTCCTGTGCGCTGTGTGGATGGGAATATGGAAGTAGGCGTCCTTGAGATCTGGGGTGACCAGGAAGTCGTTCAGTACCAGAAGTGGAAGGACTTGTTGGAGTGTGACCATGTGAAAATGGTCCGACTGTATGTAAATGTTTAGAGGCCTGAGGTCTAGGATGGGTCTTAAAGAGCCGCCCTTCTTTGGTATCCGGAAATATAGTGAGTATACTCCTTTGTTTTTCTGATGCTCTGGAACTATTTCTATTGCATTTTTCTGCAGGAGGGATAATACCTCCTGTCTGAGTAGTGTTAAATGTTCTTGTGACATTGGACGTTGCTTGGGTGGTATGTTGGGGGGTGGATGTTAGTACTAGACAGTAACCTGACTTAATTATTTGGAGCACCCACCTGTCTGATGTGATGTTTCCCCAAGCTGGCAGGTATTGTTGAAGTCTTCCCCCGACAGGAGTGGAAGGGAGTCATTGGGTAGGGGTAGAGGCAGAGCAGGAGTTGATATTTTTACCTCTGCCTTTGTTATTGTTACCCCTGTAACCACCCCTTTGGTAGCCCTTGCTGTAAGTGGACGGTGTAGGGGCTTTGTACGAGGTAGAAGCTGTGTCCGAAGAGTATCCCCTGGTGGCACCTCGATAGGATGAGCGACAAAATGAACGTCTGGGAGCCTGCGACTGCAGGGCTCCCATAGATTTGGCGGTATCTGTATCCTTTTTCATTTTTTCAAGTGATACATCTACGTTAGGTCCGAATAGGTGTTGCTCATCAAAGGGTTGATTAAGAATGGCAGTTTGTACTTCAGGTTTAAACCCTGATGTGCGTAGCCAGGCATGTCTACGTCATAGGACGCTGGTGTTAACTGCCCTAGAGGCAGTATCTACTGCATCCAGTGCACACCGAATATAGGTGTTTGTGATGTTTTTCCCCTCTTGGATAAGTTCATTTGCTCTATCTTTGTACTTATCAGGGAGGTGCCTCATTAATGATTCCAATTCGTCATAATGTGCCCTGTCGTATCTGGCTAATAATGCCTGTGTATTGGCGATACGCCACATGTTTGCTGCTGGAGACGCTGTTCTTTTCCCTGATGCGTCAAGTAGCTTATACTCTATCTGGTGGTGGAGCTTCACCTGATGTTTGTGAATTTGCTCTCTTGCGTGCATTGGAAACTACAAGTGAGTCTAGTGGTACAGGTCCTTTAATATATGCTGGGTCTGATGGAGCAGCTTGATATTTTTTCTCTATGCGAGGGTTAATGACCCAAGTTCTGACTGGGTCTTTGAAGACTTCAGGAGCATGCTTAATCACTCCTTTAAGCATTGGTTAAATGGATGAGGACCTTTGTGCACTATCAAAAGGTATCCATTAAGAAGTCTTCATCTACAGGGTCTGTATGCATGTCTACCCCATGATATTGCACAACCCTGTGAATTGATTTAAACTCATAGTGTCTTCTAGTGGGGAAGGCCTTGAGGGGTATAGGTTATCCTGAGGGACATCAGGGGTGTTATAATCATCCCACGGGTCCGGTGATCCTGTGGGAGTAGCTGGATCAGGCATGTTACCCCCATGTCATCAGAGCCATCATCCCTGTTGTCATCGTCTGGTATGATAGAGGATGCTGGGGAATGTTGTGGTATGGGAGGATGTGGTGATGGTACAGGTGAAAGAGAAGGGGAAGGCAGTCTTAAGGGAGAAGTAGCCTTGTCCTTCTTTGAATGCGGAGCTGGAGCTGGTGTGTCCAGTGGTCGCTTTTTGAAGCCAAAATCAGCTGTCCAGTGATTGGATCTTTAGCTAGAGTCTTTTGAGCAGGGTCTGGATGAGGTAAGTCCTCTGCAGGAGGCCGATCTTTTGGTGCGGAGGAAGGTTTTGGCACTGGTGCAGTTCGCTTTGGCTTTTTAGCAAAGTCTTTAACCGGAGAAGCAGGAGTCTTTTTCGGCTCAAAAACTTTTTTCGGTTCCGAGGGTTTTTTCCTGCTCTGGTGGTTTTTTCGAATCCGAAGCGGGTTTGCTTGGATCCGACCTGGGCTCGGTGCCGAAGGAGTAGTGGTATGTTTCGGCACCAATGGTTTGGATGTCGGGGTGGCCGGTGAAGTTGTCTTTTTCGGTGCTGGTAAGTGTGCGCCGGCACCGTGCGAAGGCCGACTCGAGCCAGTCGCCTGAAGGCTTCATTAGCTTCTTAGCCGGCCCGAAGGTGGGGCAGTAGAAGCAGTGTGTCGGTGTGCACCCGAGGGCGAGGGTGTGACCGGAGCCTTCTTTGGGATTGTCGAGGAAGGGTTGGGGGTCGACGGTCATACTAATGAACCGCTGTGCTGGAGTGATGTCCTCGACTTCGGAGTCTTCTGCCTCGGAATTGCGGTCGACGTTTTGTTCTGGAATGTTGACGCCTTCCTCGAAGATGTCGTCCGGAATGGAAGCTGAAGATCGAGCCATTGTTCGTCTCGCTCTTAGGTCCCGGATAGTCTTCTTGGAGCGGAAAGAGGCACTAGCGGAACAGTCTCTGGCCTCGTGCTCCCAGGAGAGGCAAAGGTTAACACTTCATGAAGGTCGGTGTGGGGAAACCTCGACCCACATTGAGGACACTTTTTAAATGGCGTCCTTTCCATGAGCTGGAGTCGAGGCCTAGTTAGGCTCGAAGGCAGTCGACGACGACCGGAATCGAAGAGTAGCGTTGACTGAAAAAGAATTCGAAACTTAATTTCTGTAAGTTGGTGAGGATTGTGCGCCGAAGGAAATCAGTTCCAACATGGAGCGCTGGAACCACATCCGAGCCCGGTGGCGGAAAAAAACAATCTGGGTGCCCATGCGCAGTATAATCCAAAGGAGCAGTCACCTATCCCGTGACTTCCAAAGACTTTTCTACAACAAAACAAACTGCAAACATCCAGGCCCAACACTAGGTGGCCATCTATGCAAAGTGTGCATAGTGTGTAATCTGCAGGTCATATGCCTCGAACATAATATTTTTGGTTGTGCAATACATACAGCACAAACCTTTGCACACAAGTAAAGTAAAAGTCCCCCATAATACAGCGGGGTAAATAGGTCATTCACACTTACTATCAAACACGATAGGTACAGGCTTCATGATAGTGGGCAAGGAAGGCAGTTCAACGCCTTTTTACATGCTATTCATTTGTGCATACTACCACCATTTTCCTCAGATTTTTTTTTTCCAGCTTCCACGTGCGGTATGCAGCTGTCATTTAGCTTTAATTTCAGTTTCTCGTTTCAACTTAGCCTTATTTTTTTAAAGGTGGTGCGCACATGTTTATTGCTTTAATTTCTGCGAATGAAACTACTCTTTTGCTTTACTCTAATTATAAACCGCGGCCCTGCATCTTTGACACAGTGCGATTAGCTTGCAGATTTGATATTTAAACAGAGTCTGTGCTGAAGTCGGTGAGAGGTTCACTTCTGCCTGAGTCATCATAGAACGCTGCTGCAATGCAGTCCCGCTGTCACGAACCTTCATCCTGAGAAGGAAGATGAAATGCGTTACTTACCTGTAACTGCAGTTATCCAGTATTGGTGTCTTTCATAGATTCACATGCCTGAATCATTCCCCGTCGTCGAGACGGGAGTCTCCGGTACATAGAAAAGTAATGTCCTATAGACATACATAGATAGAAGTAGGCCTAAGGGCCTCACCTTAGTAGCCTATCTTTGTCCTTTTGTAAAAAGGACCAAACTCTAGAAGAGAGCCAATCAGCTAACACCTCCCTCTAGAACCTTCCTGTCAGGAGCCTCAGTCTCTCAGATTTTCGTACGCACCAAGCTAAGTAGGCGTAGCACTGATAGAGAGATAGGTGAGTCCTTCCCAGGGAGGCGGGAGGGTTGCATGTGAATCTATGAAAGACACCAATACTGGATAACTGCAGTTACAGGTAAGTAACACATTTCTTATCCAGTATTATGGGTGTCTTTAATAGATTCACATGCCTGAATCAGAGTAGCAAGCAATACCTTGTGCACATTTCTGATGGAGCATCATATACAAGTCATTAGATAATACATACCATGTGACTATGAACCATCAATAGACATCAACAAAAACAGTAAGAGAGAAATGTGCATACCAGAAAAGGATGGAGCGATGGAGGGAAGGCTCACCTCACTGGAATAGATGGCGTAACACTGCTTGCCCCACTGCTGCACCCTTTATCAGCTCTGCAGCAAAGCAGTAGTGCTTTGTGAAGGTATGAGGCGATTTCCATGTTGCCGCCCTGCAGATGTCAATAATTGGCACTCCAGAAAATAGCGCCATAGAGGTTGACATGGCTCTTGTAGAGTGCGCCCTGATTTTAGAGTGCAATGGATGTCCAGCTCTGTCGTGGCAGAAACCAAATTGCTGAAGAGATCCATCTGGAGATGCTTTGCTTGGACAGTGGTAGACCCTTTCTTGGTCTACTGAAGGCTATGAAAAGTTGGTTGGATTTCCTGAAATGTTTGGTTTTATCAATATAAAAAATTGTAGACACCTTTTAAGGTCCAATGAATGCAGCGATCTCTCAGCTGCGGTGCTGGGATTTGGAAAGAATGATTTTAGAATCACTGGCTCATTTAAGTGGAAATCCGACGGAACCTTAGGAATGAACCTAGGATTGGTCCTCAGAATTACTCTGTCATCCCTAAACTGCAGGAAGGGGTCCTGGATGGAAAGAGCCTGCAGTTCACTGACTCTCCTTGCTGATGTAAGCGCAAAGAGGAGAGCTGTCTTCCACGAAATGTATTTCAGCTCTGCCCTGTGAATGGGTTCAAAAGGGTGTTTCTTTAGTTGGTTAAGAAGAAACAAGTTACTTACCTGTAACTTTAGTTCTCCGGTATTGGTAACTTTCATAGATTCCCATTGCTTGTATCATTCCCCGTCGTCGGAATGGGAGCCTCGGTAATATATATATATATATATATATATATATATATATATATATATACACCTAGGTAAATACACCCTAATAGGTGTAAAAAAGGTAAAAAATTAGGCCTAGGCCTCATTATCTTTTGTAGCCTATTGGTGTTGTTATGTAAAAAGACCCAAAGTCACCTTAGCAACCAATCAGATCAGCCTCACCCTGTAGAACCTTCCTGAGAAAGCTCAGAGCCTCAGATTTTCGTAGCTGTTGCTTTGCCACATAATCACCTAGCCCTAAAGTGAGCTTTCCCAGGGGAGGCGGGTGGGCGCATGGGAATCTATGAAAGTTACCAATACTGGAGAACTAAAGTTACAGGTAAGTAACTTGTTTCTTACTCCAGTATTGGAACTTTCATAGATTCCCATTGCTTGTATCAGAGTAGATAGCAGTTAGCATACCCCAAACATTTCGTGCATAGTTACAGAATCATTATAAACTAATGACATCACAGATTATAACAACCATAAAGCAGTAACAAAGCATAAGAATGAAATGTTTGAAAAAACAGGAGGAGGGAAGAGAGGAAAGCTCACCTCTTATTGGAAGAGATTTCTCAGGACTGCCTGTCCTACAGCCGAATCCTCCTTTGCAGCCGCCTCCAGGCAGTAATGTCTCGTGAAGGAGTGCGTACTGCTCCAGGTGGCTGCTCTGCAAATATCCTTTATGGATACTCCAGCGAACAGCGCTGTTGATGCTGAGATCGACCTTGTGGAATGTGCTTTCACCTGTCCTTGTAAAGGTTTGCCTGCCGCCTGGTGGCAGAACCGGATCGCACTTGTTATCCATCTAGATATCCCTTGTTTTGACAAAGGAAATCCTTTCCTTGGGGCTCCGAAAGCCACAAACAGTTGGGGTGATTTTCGAAATCCAGCTGTGCGTTGTAGATAGAATTTCAAACATCTCTGAACGTCCAGAGAATGAAGAGTCCTCTCCGCCTGGGTTGAAGGTCGAGGAAAAAAAAGACTTCAAAACCACTGGTTCGTTAAGATGAAAGTCTGTCGGTACCTTCGGAATGAACTTAGGGCTCATCCGTAGGATCAATGTATCATTCTTGAACTGCAAGAAGGGTTCTTTGATGGTTAAAGCCTGAAGCTCTTCTACTCTCCTTGCAGAGGTGAGTGCCAAAAGAAGTGGCACTTTCCATGATAGGAACTTCAGGTCCGCTTTATGTACCAGCTCAAATGGCGGTCTCATCAGCTGAGCCAGGACCACATTCAAGTGCCATACCGGAGGTGGGGGCCTAACTGGCGGAAAAACTCTAAACAGTCCCTTCAGGAATTGTTTTATTACTCTTGCTGACAATAGAGAGGGGCCCGATCTTGTCCTCCTATACCTGGAAATAGCTGCCAAGTGGACCTTGATAGAAGCATGAGCCAGACCTGCTTGTGCTAACGATAGAACGTATGGTAAAAGTTGATGCGGAGCTGACGAGAAAGGATGTACTTTTTCCCTCTGACACCACAAATGGAACCTCTTCCATTTCGCTCTATATGTCTTATTGGTGCTAGGGGCTCGTGCCTGTGCCAAGATGGTCCTGCATTCCTCTGGGATGTTTAAATCCTTAAACTCTCTGTATTCAGGAGCCAAGCCGTCAGCTGAAGCGAGCTCGGGTTCGGGTGAAGAACCTGGCCGTCGTACATCGATAGAAGTGTCTGTTTGGGTTGCAGATGAATGGGTTGTGTCTCTGATAGAAGCAACTCCGTGTACCAAAACTGGCGAGCCCAGGCAGGCGCTATTAGTATCATCCTGCACCCGTCCATCTTGAGTTTCTTGAGGACTCGAGGAATCAGGGGAAATGGCGGAAAGGCGTAAACAAACGCGCCTGACCAGGACATCGAAAGGGCATTTCCCAGTGACCCTCGATGGTGTTCCCTGCTTGCGTAACACCGGCATTTCTTGTTTCCTGGTGTTGCAAACAGGTCGATCGCTGGGGTCCCCCAACAGAAGAAGATGTCTTTGATCACTGCGTTCTCCAATTCCCACTCGTGCAAGACTGCTCTCAGGCGGCTTAGTGTATCCGCCTTTGTGTTGCATATTCCTGGAAGGTGTTCTGCTACGAGTGTGATGTTCTGCGATATCGCCCATTCCCACAGTATTTGGGCTTCCTGTGAAAGCAGTGGCGATCTTGTGCCTCCCTGCTTGTTGACGTAATGCATTGCGGTGGTGTTGTCCGTCCGCACCAGGATTGCTGAATCTGTAATCCTTGGGAGGAAAGCCAACATTGCCAATCGAATAGCTCTTAGCTCCAGAACGTTGATATATAGACGACGTTCTTCCGGAGTCCAGTGACCACTGACCTGGAGGTCTTGCATGACCGCTCCCCAACCTCGAAGAGAAGCGCCCGTGGTAATGACCTGAGGAGCCCGTGCAGCCTTGAAACTGAGTCCCACAGTGAGGTGAGATCTTTTCATCCACCATGAAACCGACAGTTTCATCCGCTGGGTAACCGTCACCCTGTCGTCGAACGAACCTTCCACTTGTCTCCACTGAAGGTCCAGTTCCTCCTGCAGGGGGCGCATTCGCAGTCTGCAATGCGGAATCAATTGAATACAGGATGAAATCGACCCTAGAAGAGATTTGTACATCCTGACTGTCATCCAACTTCTCTTTTGGAAACGGGTGGCTGACGATATGAGTTTCATCTGTCTCTCTTCCGATGGGTAGGCTTTGCACTCCTGAGTATCGAGTATCGCTCCCAAGAACTTCACCGTACCTGCCGGCTGAAGAACTGATTATTCCTTGTTGAGTTGTAAACCCAGATGAATTAAGAGGTTCAAGCATGTGCTCACTGCCTTCGATGCCTCTTGTAAGCTCGGGGCCTTCAGCAGCCAGTCGTCTAAGTACGGGAATACTTCCAGCGACTGTCTCCTCAGAAATGCTGCTACCGGTGCCAGCACCTTTGTGAATATCCGAGGAGCGGACTTTAATCCAAATGGGAGCACCATGAACTGGAAGTGACTCTTGCCTACTGTAAAGCGAAGGAAACGTCTGTGAGCTGGATGGATCGGGATATGAAAATAGGCATCTTCCAGGTCTAATGTTGCCATGTAGTCGCCTGGGTTCAAGAGGCGCAATATGTCCTGGAGTGAAATCATCCGAAACTACAGTTTCGTGAGATAGGTGTTGAGCTCCCTCAAGTCCAGGATAGGACGCCACTTTTGCTTTGTTTTGCGGATCAGAAAAAATCTCGAATAGAAACCTTCTCCCCTTTGTGATAGGGGAACATGCTGGATCGCCCCTTTTTGAAGCATTTGTTGAGCTTCCTCTTGAAGAAGGCTCAGATGTTTCGAAGTAGTGGCGTGGGGAGCTCTTGTAGGTGGAAATTCCTGGAATTCTAGAGTATGCCCATTTCGGATGATGTTTAATACCCACTGATCCGATGTAATCTCCTCCCAGCTGCTCAGATGTTGTGATATCCTGCCGCCCACTGGAGATCCCAGAAGCGGAGGAACAGTTGGCAGAGTCAGGAGGCCGCTATTGACGCTTGCCAGCGTCCTTGCCCTGACGCCCCTGTCGTCCACGAGCGTTCTGGCGAGAGAAAGACTGGGATTGCGACTGCCGCTGATAGTATTGATGTCCGTACTGAGGCCTGTACGACTGCGACTGCTGTGAATATCGCTGTTGCTGATAACCTCCTCTAGGTGAAGTGAAGCCTCTTCCTCGTGCTCCACGGAACGGTGTCTTCCTATATTGCAGGTTCCCCAGAGCCCTTGCTGTCTCTGTGTCCTTCTTTATACCCTGCAGGGTCTCATCGACATGTTTCCCAAATAACATGTCCCCGTCAAAGGGCAAGTCCAAAATCCTATTCTGGACCTCTGGCCGGAAGTATGTAGCTCGCAGCCACCCTTGTCGCCGAAGAACCGCTGCACTGCCCAGAGCACGGAAAGAGATGGTGGCGATGTCCATCGCGCAGTCAATCATCTCTGAAGAGGAACGCGGTCCTTCTTCCAGAAGTTTCTGTGCTTCCGCTTTCTGGTCATCTGCTAGTAGATCCACATAGTGTGCCACATCACTCCACATCTGGCGGTCGTATCTTGCTAGGATCGCCAAGGCATTCGCCGCTCTGACCAACAAGCTAGCCATCGACGAAAAACGCTTCCCAGCGTTGTCCAACCTCCTACCCTCCTTGTCTGGCGGAGTCGTGAGGGTGGCCGAAGGATTCCGCGACTTCTTCTGTGCCGCCTGCGATATGACCGAGTCTGGTCTAGGTTGTCCAATCAAACAAGCGGGACTGTCATCAGGAGCTTTGTATTTTTTCTCCAAGCGCGGAAGAGTTGGAATGACCGTCGCTGGGGTCTGCATCACTTTCTTCCCTTCCTCCCATATGTGCTCTACAATGGGAATCGAGCGCACGGCCTTACGGTATGCCTCTTTAAAATCGTACAAGAAACAATCCGTAGATTTTGTAGGCATCGCTAACTTAAAGCGCGCTGTGGCTCTTTCCATCAAACTGAAGAAACCTCCTACATCAGCCGGAGGCGAGTCAACCGGGTCTGGCACTGGTGAAGCCGGATCCGGAGCTATATATTGGTTCCATTCACTATCCTGGTCTTGATCTTGGTTCTGCCCCGTTTCATCTTCATCCGAGGTATCCACTTGGACTTGCCGAGGATATTCCCTCTCATGTTCTTCCTGTGCAGGCCGTACTGACTGTGCTGCCACCACCTGCGGTTGAACCTGTGCTTGACCTTCCACAGGTTGCGACCCTTGTCTGCTCCTATACTCTTCCAGCATTGCCCTTAAGTCTGTCAAAAGAGTCATAGGCATCGTTACCATGCCCTGCTGTGGTTGGGTTTCCTGGTATGCAACTTGTCTTTCTGGCCGCTGTTCCTTTTGATAATAATACTCCTCATCCAAATCCGAATCATGGTACTTCAGATTCAATTGAGATGGACTGTAAGCATCCCCATACATCTCATTCTCCTCTTCTGAGTAGTCATCTTCATCCAACAAAAGGGGTGGAGGTAATGAAGGTACTTTCCTTGGAGAAGTCATATCTGGGGTTATCCTCCTCCTTCTGCTGTTTCCTGGCGCTCCTGTCGTCAACGGCGTTGAAAACAACTCCACCGTTTCCTTATTCTGAATCGTCGTCGACGAGAGTCCCTTCACCGTCGACGGCATCGTCGACGGAACCGTCATCGTCGACGGACTCATCATCGTCGACGGGATCGTCGACGGAGCTGTCATCGTCGACGGGATCGTCGACGGAGCTGTCATCGTCGACGGGCTCGTCGTCGTCGACGGGATCGTCGCCATCGAGATTGCCACCGTCGACGGAATAGTCATCGTCGACGGGATGGTCTTCGTCGACGTGGTGGTAACCGTCGACGTGGTCATCGTCGATCCAGTCTTCGTCGACGGAATCGACATCGAGGTCCTCGTCGACGCTCTCGTCGTCGTCCTCGTCGTCGCTGGATGGCTCGTCGACGACTGAGGAGAAAAAATCACGTCAGATGCCTTAGAGTCCTTCTTGACCCCTGTAGAGGCCTCTACAGTCGGTTTTTTGACGGACTTGGCTACTTTAACCTGGTGGGAAGGCCCAGCCGAGCTCTCATCCAGTTTAGCCTTTTGCACCTGCAGTGCCTGCCTTTCCCTCTCCTTTACACTCACGTGAGGAGATTCGATAGGCCCTGGCTTGCCAGACCTATCAGAGGTCCCACGCATAGCCTTTAAGGGGGGTTCAGTTGAAATCTCCACAGACGATCCGCCCCTCTTCAATGAAGTCTTTGAAGATGAAGATCTGGCATCTTCCTCATCACCAGAAACCACTTCATCCCTCCTTTCCAACTTTCTAAGCCACAGAAGCAGCCGTCCTTCACGATCACGGAGGGTTTTCACAGACATTCTCCTACATATACTACACCCATCAACCTTATGGTCTGGGTATAGACAGTAAATACAGTCCTTATGCTGGTCTTCTGTATAAAGTCGTTTTTTGCCACAAGTGGCACAAGACCTGAAAAGGCTCTTCTTTTCCTTATCAGCCATGACAAAGCTGAAAGAAATCCTTCAAGAAAAACTGTTTAAACAGTACCTCAAGTTGAAGTTAGAGCAGAGCTCTAAAGAGACTCACTTTCACCAACGAAGCGGTAGAAAATCTGAGGCTCTGAGCTTTCTCAGGAAGGTTCTACAGGGTGAGGCTGATCTGATTGGTTGCTAAGGTGACTTTGGGTCTTTTTACATAATGACACCAATAGGCTACAAAAGATAATGAGGCCTAGGCCTAATTTTTTACCTTTTTTACACCTATTAGGGTGTATTTATCTAGGTATATATATATATATATTATTACCGAGGCTCCCATTCCGACGACGGGGAATGATACAAGCAATGGGAATCTATGAAAGTTCCAATACTGGAGTAACCACATTTAGATGCCATGTTGGAGGGACCATTCGAGGTCGAGGAAAAGATCTATAGAGACCTTTAAGGAATTGTTTTACCAGTCTACTAGACCAGAGAGAGGGCTCTCTAGGTGTCCTTTTAAATCGTGATATCGCCGCCAAATGTACTTTTATGGAGGAGTGGGCAAGGCCCGACTGCGCCAGATGAAGTAAGTTGGGTAATATTTGTTCTGGAGAGGTAGCGAAGGGACGTAGTCCTTTGTCCGCACACCAGATGCAGAAGCGTTTCCATTTCAAGGAATAAGTCTTGTTAGTGCTGTCCGCTCGTGCTCTGGCTAGGATATCTTTACAATCCTGCGGGATGTTTAACTTGCTGATCTCTCTGTGCTCAGGAGCCAAGCCGATAACCTGAGAGATTTCAGATCCGGATGTTGAATCTGCTTGTCGCTCATCGTGAGCAGAGATGGATGCTGACGTAGACTGATTGGTGGCTGTAGTGAGAGGCGATGAAGGTCTGTGAACCTATGTTGTCTCTGCCAGAATGGGGCTATCAGAATAATAGTGCAAGGCTCCGCCTTCATTTTTCTGAGGACTCTGGGAATCATTGGAATGCGTACGCAAAGATGTTGCGCCATGTGATGGAAAATGCATTTCCGAGAGACCCTGGTTGGGGATGCCAACTTGCGAAGCTTTGGCATTTGGCGTTCTCCCTAGTCGCAAATAGGTCGATTTGCGGCGTTCCCCACCTTGAGAAGATGTGAGTGGTAGTCGCCAATGTCTAGCTCCCGTTCGTGAGAGGAGGACCTTTGTCTGCTTAGGGCGTCCGCGATGACATTGTCCTTGCCTGGGACATACTCTACCCTCAACGATACGTTGTGGAGAATGAGCCATTTCCAGATCTTCCGCGATTCACAAGACAGTGTTTGCGAACGTGTCCCTCCCTGTTTGTTCAGGTAGTGCATCGTCGTAGTGTTGTCGGTCCTGACGAGCACTAGGGAGTTCTTGATACTTGGCAAGAAGGCCTGTAAGGCTAGGAAGACTGCCCTCAGCTCCAGCAGATTGATATGGAGCTGTGTCTCCTGTTCTGACCACCTGCCACTGATCCGCAGTTCTTGCAGGACTGCTCCCCAACCTTCCAGCGAGGCGTCCGTTGTAATGACATGGGGAGCTGGAGGAAGCAGAAACGACAACCCTTGTGAGAGGTGCTTGAGGGACCTCCACCACTGCAATGTCTTTACGATCTGGTTTGTGATCTTCATGCAGTCTAAGGATCCCGTGCATTGCGTCCACTGTTTGGACAGAGCCTCCTGGAGAGGACGCATCCATAACAGACAATGGGGTATGAGCAGGATACACGAGGACATCATGCCCAGGAGGGATTTGAAGGTCCGGACCGACAAAGTCTTCTTTGAAGCCACCGATGTGGCTATAGAGACAAGCTTGCGTTTTCTCTCTTGAGACGGGAAAGCCTTCATAGATTTCGTATCTAGTGTTGCTCCGAGGAAGGTAATGACTCGGAGGGATGCAAGGTGGATTTTTCCCAATTGAGTGTAAGACCCAGGTGCTTGAAGAGATTGAGACAGGCGTTGGAGGATTTGGTCGCGCCTGCCAAGGATGGTGCCTTCACCAGCCAGTCGTCCAAATACGGGAAGACTTGATGTCCGTGCAGTCTGAGGAATGCTGCCACCGGGGAAAGACATTTGGTGAAGATCCGGGGTGCAGACTTGAGGCCAAAAGGGAGGACACAGAACTGATAGTGCTGGCCAACCACTGCACATCTTAGGAATTTCCTGTGAGTCTTGTGGATTGGGACGTGGAAGTATGCGTCCTGTAGGTCCAAAGACGTCATGAAATCTCCTTCCTCCAGTAGGCCCAAGATTTCTTGAATCGTGACCATGCGAACGATTGCTTTTTTAAGAATTTGTTGAGCGCCCTGAGGTCTAGAATGGGCCTCCATTTCTTCTCCTTTTGAATGAGGAAAAAACGGGAGTAAAATCCTCTCCCCTTGTGAGCCGATCGTACTTGCTTTATTGCCCCTTTCCGAAGCATGATCGAAATTTCCTGAAGAAGCAATCGCAGGTTCTTGTGAGGTAAAGGGCGAGGAGGGGTAGTTGGAGGTATAATTTCGAACTCTAGACAGTGTCCAAATTGAATTAACTGGAGGACCCACCTGTCCGTTGTTAATATCCTCCAGTTGTCGAGGAAATGGGTCAGTTTTCCTCCAATTTTTAAAGAAAAAGATGAGGGATGGACTGGCTGCAGTAATAGGTCATTGGCGTCCGCCAGAAAGCCTTCGTTGGGACTTTCCTCTAAAGTTGGACTTTCCAAAGGAAGACTGCCTGTTTTGTTGTTGGCGCTGCTGGTATTGCGACTTGTTTTGGCTATAAGAATACGATGATCTATTTTGGTAATTTCCTCTGTAAGAGGATTGCCCTCTGCCTCTGTTCCCTCGAAAGGACTGATTTTTAAATAGCAGCGTTCCAAGCGCTCTCGTGGTATCGGTGTCCTTTTTTATTGTTTGTAGCGCTTCATCAATCTTTGCGCCAAACAGTTTTTGTCCATCGTACGGCATGTCTAGGATTTTAGACTGCACTTCCTGTCTGAATGAGGTAGATTTGAGCCATCCTTGTCTTCGCAATACAGCTGCTCCTGCTAGTTGCCTGAAGCCAGTCATTGCGACATCCAGAGCACAGTCTATTAGTTCAGAGGCCGAAGACTGGCCTTCTAGGAGCAGAGCTTGAACCTCCTCCTTCGTCTCATCCCGTAGTTCGGACAGATACGGACGAATATTGTCCATTATATCTGCCCAGCATGTGCCATAGAATTTTCCACCTTAATTGTCATTGCCGATGTGGATGAAAACCGTTTTCCAATGTTATCCAGCTTTCTACCCTCCTTATCTGGCGGGGCTGTTACCGGCGAAGAGTGATTTCTAGAATTTTTCTGCGCCGCTTGTGTAACTACAGAGTCTGGTGTGTGATGCCCTGTAAAACAGGCTGGCGCCGATGCTGGGGCCTTATATTTTTTGTCTAGCCTTGGAACCACTGTAGAAACTGATGCTGGCGTCTGCATCAATTGAAGGCCTTCTTTCAATATATATTCAAAGATGGGAATAGATTTTGTAGACTTCCGAAGTGGCTCCTTAAAGTCATAAAGGAAACAGTCCATTTCCTGAGAGTCCATGGTTATGTGGGACCTTTTAGCCGCTCTCTCCATTAAACTGTGAAACCCACCTATGTCCGCCGGTGGTGAACCAGAAGTCGTCGGCTCTGGGGACGCTGGAGAAGAGATTATATAATCATCTCAGTCATCATGGTTGGAAATGACATCTTACATCTCCCCTTCATCTTGAGGTTCTTCCTCATCTTCCGATGATGGTGGATAATGTACTTGCTCCCTTTCCTGATGAAGCACTAAAGGAGGTGGTCTGGGCCATGGAGACATAGCTGTCCTCGTCGTCTGAGGGATCTTAGCACTTGTAGACAGTCTAGCTGCATGTGGGCTGGACCAACTGGTCAATGGTCCTACACATCTGGCCTCTCATCCGCTGGATGGCATTTTCTCTAATGATGCTAGACTTATGACTGGCACCCCCATCCCCCTCTCTTGGTCTGACCATTTAGCAGTTCCCTTTCATTTTATAGAAAACCCCAACCTAGGTAATAAACCGAAGAGTAGTGTCTGGTCCACCCGAAGGAATTATAAAGCAATAAACCATAACACTCACCTTTTTTGAATGATCTTAGGTGCTCTTCTCTTGAGGATCCTAATAGGGCTGCTTTTGACCTCTCTAATGCCCTAGCTAATGCCCTAGCTAATGCTATAGATTCTCTTGTTCCGGTTAAACTATATTACTCAGTTCGAAAGCCCTTCTCAACCTTGGTTTTCAGACCGCCTAAAAACTATGCGTCAGAAATGTCGGAAACAAGAAAGGTCCTGGACTGCTCATCCTGACTTACGGGGGAAAGCCCTACATAAATCTCTTCTTAGTGCCTTTTTTCTTCCATTATCGCCTTCTTGTAGTCTCTATTTTACTAACCTGACGACCTCTTTAAAATCTCTTAGAGACCTTTTTAACATTATCGACTCTCTTTCGGCACCTAGACCGGCCGACCCTACCATTGAAACCCAGGAACTCTGCAACAACTTCGCGAGCTTCTTCCACGATAAGATTGCTGATATCTATAGTGCGCTTGAAATTAGAAATCAAGAGCTAAATGCCAAGGCAGTAGGATTTTCAACCCCTGTTATAAATGAAAAGACCGATGTTTTGTTCAAACCGTCGCTTACTTGTTTCCCCCTGCTGTTTCTAGAAGATCTCAATGTTTTACTTGATGCTTCCAAGTCCTGCTCGCCTCTTGATTCATGCTCACTAAAAATTTTGAAAACTTGCAGAGGATCTGTGCTTCCCCCTCTATTGGAAGTTATGAACCTGGCGATCCGAGAGGGCATCTTTCCCTCTCCCTGGAAGACTGACATTGTCAGGCCTTTGCTCAAAAAACCCTCCCTGGACCCAGGAATCCTGAAGAATTACCGTCCCATCTCCTTGCTCCCGGCTCCAGCCAAGATTCTGGAATCTTATATAAACCAAAATTTGTCCGCTTTCATTGAAAATTCCAACATGCTTGATAGCTCCCAGCACGGCTTTCGATCAGCTCACAGCACCGAGTCTGCTCTCATTGTGGTGACTAATAGAATTCGATCTGAGGTTGACAGGGGACACCCTTCGCTGCTTGTGTTATTAGATCTCAAAGCAGCATTTGACACCTTGTCCCCGTCAATACTGATCTCCAGGCTTAAGGATATCGGACTAGGAGGCTCTGCCCTTAGCTTACTCTCCTCCTTTCTCCATCACAGGGAGCAGAGTTTTAAAATGGGCAACTTCCTCTCCGATCCCCAAAAAGTGCAATGTGGGGTTCCTCAGGGCTCCTCGTTGAGCCCTTTACTATTTAACATCTATGTTACCCCACTTGCAATGGTGGTAAGATCCTTTGGCCTAGATGTGCTATTGTATGCAGAGGACACACAGATCGTGGTATCCATCACCCAGCCAGCCTGTGAGATTGCATCCAATTTTAGAGCTTGTATGGAGGCAGTCTCCCAATGGATGGCGCGCAATTTTTTTTAAAACTAAACTGTGAAAAAAACGAGGTTATGGTCTTCGGAGGGACCCAAGATCTTTGGTCGAAAGACTGGTGGCCACCGTCCCTGGGAGACTGCCCTTCCCCTACTTCTATTGCCAACAATCTCGGCGTACAAATTGATCCTGCCCTCTCTTTCGACCCTCAGGTAAATAGGACAGTATCAACTTGCTGTGGCATCATTAGAATTTTAAAGAAAATTGCCCTCTACCTGTCCTTGGCAGCCCGGAAACAAGCAACAGCTGGCTTAGTACTATATAGACTATTGTAATGCCCTTTATGGTGGTATCAATAAAGGCTCTATCCACCGCCTCCAAATGGTGCAAAATGCGGCTGCCAGGTTGGTTCTAGGCCTTCCTAGGAGAGCGCCTGCAACAATGGCCAGAAGAGATCTTCATTGGCTTCCGATTCCATCTAGGATCTCTTTCAAAATCCTCTGTCTGGCCCATGGTGCTATCCATGGCTCAGGATCTGAAGGTATTAGATATCTTTTGTGTGCTTACAGCCCCATTAGAACTCTTCGTTCTTCATCGAAGAATAGGCTTGTGGTTTCTAGGTTTGCAAAGGTAAGATGGGGAGGTAGAGCCTTCTCCACCTTGGCTCCCAAACTGTGAAACTCCCTCCCCCTTGAGCTCACCAGTCAATCCTCCTTAGCAATATTTAAAAAACTTTTTAAGACCTGGCTTTTCTCTCAAGCATATTAGGTTTTGGCTCTCCCATTGGCCTTTTGTTCTAGTCACCGGGTAGTTTGGATTTTCAGGTTTGTTTGTATTGCGCCTTGATGCCCCTTGGGGCTAAGTGTGCGCGGTATAAAAATGCCATTCATTCATTCATCTGCCTTTCCATTGGAGCAGAGGACTCAGGAAAACGTTTATAGTCCTCTATTAAGAACCTTAAATCAGACACAATAGACGCTGGCAGACATACCATTGGCGTAACTTGAGTCGGAACCTGTTGTTGGATATTAAGCTCCTGGGTAATTTCAACATCATTGTCATCTTAATCCGTACTTTGGCATTTGACCACCAGATGAGATGGACTAGTAGCCTGCATGCTATCCTCCTCATCCGACTCTTCATCTTGCAGAAGACGAGCCGGGGGTGATTTCTGCACCCTATTTGGGAACGTCAGTTCCGGTGTAAGCTCCATTGAAGGACTCGTCAACGACTGCATTCTAGACGATTTATCGTCGACGGAGCGTTGGTCTTGGGTATGTCTCGTCAACGGTGGAATCGTCGGAGACTGCTTCCATAGCAGCGTCGATGATGACCTAGTCGACGGTGCCGCTGACGACGGCACACCTGTTGCTGATTTTGTTGTCGATGTTGACGTCGACGAGGACTTTGTCAACGATACTTTCGTCGTCAATGGCACTGACGATGGTATCTTTCTCGTCGTCGATTCCTTCGTCGACGGCACACTCGTCTACGACGATGTTTTCGCCGACGGCACACTCGTCAACGAGGATGACTTTGTCGCTGGCACACGCGTCGACGGTGACTGTCTCATCGTCGACCTTGACGACGCTGTCGTTGACAAAGGCTTACCCGTCGTCGATGAAGGTGTAGTTGTCGTCTATGACGAATACGCGGATGATGCGGACGTAGTCGATGTCGTCGACGTTGAGACAGACTTGAGAGCCAGTCTTCCTTTGCGCAGATGAGACCGTCGACGAGGTAGTCGTCGACGACGGCGCAGGCTTTTTGAAGGTATGAACCTCCTTCTCAGACGCTGAAGATCTGACCTCTGAAGACTTCTTTGCTGTCTTCTTTGGAGGGCTAGGAAAGCCATCCCTGGCCTTTTTAAAGACATCTGTGAGGAGACCGAAGAGAATTTATCCTCCTCCGAAGACTCCAGGTTATCCCTGGTCTTGAGTCTGTTCAGCTAGAGTAAAAGACGTCCCTCTCTGTCTTTCAGCGTTTTTGTAGAAAAAGTTCAACAAATGTTACAGTCTTTAGCAGAATGGTCCGGATACAGGCAATACAAGAATGTCTTGTGTTGATCTTCCACATGCAACCTCTTTTTACCACAAGTGGTACATTCCCTGAAGAGACCCTTCTTCTGAAATTCAGCCATAAGTTGTGAAGAAAAGAATCCAAATTTGTTGAAGAAATAGCTATAGTAAGGAAACCTGAGGAGAACTCAGGTGGAGACTCCCTTAGCACAACGTGCGGTAGAAAATCTGAGAGACTGAGGCTCCTGACAGGAAGGTTCTAGAGGGAGGTGTTAGCTGATTGGCTCTCTTCTAGAGTTTGGTCTTTTTTACAAAAGGAAAAAGATAGGCTACTAAGGTGAGGCCCTTAGGCCTACGTCTATCGATGTATGTCTATAGGACATTACATTACTCCAGTCTCGATGACGGGGAATTATTCAGGCATGTGAATCTATGAAAGACACCCATAATACTGGATAAAGCTCTACACGCGGAGGTGCATCCATGGATGCAATAAGCCTGGCTTACTAACATTCAGCAACTAGGTAGGACGTTAGGTAATCCCAACAGACCTGGCAGATAGGGTACTCACAATATGCTCTCTCTAGCATAAAGGCGAGTAACTGTAGCAATATTATGAACAATTATCATGATTCAACTGTTTGTGTTTTTCACTATTCTAGTAATGCTTAATTATAGTTCTCATCTTTCTTACAGTCACAGTTCATGTTTTATTTACAAAAGACTGGAGCATTTCAATAAACATCTGAAAGTGAAATATTGTATCTTTTCTTTGGGAACACATTGGGAATGCAAAAGTAACTAAACAAAAGGGTAGATCTGTGACCACAATGTCCTTGGGAATCTCAGGGTCATCTTCTAGGTTACGGATTACATTGATAACTGTAGGTTTAGGAGTTTAGGTGGGGTACTGTGAGCAAGCCAAACAGACCAACATTTACTGATTAAATAAGAAGATCTAATCGCTGTGTTATGAAATTTTGTTGTTCTAAATACACAGTTCTACTCTATTTATAGGAACCATATAGAACACATGCTTTATAACGCATTTCTTCTGTGCTGCAGTCTAGCAATGAGCCCTTACGTAACTTTTGGTGGGTGGGGGGTTTGGGTGCATGCCATTACCTTGTAATATCTTTTTGTTACTATTGAACTCCATCTTACAGGTTCTTTTCTCGTAGCATGTATCCCTCCACCTGCCGAGGTTTCCCAGTTATTACTATTTTTGGATCCATCTGGATTGTCCTCCCAGTCACTTCACCCAGTGTCCAGACTACCGGTTTCCAGTATGTAGAAGTTCCTCTGGGCAGTCCCAAATTACATGATAAAAGCTTTTGGGGAGTCACACATGGTGCATCCCAGGCTGGGGAGCATACCCATCTTTCATAACCTTTCAGGGCAATATTAACATTTTAAAATATTTAAACTGCATTAGCCCTAGGCGGGAGGAAATCGCTAGCGTTTGAGCTGCCATCTTTGCCTCTGCCCAATCATTGCTTTCAACAGTCTCACATCTGTCTCCAATTTTCGCATAAATATAATCAGCGGGCCCAGGGACTTACAAGCAATGAGCACATCAGTTGTGATGGCCTCTTTGTTCCTAGCTCCTTTATCACCATTTCCACCTCCAAGTGGTTATACGCAGTGAACCAAGTGCTTAATTTGGAGAAAAAAGAATGTTTTAAAGTGGGTTTAACACCTTGGCTGCTGCCCAGATTTATCCCCGGTGCTGAGCCCCAATGTTAATGGGTGTGGTCATGACGGAACCGTTCCGTCATGAGCACAGCTCAACCGATGCTCATGACGGAACCGTTCCGTCATGAGCATCGAAGGGGTTAAAGTTTTTTTCGGAAGTTCACAGCCAGTGATATCAAATTTCGGGATGCCAAATACAAAGGATAACTAGTCTTGATTCCACCTCAGGTCTTACAATCCATCCCTAGACACTCCCTGCCGGTTTCTCTCATAGGTTCTTTTTCAACCTTGCTTTTTACCTTTGTCACGGTTTTTGCAGTCTTTATCTTCTTCCACTTTTGGGTATTTTGCTCTTTCTCTATATCAAAGTATATTGAGAAAAGTAAGCGCTGGTCTGCAAAATTGCGTGCCCGTTGGTCCCCACTGCAACCACTGGTTCACATTAAGCACTTCATGAACAAACACTGCTTGATGGGTTGCAAAGGACAGTGAAACGCTGCAGTGTATCTGTCATGATTCATTGTTAGGAACTGAATCATTTACACCAAAGAATGAAAACCTAGATGTATACTAGTGCAATACCCTTCTTGCTCCTCCATGTACTTCAAGGAGCAATTAGGTTGCCTGCCTGTAACTAGTGCCTTCATGCAGGTTGCTGCTCCTACAATACCAAAACACTCCCCATATAGTTCAAGTGAAAACCAAAAGAAGGTAAAGTGAATGCTTTCTATCCCTCAATTATCAGTTGTTACTTTGCAGGTTTTCACAATGGGAGTCATTGCATGGCAGCCACTACTTTGGGAGTACCTCAATTACACCTGTTAGTACGTTTATGAATATTTAATGTGGTATCAATATTTGTTTACATTCATTTGATTTCGTAAAAAATATTAACTGTTAAACATTTTAAAGCGTATGTGTGTATATATATATATATATATCACGCTCCTCATTGCATCAACAGACGGGGCACAAACAGACGGGTGCCGCTTACGGTGATGCTCAGTTTACGTATTAACGCTCAATATTCTCCCAATCCAGAAAGAAGATGCAGCACTCGCAGGGATGGTTGCAACAGCAGCGGCTTTTATTTCACATCAGTGGGTTTACAGTGGTAGTATCCAAAACGCCATTTGGGTGTTTCAGTGCTAGGTGTTATGGATGTTGCAGTTCAATATTAAGCCATAGTGGGTGCATTGTTCATCTTCCTCCAGTAATACGGTTACCATTGGGCCTCTGATTTCACCTGTGCAAGCGTGCTGCTCGTATTTCGCCTCACTGGTAGGTATGTTGCTCCTCGTGTGCCGAAATTCTCCAGACACACGGACCCGTTCAGCGGGGCAGTGGGGTATCTTCATGGCCAGAGCGGGCCATAATACATTCCATATAAAGTTGCTCGCACAATTGAAGACGCCGCACCCAACATTTGTTTAACCCTCTATTTCCAGCCTGCAGCAGCAACACTTGAAACAGGATTCACCACGATACATTTGCCATGTTGCCTTACGCGTTTCTGGGATGGGTTTCCCCTTGATCACAGGCTAGGCCTATGGGGACTGGAACAAGGGTACAATAGTTTGCAGGTGTGCATCCCATACCTCTACACGATGATTTACTAGTAATGCCCAACTCCGGGATTGCACCCAAGTGGTTGAAGAAGGATGCAGCATCCAGTAGCATGTAAAACACAGATTCCACACAGATAGGAATTACATTGTGATTCATTATGGACGGAGTTTTATTATGGAGTTATGCACACTATCCAACTTGGAACATTTATGAACAGCCTTGCGCTTCTCATGCATTAGTGGCTTTAAACAAACAGCATCATACTGAATTGTCAGATCATCACGAATTGCCTCTTGGGGCTTGAAGTTTTTTATGACACAGCAACAGGTGGAAACAATCAGTGAGCTGAGAACGTAACTGTAGTGCTTAACTGGGCAGGGGAAGGATGGTTTATAAAACGCAAGAGCGGGTGGGGCGCAGACGAACAAGTTACTTACCTTTGGTAACGCTTTTTCTGGTTTATACAGTATCTGCCTGTGGATTCCTCACCTTGTGAATATCCCCCTTGCGCCAGCAACGTTCGGAAAATTCTTTGTAGCACATCGGCGTGGACGACGTCATAGGAGCACGGCATTGCGCGCGACTCAGTCTGACGTCACCGACTCCTCATAAGGCCCACGTCGGCATGATCACGTCAGTTCCGCCCTTTTTTCTGTGCCTTCGAGGCACCCGGACGGACCAACAAATATATAAAAAATATACAATGTACACAGTACACGCAATCCAAAAAACCCACTAAAAGTGCATAGCAAAAGCATAAAATATCAGAAAAATAAGTACATAAATACATACGTACATAAACCCAGGTATAGCAGAGTGGACAACGGGGAGGCGGGTGGGTCAGTGAGGAATCCACAGGCAGATACTGTATCTACCAAAAAAAGCGTTACCGAAGGTAAGTAACTTGTTCTTCTGATAGATACATCTGCCTTGTGGATTCCTCACCTTGTGAATAGAGTCCCACAGCAGTCCCCACTCCCGGAGGAGGGTGTCCACTCTGCTACACCAGGAAATCTTGGAGGACAGAGTGCGCGAAGTGGCCGTCCCTCCTCACCTCAGCATCCAAGCAGTAGTGCTTCGCAAAAGTGTGGAGGGAGGCCCATGTCGCGGCCCTGCAAATGTCCTCAACAGGAACATCTCTAGACAATGCAGATGTTGCAGACTTCGCTCTAGTTGAATGAGCTCTAATACCCTCAGGAGGGTCCTTACCCGCCAGAGAGTAGCAAATCTTGATGCACAGGATAATCCACCTGGAAAGTGTGCGCTTGTGCACCGCTCTGCCCTTCTTGCAGCCAGTAAAACCCACGAAGAGCTGATCGTCAACACGATAGTCTTTAGTCCTATCAAGATAGAAACTAACCGCTCTCTTCGGGTCCAAGAGATGAAGCCTCTCCTCCTCCTTGGAAGGGTGTGGGGGAGGATAAAGGGTAGGAAGGGTAATGGATTGTCCTAGATAGAAGGGAGTTACCACCTTAGGCAGAAAAGCAGCCCTGGTCCTGAGAACCATTCTTTCAGCATGAATGGACAAGAACGGGGGCTTGGAACTAAGAGCCTGAAGCTCACTTACCCTCCTTGCCGAGGTAATTGCAACCAAGAAGACCGTTTTAAAAGAAAGAAGCCTCATGGGACACTTGTGCAAGGGTTCAAACGGAGAACTCATCAGATAAGTTAACACAAGATTCAAGTCCCAATGAGGAACAATAAAAGGAGAAGGAGGTAACTTATTAGTGAGTCTCTTCAAAAATCTTAACACTACTGGAGACTTAAAAAGAGAGGGCTGATCCGGCAAACAGAGAAATGCCGACAAGGCCGAAAGATATCCTTTGACCGTAGCAACAGCAAACCCTTGCCGTGCCAGAGAAAGAGCAAACAACAAAATGTCAGACAAATGAGCCTTCAAAGGGTCAACATCCCTCTCCCTGCACCAAGAGACAAACTTAGACCACCTATACGAATAGATGGACTTGGTGGAGTCGCGCCTGGCAGAAAGAATGACATCCACCACATCGTGAGGAAGAGAAAAGGAATTCAAGTTGCCCCGTTCAATCTCCAGGCATGAAGGTGTAATGTCTGGAGGTGGGGGTGTAGAACTTGCCCTTCCACCTGAGAAAGGAGGTCTGCCCTGAGAGGGAGACGGAGCGACGGGCGAGAGGAGAGGTGGAGAAGGTCCGAGAACCACACCCTTCTTGGCCAATCCGGGGCGACCAATATGACTTGGGCCCGGTCTTGGCAAATCTTCCTCAGAACCCGAGTAATCAAGGGTATGGGGGGAAACGCGTAAAGGAGCTGACCTCCCCAGCTCAACTGAAACGCGTCCCCCAATGCTCCTTGCATCGGATACTGGAGACAGCAGAATGACGGGCAGTGAGCATTCTCGCAAGTGGCAAACAGGTCCACCCGAGGAGTTCCCCACATCTGAAAGATGTCGTGAACAACCTCCGGGTGAAGCCTCCACTCGTGGTCGGCAGAGAACTGCCGACTGAGAACGTCTGCACGAACGTTCAGAACTCGGGCCAGATGATTTGCCATCAGACAAATCTGATGATCCTGAACCCAGGACCAGAGACGCAGATCCTCTTTGCAGAGACACTGCGACCCTACTCCTCCCTGCTTGTTGATGTACCACATCGCGGTCGTGTTGTCCATCAGAACTTGGATCGACTGACCGCGAAGGGAAGGGAGGAAGGCCTTGAGCGCCAGACGTATCGCCCGCAACTCTAGAAGGTTGATGTGAAGCAACCTTTCCTCTGGAGACCAAAGACCCTTGACCTCCAGATCCCCCAGATGAGCACCCCACCCTAGAGTGGATGCATCCGTTATCACCGTGGCCACCGATGGTGGTAGCTGAAAAGGCTTTCCTTGTGACAGATTGCCTTCCACGCCCCACCAAGACAGATCCGCTGCAGTTTCTCTGGAGATCTTCACTGACTCCCTGAGATCTCCGTTGTGCTGATACCACTGCCTGCGGAGGCACCACTGGAGTGCCCTCATGGGCCAGCGTGCATGGTTGACCAACAGAATGCAAGAAGCCATCAGACCGAGCAGGCGAAAGACCTTCAGGACTGGAACAACCGCTCCATTGTAGAACAAAGGAATCATTTCCTGAATGTTGCGAATCCTTTGAGGCGGAGGGAATGCACAACATACAGTAGTGTCCAGTACCGCACCTATGAACAGGTTGCGCTGGGAGGGCACATTTATCGAAAAACCCAATCTGTACAACAGCTGCGATGTCTCTTGCAGGTGATGAAGCACCTTCTCGGGCGACTACGCTTTGATCAGCCAGACGTCCAGATAGGGGAACACAGGAATCCTTGACCTCCTGAGATGCGCAGCCACCACCGCCATCACCTTGGTGAAAACTCGAGGCGCAGTAGTAAGTCCAAACGGAAGGACCGCAAACTGGTAGTGTTGCGATCCCACCGTAAAACGGGGATACTTCCTGTGCGACTTCAGGATTGGGATGTGAAAATACGCATCCTGCAAGTCGATTGACACCATCCAGTCTTCTTCCAACAGCTCTTGAAGAATCTGCGCAAGCGTGAGCATTTTGAACTTCTCCTGTTTGAGGTAGAGATTCAAAATCCTGAGGTCCAAGATTGGTCGTAACCTGCCAGCCTTCTTGGGGATCAGGAAATATCGGGAGTAGCACCCCTGACCCCTCTCCTGCTCCGGGACCACCTCTATCGCACCTTTTCTGAACAGAGCCAGGACTTCTTCCTGCAGGCGAAGCAGGTGTTCCTCCGAACAATAACCCTGGCAAGGAGGGTAATTGGGAGGGAACTCCTGAAAAGGAAGTGCATACCCATTTTCTACGAGATTGAGAACCCAAAGATCTGATGTAACCGATTCCCAATCCCGTAGAAAATGAGTAAGCCGACCCCCTACCGGACCCACATGATCCAGAATAGCGGATCTAGGGCTGCTTTGCTGTTGAGGGAGGGGGTTGATTATTAGAGGAAGAGGAGGAGGCCTGGCGTCAACGAGCACGGCCCCTTTGTTTTCCTCTGTATGTCTTATACAGAGGGTTCTGTCGCTGCTGCTGCTGCTGCTGCTGCTGACCTTGGTTATAGGAACGAAAAGTGGATCTGCCAAATCCCCTAAACTTCCTAGTTGCAGAACCCCTTGCCTGAAGGCCCAAAGACCTCGCGGTCGTCCGGCTGTCCTTGAATCTCTCCAGGGCCACATCCGCTTTCTTACCAAAGAGGCCTGTCCCATCAAATGGCAAGTCCAACAAGGTAGACTGTACATCAGTTGAAAAATCAGAAGATTTAAGCCATGCGGCCCTTCTGGTTGCAACAGTAGAGCCCATAATCCTGGCAACAGAGTCCACCGTGTCCATGCCACTCTGTATTACCATACGGGCTGCAGCCTGGGTATCGGAGACCACTTCATTAAAGTTCTTCCTATCATCCTCTGGAAGTTTAGATGAGAGTTGTTTCACAGAGTCCATCAATGCATGAACATATCTCCCCAACAGGCAAGTAGCATTAGTAGATTTTAAAGCCATGCTACCCGAGGAGAAAATCTTTTTCGCAGACTGGTCCAATTTTTTAGAGTCCTTGTCTGCCGGCACCTGAGGGAATGAACCTGCAGACCTGTTGGAACAAGCGGCCTGCACCACCAGACTCTCCGGAGAAGGATGTGAAGAAAGAAATTCAGGGTCATCAGGAGCCACCCTGTAATGCCTTGCCACCGACCTGGAAACCGCAGGAGCAGTCAAAGGCCTCTTCCAAACCTCCTTTATAGGCTCAGTCAATGCGTCAGTGAATGGAAGAGTAGGCTCTATTATAGAAGAAGGCGAATGTAAAACCTCCGTGAGGATGTTGGGCTTGTACTCAACAGTGGGCAAAGTCAAACCGAGCAAACCGCCGCCTTCCTAATCACGGCGTGCCAGGGAGCAACGTCCTTGGATGGTGTATCAGAAACGGATGGCAAACCCCACTCAGGAGAAAGTTCCAGGCCACTAGCGCTTTGGAGGTCCTCAAAACAATCCCCCTGTTCTTGTAGCTCTCCTTCCTCAACCTCGGAATCCATATACTCCTTCTCCTCCAAGAGGCGCTGAGCCCTGCGCCTTGACCATTCCATGCGGACCGAAGTCGATGGATCCGGCAAAGACTCCGACGGAGCCGGAGCCGACGTCGAACGAGGAGCTTGGGATAGGAAGCACCACGATCCGAATCACCACGAGGTTGATCCGGAGCCGGCGAAGCCGCATGCGAAGTCGACGGCCTCGGCGGCGCCTTACCGAGCCAAGGAGTACAAGGCGTCGGCATAAAGGGGGCCAGGGCGTAAGCCAGAGGTACGCCTAAATTAAAAGACAATGGACCCATGGGACCAACCGGTGCGCCAGTGGAGTACATTGCCCTCGCATAAACACCAAACATGGCATTTAGAAATTGCGAGGGGTCCTGACCTGGACCAGGAAAGGGAGGGTACGAACCCAACGGCCGCTCCGAAGGAGGCTGATCCGGCAAAGGTGCACCCTGGCCCTCTTGACTTTCAGGCTCCACATCCGGAGTCGGAGCTCGAGGAACCTCTTCTTCATCATGCACCGAAGAATGGTGCGACTCCAGATCCGGTTCCTGCTCCTGAACAGGAGAACCTCCACGAGACTGCGCCGGAGAAGGAGACACGAAGTCCTTATGATGCTTACGAGACTTCTTCTTCGAATCCGAAGACTCCTTGCCAGAGTGATGTTTAGAGCGATGCTTACTCCTCTTGTGCTTCTTCCTCGAGGGGCTCGAAGCATGACCCGAAGCCGACTTGGATCCAGACCTCGACCTCTCCCTGGATCTCGACCTCGCTCTGGACCTCGATCTCGAAGCCGACCTCGACCGCAACATCTGCCTCGACTTAGAGCGCCTGGAAACCGACCTCGAAGACCTTCCAGCTTCTCTTTCTTTCACCTTCGCCTCCCGCTCTCGTAAGGCCTTGGGGTTCATCTTATAGCAGGAACGACAGTTCTTAACATCATGGTCCGACCCAAGACACCACAGACAATCGGAATGCGGATCAGTGATCGACATCATTCTGGCACAGGAACCACACTGCTTGAACCCAGTCTTCCTCGACGAAGAAGAAAAACTCAAAAGAGAAACCGTTACACAAAATAGCAACAAGATACTCAAAGTATCGCAGAAGATCCCAGAAACCGTTAGCGTCGACGACGCGGAAAAATAGGGAGTTCAAGTTCAATAATTTGTATAGCGCACTACTCACCCAGGGGGTCTCAAGACGCTTGGGTAGGAGGTTATTTATTTATCGAATAGCCAGGTTTTAAGTACTTTTCTGAAGGAGATGTGGTTCTGTGTAAGGCGGAGGTGAGTGGGGAGAGAGTTGCAGGTCTTGGCCGCCAAGTAGGAGAAGGATCTGCCTCCCATGGTGGATCTTTGGATACGCGAGACTGCGGCGAGGCCTTGATTGGAGGATCTTAGTTGGCGGGTGGGTGTGTAGAAGGACAGTCGAGTGTTGAGGCATTCGGGTCCTAGTTTGTAGAGGGCCTTGTGTGCATGGGTGAGGAGGCGGAATGTTATTCTCTTGTTGACAGGAAGCCAGTGGAGGTCTTTCAGGTGGCCGGCAATGTGATCTTGGCGAGGGATGTCCAAAATGAATCTCGCGATGCGTTGGAGTTTTTTCTGTCATTTGGCTGTGATTCCGGCGTAGAGGGCGTTTCCGTAGTCTAGTCGACTAGTAACCAGTGCGTGGGGGACAATCTTTCTTGTCTCGGTGGGGATCCAATGGAAGATTTTTTTGAGCATACGAAGTACGTTGAAGCAGGAGGATGAGACGGCCTTGACTTGTCTGGTCATCGAGAGGGAGGAGTCAAGGATGAAGCCTAGGTTACGAGCGTGGTCTGTGGGTATGGGTGCGGAGCCTAGATCCGAAGGCCACCATGAGTCGTCCCAGGCAGAGGGGGATGATTCTAGGATGAGCACTTCTGTTTTGTCTGAGTTAAGTTTTAGGCGGCTGTTTTTCATCCATATGGCTACTTCTTTCATGCCTTCGTGAAGATTGGTTTTGGCGGGGTTGGGGTCTTTGGTGAGGGAAAGGATCAGCTGGGTGTCGTCAGCGTAGGAGATGATATTGAGGTTGTGTTGGCGCGCAATGGAAGCGAGTGGACTCATGTAAACGTTGAAGAGGGTGGGACTGAGTGATGATCCTTGTGGAACAACGCAGATGACTTCGGTGGCCTCTGATTTGAAAGGGGGGAGGCGGACTCTCTGGGTTTTACCGGCGAGGAACAAGGTGATCCAGTCCAAGGCTTTACCTTTTATGCCGATAATCCTGAGGCGTTGTATGAGGGTGTTGTGACAGACAGTGTCGAAGGCGGCGGAGAGGTCGAGTAGAATGAGGGCCACTGTTTCTCCGTTGTCCAGTAGGGTTCGGATGTCGTCTGTAGCTGCGATCAGGGCGGTTTCGGTGCTGTGTTTGGCTCGAAAGTCGGATTGTGAGGGATCGAGGGAGTTGTTGGATTCGAGGAAGGCGGCGAGTTGGCGGTTGACTGCTTTCTCAATGACTTTGGCCGGGAATGGGACGAGAGATATGGGGCGGTAGTTTTTGAGTGCAGTGGGTTTCTTCAGGAGGGCGCTGACTTCGGCATGCTTCCAACTTTCTGGGAAGGTGGCAGAGTTGAAGGAGCAGTTGATGATGTCACGGAGATGGGGTGCGATGATGGAGTCTGCTTTGTTGTAGATGTGGTGTGGACATGGGTCGGTTGGTGAGCCAGAGTGGATGGAATTCATTAGGCGGATGGTGTCTTCAGTGGAGATTGGGTTCCAGGCGATGAGGTTGTTAGAGGGCGGTTTAGGTTTCTGAGGCGGGTGGAGAGGATTGTTCGTTGGAACTGTTTTCGAAGCTGTTATGTATGTCGGCGATTTTGTTGTCGAAGGAGGATAACGAATCGCAGAGGTCTTGGGAGGGAGTGATGTCGTTTGAGGCTGCGGTGGGGTTGGTGAATTCTTTGACGATGTTGAATAGTTCCTTGCTGTTATGGGCGTTGTTGTCGAGTCGATTCTTGAATGCCGATTTCTTGGTGGATCGAATCAGCTGGTGGTGTTTGCGGGTGGCTGACTTGAAGGTGGTCATGTTGTCAGTGGTTGGGTTTTTTCTCCATATTTTCTCGAGAGTACGGCATAACTTCTTGGATTTCTTAAGGTCATCGTTGAACCAGGGGGCCTTTTTGTTGTCTTGTTTGGTGTGGTGGTTTTTCAAGGGTGCTAGTTCGTCCGCGCTGCGAGTGATCCATTGTTTGAATTTGATGGCAGCTTGGTTTGGGTCCGATGAGAGGGCGGGTGGGTTCTGGTTGAGCGATGTGAGGAGTTGGTCGGTGGTGATTTTGTTCCATTTTCTCCGGGGAATAGGTTGTGGGTCGAGGTGGTTTTGTAGTTGAAGTGAACACAGCAGTGGTCCGTCCAATGGAGATCTGTGGTGTGATCGAAGGAGATGTGTTTGCTGGAGGTGAAGATTGGGTCGAGCGTGTGTCCGGCTACGTGGGTGGGGGTGTCAACAAGTTGTTTGAGGCCGAGATTGGCCAGGTTGTCAAGAAGGGTGGTTGTGGTGTTGTCGTTTTTCTTTTCCAGGTGGAAGTTGAGGTCTCCTAGTAGAATGTAGTTCTCGGAGGTGAGGGCATGTGGGCTGATGAAGTCAGTGATGTCTTCGCTGAATTGTTTACGGGTTCCTGGAGGCCTATAGATGTGGGTGCCTCTGAGTGTGGTCCTAGGGTCGGTGTGGATCTGGAAGTGGAGGTGTTCGGCGGTTGTAAGGTTATCGTCGGAGCTGGTCGTGATTTTGATAGTGTTCTTGTGGATGATGGCGATGCCTCCTCCTGTTTGGACGGTGCGGTCTTTCCGGATGATCTTGTAGTTGTTCGGGATGGCTATGGCGATGTCGGGTGCTGATGATGCGTTCATCCAGGTTTCAGTAAGGAAGGTGACGTCCGGTGATGTAGTGTCGAGTAGAGTAGATCCCAGAGTTCAGTGGCGTGTCTGTGGGCCGAGCGGGTGTTCAGCAGGATGCACTTCAGCTGGTTAGAGTCAGAGCTGTGTTTGGGGTTAGTGGATGTGGGGTTGGTCTTATCACTGGTAAATTTGCTGGAGCAGCAGGCGAAGGGACCGTGGGTACGTCCCGGGGCAGCTTCGTAGCATTGTGGTGTTTGTCCGGGGTTAAGGGCGAGGAGAGTTGCGGCATCATACGTGAAGCGAGAGGGCTGGGTAGGGCAGGGACCAGGGGGTCTGGCGCTGGGCGCGAGCCAGGCGCGGACGGGCGCAGACGGGCTTACCTTTGGCGCACCTTCGGCGCGCATGGGGCGCGATCGCTGCGCGTGAACGCTGCGCGCAAATGCATCTGTCATATATGGATAGTGGAGGGGGAGGGGCGAGGGAGGGTCAGCTGGGAGGCGGTAGCAGGGTGGGGCTACGGGAGAGGTCACAACAACAAAATGGATGCAAATATTAAGCGAAAGCGGGGCACAGCGTCACAACAACAAAATGGATGCTAATATTAAGCCAAAGCGGGGCACAGCCGAAGCAAGCAGAGATCTGGCCAGTGCTAGCGTCACAAAATGCTAAATGCAGGTGATGCGGTCAAAAACTAAACATCAATGACTACATGCCAAAATTAAATTCCACTATTCTAGCGAAGCAGCGCAAGTTATATATCAGGCAGCACCGAGCAGGCTACGATACCAGGCGCTACGAGGAGAAGCACTGTCTCAGGGAGCGTGGTGGAGCGACCGTCTCGGGGCAAGCCCAGATGGTCAGACGTCATCACGCCGACGTGGGCATTATGAGGAGTTGGTGTCGTCAGACGGAGTCGCGCGCAATGCCGTGCTCCTATGACATCGTCCACGCCGGCGTGTTACAAAGAATTTTCCGAACGTTGCTGGCGCAAGGGGGATATTCACAAGGTGAGGAATCCACAAAGCAGATGTATCTATCAGAAATGTTGGGTTTGCAGTCGCTCACAGGATGGAATGTTTTAATGGCTTATGGCAGGTACGTGCACATTTTGATGGTATGGACTGCAGCAGTAGGATTACCGAGCGAAGATACTCGGGGGAAGAAGTTGAGGACAATCCAGGTGCGTTTTGCTAGTGGGTTTTAAAGTGTGGTTCTTGAAAAATGTGGGAGAAATATCATAATGAGAAGGGAAAGTTTTCCAATGTTTACTGCGTTTAGAGAAAGGTGTTTGTCATCGAGGTTAGGAGGGAAGCTGTTGAACTTGATAAACCTTTGGGAGACTGGCAGAAATTAGAGACAGACAAGTTTTGCAAGCCAGAAGGGAGAGAGTATCCAAAGCAGGAGTGAATGAATGTTTTTGATAGCGACGTGTTTAAGCGCAAGGGATATTTTTAATGTTGTCCTGAAAAAGAATACGTTGATAGTAATTGTTTTTTTAAACAGAAAACATGGTTTGAAAAACGTACTGAACTGGCTTAGCATTAATTATAAATACGTATGTGATGTAAGTCACTATATTTACTGTTGATTTTTCTTTATTGATTGTAGTGACCCCTGAAGAAGTGCCACCAAGCACGAAATGCATTGTTCTTTTTTAATGAATAAAACACTGCCTTGAATGAATTATGCCTCATTCGTGTTCTCTCAAGGAGGTCCGGATGGTCACGGAGGGAACACTAGAAATCTAGAAAATTGCAGTTTCACTCAGAGTGTGGAATCACAACTTAGTAGTGAGAAATTACGACAAAAATGAACTGATATAAAATTGGAATTAAAGGTAAATACATATAGGAATAGGTTTGTGACGAAGTCGCCCATGTGGGCAAAATCCAGCAGTTCAATTGGCTGGGGCGAAATGCCGCCCCATTGTTATGGTGCAGTTCAATATTAAGCCATAGTGGGTGCCTTGTTCATCTTCCTCCTCCAGTAATGCTGTTACCATCGGGCCGCCGATTTCACCTGTGCAAGCGTGCTGCTCGTATTTCCCCTCATTGGTAGGTATGTTGCTCCTCGTGTGTGTTGAAATTCTCCAGACACACACAGACCCGCTCAGCGAGCGGTGGGGTATCTTCATGGCCAGAGCGGGCCATAATACATTCCACACGAAGTTGCTCGCACAATTGAAGACGCCGCGCCCAACATTTGTTTAAACCTCTATTTCCAGCCGGCAGCAGCAACACTTGAAACAGGATTCACCACAATACATTTGCCATGTTGCCTTACGCGTTTCTGGGATGGGTTTCCCCTTGATCACAGGCTAGGCCTATGGGGACTGGAACTAGGGCACAATAGTTTGCAGGTGATTAAAAGTTCTGGAGAAAGCCCTCCTGGGCGTGTAAGCGCTAGATGTTATGGGTGTTTCAGCGCTAGATGTTATGGGTGTTGCAGTTCAGTATTAAGCCATAGTGGGCGCTTTGTTAATCTTCCTCCAGTAATACTGTTACCATCGGGCCGCTGATTTCACCTGTGCAAGCGTGCTGCTCGTATTTCGCCTCACTGGTAGGTATGTTGCTCCTTGTGTGTGTCGAAATTCTCCAGACACACGGACCCGCTCAGCGAGCGGTGGGGTATCTTCATGGCCAGAGCGGGCCATAATATTCGACACACACTTTACCCTCTATCGAAAAAAACTTAATACCACCCAAACTTTAGAAGTTCTAAATTTATAGTTAGAATAATTTGAAGGCGGGAGTTCAATTTTAAATGAAAGTTACAAGTAGCGCACATACATACACACGCTTTTCAGCTCGCTAACCAGACAACACGAACTATATATTAGAGTGCCGTATAGTGGAGTAGAGTATAGTGGAATAGTATACAATGGAGTGGTGTAGACTGGAGTGGCGTACATTAGAGTGGGTAGAGTAACAGCATAAAGTGGAGAGGCGTACAGAGAAGGGGCACCCAGTTAACTTGCATAGGTTCAATGGCATTGAGGGACAACTAGTAGCATGAAGTGGCATACAGTGCTTTGGCATATGGTGAAATAGCATACAATGGAATGGCGTATAGTGGATTATACTGAAGTGGTATGCAGAGGAGTGGCATACACTGAAGTGGTATAGAGTGGAGTTGCGCACAGTAGGATAGCATGGATTAGATTAGAGTGGGTAAAATAGACTAGCGTATGGTGGAATAGTGGAGTGGTGTAGACTGGAGTGGAGTACACTGGAGTGGGTAGATTAATAGCACATGGTGGAATGGCGTCCATAGGAGTGGCGTCCAATGGATTAGCGTTGAGTGACAAGCAGTAGCATGAAGTGGCATACACTGTAGTGGCATACGGTGAAACTGCATACAGTGGAGTGTTGTACAGTGGAGTAGAGTATACTAAAGTGGCATGCAGAGAAGTGGCATACACAAGTGGTGCAGAGTTGTGTACAATAGTGTGTTAATAGTGTGTAAGAAAATGAGTTACTAACCTGTAACTATGGTTCTCCAGTTTGGTATCTTCAATAGATTCACATGCTTGAATCATCCCAGTCGTCGTAGTGGGAGTCTCACGGTATACATATAAAAGCAGTAGATAAAATTACCATAGGTTACCATGCAATGAAAAGTCAGTTCAATAGCCTATCCACCTTTTAAAAAAAGAACCAAATACAACCAACAGCCAATCAGGTGACGGCACCCTCTAGAATAATCCCAAGAGAGGCTAGGTGCCACAGATTTTCCAGCACAAGTGTTCAATTGTAAACCTTAGAGAATAAAGGAAGCCTCTCCGGGGAGGAGTGTGGGTCGCATGTGAATCATGAGAGATACCAACACTGGAGAAGAGTAGTTACCTGTAAATAACTAATTTTCTTCTCCAGTATTGGATCTTTCATAGACTCACATGCTTGAATCAGAGTAGCTAGCAGTTTCATAAACATGCATGTTTAATAGTACTGTAATATAAACCTTTGTAACTTAGAGGATGGTGGGTTATAACATACATGCCAATATAAAAACATTAATGGGAATACTTAACATATCAATCATGAGATCAAATGAACAATAATGGCCAGGGGAACATACTATCGAAAAGACTCATGTAATTTGAATCTTCAAGAGAACACAAGAACTAGTTTAAGGTTGCCCGCCTCAGATTATGGTTTGCCACCAATAAACCACAAATATTTAAACCTCAAACAAAAGCTCTGAGAGGCAACATAAACAAGCAATCAAATATAAACAGAACAAATGCTAGACACAAGCACATAGGACGAGAGGAGGTCTTTGGATTTTTGTACCCTTTATTTCAAAAAGTGCGAGATAGAAAGCCAATACAGCCAACACATTTTACCCGTGGCGGGCTTCTTCAGGGCATTCAACGAGGAGAAAAACTCCTCTGGAGAAACAAGTTCTATTTCTGCACAGGTAGCGGAGGAAGACGGACCACCCACTGTATGCGCCAAGGGTAATCTTTAATACAATACAATCCTGGCAAGACAGTATTGAAGAGTGGTGTGTCATGTAGAGCCTCAAAATAATGCTGCAGAAATGCAATTTTGTAAACGCAGAGCCTGTTCTGGCTGGAATAAAGTCCAGACTGCCGTAAACGTGTGGAACTGTCCTCCACATTTTAGAGCACACCCGTATTGTTTTTGGGCATCACGACACAGCATAGTCAATTCAAAAAACGTCAACACAACATTTTTAGGTCTCACCGACACAGCGCGCTTGCGCTGCATAGGAGGACCTTTAGCCGACGCTCTGCCCTTGTGGAAATTTGGCAGAGATTGCGGTTAGCATTTAGCTGAAGCCATTTTTGTTTCGGGCAGCCATTTTGCCGACCATGTGCTCTTTCCTTCTTTTCTGTTTGCCCTTGTATTCTGCTCCAAGAACTTCCGCCACTCTGCACAAGCCCAGAGGTCAGTAGCTGCCCATGCACCTGTTTAGGTTTGTTACTGTCAGGATGTTTCTACTAAAGTTAGCAACTGTTAGCTCCTCCTGCTTTGTTGACTGTGCATTTTGTGTATGACCATCTATGTATGCAACTCTCCTATGTGTGCTAGTACCGCCTTCTTTTGAGCCCCTGTGTGGGTATAAAATACCCATGGTTCTTCTACTTCGTGTGGTGTTGTGTGAATGTAGCTCCACCTCATGAGGTTTAATAAACTATCTCTTTGACATTTCAGTTTCTGTGCCAACTTCTATTTACTGGTCTGAGGACTTGTGTGCAGAGGGCCTTGCTGAGAACCAACTCTACAGATTGGCACCCAACAAGTGGGGCTCATCAGAGACTCGGAATCTCGCTACGGAGATCACTGCCCGAGGAGACCTGCGTCTTGGCAACCACAGCGTTTTTCCTCTCTTCCTGATCTGATCCTCCAAGTGGTGCCGGTCTTCGACTGAGATCTCTTCTGGTGTTCGCCGTGCAGAGACCATTTGGTCGAGTCAGAACTTTGCAGTTGGAATCTGGAGACTTGTTTGGTAAGGTCGTTTGATGCAACACTTTGTATATGGAAATTGGCCAATATTTGGAATTTGTTTGGATATATATGAATTGCAATTTATAGAGCAGGTAATGAGGAGACTTTTCTCCAGCTTTTGAATAATTTGTAACGGCACACATCATGTTAAGTGCCACTGCTGTATAGTATTGTGTATGCTACAATATTTTTAGCATGCCTGTTTCAAGCACACTTCGTAGAATGTGTTGCTTCTTTGGAGGTACCAATGTGAGTGTTGAGCGAAATCAGTTGGCTACCCCCGAGGGGACACCTAATAGGGACATGTATATTAAAAATGCTATTTCTTCTATAATGTACAGCAAGTTATGGAATAAATATACTATCAAGGATCCTGAGTTGCGGTGGCCTATACATGGGTCATTTGATCTTAAAAAAATTCAGTATGTGGAATTCAGTATGTGGAACAATGTATGTTAAAACGCAAAAGTAGACAAGATATGTTTGACTATGTACGAATGTGGGAGAAAGAAGCGCGTGAACGAGTGAGAAGAGAGCAAGCTTTGATAGATAAAGAACAACGCAAAAATATCCATGCGAAAGCACTGGAATGAAAAAAGAAAGAAATGAAGGAGATAAAAGAGACGATAGGGAGCGTCGTTTACAGGTAAATGGCATTTACCCTGTCCAGCGCCCATTCTACCCTCTCCTTAATAAACCACAGGATCATTCAATTCTGCTAGATCATTCTCCGCCTCCATATACTTTTCCCTCTGCTCCTGCCCCCGGATTCTGATAATGATATTTCTACTTCGGATCAGGATAAGTTCAGATCGGATCTTCTGCGAGATACTCGCTCTATGCTGACCGTGCGGCTACTCTTAAATCTGCTGCTCGTAAAGCTGCCCGTGATTTCTGCTGCCGATCTTTTAGCAGACGTACAACAATGGCAGGATAGAGAGCAGTTCTATTTTGTAGAAATGTGTGCCATAGAAGTAAATTAACGGATTAGGAAGCATTTCACAGAGTTAGAGTTTGCTGATATAGCAAATGATTACGAGCAATAGCGTGACTGTCTTTTTCTCCCCTCTCAGGTGGATGACTTAATTAGACGTGTGGTTAAACTGCAAGCTGATGCATTCCGTTTACGGGAGCAGAAAAAGGCAGCTGCTGCACAAACACTCAGAAGTGTTTGTGCAGCAGCCACCATGCCGCACGCCGACACTTCAGGGACAGATAAGAATGCTGTAATTCATGAGACTCATGCGGGAAACCTTGCCTTTGTATGATAATAAAAATTCCATGGATGCGAAGGGTTATTTTATTTATAATTGGGTTTATACTCCTTGGAGCAGAGCAGATGCCATGGCTCTTAAAGCTGCTTTGCCTGACCTGTGGAAAAATCCAGCCGCTTTTTATGAAGAACTTGAAGGAGCCATTAGTTCTTGTACCATGACTATCTGATATTGAAATGTTTTTTGGGCTTATTTTACCCCATGATATCTGGAGATCTATTCGTAAAGTCTATGATCATACAACTTTTGGGGATATTTGGAAAGTATTAGAAAAGATTGATGCAGAAAGGGAACCTGCACAGAAACCACAGCAAGAAATTTTGGACCTTCCAAAAGCTATACTAGTCCAATTGAAAACGCTCATTCCTCTTAAAAAGATAGATTGGACTGTGTTACCATCCTGCAAGCAAAAGGCAGATGAATCGGTCTCGGATTTCTTCACACGTTTTGAGGAGGCATTCCACGACTTTAGTGGCCAGTCATTGACAGATGACACGGGCAGGCATCTGTTTGTCGATAAATTTGTCGTAAACATGTAGCCAGGAATAGCTAGTCAACTAAAAGCCAGCGAAGGTTCATGGACCACGTCTTCCCCAGTCTCTTTTGACTATGGCCCAGTATTATGAACGTCAGGAATTAGAAGCGAAGGGCAATGATGATAAAAAGAATAAGGAGCTGAAAACAAAGGTTATGATTGCTCAGGTTTATGGCCCATCTTATGGAAATAGTGGTCGAGGCGGACGTGCAATGGATCGCCTAGGTAAACCGTCTTTTTCCCGAGCTACTGTGTCTGCTGATCAATGCGCTTACTGCGGGGAGACTGGACATTGGGCTTTTGGATGTCCTCGTTTGCATACTCAGCAGTATCAGCATGGTCGGGGACAAATGAGACTGCCTGGGGAATCCAAGACATAGGGCAGGTATGGATGATCGTGCTAGATTTGAGACTGTTGGGCATCCTCCAAAATATTCTAACACATTTGACAGGTGCAACCAGTACCAAATATATGATTATTTGAATTCGGATTTGAAGGACTCTTCTTATGCATAAGAATGCCTAGGATGGGATAAGGAATCAGTTGAAGTCCCAGTAGATCAGAAGGGTCACTATGTCCAAGCACATGTTTTGGGTTCTACTGATCGGTTTCTGGTTGACACAGGAGCTACTCTTGGCTCCTTGTCTAAACAATTGGTTCCAAGGGCTCCCCTATCTGGCTTAACCATTACATCAATATGTTTCGATGGGACACCTTACCTTAGCCCACTGTCACAATCACTTGCATTCCATGTTGATAAATGTACTGCTCCATGTCCATTTCTGCTTTCCCCTAACACACAGGACAATATTGTGGGTCTTGATAGGCTCAAGTATTTTAGGGCTACGATCCATTGTTCCCCAGGAGGTCTGCGTGTTACTTTGAATGATAATTATCCGGTGGCTGAGTAGTCCTGTCTCATTAGGGCGGATTTTGCTTTGGATTCACTCCCTAGTACTTTGTGGGCTACTTCGGACACTCATGTGGGGTAAATTGTTATTCCACCAGTGCATATTCATGTAAAGGAGAGTGCTTCATTGCAGCGATTGCCTCAATACAAAATTTCGAGAAGGTGAAAAGGCACTTGTACACATTGTTCATGATTTATTGCATTTCTTGTATAGCAGTTGATGTTAGGATAGGATGCACAGCTCGTAAGTGTAAATTCGTACAATTGGGTTCACCTAGGGTAGCGTAGATACCCCTAAAAACGCCAGTAGTGAGAACGTGGAAAGTATTCCAGTAGGACACTGGGACCATCCCCTTGGGAACACCTTGATTTCCTCTTATGGACAGGGGATTCCACAATGTTAAATGTATCAAGTTTTTCTTTTTATTGATCAAAAGTTCATTAGATGTTGATTCAAAACATATTGGTTTGGTTCATATTTTCACTCATTGGAAAGCATGAGTGACACCTTAATTCCTGAGACATCAATAAAGTTCAAAATATCCAATGCATTTCGGGCTGTACTATACGCCCTTCATCAGGGAATAATGCTGTAACAAAAGAAATATTCCAAATCACCATCTTCCATATAACATTACACAGTTCATTCAATTAGGCATCTCATGATTTCAAAACGTATATCTTTTCAGTTATACAGAACGGAACATGGTTTGAACCAAAAACAAAAGGCTAGTCAACTATAAATGAATAACTCACATGTCTGTTGAGTGATTTGGTAACTGCTCAACCGGTGTGTTAACGCTGTTGTAAAGAGAAATAAACGCGGGCTGTAATGAGTTATGTGAACGCGAAATGTGAAGTGTGTCGTAGCTGCCATGTATTGGTAGATACACTAACCTGATGATCGGTAAATTCAAACGTGAGTTTGGCCGCTCGTCCGAGGGTCCGTGCTCACGGCGATTTGAGATTTCTCAATGCAACAATGTTGCTGTTCGGTTCCTAGTTTGAAACGCGATGCCGATCACGTGGGTAATGAAATTAGAAAAAAGACTGTCGAGCTGGAGTGACTACAACTGGTTACCCGTGTCATGGTATATGTATGCCAAAGATAAGCACCACGGATAAGTGTTAGCTTAGTTTGTGCAATAAAAAATAGGTGTATGAAAACGACTAAAAATATAAATGGGAAATATAAATGGGAAACGTAAACAAAAATTGAACGACGTGGTATCAAACCGGTGCGTAACATTGTGGGATCCTCTGTCCATAAGAGGAAATCAAGGTGTTCCCAAGGGGATGGTCCCAGTGTCCTACTGGAATCACTTTCCACTTTCACGTTCTCATTTCTTGTATAGCGCCAGAATCGACCCCCGTAGGGGTATCTCCGCGCTTGCCTTGGGAACCCGTCCTGGTTTTTCCCTGTGAGATAGCCCCTACAGGGCATCCCCAAGGTGAAAGCCAGGCATCCCGCCGCGGGGGGCCGTTGTGGAGATTGAGCAAGCTTAATGCCCAGAGTTGCATAGTGTGAACCCATGATTAGGTCAGGCACCGAAGCGAGAATTATCGAGTCCGAGGACATTTGAGCTCAACACCCTGCCGCGTCGGGAATCGAACCCTGGTCCCGGGTCTGACCTCTGCTTCAGGGTCTGCCTGCTCTAACCAGTGAGCCACGCTTCTCCACTTGAACAGAGTACTGTAAATAGTAAAGACTTGCAGACAATGTTCTCTTTTCCTTTTGGTTTTAGAAAGCTTAATGGGTGGTTATTCAAACATGTAGTCACTCGATAATTTAAACTACAGAGCCCACCAGTCTCCCTGTAATTAGTGGATATTTTGACCAGACAGAACTGAGTCTGAGGCATCAACCCCTGCCTGGTCTGAGCCCGTGACAGCTCAAGAACTGCTAGTGTTCCTTGAAGCTTAAGCTGCACAGACCGGGCTAAATTCAATTCAGCCCAGTGGGCATTGCACCCCTTGCAGCTGCACATTACAATGCAGGGGTCATTAGTGTGTCCGTTTTCCCCACTTAAAATCACAGCTTTCTGGAAGTTGCTTATAGGTGGGCCCACCTATGTTACATTTGTTTCACAGTACGATCAGGTCACACGTGCACTAGTATCCTTCCATTTCAGGTGCTTTCCAGCAGCAAGTTTCTTGTTGCTCAAATGGGTGTAATTCCTGATATTTATGTTTCCCTCATCTTCATTGCTTGATTTTGTTCGTGAGAAAGTGTCACTCAGTCGTTAAATGCCACTCATAATTACACTGAAATTAGGGAAATGTCACACATAAGCAATCTGAAATGTTGGCAGCTATGCACATAGGAGTCTTGCCTCATATGCATCGATGCTTTCAAGTATCTAGGGACTATTTACAGTTTGGCGTTAACCGCACTCCTACATCTTCCTAATTGGGTGGAAATCTGATTTCCAGCTTACTGTGAACAGCAGTGATTGCTGTAGCGGAGGCTTGTATGGAACAGACGTCCCCCAACCCAACATCCACACTTGCAATGTGCAGACATTGCCATACCTGTCCCTTCACAAACCCAAAAAACCTTCAACAAGCATTGGCATTGGCAATAGGTCTCGCTTTTGGGACCTTATAAGTATTTAGTTATGCAGGACAATATCCTTGTTGCAACAACATAAACTGTTGCATGGCCTCCCCCTGCCTCAGGACACATCCCGAAGTATCGACGGAGAGGGCGGTGCCTCCCTTGACCTAAGTCAGAGCCAGGTGAGGTGAGGCCTGTTACCTCACACAGGATAGGTATGAATAATCTTCCACCCTGCATAGAGGTACTGTGATTGGTCACGTGTAATTACACTGATATTTCTGATGCTTTTTTGTTTTCACAGTTCCAAAATTGCACTTAATGCAGTCGTTTTAACAACTAGGTCCTGAAGAAAGCCGGGGTCCCTGAGCCCATTACGGCTGAAACTAGTAGACCATCTCTTTCGGTAGATAAACTCAAAGCCGACACTGTTTTTTAATAAGCTCACCAGTGGTCACTAATAAATGTGTCCTGGACCACTGTTGTATCTTTTTTAACTCACTTACATTCCCAATTTTGCCTTTGCACTGCATTTTTTGACTAGCCTGGTCAGTATACTTGTTTGAGATACTCAGTCTGTCATTTTTCATCTTGGTATCATTGGCCTCACATCACGCCTAGTCCACCAGCGTTTGGCTTGTTGCCAGAAGAGCTGAGTTGGCAGGGGTACTTTTGGAGTTCCAAATGATGACACTGGCCACGAAGGGCAGTTGATGGAAATCCTCACTATCTTTCTCTCCCCTTCTCAGGGTTTCTTCTGTCATAGAGTCGCACCTGTGTCAGAACCTTCTTACTACTACTAGCTGTCATATAGGCAAATGATTTGCTTGGGGTCTTTCTCTTACTCGTGTTCTGTGACGT
This sequence comes from Lissotriton vulgaris, assembly GCF_964263255.1. NCBI lineage: Eukaryota > Metazoa > Chordata > Amphibia > Caudata > Salamandridae > Lissotriton > Lissotriton vulgaris. The sequence goes on along the minus strand of NC_141697.1, from coordinate 134,019,750 downwards.
TTTCTTCTTCTTTCTTCCCTTGTTAGACCACCAGTTTTCTTGTGTTGTTTAAACACATAAGGTCCCAAAGGCGAGACCTTTTGTCTATGCCAATGCTGGTTGAATTGTTGGCTGTATTGGCTTTCTATCTCACACTTTTTGAAATAAAGGATCAAAAAATCAAAAGATATGCTATATTATCTGGTATGTTTAATTCCCTGTTTGTCATATTTCCCTGTTCCTTTAAATTACTTTGTATATTTTCGAGTGGAGCACATCATGCCTTTCTGTTGGTTGTGACTTCATATGGAAGTATTCTTAATGTCATTCTGCTTTGGATTTCTCAGCAAGCAGTATTGTGCCCAATCCATTAAACTGCTTTACCTTATTCTGGATTTATTGGACGTATTTACAACTAGAACTTTACAATGGCGACGAGGGACCTGTACCCGCTAATTCTGAGGGACACAGGAGTGGTACAATTACTTAGGGATTTTTTTCATTTTTACCAAGGATTAACATTGCTGCGCTATTTGTGGAGTTTATTGTGTGTACTCAATTATCATTCTTCTCTGTACCTTTTATAACCTTCCTACGTCAAGAACATTTTTTGGGAGATTTACAGGTTTTTAGAGATTCGCATCCTTTGAATCTCATATACTTGCCGTTACCTGTTGCTGTAGTAACAGAGTTGCTAACGCGTGTTCTAGCGCGTGCTCCCTGCTGACCAGCATTGCCGTGTGGATTTGGTTGTTGTGGAAACAGAGTTCCCAACCCGTGTTCCAGCGGATGCTCAAGTCAAGTGAAGTCACGGCGGATTTGACCTTGACGCGATCGTCATCACGCAACATAAACCTCTATGCGGCCACGTCATACATAATGCCGCCATTTTGCGTTTACTTGTTCTGGCTTAATTTCATCGATGCGCACGACCGGGCATGTTTCGCATAATGAGTTATTTTACTCCATCATTAAATTGCTCTTTATAAACAAATTTAGAAAGGGTGAATATCTAGGAAGCATGCAGCTGGGTGGAGACGGCTAGGTGGAAACCTGTGGTAAGCCTTGTGCACCTTACTCGATCTTTATGGACGTTTTATTTAAGCAGGGATACATTTCAACTTAAAGAAGAATTCTTACAAGATTACAAGACTATGTTTAAGTTTTAAACGACGCCACAAGGAGATACTGAGTGAATACTTCAGTGGAACTATTTCTTTTTTTCTTTCGTGTGAATACTTCAGTGGAACTATTTTTTTTTCTTCCTCTTTCATGCTTTGTTTTGTTATTGTATATTTTCCTGTGCAAGACTCTCATATTTTAGGGGAAGGGGACATTGTGATACTATTATTCTATTGTTGATTGGTGTTTATTTTGCTCATATTTCACCAAGCAATTTGAACCCCCTGCGAAGTTTCTACAATCCAAAGGCCATCCTTTTATCCCTTGGTCTAGATGGAAGGAGGAATTCTTGACTTGCATGAAAGCTATTGATGGGGACAGGATGGCCAATGAGAGAAAGAAAAATATACTGCTTCACTGTTTGGGGTCCGAGGGCCAAGCTGTTTTCAGAACTCTACCTATAGTACTGGGGGAAACGAGCACTTTTGATGAAGCTTTATTGCGTATGGAGACACGTTTCAAACCCACTACTAGTATAGCATTGAACAGGTACAAGTTTTACACTAGATCTAAAAGGGATGCTGAATAGTTTGATTTTTTTTAACTGCACTCAGAACTCTTGTAGTTTCTTATAATGTTGGTGTCATGGGGGACACAATGATAAGAGATCAAATAATTGTGAATATTATTTGTTTTTATATTTCTTTTTATTGAAAAAACAAAGTACAAAACATAGGATTGTAAGGACTCTACGAGGGCTGAGCATCATATCAAACATTACAATAAACAATGTATTGACGGGGGAAGGGGGGAGGAGAAGAGAACACAGAAATCCTACGGAAATTATCAGTAACAATAAGGGGTCAGGGGGAAAGCAGGACATCAAGGACCGCAGCCACAGGTGGCACGCATATGTCCCCTCTATATCGATTCCAAGGACCCCACACTTTATGCCATTTCCGGGGGCGACCCCGAGCCAAGTACACCGTTTTCTCCCGGAACATGCACCAATCCATGTTTTCTACCCACAGCTCAAGAGTAGGAGGCCTCTGGGACCCCACAACTGTGCGATCTTCCGTTTGGCAATCATGGCCCTTAGAGTCACCCATTGAGGCTCCCAAACATTCAACAAACAGCGTCTGGCCTCCGGTAAGAGAGCCACACCCGTAACCTCCTGCATCACCTCATGGACCTTACTCCAATAGTCAAACACTCCCCGACATTCCCAGATAATATGGAGGAACGTCCCCAACCGACCGCAACCCCTCTGACACAGACTCTCCTCAGAAAAACACATCCTAACCAGACGGGGACCGGTGACAGACCCTATGTAGTATTTTGAGCTGGACTAGTCTCAGTCGTGCTGGAATCGCGACCTCCTTCGGTGAGGAGATCGCAGACTGACAGTCTTCATCGTCAAGTTCAAGGCAGTCATGGGTCCACTGATCACGCAGTTGCGATAGAATTTCTGCCCCGTGATTGATCAGTTTCTTGTACACCAGGGAAATGGAACCATCAGGCATATGGCCATCCAAGATACGATCCTCTAACGGGGTAGACTCCGGTATCACCTCCCCCTCCGGGAAAACACATTAGCTCATGCCGGACCTGAGCATAACGGAAGTATTCCGTCCCTCCCAATTCAAACTCTGTCTGCAAGGCCGCGAACGATTTCACCTGTCCCTTCACCCATAGGTCTCCCACCTCGGAGATGCCAATGAGATCCCACTTGTCAAACCCTTTAGTGTTCCACAGTTTACCAAACTTATCAGAGCCGAAAAGCGGGGTAGCCAAAGTCAGACGGTCCTTCCACCCTAACAAACTGGTAGCGTTGCGCCAGATCCGAACAGCCGTCTTGGTTGGCCCCGTCAAAGTCTTCACAACCGATTTAGTGTACAACGCTCTATAATAATTGCCACCAGGAAGTAGCCACCTATCCATGGCGAAACCAGGGTTTAACTCAGGGCCGTACATACAGTGATTGATGGCTCCCAACTGCGAAGCTCAATAATATCTCTTAATATTAGGGAGAACGATGCCCCCATCATACCAAGGGAGCGTTAATTTAGCCAGTGCAATCCGCGGTCTTCCATCCCACAACAGCTTCCTTTGTAGACCCTCCACCACACGAAAGTAACTAGCTGGTACGATATCAAGCGTGTTCTGAAGGGCATAAAGAAAACGAGGGAGCGACATAATTTTGAAAAGGGCCGCCAGCCCAAGCGTCGACAACGGGAGTTTCCACCAGCCCGCAACATCTCGCTTTAGCAGAGTCAAAGGAGGGAGAAGGTTCCTTTCGTATCGAACCACGGAGTCCATCGAAACAAATTCCAAGATACTTGAACCCCTCTTGTGCTATTTGGATAGGACAGTTACGCTGTAGGATCGGTATCTCGCCACTAAGAACGTACAGATTGGATTTCGCCCAGTTAATGACCAAGCCAGAGTTTCTACCGAAAGAGGTCAGAACATCACAGAGTACTATCAAAGATTTCCTGGGGGAGGTCAAATACAGCAAGATATCGTCTGCATATAATGAAATACGATCTTTTAACTGCGGAGACCAGTTAATACCCTTCATCGAGGGCTCCCAACGGATCCAAGTCACGAGAGGCTCGAGGGCCAGCGCGAATAAAAGAGGAGACAGTGGGCAACTCTGGCGAGTACCCCGCCCGAGACAAAATGGCTCAGAGACGCGACCATTAACCACTATCTGGGCAAGAGGGTCTGCATAAAGAAGACGCACCCAGCTAATGAAATCCGAACCGAAACCAAATTTAGCTAGCACCGCCCACAGATACGGCCATTCAATAGTATCAAACGCCATTGTGGCATCTAATGACGCCAAAATGGCCGGTTCACGCTTAGTCGAGGCCCTCGCAAGAGCCCCTTGCAGGGGTTTAAGTTCAACGCCGTATTCCTGTGCGGGATAAAGCCAGATTGATCCGGGTGAACCAGATTGCTAATAACCTTGATTAATCTATTAGCCAACAACTTAGCAAGAATCTTAGGTTCAGAATTTAACAATGAGATCGGCTGATACGAAGCACACCTATTCCTCTGTTTCCCTTCCTTATGAATTACCACAATCTATGCCAATCTTTGATCACGGGGGAGGAGACCAGGATCCCAGGATTCCAGGAACATGTCTCTCAAATACGGAGCAATCCTATCCGGGCGAAGCTTGTAAAGCTCTATCGGGAGACCGTTGGGACCCATCGCCATACCAGAGTTCAGGGAGCGCATTGCTAACGCTACCTCATCTGCAGTGATCTTACCGTCCATAAGGTCCCGGTCAGCCTCAGACAGGCACGGGAGCGCAATATCTCGCAACAAGCATGAGTCCTCCTCCGGTCTATGCGACACGGAAGAGTACACAGAGCGAAAGTGATCAGCAAAGAATGCCACTATCTCCTGTGGGTCGGTGACCAGAACACCACTCTCTATCCCAATTTCTGGTACAACACGACCAGCTCGGTCTTTCCTGTCCAACCATGCAATTAATTTGCCAGCCTTGTCCCCAACGTCATGGAGACGCCCCTGTTGTTCCAGACTAAGGGCCTTCGCACCATCCGTTACCAACGTTCTATATTCCAGCTACTTCAATTGCAGGACATGCAATCTAGAGCGGGTAATCTCTTGCTCCAATTCCAATTCCAAATCAGCTATCTCCGTCTCCATCCTCACCACGTCCTGTTCCTTCTGTTTTTTTAACACCAGCAATTAAAGAGAGAGCTTGACCCCTAAGTACTGTCTTGAAAGCCTCCCACAGCGATATCAAGGAAGAAACCGAACACTCATTTTCCAGGAAATAATGTTCCAATGCCTTTACAAGTGCACTGCGAGTCTTGGGATTATGAAGATACCCTAGGAGCTATCCTTCCCTCAGAGCCCGGCGCCAGTTCAAACCGAAACCAAAGCGGAGTGTGATCTGAAATACCCGAGCCATATGTCTGACCTCCGCAACATAGGATGCCTGTGAAGCCGGCCTAACACATAATCTATCCTTGAGAGACTACCATGGGTGCCCAAAAGAAAAGTATACTGTTGCTGAGTAGTGTGAAGCAACCTCCAGCAGTCCACCATTCCCATTGTGTCAATGAAAGGCAGCCAGCCATGAGCCCCCCCCCCGAGATCTCTAGGTGAATGCCTATCCAACACACCAGATACCACTGCATTAAAATCGCCGCCCAGTATCAGAAACCCCCCCAGGGAGATTGAGTAGAACCCGTCCCAGGTCAGCAAAGGTAGTAGACTGCAGGCCAGGAGGAACATAAACAGACACCAGGGAAAGCGTGCGACCCTCCCACCGTCCCGATACAGCCACATAGCGCCCTCTCTCATTGAGGACCGTTGAATCCACCTTGAACGGTAGAGAATTCTTAATGAGGATTCCAACCCCCCGGGACCCAGATGAGAACCCAGCATGAGCCACCAAACGATATCCTTTCTATTCATGGCATGACATGTATTACCAACTAAGTGGGTTTCTTGAAGTAAAACCACGTACGGAGAGTGCCGTTTCAGGAGTTGCAACACCACCCCACGTTTAATCTTGTCCCCCAACCCATTAACATTCCAGCTCATCAACTTCAACCCCCTACCACCCCATCATAAAACAGAAAGAAAACCCACCCCTCATCCGAGTCCAGCACATCAGTACAAATGTCTTCCAATATAAGGCCTTGCTGAAAAACAAAACAGTAAACCAACACCACCCCACCCAAACAGCCCGTTACAATACCCCCCCCACCCTGCACCCCTGCTTCCGACTATAGGGCCACCCCAACTCGCAGTGTGCCTGTCGCCCCCACATCTAAACTAAACTACAAAAAGTTAGGCTGAGGAGGAGAGAGAGAGACCCTCCGATAGCCCAGTAATCCCCCCATACCATCTGCGTGAAAATGCACATAGAGACTAGAACCACCACAATATGAAATACCCTAGCGTCCCCAGGAACCAGACAAATTATGCTCATTCCTGCTACATAGTTCCTCGCTCAGTCCCACCAGATTGTCTCTCCAGATCTTGCTGGGCCGGCAAAGTGTCCAACCAATCTGCCATCACTTCGGGCAGAAATAGGTCCGCTCGTCATGCTCTATGCTCAACTTGGCCGGGAAAAGCATGGCATATTTGAGACCCAGGTCACGAAGTCTCCTCTTCACCCCCAGAAAACAGTCTTTGTTTTTGAACCGCTTGAGTGAAGTTCGGATAAAAGCTGATAATGGAGTTCTCGAACTTCAAGGGCCCACCCGCTCGAGAGGCCTAGAGGATAGAGTCTCTGTCTCGAAAGTTAAAGATCCTCGCTATAATAGGCCTCAGGCCTCGGCGGGGTGCCCACTTTCTGTCTTCCACCAGGGACCCTGTGGGCTCGCTCCACAGTAAAGAACTTGCTCAGTCCCTTGGGCTTTAGCTGGTTGATAATAAGGTCTTCAACAAAAAGTTGGGCCGCTTGATCCTCCGCCTTTTCCGGAACTCCAATTATACGGACATTATTCCTTCGGGCCCTCCCTTCAAAGTCCTCAAGGGGACGGACAACAATGCCATTCGAGGCTCTCAGATTTCGGACCTCGGTCTGCAACTCGACGAGGTCATCCGTTAAACTCGATGTCTTTATATCTTACGATTTGACCTTCTCATTTTTCTTTGTTAGGTCCGTGCGAATCAGATTCACATCAATAGCCACAGTGTCTAACTTGTGTGCCAAGGTCTCCATTTGCTTCCAGAAGGATGACCTAATGCCGTCAATAGCGGTCATAACGCCCTGCAACGTCAGTTCGATTGCCGGAGCTGAGGAATCCTTTGCCTCCTCCAGCGACCTACCCGGTCCACTGGGCGACCCTTTAACGTGGGCATATGGATCCATGACATTGGATTCGGTATATCCACCCCTTCTGGTGGTTTTCAACTACTGCTTGTCCCCCTCCGATTTGCTCGCCATTTCAGGACAATCTCAAGTCGGTGCCCAATTCAGGAGAAGGGGGAGCAAGTCTCCGGTCTAGCAAGCAATAGATAGGATCCATCTTCAAGGATATTCGCCCAATGTCTCTTTTCACTCAGATGTAGAAAAGCGAAAGCACAAAACGGCCCTACGCACACGAATTAGCCCAAACAAAGGACGGCGTGCCCCCAGGCTAAAGTCCGACACCTCGTATATTGTCTGAAACGCTCAGGGAGATCTGACTGACCCCCTTGGTGTGATAGAAAAACAAAGTCTAGATAAAGGTGGCCATTATCACTAGAATCCACCGAAACGCGTTGACGCTAATTCCTGGTATAATTCAAGACTCCGCCATTGATGTGGACGCACAGATTCTGTAGTAGCAAAACATTGGTGGAAGTACAAGGAGTCCGAATGTACAACCTGTATTTAACAATTTTTATGTTTTACTTCCTCTGTCTCTAGTCTCAATTGTGCAGGCCATAATTGATTGTTTTGTTAGTTTTATTTATTTTAGATTAGGGCATTAGATTAGTTAGCCCTACACTGTTGTTTTTTATTCTAATGTATACATAATAAATGATTTTTTAACTTTCAATCTTTGGTGTATAATATGATTTTACTTTATGTATGTTTATGTAAATCTGTATTAATTTAGACTCAAGGGAACTCTTGTAATTTTTGAAACGGTCAGGCACCAACAGGGATACGAGCCGCCGCCACAATGAGGCATCTCCCGACTCAAAACCAGTCCAAGTGCCAAAACCGAAAGTGAAAGTGAGACTGGACCGGTCGCCTCCGCGAACCTGTGCCGATGTTGTTCAATTACACCTCGGGCACCATGCCAACTCAAGCGCCGGGCATCCAGGAGGCGTAGGCCGCAGACTTCTCCACACCACAACTCCGGCCCCCAGGGTCCGATCGGGATGCAGTTTTCAGCTTTCACTTCATCTACTCGGACACTCAACCGCAAACAGGATCAGAGATAGGGTATATGCGGGAGGGTAGGAGGGTCTCGGGAGCCCTTAGCTCACGCGGCCATCTTGGATGCGCGCGAAGCTCCTCCCTCAATTGTGAATATTAAAAGTTAAAAAAAAAAAAACAGGAACAGTTATGGATTCTAGAGAATCCCAATTTACATGATACTATAGCCACTGCAAAAGCATTTGAACAATCTGAGAAATGGATGGAAACTATTGAAGATGTTAATGCCAAAGGTGATAGGAGCAATAAGTGCGTCGATGAAGTTTGTGCTGTGAATAATCCTTTTAAGAATCCTTATCAAAGTACCAAGAATGACAAGTCTGTTGTATGTTTTAGGTGCGGTAGTACCAACCATGTAGCATCGTTTAAATGTTGTCCCGCCATAGGTAAGGAGTGTATTAAGTGTGGAAGAGTAGGGCATTTTGCCAGAGCTTGCATGGATGACAGCAAAAAAACGATTAATAAAGGGAAAAGCGTTCCGAATAGTTCCAGTGGTATATCCTCCATAAGGAATGTTCAGTCAATTGAAAATGTTCCTGTGAATGAAAGAGGAATTGTTGTATCAGTAGTGGATGTTTGTTCTCTGGGAGAAACTTTAAGTTCACCTATGTGTGTTGTTAATTTTCTTAATGTGGGTTTGGAGTTGATGGCTGACTCTGGGTCTCCTTGGTCTATCATTACGGAGGATTAAAACCGTTTATTTATGATTTCCTCACATAGCATAGGAATACATTTCATAACCCAGCAACAAGACGCATAAATATCACAATATACTACCTTTGAGATCGCGTTTGGCATGAGATAACATGAGTAGCCAGCAGGCATAATGTATACACTTGACGCATACTATGTACAGATACGTGACAGTTGGCATGTTAACGACATATGTTGTACAGATCTTTCCACCTATTATCTGAGCCAAATGACCCCTCTGGCGTCATCTAGGATCCACACTCCCAAAAGCAGCTGCATTAAATAGGGGAATCCGGGATATCCAACAGAATCAGATGCCACATTTCCTTTTGGGTCTATATGCGTTGTGGCTTCCGCATCATCCGAGTCCTGCATGAGAAGATCATTCTGAAGAGGTCCCCATATATCCGTAGGTCTAGAGGCCAGTGAGAGCAGCTCTGCGTACATGGATGTTTGTTCCTAGCAGTTCAACATATCAGCTAGCCAGTCCTTAAATTTCAGAGTTCTTTCCCTGCCCCATCTGCAGGCCACCCTGCGCTTAGCCAGCAGGAGAGACATGGCAAGAAACTTTCGGTATGCTCTGGGTAGTTGTGCTGTGTAACTTAAAAGGGCCACCATGGGGTCTCTCTGCAGTGTACTACCCACCATTTTCTCAAGTGCTTCATGTACCTTTTCCCAGTATTCTCGTACTCCAGGGCATTCCCAGGCCAAATACAAAAATCCCGCCCCCTCCTTGCCACATCTAACACACCTGTCATGATCAGGCAATTTAAAACAATGTTTTTTTACAGGCGTGTAATATAAGCGCTGCAGGAATTTGTAATGTATTACCCGCAGCTTACAACTGGCAGTAATTTGCGATGTTTGAGTACAACAGAAATCTCATTGCTCCACAGTCATCTCCTGTCCAAACTCATCGCTCCACCGTGTGTAGGCCGGGTTGACTGGATATTCCTGCAGTGTATGTATGCTTTTGTATAATCCTGACACTAAATGTTTACCATCTGTGGAACACATCATCTGGTGTAGTGGAGGGAGAACCTCAGGCTCCCGGGGGAAGTTCGGGAGAACCGCTCTCATCCCTGGCCTCAGCCAAACATATAGGAACAAGTCCAATGGGGAAGTCTGCACCCCCTGAAACATGTGTTCTAGGGAGCGGAAGGCGCCTTCATGGAACAGGTCCCCCCATATGTTTATATATACACGTTTGCATAGGTTCTGATAACGTCTCTCCTGTAAGGACACCTCCGGATGATAGGTAAGTGAAAGTCGTGGTGAATATAAGAATGTTGATGATCGTTTCTCTCTAATACAATTTCACGCGTCCACCGTACTGGTGACAGTGGTGGGTGGTGTGGACCGTGTGCGGCGTGGGCCATGTATACCATTCAATGGGAGAGAATCTGCAAGCCAATCTTCTGTGGACACCTGGGGCATATCCCTAGGGGGGTACATCCAGTAGTAAGTGTAGTGAGCTTGTGTGCTTAGATATTAAGTCTCGAAGTCTGGAATATCTAGCCCACCCTCGCACAGAGGAGTCAAATTAGTTCAGTGTGCAGTGTTTTAAAGAAATAAGGCCCCGGGTGATAGGGTATATTTGCAAACAAGTAAAGGAACCGTGGAAGCACCACCATTTTTATAAGGGAGGCACGACCAGCAATCGATATAGGCAAAGAGATCCAGCGTGTAACATTGCTGTTAAGCCATGTGATCGCCGTACCATAATTGAGCCGAACAGTGTCCTCCCTGTCCCTAGTCACCTGTATACCTAGATATCGAAGTTCTGTTGCACACCATTCTAACGGGTAGTCAAGCTGGACCTCGGGAACCACAGGTGTAAGAGGGACACCTGTGATTTCCCCCAATTATTGTTGACACCCAACAGCCTTCCGAACACTATAAATTCTCTTAGCACAAGGTTGTTATGTTAGGGATCCCTAATATACAACGTATTATCCTCCGCGTATAAGGATACCAAAATTTGGCCCAAGCAGCAGCGAAACGCCTTATCCTGGTGGCGCTGTCGTAGTCTGGAGGCAAGGGGTTCAATCGCTATGGGAAATAGTAACAGTGAAAGCAGGCACCCCTGTCGAGTACCCCTCGAGATAGAAAGCGAGCGAGAGATATAACCGTTCACCAATACCTTAACCATGGGCCGATGGTACAACAATTTAATCCATGATAGTTACAGCATGGGGAACCCCATACGCTGCAACACCCAGAAAAGATAATCCCACTCCACAGAATCAAATGCTTTCGTGGCGTCCAAAAACACGGCCGCAAGCGGGAAGTCAGGCGCCACCGTCTGTGTGAGTGAGAACAGTGTACGGAGGTTGTGGGTAGTCTCCCTACCAGGGACAAATCCAGACTAGCCGGGTAGTACAAGCTTCTCCATAAGGAGGGTGAGGCGATTAGCCAGCACCTTAGCCAAGATCTTGGTGTCACATTTGAGGAGCGACAATGGGCGGTAAGAATCGCAGGAGCTGAGAATTTTATTGGGTTTTAAAAGGGAGGTGACCAACGCCTCCCTCATCGAGGGGAGTAGGGTCCCGACCTCCAGGGACTCCACATAGACTTCCCTAAGGACTGGCGCCATGATGTCAATATAGTGTTTGTAGAATTCCACAGGAATGCAGTCCAACTACGGCACTTTCCAATTTTTAAGTTGCATAATCGCTCAAAGGGTAAGCTAAGGAACTTCCTTTACGTATCGCTGAGCCACCCCAGTGCTATATCTCGCATGAATTTGTCCAGTTCTACCGCCTCGTGGAGCTGAGTGGTATACAATGCTTCATAATGCGTTGTGAATGTTTCCAGTATCTCAAGCGAGTCTTGTCACAGTATCCCCCTGGACCTATGTGTGTCGTGAACCTGGGGCACCTCATTATTTCAGCCAGCGCTTTCCCTAGCCTTTCCCCTTCACCATATTTTCGAGCTACCCAGTATTTAACCCTAAATTTCGCCTCTCTTGCTGCAACCTGTTCTTACTCAGATAGCTTCTCCCGAAACTCCGCCTGTACCTGTCCCGTCTCCCCTTCCCCCATCCTGTCTTCTAGCATCTTCAGGTCCCGTTCCAATGCCTGGATCGTTCTCTGTATGTCCCTAAGTACTCCGAAGCTCTTGGAGAGGCAGTACCCTCCGATTGTGACTTTGAAAGCCTCAAATATGACCTCTATGCTGTCCACTGATCCCTTGTTTCTCTCAAAGAAATATTTTATGTCTTCTCCCAATTCTGCTTGAAAGACTGCATGTAGCAAGGCGTGAGGTTGTAGCCTCCAACATGGCCTAGGTTATCGTGTTCCGGAGGTACAAGTGATAATTTCAAGGGGCAATGGTCCGAGAATGTCCTAGCAGGATGAACAATATTCCGTATGGCGGATCCCGACCCCCTCGATACAAGACAATAATCAAGTCGTGCCCATGTGCCTTCCTTCATCCGTGGGTGAGTATGCCTCCAGCTATCAATTAAGCAACCTTCCTCCATTATGCCTCGTAGTACCTCTTGGGAGTTATTATAATGATGTGCAGCTGGATTAGACCTATCTTTGGCTGGGTTAAGGGCCATGTTGAAGTCCCCACCCCAAACGACATGTGTGGACCCCACATTCCATATTCTTCCCCAAAGCATAGTGAAGAAGTCAGGAGTATCTATGTTAGGGCAATAGCAATTCACCAGTGTGACCAGTTCTCTACCAAGCCTCCCCATGCTATGACATATCTCCCTTGTGGGTCTTCCATCGCTCCCGCCAACACAAAAGAAGTCTGTTTTTTGACCAGAATGGCAGTTCCACAAGCATAGGATGAATAAGACGAAAAAAGCCTGGTGGCAGCCCATTTGCTAGCAAATGTATTTGAGGACCTTGGATTAATAGGAGTTTCCTGTAACATAACCAATTGTACCTGTTGCCTGTCTAAGTATGCCAGCACCTGCCCCCGCTTTCTCTGGTCTCCTAGGCCCCTGACATTCCAAGATAAGATCTTCAGTGTGGATGCGCCATCCGTAGCCATCGGGCATTCGCATAAAAGTTAATTCAATGATTGATGTCTCATACCTTCGTATGAACTGCCTGCCGAATAAGTCAATGAGTCTAAATGCAATGTATCCTCCTGCCTTGTCGAACCAGTTGACTTCCAACAACAGACCCTTCCCCGCCCTCCAAGGCATCCCAATCATGCCAGGTACTTGTACCCCGTCCCATGTCCCACCCCCCACCCACTGAAGCAGCCCCATCCTGCCATAAATGAGCACCCTTCCGGCCTTCTCTATCCCAATAGAAAAATACAAAAACAAAGAACCATACACATGCTGCAGAATACATGCAGCAAACATCAAAGGGGGAATACCCTGTGGGGGAATCCCTAGGGGCGCCCACAAACAATGGAGTAACGGTACACAAGCGGGCAGAGGGTGCCTGGCGTACCAGTACAAAAAGGGCTCAGCTATGGCTTACCACCTGCCAAATGTACTTGTCCTAAAGCAGCAGCTCAACAGCCCGGCAGATGTCTCCACACATCACATCTCATAGTAAATTCTGGGTATCATTAGTGCAATCATTGTGAGTCATCTTCCGCTCCCATCAACGAAGACTGTTGGGACGCCGCTAGCGATCCCGTGTCACAGTTGACTCTCTTCAGATGCTTTAAGAAGTCGTCCACCTGCTGCGATTTAGTAAAAAAGCGTTGTTTACCCTGATGGGTAATCCCGAGCCGTGCAGGATATAACAGTGCATAGTCAATTTGGGCCACCCGCAACTTTTTCTTGACTTCAGTGAATTTCCGCCTTTCTTCTTGTACTACGGGAGTAAAATCCGGATATATAGAAAACGTGTTGCCATCATATGTCAGCTATTATTTACTTCGTGCTACACGAAGTGCAACGTCTCGGTCCCAGTAGTTTAAGAGTCTCGCTATAATAGGACGTGGTGTACTACCCGGTGGCGGCCGCGGTACCAGTGATCTGTGCGCGCGTTCTACCATGAATTGATTGGAGAATGCCTCTGTCCCAATCGACGTGAGCGATTCAGAAAAGGGGTGGTGATGAACAGAGTGTCTGAATTAAGCAGACCACTCTTACCCAGTCCAAAGATCAGGGCTTGATCCATCACCGTTATTTATCTCACTGCACCATCCCAGCTCAGAACCTGGCTATATGCAAATCAGTCTGTCCCTGGCCCAGTGCATCATGGGAACAGGGCAGACTAAACTACCAAGCCAATTCTTCACCAGAAAGGAGACAAGCTACCGGGGACCGGTTTCTGGCATTTCAGCCGTCTTCGGCCCGGCTTGCTTGAATCCTGATGGTGCAGTGAGAAAGGGACTCATGTCTGAGTATACCCTGCCACACCTATAGTGGCCAAAAACGATTTAGAAAAGGGGGTCAACGTGAGCAGCAGCTTTTCCACGTATCCTTCCATTGTCCCCGTATTGGTCGACTCACGTATCCCAAGAATGCGAACATCATTGCGCCTACTGCGCGCTTCCAAGTCCTCATTCTTCGCAGCAATGACTTTTAACAGCTTATCCATATGAGCAATTTGTGTCGTGACCTGGGACGTTGTGTCCTCGGTGTCCGAAATGCGCTATTAAGCGTCCTTAATACGGTCCTCATGCCCCTCCAGTTTATGAGGACTGGCGTCCAATAGAGTCGACATTCTGTCCACTTTGTCTACAATAGTGGCAAACCCATGGCGTACCTCCCGAAGGATGCTTTGCACGTCCGCAGACGGTGTGGTCGCGTTCCCCCGGGCACTGTCCGCCCTATCCAAGTCCTGATCATCTGGCACATTCTGGGCACCTTTTTTGGTAGTGTCGGAGGTAAGCTTGGGCTGACGAGTATGCGGTTTCCCCATGTCTATCCCCTGGGCAGTGTCTACTTGGCCCTGCAGCGCTTGCTTTGTAAACTAGGACCAGGCTTGGCATATGTAGGTCAGTATATGTCAGGGCAGAGATGCGCAGATGGCTCACCTCGTATCCGGGAGTCCTGTGCCAGGGGGCAGGTGCGTCGTGACTTATCAGGGCTATGGGCGAGTCCGTGCTCACGGGGCCTTGTATCTGCAGTCCGACCTCAATGCAGGACCAATGTATCGGCAAATCACTGCCTATCCAATAAACAAGGCAGCCACCACAGGTGTCAGGCCAGCTACCGCAAGTAATGGACAAAGGGTCAGAGTGCAGCCGGTACATCCTCCACAAAGAGCGCAGGGGTCAGTGAGGCAGATGTCAAGCGCGCCAAGCACTCCACGCAGCTCCTCTCGCTGGCACAGCAGCAATGCAAAGCGATATCTCCCCCATCCGGTACCATCCATTCGGGAGTGAATGCTGAAAGCAGGGGAGCGTACTGTAATTTTAAACCCCACAAAGCATAAATCCTTTATATGGCATGATTAGGTAAGTGGGTGCGTGTGATCGCTATAGTAGGTTGCACCACCCGTTGTTAGTGCAGTCATCAGAGCTGGAAAGCGGCCTATGGCGGTATCGTCTGTATTTTTCTACACTGCCGCAAGCAGAGTTAAGAAGCTGCAGTCCAGGACGTCAATCAGGGACACCGGTGGTGTGAGCGCCGTGGTTGCAGGAGGAGGCTGCAAGTAGGATAATTTGCTGTGCTACCAGGCAGAATCCAACCTCTCAGCAGGCCAGTCACAGGGGGTTCGGAGCGCTGGCCCACCCACCGATGTCTCCACCGTTCCGACTCACAGGGGCCCCTCCTCAGGGGACAGCTGCCAGCACGTTCCCCTCGGGTGCCGCAAAAAGGAGCAGCAGCGGCGGGCAATATTTCATTCTGCAGTTGAGCCCCCCACCTATCGCTGTCTCCGCCGTTCCAACCCCCCCGGGGGCCAACGCAGGTGACAGCTGCCAGCACGTTCTCCTCGGGCTCCACGAAGAGAGCAGCAGCGTCGGGCAGTATTTCAGTCTGCTGTTGGGCCCGGGGCGCCGCTGCAGAGTTCGCAACAATGGGCCTAGGCACCTCGTGACAAGCCGCGGGGTTGTGTAGATGTCGCCACTGCTCTCGGCACCACGCCTCACCTCGCTGCCACGGCTCAAAGTTGGTGACACTTAAACCGGAGCAATGTTCACCCAAGTCGGCCAAAAGTCGCACCGGAGCTGCAGCTGATCTCCAGCTGTGCTAGACTTCCATTTAAGCTGCAATCAGGGCCAGTGAGGAAGATAAATACAGGATTTTATACGCCAGGCTGCAGGAGCCTCATGATAGTGCGCCCATTTTGCTTGTCCGCCACCTAGCGCCCCCTACGGAGGATTACTTTTGTAAAAAAAAAATCTCTAAGATTGTGTACATGAAGGATCGATCTCCTCCAGACATTATAGCTCAAAGTTTTGATGGTTCCACCATTGAGATGTTAGGATACATGGCGTCAGATGTTCATTTCAAGGGAAGATCTGCATTCATCAAGGTGTATGTAGCAAAAAAAAGGTGTTAATGTTTTAGGTTGGAGGGACCAGTGGAGGTTTGGGATCATACGTAACCCTTGTTGTAAGGAACTGGTTATGATAGTGGAAGAAGTTCAAAGTTGTTGTAACATTGAAAGAGAGTTCACTGAGGTATTTTCAGATAACCTAGGAAGGCTTAAAGGACTCACACATGTTATTAAATCGAAACAAGGGGCGGTTCCTGTCAGACAAACACAGGTATGTGCCAATTAATGTAAGAGAAGAACAGAGTGAAGTTTTAAAAGGAATGTTGGATCAGGGAGTTATGGAGGAATTAGAGTCGTCTGAATGAGTATCTCCGGTTGTGTTAGCACAGAAACCCAACAAATCCTTGAGGTTGTGCATGGACCTCAGGGCTCTCACTGCTATTATTTTAACAGATTGTCATCCTTTGCCAAATATAAATGAAGTTGTGAGCATGTTAGGCGATGCCACTATTTTCTCCACTTTAGACCGTAGGTCGGCATATCACCAATTTGAGTTAGCAGAAGAGTCATGTCCCATTGCTGCATTTATCACTCCCCAAGGTCTGTTCCAATTCAAAAAGGATGCCTTTTGGATTGGCATCAGCGGCTTCTGTTTTTGAGATCAATGTGCCATATTTTCAAGAACATTCAGTCGTGTGTAAAACGATGTCAGGATGATTTCCTTAGTCATGCAAAGCATTTGGGGGAAGTTTGTTTTATTCTCAAGGAGTATGGGCTAACTCTTTAAAAAAAAAAAAAAAAAAGAAGTGTAAACTTTTTCAAGATTCAGTTGACTATCTTGTGGAACGGCTCAAAAGGTGGTTTCATTAACTGCGAAAGGACCACATTAAGACGCCATTCGGGTGGGCAGGCCTAATAGGAGGAAAAGTTCTGAAAAAGGCCTTTCATGAACTGTATGATCATGCAAGTAGAACAAAGAGAAGAGGCTTCAGACGTCCATCAATATCGCGAGATAGCTGCGAAGTGTACCCTTATGGACGCATAAGCCAGACCTGAACCTTCCAGAGATAAGAGAGAAGGCAGGATTTTTTGCTGAGGAAGAGTGAAGAGAGTATCATTGCGATGGCACCAAGAACAAAAACGTTTCCATTTCAGTCTATATGTTTTAGTAGTAGACTCAGCTCTTGACCTGGACAAAATATCTTTAAAATCCTGATGGGTAACTAAATCCTTGCACTCTGGTTCCAGGCATGCAATCGAAGAGAAGCTGGGTGCAGATGCTGATCTGTTCCTTGTTCATCAATAGCAGGGTGGCAGACGAATGAAGGCGATAAGGATTGGATTGTGACAGCAGGAGCAGCTCCGTGAACCAGTGCTGAAGAGGCCAACGTGGAGGAAGGAGTTGGCACGGTTCCAGTTTCATTAACACTCTGGAGGTCAGAGGATATGGGGGAAAAGCGTACGCAAAGATTCCTGACCATCTTATCGAAAACGCATTCCCCCATGACCCTGTCTGAAGTTCCCTGCTGGAAAAGAACCGGCATTTCTGGTTCCCCTAAGACGCCAAGAGGTCCAAGTTTGGTGTTCCCATTTTTTTGAAGATGTGGTTGAGAACTGATTGGTTGAGCTACCACTTGCGATTTGATTGACTCAACCTGCTCAAGGTGTCTGCTCGGTTGTTTTATATTCCTGGGAGATGCTCTGCTTTGATAGTTATATGATGTTGTAAAGTCCATTCCCATATCTTTCGAGCTTTCCAAGATCGGATCGGAGATCTTATTCCTACCTGCTTTATTTATTTTATTTATTTATAGGCTTATTACGCGCCGGCATCACACCCGAAGGTGTATCTCCGCGCGGAGCTGTGAGGTGAACAGGTCGAGAGAGCTCCTCCTAGAATAGTGCTGTCTTTAGGCATTTCCTGAAAGCTGAGTGACTCGGGCATTCTCTAAGAGAAAGGGGGAGGTTGTTCCATAGACGTGGACCCATGATGGAGAGGGCGCGGCCTCCCTGTCTGGTCTTGTAATGTCTGGGAACCTGAAGTAACAGTTGGTTGGTGGACCTAAGGATGCGGGATGGACGGTGATAAACAAATTTATCCGCCAAGTAATAGGGTCCCAGATTGTGTAAACTCTTGTGTATCACACAGCAAATCTTGAATTCTACCCGTTTCCGGATAGGAAGCCAGTGAAGGGCCCTAAAGAGGGGGAGGGACGGTGTTCTGGGGGGGGTGTTGGTCACCAGCCGAGCCGCGGTGTTCTGCACCACCTGTAGTTTGAGCACTCCCTCATTGGCAGCTAAAAGTAGGCCATTACAATAGTCCAGGCGGCTCAAAACGAGGGCCTGGACCAAGGTCTTCCGAGTGTCGTCAGGTAGAAGGGGAAACACCTTCCGAAGGAGGCCAATAATATGGAAGCAGGACCCTGCAGTGGTGCTGGCATGATGAAAAAGGGTAAGGTCATGGTCTAGACGAACCCCCAGGTTTTTTACTACCTGTTTAGGGAGCGGGGCCTGACCCAGGCTGGAAGGCCACCAATCTGGGGTCCAGAGGATTCTCGCCTCCCCAAATAACATGACCTCAGACTTTCCCACATTGCACTGTAGAAAGTTCTTGGCCATCCAGCTGGCGATTGCAGTCATGCCGTTGGAGAAAGCTTGTCTTATCTCCGGGGTAAAGGTCTTAAAAGTAAACAGCAGCTGCGTGTCGTCAGCGTAGGAGATAGGCATAAACCCAAAGGACCTCGTCATGTTGGCCAGAGAGGAGACATATACGTTGAACAACGTAGGGCTAAGACAAGAGCCCTGCGGGACTCCTCTGATGATATTAGCCGAGGTGGAACTAAAGGAGCCCATATTCACCTTCTGGGTGCGCTCTGAGAGAAAGCTGGTGAACCACGCCAAGGCAGATCTGTCAATGCCTATCTCCTTTAATCTGGTAAGGAGAATGGCGTGGGATATGGTGTTGAATGCTGCGGACAAGTCCAACAGCACCAACACCACAGACAGCCCTCTGTCCAGAGATAGGCGTATGGCATCCGTGACGGAGAGGAGGGCAGTCTCTGTACTATGCCTAGGCCTGAACCCGGACTGAGAATGGTCTAGGCTGCCGGTCTGCTCAATGAAGGTGGAAAGATGGTGATTGACGTGCTTCTCCGTCAGTTTGCCGATGAACGGCAGAAGGGAAATTGGCCTCAGATTGGTCATATCTGACCAGGGGATGGCGGTGTTTTTCCTGATAGGCTTGACCATGGCCTCCTTCCACACCCGGGGGACCAGTCCCTCAGACAGGGAGCGATTGATCACCGTCCGAATGCAGGGGCTAAGGACACTCCCAATGAGGTGCATGACACGGGCAGGTACAGGATCTACTGGGCTACCAGACTTAATGGTCGCAATCAGGGAGTTGACCTGGTCTAAGGTTATCTCAGGGATGAATGATAGTGTGGCTGGAGCAGCGCCGGCTGTTCCAGGCTGGAGACTGGGAGAGGGGACATTTTCATCCGTGGATGGGCTTGATTGGGAGATATTTCGGTAAATAACATCAATTTTATGCTTGTTCAAATAATGCACGCAGGTGGTGTTGTCCGTGCGTATGAGGACTGAGGATGCTCTTATCCTTGGGAGGAATGACTGGAGGGGCAGAAAAATTGCCCATAGTTCCCAAAATTGTTGTGCATTTTGGAGAGAGAGACTCCATTTGCTGCTTATTTGGAGGTCTTGCAGATGTGCTCCCTAACCTTCCAAAGATGCATCTGTTGTCAGAACAAACTCTGGAAGAGGAGAAAGGAATGACAGTTCCAGAAAGAGATTACGAGGAGATTGCCACCAAAGAAGTACATCCTTCATGATCGGAGTTATTCGAACTGTAGTCGAATGACCCCAATATGTGAAGCCAGTGGGTGTCCAACTGCTCTAGAAGTGGCCTCATCCTTAGCCAAGCATGAGGTACCATGAGAATGGCAGAAGACTTCATCCCGAGAAAGGATTTGAGGAGACGTACAGAAGCCCACTTTCTTATGTAAAGGTCATGAGCCAGATATAAAATGGAGTTCAGTCTTTCTGTTGACAAGTATACCTTGTTTTGTAGAGTGTCCATTAGTGCTACTAGAAACGTTAGCCCATGAGAAGTGGCTAGAATAGATTTTCGAAGATTGACTGTCCGCTCTAGAGAGCGGAATAGTTTTAGGCAGAAAGAGGTCTTCTGAAGCCTGATGAAGAGAAGGGGCTTTTACCAGCAAATCGACGAGGTATGGAAAGATCTGTAGGCCTTTCAGCCGTAGGAATGCTGCCACGAGAGAAAGGCGCTTGGTGAAAACCCGTGGAGCTGAGCAAAGGCTGAAGGGTAGGTCCTTGAACTGATAATGCGTGCCTGCCACAGAGAAACATAGAAATGTTTATAGTTTGGGTTGGATAGGGATATAAAAGGATACATCTTCCAAATCTAGGCTTGCTAAAAAAAAATCCGAATGATTCAGAAGTTGTAAAATCTCCTGAAGAGTAACAATGCAAAAGGATCTCTTTAGCAGGAATTTGTTGAGTTTCCTGAGGTCTAAAATGGGACGCCATTCCCCCAACTTCTTTTTTATCAGGAAAAAGTACGAGTAGAAACCTTTTCCTTTCTGAAAGCATCTAACAAGTTCTATTGCTCCTTTTTGAAGCATTATCAATGCCTCCTTCTTTAACAACTGAAGATGGGGTGGTGTTGATCTTTGAGGCAGGTGATGAGGTGGCGTTGTGGTAAACTCCAAGGTATGGCCATACCTTATTATATCTAGGACCCATTTGTCTGATGTTATTTCTTGCCATTGATGCAGAAAATGTGAGAGGGGTTTTCTTCAGAGAACAGAGGAGAGGCAGGTGGCGAAGCGTCGTTACGGTTCACGGCCGGAATCTCTGGACTGAGCCTGTTGCTTTCGTCAAGGCTGTCTGCAGTAGGCAGCTTGTGGTGGTGCACAGTATTGCTGTTGGTAAGATGGCCAGTAACAGGTGTAGGTTTGAGGCTGGTACCTTGATAACCTCCTCGAAAACAATAACCTCTGCCCCGCGCTCCACGAAAAGGGGTCTTTCTGTATTGGAGCGTTCCTAGAGCCTTAGCCGTGTCCGTATCTGTTTTGATGGTTTGCAAACCTACATCAATAGGCTTGCCAAAAAGTGTTTCACCATCAAACGGCATATCCAAGATTTAGCTCTGTACCTCCTCAGAGGTATGTGGATGTTGTTGTGGCCCACTAGTATCTCCAAGGACATGATAGAATAAGATGAAGTCATTGTCAGCATAGTCAACGAGATTGTCGTCGACGAGGTCGTCGATGGAACGTATAGTTTACCCATCGTGTAGTTTTGCAGCTTGAAGACTTTTCTGGATTCACTTTGCATTATTCCGCCATCTAGTAGTTGGGTCAGGAATTGTAGTATTTCTTCTCTTTTTTTTCCGTGACGACATACCGCCATTTGGTGTCCTTTTATGACGTTGACGTGCTTCCTCCAGAAGTTCCCACCTTTGGTTGCCATCTTCAGATTCTTTTTTTCCAGTTTCCCTTTGTTTATTCCTCATGTGTCATCTTCTTGGCGGAGGTGGGTGGGTTCGCTAGTGAATTCAGAAAAGTCTTCCAGCTGCAAAGCTACCCCGACAGGTAAGAAACTATACGTTTTGCAGCGTGAATCTTTTTTGGATTCAATATGCTGTGCATAGACTTTGTAGCGGTTTGCTAGTCCAGTGGTAGCTGGGTGGAAGATGAACGCTGGTTTGTGAATATATGTTGTAAGACCTTCTGTCCAACTTGTGCTTCCTTGCTCATCTGAATGTCCAACAGTAGTGCTTTGTGAACGTGTGCACTGAAGACCATGTTGATGCTTGGCAAATGTCCTGAATTGGTGTGTTTGCGAGGAAAGCCACTGTTACTCCTTTTTCCTGGTTGAGTGAGGGTGCAGTGCTCCCTCCAAGGTTTGACCCAACGGTTTGTGGCACAACTGTAAGGCTTGTGCATTCCATCTTGCAATGGTATTCTTTGTGACTGGTTGTCCCAGAAAACTGTTCACAAACGAAACAAAGAATGACTGTTTCTCTGCATTCCTTTGTTCTCTCAATGTAGTACATGATAGCCCTCCTGGCGTCTAGGGTGTGCAATGCTCTTTCTGCTTGTCTTTGGGTTTCGGAAAAAACTTGGTATTTGTATTGTTTGGGTAATATGGAACTTAGACACCACCTTTGGCATAAAATGTGGATCCGTTCTCATGACGATTCTGTCATTATGTACTTGGAAGTAGGGCTCCTGTGGTGTTCGCGCCTGCAATTCACTTACTCTATGTAGTGATGTTATTGCCACTAAAACGCTGTCTTCAGCGTGAGCATGTGTAAAGTTGCCTTTTGTATTGGCTCGAATGGAGCCTTCATCGTTTAAGCAAGTACCACATTGAGGTTCTATGGGGTTGTGGCAGCCTCTTTGGAGGTGCTACTCATTTTGCTCCTTCCAGGAATCTCTTGACCACTTGTGATGTGAAGAAACTCTTTCCTGTTCCTCCTCTTGTGTAAGCTACGATTGCTGCCAAGTGTACCCTTATAGGACGCGTAGCAAGTCCTCAGGAGCCACACCACCAGGCTTAGGCTTTCTGGTTGTAGCACCTTTGGGTTTTGCAGAGTTAGGAGGTCCTTCCTGTTGGGGACCTCGTGCCTTTTCCATTGTTAGTGAGAACCAGGTTTGCCTGACCCACTGTGGTGCTATGAGGATTAGTGTCATACGGCTGGTTCTGCACTTGTTGAGTACCTTATGCAGCAGTGGTATCTCGGGGGGGGGGGGTAAGCGCAAGCAAATGTCCCCGACCAGTCTATCCATAGCGCATTCACTAGAGACTGTGCGCATGGTTGTTTGGATGCAAAGTGTTGGCATTTTGGGGTGTTGCAAATAAGTTGATTTGCGGAGTCTCACATTTTTTGAAGATTTATAGAATTTCTGATTGATTCATCTCCATTTGTGGGATGCTGATGTTTGTTCAGTCAGTCTGCTTCTACATTGTCCTTCCCTGGAAGATGGAATGCTAATAGGTCTATGTTCCTTGGGATAGCCCATCTCCACAGGTACTGGGCTAGGGTTGACAGTGTTAATGATTGTGTTCCTCCTTGTTTGTTGATGTAAAACATTGTGGGTGTATTGCCTGTTTGAATCAACACCCTCTTTCTGTAAAGCTCCTTCTGAAAGGCTTTTAAGGCTAGGAACGGTTTTTAATTCTAGGAAGTGGATGTGTTTGATAGCATCTTGCTGGGTCCATAGACCCCTTACCCTGAGGTTGTTCATGGGGGCTTCCCACCCAGTTGGGAAGAGTCTGCTGTAATGGTCACTGTAATGGAGTTGGTTGTGTGAGGGGTCTCCCCTGTGTTATGCTCTTCCTGTTCCACCAGGTCATCTCCTGAATAACGGTTTGTGTAACAACCACTAGTTCCTCCCAACTCCCTGTTGTCTGTGACCACTGTTGCTGAATCCATTCCTGGTATGGTCTCATGTGCAGTCAAATGTTTGGGACTAGATGAATGCATGAAGCCATCATCCCTAGTAGTTTCCCCACTGTCAGCGCTTGCCCCTTTCTGTAAAGATATGTCTCCTTCAGAATTGCTACTGTTCTGTTTGAGCTGGGAACACCTTCCCTAATGTTGTGTTGATTTCTGCCCCTAAGAAAATCTTCACTTGCTCTGGTGTTATTGATGATTTTTCCAACTGTAATGAGAAACCAAGCTCGAATAAGGTCTCTATGACCCTCTCCATGTGCTGTTTGTAAAGGTTGTATGTGCTTGCAGTTACCAACCAGCCGTCTAGGTATTGGTAAAGGTGTATTCCCTGCCTTCTTAGGTGGGCTGCTATTGCTGGTTGAGATTTTGTGAACACTCTTGGTGCTGACTTGAGTCTGAACGCTAGCACTGTGAATTGGTAGTGCACTTTGTTGATTACGAATCTGAGTAGGTTTTTGTGTCTGTTGTTCAAGGGGATGTGAAAGTAAGCGTCCTTTAGATCTATACTTGCCAGGTAGTCCCCTACCTGTATCTGAGGTATCATCTCTTGTAAAGATGTCAGCTTGAATTTTTTAGTTTTTACGAACTTGATTAGGAACCTTAAGTCTAGTATAGATCTTAATGTTCCGTCTGCCTTTTGTATGAGAAAGTACGTTGAATACACCTCCTTGTCCCTTGTATGGCCCCTTCTCTATGGCACCCTTGTGTAGAAATGTGTGTGCCTCTTTGAGCAAATGACAGTTCTCTCTTTGAATGAACCTTGTTCTTTGGTTTGTTGCATGGCGGTTGTCTTGCCAGTTCTATTCAGTATCTGTATCTAATTTAATTTAATATCCATTTGTCAGATGTAATCCTCTTCCACTCCTGGAAGAAGTCTCCTATTCTGCCTCCCACTGGTGTTGCGTGTTGGAGGTATTCCTTGTTGTTTGTGACCTGATGTTTTTGTATGTTTATTGGTTGTTGCACCCTCTGAGATCTTTTTAGAGTGTGCGACAAGGTTGCAGTGCCTTTTTTAATAGGAAAAAGTGGTCCCTGCGAAAACAAAAAATATAGCCCCAATCAGTACTATATTTTAGCCGTTATCAAGCCGGACAAGGGCAGTTTAATATGCAGATAAATGAAATAAACGAAACAAATGAATTAATTACAGTGGGATACAAGCCTGTATCCCTGAACTCCCATAACAAAAAGGAAAACAAAAAGGCTCAGGCAGCATGTGGTTGTCTGTATCAAGTAATCATGGTAAAACAAACAACATTTGTGAAAGTCACCTTTACACATAAAACATACAAATTGCTGTGTATAAGGTTGACAACTCGTCGATGGCGTCTCGATCCTTTACAGGGGTTATAGGATCACCATCAGGACTATGAACATGGTGCCTGGAAACAATTGCCTGAATATACTAATTGCAAGAGAAAGGAAAGTACCAATAATTGGGGAAGGGAGAGAAATAAAGTAAGATAGTAAGTGAGGGCTTTAATCAGATGGCCAACAGAGTTAAAGAACAGACTATGAAGATTAGAGGGCCAGTTAGACTTTACGCGGGGACATATGCCAAGATGCATGCCGCTTGGGAGTGAAAATACTAATCCACATGAGGTGGGTGAAAAGCAGAAACTATCAAGGAAGTGATTTCCAAGTAATAACGTATGTGGTGCAGGCAAAATAATGGACTGGTGTTAAAAGTACGCGGCCGGTAACGCAACCTGAGCATAGTTTCAAATGTACCTAGTTTCTGTCTGGAGGGTGTATGGCAGTTAAGCCGGAGGACAGGTGGTTTGGGTGCTCACGGGGAGCAACACTCGAACCTGTCGGTGAAGAAGCATGGCCGTTGGTTTACGGGTTGCCAGCAATTAACGGAATAAATACTTAAGTAGATTGCAGGAAAGCCTACCTAGTTGGGTAAGTGTATTGCGAGCGACTCCTGCGTGATAAACCGAGGCGAACCTTAATCGTGACCCACCCGCAGAGATTTCTGTAGTATTGGAGGGGGGTGCAGGGTTGGTGCAGAATACGCTAGCACAAAGTTGGAATAACCTAGAAGGAAAGTATATGCAAGTCTTGTGAGGTGTGCCAAACTGGAAGTAAATCGTTGTGTGCTGGATTAGATATCGGACTAAGTGCAGGGATAGCGTGCGTACCGATCGGTCGTGATTGCGCGGCATAAGGGCTTCAGTTTCTCCAGACTCGAAAGTACAGAAACCAGACTGGCTCAAGGATAAATTAGAATAACCTGTGGTCATGTGATCGGACTAGCGTGGCAGCCGTATTGGGGATGAAAAATTGAATAGGACGTAAAGGTAACGCTAGACGTCAGAGAGCAAGTGAGCAGTAATTAATTAAGAAAAGAGAAAAAAGCAAAGAATAGTTGTATAGGGAAGGTATGCCAAATACAACTAAGTATAGCCAAAATAAACAGTGTCTATATAACAACGCAATATGACATCAGAAATTACGAGACAATTAAAATGAACAGTGGCAGAATGAGGGCATTTGAACAATTGGCTGATGCATTAAAGTGTGGTATATGTACAGTGCACATTAATTGGATTTAAAGGAGATTGATAGAATTGTAGATTGCAGTGACTAAATGGCTCATTAGATATATATGGTACAGTACTCTAGGCGGTTCAAACCTTTACACATACTACCTGTGCGCAGAATCCATTTCAGTTCTTCTTTATTTAGGAGTGTCGACAAATTTGCTCCGTGTGGTGGTAATTTGATAACGCTTATTATTGTACAGCGTATGTAGTCCTCGGTATGGCCCATGGCTTGAAAACGTTCTACTAGAGGGGCATTAGGTGTGTTGCAGCGTAGTCTGCTCCTGGGCTGACAGATCCTGATCTGCACTTTTTGTGTCATCTGGCCGATGTAAATCTTGTTGCACAGGCACAGGATGGCATAGATCCTGTTGCTGGTGTTACAATTGGAACATTTTCTCAATACACATTTGATATTCTCAAACACAAACAGGTTGCAGTGCAGTCACTTGGAGTTGGGCTGCTTTCCCCCTCTCTGCTGTTGGCCTCTTCCTAGAGTGCGCACTTGAAAGGATTGCCTCCCCTTTGGTATTGCCAACCTTGCTGTTGTTGACCCGGTTGCGGACCCTGGTTCCCTCCTTGTTATCTGGTGTGTGGGTACTAGCTGTTGGTTACCCCTACCTGTTGGTCTAAGCAATGGTGTCCCCCTACATATACCTCTGAATTTGAGAGCACCCATGGACCTTGCAGTTTCATTTTCTTTCTTCAGCTGAGTTAGCTTGTCGTCCACAGCTGTTCCGAACAGTTGTTATCCATTGAACGGGGTGTTCAAGATGTTACTTAGATCCTCTAATTTGAACCCTGAGATTCGTAGCCTGGCGTGTCTTCTCTCCGTAACTTCGATCATTATCTGCCTGCTTGCTGTCTTCGCAGCATCTAGGGCTGATTTTGAACATGTATTGGCCATGTTCTTCCGCTCTTCCACCAAGTGGCTAGCCCTTCTCTGGAACTGTTCTGGCAGATTTTTGAGCAGTTCGCCTACCTCCTCCCAGTGCTGGTATGCATGCCTATTGATCAAGGTGTTAGAGTTGGCTTTGCGCCACAGAATCGCGGCACTTCATTCCATTTTACTTCCTGTGAACTTCATTCCATTTTACTTCCTGTGAGATCCATCCTCTAATCTCTCCTGGTCTGGTGGTGGGCCCACATTAGTGGGTACATTAGCCCTCTTTCTGGCTGTGGAAGCTATTATTGAGTCAGCAGGCACTGAACCCCGGATCTACATTGGGTCCTTGGAGGAGAGCGTGTATTTTTCCTCACCCCTTGGTGTTACTGCCTTGTATGTGTTCCTTGAAAGCTTCTTTTCCCTGGTCCTGCACACTCTGGAGCATGGGCAGGAATTTGTTTCTGGTTTGTGTGGGCAGCAAGGTTTCTAGGAGAAAGAATGACTGTGGCCTCCTCTCCTCTAGCAGTACTCTGTAGGTGTCAGCAGTCTTTTTGATTACCTGATTGTACATCCAGTTGTCGTCGGGGGTGAGGGCCTCGAAGGGTATGTATCTAACCCTTCTTCCGGCAAGTCAGCTTTGAGATCTTGCCACCGAGTGTCTTGTGTCTCAGAGGTTGTTGATCCCTGATAGGTTTAGTCCTTGTTTTCCCCCTCGGCTTCGAAGTAGAATTCTTCTTCCTCCTCTGTCAACCGGTTCTGGGGTTGTAGGAACCTGTAGTTCCTAGAGGTCTCTTTCAGGAAGCTGCAAGGTTTTTGGCGGGATCTTGAATTGCTTCATTGTCTCGTCAAAATATCTTGCGCTGCAAGATACTTGCCATTTCGGCTTTGAGACACCGCTTTCTTTTCGAGCTCCGGCGCTTGTGCTTCAGGGCCGAGATCTTGGGGCTTTTTCTTGGCGCTTGTCAACGTTGAAGTTGAAGCTTGCTTCACCCTCTCAATCTTAGACATCGAAAAGTCCTTCTCGTGACTGCTCTTAGACGACTTAGTCTTGTCAGGGGTTTTCACTGCCGGGAGTCCTCGTCAAAGGAACCAACAGACTGTTTCTCTTTGGACAAGCTCGCGGTCATCGAAATTTCCAACGCCGGTGCGGTTTTCGAGGACTTCGAGAACCACCCAGCCCTGAGGAAGACCCTCTGAAAATCCTCACGGTCCCCACACGCAGGTCAAAACTAGTCCGCACCCCCCTCACGGAGGCCAAGGGTCTCCCTGTTTGGAAGCACACAGATTCTTGAAAGATACCTAGTCTAGGCTGGATTTAGACAGCCCAGAATAAACAGGTTCTCCCTGACCTCATCACTTTGGACCAAGGAATGATCACAGTATCGAGGATATATAAACTAACAAAACCCAATACTTTAAAAAATAAAGTAGGACTTTCAAAAAGTAACCAGATGAAGTTTCATGTAATTTACGTAATGTATGTCATGTCTTTGTATAGAGTCTCAAGTAAATTGTCGGAAAAAAGTTTAATATGTTTGTATAAAGGTTTTTGTGACGAAATAGAAACTCAACAAAAAGAAAATGCAAAATAATATATTTCTTTTTGATATTATGAACTTTGTTTGTGTTTTCCTAAAACCAGTGTATGTATGATGGCTCTAATCTTTGCACACTAAACAAAAATGTGTCAAAAGAAGTTCATTAATTGGAATTTACCCGCAGGCGAGATTATATTCCCCGAGGAACTAAAAGAACAGAGTATTGATGGTCCAAGAGGCACTTGTTCATTGCTTTGCCTAAACCGATTCCAGCCTCTTTGATCCTTAATAGAATCACCCCCCCCCCCCCCGGTTTTGAACTGACAAAAAGGTTGTAGTCGTCATCAGTGTTGCCGTTGACGAGGAGGTCGACTGCAGTACAGCAATCGTTGTCGCCGGGATAGTCCTCGGCAATGGATATTTTTTAGACTATGAGTAAGGAGAAACTTGTTTAGAGGATGTTTTTTTTGTCGACAATGACCTTGAAGTTAACGCAGTCGGTGGTACAAGCTTCTTTGAGACTGATATCTTTATAGATTGGATAGAAGAACACTTATCTTTCTTATGGCTTTTCTCCTCAATAGGAAAAGGAAACTTTCCTTTTTGTGAGGTACCTTCCTCTTCATGAAGAGACCTTTTTGATGTATTTGTCTTAGAAACTTCAGGAGATTCAAGAGCTCTCTCTCCTTTTAGGTGTTTCCTTTGAAGCCAGTGAGGTAGAGCTCTTCTCATCCTCAGAGAATATCAGATTTTGATTTAAGTTTTGTAGCCAAATCAATCATCTACCCTCCCTATCCTTGAGGGTTTTTGTAGAGAAGGTTCTATAGATTTTGCAGTATTTTACCTTGTGTTGAGGGTAAAGGCAGTAGATGCAGCTCTTTTGTGAATCCTCAGCATGCAGTCTCTTTTTCCCCACATGATCCACAAAACCTGAAGAAACCTTTCTTTGAAGATTCAGACATATTTGATGAGAATAATGCTAGAAAACTGGAAAAACCAGAGAAACTGAGCAGAGCTCATTGATACTCCCTTTCATACGACATGCAGTAGAAAATCTGTGGAACCTAGCCTCTCTTGTGATTGTTGGGTGGCGCCGCCTGATTGGCTGTTGGTTGGATTTGGTTCTTATTTTTAAAAAGAAGGTGGATAGGCTAATGCACTAACGTTTCATTGCATGGTAGCCTATGGTAATTTTATCTACTGCTTTTATATGTATATCGTGGATCTCCCACTACGACGATGGGGATGATTCAAGCATGTCAATCTATAAAAGATCAAATACTGGAGAATAGAGTATACTGTAAAAGTGTACAGCACAGTGGGGTAGAGCGTAATAGCATACAGTAGAGTGTTGTACACTGGACTGGTGTCCAATGGAATAGCGTAGAATGAAGTGGAGTGTTATACACTGGAGTGGCATACAGTGAGTGGAGTGGAGTCTAGTTTAGTGGAGAGGCGTAGAGTGGAATAGCGTGGAGAGGAGTGGTGTTCACTGGGGTGGCATAGACTGAAATACCATAGGGTGGAGTGGCGGACAGATATGTGTGAAATTTAGATTATGGTGTGTAGAGTCGCGCAAAACCACAAATTGCCTTGAGTTTCGCCAGATTTACAATCAACGCAGGGACACACATTACAATAATTTAGTCAGGCCGTAGTCATGTTTTGAACAAATTTATACTGCACTAACTTTGTGGTATACTGTGGTACATGGCGATGACAAGCAAGTATATAATTAGTAATTAGGTAATGGCGGTTTTTAGAAAATGAAAAGCCAGTCATATTGTTTTTAATACACCTAGACAGTGTTAGGGCCTTAGATATAGGTAAGTATTCGGTTTTATTGTAGTAGTGAAACTAATATATATATATATATATATATATATATTTGAAGAAAAAAAAATTAATACGTTTATGGAACACTGCCAGTATCTAATAAGTACCATATTGTTTTAGAAAAGGATTTTTATTTTTTGCTCTAAAAATAATATATATATATATATATATATATATATATATATATATATATATATATATATATATATATATTGAGTGGTATATTTTAGGTGTTTCCGCAGTACTTTTTCTGTTTAACAGAATTAAAGGTGGTAAAAATTGTAAATAAACTATACTATATTTTTTAAATGGTGTATTACAGTATTGGACAAGTTACTTACCTTCGGTAACGCCTTATCTGGCAGAGACATGATCTAGCTGCAGACATTTTACATTTGAACTTCCAGGTGTCAGGCTGGATCCTTAAGATTTTTGATAGCAGTACCCCTGCACGCAAATAGATGGCTTTGGTCGACTATGCGTGGCGTCGGGTTTGACGTCCGATTAATCTATATAGGCGTCACCTTGGTGGGATGACGTCAGTACAATTCAAGACTTTCCACGCCAGAAGTGTGGGCCATGAAGTGACTGACTGGTGGGCCAAAAACTAAGGCCTTGAAGGAGGAACAGCCCTGACACTAAACCAATCCACAGTGCGGGGAGGATGGGTGGGTCAGTAAGGAATCTGCGGCTAGATCATGTCTCTACCAGATAAGGCGTTACCTAAGGTAAGTATCCTGTCCATTTGATAGAGACATCTACCGCAGATTCCTTACCTTTGAACGGATACCCAATCAATACCATTGCCCGGGGGAGGGACTGCGGAAAGGTTTTAGACTAAGAAGTCCTGCAAGACAGAGCGGCCAAAGAGGCCCTCCCTGCGGGCCTGAGATTCCAGGCAGTAGTGTATGGCAAACGTATGCAGAGATGCCACATGGCCACTTGGCATATGTCAGTAACCGGACACCATGCTGAAGAGCGGTGGTGGATGCCTTCGTCCTGGTAGAATGGGCCATAAGGCCTTCGGGAGGTTGTTTCTTTGCAAAGGCGTCCAAAACGGAACTCTTTAGTACGATCAAGTTAGATTGATAATGCTCTTTTTGGGTCTGAACGGTAGAGACGCTACTCTTCCTTGGAAGGATGCGGAGGTGCATAGAAAGTGGGCAAAGTAACAGACCGAGCCAGATGGAAAGGTGTTACTACTTAGAAAAGATGACCTAGTGCGGAGAACTACTTTGCCCGGGAAACTAGTCAGGTAAGGAGGCCGAGGTGACAGTGCCTGCAGTTCGCCCACCTTCCTGGCAGACGTTCTTGCCACTAAAAAGGCTGTTTTGATAGAGAGCAGCTGGATGGGACAATAATGCAGCGATTTAAATGGTGCACACATCAAAAAAGTAAAGTACCAAATGAAGGTGCAACTGGGGCATAATAATAGGATAAGGAGCAAACAGATGGGTAAGCCGCTTCAAAAATCTCTGTACAAGAGGTGATTTAAAAAGTAATGGCTGATCGGGCAGATCTGGCCAAAAGATAGCCCTTCAGGGGGTGTGGCCAACAACATGGCCGGATAAGACATGTTCCTTCACAGCTCCGGAGAGCTGATCATAATCCGATGACACAAAATGCCCCAAACGTCCCGTTTTTCGGACATATAGGCACCTGAAGGTCCTGCCAACAACTGGGGGCTAACGCCGGGACTGCCCACGGCCCAAGATGGCGGCTGAGACTTCACTACTGCGGAAAGGCCTGGTGCGGAGGTAGCTGGCGCTCAGCGAACACAGAGGGCGCTAGGTGGAGGACGGTGGGCGCTCCGAGCGTGTGGTTGGAGCCGAGCCCCTTGGCAGTGTCCGGATTGCAGAGGTAGGACACGAGGCTGGGGCTCCGGCGGCCGAGCCCGGGGAGACGCCACAGCAAGAGGTGAGCGGGACGCCGGAGTCCGGCAGGGCGATCGAGGGAGGCAGCTAGAGGCAGCGTGGTGAGCGGCCCCAGGATTGGCCAGTATCTGCCGGGCGCGAGGCGCAGGCTTTGTAGCAGCATCAGGAGAGGCAGCGGCGTACCCCTGGGGGTGCTGCGCAATACTGGCACGTGAGGCAGGATACCGGCATGGATTTCTAACACCACTGGTTCCTGCACATAGTTTCTCAGCTGAGAGGCAGTCGGTGGCCTTGCCCTTCCCCCCTCACCATCCCCGGACAGGACATCTCTGCAGCGGAAGGGGTCATTAAGTAGAGGTCGTGATATCGGGCCCTGGAGTGATCAGCATCGGGGGCGCAACGGAGGGCTCTCCATCCCTCCCTCCCCCCCCATCCCTCCTGCATGCAGGTGATGCCAACCTTCGGGATCAGCACTGAGGCCCGCGCCCAGTGCGGGCCCGGATTGCCGCTCTTCAGGTCGGGTGGAAACGCACGTGGGAGTGACCCTGCCCAGGATTCTCGGGCCGGGAGACAGAACGGACGCCCTGACTTGGGGGACGGGATTGAGTGGTGCCTGTCCAGCCAACAGGGAGTGACCTCCACCCCTTCGCCCCCCTTTCTCCCTCCCCGCCCCCCACTGCAGTGGACAGGAGGAGATTGCTGGGGGTACTGGATTCAGGAGGTGGGCTGTCAGGGACACCCGAGATGGGCAAAAAGGAAGCCAACGCCAGACCTCCACGCCAAGGGCCGCTGGATCGTTATGCCACGGCCCAGGTCCCCGCAGAGACTGCCCCCCCGGGCCCCCGTTCGGACACGGAGCTCTTGATGGGAGCCATACAAGCCTCCAGAGATGACATACAGGCGTCCCGGGCGGCCCTAGAAGTCAAGATTGGGGAGGTGGGCTCGGAAGTCACACTGCTGAGACAAGACTTTGGCAACCTAACGGAGAGGGTGACCACAGCCGAGACACGGCTGGGCGAGGCCGAGGACTCCATCACTACCCTCAGGAGGGATATGGCGGAACTTCAGGCCACCCATCGCCAGCTACAATGGAAAGTAGATAACGCGGAAAATAGGGCCAGTCGCAACAACCTTCGCTTAGTGGGATTTAGAGAAGGAATTGAAGGGGCTAACATGGTGGCTTTCCTGCACTCTTGGCTACAAAAAACCTTCTCAACTGCATAGTTCTCCAATTGCTTCCTGATTGAGCGGGCACACAGGGCGCTACTGGCTAAACCTCCGGAGGGGGCGAGACCGCGGCCAGTCATTGCACGCTTCCTGAAATTTGCAGACCGGGACGTGATCCTTAGGGAAGCCAGGAAAATGGGGGACATTAGACTGGAGAATGCCCACATAATGATATTCCCAGACTATAGCCAGGAAGTGCAAAAACAGAGGCGATCCTTTGATCTGGTGAAAGCAAAACTGAGGGAGCTACATATCCAATACATGCTGCTTTTCCTAACGAAATTGAAAGTGATCTACAAAGAGAAGACGCACTTTTTTACCCATTCGGAAGATGCGTGGCAGTGGCTGGAGGAGCGCCCGTCTTTCCAGAGAGCGGAAGACGAGAGGCGAAGGGAGGTGCATGCGGAGTCTAGCAATAGGCCGCAGTGGGGACTGCCGAAGACTCAGCGACGGAGCAGATCGAGGGGCGGACGGCGGGTCCAGACGACGCCGTATCCTACGCACAGTGCGACAGGCAGGCAGGAGGAACTCAGCCTCCCCAGTCACGGGAAGCACGGTGGGTCCAGATTTCGCTGCCTGGAGAGGAAGGCACGCTCGGAAGGAGAGGAGGACACAGGAAGGGGGGGGGGGGGGGGGGGGGTCATTCCGACGACGATCCGGTCATTCTTTACATCCACTTGTAACAGCCATCCACGAGATGGAGCAGGACACGGCTAAGCAGACGGAGGGCTCACAGGTCAATACCCAGGACTCTCACTCTTGAACTGGGACAGTTTGGGAGAAGGTGTTTTCAGCTCATACCCGGACAGCACGCAAGTTATATTCACCCCAATATCTATTGTGTTTCTGTACCATCATGTGACACGTGTATGTGATATCGGTTTTTTTCTTGTTTTTTTATGCTTCATCTCTAGGTTGTTGAGGTGGGTTTTGGGGGGGGGTAGGGGGGGGGAGGGGAGGTGTCGCAATCCTGATTAAAAAAACAACATCCACCCATGAGAATAGCACAGACCCGCAGGGGACATATGTGGGAGTGCGGGGACACTGGAGGAGGAAGGAATACACGTTTCTTTCGGCTTATGCCCCACCCAAATTACAGGCGGGTACACTAAGGGGAGTCACCGATATTATCCTTAACACAGCAGACACGGACACGGTCCAAATTCTAGGGGGTGACTTTAATGACATGATGAACCCAGTGGTGGATAGGACGGGAGACCGAGATAGACTCCAAAGCATTACCCCGCTAGCCAAATCGATGGATACACTAGGCCTGCTTGATGTCTGGAGATGGCTTCATCCGGAGACTAGGGCGTACTCCTTTTCCGGAGCACATATAGTGTACTCTCGCTTGGATTATATATTTATGGCACGACAGACACTGCAGGTCTCGGACACGGCAGAGTACTTTGCACAAGGCATATCTGATCACTCACCACTGTTGTTAGAGGGGGGAGGAGGGTGGGGCGCGCGACACTCAGACTGTCGGCCTGGGACTTACAAAATGCAGATACATTGAGAGGCCTACGAGCGGATGTGAAGGTGTACCTGGCGGAGAATGTAGGCTCGGTGGCCTCCCGGGTGGTCTTGTGGGAGGCACTCAAAACGGTACTCAGAGATAGGGCACAAATTAGACTAGCGGAAGATAGGAGAAAAGTCCACGCTGAGATCCAGGCTATGGAAGTCCAAATACTGGTGCTAGAGCGCGAGCACCAGGCCACCAGAGACCCGGGGACGCTTAGACGTCTCTCCGATTCGCAAACCCAATACAAGCACCTGGTGACAGGCGAGGCTAAGACGCAGGCCATGGCGACTCTACATCGCCTCTACGATGTGGGGGACAAACCCGGGAGGTTACTAGCGTGGCTTAGTAGGAAGGAGAGGGACAAAAGATGGGTGGAGAAGGTGAGAGATGGTCAGGGGGAGATGGGCCCGAACGGATGCCAGGATAGCGGAAACTTTTGCAGGGTACTATGAGACCTTCTATGACGCAAGAAATCTAGGGACGAGGGAGGACGCACTGCAATACATGGCAAACATCAACCTCCCGACGCTAGAGGAAATAGACCAACAGGACCTGGAGGCGGATATCACGGAGGATGAAATTATGAAATTAGGGAGGCACTGACTAGGCTCCGAACGGGGAAGGCCCCGGGCCTAATGGTTTCCCGGTGGAATTCTTGAAAAAAAAACAGCAGACCTTTTGACCCGCCACTTATTGGGCCTCTTTGTAGATGCTGAAGCAGAGGGGCAGTTCCCACTGGACCTCAGACAGGCCACGATCATTCCAATTTACAAGCAGGGTAAGCCACCCGATGACTGCTCGTCTTACCGAACCTTCTCCCTCCTAAATGTGGAGGCAAAGCTTTATGCAACGATTTTGTCTCTCTGCCTGAGAGGGGTCATATCGGGACTGGTTCACCTCGACCAAACTGGGTTCCTCCCTGAAAGGGTGACCAGATACAACCTACGGAGGACTCCTAATTGGTTAATGGAGGTACGTACCAGAAAGGACCCCCATTGGTTCCTATCCCTAGACGCCGAAAAGGTGTTTGACGCAGTCCACTGGCCATTCCTGGAAGGAGTATTGGAGCGTCTTGGTTTTGGACCCAAATACAGATGAAAAATCAGCTTGCTGTATACTGACCCCAGAGTGTGGCCCACGTTGCTGGCAAGTTTGCAAACGACTAGGGAGGGATTTACCTACCTAGGGATATTTATAACAACTGACTGTATTCTTTCCTATGAAAGGAATATTAACCGCGTATCAACCCAGGGTAGCGCTATCGACTTTGCAGAGACACCAATATGATGGGGGGGGATTTGCTTGCCTGACAGAGGCCTGCTATTGGGCGGAGCACCTGGCCCCTGTCAATGAATGGCTACATGCACCTGCCACCCAAACCCACCTATGCGCTGGAACGTGTGTACACTTTCTGTAAGGAGGCATGGGGAAGGCCAGACTGCTGTCTGCTACTAGAATCACGTTGGGGGCACGGACAAGGGCGACAAAGACAATAGGATGGGACCGCAAACCAACGAAACGAACCCCGCTGTGGAAATGCGCCTGGTTGAAGGAACTTAGCAAGTTGAGAGGGTTCCAATGCTGGGAGGCCATCGGCATATCGACTCTGGGCGATGTGATAAAGAAAGGGGTGCTACAATCCTTCCCTTCACTGCGACAGGAGTATGGGCTCCATCGCTCACAATATTTAAAATATATGCAATTGAGTCATGCCTGGAGGGCATAGGGGGCTTTGACGGAGGCACTCCCTGAGTATGCTCCATTAGAGGGCCGCCTTTTGCAAGAACGGTTCCCTGGGAAGGCAGTGTTCCGGACGTATAAAACTATAATGAATAATAGACCAGATAAACTTGGGAGCCTCAGGGCTACGTGGGAGCGGGAGGTGTGGGATATGGACGAAGTAGACTGGGGTGTGGTCTTGATGCATCCTAAGGAAGTAGCGATTAAATCACGCCTCAGATTGGTCCAGTTTAGGATCCTTCGTAGGACCTTTTTTGATAGAGTGCGCCTGCATAAAATGGGGAGAGAGCCAGATCCATGTTGTTTGCGGTATTGCTCGATACTGACATGCTTGTTGTTTGCTTTTATGCGGCAAAAGTCAATAAAAATGTTTTTTTTTAAAAGATAGCCCTTCAGGGTGCCCAAAGCAGAGCCCTGCTGGGCCATGGAGAAAATTAAAGGTAGAACATCTGACAGGGAAGCAAAGGGTCATCAGACTTTTCTGTACAGTATTTTCAAAACGTTTGCCATCTGCAGGCATATATCTACTTCATGGAGGGACACCTAGCTGCCAGAATAACCTCACAGGCTTAATCAGGAAGGTCAAAAGCGGTCAACTGTTGCCGCTCAATCTCCACACAAGGAGGCGGAAATTGGACAGGTTCGGGTGGACGATCCTCACCTGCTGCTGCAACAGAAGATCCTCCCGAAGAGGCAGCCTGACCAGAGGATCGGGGCTCCTTTTCAGAATCTCTCCATGCCCAGTCCGGAGCCACAAGTATGACTGGGGCCTGGCCGCTCCTGATCCACGTGAGCACTCTGAGCAGGAGTGATATGGGCAGAAAGGCATAGAGGAGGCCTGTGCTTCCACTAGCGACGAAAAGCGTTGCTGAGTCTCACCTTGAAAACTCCACTCAAAACTGCTGATATTGTGCGTTCTCTTCGGAATCTGATAGATCTAACCAAGGTCCTCCCCACTATTGAAAGAGACCTTTCACAACCTTCGAATGTAGATGCCACTCGTGAGCGACAAGTCACCGGCGGCTGAATTCGTCCGCTCTGGTCTTCAGAGCACCGGCCAGATGTTGAACCACCAGGAAAATGCCCTGTTGTTCCAGACAAGTCCAGAGACGCAGAGCCTCTTGACAGAGGGGCCACACCCCACTCTGCTTGCTTGTTGCAGTACCACATGGCAGTGTTGTCTGTGAACACCTGAATTAGCCTTGCTTTGAGGGATGGTAAAAAGGCTTTCAGTGCTAACCGAATCTCGCACAAAGCTACAATAGGAGGTTGATATGCAGTTTGGCTTCTGCTGGAAACCAAAGTCTTCTGATCTCCACCTCTCCCAGATGGCCGCCCCATCCCCGCAAGGGACACTTCTGTCACTAGTGTAAGATCTGAGAGTGTCAGGTTCCTGCTTCACCGCGCCTACCTAACTGTTAAAAAACTACGACTCCCATGAACCATTGTTGTAGGAAGTATATGGGTGTTGGTGACAGGAAGGAAGTTGCACGTAATTCTGAGTCCTTTGTTTGTTTTGCTTGCTGTTGGAGAAGACCTGGCTGCTGCGGCGTCGTGCCGCTGTTTTGCGGTTTGGAACTATATGGAACTGAGCTCACCCGTTCCTTTTGAGGTACTGTGTACTACGTTTAAGCCGCTGGGAGCAGTTGTGCTCGCGCGCTTTCTTGTTTGTTTCCGTAGGACGAACTGGAGCAAACGCATCGGCTGATGCGTGCCAGTTCGGGAACAGCTGATCTGATTTCTGTTACGCGGAACTGAGCGGCGGCCGCTGCTAGTTGCCGTGAAGCCTTTTGCTATCACATGACACATTCTCCATAAGTTAGGAAGAATCGAAGTGTTGTGGGGATTTTGAAACATCATCGGGTGTTCAAAGATAATTATCTTTCGACCGGAGTAGTGTGGTGGTCTCAACTACATACTACCGGTTAAGTGGGATCATTTGTTACAACATAGAAGGAAGCGGAGCGTGGTGGTGGTCGCAACCACACGTTACCGTTTGTTATTCATTAAGAAAAGGAGTAAGGTGTACACTAACTGTTGTTCTCCGTCTTGAGTGGATATTCATTCCTCTTGTCCTTACAGTGAAAGAAACATTGCCTAAATTGAGTGCTTAAAGAGCTCCTTCTCTACAACTCTTAAGGTTTTTGAACTACTGGGGAAGTGAACTCTACAAGGTTGGAAATAGAGAAACCTGTTGTTTAACATGGGGTCATTATAAAGTCCATCTCCACATTATATGGTGTGTATCTATATGGGATTTTCTGAGTTAGTGGACTGCTTAGTGACTGATGTGATAACTAGTGTGTTTCATTACAGGAAGCTGGACTAAATCTATCTTATGCTGGTTGGAGGAATGTGTACAGCCTCATAAGGTATTATAGTTCTAGCGAGAATTATTGAGAGTAGAATTTAGTAGATTTGTGTTATAACTCTTATGCTTTGTCATTTCAGATCCCTGGTCCCTGCTGACCCTTACCCTTCCCCGGTTTATTTTCATTATTTATCCCTCGCCTGATGGTTCGAACCCCGTGTTCACATTCAGGGTGTTGGTAACATCGGGAGGTGGACCCCTTTGTTCATCGATCGTATCCTGCGGAGCGGGCCCTGACAGAGAGGGAAAGAGAGAGGTCTGCCTCTGACCCAATCACGATTTGTCAGCCACTACTGCAGGTGGTTTGCGGTTCACTCCGAAATCTGAACTAGGTCAGTGAGATTCCCTCAATGCTGTGCCCATTGGAAATTCAGGTCCCACTGCAGAGCCCGCATTTGTAGGTTGCAGGAGGCCATGAGGCCCAACAACCTCAGTCATTCGCACCAAACTCCAGGATGGAGGCTGAAACATCGGTATGATAGTCTGAATAGTCCGGACTCACCACTCGGAAGAATAAGCCAGGAACTGCACAGTGCCCTGAATTGCTCCGATGAACGGGTGCATCTGATAGGGAGTCCGGTGTGACTTCGGCACGTTGATAATGAACTCTAGTGATTGCAGAAGGTTTGCCATAGTCTGGAGGTGGGAGACGACTGCTTGGGACGGTCTAGGATAGGACAAAGCCTCAGTTCTTCGTTGGAACCAGAAAATAGCGAGAATAGCAACCACAGCTTATTTCTGGAGCAAGGCCAAGAGTGTGGACTTCCTTCCAGAGTAGGGCCAGGTGATCCTCCGTCAGCCGGTCGTAAGTTGGAGGCAGGGGTAGTGTCTAAGGGGAATGAGTAGCCCCTTTTGACTATTTGCAGCACCCACCTATCGGAGGTGATATCTCGCCAGTGGTGGAAGTAGGGGGTTGTGGCTTGATCGGACTTCTGGCCACCTGACCCGCGAGGTCGGGGTGAACTGAGTCCACAGCCTGCTGTGGTTATTAGTCTTCTGGGGTCCTCTGGCTGGAATAGGGTTGGCGCAGTTGGAAGTCCCTTCCATTGCCACGAAAGAGGTGAGAGGCACACATATGCCAGGATGAGGTGACGAGGCCCAGGGACTTGGCCGTAGGCCACGAGTCCATGAAGTGCTCAAGTGATGCATCTGCCCTGTCTCCAAAGAGAAGGGAGCCATAAAAGGGCATGTCGATGAGGTTAGTCTAGGCTTCTCCCAAAAAGCCAGACGTCCTCAGCCAGGCGTGGTGCGTAACGGCCCTTGTCGAGAAAATGGCTCTGTCCAGAAAATCTGTCCTGTCCAAGCCACATTGTATGGCAAACTGTAATGCATCTCTCCTGTCTGTAACCGCTTGGGACAGGAGAGCCTGGTCCTCCTCTGAGACACTGGGCAGCACTTGTGGAACCATTTCCCATAGTGAATAAGAGTAATGTCTTAAGAGGCATGCAGTGTTTACCAACCACAATGCTAGGCTTGTGGAAGAAAGGATCTTCTCACTGAAGCTGTCCAGCCTTTTGGATTCACTGTCCAGAGGTGCAGAAGGGAACGTGCCATGGGAAGTGAAAGTTTTGGCCACCAAGCTCTGTGGGGTGGGGTGGGAAGAGAGGAACGCTGGGTCGCCCAGTGCAGGTCGGTGGCGGTGGTTGATCGTTCTGTTCACAGGAGCCCCTGTGCTGGGCTTGGACAAGGTGCCCAGAAGAACATCAGTCAAGGTCTTGTTGAAGGGCAGCAAGAGTTCCGAGGAGGAGACACCAGGCTGCAGGGCCTCTGTCAAGACGTTCATAAGGACTGCCACTGTAGGAAGCTGCAGGTCCATTGCAAATGAAGCTCTCTCCTCCAAAGCCAGGTTAGGGGGAGACAGCAAGCCAGAATCTGGAGAAGTGTCCAGGCCACTGACATCACCCAGGTCCTCATACCAGTCCAACTCTAAGATTGGGAGGGGATCCTGATCCCTTATAAATCCTGCAACCCAATCAAATCATCAATGCTTCTCTCTTCAGAATAGGGCAGCTGTACGGCTCGGTTGGTGCTAGTCTCTGCGTCGGTGGATGCCCAACTGGGCCCACCTCATCTGGAATGATGGGGAGGTGCCACAGGTAGGTGCCAGCGACGCAGAGGGCCTCAGCGTCTGATGCAGCACTGGGAAAGGTTGCAGAGTTAAGATCAGGACAGGCCGCGGGCAAAGCCGGCGGTGCAAAACCCACGGGATCTCCTTTAGCTGAGCCCAAGGGGCTCTAAGGCACACCGGCAGGGCCAGGCTGCCCAAAAATGGTGCACATGGTGTCATAAAAATCTTTAAATTGGGCAGGGGTCACTCCCAGCTCCAGAAAGGGAGGGAAATGCGGAGTAGACTCAGGTAACCGCTCTTAGAAGCAGCCCTCAAACACCAAGGATCCTCGATCTCATGACGGACAGGACGAAGTCTATCCATGTCTCTACTTCTTGTGCTTTTTATGGTGCATCTTACCGTACCACAATGACTTGAAGGAAGAAGACTTCGACCCCCGGAGCGCAGCTCAGACCTTCCTCTGAACAGAGAGCAAGATCGATGAGATGACCTCCGTTGCGCTAGGCTGTCATCCGATATAGGAACTGCTACCTCAAAACCTTCCGCGCCATGGCCCGGCAATCAGAGCACCACTTTGTGTCATGGTCGCGTTCCAGGCAGCAGAGACTCATCAAATGGGGGGTGCCCGTGACCGACATGGTGTGGTGACAAGCGCTGCGCAGCTTGAACCCCGAGGTCTTCTCACTAGACATTGCTCCACACCAAAAGTAGTCGACAAAAAGTTGATAAGTCTGTTAAAAAAGTGACAGGGGGTAGCTCTCTTTGATGGATCTGCGTTGGCTGGCGCGAAAAGAACTGAGAGCGAGCAGAGGGGGCGACCATATAAATGACACCGACGTCATGACGACGACCTTGATGCCTATGTAGTCATGTGGATTCGACCAACCTGAGTGAGCTGAGTGTCTAGTGTGACTCCCAGAAACGACTTCCTTTGAGATGGAGTTAGATGGGATTTTATGAGGTTGATCGAGAGACCCAGAGAATGGAATAGCGACAGGCACCTTTGAACAAGCACTCTTGCTGTTCTTAAAGAATTGGCCTTGATAAGGCAATCGTCCAAGTATGGAAAAATTTGAATGCCTTCCAAGCGCAGAAGTGGCGCCACTGGAGCGAACATTTTCGTGAACACACGGGGTGCTGAACGAAGTCCAAAAGGGAGAACCTTGAATTGAAAATCCCTGCCAGCCCCTCTGAATCTTTAGAACTTTCTGTGCCTGGGAAGGATCTGTACATTAAAATAAGCATCCTGAAGGTAGAGGGTGGCCATGTGATCCCCTTCCAAGTGAAGCTGGAGGATTTCTTGAAGCGTTAACATCTGGAAGGATAATTTTTTGAGGTATTTGTTGAGGGCACGCAGGTCGAGGATGGGGCACCATTCTCCTGACTTCTTGCGTATGAGGAAGAACCCCGAATAGAACCCTCTTCCTTTTTGCAATTGAGGAACTTTTTTCGATTGCTCAGTTCCGAATCATTATATTTATCTGGGAGAACAGCTCCTTGAGGTGAGCTGGTGGTGGACTTTTGGGAGGAGAATTTGGAGGGGTTTTGATGAATTCTAAAGTGTGGCCCCTGGTCACTACATCCAGGACCCACCTGCCATAGTAATTTTGGACCAATTTGAGAAGAAATGGGATATTCTTCCTCCAACTTTCAACCTGGGGATGGGCAGAGGTGGTGGCAGGTGGTACGTCTAATTGCTTCTTGGAGGAATCATATCCCCAGTAAGAAGACTTCCTTTTTCCTTGCGAGTAATTGCTACCCGTATGTTTGCAGTTTATACGGTTGATACCGCTGGTTATCTTGCAAAGATTGATATGAGCGCTGCTGAGAGTAGCCCCCTCTATTGGAAAAAGATCCACGACATTTGGCATCACGAAAGGACTATTTACGAAACTGCAGGCTTCCCAGTGACCTTGCAGTTTCTGTATCCTTCTTTATGGCCTGCAGGGCCTCATCAATATGCTGGCCAAAGAGAAACTCTCCATCAGAAGGCATATCGATGATCTTAGCCTGGACCTCCTGGCGAAAGGATGTTTACTTCAGCCTACCCTGCCTTCTCAGCGTTGCTGCCCCCGCCAATTGCCTGGATCCTGTAGATGCCACATTTACTGCTGTGTCGATAATCTCTGCAGAAGTGCACTCCCTTCATTCAATATTTTCCAGGCTTCTGATCTTTCAGGCTCTGGAAGCTTTTCAATATATGGTGAGATATTCAACCACATTTGTCTATCATATCTCCCCAATATTGCCAGGGAGTTTGCAGCACGGACAGTAGTTGCAGCTATCGTTGAAACTTTTTTACTAATAGAGTCCAGACGTCTGCCATCCTGGTCCTGTGAAGATGGGTTTCTGGCCCGTCTCTGAGCTGCTTGGGTGACGGCTGAATCAGTCTTTGATTGCCCTATAAGGCATGCAGGTGAGGTGAGAGGTGCCTTAAACTTTGTCTACGCGAGGCAAGACTGCAGGTAAAGAATTTGGAGTTGACATGATTTTTAGTCCCTCATTCCAGATAAAGTCTATTATTGGAATCGTTTTCACTTGCCTCTGCGGTTGGTCTTTAAAATCATATAAGAAGCAGTCATCCTGTTTCGTTTCCATGGAAATTAGGAATCTCTTCGTTGCTCTTTCCATTATGAGATGGAATCCTCCAATATCTACAGGTGGAGAGTCCGCGGTAGGAGGAGCAGAAGGTGATGGGGTTTGTGTTTGGTAGTCATCCCACTCCGACAGTACTGATTTATCATCAACTTCTTCCCTGTCGTCATCAGTGGCAACAGCCTCCTGAGTATGGTGGGATGGTGCAGGAGAAGGTGGAACTGTGGATTGTATTTCGGGAGCTGATATTGGAGAAGATTGTCTTGGCGGTCTAAACGTTGTTGCAGATGCTCCAGGCATGGGTGAAGGGAGCGACTCTTCTGATTCAGATTTAGGGGACCGGCGATAGTAGTCGTCCAACATATACTGCAAATTGTTGAGGAAAGCTAACTGCATCT
Organism: Lissotriton vulgaris; assembly: GCF_964263255.1. NCBI lineage: Eukaryota > Metazoa > Chordata > Amphibia > Caudata > Salamandridae > Lissotriton > Lissotriton vulgaris. The sequence goes on along the minus strand of NC_141697.1, from coordinate 133,975,553 downwards.
GTGCTGTAGGCACCGTGGCAGGAGCCTGACCTGTAGGTTCAAGAAACTGCTCTTCCTCCTGATCTTGGTCTTGCAATTTTATAAGCAGCTCAGATGGACTCTTGGCTGCGCGGAACCTCTCATCCACATCAGATTGGTCTTCTTCCTCTTCAGAGTCCAAAAGTTGCTCAAGCAACTTCAACGGGGAGAGAGCCGCTAAGGAAGAGCCCAGTCTTTCAAATAAAGAAGCCACCATAGACGGCGAGGCAAAGGAGGCTGCAGATGGTGCAGCAGACCAAATATGTAGTTCCCTACACTATGAAAGAAGAGGCGTCGACGGACGAACCATTGACGGTGCTGTCGACTGAGATGGTGTATGGACTGTGGCCACCGATGTGGCAGTGAACTTCGTCGACGGGGAAATCATCGTTGATGCCTTCGATGACGAGGCAGTCTTCGTCGACGATGCGGCCGTCAATGACGATGGAAATCTCGTAGACGGTGAGGTCATCGATAAGGTGATCTTCATCGACGAGGAATCAGTCGACGGGGTGACTTTCGTCGACGGGATAGGCGTCGTCAAGGTGTTCTTCGTAGACTATGCGCTCGTCGACGGGACCTTCTGGGGAAGAAGCCGAAGACATTATCATTTTAGGCCTCGGCAATGAAAAGGTAACAGTCGACGTTGAGGAAGCGTCAGTGATGTTGATCGTTGACGGAGGAGCCGCCGACGACAACGTTGTCGATGAGGTTGTTTTCTGAGGTAAAACTTTCTGTGACAGTCTTTTTGATGGCGAAGACTTTCCAGACTTTCTCGGGGGCGTGCTAAGTCCCAATCATGAAGGTGGAGAAGCCTTTTTTGAGGTAGAGGAGGAAGGCAAGCTAGAATCTTTGGTGGATTGAGCCTTTCTCGACACCTTAGCCCCAGGAGAAGATACCTCTTCCTCAATCTTCCTCTTTCCAGAGGACATAGTTGACCCCGAGGCCACCCATCCTACCTCAGATAGGGGGTTGTCCTGGTCCTTGATCTTCTGCAGCCACAGGAGAAGTCGACCTTCCCTGTCTGAGGGTCTTCTGAGGAAAGGTCCTGCAGATCTTACAATCCTTTACCTCATGGTCTGGATACAGGCAAAGAAATACATTTTTTGTGGGGGTCTTCCTTAAAAAGCCTAAACTTCCCACAGGATTCACAAGGCCTGAAGAGGGATTTAAAAGATGACATCTTTAAAGTAGGTAAAAAACCGAGTCAAAGTTGTGAAGTACTGAGCAGAGCTCAGGGAGACTCACTTCACACGACGTGCAGTAGAAAATCTGAGAGCCTGAGCCTCTGGGGAGAACATTCTGGTGGATGCGGTCGCCTGATTGGCTTTGTTTTGGTCCATAGACAATGACTAAAATAGTCATAAGTGTGGACGTTTTGCTATTATAGCTTAGGGCTACAGTATTAGGGCTGGCTGCGGTGTCTCGAATTAGGAAAGCACGGTGGGTGGGGGGGGGTGGGGGCAGAAGATTTGTGCTGGGAGCAGCCAAGGCCTGGCCCCAGGCTCTTAGGAAGGCTACGAATCTGATGGCCTTTAGAAGAGGTCTTAAGACTTGGCTGTTTGCTCTCTAAATCTCTACTTGGCCTCTGTGTTTGGAGTATTACTTAGCGCCAGGACACCTACGGGTGACAGTGCGCTGTATAAATTTCAAAAATAAATAAATACTTCCTGGTTTGGTTATTATATGCATATTATTGCTTTATGTACCGTGAGACTCCCACTCAGGCGATGGGGAATGATTCAGGCATGTGAATCGATGTAAGACACCCCAATACTGGAGAACAAAAGTTCCCTTCCAATGGAATATTTACAATATACATAGAAATCAAATCATTTCTATAACAACTTTAAATAGAATCAAGTAATGCATGAATTTAATAAATATTGAAAATATTTTGGAGTTACTACTTACCCTCAAATCCCAAGAAAAATTCAAAAATAAAATCGGTTGGTCTGTGTCACTACCGTTTCCCCAACATACAATCAAGTTAAAAAATGCAAACTAAAACATTGGCCATCTGTGAATGTAGGCAAATTGCAATTGGAAAAAACGTGTTTCGCATTTTGCAAGAATAAGAGTATTAAAGATCACTTGGTAAGAGCTAGCCTTCCTCAGATCAAAACATCACAAAATGTACCAGTGCTTTGGGGATTGCCACCAAGAGTGGGGTATTTCAAATGTGGTAATTGTAGTGTCTGTCCATTCACCTCCAATACTAAAAACCTTCCCTATTATCATGTTAACATTGTGTTGGACCAATCACCTGACTGTCAATATGAGTCTGTCAACACAGAGGCAACATTTGATGCAAAGTGAGTGACGCGCTCGTGGCAGATCACTTTCAACTCATAGGCCACACTGAGGATGATCTACACTGGCAGGTGACCATGGAGAACAAAACCCCACAGAGAGGCACCGACATTAATTCGCTTCTGAACAAAGAAGACCTGAATGCATTCTATGTACCAACAGCTTACATATCGAGCTAAATAGATCAGAGTACTGGACAACTCTGCTATAACCATCTATTTCTGCATTGGACAATACAATTTCCTGGGAATAATGTAACTTCTCTTAATATGGTGACTTTTTGTATTTTATAGGCTTGGTAGTTGAGCGGTTAACTTTGAGCACTAACTTACCAGCTCCTGACAATTCTTGGAATTAACGGTCTATATATGGATATACACACTATGGAACCAACCATTGTAATTATATGTAAATTAGTGTATACTGTTTTTTTGTTTAAATTTTTATTGGCATTTTTAGTTTACAAAACATTAGTATGTTAGGATACATTTGGTTTGACTGCATTTTACACCATTGTACATTACTATCCACACATGAAATGGACATGTATCCTGTATGTGTATATTGTCTTTTTTGCCTACTTAAGTACTAATTATTGTCCCCTCTTCTCCATCATGGATATATCCATTTCCCTTTTTAAGATGTTCGCCACCCTTCCCACTCTGGGACTCAGTTTGTTTTTCCGTGTTTTCCCTGATTACACATGCGCAGTCGTGCCCACTTCCGGGCTTTCACTAACAAGCTCTTGCACATACACTGTTTGGAAGTACTGCCGCTTCGGTCGAGAGCTACACAGAGCTGTTGCTCTAAACCAGGGGTACTCATAGTACGGCCCGCGGGCCTAGGGCGGCTCGGCAAGGCTTTCCTGGCGGCCCGCGGACCCCCGAGACATCATACCTGTGTTTTACGTTTTTGTTTTTAAGTGTCTGCAGCAGCGCGAGAAACTCTGCTGCTCTGTGGGAGCTGACGGCCGGGCGATCCTAGCAATAGCCAGAGTAAAGCTGCAGGGGCCTAAGAAGAGGTGAAATACAAAGGCCACATTAACATGCAAATGGTCTTTTAAAGACCTGTTAAGTGCTTGGGTGCGGCTGTGAGTGTGTGTGCGCCCCGGCTGGCACACAGGCAGGGTGAGATGACAGAGGGTGACCGAGGGAGTGGGAGGGAAAGGGAGAGGGAGGGGGACGGAGAGGGAGTGAGAGGAAGTGAGAGTGAGAGGGAGTGAGTAAGTGAGAGGGAGTGAGTGAGAGGAAGTGAGTGAGAGGAAGTGAGTGAGAGGAAGTGAGTGAGAGGGAGGAAGTGAGTGAGAGGGAGGAAGTGAGTGAGACGGAGGAAGTGAGTGAGAGGGAGGAAGTGAGTGAGAGGGAGGGAGTGAGTGAGTGAGAGGGAGTGAGTGAGTGAGAGGGAGGGAGGGAGTGAGTGAGAGGGAGGGAGTGAGTGAGTGGGAGGGAGTAAGTGAGTGGGAGGGAGTAAGTGAGTGGGAGGGAGTAAGTGAGTGGGAGGAGTGAGTGAGTGAGAGGGAGGGAGGGAGTGAGTGAGAGGGAGGGAGAGGGAGTGAGTGAGTGAGAGGGAGGGAGAGGGAGTGAGTGAGAGGGAGGGAGAGGGAGTGAGTGAGTGAGAGGGAGGGAGGGTGAGAGTGAGTGAGAGAGTGAGAGTGAGTGAGTGAGAGGGAGTGAGTGAGAGGGAGTGAGTGAGAGGGAGTGAGTGAGAGGGAGTGAGTGAGTGGAAGTGAGTGAGTGGAAGTGAGTGAGTGAGTGGAAGTGAGTGAGTGGAAGTGAGTGAGTGGAAGTGAGTGAGTGGAAGTGAGTGAGTGAGAGGGAGGGAATGAGTGGGAGGGAGGGAGTGAGTGAGAGAGAAGGAGTGACAGAAAAGGAGTGCCAGAAAAGGAGTGAGGGAGTGAGAGGGCTGGAGTGAGTGAGAGGTATGGAGTGAGTGAAAGAAAGGGATGGAGTGTGAAGGGATGGTGTGAGTGAAAGGGATGGAGTGAGTGAAAGGGAAGGAGTGAGAAGGAAGGAGTGAGAGGGATGAGTGAGAGGGTAGGGAGGAGATGGAGGGAGAGGGATGGGAGGGTGGGAGAGAGGTGGGACCGGGAGAGAGTGGGAGGGAGGGAGGGAGTGAGTGGGAGGGAAGGAGTGAGAGGGAGGGAGGGAACGGGAGGGAGATGGAGGGAAAGGGAGGGGGAGGGAGACTGATGGAGAATGACATGGAGGGAACGAGAGGGAGACTGATGGGGAGTGAGATGGAGGGAAAGGGAGGGGGAGGGAGACTGATGGGGAGTGAGATGGAGGGAACGAGAGGGAGACTGATGGGGAGTGAGATGGAGGGAAAGGGAGGGAGGGAAAAGGAGGGAGAGGGAGTAAGAGGGAGGGAGAGGGAGTAAGAGGGAGGGAGAGGGAGTAAGAGGGAGGGAAAGGGAGTAAGAGGGAGGGAGACGGAGAGAGAGTGAAAGGGAGGGAGACGGAGAGGGAGGGAGAGGGAGGGAAAGGGAGGGAGATGGACAGGGAGGGAGAGGGAGGGAAAGGGAGTGAGACGGAGAGTGAGAGGGAGTGAGACTGAGAGGGAGGGAGGGAGATGGAGAGGGAGGGAGTGAGAGAGAGAGGGAGTGAGACAGTCAGAGTGAGACAGAGGAAGACAGGAGAGGGGGAGGGAGAGAGGGAGAGAGAGCTAGAGAGAGGGAGAGAAAGCTATAGAGAGGGAGGGAGACCGAGAGAGAAAGAGAGAGAGAGAGAGGTGTGTATGCCGGGACGGCTCAGTGGACGAAGGCGTGCGCTGCAGGGACCTGTGATCAACCTCATGGTCAGTTTTATTTTGTTGCTCTAGCCCCGCCCCTCCCCCACTGACCCCGCCCCCCCACCGGTGCGGCCCTCAGACACAAACGAAACTGTAAATTTGGCCCCTGAGAGAAAGTTTGTGAGTACCCATGCTCTAAACCCACGTTTCTGCTCCCACCCTGCAAATCTGTAACCTTTAGGAGACTTTATACACCGGCGCTGCAGGTGGGAGCTGCTCGAAGCAGCTGCTGCCTCTCTTCGGCTCTGCAAGACCTATGGCTACTGTATTACGCTGCCACAGATTTCTGCCCGACTAGGTAAGATTCATTGCCACATGCGGCTACCTTAACCTAGTGACACAGTCTTTCTTGACCGTAGTAATTAATTAATGACCCTTTCAATCCCACCAGCCACAATGGACCTACCATCCTCCAGGACCTCGGTCTGCTCATGTCATGATCGCGTATCACAGACGCCATTAGAAACTGGTTGGTAAGGTCAAGCCATATGCCCCCATCCTAGTGGGAATAGAGCTCAAGTACATAAAGTATTTGCTCATAATTTTTCATTAGTTCCTTACAGTTTGACCGGGTACGTTGGATGCCAGAACCGGCGCCCCCGCAGCAGCACATTTCTTGGGCATTGCAATTTTGTTTGCCTTGCCACAAATCCCAATTGGATTGTTTCCTTTCACAGGTTAGCACCCTATTCTCACAGTCCTGGTATAGCGACCCACCCACTCCACGCACACAGCAAGGTAAGTAAATAACAAGTGAGCATGTTGCAAGAGCAGTTCTCACTTTCATAGTCTTTGGATGCACGTCATTCTTCCACGTGTGCTCATGGTATGGGAGGCCACCCTTTTCCATCTTAATTATTTTACTATTAATTCTCACCTTGATTTTTTCACCCCCCCCCCCCTTAAATGTTGTAGTCCTTCCCCCCCCCCCCCCCCCCCGCCCCCTGTGAATTTCTTTATGAACAGGTATTTCTTCTCTCAGGCATATATTACAAGTCCTGATGATGGTCCTCGCATCCTAACGGGGGATTGAAACATCAACACCAAGTAATATGAATATCGCAAACATTCTTTATTTTGAGAAGGATAACATTGGTACCTTATAAAAACAAGCATTAGAAATGCAATAGGGCTCGGATTTATTTGAGTTTGAGCTAATGCCATTGTAAATGGCAATGTATTTTCGCCATGTGAATGGAGTCTGTGCATGTGGTGTGTAGTGTGTAGTGGAATTATGTTGGTTGAATTGTAATTTTACCAATGGTGGCATGCTGTGCTTTATATGAATATGTTTAAAAGTAAAGTGTACCATACTGCGATTGCTTGGTGGAAAAGTGCACTGCCGGCTGGAGGTGTGTGTGCCTGGTGGAAGGGTGCACTGACGGCTGGTGGGTGTGTGTTTGGTAAAAGCGTGCACAGATGGCTGATGGTTGTTGGTGTTTGTGCATGCTGAAAGCATTCATTGACGGCTGGGGGTGTGTTCTTGTGTGTTTTCTTTTCTGTGTACTGGTGAGTGTGTGGTGGTGAGTCTGTGGGGGTGAGCCTGGGGAGTGAGTGTGGTGGTGAGTGTGTTGTGTTGAGTGGTGACGAGTGTGTGGTGTTGAGACTGAGGTGTGTGGTTTGTGTGTGCGTTATGTGTGTGTGGTGTGTGTGTGGGGTGTATGTGTGTATGGTGTGTGTGTGTGGTATGCGAGTGTGGTGTTTTCTGCACACTCACACACTGCCCCTACACATTCACACACGGCTCACCCGCACACTCCCAATGTCCACTGTTTATCCTGCACACTCATTCTGCACACTCACACAATGTGCACCCTTACACACTGTCTCTGCAGTCACTCTGCACTCACGGTCACTCTGCACTCACGGCCACTCTGCACTCACGGCCACTCTGCACTCACGGCCACTCTGCACTCACGGCCACTCTGCACTCACGGCCACTCTGCACTCACGGCCACTCTGCACTCACGGCCACTCTGCACTCACGGCCACTCTGCACTCACGGCCACTCTGCACTCACGGCCACTCTGCACTCACGGCCACTCTGCACTCACGGCCACTCTGCACTCACGGCCACTCTGCACTCACGGCCACTCTGCACTCACGGCCACTCTGCACTCACGGTCACTCTGCACTCACGGTCACTCTGCACTCACGGTCACTCTGCACTCACGGTCACTCTGCACTCACGGTCACTCTGCACTCACGGTCACTCTGCACTCACGGTCACTCTGCACTCACGGTCACTCTGCACTCACGGTCACTCTGCACTCACTGTGTGCCCGGCCACCCCCTGGCACAGCACTCCATGCCCAGCCCGTCCCTGGCACAGCACTCTACTGCCACTCCCTGGCACAGCACTCCACTGCCACTCCCTGGCACAGCACTCTATGCCCGGCCCCTCCCTGGCACAGCATGCCCAGCCCCTCCTTGGCACAGCACTCCATGCCCGGCCACTCCCTGGCACAGCACTCCATGCCCAGCCCGTCCCTGGCACAGCACTCTACTGCCACTCCCTGGCACAGCACTCCACTGCCACTCCCTGGCACAGCACTCCATGCCGGCCCCTCCCTGGCATAGCACTCCATACCCGGCCCCTCCCTGGCACAGCACTCCATGCCCGACCCCTTGCCTCTACAGCACTCCATGCCCGCTACCAGTCAGTATGATATTCCATGTCTTAAAATGCTGGTCAAAATTAAACTTTCAGTTCAAATTAATTAAAAGAGTGAATATTTTGGGGTCACGTAAAACATGCACTTAGCCAGTAAGAATACCCTGCCCCCCACTGCCATCAATGTCTCATTCGCAAAGACATTGGTCCGTGTGGAACAAGGAAAGGCCAAAGTGAAAACGAGTTGTGTCACCGTCCACGTCACGGTTGCAAGGGTTAGCGAAAACTGATAAACAGTACACAAAGTACATTCGCTCCGACAGGTTCCCTGTTTGCACGTCTCATCATTCATTCATTCATCCAGAGTGTACGTGGGGACGAGCCGTGCAGTATATACAAGGGCGTGCAGTGTATTTCTGTGGAGATGGCCGTGCGCAGTAGGAGAGCGGAGCAGGTTTGTGGTGAACGACGTGTGAGGTCTGCATCAATGTACAGAATAAAAGGTGCCTTCATCCAAGTACACATTCGTAATAAGCGAACAAAAAAAGTAAGCGGGAAAGAGTTCAATGGGGGAAGGGTGTCTCTCTGCGAGGTGGGGTGCAGATCAGGAGGTGGCAGGGCGGGCTGCAGGGGAAGGGCACACACACACTCATCCAGCAGACGTTCCAAGACTCACCCCACCCCTTCGCAGCCAGGGGCGAGGATGGCTTGCTGTGGGTATGTCCTGCAGCCAAACAGGAGGAGCCCTGACTGCGACATCAGAGAGGGCCCTGGCGGCGCGGGTGGGCTGCGGTGAGATCTGCGCAAGCACTTTAGTGTAATGGTCGAGAGGCCCCTTAGCGACAGGGGTATAGGTGGCGTGCAGCGGGCATGCAGTTAGACTCAAGTAAAATGCTGTTTTTATACTGTGTTGATGTGTCTCTTTTATATGGGGGCCACAAACACCTGTGAACACCGGGAAGTCTCCGCACATTACAATTATTGCTTTCCTGCGTGTCAGCTGAGTATACATTCAATCCATCAACTGTATCTGCTCTAAACCGAGTAACTGTTTAATAAAACGTTGTTTTAAAGGGTATTTTTATAAATGGAAACAGATACCAAAATATAAGCAAACGTGTAAGCTATAGAAACATTAAAAGTTATTAATAATCCATAAATGTATTTCTTTAAACAACTGATCGTTCATTTCAGCCATACTGTTGCAAACTCGTCACTTTACACCGCCATTAGGATGCATTCGGAACCAAAAGTTCACAATGGAATGAGAATAGTCCAGTTATTAAAGGGCCATTCCTAATCCTACTCTGTGGCAAAGAAATTAAAAACTGTGAAGAATGGTGGGTAAAAAAAACTCACATATGACCGAGTGCATCTCACTGCAAGGTGTTCAATCAGTACTATATTTCACATGCTGGGAGGGCGAGTGCTTCACGGAGGCCGTGCAACAAGAAAAACATGGGCCACGGTCATACTGATTCGAATAAAATCTAGAAAGTAAAAATAATATATTCAATATCAGAAACGCAAACCATACCTCACTTTTAGCGTGTATAAAAAGAATGCTGTGTCACGTCTGCTGCTTTCTAAGAACAGTTGTTGAGACGTGTTTCTCCGAGCCTCGGCTCAGTTTCGGACTGGCGTGTCTGCGCCCTCGTGAGAGGACCTGCCAGGGGCCCTGGTGAGCGGCACATTCCCCACTTCGACCCTGGAGACCCGCGTATGGATATTCATCGGAAAGGACTCGAGGAAAGCAGCTGGCAAACTCGCGAAATACATTGAACCCTATATTTAGATGCACAATTATCTCACTCCAAAATAGCGTCTAAGTCCTTAACTGCCAGGGTCAACGCCAGGTTTGAGTGCTATATAAACCCTTAACGTGTGCATCTTTGATGGTACACCGTAGTAGTCGCAGTGCTCCTATAATTCGGTTTCGCTTGAGGCGCTTTAATAAACCGCCAGTTTGGCGGACGTCTAGGCCATCGCATAAGCTCGACTCTACTGTTGCACAGAGCTCTATATGACACATGGCACACACCTAGCAGTTATATCGGCACAGTATAGCCCCTTCCCTCGCTGGACAATACACATACCCCGGCCAGGTAACTTCTGCCACCCGAATATGTCCAGGCTGGCACGGACTCCATTCTACGCATCCACAAAGCTTCCTGCTAGCATTTCATGTAAGCATCTACATACATGTGAGCACACATGCAGTTCACACCACTGCCTGCGTCTGGACTAACAGCTCCTCGCTTCCACTGTTCCAACGAGTAAACCGCGTGCTTTATTCCAATAACTGAATGCAAGGGTGGCCCCGGTTTCAAGCAAAGACCTGGAGTTGCGGACTCCTCTCTGATGCGCACCCGCGCAAATCGCCATGGCACGACACGACTTAGTGCCACTCTGTGCGATCGATGTGTGATCTGACAGGCATCCTATGATCTGTTCATATACTGGTCAAAGATGAATGGGCCCCCCTCCCCCTGCCAGCACTTCAAGAGCCCCGCATTTAACGTCACGCCGACTGGACCGACTCGGGCCACTTGCCACAGCTTCGGTGAAAGTTATCAAGATCCAAGCAAGGCGCACATCACTCGAGGTGGCTTAGGGAGCACATGGTGACATTGAGTTATCGCACTGGTTCCATACCGATTTTCAGGATATATAGGCGACAAGTGGGGTGTATCTGGTTGACCCTGCGGGGTGGGGAGGGAGTTTTTTGGTTATTTGTATTGGTGTTTGATGCTGTTCTTTAGGATCCTATTATTTAGGGGTATGTACAATATATGGTATAAGAAACGACACTGTACTGCATTGTCCCTGATCTATATTCTGAGGATATGTGTTTTATGGCCATGGGAACTATGATTGTATCATGCTGTGTTGCTCTGTGCACGAACGAGTTAAAATATATATATATATATATATATATATATTTTTTTTAAGATCCAAGCAAGGCTCGCACCTATACTAACAGGTAAGTAACGGACTGAATTAGCAAACAGTGAGATATTTACTGCCCTAGTATGGTTTATATATCGTTTACATTCAAATAAAGCACATGATAAGTACAATGTATATCTCAATTCTGATGTATTTTTTGATATCCATGTTAGAAAAATATATTGTTATATCTATTAATTTTCTCTTTTTTCTTAGAATATTTCATAAATAGTTTTTTTCAAAATTCATACAGTTTACATAGACAATAAAGAATATACACAAAACATATATACATAACACTAATTTTGGTCGATGTTTTTACAGATGTAGGCAAGGTGTTAAACAACGCGCGTTTCGGCCGTAGCCTTCATCAGGTGACCGTCCTACATATACACTTCAAAAATAATAAAAAAATAGAAAATTCAACACACAAGATATACAAAGAATTCTGTAAAAGAACAAAAGAGACAAAAAGACATATCAGTCATGTGATAACCATAATTAGGAACAGTAATTGCTCAATCTCAATTCATGTAAACGTAAATAAACAGGGTCTATTCAAATACATGATTATTAGCATATTACAGCTTCCAACTTTTCTTTATTATCCACATTTGCCTATTATGGGCAGTTATATATAAATATATTCCTTTCTCATTGGATTCCCTTATCTCTTCGGTTATCATCTTTGATATCATAATTTTCTGGATCACAAAAATAACCTAGCCAATCAAATGTTAATATTCTTCCTTTCTTATTTTTCCCTGATTGTTGTATTTCATACTCAGTTTGATGACAACCATGCTGACTATATGTGGTTAACTTTGGCTTCAATTGACAAAAGACTCATATTGGGATCAAGAAACAGACAAAAAAGAAGAAATAGATAGAAATTTTCAAAAAAGGTTAAGGAACATAAAAATGTACAATTCAGTGTTAGCAATGCATCTTATCTTTCCATCAGATCTACGAAAACCAGTTGACTAAAAAATCCGTATTTGTAAATTACATTACTTACATTAAAAAGGGTCTCAAGTTATCAGTTACCCTCTGAGAGTTGGTATTATTTTATCATCGTCATTGTAGATTGTTGTAAAAACCGCTCAAGATTATCATTAATATTCTGTAAGGAGAGAAGAGTCTATCAGACATTTGTTTATTTCCATTCTATTCCTGTTGAAGAGGAGCTAAGTTGATTATAGGTATTGAACCCAGTTATTAATTTAAACTGAACAACAGGTTAACTAACAGTTGTAGCATTACCTTGCATGTTATCATAAGCTTTTGTTTGGGTAAGCAGAGACATAGTACCTTGTAGTTGACTTACACTTTCATTTATTGCTTCTCAATATGATGGATATACGAAAAAATTAACATTTGATTGTAATAAATATTTATTTCTCCCATTCATACATTTTAAATGGTGCCAAAACTTAAAATGCATCCATTTGGAACAACTATAGTGGTTTGATTACCTTTATTTAGCTCGATACCTTGATGGCATAGGTTCTATTATAGCGTAATTTTAGCGTTGTAAGGTAAATTGTTGAATTCAAAAAGTTGTGCCTTGTGGGTTACTTCACTCGGGAGTTTTTCTTATAAATGAAAACACAGAGGAAAGTGTAATTAGCTATTTTAGTGATCGGCTGAACGTCAAAAACATAGTCAAAATGTATGAGGTTTAGTTACCTTTGTTTTAGCTCAATAATGTGGTAGCGTAGGGTTCTATTATTCGTTGGTTTTATCTTTTGATAAAGGTCATTGGATTCAAGGTATCGTGCATGCTGAATTATCTCTTTTTTTAAAAAGATGAAAACACAGAGAGAAGTATAATTAGCTATATTAACGATATAGAGAACATCAGACCCACTGTTGAAAATAGTTAAACTATAATTGTCTGGTTACCTTGGATGCAGTGGAGCGCGCTATAATGTGGGGTTCAGTACAAGCCACCTCGAGGTGAGAATTCGGCAGTGAGTCGAGTGGAACTATTTTTATTCTCGTAGTCCGTATATGTGTTGATCATTCACTTCTCTATCTAAGCAAAAGGACATGTAAACAGATAGCGAAGTCGGTAAAAGCTAAAGGTGCATGGTAAGGTAGTTTGCTAAAAGTGAAGCTCTACGCTATTAGCATACCTGCGTTATCGATGGGCTTGTAGTGATATGGGGTTCTCTGGTATTCAGTTGCGCGAATCCGGCGGTAACAGGAACGTTAGTATAATTGTTCCTTTATATACTCATATTCATTAGTAAGCCGCATCTTAAATTGATTCAGCTGAGTAAACCATCCCGTAGCGCTTACGTAAAATCGTCATTCCAATGCGACTTGCTTATAGGAGAAATAGACAATGGACTCTACTAGGCGTCAGACGTAAAGGTACGTCATTCTCAGAGCTTGAACACTGAAAACGGACAGAGATGATTACCGCATTCGGTTCCACCACTAGTGTGCTCGGAAATTCGAGATACGCTGGATCTCCCATATTGTAGCAGCATAACAGTGATATAGTGTCCAAATTACACTAAACGGTGGTGGCGAGACCTTAAAAATTATATAGTTGTAAACAGATTTTACATTTGGAGTCAAATTTTATAGGACATTGAGGGAATTACCTTACATTAATATATATTTATTTATATAAATAGGATAGATTGAGAATTATAATATATATTTTCGATGTTATACTGCCAAGACATATTTATCTTGATGTCTATATATAGAGTGTAGGTAGAAGCATCTGTAAATGGCAATTTGTGACTATATTATCGCTTGTTCCCATGGAATTTCTAAATTGAGTCCTGACTTGACTGTCTCCAGGGAAAAAATCCCAAAAACTTCACGTTTACGTCGAATCTTGTCCGGACATAGACCTGCTCTAGGGACAATTTTTTCCAGAATAATCCACTGGATGTCTTCTGGTTTATGATTTGTTTCCATGCAATGGGCCACTATAGGTGCTTGCATTTTTTGTGTTCTTATGGCTGATTTATGTTCAGTAAGTCTAGTATACATGGATCTAGAAGATTCTCCTACGTATCCTTTTTTGCAGGGACATATCAATAGATAGATTATATTTTTGGTCTTACAATTTGTCATATAGTTGTTCTTTATTATGACACCATTGAACTTGAAATCAGCAGTTTCAATGGTTTGTGGACAGATTTTACAATTCCCACATTTGAAATTGCCGATCACTGGAGTCCCAGTGATTAGATTTCTGTATAAATTTCCTTTAGGTACCGTTATACGTGATCTTACTACTAAGTCTTTCAGATTTTTATTTTTACGGAATGCTAACAAAGGCTTGGGTATCGCTTCCTGTTTTGTTTTATTTACATTTAATATATGCCAATGGGCATATATAATTTGGCGAACTTGATCGTTAAGTTGAGAGTGTCTCGTGACAAAAACTAGACTTGCTTCTCTCTTTGGTTTTGTATTATTAAGTAGGTGTTGCCTATCATAATACCTAGCTCTTTTGCATGATTCTCTAACCAACCTATGTGGATAGCCCCGTTCTATGAATTTGTCCTTCATTGCAGCAGCTTTCTCATCAAAATCTGTAAGATGAGTGCAATTCCTTCTAAGTCGTAAAAATTGACTAAAGGGTATACTGTTTTTTTGTTGCATAGGATGAAAGCTGCTGTAATGAAGGAGGGTATTGCGCGCACTGGGTTTTACAAAAAGATCCATGACGAGGAAACCATTGTCATGTTTGATGGTTAGGTCAAGAAATTCTAGTTCTGTTTTACTTATCTTTTCTGAGAACTTTAAATTAGGGTCACAGACATTCAACCATGACATGAATTCCTGTAGCATATCTTCTTCGTCATTCCAAATAAATACAATGTCGTCAATATATCTTGACCAGTAAAATATTGATTCGAAAAATGGAGCTACCTCATTGAATATGTGCTTCATTTCGAAATGAGCTACATAAATGTTAGCGATTGTGGGGGCGCAAGATGCGCCCATGCTAACTCCCTTTGTCTGTCTATACATGTTACCACGGAATTCAAAAATATTGTCGAATAAGATGATTTTAAGACATTCTAGAATGAAATTGATGTTACAGTCTGTCATATAATTCTATAAACCATTTGGTCGCGTCTATGGCGCCTATACATGGGATATTCGAATAAAGACTCTCAACGTCCAATGTAACCATCCATTGGCGGTTGACATTGAACGGTGTGCCTTCAAGTTCTTTAATGACATGACGGGTGTCTTGAATATATCCTGGTATCTTATTTATATAAGGACGCAATATTTCATCCAAATATTTAGAAATTGGCTCTGTAATGCTCCCAATAGTTGTTACAATGGGGCGGAAAGGTGGATCCCATTCATTTTTATGCACTTTTGGAATTCCATAAATGCTAGCCATTCTAGGATTGTCTATATTCATATATTGATGTTCTTTGATGCAAATATCACCATTGTTTAATGCTTTGGTAGTTAGTTTAGATATTTTATTTTTGATTTTAGACGTAGGATCTTTAGAGATTTTTATGTAGTAATTGGTATCGCTCAACATATTTTCTATTGTTTCAATGTATTTATTTGTGTCTAGGATGGCGATCCCGCCACCCTGTCGCAGCTCTTTACGGTTATCTATTGATATGTCCCTGCAAAAAAGGATACGTAGGAGAATCTTCTAGATCCATGTATACTAGACTTACTGAACATAAATCAGCCATAAGAACACAAAAAATGCAAGCACCTATAGTGGCCCATTGCATGGAAACAAATCATAAACCAGAAGACATCCAGTGGATTATTCTGGAAAAAATTGTCCCTAGAGCAGGTCTATGTCCGGACAAGATTCGACGTAAACGTGAAGTTTTTTGGATTTTTTCCCTGGAGACAGTCAAGTCAGGACTCAATTTAGAAATTCCATGGGAACAAGCGATAATATAGTCACAAATTGCCATTTACAGATGCTTCTACCTACACTCTATATATAGACATCAAGATAAATATGTCTTGGCAGTATAACATCGAAAATATATATTATAATTCTCAATCTATCCTATTTATATAAATAAATATATATTAATGTAAGGTAATTCCCTCAATGTCCTATAAAATTTGACTCCAAATGTAAAATCTGTTTACAACTATATAATTTTTAAGGTCTCGCCACCACCGTTTAGTGTAATTTGGACACTATATCACTGTTATGCTGCTACAATATGGGAGATCCAGCGTATCTCGAATTTCCGAGCACACTAGTGGTGGAACCGAATGCGGTAATCATCTCTGTCCGTTTTCAGTGTTCAAGCTCTGAGAATGACGTACCTTTACGTCTGACGCCTAGTAGAGTCCATTGTCTATTTCTCCTATAAGCAAGTCGCATTGGAATGACGATTTTACGTAAGCGCTACGGGATGGTTTACTCAGCTGAATCAATTTAAGATGCGGATTACTAATGAATATGAGTATATAAAGGAACAATTATACTAACGTTCCTGTTACCGCCGGATTCGCGCAACTGAATACCAGAGAACCCCATATCACTACAAGCCCATCGATAACGCAGGTATGCTAATAGCGTAGAGCTTCACTTTTAGCAAACTACCTTACCATGCACCTTTAGCTTTTACCGACTTCGCTATCTGTTTACATGTCCTTTTGCTTAGATAGAGAAGTGAATGATCAACACATATACGGACTACGAGAATAAAAATAGTTCCACTCGACTCACTGCCGAATTCTCACCTCGAGGTGGCTTGTACTGAACCCCACATTATAGCGCGCTCCACTGCATCCAAGGTAACCAGACAATTATAGTTTAACTATTTTCAACAGTGGGTCTGATGTTCTCTATATCGTTAATATAGCTAATTATACTTCTCTCTGTGTTTTCATCTTTTTAAAAAAAGAGATAATTCAGCATGCACAATACCTTGAATCCAATGACCTTTATCAAAAGATAAAACCAACGAATAATAGAACCCTACGCTACCACATTATTGAGCTAAAACAAAGGTAACTAAACCTCATACATTTTGACTATGTTTTTGACGTTCAGCCGATCACTAAAATAGCTAATTACACTTTCCTCTGTGTTTTCATTTATAAGAAAAACTCCCGAGTGAAGTAACCCACAAGGCACAACTTTTTGAATTCAACAATTTACCTTACAACGCTAAAATTACGCTAAAATAGAACCTATGCCATCAAGGTATCGAGCTAAATAAAGGTAATCAAACCACTATAGTTGTTCCAAATGGATGCATTTTAAGTTTTGGCACCATTTAAAATGTATGAATGGGAGAAATAAATATTTATTACAATCAAATGTTAATTTTTTCGTATATCCATCATATTGAGAAGCAATAAATGAAAGTGTAAGTCAACTACAAGGTACTATGTCTCTGCTTACCCAAACAAAAGCTTATGATAACATGCAAGGTAATGCTACAACTGTTAGTTAACCTGTTGTTCAGTTTAAATTAATAACTGGGTTCAATACCTATAATCAACTTAGCTCCTCTTCAACAGGAATAGAATGGAAATAAACAAATGTCTGATAGACTCTTCTCTCCTTACAGAATATTAATGATAATCTTGAGCGGTTTTTACAACAATCTACAATGACGATGATAAAATAATACCAACTCTCAGAGGGTAACTGATAACTTGAGACCCTTTTTAATGTAAGTAATGTAATTTACAAATACGGATTTTTTAGTCAACTGGTTTTCGTAGATCTGATGGAAAGATAAGATGCATTGCTAACACTGAATTGTACATTTTTATGTTCCTTAACCTTTTTTGAAAATTTCTATCTATTTCTTCTTTTTTGTCTGTTTCTTGATCCCAATATGAGTCTTTTGTCAATTGAAGCCAAAGTTAACCACATATAGTCAGCATGGTTGTCATCAAACTGAGTATGAAATACAACAATCAGGGAAAAATAAGAAAGGAAGAATATTAACATTTGATTGGCTAGGTTATTTTTGTGATCCAGAAAATTATGATATCAAAGATGATAACCGAAGAGATAAGGGAATCCAATGAGAAAGGAATATATTTATATATAACTGCCCATAATAGGCAAATGTGGATAATAAAGAAAAGTTGGAAGCTGTAATATGCTAATAATCATGTATTTGAATAGACCCTGTTTATTTACGTTTACATGAATTGAGATTGAGCAATTACTGTTCCTAATTATGGTTATCACATGACTGATATATGACTTTTTGTCTCTTTTGTTCTTTTACAGAATTCTTTGTATATCTTGTGTGTTGAATTTTCTATTTTTTTATTATTTTTGAAGTGTATATGTAGGACGGTCACCTGATGAAGGCTACGGCCGAAACACGCGTTGTTTAACACCTTGCCTACATCTGTAAAAACATCGACCAAAATTAGTGTTATGTATATATGTTTTGTGTATATTCTTTATTGTCTATGTAAACTGTATGAATTTTGAAAAAAACTATTTATGAAATATTCTAAGAAAAAAGAGAAAAAATTAATAGATATAACAATATATTTTTCTAACATGGATATCAAAAAATACATCAGAATTGAGATATACATTGTACTTATCATGTGCTTTATTTGAATGTAAACGATATATAAACCATACTAGGGCAGTAAATATCTCACTGTTTGCTAATTCAGTCCGTTACTTACCTGTTCAATTAGTCCCTACAGTTAGCAAGCTTAACAATAAGTAGGGGTCCCCTGTTTTCAAAATCGCACCTATACTAACGCAATAGGTTCGACATCACGGGGGCCCAGGGAAAATCCCACTCTGTGGAAGTGAACATAAAGGCAGTACACACGCACGTGAACCTTCCAGTGTACAAGAACCATTCTCCCAACAATACCATAGACATAAAAAATAAAAAATATATATAATTTCTTATTGAAAGCGCAACCATAACTACAACAAATATTACCAGCATATAGAAATGCAAACACATAGAAAAGTATGAACATGGGTATGAATAGACAAATTCTTTTGCGTTAATCGGATGTATGTTTTGAATTATAAACCGTAATAACAACACCCATAAATACAAAATACACAAACGTATAGATACACATGTAGAGATATAAGTATATGTCTACTAACAAAAAAGAGTAAACGTATACAGTGACACTTCAGGGCTCCGATGACTCGTGTAATGATGAGAGATCTATGCACAATGCCCCGTTGTGCACAGTACTTAGGCCCTAGAAGTGTGCACAGTGGCGCAATTGAGAGGACTTGTGCTGCGAAGTGCACCATGGGAAGCATAATGATGTTGAATGTGCCATTCCATGTGAAGCACAGTCTGGAAATAACACGGAATAAAAATATAACACATCCAATCCCATACATTGTTTACATAGTTTAAAATCCTACAGCCAGCTAAGCTCACTTTCCACTTGCTATAAGGACTAGTTACTTTCCTAGTCTATTTGAGGGCACGTGCTTCACAACTGGACAGTGAAAATCAAAGTTTTTGGACAAATATCTTTGTACATAGATATTTCAGCGGGCAGCATACCCGCAACTCTCACGCGCGATACCTCATCCACATGAGGTCACCGCCGCAAGGGAAGATCGTTCGTAAAGAGAAAAAAGTCAAATAAAAACGGCCCTCTCCAGCTGTGTGCACCAGTCCCGGCTTCAACTCTGACTCACGGCTGGCGTGGGGTGGCGGGTGGGGGAAGGGTGTATATGGGGAGGGAGTAAAATGCCACTGATTCGCTATGCCTGTGTACACGTGAGGAGGACACGCGCCCGACAAACGCACTGCTCGATGGTGAACGCGCGCACACCATCTGGAATGCATTACATGGCCACCCTGACAGCTCCTAATTGATATTTATGGACGGCCGTGCGCGAAACCGCCGAGAAAATGCCAACATGGCCGCCTAATGCCCTATGGCATCAAGACTACTACAAAAACAGCACCGCGACGACCAATCAACATTCAGATAAGAATAAACTAAGGAATGTGTCTTTCCCGAAGCCCTAAAGCAACTTTTTTTTCTTTTTTTTTTTTCTTTAACATTAGGATCTCGGAGCTCCGCCCCGAGCCCTAAAAACTAGTGCCACTAACAGTTTAGTATCTGTGGAGCTACTCTCTGTGGCATCTTGGGAGGGTTGTTGGGTCTCAGCTATGTCCTACCGCGGGGACACTCCGGTTGGAGTAACCATTGCGCTTAGTTTAAATTTCTTTATTGTGGTTTAAAAGCGCAACACAGGTACATATTAGCATATAGTCCGGTACCATTCATTAAAGCTTCGATGTAGGCATTCACAACCAGCAAATCCCAGGACTGGAACTCGGCAGTTGGTTCATCATCAAATAGTGTCACATCCAATTACTTATCCAATTAAGAAAACAGTCTCCGTAAACACCACCCCTCCCAACCAGCCCCCTCCCCTCCCTCTCCCCGTGTTCCACGTCCAGTGCCTAATACTTCTAAGTTCATCTGCATTTCTCATTCCCCTTCAAGTCGTCTCCTGCGCTCCGGTGAGGAGCAACAGCCTCAGGTATCTGGGGCAGGTCATTTCTCTAAATTCCGTAACCAGTAGCGACAGAAAAGGCTGCCACAGGTCGTTGTACGTGGATCCCTCTATGCCAGAGTGAGCGACAGCTTTTCCATTCCTAGGACGTGCCACAGTAGATGTAACCAGCCAGTGAAGGTCGGGGCATTGGAGGTACGCCAGAGAATATGAGAATATTCTGTGTCGCAGACCCCAACGCTATTGCTATCTGCCTACCTCTACGGGACCGCAGCGGATACATCAAAGGATTAGGGAGGCCAAGCAGAACTTACGCTGGGAAGCGCGGGAGCTCTATCTCAAAATGCTTATCCACTTCCTCTAAGACCTGTGTCCAGTATGCCCGGACATGCTCACACTCCCACAATAAGTGTACTAGGGTGCCCACTTGGCCACAACCCCACCAGCAGTGCGCCGCTTGTGTTTTATTCACCGTGTGTAAACGCTCTAGGGTGTAGTACCAGTATGTGGCTACCTTCGGGAGGGTGTCGGTGAGCCCCATATGGTACGCAGAATGTCGGGCCCTGTAATATATGTTATCCCACTCTTTCTGGCTAAGGACTCTACCAATCTCCCTCTCCCACCTCGCCTTGCTAGGATTATAGGTGTGTGTTAGGCGCCCTTGTAGCATCTTATAAAAGTCAGAAATGAGTTTGTCTGATGTACGTGTGAGTAGCCACCTCTCATAAGGAAACAGGAGCCTATTTGCATTGGAGCGGATGTTGGGTTGGAGCGGCCAGTGCCTTACTTGTAAATATCGGAGTCTTTCTGTCACTGGGAGCCCAAATGTCTGCCTCAACTGGGGAAAAGGAAGGACCACCTCAGCATTGTAGACATGGTACAGGACGCAGCATCCGGCAGGCCCCCATCGCGCAAAGGCCATCGCGTTCGTGCCAGGAGTGAATTTCGGGTTATTCAGTAGTGGGGTTAGTGGGGATGGAAAGGACGTGAGCTCGTGTTTGAGGTTAGTAGCGTCCCACACTTCCAGGGGAACACGCGTGATATTCAAGGCGTACAGATTAGGGGGTCTATGGGCTTTATGTAGAAATGGAATGCCTTGTAAGGTCGCGCTGCCACCGCCTGGTCTTGAAAGAGCCAGTGCTTCTCTGACTCCCACTGGCTCCACTCTACCAAATACCGCAGATGGGCGGTTTGAAAATAGAGGTGGAGATCTGGTATTCCCAGTCCACCCCCCTCTGGGGCAAGCGTCGACAACCCCAGCGGCTTCCGCCCATTCCAAATGAATTGTGCAAGTTCGGCTTGTGTCTGGCGTATCCATCCCACCGGTGGTCGAAGAGGGGCAGCACGGAAGAGATAAAGTAACTGGGGTAAAATGATAATTTTGACCGCTGCGATTTTACCAAGCCACAAAAAAGGGTAATATTCCCATCTGCCTAGTTCTCGGCGGATCCCCTTCCAGGAGGGTGTAGTTGGTGTTGACCACCTCAGGGAGTGAAGAGGCCAGTTGGATCCCCAGATATGGTGTCGTATTCGTTGCCCATTGGAGAGGGAGCAAGTTCTGCAGGTGCTCCCGGGTAGATTGACAATGAGAGATCGAGGGCAACCGATTTGTCAGTATTCACCTTGAAACCTATGGCTCGTGCAAAAGCTTCCAAGTCCGCCACACAGGTTCGCAGTGCAGTCCCCGGGTTGGTAAGAGATCAATACATCGTCCGCGTAAAGGCAGATTGTATGAACATACTTGCCGAACTTTATTCCAGTAATGGCCGGGTTCTCCCTCAATCTCGCAGCCAGCGGCTCCATATAGAGGGCAAAGAGGAGGGGCGACAAAGTGCACCCCTGCCTCGTGCCTCTCTCAATGGGAAAGCGAGCTGATGTATGCCCATTCACGCTACCACCGCCGTGGGATATTTATAACAATTGAGAATATATGTACGGAATTTCTCTCCCATACCGTGTGTTCTAGCACCTGCGCTAAATAAGGGCCAGTGAACGTGAGCGAACGCTTTCTCAGCGTCGATAGTGAGCATCATGTATTCTCCTGGGACCCGCGTGGCATTCGCGATAAGGTGGAGAACCCTTTTGGTGTTGTCTGATGTCTGGCGTTCGGGAATAAATCCCGCCTAATCCGGGTCGATAAGCCCCGGCATGAGTGGGTTAAGGCGCGCCACCAGTATGCTAGTGTATAATTTCAGGTCAATATTGAGGAGGAATATCGGGCGGTATGCTCCACGTTTGGGGATGACTGCAATGGACGCCTCCAGGAGGTCACTCTGAATTGCCCCAGGGTCGGCGAAAGAGTTAAACAGCCTAGTGAGCAAGGGGGCCAAGTTGGCACAGAACGTCTTATAGAAAATGGCAGAAAAGCCCTGGTGCCTTAGCCAGTTTAAGACAGGAGATGGCCGCGATGACGACCTCCGTACGTATATCCCCATCGAGGTGGCCGGCCTGGGTTTGGGTGAGAACTGGCAAAGTGACAGAGTCTAAAAAGGTAGTCCTATCCGCGCCATCTAGTGGGGCACCAGTATAGAGGGTGGCATAAAAATCTCGGAATGCCTCGGCTATCACATTATCCTCCTTAACGCACTAACCATCTGCTCTGTGGATTTCACGGACCTCCTGTTTCAGACGAGCCTCTCTCAGCCGGTGGGCTAAAGGGCGTCCGCACCTATCCCAACCCGTATCGTAGGAATGTTTTAAGCGCAGTGCAGCGAATTCCGCCCTATCTTTATCGAGCGCCGCGAACTGACTGCAAGTGGTCTTAAGCTGTTTCCATACTCTTGGTGCGCCGGTCCTCTGATGTATCCTCTCTAGTTCCCTAGTTTGTTGCTCTAGTTCTTTCCTCTTGCGCTTAGCATTATCCGCCACTGCAATGGCAATGAACTCCCCTCGCACTACCGCTTTAAGCGCTGCCCACTGCGTTGCCCACTGCGTTGCCAGGGTGGTGTCCGAATTGGCGTTATTTGAGAGGTACTCAGTAATGGAATGCTGTATGCGTTTAACCAAATCTGCCCGATGAAGGAGCGGGTCTCACAGGCGCCACACTCTGGAGGGTAGAGTTTTAGGTGGAAGCTCGAGGGTAGCAATGACCGCCGAATGGTCGGACAGGGAAGACGCCCCTATCTCAACCCCAGAAGTAAGTGCACAGACTGATGCAGACGCTAAAAAATGGTCCAGTCTCGCATATGTCTTGTGTGCGTTGGAATAATATGAATATTCTCGCTCGTGTGGGTGTAGGCTATGCCAAAGATCACAGAGGCCTAAGTCGCTAATGCGGGCAATCCCCTCCTTAGAAATAGCGCCTGTCTGGTTAGAGCGTTGACTTGACCTGTCGTTATGATTATCAAAAACCAGGTTCACATCCCCCCGCCCCCCTCCACCCCCCCAAGGTTATGTGCCTGTCGTGTCTGTAGCTTTCATGAGGGCCTTGTGCAAGAATCTTTCCTGGCCTTTGTTAGGGGCGTAGATAGTGCCAATGGTAAACGTTAGGCCGTTAATAGCAAAACGATAGATCAATAACCTCCCTTTGACCTCTGCTTCTCTCTGTAACACCTCCCCCTGGAACCTCTGGGCCACTAAGATCGCCACCCCCGCTGTTTTAGAGGACTAGAGGAAAAAAATTGGGTGGGGAATTTCGGGGATCGCAGGCGATGACAGTCCCTTGTTAAGAGGGGAGTTTCTTGTAAGAGGCAAATATCCGCCTGCATATTTTCTAGGCATGACAGGACCGCCCTGCGCTTTATCGGGTTAAGACTCCTCACATTCAGGGTCACAATCTTAAGCGTGGTGGCCGGCATAATAGGTACTAACAAAGACGCAAGAGTGTAGGCCCCAGATAGCATCTACCTTATGGGGAGGCCTAAGAGCAGGAGCCCTGCGAGAATGCCGTGCAGTCAAGAACCCAGGGGCGCCCGTTGCTTCAGAAGGTCTAAGAGTCACGCAACTAGAAGCCCCCATTTTACCAGGTGGACGTGGAACGTACCTCCCTCCCCCCAAACCCACTCCTCGAAACCAACTCCCCTCCCCTACAACCAGAAACCCAAATTCCGAAAACATGAAGTCCATCATCTCCAGAGATGATCGGGAATGTAACAGCATGGAGTAGTACAGTCAAATCTTAACACTCCCCCCTCCTGCCGGCGACCCAGCTGGGAAGTAATGCAATCAGCAGCCGCAATGGGCAGGGACATAAAAGTCAGCTGGGATGGGGGGTGGTCAGCTCCGAGCCCACCGCCTCCACTGCTGCTCGTCTTGGATGTCAGCTGCCAGAGGTTTCTTCACGCGGCGTCGTCTTCCTTGCTGGCGCCACTGGGGCCCAGAGCGGTCCATCACCCCAGGGTGGCTCGCCGCCTCTTCCTCCTCTACAGGTGGGTCTATACCTAATGCTTCGCTTGGGGAGCGCAGCTGGTAGAGTTTGTCGTCGAGCCTGAACACAATGCGAAATGGGTGGCCCCAGCTGTATGAAATGTTGCGTTGTTGGAGGTACGCCAGGATAGGTTTGAAGGTCCGGCGTTTCTGTAACGTGAGTGCTGATAAGTCTTGGAATAAGACCGGTGATTGGTTCCGAAAGGACAGGGGGTGCAGCTGTCGGGCTTTCTGTAGGATGTCCTCTTTTGTTCGGTAGTCCAGCACGCAGACTAGGATATCGGGCGGGGGGGCCACCTGGGGTGTGGTGGACCCACCCTATGAGCTCTATCCAGTGCGAAGTCTGACTATCGGGTGTCCTAAAATGTGATTTTGGAGTTTTTCCTTGTGTATTTAAATAGATCCTTCAGTCAGAGCCACTCCCCTTATCGGCACGTTATGGCAACAGGAACGATTCTCCAAGTCCTCTAAGTGTGTTTGCAGATCCACCTGCTGATCATGTAGCCGCAGTATCTCCTGTTGCAGTGCTTCGACTTCTGTATCCCGACCATCATTCTTGTTCTCCAGCTCAGCAAAGTGCTCCCCTATACCATCTACGTCTCTGCGAACCTCCCTGAATTCCGCAGAAAATTCCTTTTTGAAGGTGTGGATGTCTTCTCTCAGAGTAGTGAACAGGTAACTCTTTGAAGGCTACCATTGCGCTTTATAAGCTCACCAATACTCTGTAAACGTTGGAGTTCTGTTCATATTGTTTGTTGTCCTGTTTGTATCTAATATTTATTACATTCATGCATTACTTGATTCTCTTTAAAGTTATTATAGAAATTATTTGCTCACTATGTATATTGTTGTAAATATTCAACGGGACCTTTTGTACTTATAATCCTGACAAAATAAAGGATTTGGAGGAATACATCAGCAATATTACTAAATTGGGAAAAGATTTGAACGAATTGAAAGCTGATGGTGCATGGGACTCTATTGTAAAAGGGTTTACTTCTGTGGGAAAACAGTTTGCAACATTGGGAGTTAGTATCAGTGTTAATATTTTTCCCACTAACTATTGCTATTGGCATACTAATACTAATAATAACCTTCATATATTGCAAACTTACCAAATTTAAAAAATAAACTAGGGGAATAAAGTGAAAGAAAGCAGGAATTGAACTACCAGGCAATATAGAAATAATGATGAATTGAAAGCCTTAGAACAGACTAGGCTAAACTAATGAAGACATCCACCTTATAAGTGTGACATCAGCTAAAGATAGTGTGATGATCCGATTCGCCATAAAAGAGGAAATAGATAGAGCATGGATATCTTCTGCCTATCTCTATAAATTCACCTTAGAAAAATGATTTGTGACATTTATTTTCGAACATCACGACAAATGCGTGTTAGGTTACCACGTTTAAGAAAAAACAACACTTAACTTGATTTAGGTACTGCAACGTGAAAGCATGAAGAATTTTAGATTTAGGATTTGGAGGACATTTAATCGTAAACAAACAAATGAAAAGTTACACAAATATATTAAGATGTTTCTCTCTATGCATAAATGGATGTAATAAATAAAAGATAACGTAGAAAAATCTATGAATGAATAAAAATGTAATGTGTTATGAACGGATGTATGTCATCGCAACGCATGCTTTTACTACGCATGCCTTTACAACGCAGGTTTTACAAGGCAAGTCGTTACAACGACTTGCGTTGGGGAGCGCTGGATAGTGGAATAGTTTAATTTACGATTCCAACTCCAGCCCCCGTGGATAGTAGGGAAGGTTTTGGATAGTAAATTAAACTATTCCCCATCCTACAGCGCACTCCAGCGCAAGTCGTTGTAATGACTTGCGTTGTAAATCCTGCTTTGTAATGATAGTGCGTCGTAAACGTTGCGTTGTGATGGAGGTTTCCCGTTATGAACATGGTCTTTAACCTTAGAACATGGAATACTGACACTGACAGTCAAGAGAAATAGAACCTAGAACGTGAAATAGAAAACTACTGAGTAGAATGTGAAATGGAATGGAGAGTTACATTTTTTTTAAGGGGAACGTTTTACTTACATGATATATATGTGAGTCATTAGTTTGCCAAATTGAAGAACTAATGTCTGGGTTCCAATAATGTCAAAATCATATTTTAGCATAAATTCTTTGTGCACAAGGTGTTTTATGAAGGCCTAAAACTTGCTTTTCTTTCCTAGAATGAACTTATGAACTGAATAGTCTGAAGCCTATGGGAACCTTACGTAAAGTTTCTACTTGTGTTCGAACAATCAATGATTCCTTTCATGTTTGTAGTCGCTCTATTGTACTTGCTTGGGAAAGAACTGACCAAGGATGAGAGCAAGGACTCGCCTATTTCCTAGATGACACAACCAATCGTATGACTAAGGACACTGGTCTTACAGAGATACAAAGTAATAGATTACTTAATTCTTCCGTATTTGTATACTTTTTGCTCACTACATCAATTCATTCCTACTAAAACCAATCAATGGAACAGAGTGGTCTGACCAAATTGGTGATGTCCAGGGGTGTAAACCAGAAATCATAATTGCCCAAAGTGCAGACAGGGAGGTTACGGTCTTGTCCACCTTTTCAAACCTCCTAGCAATACAGAGGCTGATAATTTGGACTACCAGAAACTGAAGCGAACTGTGACAAATTACAGCGTTTGCTGCCGACAGTAGTGGAATCTTTCCGGCTGGAAGGTTTTCAACAACAGCGGCGGCATTGACCCTGCAGTGTGGCTAGGGGCAGACGAACTGGAAATGGTCATTTACGATTACTAAACTTTCCTCTTTACTATAGGGTTTGTTTAAGAGTTAGTTGCTTAAAGGATTCATTTCTCATGATCAATGTTCCCTCTAATTTTTTTCCTTTGTGTGCGGCATAGTAAGGTCTCTGTGCGCTGCAGCCAAGGCTATGTGCGCCAAGAACCTGACCGCCCGTTTATACCAGGGCTTTGAGTGGGATGAAAAAACGAGGGGTGGGGTCTCTCAACGCGGCGTGGCAGATGCAATTAAGGGCATGGCTTAAAAGCAATTAAGCTAAAAATCTGTGCTAAGCATAGTGTTCCACCCGACTGATATTTTGCTTCTTCTGTCATTATTATTATTAGGGGCATTTGTAGAGCGCCTGGTGTACGCCTGCAGGCGTGTCCCCGCGCTATAAAAGTGGGGTAAGCAGTAAGACAGCTAGCGCAGCCGACTACCGTCTGAAAAGGTAGGTCTTAAGTTTAGTTCTAAACAGAGGTTCTGATGCCTCCAGGCGTATCTCAGACGGAAGGTCATTCCAATGCTTCGGTGCCAAAAATCTGAACGACCTTCCCCCCATACGCGCTTTTCTGATTTTAGGAATTTTCAAGAGGCCTGTACAGGAGGAGTGCAGAGTCCTAGTGGGCTCATACCTGGTCACCAGGCTCTGTAGCGGGGCAGGGGCTTTGCCACCCAGAATCCGGTGACACGTAGCAAGGGCTTTGAATTCCACCCTGCTCCTCACAGGCAGCCAGTGCAGAGCCTGAAGTGCTGCCCTAGAGGAAGATCTTCTAGGAAGCCTTAAAATAAGGTGAGCGGCAGCATTTTGCAGCACCTGTAGGCGGTTGAGAGCCTTTCCCGTGGCCCCCAGATACAGCAAATTGCCGTAATCTAGGCGTGAGGTGACTAAGGCATGTACCAACGTCCGACGAGCGGAAGTGGGCAGGAAATCCAAGACCTTTCTCAGAGTTCTTAGGACTCCAAAGCATGTCCCCACCACACGACCAATCTGGGATTCGAAGGCAAGATTAGTGTCCAACCACATCCCAAGATTCCTGGCTTCCTGGCAAGGAACCGGTGTCTCTCCAAGGCAAGATGGCCACCATCCAGAAATTTAATACAAGTAACATTACACATACTAGAAGCCAGTACTATTGGTTTTGTCAATGGCATAAAGTTGTATATAATATTGAAAAGGCTTCCGCTCTTGTGGTAGCAGTTGTGGCTTTATGCTCGAGCTGCCAACTTAGGAGACACGTTTTGAGGGGTAGGGCCAGTGAGATATTGCTGATACATCATTGTCCTCACTCCTTCATATTGGGGTGTACAATGATTTTATGCTTTGGTGGCAATCAAGAGAAGTGTTCCGTCAACCCTCACATGAGTATTTCCTCTCTGGGACGACATTTACTTCAGCAAAAAACTCAGGGATTCCATGTGAGTCTGGACAGTCTGATGGTACAGAAGTATAGTATAGGACATTCCTTGTAAAGAGTTTAGAACTGTTAAATTTGAACCTGTTTAGCATACTGGAGTGTAAGTAAGCCAATGATGACATTTCATGGCAAATTATCACAAACTGGGGATATGATTCAGGCACCAAGGCAGGTGAACTCTTGGTCCTTGGTCTGAGTTGTGTCGAGTGGTAATTCCACATGCTAATTGCTGAATTACTACCCCAGACAACTCTAAGCTTTACTTTGCGTGGACCTGCATTCAGTACAACTAAATTCTTTTATGCCCACATTTTTCACCAGCTACAAGCAAGTGGCAAATGTGAGGGGAAGGGCCCTGAATTATTAAATCTCTCTGCAGTAAAGCGGCCCGCAATTCCAGGACCTGCCAGCTATTCCATTTTTCAGGGTGAAAAGCTCATAATGGCTATTAATTGAGGTACTGATGCCAACTTGCATCAGTAACAGCTGGCCGAGAATTTCGCTTAACGTTTGCACCTCCCAACCTTTTCAGATTTTTGGATTAGATTGGATGGCACCGTGGAAATAAAAGTCTAATCCTTCCCTTCCAACTGTTCAGTTTTGGTGAGAGTGTCTCATAGCTGGAACTCCATATTTTGGCTTGAGATTTGCCTTCATATGCAAAATTGGTGTTCCTTTAGCTTTCTGCTTCTTAAAAGTCACCCCTATTTTATTTTTGTTGCATTTTTATATAGCGCGAACTCGACCCGAAGGTATTGGAGCGCTTTCCATGAACCCCGTATTTACATTACACATTCAGACACGGGGAGATTAATTTGCCCAGAATCACAGGATGTGGACGTGACCCCGAGGTTCGAACCCTGGTTTCCAGCACCAGAAACCGCAGTTTAAGCCGACAGGCCACATCCTCTCCCATATATATTATTGATACATTCAGCATCACAGGCTTCCAAATATTTCGATTCTACAAGTGTAGTTGCAGAAATGGATAGTTCGCGCAGGATAATCACCCTCTTTGTACCTGCATTTGTTATATTTGTCAATTTATCAATTTCTTTATTGCTCCCCTGACCTTGTTAAAATGGCATTCCTATAGGCAGTTAACCGGTGTGATCAAAGGCCCTTATGATACAGTCAAAGCTGAGTGCACTTGGATTTCCAGAAAAAATAAGCCAGGAATAATTTGCACACTTGTGTTTAATTATATTAAAGGATGTGTTTTGTAAAGCGGCCCAGTTCCATTTTAAGTGAGGAATATTACAAGGGCATATAGCATTGCTTCCTGTGATGTCACTTATTGTGACATCACTACCTGTGACAGTGACAACATTGTAAATTACGTATGTTAATTACTGCCCTCACTATTTTTCGTATGACTTGTGCCGTGCTCCCAAATTAAACCCCTGCTCTCAATACATCTCCTCATTTTTACACTTACAAAAATCCCATTCCCCTATTCTGCCATATAGTTCATCTGATCACAAGCGGGGTGTCAAAAATAATTATAGATTTGTTTTACTTAATATAAAGCACATAAAAAAATGGTATAGATTTTTTAATAACAACCCAAGTTTACATTAATATCGTTTTAAGACTAGTATTCAGTGATACAGCACACGTTTTCTGCATCGCAGTGTGTAATTTGGCAGCAGAAGGTTAAATGAAGTGAACGATTTATTTTTTTCCTCAGAAAAGAGAATCGAAGTTTGCCCCCTGGTGAGTCTTTCTCACAAATGAAATGCTGTTGCCAATTGGAAGGGGTTTTAAAAATACACTGCGGCCAGGTTATACGTATACACTGTTTGCAGGTGCAAGCAGTAAGAGTGGCTCGGGCAGAAGGTGACACCTCTTAACTTTCTGAATGCCTGGATGAGAGAGAAGAGCGTCTCTTGTGCTCTTGTACTGACGCCGACTGGAAAGCTGCATTTCTTATCTTAAAGGAGCGCAACTGGGGGCCGATTGTGGGCCATTGTGAAAATATGTGTTAATTGCAGCACATGACGTGCTGTAATTAACAAATATTTTCACAAAGGCTCACCAACAGCCTCCAGCCGCGCTCCATTAAGAAATGAATGCAGAAGGCAAGCAGCAGAAAGGAATTAGCATTTTTCGCGCTGCTCGCATTTAAAAGCAGCAGCGTGAATGCTCTCCCGGGATGTGCTGTGTGTGCGCGCTTCACACACAGCACTGCGCGCTCGGGGGAAAGGATCTGAGCGCGCGCCCAGGCGCGCACGCTCCTGGGAACAGTGCTCATGATACAATCTCCCTAGGCTGAGGAAGATAAATTTCCCTTCAACTTTGGTTCTAACAGTTTTTGTTAATGCTTATTGAATTTATTTTGCCATGCAAGTTTCTTTAAATGCGGTAAAGATATCAACTGAGATAACTATTCTGCGGATTCAGTTCATTTGTTGTGGTCAGTTTATCGGTTTTCAAGATTCACAGAAAAAGATAGATTTTGCCTAAGTAAATCCATTTTGTAATGAATAAATGCTAACTGTAATCTTATTCCAGGTCCTCATATGATAATAGTTTGTTGCTTTTTTAAACTCTTTTTATTAACTTTTGCTCATGTGACCATACAAACCAATAGTTACATGGTTGGTTTAATTCAGATTATGATAATAGTTCATTCCCTAAATACTCTAGTCCCTTTCAGTACAGAACCAGATCCATCTGAGGACCTAGTAAGATTAGTATGGGAGCTGAGGTTATTCTGGGGTAAAATATCTTGATTTATTAAAGTAGAGATTTATTGAGGACCAATAGGTCTATGCTACAACAGAGTGAATTTAATATTACTGTTTCTACTAAACTGCTGGCTGTAAATTTGTAAAGGGTCCGATACCCGCAAGGGTCATATTCACGCTATAAAAACAATTTCAATAAATGACAATCCATACAAAAACATCACGTACAATAATACATTTCATCAATGATCGACAGAAAAAAAATACTTTGCCCAAAACATAAAACTTAGTTGTTCATTGCCATTTATCCTCTAGCAAAAGAAGACTAGCGTGGAACACATTCCTAAGTGAGCTGAATAATCTGCCACTATCCTCTCCTAGACCAAGGTGGTAGTCCTAGATACCGGATGCTAATATCTGGCTCGCCAAAATGTTTTTGAGCTTCGATTTACCTTTAAAAAAAAAAAAACAGAGACAAGAGGTGCTTGGCAAAACAGGAACAGCACATTTTTAAACAATGCGGCCGGGAGAACCGTTACAGGCTTAATGCCTGAGGAATGTCTCAATTTACATTAGGTTCACGTACATCTTGTATACAACTTTGCAACAAGTAATAAACGGTTCTGTAGTACCGTATATGGTGAGGTATATTAGTGGCTGCCTTAAAGTCATAAATTAATGGTCAAATGTTTATTGTAGGTGGGCATCGATGTGGCGTGGACACAGTGTGCCCAGTGCTGTATGTGTCCAGATATCTGGCAAGGGGAGCGTGTGATCACTGTGTGTGCTAGGTCCTGATTAGCTATGTGTTCCTAACTCATGTGGTGTCTGACTTTGATGTTTTAAGAAGCGCACGTACCAACTCGGGCCATGTGTGATTTATTGGGGCAAATTTCCCCACACCATTGTAGTAACGCTTTGCCCATCTGTGGGACTGATCAAGAGATTCCTGCCCATGTGTTTGCATGCCAGCTGTGTAGACTCTCACCTGTGACCCATCAATCAGTTGTCCCAGGCGTAGGTCGCACGGCCTGTCTGACTACATACTTGGGTGTCGACGCAGATGTAGAGTGATAGTTCATTTTTAATCAATAAACGCATCAATATAGACAGGAACACCATGATCTGAATGGTTTTATTGCAGGGTGGTGTTGTATATTGTGCTTCTTTCGACATGGCCACGTGTGGTCATTAGGCCTTCCTTTGTGTTCTTACCTCCTCAGCCTCTCAGTATACCTGTGAGTGTTCTAACTTGTACCCCGGAGTGTTCCACTCTTGTCAGTTGATGGTCTGGTCAGCTGGAGAGGTGTGCGCTCAGCTGTGTCCTTAAATAAATCTACATGTAACTTAAATGGAAGGGTCCTGAACATATTTACAACAGTTTGGCGACGTTTTGGCTGACCAGACCAGAGAAGGAACGTCCCCTGCACAGCCACGAGCAACACCTCGCACCAAGAACCCACAGCGGTCCTCCCATCTGCTGCCAGTAACGTGAGCCTAAGAAACAAAAAACCTGAGAAACTAGAGAAAACTACGAAAAACGTAACCAAGAAAAGAAAAAGCAAGTACCTCTTACGTTACTCGCTCCAACCGTGAGTCAACTGCTGGTCTATTTATACTTGGAAAAAATGCATGGCGAGGGCAAAGATCGGACCCCGTTGTTTGGCAGTGATGATTGACGCAGTGATGATTGACACAGTGAAAAACAGTTGATCAGGAGCAAAGATCGGGCCCTGGTGTTATCTAATGGTGTTTCACAGGGATGATTTAGATCTTAAAATGTGTTCCTCAGGGGCAAAGATCGTACCCCAGTTTGAAGTCCTGACCACTTTAAAGATTCACACTTTTAAATATGGTGACCGGGTTCCGCTATTAAGAGTTGATCGGGGGCAAAAATCGGGCCCAGGGTAGTGTATTGGTATTTCTACTTTGGAAAGGGAGGTCAAAGTTTGGAACTTACTTTTCAAATCAGTGACTCTGGCACTTTTCCTCCTCACTCGTGAGCATCTATCTACAGTTCATTTTGAAAGTAACAGGCTTTTTTAGAGCGGTGACAGTGAGAAAGGTCAGTGGTGAGATATTATGAGCTATTTTGATTAAACTTTGTTCTTCCATACCCCTTCGCTGCTGTGGATAATTTAACTGTCACTCTGCCATTTCAATTATGTTGCGCGAGCCGGTTGAAGCGTGTTAAACATACCTACTCTATGACGGTCGGGTACAGGAGCTACTTGCCTTCCCTGATGAAGATATCAATTGTACTGCTTATAGACTTTTTTTGCACTAACGTGCCCGCAGCCACACAGCAGGCGTTTTTACTATGCGCCGCAATCTTGTGTGTAATTTTTTCACAGCATCACCACAATCATACACTATCATTTCTTGTGGCTGGATTTTGGACAGCAATTATGGACAAAAACAGTCTTTGACATAAGCGGTGGCAGGCAAATTATAGCGTCTTCCATTTAGAGGACGCGGAGAATGTAAATGCGAATTAAGACAGCACGAGAGAAAGTGAGCAGAATACTTAATACTGTTATGCCAAAAGTTGAAGATTTATATCAAAGTGGAGAGTCCGTCAGATGTTGTGTTGTTACTACATTGCCACACACTCCGAGATCTGTGTCAAAGAGCCCAATATCAGGGACAGAGAGCCCAGGACTGACACAGGGTATCAGGGAGAGACAGTCCTGAACCGGGTCCATGACCCCAGGATTGGCACAGTGTACCACGACCGAGAACCCACACACAACAGAACTGTGACAAAGAGCCCAGAACCGGGTCAAAACGGGGACATAGGTCCCAGAACTAGGACTGAGAGTCCAGAACTGGGTCAAAACGGGGACAAAGGTACCAGGAGTAGGACAGATAGTCCAGAACCGGGTCACAACGAGGACAAAGTTCCCAGAACCAGGAGGGGACAAAGGTCACAGAACCAGTACAAGTGCAAGTGGGGGCAAAGGTCCCAGAACCACGATGGAGAACCGCAACAGTGAGCACTTAACGGGGACAAAGGACCTATTACCGGGACAGATAGTCCAAAACTAGGACAGAGTCCAGAAGCGGAGTAAAAGGCCCATAACAAGCGCAAGAGGGCAAAAACCACAGAAAGAGGCTTAGAACTGGAGAAAGAAGCCTAGAACCAGAGAAAGAGAATCAGAACTGGGACACCTAGTCCAAAACTATGACAGAGAAAGAAATTGCTTCCACAATTTTTTCGGGAACATGAAATCCAGATGTTCGCATTCGAAAGCATTGAGGCATCTGTTGAGCTGTTCATCTTTATCTTCAACTTGAAGTGGAAAGCGGTGGTGGACAGGAACAGATTGAAGAAAGTAAACTGTGTCTTCCTGTTTTTGCTGTACAAGGACAGATTGGAGAAAGTAGACTGTCTTTTCCGGTTTGTCAGTCTAAGGGGAGTAGGTGGTAGTGACGCCTGTCGGTTGTTTTGGTGTCCCTCACTTCATTCTTCATTCTTCACCCTTGACCCTGAAACACTCCTTTGCCTTCATGAACTAAAAGGTTCAAGTTGTCGTAGACCTCTTACCTGTCTTATTATTTTTGTTGTCGCCCATACATTAAGCTTCGTTTTGTTCTTTATTTCTTTTTCTCTGTAAAGGAGGAAGATGTGTTGTATATTTATGCTTCTTTCCACATGGCCACTTGTGGTCATTAGGCCTTCCTTTGTGTTCTTACCACCTCAGCCTCTCAGAATACCTGGGAGTGTTCTAACTTGAACCAGAGTGTTCCCCTCTGTCAGTTGAGGGTCTGGTCAGCTGGCGAGGTGTGTGCTCAGCTGGGTCTATAAATAAATCTACATGTAACTTAAATGGAAGTGTCTTGAACTACTTACAACAGGTGTCAGCTAGGAACAAACATGCATTATTTAGCAGAAGTGCCGGACTATTTATCTGGTAATCAAATTTGTGCTCCGATCTTTCTACTGTATGCCAAAAAGGCTTTCGACCTCTTGGTCTATGAGACACTTTAGTACTCGGGTTAGATTTAATATACGCCCCAGGTCACAAGGTTGATACAGAAAATGTATGAGAGCACAGGCAAAGATTATCATTAATGAGTCAGGTTTGCTCCCTGTCCTTTTTGCTTGCTTTATCGAGCCATAGGCAATCGCAATACAGGAAGATGTTGAGGTTCGCCCTGCCATACTGAAGTTGGATAAAATAAAGCTCTATGTGAGCAAATTAATGTAGCTACAAAACAGTATAAACTACAAAGTTTTGCTAAATGTAGGATTTGATATATGATGCTTGTGAGAAGCTGGCTTGCTATATGGTGTACTCTTACGTGGGCACCTTCCACCAATCCAGACAAACCTTATGGTGATTTCAGTGGTCTTGGACAACCTTAGAAAGCTCTCTAAGCGGTGACTTCAGGCTTAGTTCAGAAGGAGAGCAGCGGAGCTCGTTTTACCCGAACATAATCTTATAGGTATATGTAGTACATTGTAAGTTATCTTTCTAGTCTTTGTAGAACTTATCTACTTGATGTTCTATATTCTGTATTCTCTGTGTGTTTGTACTGTGGATTCTATGCTGTGGCAGTTTACCGGTTGCTGCTGCAGGAGAGGGTCTGCTCTTACTCTACTTCTTAACCTGAATAAAAGAACTCTATCTACGCTACCTACTTGGCCACTGGACTTATTTACTACAACTTTGGCGACTTGAACTCGAACCCTGCATTTTGCTGTCGAACCATAGAGTCAAGAGCGGACCAACTCGAGGTGAATCTTCTTCGACATTGCTCCTGTTGGTCTAACCGTACCACATCACTAAAGACGTCAGGAGAGAATCACCACATCCGAAATCCTCTCTTCCGCCTCAGTATCTGGCAAGTTCACAAATCTAAGGTGACTTTTTATCCTTATTTACTGTCTCGTTTCCGAACAAACTCTACTCATTCTGTCATAACTAGACTATTGACCTTGCCACCGAAAGATACTCATTCTGTCCCAGTCGGATGCATGCTCTCTGCTCCGTTCACCTACCTCACTCTTCAGTTCATCGTTTCTTTTGAACTGCGGTGCTCTGCTCTCGTCTCTTCCTTCTGCCTACTGATGACGTGGTAGAATGTTGTTGGGGAGTTGGTGAATGCCTTCATGACGTCTAGCTGCATGTCGAATCAACACGTTCTTCAAGCTCCAGTCTTGCCTACGCGACGCAACGTGAGCAGCGTCTAGTGTCACTACTTGCTGGGAAGCCATTTTGGTTGCTCTGGTAACCAATTCACCTTCAGCAACGCAATCTTCTCCGACGATGCACACGTCTTTTGCACATTCATTTCAAGTCGGCGATATTTAATTTGAATTTACGGCTGTAATTTGGTCATTCGCCGTTTCAGCATCAGCGCCCTGAAGACATTCACGTCTCGCTTCACATACTGCTATTTTGGACACGGCAACTATTTTGGACACGGCAAGCTTATTTTTGGTTAGGTACTTTATCGAAACTATTTGAAAGCGTGTCTTTTCTCATAACACTTTTGGGACAGGTCACCTTGCTTTTATTTACATTATGTCTGACCAAGTTTCTTTACAGAATTGCACTGTTGTTTTGCCACCTAGATTTCTTCCTATTCCAGGTCAATCTAGCATATAATGGGAAGATTGGTTTCCCATGTTCGATAATTATCTGGATGCATTAGATGCACAAGAATACTCTGCTAAACGTAAAAAGGCTCTTCTTTTGAGCTCACTGGGTAAAGAAGGTCAGAGCGTTTTTAAATTCTTACCACAGGTTCTTCAAGCTGGTGCGCAAGCTCCTTTAAACGAATATTGAATCTATAGATGATTTTGTGTCCAGATTGCGTGAAATGTCTGTCAAGTGCAAGTTTGGTAATATGACGGATGAGTTGATTAGAGACCAACTCATAGTCCAATGTAACAAGAAAATTCAAGAACGTTTGTGGGCAGCAAAGAATCCGAATCTACAGACAGCTATTGAATTAGCTAAGATCGTAGAACAGTCTGAGGGATGTATGAAGGAACTTGAAAAGATGGTAGTTTCAAGCGATGTTAGTGAAGTATCTTGTCATTCTCAAATGGTATGTCCACAAGAAGAGGATGATCAAGAAGATATCGCCGTTGTTAAGCACAAAAATTTTAACAAAAAAACTGTTAATGTCAAAAGTCAAAACCGATCTAAACAGGTCCTTAATAAGCAATGTTTAAGGTGTGGTAGTTATGGTCACACTTCTGACTCCAAATTTTGTGTTGCTGCCAAACAAGAATGTATGAAGTGTGGCAAGTTAGGGCACTATGCTAGAGTTTGTAGAGGTAAAGCTCGTTCTTGAGTGTCTTATGTGAGTGACGTTCCAAGAGTCACAGATGATGCGAATAAGATTTTGGTGCTGGGGCAGGATGACTGTCTTTATGAGGAAGAGTACAAACGGAAAAACAGACCGAAAGCGTTGTTTACTATTAATGATAAGGATGTTCATTTAATGGTGGACACTGGTTCACGCTACACCATCATTCCTAACTGTGTTTTCCTGAAGGTATGGGGCGTGGGTCCACTTCTCCCAAAGGACATTTCTCCTGGTGGGTACGAGGGAGAACCTTTGGATATTCTTGGTTACTTTGAAGCGAACATCAAGTTCTCTTCTAGACAAATTCAAGGCAAGTTCTATGTCTCAGTGTCTGGTCCTGCCATCCTGGGTTGGGTTCACCAGTATGACCTTTCTATCATTGTCAATCCTCGTGCTGATCCTCAAGTTATGATTGTTGAAGACTGAGTTGTATTCTATTCTTTCTAATTTCAAGGCTGTTTTTGGTGAGAGCTTATGCCGTCTCAACGGCTACTCTCATAAGATTATACTGAGGAAAGACGCAATTCCTGTCCAGCACAAAGTAAGACGAATTCCCATTGTCATCAGAGATGAGGTGAAACGCCTTCTTGATGACATGTTAACCTCTGGTGTGATTGAACCCGTGGAGGCCTCTCCTTGGGTTTCGCCTATTGTCACGAAATAAATCGGACGGCAAGCACAGTTTCTGTGTGGATCTCAGGTCTCAATCAATGTGTTGTGGCTGATACCTTTCCTTTGCCCAACATAGCTGAACTTGTTACCACACTCAATGGAGCCAGTTTTTTTTCTCCAAAACTTGATCTTAGAAGTGCGTACCACCAGATTGATTTACATAAAGACTCAAAGAGTTTAACAGCCTTCATCACTCCGTGGGGGACTTCTCAATTTACTCAACTCCCTTTTGGCCTTAATTCAGCAGCGAGTGTTTTTCAACGGATGGTTTCTAGCATTTTTGAAGGGGTACAAAATGTTGTTTACTTTCAAGATGACATTTTAATTTTTGGTCAAACTGAACATCAACATAATTCTACACTCAAAGTTGTTTTGGAGTTTTTTTTGTTGTTTTTTTCTTTCCCCCTGAGTCCAATGATTTATCTCCTATGGTGCTCTTTGTGCTCAGCACCATTGGAACAGCTGTTACCCGGTTCATGCCCGGCTCCTATATGGCTGGCAAAACTACTCCGTGA
The DNA here is from genome assembly GCF_964263255.1 of Lissotriton vulgaris. Taxonomy (NCBI): domain Eukaryota; kingdom Metazoa; phylum Chordata; class Amphibia; order Caudata; family Salamandridae; genus Lissotriton; species Lissotriton vulgaris. The sequence continues at coordinate 133,936,621 of NC_141697.1, read as the reverse complement.
TTTGCTGCGGGATGGCAAATAAAGATCTAGTGCCTCTTCGGATTACGGTGGAAGACTGTGGGATAGATGGCCTCCAGGATATGTGTCCCTACCAGGTTTAACTGAGCCAGTTATTCTCCGGTGATTCCTTTTTGGCACTGGTCTAAACGGGGGTTATGAGGACAAAAAAAAGAAAAAAAAAAAGATAAAAAATTAAGAAGGAAAAAAAAAAAGTTGTTTTGGAGAAATTATCCATTGCTGGTCTTACCTTGCGTAAGAATAAATGCTTGTTTGGGGTGGATCAAGTGGATTACTTGGGTTATACGATTACTCCTTCTGGAATCAAACCCAAGAAAGATTTGTGTCAGGCTATCCGTTCTGCTCCTCGACCTGTTGATAAGGATCAATTACGTTCCTTTATGGGACTGATCGAATACTATTCGAAGTTTGTCAAAAAAAAATTCTGATGAGACTGTTTGTATTAGGTCTTTGCTTAAACGCGGTGTGAGTTTCATCTGGGGTGCCCAACAGCAAGAGTGTTTCGACAATATCAAGAAAGAGATATGTGATGCTATAGTGTTGTCTTTCAATGCCCATAACAAGTCCATAGTCACAGTGGATGCTAGGGCGCATGGTTTGGGGGCTATGCTCTCAGTTAAAAGGCACATCTGAGTCTACGGTTGCTTTTGCCTCGAGAACTCTTACCGAGTCCGAGAAGAACTATTCGGTCATTGAAAGGGAGGCGCTGGCCGCTTCCTGGGCAGTTGAGTATTTCCGGACGTATCTTTGGGGCATGAAATTCATTATAAGGACAGATCACAAGCCTCTTATCAAAGTTCTTTCCCCGGGAGGCGCAGGTAAGGTTTCTGCCAGGCTTATGAAATTGGCAGCCAGGCTGCAAGAATTTCAGTACTCAGTGGAATACATCCAAGGGTGGAGGAATGTTCAGGCGGACTGTCTTTCGAGATTGTCCTTAGACTGGCATACATTTCATGATTCGGGAGTGTCCTCTGACATGGATGATGTGGCTGTTGCTTCGGTTGAGGATGCGGTCTTTGTTGGTGAGGTTTTTTTTTTCAGCTAGTGATTGGTTGAAGGAGATGGCAATTGACCAAACTCTTCAGGAAGTAGTTAAACTTATCAAGTTGGGTTCTAGGCGTGAGAGTTCTGTCCTTGTCTCTGTTAGGCCTTTCATTAAGGTTTTGGATGAACTTTCTGTAGTGAACAACATCTTACTCAAGGGAGAGAAATGTATACCTCCTTTTGGTTTGAGAAACAAGTTGTTGGCTTTGGCACATGAGGGTCACATGGGTCAGACTCTCACTCAACGCCGGATTAAGGATCACTTTTGGTGACCAGGCATCGATTCTCAGGTGGTGGAGTGGATTGAGAATTGTCCAATGTGCAGAGAGGGTGAAAAACGCTTAAAAACAGGTCCCAAAAACACTCCTGATGCTCACATACAGAGTCCTGGCTTACCCTGGCACACTATTTGCCTTGACTTTATTGGCCCAATAGGTGAGTTGAGTGAGAGGGACAGGTTCGCAATAGTTGTAGTCGATGTCTTTACGAAATGGTTGGTTGTGCATTTCTCTAATGACTTTACTACATCAAGCACCATCAGGTTTTTGGGGAATCTTTTCAAAGATTAGGGTCTACCCTCTGTCATCATCACGGACAACGGAACTCAACTTACATCCAGAGATATGCAGGTATTTTTCAAAGAATGTGGTATCTCACACCATCGCACTTCCTTATATAATCCCCAGGGTAATGCAATTTGTGAAAGAGCCAACAAGGTTGTGAAGGGCATTATTCAAATGGCTTGTAGTAGTGGGTGCATTGTTAGGAAGATGGTCAACGAGATGCTGTGGGCCTACCGCACTACTCCTTTAGCTGTTGGAGATCAATCTCCTTTTCAATTAATGAGGGGACGTGATCCTGGCTTAAAGTGGTTTCCTTCATGGATGAGAGATGTTGTCACTTTGCAAACACAGGAGGGTGTTTTTCAAGGGAAACTGGCTGATGTCACTTCTTCTTTTGCACCTGATTCTCTTCCTTTTTTTGTGGGGGATTTGGTCAAAGTTAAGTTGGGAAGACTACAAAGAGGTTTGTCAAAATTCAAAGGTCCTTTTTAGGTTAAAAAAGTACTTAATCCTTGCGTTATTCTTACTAATGGAGAGTGTTGGAACTTTAGAAGAGTTGCACTCTATAACAGAATGAAATCTGCTTCGCCTATTGTTGGTTCCTCCTCACTGCCTGAGGGTGGTTCTACTTCTCACTTGCCTGAGTGTGAGGTTCCTTCTACAAGTGGTTATTTGTTAGTCAATCACACTCCTGTGGAGCCTCCTATTCACAATGAACTCAGTAATTCTGGGGGGGGATGCTCCTGCTCTTTCACAGTCCGCTCCTTCTGTTCATAATGACTTAGTGTGTACACGTTCTGCTACATCTCGCCGACCACCTGTTTATTTGCAAGATTGTTTGTTAAGTTTTTTTTTCTTTTGGAAAAACAGAAAGGGAGAAGATGTGTAGTACATTGCAAGTTATCTTTCTAGTCTTTGTAGAACTTATCTACTTGATGTTCTATATTCTGTATTCTCTGTGTGTTTGTACTGTGGATTCTACGCGTGGCAGTTTACCGGTTGCCGCTGCAGTAGAGGGTCTGCTCTTACTCTACTTCTTAACCTGAATACAAGAACTCTATCTACGCTACCTACTTGGCCACTGGACTTATTTACTACAATACTATAGATAAAGTGGAAAAAGAACCACACATTTATAAAAATATGTATTTATGATAAGGCACTCATTAACACATACAGATATTTCCTAGACGGAGATGTACACAATGCACACAATACTTTCAATAGGAACAGGTAAGTAGCACATAACACACAGTGGTCACTAGGGAAAGAACAAACCATATACGGTAATAGTGGTATGTGAATGACGACTCGAGTCAAGACTATTTCCAGAAGACTTAGAAGTGCTGGGGACACAAGGAAACACCCAAGGTTAGTAATCAGGTGCCCCACGAAGGCCGTTTGCAGAGTGGGAACACGACAGCGGGATCAATGCAAGTCAATGGGTAAGTCGTGGTTGCAATTTTAAAGAACACTTCCCAGTGGACCCTGAGGAAACCCTGTGGAAGACAGAAGGTTGGAGAGCCACCCCACCTGGAGATACCTTAGGAACCAAGATACCTGCATCAGGGAAGCCAGGTGCATAGGTGTGAAGTGTGGTCACAAACCACCAAACTCAATAGGGGACTTCAGGAAGATGCCGCTGCTGGAGAAGGCGAAAGTGCCCGGTGGAACCTAAAGGTGGATTCAGGATGTGAAGAACCTGCAAGCAGAGAGGACAGAGTCTATGCCACTCAGGTGTGACCAGGAGGCACAGAAGACGAATGCCCACCTATGTAGAGTGTTGGAGGAGAGCCGACAGTGGCTTGAAACTGCAGCTGTGTGGACCAGGTGACACTGTGGAAGACCAGGAGCCGTACACGAGCAGTCCCACGTGGGATGTCGAGAGTTGAGTGGTCAGTGTCCAGCTGGAGTACCAACAAGCCTTGGCAGCTGCAACCATCGTGGAAGTTGAGAAAGGTGGAATGTCGGGACCAACAAGGTCCAGTCGACTCACCACAAGCAGGGGAGTCAGGACAGGCCCAGAGCAATCAGGGGAGCCCAAAGAATTCAAGAGGAGTCACAGGCCCGAGAGGACCTCGAGCAGCTCACCAAAGTTGGAAGCCCACGATGCAGGTGAAGCTGTAAAGATGAAGATCTGGTCACTGAAGATCTTGGGGGAAGGAAGCAAACAAGCCTTTGCGACTGAGAGTCGATGAGCTGCAAAGGGTTTCGGTTCCTGCGACTCCTTCACTTAAAGGGAGTTTCCGTCAAGTGTCTTGGATGCCCACAGGCCTTGGAAGGTTCCTGTATAGTGCACAGGCACGGACGTTGCATCAGACTGGCAGGGCGACAAAATCAAGAGCAGCAGGAGTCTTCCCAGTTGCAGCCTTGATGCCCAGAGTGACCAGACTGTGGAAGTAGTGTCAATTACTACACATTCGGTTGAAGAAGTGGTGTCTGAAATTAATCTTGTCCCACGACGAATCTAGGGACCCACCCTCCTGTAAGCCCTTAAGTACCCTAAGGAAAGGGTTTGGGTGATTCAGGGGTCCCTCTCCAAGGACAGGCTTGACAAAGGGGAGGATACTCCCCTGTCCTTTGTCCAGTTTTGCGCCAGAGCGGGAGCCAATACACTAAGTATACGTGTGGGTAGTTTCAATTAGTAAAGAGCAAAGTGTCTTTTTCTTTCCTTCCAGTTGGAATGTTTGATTGTGTGAGCTCAGCATTCATGTAATAAGCTATTGGCAAAAATCACAGGCCTTTCTGTGATGTAATGTGCTCTACGGCGAGTGGCAAATTATGCTTCATAGACTTGCAATAAACATCAACTAACATCATGGGAGCAACGTTGATAAGAGCCTCTGAGTGGACTGCTGCTGGTTATTCACATGGAATGCTAGAAATCACACCTAGGAATGAGTTCATTCTAAATGACATCATAACATATATGAAAACGTTTAGCTCTAAACATCCTCAGGAGGCCTCATTTGTTTTCAAGGAACCACTGGAATGGAAAACACGATTGGAACCATTGGCATTTAATTCAGATTATGAAGTAATTGAAAATATTGTAAAATCAAAAGAAAAAGACAAAGAAGGGCACCCGCTGCTTATCCTATCCTCATCTACTATTAAAGTACGGAGTTTGGGTCAAATTGCTAACGTGCTACAGATTGCCAAGGAGAAAGTGATAGTCGAAGCGCAAGCTTGTCTTGAGGCCAACAAAGACCCCATAGCAAAGATTCTTGGTCCAGCATTTGCTACAATTGAAGGTGACGATCGGGCAGGCTCACGCTTACTGGATACCATAAAGCTAGATGATGGTCATGAAGCAACAATTAAAATGAAAATCCTCCTCCTGCTTCATCAGCTGGATGTGCAGCTGCTCAATAACTCCTTGAAACACATCACCAAAGAACCACATTTAACCCCAACTCTTGTAACAAACGTAGTGAGTTTACTTTGGCGCTTCTGTGGCGAAGGCGAAAATACAGTACTTAAAAACATTGAATACGTTGGGGGGCACAAGTACCCAAATGGATATCGTGCCCCACCATGGAGACAGGTTCATGGTGAAATCTGTTACTTGGCTGTTATAACACATGATACTGAGCCTTTGTTTATCACTTGCAGTACTTCTGGTGTGTTTTTAAATGGAGGAAATCCAGAGGCAGTTCACGAAATCAACTATGAGAGAAAGAGCGAGATATATAAAGATCTCATTACGTTGTTAAAAGACAAATCACCAAAATTTGCAGAAAATCTAACCAAACAGAACATCAGATTCTTGAGTGACACAAAATCATCAAAAAGTACTACACGTTCAAATTTGTCAGAGGAGCGTCTACCTTATGAGAGCATTGATGATCTACTGGAAAAGAGAACACCAGAGAAGACAAGGGATATGTCTTCGAAAAGAAGGAGCACCATTAGAAAGAGCATAAAGCCACCATTAGAAGGGATGAGATCGAACTTGGAAATGAAGAAATCTACCGTAGAATAGGCACATGGGACACAATGAAATAAAGCAGAAAGCAAAAAACGTGGGACAGTGGTACGCAGCAAAGAAAAACTCAATTCTGACACCAAGCACTGAACAAGCCTAGCTAATGAACATAATTAGGAAGCAATTCATAATCATCTTCTGATACTAGTGTTTTTAAACTCGATTTGAAGTTTCGGATTTAACTAACAATTTTGGTTTTACAGACTGTTAATCTTTGACCCCTGGCACTGCATGATTACATGATTAGCATTTGAAGTGTACTTTGTTGAGTTCGTCTTCAAAGAAAAAACCCCAAGTAAAAACAACAACAAAAAAAACACATCTACCTTTGTTTTGCTTTGTTACAGGAGGGCAACAATTTTGGTACAGCTCTACTGTGCAGTTTCATTAAGCAAATCCAGTCGAAATTTGACTTTTCTGTAGGGTGATCCCTGATTCTTATTCCATTTTGCTCAACACTACTTTGCTGGCTGTTGGGACAGAAAAAAGTCCCTTACATGGTAATGGATGTGTACCTGTTGTGTTCACTCATCTAAGCTGGGGCTCAAGGGAACGCACGTGGGTCTATTATTAGAATGTATTCTGTTCCTTAGAATGGTGTGTGTGTGTGTGTGTGTGTGTGTGTGTGTGTGTGTGTGTGTGTGTGTTTTCTCTAGTGGTCAGGTGGATTGCCGTTCTGCCTGACTGAACATATTGGCCCGTGTCTCCTTCTCACTACATAAAGAAGTTAACCTCTACAGTCCGAGTGGATGTAACAATTTTAGCGACGACTAGGAGCATTTACCTGGTGTGCTGGGATTTGGAGAGCATTTTCACTGTGTGATGCACTACTTTTGCCGGTCCTTGCTGCATTGCAGAGCATCTTCCGGTGAGTGGGGGGCCAACCCAGTCCTTCTTACACCCTTAATATTTTCCACTGATATTTTTGGTGCTTTGGGGTGTTTTGTCGGGCAGCCTAGGATCAATGATGACCCCTGCATACACGAGAACACTATCTCTTCACGTGCATGTTCCTTGATCTCGGCAAGCGTTACGTATGAACGTGTAACATCACATGAAGAGAAGCCATCTTGGATTTACTGTGGTGACGTTCACATCGGTCCAGTGTATGGTTAATGCATGTTCACATACTTGCATTGCATACGTGCGGCAATCTTTGATTTCGGCAGTGTCTTCGGACGTGCACACCAGTGTGGAGGAAGGGAACGTCAAGGAAAACAGGAAACTCTGTAAGATGAATTCAGACTACTATTTAATTGTAGTAGTACACAAGACATGGAGCCCACGACATAAGTGTAGAAAAGAAGAATAAACTCTCCAGGAGACAGATTTAGTTGATCCGGTAAGGAAAGCCTTTAATGTAGCACTTGCAGTCACAGCGTACAATCTTGAATGCGGTTTAACCGCACGGCAACCCTATTTAACTAACGCGTCTTTATTCAAGTAACAACACACACACGCGACTCAGACTTGCATGCACGCATCAACATTCAAAGAACAACATACAGACACGCGGCACCAAACCACAAACACACCTCACGCGAACACTACACGCGGCAATAACACATTCAAACCACAACACGATGTTTTATTGTTGTGAATGACGCGCGTGCGTTGACGCGCGTGCGTTCACGCGCGTCATTCCTAACAATAACCATGTACTACACACCTCCCTCTTTTTTTTTTAAGAAAGAACAAAGTCATTGAACCTTGAAGGAATCTTGCGACATCTTGAACTCCTCAACAACTCTTGTGAATCACAATCAATGGGGACAGTAGGTGATTCACTGTCAATGGGAACAGTGGGTAACTCAGATGACTTGGAATCATTAGCGTCAACATCCAAAAATACATTGAATGAGTCATCTTCATTCAAAACAGCATTTGATAAAACATTTTCAGGAATTTCTTTGCTAATATTATATTTTGAAACTCTGCTGAAATGCCACACACTTCCATCAGTCACTCTTACAGCATTCTTAAATACTTCAATGACTTTAACAGGATCAGACCACTTCGCTAATCCTTTATGTACATAACTGCCTTTTTTCAACCTCACCAAATCACCAACATGAACAGGCACACAACTCCTTGTTCTATCTCCTGACAAATCTTTCTTCATCTTTTCCTTATAGGTATCAACTTTCCTGCGAATTTCTTCAAAGTCCACTTCTGCAAAATCAACGCGATTACTGTCCTTATTCTTTAACCACCAAGGCACTAAATTAGTACTAGGTTTGCGCCCTCTCAACATCTCAAAAGGAGATAGTAAAGTAATTGCATTGGGAGCAGTCCTATAAGATAATAACATGGACTGTAAAGCTTTGTTCCAACACAATCCACCTTTAACAGCTAGTTGGATAGCTTCCTTGACAACTCTATTGAATCTTTCTATTTGACCATTGGCCTCAGGATGGAATACTGCTATTCTTCTGTGAAAGATGCCACATCTACTAAAATACTTTTCCATTTGCCTACTAACAAACTGCGGACCATTATCTGTCACTACCTCTTGGGGAATACCTTCCCTGCAGAAAACTTCATCCATAAACTGTATAATAGCATCACTAGTAACTTCCTTGACTGTTTTTATCTCTGGCCATTTTGAGAAATAATCTATAAGCACTATACCAAAGGAATGTTGTTGTGGTAGAACACCGAAAGGTCCAATAATATCAATCCCAATCTTATTCCATGGTGATGCTGGTAAACCAACAGGTTGTGGTACACTGGGCAAAGCCTTAGCTGTTTTGTCACTGTTAGCAGATAACCCACACAATTTCACCTGTTGCTCAACGAAATAATCAATACCTGGCCACCAGAAATTATTCTTTAAACGTCTTCTAGTGACTGATATTCCAAAATGCCCAACATGAGCCAGATCCCAAAAAAATTTCCTGAGACCGAAAGGTGGAATAAATTTATCATTCCTTAATAATATCCCATTTTCTATGGCTAATTCATCCTTAATTTTGTGATAACTCATTAAACCACCAGTAAAGTTCCTTCCTTCAGGCCAACCTCCCAACACATATTCCTTAACTTTTTTGAGTTCCAAGTCTTTGTTCATTTCCTCATTCCATGTCTCCTCTTCTACTACTGAGTTTTCCCCAAACACTAAATTAACATCATTATAAACATGTGCTACTTCGCATTCATCTTTGTCAACCACATCAGAATCTCTGCATGCTAATGGAAACCTTGACATACAATCTGCATGAACATTTGATTTCCCAGGAATATATTCCAAGGAATACTGAAAATTTTGTAATCTTGATGATAATCTGGCCAATCTTGAAGAAAGAGTACGTCTTCCACCTGGTGATAGTATATGTACCAAAGGCTTGTGATCGGTTTTGATGGTGAATTTCGTTCCCCATAAGAAGGGTCAGAAATGTTCGGCACCCCAAACACAGAAGTTCTCTTTCAATCACTGAATAATGACGTTCAGACTCTCTCAACGTTCTTGAGGCATAGGATACAATCCATTCTTTACCCCATTCCTCTTGAATCAATACAGCACCCAACCCACAACTACTTGCATCTACTGTCACAATACATTTTTTGCCAATTACAAATGGTTTAAGACAAGGCGCCTTAGTAATCATTGACTTCACAGCGTTGAAAGTTTCAGTCATAGTTTCTGTCCATACAAATTTTGCATTCTTCTTCAATAGCATCCTGAAAGGTTCAATCACACTTGCATAGTTTTGGATAAATTTTGCATAGAATTCAACAAGGCCCAAAAATGCAATCAACTGTTCTTTGTTCTGAGGAATAGGAGCTTTGCTGAGGTTTTCCAAATGTGAGTTTTTAGGTCTAATGCCATTAGCACTAATACAATGTCCAAGATATTCTACTTCTTCTTTCCTAAATTTGCACTTGGACGCACGTAGAGTTAAACCTTTCTCCGATAAGGCATTCAGTACTTTAAATAAATGCTTGTCATGTTCAATTATGTCTTTTCCAAAGACTAAAATATCATCCTGGAATGCAATTGCTCCAGTTAATCCATCCAGTGTCTCTTTCATCAGCCTCTGAAAAACCGCGGCTGCACTTGCTAACCCAAAGGGCATCCTGCAAAATCTATATAGCCCTTCAGGTGTAATAAAAGCAGTCAAATCTTTTGAATCCTCATGCAAAACCACTTGATGATACGGACTTGCTAGATCTAAACATGAGAAAACCTTGGCATTGTTCAATGTAGAAACCATTTCATGTAGATTGGGCAAAGGATGTGAATCCACACAAATTGCATTGTTCAAACTGCGTAAATCTATGCATACACGAAGATCTCCCCCAGATTTGATCGAAATTACAATGGGAGAAACCTATGGAGATGATTCGATGGGTTCTATAATATTCTTTTTGCACATGTCATCAAGAATTTCTTTTAATTTTTCTCTGTAAGAAAGAGGCACATTCCTCACTTTATGGCGGACAGGTAAAGCATTTGCATGCACTTTTATTCGATGTTCGAATCCTTTATATTTGCCTAGGACATCACAAAATAATTTAGGAAATTCTTCTTTAATTTTTGAAATCAAGTCTTCTCCAGTTTTACTTTGTGCAGATTTGCTAGACTCCGAATCAATAGAATAAACAGGAGGATCAGCATTAGGATCAAGTTTCATTCCTAATTGTTCTGCATGTGGCCAACCCAATAATGAATCACCAGATTCTGTTATATACACTTTCCCATGTGTGGAGTAGCTTTTAAATTTAAGTTCAGCAATGAAATATCCAATGAGTTGCAATTTATGCCCTGTATAACCACTTGGTGTGATATCTGGTAGTGTCAATTTAATATTAGGCCAGTTGGATTTAAACAAGACATTAGGTAGAATTGTGTACCATGAGCAAGAGTCAACAAATACTTTGGTAGAGACTCCATTAATAGTGATAAAACATGAAGGAAACTTCCTTACTTTTGGTTCTTTAGTTATACACATTATGGTATTCACGTCAAATTCACAATCACTTGAATTTTCTTGTTCTTGATCTTGAATTAAACTGACTTTTCTTGGTGCAGATCTGCAAACTTTTGAAAAATGCCCCTTTTTTTCCACATCTTGAGCAAACTTTGTCCAGAGCTGGACACAATTTTGAATTTCCCAAATGGTAACTACTACCACATCTGAAACAGTACATATTATAAGCTCTTGGATCAGGTTTTTGCCACATATTCATCCTTTGATCAGGTCTTTGCCATGTATTTGTTCTCTGATCAGGTTTTTGCCATCTATTTCTGTATTCATTTTTATACTGGTTGTCATTTCTTGTGTTAGTATATTTCCCATATTTCCCTGAATCTTTAAATTTCTCATTTTCTTTATTTATAATTGAAATGTCAGATATACTGTTGTTTTGCGAACGTATTTCATCTACAAATTTTTCTGAATGTTCAATTGATTTTGCAATTTCAATAGCTGCATTTAAGGTCATATCTGAAGTTGTCCATACTTTGTTGTATTTCTTGTTATTAGTACACATAAGGATCTGATCCCTTAAAACTTGGTCATAATTAATGTGTTCAAAATCACAAGTGACTGCTAATGCTCTCAATGAAGATACGTAATTGTCAATAGACTCATCTGCTTGTTGTTTCCTTGAATAAAATTTAAATCTTTCCATAACCATATTAATCTTTTTTCCATATCTAATAGCTAATTGCCTGGTAGCAATTTGATATACATCTAAGTTAGAAGTGTCACTTAACGGAGGAAGACTTTTGAACTCTTTAAGTGCTATTCCACCAAGACAATGCTTTAATAGAGCTAGTTTCCTTTCTGCTCCACATTCTTCTTCCTCTAAAACTTCAACATATGCCAAAAACATGGGTTCCCAAATGTCCCACTCAATAAGAGGATCACCTTTACTAGTTAAAAATGAAGGAGGGGGTTGAATCCCAGTCATGGTTAATAAAAGATAAAAGATTTAACAGTGAAGAGAATTAATTATTTAACAAAAGAAATATTTATGACTCACAACAGTGTGTGTGAATCACAGATGTCACTTACGGTTAATTTCTTCTTTGTAAATACTCTTCAAGGCAGATATGTTCGAGTTGTTGGTAATCCAAAGTGAACTGAATAAATAAAGTATTCCTCTTTTTTTTTTTTAAATGATGCCAAGAAATAACCAATGAAAAAGGCTCTTATTAATCCATTTAGTATAATCCAATGAGAAACGTTGAAGAGCATCCAATAGAAAGTACTAGTGTAAAACTTCCTTGTGTAACAGCCAATGAGCACGATTTGTTGAAAAATAAAAAAATAGCTAAACTCTTGAAAAAATGTACTCGTTGCACGCATGGAAACGTGTTTCCGATCGTCGCCAGTGTAGAAAAGAAGAATAAACTCTCCAGGAGACAGATTTAGTTGATCCGGTAAGGAAAGCCTTTAATGTAGCACTTGCAGTCACAGCGTACAATCTTGAATGCGGTTTAACCGCACGGCAACCCTATTTAACTAACGCGTCTTTATTCAAGTAACAATACACACACGCGACACACACACGCGACTCAGACTTGCATGCACGCATCAACATTCAAAGAACATACAGACACGCGGCACCAAACCACAAACACACCTCACGCGAACGCTACACGCGGCAATAACACATTCAAACCACAACACAATGTTTTATTGTTGTGAATGACGAGCGTGCGTTCACGCGCGTCATTCCTAAAAATAACCATGTACTACAATAAGCATAAGCAGGAATCAAACAGCAACTGACTAGGCAAGCACAGCGTGAACAATGACATAACAGTATTCTACAGTATAAGGTTCTAAAGAATTAAAGTAACAGTAAGACTACATACCACATACCCTTCCCCCATATAATGCACAAAAAAAAACAATTCAATACAATACATAATCATGAAACTTGATAGGCATTCTACAAACTCGCTGATCATGTACAGGTGCCATAGTAGGTGAAATACAAGAATGGGTAGGTGAAACCATGTTAGAGCAATTCTGGTGATGGAGCAAGATGAAGAACAAAATTTTGTTCAGACTTGCGAAGTTAACCTCTCTTAATAAAAGTAACAAGTTTGTGGTGAAATCATTAATCAACCTAGTTTAAAGATACATTCATCATGGGTTTGCACGCGGGATTAATATGCTTTATGTTGCATTTGCAAAGAAAAATAATAAACTGACCTTGTCTATTGTCTTTGTCAGTAAATGCGGCAGTTTGAATTAATGGCATGTGCTTATTTTATGTGCTTATGTTAGGTCTTTTGTGATAAAAGCTCAAAGAGTTCCAGCTATTCGAAAAGGAAAGGTAATTATAAGGCTGCCTTCATGTGCTCGCTAGGTAACATAATTAATCCTGTTAATTAGCAAAGGGGGAGGGTAACAGAATGGGTCTCAATTCATTAATTAATTGATGTCTTGTGTTGGTCTAATAATAGTTTCTGGAGTAAGGCCTAAGAATTGGTGTGAAAATATGGCTGACAGAGCTACTGACACAAAATCTTGTCCAGAGTGACATTTCGCACATGCACAGCTGTGAAGAATTCTGCTGCGAAGCTGGTATGAAATAAAGAGCGATCTTCTTTGTCGTGTTAAACGTGTTCACGGAGGCCAGCCAGGGACAATAACGTGAAATGTTGCCAAGGCTAGGAAGCGAGTGTCCTAAGCTCAAGTAAAAGTATTGTTTTGAGGAAATCGAGGATATGGAAATAAAAAGACAATGGGCCTTATATGAAGCCTGGATTTTGGCTAAAAAGTTAAAGGACTTAATCATGAACTGACACCAAACAGCCAATGAGAACTGCGGATTTCTATGAAAGAATGTAAAATGTAGAAAGATTAGCTAGAGAGAAAGGTATAAATTATGACACCATGAGCTGGGAAAAAACCCTTACTTTCCGATTCCTGAAAGGCGTGTTATGCTGTTGGACATTTTGCACACGTAAGGACAGCAGACTTTTATTGAATTAATTCTTTTCTAGGTAAAGAGATTTGAACAGAGAAAATAGGTTCAGGGAAGGGAAACTTATTTGACTAATTCTTCATGTTTCTGAGCTTACTTTGAAATGTCAGTTCTATTTTTCATTTTCTTAATAAATGCTGCTAATCTATTTGCTTATGAAATAAATATATTTTAACGTAAAATGCTCTTTCTTTATGAAATAAAATAAATAAAAATTAGATTCGGAAAGACAAGCTGGTCTTGTTTATTCATGGCCTAGTTTCCAATAGTTGATCCATCAACCATTAGTGGTTTGATTTGTTAATAATTGATTCAAAAATAATACTGCAGTTTGTAAATATAGTGTAAATAATATGTGAATAGATTTAAAATCAAACCACTTGATTCAGTTGCTCAAAAATGGTCTCATTGGTGTTATGGGCCTGAATTTGTGTTTAAAGGTGAATGGTGAGTATTGAGGTGACAGATAGTGTTTGTGAGACAGTTTTTCAATAGGAGTGCTGGATCACTGGGAAGAAAATGAAGAATTAGGGTTAACATTGGTAGCATTAGAGAAATTTGTGAAATCAAAACCAGGGACAAAAGTAAAATCAGTATTGTTTTCATCAGACCTGTTGGCATAAACTTTGTTAAATATATTAACTTGATTGTCAGTAAATTTTACAACATTGTTCTTATTCCACCAACCTCTATTCTCTAAAAGAACAGAAGGTTTGGTGACCCTGACAACCCGAACGGGCAGTGTGAACTTAGAATTGCCCTTGCAAACTTTGTAGGGTTTTTTGATGAGAACCCAATCATTGGTTTTGATATTAGGGTCAAGTGATGTGGAGAGACCATCAGATGTTTTTTTTTGGGGGGGCTACTTGGCAGCAACTCTAGTATTAACAATTTGAGGATCTGCCAGTGCATTTCTTTTGTGATGTAAAGCAGAACCTACAGCCAAATCAGTGAACCATTGTGGCATGAGCTTGGACCTAGCTTCCCTGCCCCCGAGAGCCTTAAAAGGTCAAGTCAAGGAATTTATATAGCGCGCTACATACCCAAGGTGAATGGGAAGTGAGTTCCAGGTTTTAGCTGCCAGGTAGGAGAAGGATCTTCCTCCCATGGTGGTTTTGTTGATGCGAGGTACAGCAGCAAGGGCTTGATTGGAAGAGCGTAGTTGGCGGGGGGGGGGGGGTGTAGAAGGAAAGTTGTGTGTTGAGGCATTCGGGTCCAAGTTCGTAAAGTGCTTTGTGTGCGTGGGTTAGGAGGCGGAATATAATCCTCTTATTGACGGGGAGCCAGTGGAGGTCTTTCAGGTGACCAGAAATGTGGTCTTTAAGCGGGATGTCTAGTATGAGTCTGGCTGATGCGTTCTGGATGCGTTGGAGTTTTTTCGGAAGTTTTGCGGTGGTACCGGCGTATAGGGTGTTTCCGTAGTCCAGGCGGCTTGTAACCAGTGCGTGGGTGACCCTTTTCTAGTTTCGGTGGGGATCCAGCTAAATGTTTTTTTGAGCATGCGAAGAATGTTGAAGCAAGACGAAGAAACGGCGTTGACTTGTCTGGTCATCGAGAGTGAGGAGTCCAGGATGACGCCCAGGTTCCGTGCGTGGTCCGTCGGGATGGGTGCTTTTCCAAGGGCCTCTGGCCACCTAGAGTCGTCCCAGGCGGAGGGGGAGGTACCTTAGATAAGGACTTCTGTTTTGTCTGAATTCAGTTTCAGACGGCTGTGCTTCATCCACTCGGCTACTTCTTTCATTCCTTCATGTAGGTTGGTTTTGGCGGTGTTAGGGTCTTTGGTGAGTGAGAGGATCAGTTGAGTGTCATCAGCGTAGGAGATGATGTTGAGGTTGTTTTGGCGTGCGATGGCCGCGAGGGGGCTCATGTATACGTTGAAGAGGATGGGGCTGAGTGAAGATCCTTGTGGCACGCCGCAAATTACTTCAGTGGCCTCTGATTTGAATGGTGGGAGGCGGACTCTGAGTTCTTCCGGCAAGGAACGAGGTGATCCATTCCAGTGCTTTTCCTTGGATTCCGATGTTTCTGAGGCGTTGTAACAGGGTGCTATGACAGACTGTGTCGAAGGCTGCGGAGAGGTCGAGGAGGATGAGGGCGACTGTGTCTCCATTGTCCAGTAGAGTTCGAATGTCGTCTGTTGCAGCGATGAGTGCGGTCTCAGTGCTGTGTTTGGCTCGGAAGCCGGACTGTGAGGAGTCGAGGGATTTGTTGGTTTCGAGGAAGGCAGCGAGCTGGTTGTTGACAGCTTTCTCGATGACTTTGGCCGGGAATGGAAGGAGCGAGATGGGGTGGTAGTGTTTGAGTTCAATGGGGTCAGCTGTGGGTTTTTTCAGAAGGGCGCTGAGTTCGGCGTGTTTCCAGCTTTCCGGGAAGGTGGCGGAGTTGAGGGAGCAGTTGATGACGTCTCGGAGGTGTGGTGCTATGATGGAGTCTGCTTTGTTGAAGATGTGGTGAGGGCATGGGTCTGTGGGGGATCCTGAGTGGATGGAGTTCATCAGGCGGATGGTGTCCTCAGTGGAGATTGTGTTCCAGTTTTTAAGGATGTTCAAGGGGGGTGAGGTTGCAGCAGAAAGTTGTGTGGGTTGGTCTCCGGGTTGGTTGTCGAAGCTGTTGTGGATGTCTGTGATTTTGTCGTGGAAGAACGAAGCTAGGGAGTCGCAAAGGGTTTGAGAGGGAGTGATGTCGTTGGAGTTGGCAGTGGGGTTGGTAAACTCTTTGACGATGTTGAATAACTCCTTGCTATTGTGGGCGTTGTTGTCTAGTCGATCTTTGAATGCGGCTTTCTTTGCAGTCCGGATCAGTTGGTGGTGTATGCGGGTGGCGTTTTTGAAGGCGTCCCTGGTGCAGGTGTTTGGGTCTTTTTTCCAGGCCTTCTCAAGGGATCATCATGATCGGTTGCTATAGCGGTTTGGACCCCTTCTTTAAGGTAACGATTGGCCCACTCTTCAAGTCCGTTAGAATAAGGACTATACAATGCAACTTGACAATGTTTAATATCATAACTTTCCATGAATCTGGTGACTTGATGAGAAAGGAAAGGCTGGCCATTGTCAGTGACAACACAATTGGGAGTACCTTCAATCTTAAAAATGCTTTGAAGAAATGAAATAACAGTGGAGGAGTGGGTTGCTTGTACAAATGAATAATATCCATTTGGAGTAATAGTCAATAGCAACTAAACCGTACCTTTTGTCTGAAGGTAATAAATTAAAAAGGTCCTGAAAAGTCCAAGACAATTTTGTCCCAAAGAGAATCAGGAAATGGAACAGGAAGCAAAGGCTTCTTGTTGGTTTTCCAATGCTTGGCAGACACAACACAACTAGGGCATTTGTCTATAAAAAGAGCTACTTGTTTGTCTAGGCCTGGCCACCAGTAAATATCTCATTCTTTTGCAGGTTGCAGCAATGCCTAAATGGCCTTCATGGCCAATATTGATGATATTTTCTCCAAGTGAAATGGGAGTTACAAACAAACCATTCCTCACACAAACTCCATTTTCAAAAGATAATTCTCCACTAATTTGTGCAAAGTGCTTCACGTTATTACTCATTTTTATTAGCAGGCCCTTTACTTTTAATGAAAACCTCCACCTTTTTGAGAGTTTCATCAAGTGCCGTGGCTGATGCCCATATATCCTGTGAGATGCTGCCATGCACATGGAAACAGCATCTATAAGACCAACCACACAATCTTTATGTATATAACTTTCACCTTTACTGCAATCAGGGAGAGGAATACGGGAAAGGCAATCAGCTCAGATGTTTTTACCAGGAGCGTCCAAAGATATGTTTGAAACTAACTCTGTTAGATGTAGAATACATATGTGATTCCTAGAACGTCGAAAAAAACAAATTGGCTTTTTTGCTGGTGATTTTTATAACAAACAAAACAGGTGATGGACCGAATGTGGATCAATGTCACACATTCACCCCAGTCCAAAGATCTGGGCCCAAATCCATCGTTTTTTTGCACTCCACACCACCCTGGGTTAGTCAATGGCGATATGCAAATCAGTCCCACCCCAGAGACACTTTGCTGGCACAATAAATAAATAAATAAAGACCCCACTGATGCCAGTCTAAATTTTCTTGGAGCTTCTTCACGGACTGTTCCGGTACTTTTTGAGGGCGGAATGAATTCCTGTTAGTCGAAGGGGAGAAAGAATGCATTCAACTATCTTCCACGCAGCCACCCACAATGGCATGCTGTCAGCTGGGAGAAAGGCCTCAGTCCCTGTATGCAGGGCTGTGGTGTCGCGCTGTTGGTCCAGCTTAGTTGAAGCGCACAGCTGCACATTGTGTGCGATCAGGAAGGTCAGGGCTCTGTGACAAAGCTAGAGCTGTACCAATTGAGAGCTACTTGCATACTGCAGCAGTATTTAGCTACCGCCTGCCCCGGTCAGTGTAGTCACTGCCCATTCAGATCACTGCAGGGCTGGCCCAGATTCGCCGTGCAACTTTGTCTCAGAACTGCGCTCTCTACGAGGGGAGCACCGCAATGCTGCCCCCATCTAATCAGGGCCACCGCTACAGCTATTGTCTTGCCAGGGAGGTCAGGTCTAAACCCCGCAGAGGCGTTGATGGCCCGGACAAGTTGCACACTGTAGCACACAGTGGCTCCTCTGCCTCCAGCTACTAACTTCGCGGGTCCAACCACTTCTGCTCTTGGCATTCTCCCAAACACCTTCCTGTTCCTTCTACTTTAGGAGGAGGTTTCTAGCACTAATAAATTCCTGTCCCTTGTCTTTTTCTTGCCCTTTCGTACTTTCTATATGCCACTTTTTATTTCTCGATCCCATTTTCTAACTACTCTTTCCGCTCTGATTTTCTGTTTGATTCCAAATCAGTCCTCAGATTTTTGTAGCACAGTATTCAGTTACAGATTGACTTGAGTTGTTCTCCAATGAATGAGTTACGTGGAAGCTTCACGTGTTGTGTCAAGGTTCACACCAACCTCACCTGTTACTCCAATCCATCTTCACAATGAATGCAGCAGTCTCATAAGCATGCTGCTCGATCTATAACATGACTGTGTAACTTGTTGAAAGCTAGCAGTCTGCATTGAGCTAAAAAACGTCCTCTAACCCATCAGAAGACCCAAATTAAGACAGAAGTACACCTTTTACTACAACTTTGCCAGCCAGTAAGTTTCCCGCTCTCAGTCATTGCCTCGCCCAGCTATTCTTGTGAACTCCAGGATTAGCTTTTGGCATGATTGGCCATAACAGTATCCAGCTACAGTGCTAAACATTACTTAAGAGAACCCTTATCCGCCTCGACAAGTTACAATCTCACCCACACCTTCACGGGGAGGAAAGAGAAAAAAAAGAAATCATTGCTACACATCTTTGCCAGATTTACTTAAAAGAGGAGATAAAGGGCAGCAAGAGCAGTAAAACATTATAGTGCATTTGTGGGGGAGGGCAGTTACAAAGAAAATGACAAAATAATCAATAAAGAAACATGTGGTGAAAAGATTAAAAGCTTACAGTAGTATTGTACATATAGTACGTCATGTTAAGCATTCTGTATTCTTTTTATTTGGTGTGCATTATAAAGCACAACCTAGCTTAGCAACCATCTTTGTTGTATTGAACTGTTTTCATGTTAATGGAGTTCCACATTCTAAAGAAGTTGCTTGAAGGTCTGTTAACTATGTGAATGCTCCAATAAAGCTTCTTCTAAATTTAACATTTGTGGGGAGTTTTAACTATCACATTTTGGCGACAATACAAGATTCGACTGAAAGAAGAGGAGCATCCACAATCAAAAATCGTGCGGTGTCCGGAGGATTTATTGCCTAAACTTGCAGCGCATATGTTGGAGTATGACGTCCAGTCAAAAGAGGAGCCAAGTACAATGTGCAGTTGAAAAAGGAGCCATCACACAACTATTTTTTCTGAAGTAGGAAAGCCTAAAGAGGACGACTACTGTGAGGAATTATCTTAACATTTGTGAGTGTAAAGGAAACAGTTATTTACCTTTGAATGGTGTCCTCGTGATAGGCTGCATGCTGTCGTCAATTATTCGGAGAGAGAGCTGGTGTTTGTTTGTGCGCATGCTTCAAGAGTTTGCTAGAGCTGAAAGCAATGCGAGTATAGTCTGATTGGATATGTGACCAAGAGGAAGCGGATTGGCCATCCGTCAAAGAGATGTCTTCTAATTGTGATGTACCTCTCCATAGCAATGTCTTTTCAGTGTAATAGTGGGAGAGTATTAGGCGTGATAACCTTTTGTGACGCGCACAATTGAAGGGGAAGACTGAAATGTTTGTGATGCGCATAAATGAAGTGCAAGCTTCTGTGATGCACACACAATGTTGAGTTTGTGAAGCGCTACACTAACAAAATCCTTCAGTGAGGCGCACACATATAAAGCATTACAAAGTGGTTTTGGCAGCCTCTGCGATACGCACATAATATTTACAATTCGTCAAAGCGTAATTTTGCAGCTAAATGCTTCTGCGATACACACACATGTAAAGTGTTACACAATTTACTTTATGAGCACAAAAGGAGCTATATGTTGTGAAGTGCACACTACCAACAAAATTCAGAGTGAAGATGTTGTAAGCGCATTAACGAGTGTTCAGTGATGCATATACTTGATAGTTTGTCTTAAATGTATTAACAAATTTTCATTTTGTAGTTGGATCATACATAATTCAAAAGTACCATGGCTACAGTTGGCGGGAATCAAACAGCACCATTTTTTAAAGGACCAAATGAGCCTAGTATAAAATGAGAAAAATGGTTACATTCATTCAAAATGTATTTATAGCTATTAATGGTAACATTTTTAGTGCCCAAAGCAAAAAGACAAGTTATTACATTTTATGGGTGCAGACGCTGTAGATGTTTTTGAACACCTTGCTCCGTTACCAACTCCTCAACGTATGGAAGAAGGAGATTAGGACTGTTTTACCGAAGCTCTAGACCGGTTAAAAAAAAAGGTTTGTGAAACAACCACATATTGATTTAGAAATGTTTCACTTTTATACTTGGTATCAACCCGTTGATGAATCGGTTGATGCTTATGTGTCAACCTTAAGATCTTTAACTGAGATTGTGAATGTGGAGTACAGGCATATTAGAGACCAATTGATAATTCGATGTGCCAATAAGAAAATTCAAGAACAACTTTTGCGTAATTGGAATCCTACATTAAAAGAAACTAAAGAGCTAGCTAAGAGTGTTGAAAAATAATTTCTTTCTTTTAACACAATTAATATAGAAAAAGAGTCAGAAGGGGTAGCTGCTCTTGCAGTTAAGAAACTAATTTTGCAAAAAGGCTAACCAATGAAGCCTAACGTACCTAATGTTCTGTCAAAATATAATTAGTCTACTTATAAATCTATGTGCACTCAGTGTCGATCTAAATCTCATACATTGCAGTTCAAAAATTGTCCAGCGAAAGCTAGAGTGTTATAAATATAAACAAATTGGCCATTTTGGAAATGTTTGTCAAACTGGGATTAAAAGAGTATCAGCTATTCTTGAGGATAATATAGACACAGTAGCAGATAATGAGGATGAGGACGGAAATAAAGTGCTGTGTTTAAAAGAAAATGCTATTATTCAGAAAAAGGAAAGTGAAAACCAAGTTAGCAGTCAGGAGAAAGAAAGAGCCTTGTCTGAGAGGGAAAGAACTATTATCTCAGAAAAAGTACAAGTGGTCACCGATACCATGACTAATTTTGAAGAAGATAATGAACCGTATGTTCCTCCTTTATGTATCAGTGTCATTGACTGTAGGAGTTTAGAAGGAATGGCGGACTCAGGAACCCTATACACTATAATTTTAGATTCATTTTTTGTTAAAAATTGGAAGGACAAAGTTTTACA
Source organism: Lissotriton vulgaris (assembly GCF_964263255.1). Lineage (NCBI taxonomy): Eukaryota > Metazoa > Chordata > Amphibia > Caudata > Salamandridae > Lissotriton > Lissotriton vulgaris. Next base: position 133,915,218 of record NC_141697.1, on the reverse strand, counting down.
ACCCAATGATATAGGAGTATTTGGTTTTGGAGGAAAATAAATTAATATCCTAGGATATATTACACACATTTCCTTCAAACATGAAACTATCATTGGCATGTTATATGTAGAGGTAGATAGTTTACAAGTTTCGGGATGGAAACATCAAGGTAGATTTCACATTAGGTTAAATCCAAATGCGAAAATACAAGTTTGTATGGCAGAAGAATGGTTATTAATGCAAGATAACATAACAGAAAAATAAGGCGTAAGTGTTTTTAGCCACATCGATGCTAGGCATTTTCCCCTGCTGTGCTGGGGAAAATCCAAAACAATGGTTTCATGACGAGCTCAGCTCGTCATCAGTGTACAAGCAGTACACTGCATGACGAGCTGAGCTCGTCATGAGTGTCGAAGGTGTTAGACAAATACAAAAATGTGTTTAAAAAAAAGAACTTGGGAAACTCAAAGGATTTTCTCATCAAATGCAACTCAAGAAAAATGCTGTAACGTACAAACATAAATTGAGACATGTCCCGTTATCGGTCAGACATGAACTGTAGTATATGATTAAAAGGTTGTGTGAAGAGGGTGTAATAGAACCGGTTGATGCCTCAGAATGGGGTTTTCCGACTATTTTAGAAAAAAAAAAGAAAAATGGAACGCTCAGAATGTGTGTGAATCTAAGGTCTGTTAACAAATAAATTGTGGTTGAGTGTCATCACTTGCCCAAGGTACAAGCATTATTAGCGAAACTGGATAGAGCTACGTTTTTTACTACAATAGATCAGACTGTTTTAACGGAAGAGCCAAGTCACATTACAACATTCATAACGCCAGAAGGTACCTTTAGGTATGTCAGGATGTCATTTGGTTTGCCATCCGCTGCGTTGATTTTCCAAAAATTGATGCATTGTCTGTTTGGAAACATTGATGGGGTGGTGACATTCCAAGATGATATCTTGATATATTCGGGCTCGGCTGACCAACATCGCGAGACTGTGGGTAAAGTTTTGACCACATTAAATGAAAGAGGGTTGACGGTTTGGCTGGATAATTGTACATTATTTTGCATCAAAAGTGGAATATTTAGTACACAGGATTAGGAGGTCAGGTATTGCTCAATAACAAGATTTGCTTGATTCCATTATAAAAAAAATGCCAGAGTCTCAAAATAAAGACCAGCTCAAATAATTTTTGGGGCTTTGCAAATATAATTCATGTTTTGTAAGAAAGTTTGCAAATAAGGTACTGCCTTTAAGATTACTTCTTTAAAAAGGAGTTAAATTCCAATGTGCGGCTTTTAACGCAGTCAAAGAAGCTATTATAGGTTGCAAATCTCTAACAGTGTTTTCTCAAACTGCGTCTAATGTGGTTACTGTTGATGCTAGTGCCACAGGATTAGGAGCTGTTTTGAGCCGGTTAAGAGGCAACATTGAAAATGTCATTGCCTTTGCTTCAAGACCGCTCATGGTCACCGAAAGTAAATACTCCACCATTGAAAGACAAGCTTTGAGTTGAGCGTGGGCAGTCGAGCATTTTACGATGCATCTCTGGGGCAACCTGTTTAAACTTAGAATGGATCATTAACCTTTGATATCTTTACTATCTAAGAATGGGACAGGAAAAGCATCATCTAGATTGATATGGTTGTTGGCAAAATTGTAGGAGTATAATTTTTCGGTAGTGTATATACCTGGAATGCAGAATGTTCAGGGAGATTACTTATTTAGATTGACTGAATGTTTTATCTGATGATGAGTTTAGTGCACATGAGGAGTATGTGGTGGCCACCGTAGATGTTGTATTGTCCATGGGATAGGTTATTTCTAAAGAAGAATGGATGGTAGGTATATCAGATGAGGAGTCCATGAAAGTATTAAAAAGTATATTACTAATCATGAATCAACAACTGACGGACTACTTACTAAACAACAAGCATTTGCAATGCAATAGGTCTCGCATTTTCAAATGTTTAAGCTATTAGCATTTCAAATGACAATGCCTTTTATTTGTGTTTTGGCTTTTTAAAAAAAAAACATTGTCATTTACATTGTCAATAGCTCAAACTTGTTAAATGTGAGACCTATTGCACTGCAAATGCTTGTTACATTTATTTTCCCCCACTGTTTGCAATCCTCAATTGACTCAGGTGAGAGTGTCAATCCTACACAGACAGTACTCAGTTCTATGGTAGGGTGTAAGGAACCACGTGATATTTAGAAAACTACAGATTAGTCTATTCAGTATCACAAAATTATTGCACAGTGACACTCTACAACTGAATGGGGATAAAAGTGATTGCATTATGTTCAGTCAGAAAGTCATATCATTAGTGCAAAACATGGTCCTGCCAGCCCTCCATGAGCTGCAACTCACCTCAGCCTGCAAAGTAAAAGCTATCTAGGCGTGATCTTCAATGCCGATATGCCATTCTCAGAAGTGGTCAGTGCTGTCCTACTTTGCTTTTTACAGCTATATTTATTGAAAATTATAATTTTCCATCTTTCTCAAACTACGGGCCCTTATATCAGTGTAGCAGTAAAGAACCGCCTGAACCTAGTTTATATTCTATAGCTAATAAATTAATTCACAAGCTTCTGATTACACAACATGCCACGGTGTAACGGACTTGTGGCTTGAAAATTAGAGATGGGGTGTGCCAGAAATCACTAACCTTGCTGTCCGTAACCTCATTGCATTCACAGTCAACCACCCACACAGTTACAATATGTAGGTTCACAGTAGAGACAGTGAAAGGGGAATGGGATGAGAAAGAAAAACAGACACACTGGACATCATCATTCTCCTTGGCATTAGCCACTATGGGTTGGACTAGATATCTAATGACAAGACCACAATTTAGACCATGTCTAGGACAGCATATCACCCATCTCTTCTTGTAGCTCTGATACAGGGTCGGAAGGTATCTAGATTACAGACTCTGTGCTAAAATGGGATTTTGGCAACTCTGGGGAAACAGGAACCCTAATAACATCTTTATTATAATCATTATACAACCTTAGCCTTAACCTCACTCTCCCTATAGGAGGGCTACTACTCTCTAATCGTGAGTTCTCCTCTTTGCTGTTGTGGTATGTACTCGAGATTCCCTTTGGCAAACAGTAATACAATAAACACTTATCAATCCTATGGAGTTCACAGTGAACACTAACTCCTTTCCTAAACATCACTAAGTGAATATTTAAATAGTCTTTTGAAAATAAGAAACATCCTTTTTATTGGTTCATGTAAAAGGATCCAATAATGCTTGACAGATAGTTCTATACTACTTCAGGAGAGTTCATAATTGTCAAGCAAATGGAAATATGTGACAATTGACTTATTGTCCATCCCTTACTTTCTTGGTGTCAGTTTGTATCTAGAAAATACCCAAACAGTATGCCGGGGTACTCTTACGTAATTTCTGTCATTTCATGTCACACTCTGTACACAATATGACAGATTATGCCACGTCACAAAACTGGAACTTTGGTGTGGTAAGAATCCTATTGTACGAGCACAGGAACAATGATAATGAGCAGAGCAAGAATAGCTGTTTGCCTAATTTATGATGTTATGCTTTTGAATTAGTGTAAAACGTGTCTTATCTAACAAAACAGATGCAAATATTTTGCCCTTCAATAACAGCTCAAAATCCCAAACCGGCATGTTGCATAATAATGCGTAATTTTGCATACCTTTTAAAGGCATTTTCATGATTTCAGCAAAGGAAAGTATGTGAGTTTGACCCAGGCGAACTATTGGGCAATGAAAAAGTTGCCTTCTTGTCAGCTGCAGCATAATCAGAGGATCTGCCCTGCGCCGCCTGGAAAGGCAAGTGGGGCCCGGCCTGCATGCGCCTGAGCCAAGCCGGCCTGCACTATCGGAGTGCTACCTCTCTGAGCTTTGCAGGCAGGCCGTGAGCTGCTGTGGCAGTGGGCAATTACCGCGGAGGCGGGCTGACCGGGCCTGGTCGCCCACCCCCAGCTCAGATTCCACAATCCAGCCATGACTCATCACAGACAGAAGATTTGTTCTGTTCGTTAAACTTTTTGCAGTGCTTTAAAGGGAAGCGCTGCAAAAAGTATAAAGATCAGAAGAAATCTGCAGTGGAGGGGAGTCGCTGGGCCCCATACCAGGCAAGATTACTTTCCCTTGCTCACCTCTCTGAGCCTCTCCACTTCCAGACAAGCGGCACCACCAGGGCAGCGGGCGGGGGCTCGCGTTTCAGACCGGACCAGCACAACTCTGCCTGCCTGGCTGCTTCGGACATATGACACTCACCGGCTGCAGCAGAAGACAGGACGAGGCTAGTAGTACCCAGTCTCGTTTAATTATCGTAGCACGGCGGCCGCACCTGGAGTCAGTACTACTTCAATTAAGTCACGCGCACTTTGAATTATAATGCACATGACTGTGGCACCAGCCCCGCCCCCACCACCCTAACAAGCACCACCTCTCCCCTACCTGCTCCACCGCCGAGGAAACAGGATACTGAATCCCGCCCCTCCAGGACTCCCTGACCTGCCTCATGGTTGCCAAGGCAATATTTCTGAAAATATTGTCGTGCTACCGTAAGGCAGGTCATGGAGTCCTCGAGAGGCGGGATCCAGAGCAGACAAATCTGCTAAACAGGAGCTTTTTCCAATGGCAGGCCTCCGTTTCGGGAGGCCTGCCAATGGAAAAAGGGGGCGTGGTTTCACGCAGTACTGAAATTCTCCTGTTCACAATAGGTCTTTGCCTGCAACAGGGCAATGCCCTGCAATGCATGTTTCGACCTAATAATCATCTTGATGAGACACAGTTTGGTTTCAGAACAGAATACAGCACTAAATCAGCTTTAATTAAAGCTACAGATGAAATCGGAGCGACTTTGGACTCAGGGGGAGCAGCCGCCTTGATTTTACTTGATTCTTTCCGCGGCGTTTGACACAGTCAACCATGATCTTTTGTTAAATCGTTGCCATTTCAGATAAATCACTCACACTACTCTCATCCTTTCTGTCTGGCAGAACACAATCAGTAGCCTTGGGAAGCTATGAATCTCTCCCTTTCGTCCTCCCCTACGGAGTCCCTCAGGGATCATCCTTAAGCCCCACATTATTCAACATTTATGTATCGGAACTGCCTAAACTCATAAGAACCTTCGGCCTGGCAGTGATATCTTACGCAAACGATACACAAATGGTCTTCTCTTTATCAAATAATTCCAGACCACAAATGCAAAATGTCAAGGATTGCATGCTCGCAGTCAGTTCATGGATGAACTCTCATTGTCTGAAATTAAACTCAGACAAAACAGAAGTTATCACATTTGGCAATTTCCTACCTAATTGGTCACAGAGCTGGTGGCCGGATGAACTGGGATCGGCTCTGATTCCTTCACCAAAGCTAAGAACCTTGGCGTGAATATTGATGATAAACTGAATTTTAAAAACAATCAAAAAAGTACTCCCATTTATCCCCATCGACAGCACAAAAACAGGGATCTCTTCTCTGATCCTGGCTAAGTTAGACTACCGCAACAGTCTTTACATCAGTCTACCTGGGAAACAACTCAATAAATTGCAGATGACTCAAAATGCAGCGACGCATCTTCTGTTGGGTATTCCTAAGCATTCATCTGTCAGAAATCATCTGCATAAACTGCATTGGCTCCCAGTTAGGAACCATATTATTTTTAAATCTCTGGATTACCTACAGAGCACTCCAGAATAATGGCTCCATTTTTTTGGGGCACCTGTTCTACTGGTACACTCCAAAAAGGCATCTACGCTCTGAAGGAGCCAAACCGATAGCAACTCTGAGAGTCTTTAAGGTCACATGGGGTGGCAGTAGCTTTAGGGCAGCTGCCCCCAAACTCTGGAACGAACTCTCACTTGCATTCAGGAAGGCCTTGAAAACATGGCTATTTGATAAATAGTCATCTTGATCTTTACAGAAACTGGCATAGTCCACAAACCAGCGCCAAGACAACCCCGGGTAATTGTGCGCTTAACAAATGTATTAATATAACATAACTAATGGCTAGCCGCTAGAGAAACATTTATCCAAAGATGTGTCTGTTTATTGGAAACTCAGACATGAACTATCTGTGGCAAATGATGTTGTACTGAGAGGTTAAGTTTTTGTTCCTCCTGTTGGAATTAAGAGGAAGCTGATGTTGATTGCCCATTTGGGACATTTAGGACAAACCAATACCATAAAAAAGAAAGGGAGCAATTCTGGTGCCATACATGGATCATGATATTTGTTGTTTTGTAAAAGAGTGTTCAATATGTGCAAACTCTGATAAAGTTCTCAAGACAACAGATTGCACGTTAGTTCTTCTATCCCAAAAAAGCCATGGAAAAAGTTTAACTATCGATTTGTGGGGCCTTATGAAAGGATTGTAATGGCAAAATCTACATTCTTGTGGATAGATTATTTTTTTTAATGGGTGGAAATAAAATGGATGTCGCGAGTTGATTCAGACACCATTATTGAAATTTTACAAGATGTTCAGGAGGTTTACCCGAGTCTTTAGTATCTGACAATGGCACACAATTCACTCTAAGTGTATTTACTTCATTTGTTAAGAAAGGCAATATCCAACATGTGAAGACAGCATTGTATTCACCAAACGTGAATGGATAAGTCGAAAAGTTCAAAACAACTTTGGTTGAAGGTATTCAATTGGCCATAAAAGCACGCATGAATGTTAAAAAAAAAAAAAACACATGGTTGTATCATTGCTCACCATACAACAAAATATTCACTGTTTCTTTTATTAAAAAGAAAGAATCCTACACAAAAATTGGATCCAAGTTGGTTGAAGCCCGAAGAAGATATGAGTGACCTAAAGAAAAAAAGTATATAGGGTGGTTGATGAAAATTGTTTGGCAAAGGAAAAGGACATTGTAGGTGAAGAGTTGATAGACAAAATGGATTAAAAGTAGGTGATACTGTTAAAATCAAGTTACCAATACATGTTAAGAAAGGTTATTCCAAGTTTTCTGGTGTATTGAGAGTGTTGAAAGTGGGTAAATACATTGGCGTATTTAAGCAATGGTTCATGGTGGGGTTTGTCCAGGTTGGCCAAGGTGAATATCTCTACACAAGAGAAATTTTATAATTGTAGTGCTCCTGACATGGTCAGTGACACTGGAGGTTAAAAAAGTAGGGACTGCAAACTGTATGATTGAGGACTCTTTACATAGTCTTAAACTGCAAGCAAGACAAATCTTTACCTAAAAGATTTGATAATTTTATATTGTATTGAGATCACAAGTTATTATCACGCTAGCAAGCAACTTTCGTTGCTCGTAGTTTAGGTCAATCATTCTTATACATTTTAATCATGTATTTATAGGTTTAGATGGTATTTTATTATAAAGGCGGGAGGTGTGTAGTATTGTACTTACAATATGTCATGTTGAGCATTCTGCATTCTTTTGAGTTTGTGCATTGTAAAGCACAACCTGGCTTATCAACCATCTTATTTGTATCGAGCTGCTTTCATATAACTGGAGTTCAACATTCTAAAGCAGTTGCTTGAAGGTCTGTTAACTATGTGGATTTTCCAATAAAACTTCTTCTAAATTTAACATTTGTAGGAAGTTTTAACTAAAACACTTACTTTTCAATCAATACAAGATTTGTGTCCAGTAGTGTAGACTGGCTGAAGCAGATTTGTTCATTCCTACGCAGGTGAGGTTGAATGGTCAGAACACCAAATAAGGTTGCTCAGTATACATCGGATAAAAAGGTGGTCAAGTGCGTCCTGCAAAACAATAACAAACAAAAAAAGCAGTCCTGGGTTATGGTTGAGAACTGATTAACGAGGAGGACAGTATCAAAAGCAAGATGCCTGCATTTTATGTATGGAAGAACGCAAGACACTCAAGAGTTGTAGCATAGACAATGGGAGAGAGGAGTATTGAAAACAAAGTAAATAGTAGTGATGTGACAAGCTGTAGTATATGGTCTGAAATAAAATAAAATGGAGAAGACCAATCTGGTGACTACACAACTCTTAGATTTTTTTTGGTTAAATGTCTATTCAGCGCCATAGTCCTAGTAGCCAATTAGAGGTCTCTATGATTGGGGGATAGTAGAGGTGGGAACCCACCTTGTACAAACACTTCTAATAGGTCCTAACACAAAAGTGGTTAATAGATTGTGCACATAAATGAGGAAAAGGGAAGGTAAGTAGTTAGCTTGGGTTAAAGAAAGTTTTTAGGTCTCACATACAGACATCTGTCTGCTGTCTAAATACCTCTTGTGGACCAAGACTTAGTCAGGTTTGGGCCAGTCCCTAGCTCACTTTTGGATGGCTTTCTTGTCAGTCATTTGCTTGCTTCTTAATAGATGGCTTTCCTTGCTCTTGTTTATTCCTCACGTTGAGTACAGCTTTGTTACAATTATTTTAATTTGGCAAATTATAGCCTTCATAAGTTCATATTCAAGAAAGTACTTTTTAATTTTTCATTCACCACCACAAGAATACATATGCTTTCTTGATCTCTCTCTAGTGTGCTGCTTTGCCCTCCAATACCTGGCCCCTGTGCTCTACGTGTTGCTCCGCACAACTCCCAGGTGTTTGGCAAAAATATACCTGCTGCTTTACTTTTACATGAGTATGATTAAAGAGCCTCAAAGAGTTGAATGTATCTCCTGTATTTCACATATTGCATGAAAGTGTGGGCCTTGGCACTCAAAGGCGTTTATGGTACTGGGGGAATAGCTCACTGCTGACCTCTCTCAGCTAGTATTTAAAGCACTGGGTGTACTTAGCAAGACTGAAGAGGAGAGTTCCATTCTCAGAGGTCCATGGGCTACTGCAGAAGACTAAATGTCTGGAACGTTTCATTTATTTCAGAGTCCTGTAATAGATTAAATAGGCCCTGGCAAGTGTTTTCCTTAAAATACTGAAAATGTATCTTTTTTTTAATTTCGTTCACGGTTTCCAGAATTAAAAATATTTAAAAAATAAGCCATTATAAAGACTGAAAATATTAAGAGTGAGAAATAAATCAGTGTTGAAAGTTAAAAAAAGAAAGAAGACAAATCAGTGATCAATGATTCTTAACCTTTTGACTTCTGTGGACCCCCCACGTAATCGTTACTGGAACGCCTACTAAATCATTATTAGAGCCTGGGGAACCCTACTGAATGATAATTGGAATCCAGTGACCCCAACTGAGTCATTACTGGAAACAGAGGATACTGAACTAAGCATTTTCAATTATTTGAACTGCAAAACAATACACACAAAAATGCAGAAACAAGAATTCATCAAACAAATACACAAATAAAGAAATATTTTAATTAATTAATAAATAAATGTGAAAATAATTACATTTAAATAGGAAGGTTGTAGCTTTTACAAAGTTTATTGGGACCAATCATCATCCATACTGAATTCTGTTCGATGCACATGCACTAACTACTTCCATTAATCAATTTTAGGATACTAACAATTTTTAGCTATCAATTTCAAGTTCCTACACAATTACAGGGATGTTTTCAATTTTTAATTTGTACATTTTGCTTTTTTGTTTATATACACTCTAGTAATCTAATAGTATTATTTAATGTTAGAAACAGTCATGGAAAATGCCTCCCCGTAATCCCCCACCACCCAAAAAAGTTAACTACTGCCATCGATAAAGGGCGTTAACCTGGTTTGATTCAAAACATTTGTAAATGTAATTCTTCTAGAAATTTTGAAGGAAACCAGTTGTAGCTAATATGCTCATTAAAAGCTACTCACCATCATCATGTGTAGCCACATACAGTCATGGACTATGAGTAGCGCAGGACTGCACTGGACTACACAACATGGGTTAGGATAAATGGTCTTGGGGATGAAGCTAGAGCGATGGCAACCATATCCATTGAGAAAGCTAGAAATGCATTACTAATAGGACACCAACTGCTGGTGGGGTAAACTAGACATGTCACAATTCTGTATATTCAGTGGATGAAGCGCGTCTAGGAGTGTTTAAGATTAAGTGCACTTTGTAAGTCTTCCCAGTCAAGTCAAGCCTGACTTGAGTCTTCCAAGCCAGTCAACAATACTCATGGTTTAACTAAATACCCAACACATCTGGTTAAGTGTACACAGCTTTACAAGAAATACGGAATTTCACGTTTTAACCCTATAGCGCATTACTACCCAGAGACACTACTGGCTGATAATAGTAGCATGGAAAACGTCTAAATAAAGGATAAGATTCTCCCTATAGCCCTCTCCGCACCTTCCCATCCAATGTCACAGATTCCTGTCACTGACCACACTGTGTTATTATTAACATACCACAGAAGAGAGCATCACTCTACTACCTTCGCTGTTAAAAAATGACTTTCAGTGCAGTCTTCACAATGTTACTAATAAGGCCCGAGCGATCTTGCTATTAAGCCGGCTTAATTCAAGCAAATTCTAGCACCAGGGCCTGCTTAAGAGCAGTGGGACCGGTGCGGCTGCACTGGGCGCCACCTCAGGAGTGGCACTGTGTTTAGCAATAACTTTTGATTGGTGAGACGAGGGGCACTTTGCCCGGTGGTAGTGAGAGAATCCGGTGGCGGCAGTCATGGGGTGTAGGGCGCCAAAAATGATTGTCGCACCATGCGCCACGTGCGCTAAAGTCGGCCCCGTCCAGCACTTTGCTGTTTAAATGTGGTGGTACTGGAGCAACATCACCAAAAAGAACACAAGTGGCTCTTGTTCGTGGCACTTGTGTTTTTGGCGTGTTTTTTTTGTTATTTTCTTTTACCGCGAAGTGTGTCGTTCTGTCAAGTTCGGTCGCAAAGATGTACCTAGTTGTTAGATTGAAGAATGACACTCCAGATAGGTTGAAATAGTTTAATCCTCAGTGAGCAGGTACACAGCCAGACAGGTAGCAGAACAGTCTTCAACTGAATTACCCAGAATACATATGACATATGTAGAACACAGTGACAGTGTTCCATAGAACATGAAATGAACACAATTAAAGAGAAATTACATAATACACAACATAACACTAGTCTTTTAAAAAAATCAATGCTCAAAATACCAGATTTGTGTTTAGCATAATTTTTTTGCAACATTTTGCGGGATTTTACACATTAATTTCGCACATTTGCCAGATCCGACTCCACGTCCCCAAGTTCGCTGTGCTCCAGTTTTCGCAAACTAATGCACACAAGGTTGCTATAGTCCTTGCTCGGTTCTTTTAAACCATTCGAACTAAACACCTCATATCTATGAATTTAAAAGAAAGCCTGGGACGGACTCAGCGCGGACTCAGCGCACACTCGGCGACACGTGGAGCTTAATTCGGGCCCGTACTGAATTGCTCCCCCATGACAGGGAAAGTACCAGGAAGAATGCATTACTACAAACAGGAGAGTACCCACACTTGTCGGTACGATACATCTATGGAATACACTAGTCAATCAATCAATCAGTGGCATGGGGCCCGTAGTTAACATCAAAAACCTTCAAGCTGAACGACAGCTGTACAGATAACCTGCTATTTAACACGAACACGGACGTACGTCAAGTAGCTCAACTAGTGCAGTGAGGGCGCTCGCTAAGTACTGGAGGGTTCGGTAAGTTTACGCAAGCACTGAAGAAAGGCCGGACAAATTTGCATTTGCGGCATGAACAGCTGCGCCAGACAGCAACGAGACAGGCAGGCACTCAGCCGTCGACAGCTCAGCAGAGCAATGATGGATCACCTGCGCGCGGAGAGGCTTCATTACAGCGAGCTAGTGCAATCTAATGGACTCCCTCTCCTCATTGTGCGGTGCGGTGCCTTCAGTGGAAGAATCCTGCTGCCTGCCAGCCCCCGCCGCTCCCCTCCCCCGACACTGCGGAACATTTCTCAGGCAGGCAGGAGCCGGCGCAGGTTTCTAATTATCTTTTTGCAGGGGCATTTCCTCCCCTCCCTGCAGTGTTTCTGCATGCATCCAGTTTGTAGACGAGGCCACGCTTGATCTTGCAATAACCTTCAGAATTCGAACACTCATTCTTTACCTAATAATCTTTGGTGTTGGACCAAAAAAAGCAGTTTCAAAGTCACAGAAATAGCGCGTTTCCTGTGGGCTTCAATTATTTCAATATCTTCCTCGGTTCATACGGAGGAAATCTGTTAAGAGCAAAGCAGCCGTTTTCTAACCCGCCAGGTAGGCTGAAGGTGCCACGCGTGACCTTGAGCTACTTGGCAGCTGCGGACGACTTGGATGTTCCACGTGGAATATTTGTAGATGAGTCGCGCTGGTCAAAAGTTGACTCCAATTGTTCACTTTCAAACAATCTATGATGCAAGGCCAATGTGTTCATTGCTTGCTTTTACGCTACCACAAATTAGACTGGAGCCATCCATGTAAATGTCTGCTCTTTGCTCAGAGCAAGTATCATCCAATCTATAATCAAGTGGCGCTCCTGAGTCTACAGAAGGTGAGAGGAGAATGTGCTCCAAGTGTCCTATATACACAATCTACCTTCAACTAGTGGACAGTGAAATTCTTAAGCATTTGCATCTCTGGTTCGTACGGTATGTCTTAGTGGCGTTATGCATCTCATTTGGCAGTTGGACACCTTACAAAACCGTAGGGAAAGGCCTTTCTAGCAGAAGAAACATCAAGTCAAACTAGTTACTGTGGCAAACCACTAGAAGAATGCAGAAGTGCTGCAACATACCTCACACTGCGGAGCAAACAAATTAAAAGGTAACTTACTTTCAGTATGTTAGCAACCTTTGAAACATGCATAAGGACTTCATTAAAAGTGGCAGGATGTAAAACAAACTGCACCTTTTTAAAATCAGAACTTAAAGGTGAGAGAAGTGTATTTCACTTGCATATATCTACGTACAACCCCTGATATGGCATTTAAGTGTTTTACAACAGGTAGCAGCAAGTTGCAAGACCCCAAGGTTAATGGATATCCAGTAATTACGAGTATTAATCTTGTGCTCTTAAGGAAACCAATCCATATGTTTTCTCCAGTTTCTCTGTCAGGGGTAAAGGAGTTAAGCGTGATCATTCAAATAACTGCTGGGATGAACACTCATTCCAGAGGAGATAACGTACTGTTGGGTTGCAGGGATATGGTTGCAAGGGTGAAAGAAAGAGGTTGTGATCTATGAGGCGAGGGAGGAGAAATTGCAGAAATACAATCGAGAGTAAGACAGACAACCAAACGACTGATAGGAGTGTAAAGTGTGCCGAGGGTGAGGATATAGTTATTTAATAGAAGGAAAGGATGGGGAAATAATCAAAAGCTTTAACTTAGTCCATTTTTCGTGCACGGTTTTAGGAATTTAGTGCGGGAGGCTTTTTGAAATTTCATGCAGTTTGAAGATATTAAACTGTAGCAAAACATTTAAATTTCGGCTCGCATACTGTACGTATCTCTTACCACCCGCGGATGTGGTACCCAAGCACCAATCCAAAAACAGATTGCATGATCCACCAAGTAATTAACACTGTGGTATTGGTTGCATATGTAGTGTTGTGCGCATGGTATGTATCGTGTGTGTGTTAGCGCGTGTTTGACACCATACAGACAAATGCCTGCCCTGCAACAAAAACTTAAATATAAACTTGCACAAGGCACTTAATTAGGCATGCAAGGTAAGGAATGAAAAATAATGTCTTACTGAATAAATATTATAAGGTGGATAGGTATTGTCTGCTAGATGTCAAAGAAAAAGCACGCAAATGGGGCAGATGGCATGCATTTTAAACATAGCCACCTTACAAAATATAGATATGTTAAATGTCTCAAATGAAGGGCACAAAGGCCCCTTCGCCAAATAATGAAGTCACAAAAAAGCAGAACAGGAAATAGAGGTAAAGAAAATTCTCTCCATCAATAGTCATGTAAAAACACTATTTATACACTTTATATGGTTCATTATATTAAAAATGTTGTCTAGACTTAAGCTTGCAACAAATAAACAAAATATCCCCACTCTGTGGAAAATGGTCACAAAAATATGGTATACTGGGTATATGAGCGCAGTCTTTAAGGCAAGTGTCCGCCATTTGTAATTACATTTTGGTGGGTCTTTCCGTCCATGTTCGCTTACCAATGCCTTTCTAATTTAATTACACACCACTATGAAGATACTTCACTGGCCTCGTGTTATTAGATTAAAGTAGGGACAAACAATACGCAGCAATGTCTTTCAAAGAACGAAAAGAGTGGCCAATTTCACATAAAGTAGCACGAGTTGCCCTGGCTGTTTAGATGGCGAACTTTAGCGCATTGGACAGTCACACATGCGTACATGTACATTCAAGCTACAACCCAAGTCTAATGAACATCTTTTTGTTGCACTTGTTCTCCCCCCCCCCATCATATGTTTTATACAGACGAGGACACAGCAGAACCAACCAAGATAACACAGCGTGCCAATTGAAAGCTAGGACTTGCAAATAAAGTACGTAGCCTTACCACCTTCCCCCCATGATAGATAAAAACAGTCGACGAGACTCACCTATAACTGAGTCTGCTTCTTGGAAAGCGGGGGAAGAGGCGACCCTTTGATACCGACTGCAGCAGTTTTGTCCGTAAGGGGCAGATCCCACTTTCCTTTCCATGGCTATTACAAGCTGGAACAACCAGATTTAAAGTTGTGTTCTTTAAACGAGGCTAAACATGCCGAATTCGGCGTTTTACATATCAAAATATGCATGTACCGGTAATTATGGGGCCACTCTCTCCCTCTGGGTAAATTTGGGCAGGTTATAGATGCCAATTTTTACCTAAAATAAATTGCAGATTATCAGGTAAATTACCACAAAACGTGTAATTCCGATCCCTGCGCAAATTGCGCAGGGATCGGAAAAGAAAGTGTCACTCGAAACAAGGAAAGCAGATCCAAAATACGATCACCAACCATCCGCTACTTAGGCGAACCAACCATGTATTTATTCACTCGTTACAGCTAATCTTCAACGGATGTCATTTGTCCGTCATTTTAACACTTCCGGGTCACGTTTAACAGCAAATCTCAAAGCTCAACGTATTCCAGTAGTCGCCTGGGAGTGGGCGGTACTACCAATGTATAAAGTCATCTAGCATTGGAGTATTAGGAGCACCACAGCCAATCCTAGTGCGTCGCACAGAATTCCTACGTGCTGATTGGCTTCTGAGTCCGAACCTGTTGTCTGAGTCCGAACGTGTTGTCTGCGTCCACCCTTCCTGGAGTGACTGGGGCTAACTAAGGTTTAGCTGGAATCTCAGCTGATCCGAGTTAATTAGTTAATTTACCCGTTTGTGATTGTGTGTTTCCGGGTGTACAGTTCAAGTTTCACTAATGCCGCGCTGCAGGTGCCTACTTAACAACTCTCAACCGGGCATGTCCCTTACGCCTTTTTTGTGTGGCTCAAGCGGAGCGTGAGAGCCTTGCATCGGGTGCCCATAGCTGCCAAGATTTCAGATTGTTATGTGTGACATTTTAATAATTTTAGAGTAATTATGAGTGACATTTGAATGATTATGAGTGACACTGTCTCGTGAGCCAAATTAAGCAATGAAGAGGGGAACAATAATATCAGAAATTGCACACATTTGAGGAACGAGAAACTAAGTTAACTGCTGCAAAAGTAAGAAATATAAATGACTTCCATTGATCAGACTCGATCTAAAATTGCAGAAATTAGATAAAGCAGCTTGGAAGTGGTTCAAAATGTCATTATAATCAGCTGAGTGACTCGCAGTCTCACTCAACAGCCACCAGTGACCTGAGCTGTAACGCAACTGAAAAACAAGCATTGGAAATGCAATAGGTCTCGCATTAGAAAAGTTGGAGTTATTGGTCTTGTAAATGACATATTGTATTTATTTGTTGGTTTTTAAAATTGCTAAATTGATGGCTTTGTCATTTACAATGCCAATAGTTATAACTTTCGCGAATGTGACACCTATAGCATTTGGAATGCAACATGTTTTGTATTTACGTGACTTAGATGGCAGC
This sequence comes from Lissotriton vulgaris, assembly GCF_964263255.1. Classification (NCBI taxonomy): domain Eukaryota; kingdom Metazoa; phylum Chordata; class Amphibia; order Caudata; family Salamandridae; genus Lissotriton; species Lissotriton vulgaris. Next base: position 133,899,280 of record NC_141697.1, on the reverse strand, counting down.
TCTGGTCGTTAGGCCACATCTCTAGAGAGCAGGAGAGTGCAGCAGGGGAGAGAAGCACAGCAATGCAATAGGTCTCGCATTAGGAAAGTTTGAGCTATTGGTATTGTAAAGGACACATTTTTTATTTATGTGCTTGTTTTGAAAATAGCGAATTAATAGCTTTGTTATTTACAATGCCAATAGTTTTATCTTTCGCAAATGTGACACCTATTGTAACACAATATGTGTTGTGAGGGGTTGAGGGTGAGTGAGGGTGAGGGGTTGAGGGTGAGGGGTTGAGGGTGAGTGAGGGTGAGGGGTTGAGGGTGAGGGGTTGAGGGTGAGGGGTTGAGGGTAAGTGAGGGCGAGTGAGGGTGAGGGGTTGAGAGTGAGGGGTTGAGGGTGAGGGGTTGAGGGTGGGTGAGGGGGTGAGGGGTTGAGGGTGAGTGAGGGTGAGGGTGAGTGAGGGGTTGAGGGTGAGTGAGGGTGAGGGTGAGGGGTTGAGGGTGAGTGAGGGTGAGGGTGAGGGGTTGAGGGTGAGTGCGGGTGAGGAGTTGAGGGTGAGGGGTTGAGGGTGAGGGAGGGTGAGGTGAAGGACTGGGTTCTTTTGGACCCAGCGGTGCCAGGGCACAACACCTGAAACCTTCGTGGGTAACCTGCTCCGGCGTACAAGTCACAGAGACACGGGACACTTCCTTCGGCGTCAAAGAGTCAAGGTTTATTTACTGCAGGGAACACAGAAGTCACGACAAGCACACCACGTGCAACTTGGGGAGACTGCTTCAAATTGGTTTTGTGGATCGCTCCTTTTATACAGTTTTTACCCATAGGCTAACATTGAACACAAAGGTTTACAACTCAGTTCCCACATCGAGCTCCCAGAGGGGTCGCTTTGGTCGCTTTGAAACATACAAGGTCCGGAACATAAGTGCGGAAACATTTGGCGGTTCCCAACTGTAAAAACCCATCTTCCCACCATTAGCAAATTCCAATCAGCAGTAAAGTGGATTGAAACAGGAACGAAGACAGGTGCAGAGGAAGACGGAGACAGTGGGGAGATCGGAAAGGGTGTAAAAGGGGAGGTGCCGGGAAGCACGAGATACAGGCATCAAAGGGACGTGCCTAATGAGATGCACGGCTGAGACAATAAGTCCGTGCGGCAAGATGAGCCTCAAGCGGCGCCACCTGCCTTACAGTAGCAACCCCCTCGTCATAAAGACACTTTCAAAGGACATGTGTCTTCCGCAAATATCTCGGGAGTCCCAGGGTCGCGAAGCGGACAGCGTCCGTTCGCTGACTACTTGAGGGCAAGAGACAAAATGGATGCCGTATCTAAGATGGAACCCGTGGGTACAGATGAAAAGCCCACGTAACAAACGAACGGTTTAAGTTAGCACAGCGAAACTGCGCACACTTACTAAACTCGTCATTTGCGGTTCATAGATACTAGACTCGACCATATTCGTGCGAGTCGAAAACACCACTTACAATCGTCACGGAACCTCAGACGCTCCTTTTGCCCTCATGTAGGCAAGCACTAGTCGGAATCATATTCGATATTCATCAGACCATCAAGATGTCGTTGTAGCATAGATCTGTCCGACCGAGTCCCCTTGGTAACAGGTGGTTGTCTCATACACGTTGTAGCACAGAGGCCACATAAGGCAGGACCACACTGCACACAAAGGCAACACGTGAACAGGAACACTACCACAACCCCGATGATCATCAGAATCTTCCAACCCCAAGTCGACATCAGGCCCCAAAACCAACCGAGTAGCGTCCAATCCCCTACATCCACGTGTATGGATTCGGAGATCTTATGCAACTTCGAGATGGCTTGATAGACAGTAGGAGCATTATCAGGTATGAAAATGCAACAGCTCGAATGGATCACTTTACATACCCCACCGCGATCTGCCAAGACGACATCTAAAACCATACGGTTTTGTAACGTCATAAGTCTCTCCGCCTGAAGTTCTGTGGTGATATTACCAAGGGCACTGGCAGTAACATTAGCTGTCGATTCCACCACTCGAGTCAAATGTCTCAGGTTCCTACTATTAACCATAGGTCCCCAAAACGGGAGAAAACCCTTGAAAAAGTCTCCTGCCTCTTGACCGGCAGTATCCTCTTCGCTAATTACGCCTCGTACAACTCTAGTCTTATGGTAATCGGCATCTACAGTAAACGTCGGAGGCAACAGATTTGCAACAAAACATGAGCCCATAAAGTCTGAGGGCAACCATGTATATGCACGATCATGACAGATGAAGTACGTACCCTTGGCAGCCAGAAACACAGGGATCGGGGACATTGGCAGAACGTAACTTTCAGTGCAAGCACTTACTCCAAGTGAGGCTTGCGAACCACGACCCACAATACAAAGATTACCAGTGTGGGGTACGACCCATATCGGAGGCGAGCTTTTAAGCTGCTTTTCATTAGTGAACGTACTATATTCCCCTCTATCCGGTGCCCTATAGGCTTGTACCTCTGCCTTAGGGATGAGAAAAGCATCATAGATCTCATCTTCCAAATCCTGTATTGCCATCGATACCACCCACTGCCACGAGGTAGGACCCGGTTTGGGGGAACGTTCTGAAGAGGGGTGGAAACCTAGTGCGCTTCGAAGCATTGTTTGGTATGCTCGAGCTGACCCTTGGGAACTATACGGTAACACCAGATATGGAATTCCCTTACCCGTAGTATGTGGCATCAACCCGCACACCCAACAATTAGTAGTGTTAACCACTAACTGATGCTGATGGAGGAGCTGGATAAAGGAATTGTTGCGGAATTCTACACGTCTAGCCTGTTCGTGTTCCGGTAGAATATGAAAGGAATGGGGAGAAGCAGTAGTAGCAGTAGAAGTAACGTTAGAGTAAGGAGTAGGAGTAGGGGTAGGAAGTAAAAAGTAAGACATAGCATAATACACCCCACCCGCCAAGAATGCAGAAGCAGTTAAAAACAGTACAAACAATTGGAATACAAAACATTTAGTACGACTAAGTTTCTGCAGTTTGACTCTATACGCCTGAGCTCCTTCCAAATCGTTCAGCTTCGAAAATGCCATTTCCCTACGACCGTCCGCAACGTTTCTTGACGCACTTCGTTCTGTGCAGCAATAGTCAATCCCCAGGAGTTCCTAGGAACCGACGGCCTTTAACCTAGCGTCAAGACCTACTGTCCAGAAGGAAGTACGCGCGCGGCCCTACGGCCCTCAATACACAATATGTATTTTATTTAGCACAAAAAATCAGCTGTGGAAGGAAAAAGATACAAAAATCTCAATATATGTACAAACAATTTTCAATCATACGGAATGTTCAGAGTTGATCAGGGGAAACGAGGATATTGCAGTTATCAGTTTCGGCAAAGCAAGAAAACAATTTTATTTGTCCTTAGTACGAGAACGCAAAGAATATCGATGTTTCCCGGGACGTGTCTGCTCGTCAAATAAAGGATCCGTTGAAGAGACAGCGTCCTGCTGATCAGTTTGTTGATTTGGTCTTGAGTCTTTTGCTGACAATGTTCCAACAGTGGCTTTCTGCTGCGCTGAGTGTTCACCAACAAGCTGTGCGTCGCTAAAGGGTACAAACGCCGGCAATGTCTCTGCTTCTGTTGACGCAATGCCTTTCCTCACCCACGGGTCTGCCGGCAAAGGAATAGGGACTCGCTTACAATGGGTAGCATGTACCCAGTTCTTCCGTCCCTCAAGACGAACGGCAGTCCTCGTGGCCAAGAGCACCTGGTGAGGTCCAACAAAGCGGGGGTCCAGATTCTTCTTGCGCGAAAAATTACGGGTGACAACCCAATCACCGGGCTGGAGCTGGTGGCCTGGACCCTCCGTCTGCGTCGGCAAGGCGTCGTAAACCTGTTGATGAATTAACCTCAGTTTAGCAGTCAAGTCATGTAAGTAGTCAATCAACATCGGATACTCAAGATCAACGAATATACCTGGCCTAGGAACCCCCCACACATTCGCAGGACGGCCGAACACTATTTCATAGGGACTAAGCCCTATTCGGGAGTGTACAGTCGCCCTAGTTGACAGTAATGCTAGAGGCAAAGCGTCAGGCCACGAAAGTCCAGTCGTAGCCTGAATCTTCGCTAATTTTAGCTTAAGGGTACCATTGTAACCTTCAACTAATCCAGCTGACTGGGGATGATTGGCGCTATGGAATTTTTGATTAATTCCAAGGCCCTTACACACACTCTTCATCACACTTCCAACAAACTCACTTCCGTTATCTGACCACACGACTCTAGGCATTCCGTACCGAGGAAAGTATTCCTTCAGTAGGATTTTCGCAGTAGACAAAGCAGTATTATCTTTGAGGGGATAGGCCTCAATCCATCGGGAGAATGCGCAAACCACAACCAAAACATATTTCAGGTTATTGCATCGCTCCATATGGATGAAGTCCAATTGAATCACCTCAAAGGGATACGAAGGAGGAGCAAAACTGCCAGGGGGAGTTGGGGTTCCTTTGCCAGGGTTGTACATTATACACACCATACAATTCTTCACCAGACGTTCAGCACACCTCGTAATACCATCATTCTTCCACACATCAGCCAACAACTTGCAAATGCCTTTCGCGCTAATATGTGCTAACCCGTGCGCCATTGTCACAACGGCTAGTACATACGCATCCGGCAACATCCATCTTTTCTGATCCGACAAATCAATCCAGCAACCATTCGCATCCAACCTTCCCGTACTTTCTTTCCATTTCGTCTTTTCAGTGTCGGTGGCCTCATTCTGAATTGCTTTCACGCTCTCTATAGTATTCTCACACATACTTGATTCTGTAGGCCACCTAACCGAACTCGTCACATACATTCGAGTGCTAAGGTTCCGGGCAGTCTCCTTAGCAATTTCATCTGCAAACGCGTTACCACGACCAACATCATCCGTCACCTTGCGATGCGCACTACACTTAACAATTGCAACTTGAGCAGGCAAAGTCAATGCATCCAAAAGATCGTTCACGAGCTGGCCATGCTGTATTTTCGTGCCATGCGACGTGAAGAAACCACGCTCTCGCCACAACCGTCCAAAGCTATGCGCTACACCGAAAGCATACTGGCTATCGGTGTACACATTCACACGTTTATCTTTTGCTAATACACATGCTCTAGTAAGAGCAATCAGCTCTGCAGCTTGGGCAGAATTCTGATTCAATCTCGCAGTCTCAACAACAGTATTCAACGTCACAACAGCATAAGCAGTAGTCACATCACCATTCGGCAATTTAAAACATGACCCATCCACATACAGGGTGCCGTCAGGGTCTTCCAATGGGGTGTTTTTAAGGTCCACTCGACCTTTTGTTTCCTCCTCTGTACGCAAGTAGCAGTCATGTTCTGCTACTTCATCTGACTCTGCACTAATTGGTAACAAAGTTGCCGGATTTAGGACATTACAACGTTTTATCTGAATGTGGCTTGCCAAGAGCGTCAATTCGTACCCAGACAACCTTGCACTCGTCAAGTGCTGAGTTTTCGTTCGGTTCAAAAGAGTATCGACTGCATGCGGAACCATCACCGTAAGCATATTATCCATGACCAATCCTGCTGATTGTCGGATGGAGACCGCAGCTGCCGCAGTTGCTCTCAAACAACTCGGCAATGCTCTAGCTACTGGGTCTAAGGTCGAGGAAAAATATGCACATGGACGTTGCTTACCACCAAAAGGTTGCGTTAAGACACTCAACGCACAACCTTCCCTCTCGTGAACATATAACGTGAACGGCTTGCTGTAATCAGGGGTGCCTAACACAGGAGCCGAACACAATGAATCACGTAATTCAGAAAAACTTTTCTGACATTCTTCCGTCCATGGTAAAGGAGTTGGAACATCCTTGCACGTAAGAGCCACCAATGGTTTCGCTAGCAATGAAAAATTTGGAATCCACTGCCTGCAGTACGACGTGATACCTAGAAAGGCACGCACATCTCTTTGGGTTTGTGGCACAGCCATTCGCGCAATTGCTGCAATTCTCTCTGGGGTCAATCTCCTTCCCTCCTTTGACAATAAGTGACCTAGATAGGTTACTTCTTGACAACAATATTGGAGTTTAGAAGGTGACACCTTGTGATTTAACTCACAGAGATGTTGCAGCAACGATACCGTAGCAAGTTTGCAAATGTCCTGAGTATCAGCAGCCACCAATAAGTCGTCGACATATTGGATTAGAGCCGCACCAACCGGCAACCTAAACGCATCCAGTTGACCCTTCAAAGCTTGACTGTAAATCGATGGACTTTCACAGTAGCCCTGAGGAGCGCGTTTGAACCGGAAGCTACGTCCTCCAAGAGAGAAACCGAAAAGGTCTCTGCTCTCTTCGGCAATCGGGATGCTGAAAAACGCATTTTTCAAATCAATCACCGAAAACCATGAAGCAGTAGCTGGAATCAGAGTCAGTAGCGCCGTGATGTCAGGCACAACAGGGAATTGAGGAACCACAATTTTATTTACCTCCCGTAAATCGATAACAAAACGATAAACAGGCGGTTTGGTAGGATCAGTACGTTTAAGAATGGGCAGTACAGGGCTGTTGCACACGTTTCCCCGAGTCTCCTCAATAACATCTTTCTCGATCAAATCATAGATGATCGCTAACAAAGCTCGTTCACCATCAAGGGAGATACGGTACTGGGGAATACGTGGCAATCGCACATTCGATTTCAACTGAACAACATAAGGGGAGATATCAAGTAGGCCCACATCGTTTGGACCCGTCGCCCACAAAGACGCAGGAAGAGAATCCAATTCCGGTGGAAGCTTATCGAGGGACAAATACATGGGAGAGACTACTTTCTCTCCGAACGTAAGCTTTACACCCGCAGGAGAACAATACAAAGTTGCATACAAACGTTTAAGCAAATCCAGACCCAAAAGATTTTCACCACAACCAGTGGTTAAAATCAACGGAGCTTCGAGCTCACGAGGCCCAATTTTAAGGGGCAAAGGGCGCGAAACTGGATTGCTAACAGGGGCGCCAGAGAATCCAACGGATACATTTGTTAAGCCAGACAAAGGTGCGCCAGGGAGTTTCGAATGCATGATAGAACTTTTCGCTGCACCAGTGTCCAACAGAAAAGGCTCAACGACGCCCGATGTAGCAACTGCGACGTAAGGCCCTCTCTGATCGACCGGAACTGATACCACTCCCTCTCCTTGTCTTCGGCTGTCCTAGTAATTACTGTCGTCAGTTCCCTGATCGACGTAATAATCGTCTACATTGTACTGCGCAGATCGTCCCTGTGATGATCCACGTTGATCGAAACAATTATTAGAGTTTGCTGAGTTGCCAGAGCGGTCGTTCTGAGCACCACGACCTCTACCACGTGATGCATTCTGTGAACCACCACGGCCTCCTCTAGACGAATTACCACTATTACGATCATTTAAAGCAGGACAATCAAATTTAATGTGTCCCTCCTGTCTACAATAAGCACATTGGTTGTACCCTAGGGAAGATCTGTTGAAAGAGGAATCATTACGCGATTGCGACCGATTCGATTGCGACTGTGATCTATTCTGTTGAGACGCATTCTGATTAGAACGCGGCGGATATGCTTGTTGTAACAACACTTTGGTTTTCAGCTCTTTTGTCTTTTTATCAGCGCGGTCAGTTTCCTCTTTTTCTCTATTTTCGTAATATTGTGCCGTAGCCAGAATCTGAGCTGAGGTAGAAACGGCCCACGCACTTTCTGAATTCTTCAATTTATTGCACAAGTCGGGCAATAAGTTCGATACAAATTTATCCACAAACAGCCTTTGTCCACCCTCAGTACCCATATCCTGTCCACTATGATCAACGAATGTTTCCTCAAACCTCGTAAAGAAGTCTGAAACACTCTCATCTTTCTTTTGCTTACAGGCTGACAACTTATCCCAATTTACCTTCATAGCTGGCATGAGCGTTTTCATTAACGTAATGATTCGCTGGGGAAGAAGTTCAATCAACTGATCGGGTTTAGTAGCAGCCGCTTGTCCAGCGTCTGCCGCTGTAATAGCAGCCCAATCACCACCTAATTCATTTGTGTGATCTTGGTGACGAATCTTGGCCCATACCGGTTGCGGTACGACATTGCCAAACAACATGTCGATATCGGCAAGATTCATTACCGTAGCATCTACGAGCTGCGATAATTCCTTATAATACCCAGCAGGATTTTTGCGAGGGTCGGGCAAAGTTTGCTTCACCTGAAGCACTTCCGATCGTTTCCAAGGGAGATGTATCCATATTCTCTGGAAATGTGCCGGAACTGGCTGGGCACCAGTATTATCAGCTGGTACCCAAACCGGCGGAACTTCACGCATAGGATATTGGCCAGACTCAGCTTGCTGGCGTTCAAGATCCTCTACAAACAGTGCGCGAGGAATAGGAGCTAGACGGAAAGACAGCAACTGCTCGATAGCACGTCGGACATTAGTATCGACTATCAGTCCAGTTGCGAACTGAAGCCGAAGATTAGACAGGGCGGTCAGCACCTCGTCAGGCGCAACAGCCGCTATCTGATCATGTAAAAGTTTACACATTTCGTCAAACACATACCTCTGAGTCGGTATGTTGAATTGACTAAATGTTTCAAGAACAACACGGGGTGGATTTCTCTGCGGGTTGTCCATCCAACCCATCGCCATATTGTACAGTGCAGCACGTTCTCTATTACCAGGAAGCTGACTACGCCTCTGCGGTGGGCCATCAGAACCAGCGGACCCAAAAACAGGTCCGAGCGACTGAAAGAAGCTAGCCGCAATGGGAGAACTACGGTTACGGGTAGAGGGACAAGAATAAGACACAGGACTAACAAGAGAAGGAGTAGAGACATTAGCAACGACAGGGGTTAACAACACAGGAGCAGTAGTGTGAGCAGGAGTATGTGGAAGCGGAGGAGCAGTAGGAATAGACACAGGCACAGGAGCAGGAACAGTCGGAAGAGCGGGTGCAGGTTGAGGAATAGGTGGAGGAATAACAAGTGGGAGAGCAGGTACGGCAGGGACCACAGGAACTGCGGTACCCTGTACGTACGGAGGTGGCGACTTCATAAGATAGGACATTAAAGGATCCTCAACTGCCTCTTCCTTCTTATCCGACTCCGTAGGCAAAACAGGATAGCATTTATCTATGGTCATACGCTGCAGCCTCTCAAACACTTCCCTATCCTTATCCTCCTTATCACGCTGAAACTGCTCAGCTTTCTTTACAATAGTAGCAACATTATCTCGCTCACTACGTTTATTCTGTCTGATCTCTTTCTGTCGGGCTTCTTTGCGCCACAACCGAAAGGCATCAAACATGGCCGGCCTAGATTTACGTTCGAACAACTTAATTTCCAAATTATCTAAGATCGACGCTTCGAAGCTACCGTGAGGTGGCCAACGAAGATCGCCGTCTTTCTTTGTATATTTTATCCAATAATCGTTAAAAGCAATCGGGCCTAGCCCATGTTTGCTATATAAGTCATAAGTAGGAGTTCCTACCGGAGGTATCGGACACGAGTCCTCCAGCAGGGAATCCGCACCACAAGGTCTAAAGCAACTGAACAAAGTACTGCGACCAGGCATCTTGCACGCTAGCCGAGTTTCACAAACTTCAAGGGTTACGGGATTTACCAAGTCCCAGCAAGAACAAAACCCTCGGTCTTTGGCGGCTGCAGTCGTCAAACAAATACAACAACAAAGTTACGCTAGCAAAGTGTCACCGACAAAAATACTCACACAGCGTGTACAACAACAACAAACCACTAGTGTTTACAACAAAGACACTCGCTAAAGTGTCTACAACCAAGGATTCTGGGAGCGACCCACAAATACTTAACTCAAAGATCAATGGCGTCCTCAGGAAGGCCCGTCAATCGTCTCGCTATACCAAGGTCTACGCCAGGCGCCAAAACAGGTCTACAGTCAGGGCAGCAGTCCGTCGCAGCCGTTAGGAGGCGGGAATCTTCGCGGGAAAAGTCTTCGGGCCACTTATTTCGACAACAGGATCGATGAAGCGGGGTGCACCTTCCCTCGGAGATTTCACACGAAGTTCCTCACGATCGTCGGGCTTGGACCGGTACCACTGATGCAGCCCCACGTTGGGCGCCAACTGAAGGACTGGGTTCTTTTGGACCCAGCGGTGCCAGGGCACAACACCTGAAACCTTCGTGGGTAACCTGCTCCGGCGTACAAGTCACAGAGACACGGGACACTTCCTTCGGCGTCAAAGAGTCAAGGTTTATTTACTGCAGGGAACACAGAAGTCACGACAAGCACACCACGTGCAACTTGGGGAGACTGCTTCAAATTGGTTTTGTGGATCGCTCCTTTTATACAGTTTTTACCCATAGGCTAACATTGAACACAAAGGTTTACAACTCAGTTCCCACATCGAGCTCCCAGAGGGGTCGCTTTGGTCGCTTTGAAACATACAAGGTCCGGAACATAAGTGCGGAAACATTTGGCGGTTCCCAACTGTAAAAACCCATCTTCCCACCATTAGCAAATTCCAATCAGCAGTAAAGTGGATTGAAACAGGAACGAAGACAGGTGCAGAGGAAGACGGAGACAGTGGGGAGATCGGAAAGGGTGTAAAAGGGGAGGTGCCGGGAAGCACGAGATACAGGCATCAAAGGGACGTGCCTAATGAGATGCACGGCTGAGACAATAAGTCCGTGCGGCAAGATGAGCCTCAAGCGGCGCCACCTGCCTTACAGTAGCAACCCCCTCGTCATAAAGACACTTTCAAAGGACATGTGTCTTCCGCAAATATCTCGGGAGTCCCAGGGTCACGAAGCGGACAGCGTCCGTTCGCTGACTACTTGAGGGCAAGAGACAAAATGGATGCCGTATCTAAGATGGAACCCGTGGGTACAGATGAAAAGCCCACGTAACAAACGAACGGTTTAAGTTAGCACAGCGAAACTGCGCACACTTACTAAACTCGTCATTTGCGGTTCATAGATACTAGACTCGACCATATTCGTGCGAGTCGAAAACACCACTTACAATCGTCACGGAACCTCAGAGGGAGGGTGAGGGCGAGTGAGGGCGAGTGTGGGTGAGTGAGGGTGGGTGAGGGTGAGTGAGGGTGAGGGGTTGAGGGTGAGTGAGGGTGAGTGAGGGTGAGGGTGAGTGAGGGTGAGGGGTTGAGGGTGAGTGGGGGTGAGTGAGGGTGAGGGGTTGAGGGTGAGTGAGGATGAGGGGTTGAGGGTGGGTGAGGGTGAGTGAAGGTGAGTGAAGGTGGGTGAGGGTGAGGGGTTGAGGGTGAGTGAGGGTGAGGGGTTGAGGGTGAGTGAGGTTGAGGGTGAGGAGTTGAGGGTGAGTTAGGGTGAGGGGTTGAGGGTGGGTGAGGGTGAGTGAGGGTGAGTGTGAGTGAAGGTGGGTGAGGGTGAGGGTGAGGGGTTGAGGGTGAGTGAGGGTGAGGGGTTGAGGGTGAGGGGTTGAGGGTGGGTGAGGGTGAGTGAGGGTGAGTGTGAGTGAAGGTGAGTGAGGGTGAGGGTGAGTGAGGGTGAGGGGTTGAGGGTGAGGGAGGGTGAGGGTGAGGGGTTGAGGGTGAGTTAGGGTGAGGGGTTGAGGGTGGGTGAGGGTGAGGGGTTGAGGGTGAGTGAGGAGGATGAGGGTGAGTGAGGGGTTGAGGGTGAGGGGTTGAGGGTGAGTGAGGGTGAGGGGTTGAGGGTGAGGGGTTGAGGGTGGGTGAGGGTGAGGGGTTGAGGGTGAGTGAGGGTGAGGGGTTAAGGGTGAGGGGTTGAGGGTGAGTGAGGGTGAGGGTGAGGGAGGGTGTAGGTTGCAGTACTGCGGAAGAGCGGTGCGCATTGATAGGTCATGAGACCTAAAGAGAGCCTCTAAGAATGAAAACAAGTGTCAGAATAGCCAGCCAAGTAAGAACTATCCACTCTAGAATGAGCTGTGCCTGTCAGCGATGTAGAACTGGCAGGCAATTACATGAGTAAGGTAACTTGACCGTGCTGCAGGTCGAAGAAATCGATAATGATTCTGTGGCTCAGGAACTCGTGACTGCCACTTGAAGAAATATGCTCCAGCTGCGAGGAGAAATAGATAAGATTATGTGGCCTAAGAAGTCGTGACTGCCTTTGAAGAAATCTGAAAAACAGAGCTCCCGCTGTGTGCAGAACACCGCTCTGCACGGGTAAAAACTCAGTCCCAGAAGGAAGACAGCGGGTAGAACGTTCGCTGAGGCCCAACAGCTGAGCACACACTAGGCGGGAGGCCGCCGAACGCTCTGGCAAGAGAGTTCCCGCTGAGAGGAATCACTGTATGGAGATGTGAGCTGGGGGATGGGGCGGAGCGGGTAAAAAAAAAAAAGACGGAGGGGGAAGAAATCGATAATGATTCTGTGGCGCAGGAACTCGTGACTGCCACTTGAAGAAATATGCTCCAGCTGCGAGGAGAAATAGATAAGATTATGTGGCCTAAGAACTCGTGACTGCCTTTGAAGAAATCTGAAAAACAGAGCTCCCGCTGTGTGCAGAACACCGCTCTGCACGGGTAAAAACTCAGTCCCAGAAGGAAGACAGCGGGTAGAACGTTCGCTGAGGCCCAACAGCTGAGCGCACACTAGGCGGGAGGCCGCCGAACGCTCTGGCAAGAGAGTTCCCGCTGAGAGGAATCACTGTGTGGAGATATGAGCTGGGGGATGGGGCGGAGCGGGTAAAAAAAAAAAAAAAGACGGAGGGAAGGCAGATAAGGGGAGGGGGGAGGAGAAATGCGACACGGCGGGCAGGGGAAGGGGCGTGGGGGGAGGAGAAATGCGACGTGCGGATGAGGGAACTGATGCGACACGGCGGGCAGGGGAGGGGGCGAGGGGGGAGGAGAAATGCGACGTGCGGATGAGGGAACTGATGTGCACCCGCTTTTAAGCTCAATGCGCATGCACTTTGAGCTTAAAAGTCACGGGCACTGCAAGGAATCGCCACGATTCCTTGCAAGTTGGTTCAAGCGTGGATAAGCCCCCATAGTCTCGCAAGCTCGATGCGCATGCGCATCGACAGGCGAGACCTAACAAAGCAGTGACCTACTGTGTGAGTGACAGGGGCTGAGGCAGACTCAGAATAAGTCTAGAATGGAGCGCATTTGCAAGTAGTTGTGTGGGTAGGCACCTGAGATGAGCCACACTTCACACATAGAACTGGGTAAGCTTTCAGGTATGTTTGCACACTGTTTTTATTAGTTTAAATGGTTAAAGTTCTCTGCAGTTTAAAATGCCCTAATAAATCGAAAGAAAGCCATGCCATTTAATTTTACGTCCTGAATAAACATGGCACAGTTTATTCTATTTAATAAGAAGCTCTAATAAATATTGGTTCGCTAAGGGGGTGGGGTTTGCTGTGCTGTGCTAGCTGCCCTGACCCGGGCAGACTGAGTGTTTCTGAATAAGTGAAAGATCCGCCGTGGCCTTACTGTGCTGCTTCTTATCTCTTTTCCTTTACTTGTGAGGAAGAGAGTGACGCTCTGAACAAACAAAGAAGCCCAATGAGGTGGTGGGGCGGGGGCTCCTTTACCAAGCAATGCAAAAACCTTTCCAGTCGCTTCAGAGACCCGCGGGCTCTCCCAAGGCTCCACCGATGAGAGATAACCGAGATACGGTGGAAGAGCTGCACGTTGGGTTGGGGGCTCAGCCAGCATCCCAACGTAGCGCACACAGGCTCTCTCTCCCACTGACCACTACCAGTCGAACATGAGGCAATTGCAGAGTTTCACTTACCTCACAGAAGAAGGGCTCTCCACCTCCAGTCGGTCCAGGCGGCCCCGGTGTCACTGACTTCTCTCGGTCGGCTACAGTCAGACATTATGATTAGGGCTCCCGGTTTTATGTATGTATGTATGTATGTATAGGCATTTATATAGCGCACTACTTACCCGGAGGGTCCCAAGGCGCTTCGACCGCTGCGAAACCCTTCCTGGCTTCCCTGAGGGATGGTCCCTTAATGTGTATCTCCAGGGTGAGACCAGGCATCCCCGGCGGTCTAGTGGGGCAGTTAGTGAAGATGAGGCAAGCTAATGCCCAGAGTTGCCGAGTGTGAACGCTGATCAGAGTGGGCACCGAGGCGAGAGAATTATCGAGTCCGCTGACCCTGGTCCGGAAACCTGCCGCGCCGGGAATCGAACCCTGGTCCCGGGGCGTCCTCTGCTCTCGGGTCTGCCGCCTCTAACCAGTGAGCCACTCCGTTTCCGTCTGTATTTATCTATATTTTTTTTTTTGGGCTTTTTTCTGTATTTATCTGCATTTATTTTTGCCACAAGCAAAAGATGACGCTACAGCTAGTATTTTTCCACATTTATTTCAGTCCCCAAAAACACATGTGCAACTGCTTGTACACAGACACAAGAGCCGAGGAAACAATAAACTAAATGGCAACGAACTCAACACACACTGATCACAATGCAAAAGGGACACGACAAGCCAGCAGGCCGCAGAAGCTCATAAAGGATTAGTGGTGAATTAATATGGTGAAATATTAAAGTAATTTCAGTGGTGGATATGAGTCAGTTATTTGGAGAAAGAAGGATAGCGGAGGGATAAAAGGGGGAAGAAAGGTTTGCATTCATATAGCACTTGTTCCCCCTGATGGATTTTGAAGCGCTTTTCTGGCATGTAGCACGCCACTCTGGAACCCATAAAGGATTAGTGTTGAAAATTAGTATAGTAAAATATTAAGTAGTTTGAGGAGTGGATATGTTATTCAGTTATTTGGGTAGAGAAGGGTGGGTGGGGCCTTGGCACACTTTACTTTGTTATTTAAAGGTAAGGTGTGCCTGCTGTCTGCCTACTCGGGTTCTTTGCTCCTGAATGGGATGGGAGCTAAATATGTATATGCTGTTTCAACTGTACTCAATCTCCCTCCCACACAAAAACTGACAAGTACAGCGATTTCCTCTAAGAGGCACCATTTCTGTATACATATGTGCCCTCTTTGGGAAAGTTCCTCCAACCACAATCTGAATCAAGATGGGCAAATTAAACTCACAAATTGCTTTTTACTGGCTTCCAGTGCAATTTGAGTGTTGCGCTTTTGGAATTTCTACAACTGACACCCAGGACATCTAGAATAGGAGCAGTAGGTATCAGATGAAAATCAATATTTGAATATACTTATAATAGTTTGAATTACTATGCAACTAACACTATTTGAATTTCAAAAGAAATGCATTCCAAGATTCCTGCGGAGAAATGAAACTGAAACCGCTTGTCCACAACTAATCTAGTCTACCTGCTCCAGGGATCCTTGCATGCTTGCGCTATCCATCAAGACTACCCTACCCCATGATAACAGTGAGGAAAGAGAGGAGGAGCAGCAGTGTGCTGGCAGGTCGGCTAAAATGTCCCCAGTTCTAATTTTAATAGCTGATGTGGTAAGTGAAATACATCTCTCCCCACAGCCAGGCACATAGGTATAATCAACTGCACACACACACATCTTAAATGAGAGCTGCACGTGGGCAGCCATTTTTATATTTAGAAGGGATTTTTCAGAAGAAAAGCAACGCAAGACCCATTGGTGACTTTGTCCTTTGCCACAATACACAGGCCCATACCGAGACACATGGAGAATGTCTCATAAACGGTATTACCTCTACAACTACTTCCCAGCGCGGACACATTCTACCTGACACAGAGGCTCAACTAGAGTCAAATTTCGGGGTGGGGGCTACTGAGCAGGCTGATTCTCCTGGCAATATGCAGAGCAGAGATGCAGGGACGAAGGGGTGAGAAAATACAACAAAGCCTCGTTAGCAAATAAATGGTCTTTTAAAGACCTGTGGAGTTCTCGAGTCCTGCTGTGTGTCTGCCCGGGGTAACTGCCTCAGCCGGGCTGACACCACACCTCTTTGAGCCTAATGGCGTTGCGCGCCATTAATCTGACCCCTAAGGCCCCAGAAATACATTTGACAAACAGATGCTGAATTCAACTCTGGGATGAAGCAGGGCAGCCCGGCAAAATACTAGAATTCTAGTATTTTGCCGTTTTTACATATAAATACAGACAAAGGAAATATTGTTTTCCGTCTGTATTTATATGTAAAAATCCGTTTAAACGGAAAACCGGGAGCCCTAATTATGATTCAACAGGGGCGGTAATAACAATAGCTTCTAGCACGTGGTGCCCGAGCCGATGAAAGCCAGGGGACCAGTGTCGTAGTTTATAAGCTGCGCTACCTCTAAAGATGGTGACATGCTGCGCCGCCTGCAAACTATCCAGCCGCATCGAGCGCCCAAAATAACTGCGCATGCTTCAACAGTGACGTCCCACCGTGACAATCCTTTCACATGCGGTAATGTACCTTAAAATGTGTGACACTTGGCAGAGCTGTGTGCCGCCGGGGTACGGGAGAGCGCGAGAGGTTGCTAAGTCAATGCACTATATAGAGTGAGAAAATTTGTCAATTTGAAACTGTTTGGTCACGCTTAATATGGTTATAACATACCTGTTTTAAAGGACATGGCAATATTTTTATTCTACGGTCCGAGATCTTTTAAAGGGCAAAAAGTAAGTGGTTTTATTTCTAACAAATTAGCTTCTACAGATTTCAATACAGATGCACTTACGAATGAAAAATTGTCTAGCTAACGCAACAAAGAAATTTCAATTCTATTAAGGACACGGAGGCCAGAATTACGCTTCTCTATCTTTACTGAAAAATACAGCAGCAAAGAGTTAAACTTTAAACAAGCATACCCCGGAGGTACAACCCCTTCCAGGTGTGCACCAATAACATCACAGAAGTAAGTATAAATGTTCTCAATGACGTAAACACTTCCTCTTTCTTTGCAATGTCTATAAACTGAATCAGGAGAGAAGTAATCTCGACGTGGAACACATCAGAATCCTCCTAGAACGCAGAGGTCTGGTAAAAAGTACATCAGGACAGTTCAACCTTCAGGATTGGGTGCCTTGGTCACCTGAAAAAAGAAACAGCCATAACACCCACGTCAGACTGAAAGGAAACAGTCACAACAGAGAATTGGGTGGGGAAAAATAAGAAGTCAAACATAGCATCAAATAATACAGTCAATATCAGTAATAAGTACAAAGCATGTACAAAATGCAATAAAACATCCTGAATTGAAAATTCTTTGTCGCGTTTGCTAGACAATTTTTCATTCTATGTCAGTCCACGGAGGCTCAAATTATGCTAGTTTAAAGTTGCTCCACTACCACAGACGCAATATCCACAATAGGTTTGTGATAAAAGGTCTTAAAAGTGGACTCAGAGGACCAGTCCGCCGCAGTCATAATATCCTATAACCTAGACCCAGTGACAAGGGCTTTCGAGGACATAGACCCTCTTACAGAGTGCCCACCAAAAATGGAGGAATCAATACCCGCAAGGGTCAACAGCCAGGTAACCCACCTGATCAGAGTAGCTGAAGAGACTGGGCGGAAAGGTCTCTGAAGCGAAATCAACAGTTGACCTGCCACATAATTTCTGAATTCTCTGGTACAGTCCTCATAGACTTTTAAACATTGCACAACACATAGTTTGCTATGATGTGGAAAAGCAGGGTAAGAAATACATTTAGAATTAGTCTTTGTACTACGTGAGATTGTGAAAGAAACTCTAGAGGGACAAAATACTCTACCTGCTAAATCTAGGGCACGAACGTCTGACACACGTCTACATGAAATAAGACAAAGTAAAAGAGTCAATTTGGCAGATATTTGTTTGCGTGATAAACCTTCATTAGTCGGCCAAGATTTTAAGAATCTCAAAACTATGGAAACATCCCATAATGTTTGATATCTAGGTTGAGGGGGACTTACCAACCTGATACCGCGCAAAGCTTTACAGACCAAGGGATGTTTCCCCACAGGTCTACCATCAACATGAGGATGTCCAGCTGAAATGGCTGATCTAGAATGTTTACCGTCCTATAAGCCATGCCTGATTTGGCCAATTCGGACAAGAAATTCACAATCACAGAGATTCCAGATCCCAAGGGATCACTCTGCAGTTCACCATACCAACACACCCATCGACGCCAAGCGGATTCGTAACACTTGTGTGTGGAGGGAGCCCAAGACTGGGAGAGAAAAAAGAGAGTGTCTTGCGAAACTCCCGGCACTTGCCAGCGTCGCCGGAAAGTCTCCACGCAATGAGAGATAACTGGCCTTGAAGGACCAAAGGATGAAGAAGACCTACTAAGTTCGTTAACAACTCTGGAAAGGACCCGATCCGAGCCAGAGGGGCACACAAAAGATTCATTGCTCCCGGAAACCACGCTTGGGCTTTCCAACAAGGTGATACTAGAATTATTTCCGCTCCCTGTCTGCAAGCCTGAGCTAACAGCCTTGGAATCATGACAAATGGTGGAAAGGCATACAGAATGCCTGTCGTCCATGATTGACGGAATGCGTCCGAGCTTATCGCCAACAGATCCGGACGCCAACTGTAAAACAGGGGAAGTTGTCTGTTGAGTCGAGACGCAAACAGATCTAGTGCACACGGGCCCCATTTGGAGTTCAACGCTTGGAACACACTGGGATGAAGTTTCCAATAGCTGGTGTCCCTGAGAAATCTGGAATTCCAATCTGCCACCACATTCAAGGAACCCGGAATGTATTCCGCCATCACTGAGATGTGGTGTTCTAGACAATATTGCCAGAAATCTTTGGCAATTTCCGCTAGGAGTCGGGACCTGGTACCTCCCAGACGATTGATGTAACGAACCGCGGACACATTGTCCAGGCGCAGAAGTATATAACAACTTGCTCGCTGAGGAGAAAGAGTTTGAACCACAAAAGATCCCGCCAACAGCTCTAGGCAGTTGATATGAAGTCGCAACTCCTCCTGGGACCACCGATCTCCAGTGTACCGCAACGAGCCCCCCAGCCCCACCGACTGGCGTCGGACTCGATGATGGCATCCGGAGTCGCTGCAAAGATGGCCCTGCCATTCCAAGCATCCATGTGCTCTAACCACCAATTCATTTCTAGGCGAGCCCCCAGAGAAAGCGCAATCTGTTCCGCATAATGTAAACCCCTGCGAAGATGCAGGATCTTCATCCTCTGTAAAGCCCTGTAATGAAGGACCGGGAAATATCGCCTGAATGGACCCCGCCAACACACCCACGAGCCGGGCTAACGTCCTAAATGATATAGTCGGAGAGGCAAGCACTCTCCTCAACTCTTTCTTGATCGCATATCTCTTCTTGAGAGGTAAGAGTAGTTGAGATATCAAAGAATTGATCTGAAAGCCTAAAAAGTCGATGACTTGCAACGGAATCAGGAGTGATTTGGGAACATTGAGGAGAAAACCTAACTCCTGAAGAAGATGGATAGTCCAGGACACATGAAGCTGAACTATCTCGACCGACTGACCCATGATCAGAATGTCGTCTAGATAGATAATTAGTCTGACTCCCCTCTCTCTCAACCACTGAACAACCGGTCTCATGAGTTTCGTGAAACACCATGGAGCGGACGAAAGACCGAAGGGCATGGCCGCAAACTCGAACCATTGATTGCGCCATTGAAATTCGAGGAATCGGCGGTGAGGAGGAAAGATGGCGACTGTTAGATAAGCATCTTTTAGATCTAACCGAACCATCTAATCGTGGCTCAATAACATGTCTCTTAAGAGATGAATACCCTCCATTTTGAAATGACGGAAGACTACTCCCACATTGAACTCCTTCAGCTTCAGAACGAGACGAAAACCAAGATCTTTCTTGGGCACTAGGAAAATTGTACTTACAAAACTGTGCGGATGGAGATCCGTCTGCACAATAGCCCCTTTGATCAACAATGACTGAATTTCCTCGTCGATGAAACTCATCTCTACAGGTGATAAACTTAGGGGTCTCTGAGCCACTGATTGTGTGGGAGTGGAATAAAACTCTATATGGAAACCCTGCATTGTCTGATGTATTCAAGGGTCAGAAGACAGGGCCTCCCACCTGGGAAGGAACTGTGCCAGACGACCTCCCACCATGTGATCCCCATAATGTAAATTGGGTACCTGTATAAGAGGAGTCACCAGACTGGAACTGCTGGCATCGATAGTTTCCACGCTGACCACGGCCCATGTCGCCTCTGTTTCTGGTCAGATAAAACTTGGATCTCTGGGCACCTCCTCTGCCCCGCTGATCGGAGCCTCTAGAGGTCTGATTTCCACCTCGGCCAGACCCGCGACCTCTGAAACGGACGGCCCTATTAAAAAAACCAGAGTGAAAAACTCTTTTGATTTTGACTTATGCTTTATCCAAAGCAGAAAAAGTTGCCACATATTTTCCCATTTTCTTCACAAAATCCTCTCCAAATAGCATGGCATTGGCTAAGGAACCCGGTTCCGTGGTTGCCATCTCTGCTAGTTGAGGGTCTATACGCATAAGGAAGGATCTTCTCCTCTCTGTGGATAATGCCACATTCGCATTGCCCAAAAAACACATGGCGCGTTGCGCCCACTCCATAACCTCCGAAGGATTCAGAGGAACACCTGTGTCTTTTGCCGTGACTGCGGCATCTAGAATTTTTGTTAGCGGGCCAGAAATGTCTAAAGTTTGTCCTGGCAACCTTTCCAGGCTCTATCTAAACCAGTGGTCTTCAAACTTTTTGATGTCGAGACCCTCTTGTCAAACCTTTTTAGGCGTAAGGACCCCTTCTGACAACATTTTCTAGAAACTGGTTCTCCTCATCATCAGCATCTATCAACAACCATGAAGGCCCCTGTTAGACCTGGCATCCTTTGGAATGTTTCCTGTGTTTTTTTTCCTTTCTGACCATCTTATGAAATACGGTGAATTCCAGTCCTTTTCCTTTCACAAATTGCTGCCCAGCACCAACGTAGCAGGATTGTTTTTGTACGGGAAGAGGCACCTTCCTTCACCAAAACAATCCTGAGGGACGTTTTCCTATTTCTAAGTGAGCTTCAGAATGCAGCACACATGGAAAGATGAAAAAACGAGGAGAAATTAAAACATTTCTCCTCGTTACGCTTCTACTGGAGAGGCATCAGTTTTTGGAGCTGCCCCAGGTTTACGTGATTTTGTAAATAGGGAACAGCATCAAAATCCATGGGCTTTGCGTGGGAACCCACGCAAAGCCCATGGAACACCTCCTTGATGCAGAGTACGGCAAAGCAGTGACTTGCGCTGCTATATCTTACTCCCTATCTATGAGGCAATGCAAAGCCATGCAGAGTGATTTTGCACTGCCTCATAGGTATGGTTGAGATGCTTGCGCCGCCGGAGCATCAAAAAAAGTGATGCTTTGGCGACGCAAGTCTCTCATACATAAGCCCAAAATATTCTGTATGTTTTTTAGGTCTTCACCTTCAGCTATCTACATATAAAATAATGGGCAGCATAAATCAAAAATAAATATAAAAAAGTTATTGCTCAGTGGGAAATGGACTGTACTACATTATTTGGAAAACAAGTAGGAGAGTAAGGAGTTGCGTCCGTAGTCGTCGGACGGGGAATACTCCTGATTCCCTTGGTCAAGGTTCAAAAGAACAAAATGGAGGAGTAATACCTGATGAGGGTAAATGAAGGCTTTTGTTTAAACTCAGGAAACATTGTTCCTTTGTTAGGAAACCCCTCACTCACCACCTAGTGGTGACTTGCTTCATCATCGGGGCCCACCCAAGTGGCCTAGCGTCACTTGGGTGTGCTTCAACACCTGCAATTGCAGTGGAGCTGGTAGTGAAATGTGGGGTGCAAACAAAAAAGAATGTGAGTGTTAAAATTGTCCTGGTATTCTTTTATGTAGAGTTTTAATAAAAAAGTTACTGGACAAAAATAAAAAATAAAGTTGAGATAGTAGTAGGGAAGTTACGGCCTACTTATCTCTATTTTATGTGTTGGTCGACATGTTTCTACCATCAGGGGAAAATCCCCGGTATTCCTCAGGACCAAAACAAGGAAGTGAGTGGTATGTGCCCCCTAAAAGACACACCCAGTCCTAAATCCTTGAACGACCAGAAGAAAAATCAACTTCTGGGACGCACACCTAAAATTAAGGGTGCTGCAAAACAATGCTGTAGCTCAAGTCGAGCTGCATCAAGCAGGAGTAGGGCGCTATGCCGGTAACAACATAATAGTTGTATTGGCGGAATCAGGCGGTTCACCTACTTCTCCGTGCTCGCTGCTTGGGCGACCAAGCAGCGAGCACGGAGAAGTAGGTGAACCGCCTGATTCCGCCAACACAACTATTATGTTGTTACCGGCATAGCGCCCTACTCCTGCTTGATGCAGCTCGACTTGAGCTACAGCATTGTTTTGCAGCACCCTTAATTTTAGGTGTGCGTCCCAGAAGTTGATTTTTCTTCTGGTCGTTCAAGGATTTAGGACTGGGTGTGTCTTTTAGGGGGCACATACCACCCACTTCCTTGTTTTGGTCCTGAGGAATACCGGGGATTTTCCCCTGATGGTAGAAACATGTCGACCAACACATAAAATAGAGATAAGTAGGCCGTAACTTCCCTACTACTATCTCAACTTTATTTTTTATTTTTGTCCAGTAACTTTTTTATTAAAACTCTACATAAAAGAATACCAGGACAATTTTAACACTCACATTCTTTTTTGTTTGCACCCCACATTTCACTACCAGCTCCACTGCAATTGCAGGTGTTGAAGCACACCCAAGTGACGCTAGGCCACTTGGGTGGGCCCCGATGATGAAGCAAGTCACCACTAGGTGGTGAGTGAGGGGTTTCCTAACAAAGGAACAATGTTTCCTGAGTTTAAACAAAAGCCTTCATTTACCCTCATCGGGTAGTACTCCTCCATTTTGTTCTTCTGTACTACATTATAACATTTCTAATAGTTAGTGCACTGCAGAGGTCTGTGTGTAACCAGAGAACCATAAAATTAAATCTTGATTGGTGCAGTGGAAAATAGTGATGTGTATTTTTAGTGGTTGAAGTCACAGCCTGTGACGGAAAGTAATGTGAATATGTAAGTCAATTTTTGTACTTGGATTACACACACGGTAAGATAGAATGCTGCAAAATGTGTATTAAGATAAAATGGTGGTTTCAAAATGTAGTGTATGTAATGCAGTTTTCTTTTTTTATATAACTGTCCCTTCAACACCTCTTTAGGGGCACTAAGGGCTGTGTAAATGCATTAAAATTAAAAACACACCTCAGTCTTCACAAAGAAACAGAACTGCTCCCAGGCATCCTTTACACTTGCAGATTACCCGATAAAGCTCATTTGCCTTTCATTCAGGCAAGCAGCTGATAACAATCTCAATCTTAGCGATCCCAGCTGTCTTTTTGCAGGGACAAGTACAGCTGGGGAATCTGCGACCCCCTTCCTAGAACTCCACGACCCCCCTGGGGGTCGCGCCCCACAGTTTGAAGACGTCTGATCTAAACCCTTTTTTGGGTCCGTAGAGAATTTACGCATGAAGCTAGCCATATTGGGGTCCAAATCCATGCCACCTTGCCCAACAAGGTGGCTCTGACATGGTTCTCAAAACCCTGTCTTAAATTATTTTGGACATAATGTGCGACTTCCACATAGGGCACCCATTCCGTAGAACGAGGGTGGATTAAGTTTTCCGGGTTAAACAACAAATTCTTAGGCTACACCTCCTCTTGTGCATCATAAAACATGTGATTGGTCTTTTTGACCTTCTTTCTGTGTCATATGGAGTCATCATCAGAGTCTGTTTTATCCAGGGAATCTGGAGATGAGTCTCTCTGCATATCCTTGTCTGCCAAGGTACCATGATCCAAAAGCACACTCCTCGCCACATTCAACAGAACTTCAACCGAAGCCCGAGCGGGAGAAGAGGGTGTACTAGAGGACTTAGACTTTCTTTTACCAGAAGATTTGAGAGTCTTCGTTAAAGGCGTCAGCGCTTTGATAAGCGCCTTATTCATTAAACCCCAGACGTGAAGATTTGAGAGTCTTCATTAAAGGCGTCAGCGCTTTGATAAGCGCCTTATTCATTAAACCCCGGACGTGGGTATCCTGGCCTTCAACAGGTTGCTCCTCCATAGTAACATCATAAGGTTCCTGACATTCCTTAAACTCGTTGTAATCAACCCACTTGTCCTCCTCCTCGGCGTAATACGCCATAATAAATATAGGAGGGCTGAAGGAGTTCTAGGGGGGGAGCACCCAAAGGCAAGATACCTTTTATTAGTCAAAAAATAAAAAGACCTGGGTCAAAATAGCAATACACAAGTGACAGGAGTAAGCCCTTATGAAACTCCCCTAATGGCAAGCATTAATCTGGAAAACGCTCCATTCAGCGTTCAAACTGAGCCAGGGATTTGACAGACGAGTAATTTCTACACACAGCGCGAAGAGCCGGGCTTCGATTCAGTCACCGGTTCTTCGCACATGCGCACAAAACCCGAAGGCGGGGCTTAGCCAGAGCCTGCTCCCCCGCGCACTGAAGCGAGTAGCTCTGCTCCCTCGCCACAGCCCACAAGAAAGAAAGAAAACGGAGGGGCACCGAAGCCTCAACTCACACGTAAGCCTGAAAGAAAATATATACAAATGAAGCACGAAGAAGTGCTACGTAATGACAATAGAGCGCAATGTAACAACGCAAAACCCCACGGGAAGCAAACGCTTCACCCGACATTAAATATAGACGTGCAAGCTCGCGTGTACCACAGGCAGCGCAGCGCGCTATGAATTTAGATACAATTAAGCATTAAAAACACAAGATACCCCGAAAACATTACAAAATTTGGAACAGGTGGGCCGAATATAGGGGTTTAACTCTGGAGCCTCCAGCAGAACCTGAAGATGGTCTAGATTTGGACGATGGACTCCAGGCCTAGGGAGGCGCATGGTTCCTAGCTTAATACAAACAGTTACTGGAGGCTCACTGTGAATACGTGCACTGTGTTAGGGAGGGGTAAGGGGTGGATCGGTTGGTTGTTGTGTAGCTGTGGGAAGTGAGGGGGTATAGGGGGTTGTTTTTGATTGAGTTTGCGAGATATTAATACATGTGTTGATATTTGGTAGTGATCTGACTGTGGAGAGCTGTGTTTATGCTTTTACCTGATCAATAAATAAAAAACTTGTTGTGAAAAAACCCCCCACAAGATATGCAATAGAGGAAAAAACACTTATCTCACTGCTGCAGCAGCAAAGAAAGAGGAAGTGCTTACGTCATTGAGAACATTTATACTTACTTCTGTGATGTTATTGGTGCAGACCTGGAGGGGGTTGTACTTCCGGGGTATGCTTGTTTAAAGTTTAACTCTTGCTGCTGTATTTTTCAGTAAAGATAGAGAAGCATAATTTGAGCCTCCGTGGACTGAAATAGAATCAGTTTTCACCAAGTTGTTACAAGGTGATGCCCCTTTATGTAAATCTCTGAAAGTACTTCCGTGGAATAACAATCAGCTCATAAAATATTTTTAATTATTTCTTTGGTAAGACACATGGCTGGTGACCAAAGTTACGGTCAGAAGTGATGTTGTAACATATGCTTGTTTGAGGCTTCACTCATGTGCAGGTCTCAGAAAATTGATAGTAATGGATGAACTTGCCTATTTCAGCACATGTGACTAGTAAGTCTTCGGTTTAATTTCTAATGCATCTTCCATAACTCATGATCTAAAATTAGTGCATGTCAATCAAATGACAGTATTACTACTTGTTAATGACTGCCAGGAATTCATGCCATTCTAAATAAAATAGCTGTTGTTAGAACCCTGCATTAAGCAGACTACATCCATGAGCTTAAAGAACTTGCAAAATAGGTAGTTGCCTTGAAATAATTTTGCAATGATTATCATTCTAGCATGCAAAGGATGCAAGTAGTCCTTCAAGTTCCAGAAAACATACAATGTGTGGCTGAGGAGCAGTGTCCTGAAAATTGGCCACTCCAACAGAAATATGGCATCGTAGTAGCATGTGCTGTAATAATAACTGTCCTTTTAATACAGTTATGAATCTTGCAGCACATAAATTGTTTATCTCTCTAAAGCAGTGTTGTTCTAACTGTGGATCGTGACCCACAGGTGAGTTGCCAGCTCATTTGTGGTGGGTTGCAAAAGTCCAAACGATAAATAGCGATGCCTTTAAATTCAGTATTTATCTTGTCACATTTGCTGAGATTCAAAGCCAGAGGTGAAATATCTGGCTACGTATTATGACAAATTTCTTCTTATGTTTTTTTTAAATGGGGAATGGTGTTTACAAACTCATCTCACGTTGCAGTCAGAGAAAGAAAAGTCAAGTGAATTATTTGGAAGTCTTGTTGGAGTGCATGAATTGTGAAAGGCAAGGCTATAGAATGTCATTTTTTATGATGCACAACAAAATGTAAATACCTCCAAATGAACTGTACACATCCAGCAGTTAGGAAAAGAAAAATGTAGCACTTTCTTTGTAATTCTGAAGTGTTATGGAAACAAACATTTTAATAGGATCAAAACAAATCAAGACATTTTACTTGGTGATGCTCAATTGATAAATATTCTCTGAAACAGGATTTCAACTGTTGGAAAGTGGATTATTAGTAGGGGTGAATGTATATCTGGCACTGGCAATAAGGCCCTAACACAGTATAGGGCTCAGAATAGGTCTTAGAAAATGATTGTCCTAACTTGAGCATGGAACACACTCAACCTCGTAGCACTGTTGCTATATGTGGTTCACAGTTTGAACAACACTACATAATCAACAATTTTCACGCAAAATGAATAAATAATACTTCAATACTTAGCATAGAACAGTAGTTATCAAGTATTTTTACTTCACAAAGATATCAACACTTTTCTACATTCTGATACAATTTAAAGCAAATTTTTCAAAAACATTAGTAAAGCAAACAAACACATTGATGCATCTTCTCTTGAGCCCAATGCATTTCGAGCTATAAGCTCTTCATCGGGGACCTGAAACTAAAATGAACATAGTGTCAACTCAAATGCAGGAAGTACTTTGCTTCAGACTCTACATGGCAAACAGTAAAGGGCATTACAATGACTTATGAGAAATGTGAAAAAACGTGCAGAAATCATAGTGATAGCCATAGCCCACACCACTGTGCTCAAAGAAAATATTAAGCATACTCACAATCCCAAAGGCGATTGTGCGCACAAATCCTTAAGCTACAAAACCTACAAAACATATTACGACTGTTGGTGAGGAACAAAATGAAATACCAATGAAACGGAACTAATTACAAGAAGTCGGTAATCCAAATACCTGGGACACAGGGTGTTGCGCAGAGATCTTGGGATTCGATACAACTGAAGTAATGAAGGCTTTGCCAATCGGTTTGGTCTGTGGGACAAAAAGCCGATAATAAGCGCCAAACTCTAAGGGCTGGGAGGCTATGGAAACAACACTCTAAGATGCAAAAACCTTACCTCTCTCAACGGAGCGTCACACTGAAGGACTACTCTAACTCACTGGCTGACCGCGAGCGGATGAATACCGGAAGCCGCTATACTCGTTGAGATCTCTAGCGGTTATAACCAAAGGCTCTATGGAAACTGACAACGGACTGGACAACCTAAACACTGACTCCTGGCTAATGACGACGGACTCACATAACGTAACAGGGATCTAAACACGCTGGATATGCAACAACCTGATACTGCAGGAAACACTCGGGACCAGTCTAGGATAAGAGAATCGAACGGAAAAACTAACGCCATCTTGAAATGGAGACTATGTACTCACTGAAGGGTGAACAGAAATAGAGTAGGAAATAGAAAATGAAAATAAATATAAAGTGGGTTGACAGAAACTGTGAGAAGTGCAAAAGAATAACAAAAAATAAAAATAAGAAAGGGCAATGCACATTAACACTTTATATACATTGAAAATAAACCACATTTTAAGAATAGCAGGCACAGCCATGGTTACAGACCACAGAGCTAACAGGGATCACAAGAAACATGAAAGATCTATTTTTTCATTAAGACCAGCGGGTTCTTGGGTTTTGAGAAATGTTATCCAATGGATCTCTCTCTGGAGGAGGGATCTGGTCAGATCGACCCCCTCATTAATTTTTATAAGTTCCAGTATGGAAAACCTAAGCTGGGAAATGTTGTGACTATTCTCAACCCAGTGTTTTGCAAGATTGCTCTTGAAGTTTTTATTCCTAATCATGCTTTTATGTTCAGAAGTTCTGGTTTTAAGTTTCCTCTCAGTCTTGCCTGTGTATAATCTACCACAAGGACATTTAATGTAGTAAATCAGATTTTTGGTGTTACAGTCACCGTCATAATGTAAAGAAATTTCTCTGCCATTTAAAGGATAATGCAATTTGTTGCCTACAATCACATTAGAACAATGAAGGCAATTATAGCATTTTTTCATTCCTCTATGTTCACCATCAGTTTTTCTTTTTGGTTTGGTCAGGAGTTCCTTGATGTTTTTGGATCTGGTATAAGCGAAAATTGGCTTGTGAATAAAGATGCCATTGAAGTCTGGTTCATTCTGTAGTAGTTCCCAGTGTCTTTTAACTATGTTCTTGATTTTCTGTGATGATTTTGAAAATTTAGAGACAAACACGTGCCTCTCATTTAATTTTTTGGGCTTCAGCATAAGCAGATTGTCCCTGTTGGTCGTTTGAATCCTCACTTTGGCTTTATCCAATATTTCATCGGGATACCCTCTTTCTTTATATCTCTGATGCTGTGTTGTCAAATTGGTTTCTAGTTGTTCATTCGTAGAACATATTCTCTTGATTCTCATATACTGAGACACAGGTAGATTGTTCTTTAGATTCAGCGGGTGGAAACTATTGTAGGATAGTGCATTATTGATATCAGTATCTTTTCGATATGTAGTGTTGTTCAAACTGTGAACCACATATAGCAACAGTGCTACGAGGTTGAGTGTGTTCCATGCTCAAGTTAGGACTTCAAATTGAGGCACGGTTAGGACAAACGTGCTACCTCTGTTGCACGCTTGTGTTGAACTTTATAGCAACTAAGCCCAGTTAAAAATTCCAAACCTCATTTAAACACCCGGAGTGCTCCTCTCACCCACCCACTTCACTTAGAAAATGATTCCCATGCTCAACCCTTGGTAGCTTGGCTGCGAGCGGGCAGGCTTAACTTCAAAGACAGGTATGTAAAGCATTTAAAAACACCAATTCCGTAAATAATTGACACAACGCACAATAAAAATCCAACACCCATTTATAAAAACAGGAAATATTTGTATCTTTAAAATTACACCAAAACAACAAAAATCCAATGTAGGGAACCGGAGATATGAATTTTTAAAGAATTAGCATTATATAGCACATAGAAACCTATAGCACCTTATCGGGACATCTGGTCGGGATAGAGCGGGTCAAAGTTTCCAGCCGACCGCGATGGAGCCCTGCGCGGCTACTTTTCACGGTAGGTCTCAGTGAAAGTTTTTACCTTCTGATTTAGAAACTTTTCTGGAGCTTTTCTTCCGGGGTTTCTCGAAGCTCTCAGCCAGTCCGGATTCGGTGTGGGTTTGCCGTATTGCCTTGTGGCGAGCTCCCAGTCAAGCTTATGGAAATCTGACCTCCGGAGCGTTCCAGCGGGACGAACCAAGGATGCAGGCCGACTCAAGGTTTAAGGCAGGCGGCTTGAATCGCAGTTGCTCCTGGCCACCTTTACAGAGCTTTATCTTGCGGGGTCCCTCCATGCTTTGCACCAGGCCGGATTCGGTGAGGGTTCACCAGCCTTAGATTTCGCCTACTCCTGGTCAAACGCTGGAAGTCGGACCTACTGAGCTTTTCAGCCGGACGAACCTGGATGGTAGGCCGACTCATGGTTGAAGGCAGGCGGCTTGGCTGGCCAGGTTGAGTCGGTCCACTTATGAAGCTTTTTCCAACATTGACCCAACTTCTGGAACTTTTTGAAGGGTCCCAAAGTGTCTCACACTTACTCCAAGGGTCTGGAAGCTCAAAGTTGGTCCTTGAAAGTTGAGGACTTCAGTTCCCACAATCCACGTGGACAAAACCCTTACAAATCCACTGGTAATGCTCCAGGTTGAGGATTCTTGGTGGTGGTGATCCAGGTGAGCTCTGTTAAACTGTAGCTTGCAGGGAGACCACTCTTTAGTACTTTTACAGCAAGGTAGTCCACAGGGCAGTAGTTCCAGATGGTGCAGAAGGCACAACCTTCAGAGTGCAGGCCTTAGTGATTGCACATCAAGCTTCTTAGCATGGCCCTCTTGCTTTCTTTGGTTTCAAGCAGCAGATCTGAGAGGCTCTGCCCCTCTCAGATACGTTTTCCAAGTTCTCTGGGTCAAGCAGGAAGACACTCCCATCCAATGGGGGCAGAGTAATGCCCAAAGATATAACCACATCCATAAGAGTGTTAGAATGATTTTGTCCCAGCGTGCACCAATTCTTCCAAATGCACCATGGCGGATATTCCAGCAGGGAGAGAGGATCTGGCTAAACACACCTCTCGGATGGCTAATCTCCATAGTCTCACCCCATGCATCTGCTCATCCCTTCCTTAAGCCTAGCATCTGACTGGGTTCAAAAGAGTAGAGTTGTAAATGACATTGGTGTCTTCCCCATCCATTGAAGTCCATTGTTTACAACTCTTCCCCCTGCTCTGGCATTCCCGTGTAACAGAACACTGCCCTCCCAGCAGAGCTTGTTAACCCCAGGGGCTCTTTATATCCTCTTTAAATGAGCTTGGCTAATCCACTTAACTCTGACCAATCAGAACAGACCACTGGAAGTCTGAATCTGGGCTGACAGTCAAGAAGTCTTATAACTTTTTGTCAGTACATTTTAGGAGAAATTCAACAATATCATGTTGTTGGATTTAACAATACCATTCTGGGAAGTCTTTGAATGCTATTTGTATTATTATCCTAGCAGGATCTATTAGTTAATAACTTCTTGCCATGTTAACCTATGTAGCACGGGATTTGCAAGGTGAAAAATTACTTGGGCCGTTCTTCCAGCACCAGGGTGTCTAAAAACATATTTTATAAGTACCCTGCCTGTATCCACAGGACACCCACCCCTTGAACACCAAGGAGAGACTTTAGGGGCTCTGATTATGTAGAAATATTGCAGATCCTCCCTCCAAGTGCTCCTAGCACAAACGTCGGGTTTGTACAGCACTTTATCACAATGTGGGGAGTGAAATGTGCAATTTCACTTAACCCAGAGCACATAACACTCATTTGATAAGGGTCCTCAATATAAATATCAATATCTGACATCCCCACCCCTGGTACACCCAGGGGAGACCCTGTGGGTACCTAATATGCGCAAATATTGTAGGTTATCCATTTGTAAGTGCCCCAAATACCAAAGTCGAGTTTAGGCACAATTTAATTTTTAAAATCAATCCTGCAACACAGAGCTACTTTTAAACTCCCCTCAGTCTCCAGCAGTGCACACATGCAAGTGCAGAAAGGGCTGCTGGCCTCTTAACTGCCATGCCCTATTATATACCAGGGACGTGGAGGTAGTTTCAACCCCCTGCCCTATTATGTACTAGGGCCTTATAGGGCAGGTCATGCCATTCACAGGGTTTCCCCAACCCATAGTGTATCCTAGTGTATGTAGGTGTTGTCACTGTATTCTAAGTGTCTCTTTCAGCATAGCCCTGGGCCTGGCTAGAAAGAGCTCAGGGTCAATCTGAGTCAGTTACCATGAATACCAGTCAGCAAAAAGTTGGGAGTGCCAAGGGCACAGGATGACTTTGCAACATCAACACATTCTCATTTGTGTACATTATAGTTATATTTGTAAAACTGTGTCTGTGCAGATTTAGTGGAAATTTCAATGGCAAATGTGCTGTCTGTAACTGGCAGTTCTCCACCACACAATGCTTTAGTTACATTTTAAAAATGCCTGTTTTATGCACATTAATGGTAGGTGGGTCGCAAAAGGTTGTCATTGTAAAAATTGGTTTGAGGTTCTAAAACGTTTGGGAAGCACTGCACCAAAGTAGCAATGTTTAAACAAAATATCTTTTAAGGGCAGTGTGCATTATCCAATGTCAGGCATTTCTCCAAAATTCCTTTGAGAAGAAAGATCATGGGGCCAGATGTAGGTAGCCCTTTACCGATCGGAATCGGCCGAAAATACCGAGTTTCGGCCGTTTCCGATCGGTAAAGGGCTATCGAGATGTAGGGGCACATTTTCGGTAATTTTACCGAATCGTTATCATTACCGAATCGGTAATATTTACTTATTCGGTAATGATAACGATTCGGTAAAATTACAGAAAATGCAATGTAGGTAGCCAATGTTCCATCAGCACATGGCTTACAGAATTGGTATTTTACCATGGAATACAAATCCATGGTAAAATACCGATTCCTGTGTACATGCACATCTGTGCATGTACACATGTGCCATGTGACAGACAGACGTGCCCTTAGGGCATGTCTGTGTGCCACATTGCACACATGCCCGTTTTGGGGGTGCTAGAGGGTGTCAAAGTGACACCCCCTGCACCCTTGCCAAATTCGGTATTTACCGATTCGGTAAATACCGATTAGGTATTTGACTTTAATCCTATGGGCTTCAAAGGCCCATAGGATTCAATAGCAAATACCGATTCGGTATTTACCGAATCGGTAAATACCGAATTTGTAAGGATTCGGTAACGATTCCAGATGTTGGGACCTACATCCCATTTACCGATTTTGAAATACCGAATCGGTAAAATTCGGTATTTCAAATTCGGTAAATGGGATTTACCTACATCGGGCCCATAGTCTCCTAAATGTCTATTCTGAGTTTAGCAATTAGACAACTTGGTTATCAGTTTTTCATTGTAATACTGGAACAAGTAGTGCACAAAGTAGTGTTTTTATTATGCAGTGCTTTTGCGATCTATTATACATAATATCAGGGTTATGCTGCTTTTGAAACATCCAGGCTTTGTTTGACAGCAGAATACAGCACCACGTGCATTTTGCTGCCAGACTGTACTTCTTTGACAAAGCAGCACACAGTGATGCAGTGCCTCCACAAAGGGAGTGTTGCTGTACAGCCTTTACATAGACTTCATCTCAGAGAATATTTACACAAGGCATGCGTTAAAGAAAATTCCACATCTGTCTCTCAGTGCACTCTTGAAAACTGATCATGGAGGTGTTTGCTTAGACAGTAAATGTATGCTTCTAGTTAGACATAAATTATATGTTCAGGCCTCGTATAGCTGAGCTATCTCTCAGTCTACCCATATACCAGGCGTCAGACACCAGAGTTGTCCCTCAGGTTACATTGCTCCATCATCATAATTTCTGCTTGATTTCTTCTTAAATTATCACCGTGCACTTATTGTTTGAGGACACCCGCTAAATATATTGAAAATCTATTCAAGCAAGATGTGAGTTGAGTTGTTACTTATAGTGTACAACGAACAACCTAAGGCTGAACTTATGTCTAAAAAAATGAAGAAAATAAATAAAATATATTAATTGTAAGAGCCTACCAAAATGAAGGGATATGTGGCATGAGGTTATGCTTAGGATGGAACCATATGTAATAGAATTGATTGCGATGACTACTACAGGATTAGAATGGGATTGTTCAAAGAGATAGCGGTTGAGCTGGAGTGGTCGGGCCTCTGATGAATAGGGTCTCTGAATTGTAATTTACAATAAAGAATTTATCTACTGCAACTTGTGTGACCTTTCATCTTCACATTGGAGACGGATCCTATGCATTCTTAGGAGCCCCCAACATCTGCTTTTTAAATATCTAAACAAGTCGAGGGACAAAAGAGGACATGGAAAAAAAAAAGAAAGGCGCTTCTAGTAGACTGGTTCTTAAACAACATCGCTCTTTCTTTTTAAAGTACTGGTGGGCGTAGCATACTTCTGGGCGAGTCAATTTTGTTTCTGGCCCGGCTGTGTGGCAGTTTGCCATGCGCGTATTCACAGTGGTAGCAGTGTGAGCAAGCATCTACTTTGGTGAGTGTGCGTTTTTATTTAATTTATTTTATTTAATACAGTTTTATACACACAAACTGTACCCAAAGGTGTCAGAGCGCTTTACAAAAGAACCAGGTAAGTTACAAAAGGTAATCAAGATAGACTAAACCTGTTAACAAGTTACATATATACAGTTACAGGTAAATAGGATAGGCTGAACACACAAAAATGTTACATATATGCAGTTACAACTCTAACAAGTTGCATATTTATATTGTAAAAAATATAAAAGGTGTCAGCGTTAGGTGAGAACAGGAGTAAAATACATATTTGCAAAGTTGACCTCAAATGAGTGCCAGTTTATTACAAAAGGTACACAAGATAGGCTAAACACACTGACAAATTATATATATACAGTTACAGGTACACAAGGTAGGCTGATCACTCTAACAAGTTACAAATATGTAGTTACAATGCTAACAGGTTGCATATCCATATTGTAAAAATATGAAAGGTGACCGCGTTATGTTGAAACGAGTAAAATACAGATTTACACAGTAGTCCTCATGTGAGTGCAAGATGGTCAAGAAATAGGTTGAGTGATTCCAGGAACTGTCTTTGGTGGATGAGAGCTTTAAGATATATTTTGAAGGTCCGGAAAGAGGTGGTAGTTGAGAAGGATGGAGGAAGTGAGTTCCAGATTCTGGTCACATTCCCAGAGAAGGATTGAGCCATAAATCTTTCCCTTTCAAAGGCAGGAAGTTTGAGCAGTAAGTTTTCCGCATTCTGTGATGGTCTAGAGCCTCCCGAGATTTTGAGTTTATTAGCCATATAGCGTGGGGTGGAGGTGTGCAGGGCTTTGTGGGTGATACAGGCAGCCTTGTATATTTACCTTGCTTCGATAGGAAGCCAGCGAAGAGAAAACAGTATGGGTGTTATGTGATCATTTCTTTTAGCCCCATATACGAAGCAAGCTTCTGAGTAGAGGGTGGATTTTAGAGGGGAAAGGTGGTATTTGGGGTGGCCAGCAAGGAGAGAGTTGCAGTAGTCCAATCTGGAAAGAACCAATGATTGGACAAAGGTATTTAGGTCTTGTGAAAGAAGCGCCAAACCCCCAGAGAAGGCGCAGTTGATAACATGCATTCTTGGCGATGGAATTGATATGGGACTGTAAGTTGAGCCTTTTATCTAGGATGACGCCTAGAGATTTGGCATTGTCAACAATGATAGGCTTCAAGTTGAGAATGTTCAGATTGTTCATCCAAGATCAGATAGGAGGAGGAGATAGTGCGGTAGAGAGAAGGAATTTTGTTTTGCAAGGATTCAGTATTAGTTGATGAGTAGACAGCCAGTGGTGGATGGAGTTGAGTGTGGTGTTGAGGATTAAAATGTCATGAGTGGAAGAAACCTTTAGGTAGATATGGGTGTCATCTGCATATAGGTGATAATGGATCCCAGATTTTTTTAGGAGATTATCCAGCGGTTCAATGTAGAGGTTGAACAGAGTGGGCTTGAGGATCGAGCCTTAAGGCACACCTTGTCCAACGGCCATTGAAGTGGAGAGACAATTAGCTATTTTGATCATCTGGGATCTGCCTGAGAGGAATGATTCAAACCATTTGAGCACTGTGCCTTCAAAACCCATTCTTCGCTTTAAAGTGTCAAAAAAGTGTTGTGATTAACAGTGTCAAAGGCTGCGGAAAAGTCAAGAAGGATCAGGAGACAGGATTTACCAGAGTCAAGTGCTCGCAGGGTATCATTGATCACTTGAAGTAGGACTGTTCTGGTACTGAAACCTTGTGTAAAACCAGATTGGAGTTCGTCAAGGAGGGAGTTGACCTTCGCCACCCAATTTTCTGTGATTTTAGCAAGGAAAGGAAGGTTGGTGATAGGGCGAAAGTTGTTGAGATCTTTTGCATCAGAAGATGGTCTCTTAAGAAGTGAGGTAACCTGTCCTGTTTTAAGGGCTGCAGGAAGGGAGCCTTGGTTGAGGAAGAGGTTTATCAGACTTGTCCAGTAGGGTAGTGTGTGGGTTTAAAGGTCGATGACAATATCATTGGGGATGGGGTTGATGGAATGGTTGGAGGGTTTAGTTTCTAGAAAGCTTTCAAGGAGGGCTGTTTCAGTGATGAAGTCAAAGTTCTGCCACATGACTCGGGATTTGCGTTGCTCAGGGGAGGTAAAATGGGTAACCTGATCCACAAGTGATTTTACTGTTTCATCAAATAATATTGCATATTCTGCCGCAATCTTGGGGGAGTCGTCAAGTATGGTGGGAGAGGGAGAGAGGATGGTGGTTTTGATAAAGTCAAATAACGTTTTAGGTCTGTTTTTGGCAGAATCTAGGAAGTTTTTTAAGTGCATCACTTTTTCATGGAAGATGTGTTTTTGGTAACAGGATCTTGCGAGGCAGAGATTGAATAGATTGGTGGTGGAAGGAGAATGTCTCCATAATTCTTCGAAGTTCCTCAAGTGTTTTCTTTCTTCGTAGAAGAATTTATTGAACCACAGAGCTGGAGGAGTAGGTCTATTCTTTTTACTTTGCAGTGGAGCTACATTATCAATTACAGCGCGTAGACTGGTGAGACATTGGGTTGTCAGGTCGTTGACATCAGAGTAGGTGTCTAAGATTGGAAGAGAGCTCAAAGCTGAGTTGCATAAAATGTCTTGGTCGATGTTTTTGATGTTGCGGAAAAAGGTAGTAGTTCTTTTAGGTTGGCCAAGAGTAACAGAATGAGATATGTGCAGAGAGAAGGGGATGAGGAAGTGGCCAGACCAGTATACTGGTATAGGATAAACAGCAGTTAGCATATCTACTTTAGCGATAACACGGTCAATAATGGGGCCCTTAGAGTGCATCAGATTTTAGGTCGAGCCTGAGCCAGCGCGCATGTGATGCTCTGTGAGGCTTCTTGTAAGCACTTAAAACTTCTATGTGTGGTCTGACTCCCCCCACACACTTGGTGGCTGTTGCCTGTTTCCTTTTCTTATTGTAGCCTGCAAATGGCTAAAGGTAGGCGCATGTCCTACCTTTATGCCAAATGTTCACTCCCACAGCCTTTTGCTTGCGGGAGCGAGCTGGGGGCGCTCAGGTTAGCAGCTGCATTCCTCTACTCATGGGTCAAGTTACACGCACAGCGCAGTGAGGAATTACCGCACCTTGTGGGGATCTTGTTTTCATTGTGCTGGGTGATTTATGAACAGAAAAACTGCAAAAACAAAAAGATGGGCAAGGTCACACGTCTAAGAAAGTGAGCTTTCAGTAAACAGAGATGTGGGCAAAGGACGCGCAGGCAGAACGCTGTCATAATCTGAACGCAAGAGTGAGAAAAACATTAATTTAGAAATATATGTTTGAAAATGCAAGCTTTCTAATATGACTAAATACATTTGAAATAACTACAATTCGCAAAGGACTGTTTAACTTCGTTCTACACATATGTTTTAAAAAATCAGATGTTTGATGGGCAGCATCCCTTGAAATTATTAATCCCTTTTAAACCCAGTTCCATGCTGCTTGCTTGCACTGACCTCTAACATTTAACACATTTAATCTGGAAAAGATTGACCCTCTTCCTTTTAGAAGATGCAAAATAGATAATTAATATTAATGGCGGGCCACCTGCGCTCTCTGTGCCCTCCACCACCTGCGCTCTCTGTGCCCTCCACCACCTGTGCTCTTTGTGCCTTCCACCTCCTCTCTCTGTGCCCTCCACCACCTCCTCTCCCTGTGCCCTCCACCACCTTCTCTCTCTGTGCCCTCCACCACCTCCTCTCTCTGCCCTCCACCACCTCCTCTCTCTGTGCCCTCCACCACCTGCGCTCTCTGTGCCCTCCACTACCTCCTCTCCCTGTGCCCTCCACCACCTTCTCTCTCTGTGCCCTCCACCACCTCCTCTCTCTGTGCCCTCCACCACCTGCGCTCTCTGTGCCCTCCACCACCTCCTCTATCTGTGTCCTCCACCACCCCCTCTCTCTGTGCCCTCCACCCCCTGCGCTCACTGACTGATTAACTGACTGACTGACTCTTTCTGACTGACTCTCTCTCAATTACTCACTCTCTCTTTGACTGACTCACTCTCTCACTGACTGACTCTCACTGACTGACTGGCTGATTGACTCTCACTCTCTCTCACTGGCTGACTAAATGACTGACTGACTCTCTCAATCTCGCTCCCACTGACTCCTTCAATCTCTCTCTCACTGATTGACTGACTCTCTCACTGACTGACTGACTCTCAATCTCTCTCTCACTGATTGACTGACTCTCTCACTGACTTACTGACTCTCACTGACTGACTGACTGACTCTCTCAATGACTGACTGACTTAATCTCTCTCTCTCTGACTGACTGACTCTCTCAGTCTCTTTTCACTGACTGACTGACTCACTAACTGATTAACACTCTCAATCTCTCTCTCTCTCTCTCACTGACTCTCTGATTGTCTCACTGACTGACTGGCTAACTCACTCTCTCACTGACTGACTAAATGACTGACTCTCTCACTCACTCTCTCCCACTGACTGACTCACTGACTCTCACTGACTCTCTCACTCACGGACTGACTCTCACTTACTAAATGACTGTCACTGACTGTCTCACTGACTGACTTACTCTCTCACTGACTCTCACTCTCTCACTGACTGACTCTCTCTCTCACTGACTGATTAAAACTCTCACTGACTGACTCTCACTGACTGACTCTCTCACTGACTGAATGACTGACTCTCTCACTCTCTCTCTCATTGACTGACCGACTTACTGACTGCCTGAATCTCACTCTCTCACTGACTTACTGACTCTCACTGACTCTCTGACTGACTGACTCTCTCACTCACTGACTGACTGACTGACTCTCACTGACTGACTGACTGACTCGCTCACTGACTGACTGACACTCTCACTTACTGACTCTCACTGACTCTCTCACTGACTCACTGTCTGACTGACTGACTGACTGACTCTCTCAATCACTGACTGACTGACTCACTCTCTCACTGACTGACTGACTCTCTCTCTCTCACTGAATTAAATAAATCTTTTATAATGTCCAGTGGGCCAAGGAAAAGTCAATTAAATTGTATCTCCGTGGGCGATCAAAAATTAACTTGCACTGTCACTTTCCCTTATCTGGGGGTGGTCTTCGCTGCGAACGTTACTTGGAGTGAACACATGGCATATTGCAATAGTAAGTTCTTGAGGGCCTTTAATTCAATCCCCAGTCTCCCCCGCCCTAAAAGATCGGGGACGATTCCAGCTATTCTAAAGATTTTTAAGACTCAGTGCGTACCAATAGCTACCTATGGGGCAGAGGTACGGGGGATTGCTAAATGTTCCTGCGTCCAATTAGAGGAAAATAGATTTTGTCGAAAACTCTTGGGCGCTCCAATCTCCACACCTCTGTACATATGCCACAGCGAACTGAAATTAGGATATATTGAAGACATCATAAGGGCTCGCCCTGCACTATTTTGGTTAGCCGTTATGAAGAATCCCGAGGCTTCTCTCACAAGGGATATAATAGACGATTGTCTTTGTTGTGAGAAAGGAATGGACATTCCATGGCTAGCTGGGGTAGCCAAGAGTTTAGAGTGTTAATTTTGGTAGACTGTTTACTAATCTGAACATAGCTGTAACAATGGACAAAAAAACACTGTATACACTTTGTAGCGCAGAAAGATTAGAAAGGGAATTGAAGAAACAAACTGTTGTAAAATTCATATCCATTGAATACCCTGAGCATTGCCCACCAAGTTATATCGTACTACCGATGTTCCAATTGGAGAGAGGTTTCCTCTTCCGTTGAAGAGCTCGGACAGTAAGATATTTGCTTTGCTTTTCTTATCGGTACAATACACAACTTGACTCCCTGCCATGCCCATGTGATGGTCATAGTGGCCAAACACTTTTACATTTTTTATTCCTTTGTAATTATTATATGAAATATACAAAATGACTGTTGATCCTGTATTTTAGGAAATTGTTACCTATTAATCTAACTGTATACTTAAATTGGGCAATGTTGAGTTGATCTTGTGCGTTGGCATCTTCTTGAGAGTAGCCACGGTGCACGGAAATCTATGTGCGACCTATGAAGTCATTAGTATTTTACTATTCACTATATGCACTTTACCAATGCTTGCTGTTTTTGTTACTTCATGGATTGGACATTCTTATCTATTTATTTTCCTAATGTGTTTTTATCTTGTATATGTTTTACTTTAATGGATACATTGTTATCCGAATAAAGTCTTTGGATTGGACTAACTCTCTCATTGATTGACTGACTCTCTCACTCACTCTCTCACTGACTGACTCATAACTGACTAACTGACTGTTGGAAAGTGGGTTATTGGTAGGGGCAAATGTAGGTCTGCCACTGGCAATAAGGCCACTAACTCATGGTAGGACTCAGCATAGGTCTTAGAAAAGTATTCCTATGCTCAACCCTTGGTAACGTGGTTGCGAGCAGACAGGCTTAACTTTAAAGACAGGTATGTAAAGCATTTAAAAACACCATTTCAGTAAATAATTAAGACACAACATAAAATAAAAATCCAACACCAATTTATAAAAATAGGTAATATTTTTATCTTTTAAATGACACCAAAACGAAAAGAATCCACTGTAGGGAACCAGAGATTTGAATTATGAAAGATTAGTCACTTTCTAGTGCTTAGAAACCAACAGAGCCCCTTTCAGTCATTTTGTTTTCTCTGACAGGGTTGCACCTATAAACATGGTTCTGGAGAATTTCTCACCACTGTTGTGCAGCCTTCTCCAGCAGGCTGGGTCCAGTTAGAACTCCTTCCTGAAGTTCTGCTTGCAGGTCCCAGAGGATCCAACATACAGTCCAAGGTTCTGGAATCTCCAAGAGGGTCCTTGAAAGTGTGAAACTTCAATTCCGCAATTCACATGAACAAAACCCTGACAAATCCACTGGTACTCCAGGATGGGAATTCCTTGTGGGGCTCTCCAGGTGAGCCCTGTTAACCTGTAGCTTGCAGGTAAGGTAATCCACCGAGTCCTTTTGCAGCAAGGTAATCCACCTTTCACTTGGTGCAGCCTTCAAAGGTCAGGCATTAGAAATCTTTGCACAGCAATACTTATCAGCAGGGTACTTCGTGCTTCAGTAAGTTTCAAGCAGCAGATCTGGAGGGCCCTGCCCCTCTCAGATACTTATTCAGAATTCTCTGGGTCAAGCACCAGGTCACTTCTGACCAATGAGAGCAGGGCAACTCCTCATAGTTATGACCACATCCTGTAGAGTGTGGCATTATTTTGTCCCAGAGTGCAGCATTCCTCCAAATCCATAATTGCTGATTTTCCAGCAAGGAGGTAGGAGCTGGCTAAACCCCCCCCTTCCCTGGGATGGCTTATTTCCATGCCCTCTCCCCCTACCATCTGCACATACATGCCTTACGCCTAGCCCTGACTCTTGGTCAGAGTGTAAGAGTGAAACTAAAACCCAGGCCTCCCCTCTGCCTTTGAAAAGGATGGTTTACGACTCCACCCCCTGGCCTGGCATTCCTATAGATAAGCACACTGCCCTCCCAGCAGAGTTGTTAACCCTAGGGGTTCCTTATCACCTCTTCAAAGCAGCCTGGCTAATCCACGTAACTCTGACCAATCAGAGCAGACCACTGGAAGGCTGAATTTGGACTTACAAACAAGAAAGTCTTCTAACTATGATGGAGCAAGATGAAGAACAAAATTTTGTTCTGACTTGCAAAGTTAACCTCTCCTAATAAATGTAACAATAATAATAAGTTTGTGGTGTGATTAATAACCAATATAGTTTAAGGTGCATTCATCATGGGTTTACACGCGGGACTTACATGCTTTGTGTTGCAACTGCAAAAACGAAAAATA
This sequence comes from Lissotriton vulgaris, assembly GCF_964263255.1. NCBI lineage: Eukaryota > Metazoa > Chordata > Amphibia > Caudata > Salamandridae > Lissotriton > Lissotriton vulgaris. The sequence goes on along the minus strand of NC_141697.1, from coordinate 133,857,619 downwards.
ATAAAACTAACTTTGTCTATTGTTCTTGTCAGTATTAAATGTGGCATTTTTAGGGCTCGGCCTACGTCACCACTGTATCAGCAGTGGGGCGGAGCTCCTATCCGTATTGTTAAGGGGCTCAGAATAGTGTAGCAAAATTTCCTCAGTGCGCAAGATTTTCAGTAGTTATTTTTGCTATCTGCATGGTAATTGGTCCTCGCGGTGCCGTGTTTGTAATAGCCTTGACGCAATAGGCCATATATATTTGATGTTCGGCACTTCCTGCATTTTCTGTGCGGTTATGCGCAAGGGAGTCCATAAATTTCAATTAGGAGCTGTCAGGGTGCCGCGGTAATGGAATCCAGATGGTCGGGCGCGTTCACCATTCTGCAGTGAGTTTGGCCTGATGCAAGAATCCATTCCTTGTTTTTTCAGCTCTGTGTGCGCGCATGCTGGCTCCCTGCCAAAGCTTGTGGGCCCCTGGTAATTGAAGGCAGATGCCGGCTCGCAGAGGCCTCTGACATCGCCTCTCTCTGCCTGCTCCTCACTGCTGCCCCCACCACTGGAAACGACAGGCTGGGAGCTCACAGAAGCCTCTGACATCGCCTCTCCCCGCCTGCTCGTCCTTTCAGCCCCCACCGCTGGAAACGACAGGCTGGGAGCTCACAGAAGCCTCTGACATCGCCTCTCCCAGCCTGCTCCTCACTGCAGCCCCCACCACTGGAAACGACAGGCTGGGAGCTCACAGAAGCCTCTGACATCGCCTCTCCCAACCTGCTCGTCCTTTCAGCCTCCACCGCTGGAATTCATAGTAAAAGCATGCTTTGATATACATAGATATGCTCACACATCAATGACCATTATTGTGAAGAGGCGTACTTAATAAACCCATTTCACTCCTCGATTGGAGACGACCGTATATGTGGGCCTCTGGTGCCCATGGTCCTTATATAATCACGAGCAATACTGCACTGTAGATACCAAATACATCATAACAGTGTATAGGAATTGGTTTGATTTATGGTGGATGATCCGTCCAGCCAGCAGAGCCTCACTAGGTGGTGGCCATCTTGCACCTAGTGACAAGATGCCCCCAAGCCCCCCCCTCCGTCAATGACATCCTTAATGACATCACTTATGACATATCAAGTGACATCCTTGATGATATCAATGATGGCATCATCCGGAGAATGTGAGTGCAGAGTTCAGAGGGCAGAGTGCAGGGTTCAGAGTGTGGAGTGCAGATTGTGAGTGCAGATTTTGAGTGCCGAGTGCAGATTGAGAGTGCAGAGTGCAGATTGAGAGTGCAGAGTGCAGATTAAGAGTACAGAGTGCAGATTCAGAGTGCAGATTCAGTGTGCAGATTCAGAGTGCAGAGTGCAGATTCAGAGTGCAGATTCAGAGTGCAGTTTCAGAGTGCAGATTCAGAGTGCAGAGTGCAGATTCAGAGTTCAGATTCAGAGTGCAGAGTGCAGATTGTGAGTGCAGAGTGCAGATTGTGAGTGCAGATTCAGAGTGCAGAGTGCAGATTGTGAGTGCAGAGTGCAGATTGTGAGTGCAGAGTGCAGATTGTGAGTGCAGAGTGCAGATTGTGAGTGCAGAGTGCAGATTGTGAGTGCAGAGTGCAGATTGAGAGTGCAGAGTGCATATTGAGAGTGCAGATTGAGAGTGCAGAGTGCAGATTGAGAATGCAGAGTGCAGATTCAGAGTGCAGTTTCAGAGTGCAGATTCAGAGTGCAGAGTGCATATTGAGAGTGCAGAGTGCATATTGAGAGTGCAGAGTGCATATTGAGAGTGCAGAGTGCAGAGTGCAGATTGAGAGTGCAGAGTGCAGATTGAGACTGCAGAGTGCATATTCAGAGTGCAGAGTGCATAGTCAGAGTGCAGATTGAGAGTGCAGAGTGCAGAGTGCATATTGAGAATGCAGAGTGCAGATGCAGAGTGCAGATTCAGAGTGCAGATTGTGAGTGCAGAGTGCAGATTGTGAGTGCAGAGTGCAGATTGTGAGTGCAGATTGAGAGTGCAGAGTGCATATTGAGAGTGCAGGGTGCATACTGAGAGTGCAGAGTGCAGATTGAGAGTACAGAGTGCAGATTGAGAATGCGGAGTGCAGATTCAGAGTGCAGATTCAGAGTGCAGATTGTGAGTGCAGATTGTGAGTGCAGAGTGCAGATTGTGAGTGCAGAGTGCTGATTGTGAGTGCAGAGTGCAGATTCAGAGTGCAGATTCAGAGTGCAGATTCAGAGTGCAGATTGTGAGTGCAGATTCAGAGTGCAGAGTGCAGATTGGTAGTGCAGAGTGCAGATTGTGAGTGCTGTTTGTGAGTTCAGAGTGCAGATTCAGAGTGCAGAGTGCAGAGTGCAGAGTGTGAGTGAAGAGTGCATTTGTGAGTGCAGGGCGCAGATTCAGAGTGCGAGTAAAGAGTGCATTTGTGAGTGCAGAGTGCAGATTCAGAGTGCAGATTGTGAGTGCAGAGTTCAGAGTGCAGGGTGCAGATTCAGAGTGCAAATTCAGAGTGACTGAGTGCAGAGTGAGTGTAAAGTGACAGTGAGTGCAGAGTGACTGCAGAGACAGTGTGTAAGGGTGCAGGGTGCACATTGTGTTAGTGTGCAGAATGAGTGTGCAGGATAAACAGTGTGTGACTATGCAGGGTGACATTGGGAGTGTGCGGGTGAGCAGTGTGTGAATGTGTAGGGGCAGTGTGTGAGTGTGCAGAAAACACCACATACACCACACACACATACCACACATACACACACACCATACACACACCATACACACATACACCACACACACATAACACACACACAAACCACACACCTCACTCTCTCAAGACCTCACACTCGTCACCACTCACCACCACACACTCACCCCCCCAGGCTCACCCCCACAGACTCACCACCACACACTCATCACTACACAGAAAACAACACATGCAACAACACACCCCCAGCCGACAATGAATGCTTTCACCAGGCACAAACACCAACAACCATCAATGTACGCTTTCACCAAAAACAAACACGACCATGCATCAGTGCCGCTAAACACTCACGCACACAACAAACAATGTCAGTGCAACTTTCACTAAACACACACCAACAGCTGACAGTGCACCAGCCACTCTTTCAATTGGCACAATCATCAACAGATGTCAGTGCACCCTTTCACCAACCACACGCATTACCATCCAGCTCTGTACGCTTGACAGCCACACTCACTAACAGCTCTTACTGCACGCTACCACCAGTCATACACACCTCAAGCCAACACTACACGCTTCCACCAAACACGCACACCAACAGCCATCACTGCACAATTCCTACAGGCACACACATCCACCACACATCAATGCACACACCAATTGATAACGCATCCACCAATTAATATTGTACCTATCGCACTATGCTGCACTTTACCTTTTAAAGATATTGCGTTAAAGTGCAGCATGTCACCATTGATAACATTCCAATCCAACACACATATCTCCAACACACACCACATGTTTCCACTCCAAAACACATGCCTAAAACACATTGCCATTTACAATGCCATTATCTCTAACTCAAACAAACCCGAGCCCTAATGCATTCCTAATGCTTGTTATAATAATGGCATGTGCTTATTTCATGTTGCTTATGTTGTGTCTTTTGTGGTAAAATGTTTAAAGAGTTCCAGAATCGTTAAGGAAAGGTAAGTATAAAGCTGCCTTTTTGTGCTCGCTAGGTAACATAATTAACCATGTTAATTAGCAAAGGGGGAGGGTAACAGAATGGGTCTCAATTCTTTAATTAATTGATGTCTTGTGCTTGTTTAATAAATAGTTTCCGAAGTGAGGCCTAAGTTGGATTTAAAAAAATATGGCTGACAGAAACGCAGACGAGAAAGCCTTGTCCAGAGTGGAGCCTTGCATTACACAGTGATGGAAATATTTGCTGTACAAACGTTAACAATGAATAGAATATGCTCATGGAGAAAAGGCCCAAGGACAGGAAGAGAAAGTGTCTGCCAAGATTAGGAAGTAATGTTCTGAACTCATACGAAAGTAACTTTTTGAAGGAAGCCGAATGTCACGGAAGGAAAAGACAATGGAGCTTATGTAAAGCTTGAACGTGGTCAGGAGCCGTATGATCTAATGTGGAATGACCTGGATCAGCCAATGAGAACTGAGAGTTTCGAGAAGAAATGTAAAAATTTAGAAAGATAAGCTAGTAAAAAGGTATAAAGTCTGACATTGCGTTTATGGAAAAAACTCTTGCTTTCCGATTCCTGAGACGGTTTCGTGCTGTTGGACGTTTGGCGCACGTAAGGACAGCTGTTATATTATTCTTCCCTTTTAGGTGAAGTTTGAGTTAGACAGGAGAATAGTTTGAAGGAAATGGAAACGATCTTTTATTAATAATTCATATTTCTGAGCTTCTTTCTGAATGTCAGTTCTAATTTTGTTTCACTAATAAAATGCTGCTTTCCTATTTGCTTATGAAATAAACTTTTAAATCATTCTAAATGACTTTCTTTTATGAGAATAAAGTAAATAAAAATTAGATTTGAAGCGACAAGCTGGTCTTGTTTATTCATGGTCTACTTACTATTAGTTGTTCCATCCACCTTATGTGGCTTGATTTAAACTGCAGTATGTACATATAATTGTAAATATTTTGTGAATAGTTCTTTAAATCAAACCACTTGATTCAGTCGCTCTAAATTTTCTCATTGGTGTTATGGGCCTGGATTTATGTGTTTAGAAACATATGGTGAGTATTGAGGTGACCGATGGTGTTTGTGAGACAGTTTTTCTATAGGAGCGCTGGATCAATTCCTTGGTAGCAGAGTTATGGTTTCTATGGTAACTGACATGCTACATGGTAATTGCATAGGATTACATGTCTAAAACATCTTAAGTTTGTTTCGTTGTTACATGTAGTTAAAAGGTTTTTTCCAGCAGTGTGAAAATTCCTAGTTGTGCCGGCATAAGAGTAGTGTGACAAGTGAAGTTACACAGTGCATTTGCTCTGTTTCAAAATAGTGGTATTCTTGTATATAACTAGTGTTGTGGCCGTACAGCACAAGTTTAGGGAATTTAGGTGTGAAAGGTAGAATGCGTAGTGAGGGTTGTCTATGAAATCGTAGCTTTCGAGTACAGGAATTACTTTTGTTCCGTTCTAAAACTCACTGTGAAGAGAGTAGTAGAATTTTATCCGAGCTTGAGTGAAGGGTAAGGAAGTGTTGTCTACGTTACTGGCGAATCAGGATTTCTTTGGAAGGTTAGAGTCCTGCTAAAGTTTCATGTAGGTGTGGTTAGGGGTTCCGTATGAAAGTGCGTAAATGTTTTTCGTAATATTCGATCAAGTGAAACTCTAAGTTGTCTCTAAGGAGGTGTAAAAATCTCTGTATGTGCATTTGGAGGGAAACAAGTTTGATATTACCTGCTAGAAGGGTAGGGTAAGGTCACTTACTTTATCGGCGAATAAAATATTATGTGAGAATAGCGTCGTCTATTCCACGCAAAGATTACCTGTGTGTTTGTGAAAACTATCACTTTATTTTAGCGAAACAGACAAATGGTTTGTTATTTGTGAAGTTATTAACCGAATTACATCGAAAGTTTTGTAAATATGGCGTTGTGAAAAATCCTTGTAAAGGAGGGGTCAGAGTGAGGAGCGAGACACAGAGCAGCTTCTCTGCAGCGGTAGCATACGTCATCAGTGTCGCGCTGTGATTGGCTCATGTAACTAAACAAGCTCGTAGCTGATTGGTTCTTCTAGAAAAACAGTAAATTCAATTGGTTGAGCAAAGCACTGACGAAGGTTAATCTGATTGGCTTGTTAGTGAGTTTCGCGCACGGATTGGTTGGTGTTGCGGAAACACAACTTCCTTGTTACGATCTTTTTGGAAGTAAAGGAAAACGTTTAGAAACATGGAATATTATTATATGAAACAGAAAAAGAAGCCTACAAGATTTCAGAAACTGAAAAATAAATTTAAATCTGACAAGAAAATCGAAACGCGACGCGGAAAGTTGATTCATAAGTACAAAACACCTGCAGCCTATATACCTCAGGTGAATATGGTTATCATACTTGTCTCTGGATTGAGAATTGGATGGAATATACAAAAGATGATGGTGTATTAGCATGGCCAGAAGATGGCTCATTTAATACGGCAGTTTTGAGAAACTTGAGAGAAAGAATGATGGATCTTGTACCAAATCCTAGACCAACACAATTTGAAGCCTTAGTTGAGTGGGAAGATGAGATGCATGAATTAGAACGAGAAAGTAGGGGAATTCCGAAAAGAATAAATTCAGAAACACATCAGGATAGAATGCGTCATTGGGGATAAACATGTATGTGTGATGGCTTGTACCTAATGAGACTAATTGAAGAGGCTTCTGGAAAAAGCATACCCAAAAGAAAAATAATACTAGAGAAGAGAGTGATTCAGAAGATGCAGTTTTAGAAGATATTTATACTAAGAAACCATCACCTTATCGTCCAGCTTGTACATGGACTTCCCCAACTACCCCAACAGCCCTGACTTCTCCAACTGCTCCGATTTCCCCAACTGTCCCAACTTCCCCAAGTGCCCCACCTAGAGAAATAATTGATGAACAATCTCCTGAAACAAATCAAATTAAAACTCCTGAAAGAAGCAAATCTCCCTGTCACGAAGCCGAGCTCCCTGACTTGGATGAGCTCCCTGACTCGGGTGTACCTGGGTGGGGTGTACCTGCTAACGTTTCTTCCTTTCCACCCCGTCCGCAGGATCCTTTGGACGTTTCCTGGGTTTCTCCGACTCTGCCTTCAGTACTTCCGTCACTGCATCTGCCTTCTGTGACGCTGGGGGCGTGTTCTCCGGCATCTCCAGCAGTCGACCAATCAGCTGAACGGACGTCATCTGCAACTATCCAATCGGACGAGCTGGGGGCGTTTAAGGAAGCCCCGTCTTGGATTGTCGGCATGGAAGTTCTGGGACGCCAGCCGACGCACGAGGAGAACGCCAAGGACGAAGAAGGAGGAAGTACCGTGGAACCGTTGCTGGGACCCGTGGAGCAGAGACTCGACAAGCCAGCAGGCCAACGTTACCACGAGCCGCCCCGCCACACTTCCAGGGGAGAAGTGTGGCTCCACAAGGTACGAGGGCGTTTTCAGGGATTGTTTAAATCACGGGGTGGGACGGGGTAGCCTGAGGGTGGTCACTGTCGCCGTACCCTGCCGTCCGTCTACACTTACAGACTGCTATAGATGGTGGTAGCACCCTGGTGATCCCTCACTACCCTACCGTCCTCTCATCTGTTGTACATATCGACCCCAGCCCCTAACGTGGCTGCTTTTCTTTTCCTTTTCTCGAGCTTATCCCCGAACCAGCGACCATCTCTGGTTAAGTCAAGACGGGAACCGAAGATCCTGGAAGTCCACCAACGGAGAGATTCCAAGCTTGTGTTGTGTACCCTACTGGACATTGTGTTATTGAACCCTCCCCTTGAGACTACCCTGATACTGTTAAACCGAATAAAAACGGTTAAACATAGACTCCAATTCGTGGCGACTCTCATTCTCCCGACCCCACTCCCCACAAGTGGTGCCGTGACTCGGATCCTTCAGTGAACCACGCCATCCGATACAGAATGGAAAATATACTAACCCAGATGGAAGCAGATAGGACTGCGTTTTCCCAAGCCATCCAGAGCCAGTCAGATAACATACTAAAATTGGCAGAGGACCAAACCCAACTAATGACTGTGTTAGGACAAGGAAGGGCTACAGCCCCACCCCCAGGCACTGTTGTTCCACTACAGAAATTCAGTCCAGGAGAGGACCCCCTTGCTTTCTTTTTGAACTTTGAGAGAGCTGCAAGAGCCAGTTCCTGGCCTGGGGATAGGTGGCCTTTCTATTTGGCGCCTTTGTTAGTTGGTGAAGCCCAGGCAGCGTATCAGACAGTGAACCGGGATGGAACCACTGCTTATGCGGTCATGAAACAGTATATCCTCGATAGGTTGGGCGTAGACGAGGAAACACATCGACTTCGGTTTCGTCAAGAAAAAGGGTCTCCCGGGGATCTACCCAAAACCTTGTTTTTTAAGTTAAAGGAGTCTGCTGACTTATGGCTAAAGCCCCATGAAGGAAATATCGATGCCATTATGAACAAAGTGTATCTTGAACAGTTCATCGAGGCCCTTCCCTATAGCACTCAGAGGTGGCTTAAACAACATGCAGGTTTAACGTTGGAGCATGCCATAGAAATGGCGACTTGTTACGCCCGGGCTCAGGGTAAACCTTACATGAGGGAACCGGAGAAACCCACTAAAATATTGCCACCTGTCAAACCTGAAAAAAAGTTCCAAAAACCAATACCAGAACCACCAAAGGTGCAGTTCCAACGACCTGAACTTCCAAACTCAGGACCTCAATGTTATGACTGCGGAGAGTGGGGTCATATTGCTCGATTCTGTAGAAAAAAGAAAGAAAGAGAAGACGAACCCATGGACGTGAGCTACGCCCCCAGGTCCATCCTGTATGCTCAAGAAACCGGAACCACTTTCTATGTACGGGTCTCTCTGAACGGTACCAGTATAAGAGCATTGTTGGATTCCGGCTGTAAACACTCGGTTATAAGAGAAGAGCTGGTATACCAAAGCTCTCTCATTACGGGGAGACGGGTCAGCATTTGTTGTGTCCATGGGGACGTTAAGGAGTATCCTGTAGCCAAAGTCACGTTGGACACACCTTCAGGGAAAAGCATGAAAGTTGTCGTAGGCGTTATGGCTGGTCTACCCGAACCCATAATCATAGGGACGGATAACCCTTCCTTTAACACTCTGTTGTTAGATACACTCCACCACTTATCCCTTCCCAGTGACACCTTGTTAGCCGCAGAACCCTGGGCCAGGGACACCCATTTCAGGACTGCCCAATTGAATGATGCAAGTCTCACAAACGCATGGCAGGTTGCACGAAACGGACAAGATCCGTCCACCAGAAGTTATCCCACTTTTATTGAGAAGAATGGATTACTTTATAGACTCGCCAAAGCTGACGCTGAACCTCAACTGCTGGTCCCGAATGATTTTCGTGATCAGATTTTGTTTTTTGGTCATGCTCATCTGTTAGCTGGCCACTCTGGGGTAGAAAAAACGGGTCAGTCCATATTGCGACATTTCTTTTGGCCAGGTATTTACGCCCAAGTCCAAAAATATTGTCAGGAGTGTAGAATATGCCAGAAACGGAACCCCTACACTCCTCCTCCTGTCCCTTTGGTACCCATGCCTATTATAGGGGTCCCATTTGATTGGATAGGCATGGACTTAATCGGTCCTTTGCCGAAATCCTCACGAGGACACCAGTACGCCCTTGTGTTGGTTGATTACGCCACGAGATATCCTGAGGCTTTTCCTCTTAAGGCAGCTACTTCAGCAGCGATAGCCCAGAGGTTAGTTGAGGTGTTCTCTCATATGGGTTTTCCAAGGGAGATTGTTACCGATCAGGGCACCCCGTTTGTTTCCCGTTTGATGCAACAAGTGTGCGTACAATTAAACATCAAACACATTAAGACATCTGTGTATCACCCCCAGACAGACGGGTTGGTTGAGCGATACAACGGCTCCCTTAAGCTAACGTTAAAGAAATTGTTGTCTGGTGATGGGAAGAACTGGGACCAGTTACTACCTCTGGCCCTCTTTGTACTCCGTAGTCAGAAACAGTCTAGTCTAGGGACCTCTCCATTTGAATTGTTGTTTGGGAGACCCCCTAGAACACTTCTAGAAATCACTAAAGACAGTTGGGAGACTGAGGGAGCACAGGAAGCTGAGGCCCTATTGGATTACACCCGGCAACTACAGAGGAGGTTACACAAACTTAGAACGCTTGCTCACAAGCATTTAGCAGTAGCCCAAACCAAACAGAAAACCCTTTATGATCGTGGTACGAAGTGGAGGGTATTGGATGTAGGAGATTGGGTTCTGATTCTATTACCCTCCTCTACACATAAAATGAGGAAGGAGTGGCAGGGACCCTTCAAAATTATGAGGAAAATAGGACGCACTACCTACTTGGTACAGTTAGGAAGAGGTAAAACCCAAATGTATCATGTCAACATACTTAAAAAGTGGTTAGGGAAACCCCCCCCAGACAGTCAATGTAGTGTCTCCTGTATCCGATACAAACCATACAGTCAGTGCTGCTCCTATCAATCCTGATCTGTCTGCTACACAACAAGAAGAAGTGAAAGACCTACTTTTGTCTCATACAGAAGTCTTCTCGGATCAACCGGGCAGTACACACTTGGCAGAACGCAGTATTCCTACTCTCCCCAATACAGTTGTAAAACAAAAGCCCTACCGAATCCCAGAGGCAAGATGCTTAGCATTCCAGGCCGAGGTAGACAGTATGATGAACTCCGGGATCATAGTTCCTTCCCATAGTAACTGGTGCTCCCCGGTGGTCTTGGTACCGAAGCCTGATGGTAGTATCCGCTTTTGTATAGACTTCAGGGCCGTTAATCGGGTGTCTAAACAAGACGCATACCCCTTACCTAGGGTCGATGAACTACTGGAACGCCTTGGTGAGGCTCGGTACATCACCACCATAGACCTCACCAAGGGATATTGGCAGATACCCCTTGCAACTAAAGACATGGAAAAGACGGCCTTCTCAACCCCTTCTGGTCATTACCACTTCACTGTACTTCCCTTTGGGTTGCATGGGGCGCCAGCAACGTTTCAGAGGGTCATGGATATACTACTGGCACCTCACTTGCACTATGCGTCGGCTTATCTAGATGACATTGTAGTGTTTAGTAAGACATGGGATGACCATTTGAAACACCTCGGGAATATACTGTCAAGTCTAAAGGATGCCAACCTACACATTAATGCAAAAAAATCCCGATTTGCTTTTCAACAGGTCAAGTATCTCGGGTACCTTTTAGGGGACGGTCAGATTAAACCCCAGACTGAGAATCTAGAAGTCATCAAAGCGTTACCCTACCCCTCTACAAAAAAAGAACTCAGGGCCTTCTTGGGGTTGGTGGGTTACTACCGCCGGTTCATTGCTCAGTTTGCTAGTCTGGCCGCTCCTCTCACTGACCTCCTCGGGAAAAACGTTAAGTCTGCTACACTTCCCACTCCCTCTGTTGTACAGACTTCGGCCTTCCAGGCTTTGAAGGACGCTTTGACTTCTTCCTCTGTTCTAATTTCTCCTGATTTTCTCAAGCCGTTCATCCTCCAGACGGACGCATCTGGGGTTGGTATTGGAGCGGTTCTTTCCCAGGAGGATGACAAAGGGGCGGAGAGACCTGTGCTCTTTATCAGCCGCAAGCTGTTTCCTAGGGAGCAGGCGTATCCTACGATTGAAAAGGAATGCCTGGCTGTCCGTTGGGGAGTGGAAAAGTTGAGATACTATCTCGAAGGGAGGCCATTTGTGTTGTATACGGATCATGCTCCCTTGACCTGGCTCCAACGTAACAGAGGGAACAATGATCGCATTTTGCGTTGTTTCTTGGCCCTGCAGCCTTTCCAGATTGAGGTCCGTCACCGAAAGGGTTCTTTGCAGGGGAATGTTGACTTTCTGTCCCGTTATCCGATTTCCCCCGATCGGGTCAATCCTGGGGGTGGGATGTGTCACGAAGCCGAGCTCCCTGACTTGGATGAGATCCCTGACTCGGACGGACGGGGTGTACCTGCTAACGTTTCTTCCTTTCCACCCCGTCCGCAGGATCCTTTGGACGTTTCCTGGGTTTCTCCGACTCTGCCTTCAGTACTTCCGTCACTGCATCTGCCTTCTGTGACGCTGGGGGCGTGTTCTCCGGCATCTCCAGCAGTCGACCAATCAGCTGAATGGACGTCATCTGCAACTATCCAATCGGACGAGCTGGGGGCGTTTAAGGAAGCCCCATCTTGGATTGTCGGCGCGGAACTTCTGGGACGCCAGCCGACGCACGAGGAGAACGCCAAGGACGAAGAAGGAGTAAGTACCGTGGAACCGTTGCTGGGACCCGTGGAGCAGAGACTCGACAAACCAGGAGGCCAACGTTACCACGAGCCGCCCCGCCACACTTCCAGGGGAGAAGTGTGGCTCCACAAGGTACGAGGGCGTTTTCAGGGGTGTTTAAATCACGAGGTGGGACGGGGTAGCCTGAGGGTGGTCACTGTCGCCGTACCCTGCCGTCCGTCTACACTTACAGACTGCTATAGATGGTGATAGCACCCTGGTGATCCCTCACTACCCTACCCTCCTCTCATCTGTTGTACATATCGACCCCAGCCCCTAACGTGGCTGCTTTTCTTTTCCTTTTCTCGAGCTTATCCTCGGACCAGCGATCATCTCTGGTTAAGTCAAGACGGGAACCGAAGATCTCGGAAGTCCACCAACGGAGAGATTCCAAGCTTGTGTTGTGTACCCTACTGGACATTGTGTTATTGTACCCTCCCCTTGAGACTACCCTGATACTGTTAAACTGAATAAAAATGGTTAAACATAGACTCCAATTCGTGGCGACTCTCATTCTCCTGACCCCACTCCCCACACTCCCGAAAGAGTAGAAACAGAACGAAACTCAAGTATATCACCAGTAAATAGTAATTTTACAGAAACTCCTGTTCAAAGAAATGAAACCCCAAGAAGTGAATTCAGAACAGAAAGGTGTGAGGGTTTACCGTTAACAAATGCTTCAGAATACATTCGTTCTGCAAATGAATTAATACAGCAGTTAACTAAAAGCATGGAAGCAGTTACAGTGCCAGTAACAATTGGACCTGTTCTTCCAGTTTTTGATCAAAAAGAAATTAGAAATTCAGCTTTAACAGTCCCATTAAATACTGAAATACAGAGGGTGACTGAAAAATTTTATTCAGATTTAACAGAGTTGCATCGAGAGAAAATGATGTCTGACTTAACTTTTAATCAAAGCCTGTCATGTAAAACCCCAACTGGTGCAGAATCTGATCCTGAAACCCCAGACTGTAAATTACTTGATGTTGGTAAATTAAAAGCAGATTTAGAAGAATTAATAATTGGTACAATTGGAACTGACAGTCTGAGGGCATACCAGCATGATGAATTATTATTTATTTGTAAAAGCATAACATGGAAAACAAAAAATAGATATGAAAAATTAGAAGAAATTGCTTTTGAACTTGATGTAGATTTAAGTAAACAAAAGAATTTTCAGAAACATTACAGGGTGGATTTCTCTGATAAAGACATTGAAAATTTGAACAAATCAGGAAGGATTACACACGTAAAATATGTAATTGCAGTTTTAAGAAAATGGGGTGATCTAAGTAAATGGAGAGCAAAATGGACAAAGAAAAGAGATGAAGACAGTGTAAGTCTAAATTATTTGGTTAAAGAAAAAGAAAAGGTAACACATGAATTTCCAATGAGGGAAATAGCAGGTGGAGGTTTTGTGCATTTTCCTTGGACAAGACAGGACATTCTGTTGTTCACAAATGATTTTCCCCGATTGAGAGAAAAACCTGTAGAATGGTATCGACAGGTAGAAAGATTTGTGAAGGTCTCAAAAGTCCTGTGGATAGATTTAGATGGATTATTTGACATAATTGTTCCATCAGATCTCTGGATAGAATGTAAAATTTCCATAGATTGGCCTAGAGAGGAGCCTCAACGAGACAAGGTAACAGGTGCTCCTTCACCAGATGTAATGAAAATGTATGATAAAGTGATTGTGTTCCTGAAAAACAAGATTCCCCCAAAAGAAATTGAAATTGACAGAACAATCCAGGAAACAAAAGAGTCAGTACATTCATTCTATGAAAGGTTACTGCTGGTATTTAAACAATACAGTGGTTATGCGCATCTGAGTGAGAAGGATATGAGCCATTTTATATACAGATTTGTATATGGCTTGAGACCTGAAATCAATGAAATGATAAGAACTGGAATAGTTGGTTGGCAATCAAATACAGTTCATGAAATCCTGAGAAAGACAAAATACTGCAGTGATGAGATAGAAGCTAAACAAAAGAAGTTAAAAGAAAAAGCAATGTGGGCACAAGTGAAAGTGGCTGAGCAACAAATGACAAATTTGGGAAACAAAAATGTTGATCAGAATCAAGGGAAATTTAAAGGTAATTATAATAAGCCAAAGTTGACAGGAAATATAGAGGAGTTAAAACAGAAACTCCCATGTTTTAATTGCGGCGAAATTGGACACTGGAAGCGTGAATGTAAGAATCCGCCCAGAAATTTTGTTCAAAATCAATCATTAAATCCACAGATGCAGAATGAGATAAATCAGCAGCAACAGCTACAGCGACAGGTAGTGATTCAGCAAAGTCAGTTACCACAACAGATACCACAGCCGCCACTTCCAAACTGTGTAAATTTGCAGAGATACAATACAGAATCAGGATTCAGCGGAGGTGAGCAGGTAAACAGATCACAAAGAGTGAATGTGTCGAATGTTTCTCAACAATTTTTGCTGAAAGAAGATGGAGGAAGTGAATCTGATGATTACTTATGACGGTGCCTGAGAGAGGAAGACGAGTGTGTTATTGGAGCCACTCTTGAGGTAGATCAATCTGGTCCATATGTAAATGGTAAGGTGAATGATGTAGAAATTACTTTCCTAGTAGATACAGGTGCTACCCGTTCTACTGTTAGATCAGTGGAAATAGAAAACCTTCCTCTCTCTGGAGATACAATCCAAGTAGTAGGTGTAGCTAATCAGCATATCAGAACAGATTTAACTGAACCAGTTGAAGTTGAAATTGGCAAATTTAAAGACTTGCATAGATTTGTAGTTTGTGATAGCAGTCCTGTAAATCTGTTAGGCAGGAATATATTGAGCAAGATGAATTGCGCAATTTATTGTTCACCGGATGGTATAGAGCTGCAAACCTCAGAAGAAGATGGTTTTTACAAATTAACAATGTCAATGGTTGAGGCAGAAGAAAATCAATTGTTTCCTGTGTTTGATAAAAATAATTTGCCTGAAGAATTGAAAGACACAGTGAATATTAAAATTTGGGATTTCACTGGTGATGAAATGGGTTTGATGAAAAATGTAGACCCAGTACAAATTACAGTAAAACAAGGAGCAGATTACCCAAACATTCCACAGTATAAAATGAAAGCTGATGTGATTATAGGAGTCATTCCTGTAATTGAGAAATTCATAAAACAAGGTGTTCTAAAAGAAATCGAGAGCAGCCCATGTAATTCACGGATTATGGGAATCAAAAAGCCAAACGGAACTTACAGAATAGTTCAGGACCTGGGAAAAGTTAACAAAATTGTTGTTCCATGTTGCCCAGTTGTTCCAAACCCAGCGGTAATTTTATATCAGATTCCGCATGATGCAGAATGGTATACGGTTATTGATTTATGCAATGCATTCTTTACCGTCCCATTGCATCCAGAAAGCCAACAAATTTTTGCGTTCAGATTCCAAGTCCGTATTTTTGCATGCTGTAGAATCCCTCAAGGGTACACCGAAAGTCCATCTATTTTTAATCAGTTGTCAAAGAAATCATCGGAAAAATTGGATTTACCTGGAAAATCTACGTTAGTGCAGTATATTGATGATCTTCTTGTTGCTGCAAAAACGAGAGATAATTGTGTAACAGATACCATTACTCTTTTAAATCATCTGGCAGAAGAGGGTCATAAAGTATCTCCTGCGAAATTACAGTTTTGCAAACAAGAAGTAAAATATCTTGGTCACAAAATTTCAAAAGGATCAAGACAAGTGACAACAGAAAGAATAGAAATGATCCAAGCAATGCAACCCCCAAAAACACAGAAACAGGACAGAATGTTTCTAGGAATGGTTGGCTATTGTCACCAATGGATTAGTGGTTTCTCAGTAATTGCAAAACCATTGCAGAGACTAACAAAAGTAGACATAAAGGATCCAATAGTGCTGACAAAAACTGAATTAGAAGCTTTGGAGCAATTAAAAAGAAGTTTGTGTGAAGCTCCAGCATTGGGAATGCCTGACTATGAGAAGGAATTTGAACTATATTGCAGTGAAAGAGAAGGTTGTGCATTATCAGTTTTGATTCAAAGGCATGGTAGAATGAGAAAGCCAATAGCTTATTTCTCGGAAGTTGTTGACCCTGTTGCAAAAGCATTACCAGGTTGCTTAAAAGCAGTCGCTGCAACCAGTGTAAGTTTGGAACAAAGTGAAGGAATAATAATGGGATTTCCAGTAAAGGTATACGTGCCCCATTCAGTAGAAATTCTGCTTACCAGAAGCAAGACACAACATTTGACAAGTAATAGATTGACCAAATTTGAGAAAATTATTCTTGGATCAGATAATGTTTCTATTGCAAGATGTGTAAATTTAAATCCTTCTACATTGTTACCTGACACTTCTGAAACAGAAATCAGAGATGAGACTGCTGATCATGAATGCCTGGATGTATTAGAGTACTGTACAAAACCAAGGCAGGACATTAAGGATGTTCCGTTGCCTGTGTCAGACTATGTTCTATTTGTTGATGGATCATGCTTGAGACAGACGAAGGTGTTCTGTGTGCAGCATATTCTGTTTGTACAGTTAGTAATGTGATTGAAGCTTCAAGTCTCAGAGGAATTCGTTCAGCTCAAGTAGCGTAATTGATTGCTTTGATTCGAGCATGTGAATGGGGAAAAGGAAAAAAGATTACCATAGTGACTGATAGTCAGTATGGCTATGGCGTAGTTCATGACTATGGCCAGCTTTGGTCTCAAAGAGGTTATTTAACTTCTGCGGGATCACCAATAAGAAATGCGAAATTGATCAAAAGGCTGATTGATGGGATCCAGTTGCCAGAACAAATTGCTGTGGTAAAATGCACAGCCCACAAGAAGGGAAATGAATATGTCACAAAAGTAAATTCATATGCTGATGAAATTGCAAAATTTTGTGCAAGACACAATGCAGCAGTCAATCGGGAAAAAGAAAATGAACATGTTTTGAACTCACTTATGCTAATATCTGTAGTTGAAAGTTGGCAGGGAGTAAAACAGTTGCAAGATGAGGCAAGTGAAGAGGAAAAAGACACTTGGTTAAAAGCAGGATGCAGACAAAGAGAAGAGGATGAAATCTGGGTTTACAAAGATGACAGAGCAGTAATGCCAGACAGCATGATTTCAAACATGGCAAGAATGTATCATGGTCCAGGACACAGATGCAGAGATTCAATGATCAGATTATTTAGGCAAACATGGTACAACCCAAAATTCAGAATGATTGCAGAATCCTTTTGCCAGAGATGCTTGATCTGCCAGCAAATCAACCCAAACAGAAAAACATATGTAAGCATGGGAACCATAGGACGGGAGTGTGGTCCTTTTACCAGAATACAGATTGATTTCATTGACATGCCACGTCACAATGGACTGAGATATGTTTTGGTTATCATCTGTCTGTTTTCGAGATGGGTGGAAGCATTTCCAACTCGTCACAATGATTCAATCACTGTGGCAAAATTGCTATTGAGAGAGTTCATACCAAGATACGTTTTCCCAGTGACGGTGGAAACAGATCGCGGCACACATTTTGAAAACAGACTGCTGAAACAAATTTGTGAAGCCTTAGGCATTAAACAAAAATTGCATTGCGCCTACAGACCAGAAGCATCAGGTGTTGTTGAGCAGGTAAATGGTACAATAAAAAATAAGATTTGCAAAATGTGTTTGGCAACTGGAATGAAATGGACAGATGCACTCCCACTTGTTTTGATGACTTTAAGAAGCATTCCAGATAAAAAAACAGGTTTGAGCCCTCATGAGATACTAATGGGCAGGGTCATGAGGCAAGCATTTGTTCCAGTAAAAAAGAAAAGCTATTAACCATTAATGATAATATCATTATGGACTACTGCAAAAACCTGTCTGACGTGGTGACTTCTGTGTTCCATCATGAAGGAACTGAAGTGCTCACAAAAGAGAAAGAACAAGCTCATGATCTGTTACCTGGAGATTGGGTCAGGACAAAAGTTCATCGAAGAAGAAATTGCCTAGTACCAAGGTGGCAAAAGGCAAGACAGGTGATCTTGGTCACTACAAATGCAGTTAAATATTAGGGACTGAAAAGGTGGATTCATGCGAGTCATACCATAAGAGTGCCATCACCTGAGAATACTGACGAAGAAGGTGATACAACAGCTGATTCAGATTCTGAAGAAGAGCCTGAAAGAAATCCAGATCCTGAAGATCGATAAGATAGTCGACATCTGGAAGATTCAAATGTGAATGAAGTATTGAATGAAGAAAATGATGGCATTGTGATACAAGTCTCTGAAGAAGAAAATGACGAAGATCAGTTGAATCAAAAAGCAGAAAAAGAAACTGATCAAGAGGTGATTCAAGATCAAGATCAGGAGAGTATTGAAAAGCAGTCTGGAAACTTTGGAAGAAGGAACGAAGATTCTGAAACTTGTGGATTGGAAGTATTTGAAGAAGAAGAAGAAGAAGAAGAAGAAGAAGAAATTCCAAGTACCAGCTATAAGGATGCTGTTCCTAACAAAGTGAAGCTGCCGAGTAAAGAAATAATACCTGAATCTGATGAAGAATCTGACTCAGAAAAACTGATTATTGATGAATCAGCAGCTGAAACAGATGACAGTGAAGATGAATCAGATTTGAAGAAAACAAGAAAAAGAGCTTGGAGAGTAGAATACAATTTGAGAGAACCAAAAAAGAAGCTGACAAGAAAAGGAGATAATTGGCCAAAAGAAATTGAAGGCATAAAATTCAAATTAGTAAACAGAGAAAAAGAGCAGGTGAACGAAATCTCAAGTACAAAAGAAGAAGACTTGGATAAGAAAAAACAAGCAGGAAAGAAAATAGAAGTTATAAGTACCAGAGCAAAGAGAGTAATCAGACCAAATCAAAAATATAAGTCACCAGAGTGGGCCTATATAGTCATTCCACCAATTGTAGAGATTAATAGCAGTCAAGGGAATTCGGATGATGACAGTGACAATGATTGAAGTTTTTGATTAATTGACACAAGGTTGAAGTAACTGTGTTAGGAGACACAAGGTCGAAGAAATTGTGTTAGCTGAAAAATACATTTGATGTATGACATAAGGTCGAAGAAAAGCTGTTAGGGAATACATTTATCTAAAAAAAAAAGAAAAGAAGGAGGGTGTATATTGTATATAGATTTTTAAATTTTTATTTTTAGTTGTTTTTCTTTCTGAGAAGAAGAAATGGCTTACTCATATACTAGTAAAAATTCGAGATGCTCTATTCTCAAGAGGTGTTGCAAAATGTCTTCAATATGTGTGGTACTAATGATTCTAGTTTGGTTAATTCTAGCAGTCATTTTTCCTTTAGGTGTGGATAAAGAAATGTATAAAGCTAACAGAACAAGTAAAGTTGAGGTCAAACTTGATAGCACTGAAAAATCTAGCAAAATTATTGATCATAAACCAGAGATTCATCAAGATAGATCTGTTGGAGATTTTTCTAGTAATACCTTTTCTAGACTTTTATCTGAATATGTTAAAGTAATGGATGCCAAAGATTGTTATGTTTGCGTAAAATTACCTGCTTCTGTTTCTGAGGGAATAACCTATAATATGCTCCCTCTTACATATGGTGTGACGTGTAGTGTAATAACTAGTTTATTTTAAAAAAATTGGTCGTTTAGAGTATTATTATTCTGACTTTGATGAAATTTTTGCAAATTTAAAAGTTGAAAATCACTTGAATAAAGTGAAACCTGCTAAACGGATGAGGGAATTTTTCTTAGTAAGTAGTGAACTTACTTATGAGTACGCTTATAGAAATAATTTAACATGCAAATTGAGAGCAGAGGAAAAATCCTTCTTAAGTATGGTGGAAGAGAGAAGGGCAATTTACAAACGAAATGAGGTGATGAAAACTGCTAAATCCAAGTTTTGTCAAATCGAGGATGAAAAGCTCAATGGTAGAAACGTTAACGTTGCAATTCACATAGATAAACCTGTTAGTGGAAAATGTTGTATAAGAAGAGATAATACCCTGTTCGATAACTACTTTGTTGGTGCAAGTCAATGTGAAGATACCTATCGGATTATAGGGGGATGGGGTTTCAAGGGAGGCAAAGATCCAATTTTTCCTGGAATTTTTTTTGGTGGGGATAAGGCATATTACAGCATTCCTGATCATTGGTACGGGACCTGCTATGTAGGTTTAGTTTTTCCGAAGATTTTTCATGTAGATAGAAATGCACAAGGTTCATTTGAAATTAGCAAACATGTAAAAAGATACAAAAGAGAAAGTTTTTCAGAAATTCTGGAGATATTTTTGGTGTATTAGTACCTATGGTAGGAATAACCCTGAATGCAAATAGAATAAGAAAAATGTCAACAATTGTAGATAGACTGTCAACTGACACTGCAAGTGGATTTCAATTAGTAAATACCGAACTTATTGCTATGATGACGATGGTAATGCAAGATTGTCTTGCACTTGATATCCTGTTAGCTAAGGAGGGAGGAGTTTGTGGGATCCTTCATGTTCAACATTGTTGCACATACATTCCTGACAAAAGTAAGAATATAGAGATGTTCATTAAAAATATTACCGAGTTACACCAAGAGGTAGAACCTTTAGAAGATGAAAGTTTTTCAGAACGTCTTGGTAAAAGATTTACAGCAATTAAGCACTGGTTTCCAGAGTTAGGTAGTTCAATTATAGGTAAAATAGTTTTTCCTTTGATAATTATAGCTTTAGTGTACTTTTGTTGAAAATTAGTTGTATGTTACACAAGAGAAGAAAGCATGTCACAGAAAAGAAGAGAATTTACAAGCTAAGAAAGGAGAGAGAAAAAGAAATAGAATTAGATGAGTTTCGTAGAGCTCAATATGATAGTTGCAGAAGAACAGATGAATGTAAAGTTTAGAATTACTAATGCTAAGTAAGTGTAAAACATGTTCTAAGGTTGAAAATGTATAGAATCATACATTTTTGGGTATAGTTTGGTGATTTAGAAATCACCAGATGAGGGAGTTGATGGAGCAAGATGAAGAACAACATTTTGTTCTGACTTGCAAAGTTAACCTCTCCCAATAAATGTAACAATATTAATAAGTTTGTGGTGTGATTAATAACCAATATAGTTTAAGGTGCATTCATCATGGGTTTACACGCGGGACCACATGTGGGCGATCAAAAATTAACTTGCACTGTCACTTTCCCTTATCTGGGGGTGGTCTTCGCTGCGAACGTTACTTGTTGTGAACACATGGCATATTGCAAAAGTAAGTTCTTGAGGGCCTTTAATTCAATCCCCAGTCTCCCCCGCCCTAAAAGATCGGGGACGATTCCAGCTATTCTAAAGATTTTTAAGACTCAGTGCGTACTACTAGCTACCTATGGGGCAGAGGTATGGGGGATTGCTAAATGTTCCTGTGTCCAATTAGAGGAAAATAGATTTTGTCGTAAACTCTTGGGCGCTCCAATCTCCACCCCTCTGTACATATGCTACAGCGAACTGAAATTAAGATATATTGAAGACATCATAAGGGCTCGCCCTGCACTATTTTAGTTAGCCGTTATGAAGAATCCCGAGGCTTCTCTCACAAGGGATATAATATACGATTGTCTTTGTTGTGAGAAAGGAATGGACATTCCATGGCTAGCTGGGGTAGCCAAGAGTTTAGAGTGTTAATTTTGGTAGACTGTTTACTAATCTGAACATAGCTGTAACAATGGACAAAAAAGCACTGTATACACTTTATAGCGCAGAAAGATTAGAAAGGGAATTGAAGAAACAAACTGTTGTAAAATTCATATCCATTGAATACCCTGAGCATTGCCCACCAAGTTATATCGTACTACTGATGTTCCAATTGGAGAGAGGTTTCCTCTTCCGTTTAAGAGCTGGGACAGTAAGATATTTGCTTTGCTTTTCTTATCGGTACAATACAAAACTTGACTCCCTGCCATGCCCATGTGATGGTCGTAGTGGCCAAACACTTTTAAACTTTTTATTCTTTTGTAATTATTACATGAAATATACAAAATGACTGTTGATCCTGTATTTTAGAAAATTGTTACCTATTAATCTAACTGTATACTTAAATTGGACAATGTTGAGTTGATCTTGCGCGTTGGCACCTTCTTGAGAGTAGCCACGGTGCACGGAAATCTATGTGCGACCTATGAAGTCATTAGTATTTTACTGTTCACTATATGCACTTTACCAATGCTTGCTGTGTTTGTTACTTCATGGATTGGACATTCTTATCTATTTATTTTCCTAATGTGTTTTTATCTTGTATATGTTTTACTTTAATGGATACATTGTTATCCGAATAAAGTCTTTGGATTGGACTAACTCTCTCATTGACTGACTGACTCTCTCACTCACTCTCTCACTGACTGACTCACTAACTGACTAACTGACTGTTGGAAAGTGGGTTATTGGTAGGAGCAAATGTAGGTCTGCCACTGGCAATAAGGCTATTAACACATGGTAGGACTCAGCATAGGTCATAGAAAATTATTCCTATGCTCAACCCTTGGTAACGTGGTTACGAGCAGACAGGCGTAACTTTAAAGACAGGTATGTAAAGCATTTAAAAACACCATTTCAGTAAATAATTAAGACACAACATAAAATAAAAATCGAACACCAATTTATAAAAATAGGTAATACTTTTATCTTTTAAATGACACCAAAACAAAAAGAATCCACTGTAGGGAACCAGAGATATGAATTATGAAAGATTAGTCACTTTCTAGTGCTTAGAAACCAACAGAGCCCTTTTCAGTCATTTCGTTTTCTCTGACAGGGACGCACCTATAAATATGGTTCTGGAGAATTTCTCACCACTGTTATGCAGCCTTCTCCAGCAGGCTGGGTCCAGTTAGAACTCCTTCCTGAAGTTCTGCTTGCAGGTCCCAGAGGATCCAACATACAGTCCAAGGTTCTGGAATCTCCAAGAGGGTCCTTGAAAGTGTGAAACTTCAATTCCGCAATCCACATGAACAAAACCCTGACAAATCCACTGGTTCTCTAGGATGGGAATTCCTTGTGGGGCTCTCCAGGTGAGCCCTGTTAGCCTGTAGCTTGCAGGTAATCCACCGAGTCCTTTTGCAGCAAGGTAATCCACAGAGTTGCACTTTCACTTGGTGCAGTCTTCAGAGGTCAGGCATTGGAAATCTATGCACAGCAATACTTATCAGCAGGGCACTTCTTGCTTCAGTAAGTTTCAAGCAGCAGATCTGGAGGGCCCTGCCCCTCTCAGATACCTATTCAGAATTCTCTGGGTCAAGCACCAGGTCACTTCTGACCAATGAGAGCAGGGCAACTCCTCATAGTTATGACCACACCCTGTAGAGTGTGGCATTATTTTGTCCCAAAGTGCAGCATTCCTCCAAATCCATAATGGCTGATTTTCCAGCAAGGAGGTAAGAGCCGGTTAAACCCCCCCCCTTCCCTGGGATGGCTTATTTCCATGCCCTATCCCCCTACCATCTGCACATACATTCCTTACGCCTAGCCCTGACTCTTGGTCAGAGTGTAAGAGTGAAACTAAAACTCAGGCCTCCCCTCTGCCTTTGAAAAGGATGGTTTACGACTCCACCCCCTGGCCTGGCATCCCTATAGATCGAGGAAAAGGAGGGGTTTGGCCCTGTGGGGAAGAGGGTAGGTTGGGCCTTTAAATACTACAAAAAAAGGGGGAATTTACCTATGCATCTATAACTGATTGAAACAATTAATGGGTTCCAAAGGGTAAACCACTGTTTATTAGTTCCCCCAGACATTCGATTTATGTCATTTACTTTTTGAATTGTAAAACATTAAACATTTGAAGACAGAGAAAGAACATTATCAACTTCACATTAAGCCATACATCTTTGTTGAAACGAAAAAAAACACAATATATACAATTAATGTGTGGGGGGGATAAACATACAGTACAAATGTGCATTCAGAAAAAAATTAAATTGTCATTAAACAGTCGCCAAAACAGTACAAAAAGAACTCTGGTTGATCCATCCATTTAATTATAGGGGGTTAACCTTATTTACTACCACCCAACATTCCTGTCACAATGTTACTGAAATTCATATTATTTAACACCAGGAATGTAAAAAATGCCGATAGCGAAATTTGCACAAACGAAACAACTTAATGCCGACGCGTTTCGAGTCCTACTGTAATAATCACAGGACTCTCTTCAGGGCGGGTAAATGTATCCACAGGAACTGTTTAAGGAAAAAGAAGAAAGAGGGAATATTTTTTAGAGAGTCATCCTCTCGTTGAGTCAGGATTACTTTTATATAGAAATGCATCAAAAGATGCAGCATACCTTATGAGACCAGAAATTTACTGGTCTTCGTAAGAATCTTTTAAGAATGTCATCAAGAAACGTGGGTGTCAACCTGCAGGAGAGTGAGAATATTGTTTAGGTTTATTGAATCAAAAGTGGAGACTGCCCCCAAGTATGTGGGCGGAGTAAATATTTGCTGATTTTACCTTCGATTTTGGTACGTCCGAGTGGAGGTCGAAGGAGCCAGTAAAATGAAATCCAATCCCAATGTTGTGTGCTCTTTATAGATCTGCAAAAATGATGTTTATGCGAAGTTTACTACAACGTCTACGAACGGGCACTGCCTTATACACTAAGCGCCACAGAGACAAAAACGGAAAATGGCTTACTTGTTCGGGGAATTGAATTAGGCAAGAGGTAATTATTTTTCTCAAGTGTCCGTATAATTTTTGTCCTGTAAAAAAACAACGCGAGGAATTCAATAATTTGCTTTGTTGTTATTGGAAAAGAGGACTAAGTCTGCACTGAATACAAAAAACAAAGCTTCTTACCGAAAGTCGTCACACTTGACGCAGTCTATTTTCTTTTTCTGAAACGCCAGGAGCGGGAGGAGGTAACCTCTATTGCATACCCAAAACTCGGTCCTGAAAGAGACCAACGTATGCGGTTCAATTCGACTCGCTGTTTAAAACAGGGCACACGTCTGTGCTAAGGTGCGGGGCAAACGAGTCTTACCATTAGTTGACCACCTTGACACGCTGTCAGTATCTGACGCCAGCGGTTAGGAGCAACAGCGTCCAGCCGCGGTTTGTGGTAAAACAGTCCACATTTTCGTCACATGATGTGACCAACCAATCAAACATGTCAAAAAGCATGCAATGTGGCAGCTATGGATTATGGGAATTGTAGTTTTCATTTAGAGACCTAATATTAAAAAAAAAAAGAAAGAGCGACATTGGGATTTTGTTAAAAAATGAGAAGGAGTTATATCCTATTTACCTCACTCAAACAATTCAGACCATTATTTACACTGTTGAATCTCATGATGAGGTATGCCTCTTTACGCAAAAGTGCAGCCTCAATATTTGGTGATTGATGTTTAGGATCAACCCATGAAAGAACTGTCCACTTGAAATCATTTTCCCCATGGTTGTTGCTCAGAAAATGTTCCACTATGGGTGCAGATACCACTTTTTTCTTGATTCTTGAACGATGTTGCGTAATTCGTACATTTACTGATTGGCAAGTTTTTCCAATGTACACTCTATTGCAGGGACACATCACGGCATAGATAACATTCTTGGTCTTGCAATTCGTAAAAATCTAATGCTTCCATTTGACCCCGTCATGGTCAATCACATTACCTTCTAATGTAGTTGAACATGAAACACAATTGCCACACTTGTGGTGCCCGCGTATAGGTTTTAAATTCCACTGTGTTATCAAATCACTCCTCTGCTTAGGGATGTAGCTGTCTGCTTTTATCAATTGTTGGCCAATGCTCATATTTTTGCGCATGGCGAAAATGGGTTTTTCCAACGGATGTTCTAAATTTTCCAATCGGTGCCAATTATTCAAAATAATGCGTTTGAATTGGTTTGTGTGTGACCCAAAGGTTGTGACACACACCAGTTTATTGAGATCACCTTTTTCCTTTTTTTTTTAAGGAGATTTTCCCTAGGGGTGAATCTCGCACGTTTTTTTGAATGATTCAGAAGTTTTTTTGGGTAACCCCTTTTCGCCATTTCAGCACAAAAATATGTTGCATGCTGTTCAAAATCTGCCGGGTCCGTGTCTAACTACATTAGAAGGTAATGTGTTTGACCATGACGGGGTCAAATGGAAGCATGAGATGTTTACGAATTGCAAGACCAAGAATGTTATCTATGCCGTGGTGTGTCCCTGCAATAGAGTGTACATTGGAAAAACTTGACAATCAGTAAATGTAGGAATTACGCAACATCGTTCAAGAATCAAGAAAAAAGTGGTATCTGCACCCATGGTGGAACATTTTCTGAGCAACAACCATGGGGAAAATGATTTCAAGTGGACAGTTCTTTCATGGTTTGATCCTAAACATCAATCACCAAATATTGAGGCTGCACTTTTGCGTTAAGAGGCATACCTCATCATGAGATTCAACAGTGTAAATAATGGCCTGAATTGTTTGAGTGAGGTAAATAGGATATAACTCCTTCTCATTTTTTAACAAAATCCCAATGTCGCTCTTTCTTTTTAAAAAAAATATTAGGTCTCTAAATGAAAACTACAATTCCCATAATCCATAGCTGCCACATTGCATGTTTTTTGACATGTTTGATTGGTTGGTCACATCATGTGACGAAACTGTGGACTGTTTTACCACAAACCGCGGCTGGACGCTGTTGCTCCTAACAGCTGGCGTAAGATACTGACAGCGTGTCAAGGTGGTCAACTAATGGTAAGACTCGTTTGCCCCGCACCTTAGCACAGATGTGTGCCCTGTTTTAAACAGTGAGTCGAATTGAACCGCATACGTTGGTCTCTTTCAGGAAAAGAAAATAGACTGCGTCAAGTGTGACGACTTTCGGTAAGAAGCTTTGTTTTTTGTATTTAGTGCAGACTTAGTCCTCTTTTCCAATAACAACAAAGCAAATTATTGAATTCCTCGCGTTGTTTTTTTACAGGACAAAATTCATACGGACACTTGAGAAAAATAATTACCTCTTGCCTAATTCAATTCCCCGAACAAGTAAGCCATTTTCCATTTTTGTCTCTGTGGCGCTTAGTGTATAAGGCAGTGCCCGTTTGTAGAAATTGTAGTAAACTTCGCATAAACATAATTTTTGCAGATCTATAAAGAGCACACAACATTGGGATTGGATTTTATTTTACTGGCTCCTTCGAGCTCCACTCGGACGTACCAAAATCGAAGGTAAAATCAGCAAATATTTACTCCGCCCACATACTTGGGGGCAGTCTCCACTTTTGATTCAATAAACCTAAACGATATTCTCACTCTCCTGCAGGTTGACACCCACGTTTCTTGATGACATTCTTAAAAGATTCTTACGAAGACCAGTAAATTTCTGGTCTCATAAGGTATGCTGCATCTTTTGAAGCGTTTCTATATAAAAGTAATCCTGACTCAACGAGAGGATGACTCTCTAAAAAATATTTCCCCTTTCTTCTTTTTCCTTAAACAGTTCCTGTGGATACATTTACCCGCCCTGAAGAGAGTCCTGTGATTAATACAGTAGGACTCGAAACGCGTCAGCATTTAGTTGTTTCGTTTGTGCAAATTTTGCTATCGGCATTTTTTACATTCCTGGTGTTAAATAATATGAATTTCAGTAACATTGTGACAGGAATGTTGGGTGGTAGTAAATAAGGTTAATCCCCTATAATTCAATGGATGGAACAACCAGAGTTCTTTTTGTACTGTTTTGGCGACTGTTTAATGACAATTTAATTTTTTTCTGAATGCACATTTGTACTGTATGTTTATCCCCGCCACACATTAATTGTATATATTGTGTTTTTTTCGATTCAACAATGATGTATGGCTTAATGTGAAGTTGATAATGTTCTTTCTCTGTCTTCAAATGTTTAATGTTTTACAATTCAAAAAGTAAATGACATAAATCGAATGTCTGGGTGAACTAATAAACAGTGGTTTACCCTTTGGGACGCATTAATTGTTTCAGTCAGTTATAGAGGCATAGGTAAATTCCCCCTTTTTTGTAGTATTCCTATAGATCAGCACACTGCCCTCCCAGCAGAGTTGTTAACCCTAGGGGTTCCTTATCTCTCTTCAAAGCAGCCTGGCTAATCCACTTAACTCTGACCAATCAGAGCAGACCACTGGAAGGCTGAATTTGGACTTACAAACAAGAAAGTCTTCTAACTTTGATGGAGCAAGATGAAGAACAAAATTTTGTTCTGACTTGCAAAGTTAACCTCTCCTAATAAATGTAACAATATTAATAAGTTTGTGGTGTGATTAATAACCAATATAGTTTAAGGTGCATTGATCATGGGTTTACACGCGGGACTAACATGCTTTGTGTTGCAACTGTAAAAACGAAAAATAATAAAACTAACCTTGTCTATTGTTCTTGTCAGTATTAAATGCGGCATTTTTATAATAATGGCATGTGCTTATTTCATGTTGCTTATGTTATGTCTTTTGTGATAAAATGCTCAAAGAGTTCCAGAATCGTTTAGGAAAGGTAAGTATAAAGCTGCCTTTTTGTACTCGCTAGGTAACATAATTAACCATGTTAATTAGCAAAGGGGGAGGGTAACAGAATGGGTCCCAATTCTTTAATTAATTGATGTCTTGTATTTGTTTAATAAATAGTTTCCGAAGTGAGGCCTAAGTTGGCTTTGAAAAAATATGGCTGACAGAGACGCTGACGAGAAAGCCTTGTCCAGAGTGGAGCCTTGCATTACACATTGATGGAAATATTTGCTGTACAAACGTTAACAATGAATAGAATATGCTCATGGAGAAAAGGCCCAAGGACAGGAAGAGAAAGTGTCTGCTAAGATTAGGAAGTAATGTTCTGAACTCATACGAAAGTAACTTTTTGAAGGAAGCCGAATGTCACCGAAGGAAAAGACAATGGAGCTTATGTAAAGCTTGAACGTGGTCAGGAGCCGAATGATCTAATGTGGACTTACCTGGATCAACCAATGAGAACTGAGAGTTTCGAGAAGAAATGTAAAAATTTAGAAAGATAAGCTAGTAAAAAGGTATAAAGTCTGACATTGCGTTTATGGAAAAAACTCTTGCTTTCCGATTCCTGAGACAGTGTCATGCTGTTGGACTTTTGGCGCACATAAGGACAGCTGTTATATTATTCTTCCCTTTTAGGTGAAGTTTGAGTTAGACAGGAGAATAGTTTGAAGGATATGGAAACGATCTTTTATTAATAATTCATATTTCTGAGCGTCTTTCTGAATGTCAGTTCTAATTTTGTTTCACTAATAAAATGCTGCTTTCCTATTTAAGTTGTTGTAATACTTTATTCGATAGATATTTGTTTATGAAATAAACTTTTAAATCATTCTAAATGACTTTCTTTTATGAGAATAAAGTAAATAAAATTAGATTTGAAGCGACAAGCTGGTCTTGTTTATTCATGGTCTAGTTACTATTAGTTGTTCCATCTACCTTACGTGGCTTGATTTAAACTGCAGTATGTAAATATAAATGTAAAGATTTTGTGAATAGTTCCTTAAATCAAACCACTTGATTCAGTCGCTCTAAATTGTCTCATTGGTGTTAGGGGCCTGGATTTATGTGTTTAGAAACATATGGTGAGTATTGAGGTGACCGATGGTGTTTGTGAGAAAGTTTTTAGGTCGAGTTTACTCGAACCTATTGCTGTCCATCCAAAAGCTGACTTTTTATGAGGAGGAAACCCAACAGTTCACGTGAAATCACGTGATCACATGCATGAGCTTGCATTTCCCCACAGGCTTCCCCCTGCCAGCCGCATTTGCCACATCAAAGGCTTCAGCTGCCCCACCCCCCGCATTCACTTATTCACGGCCGCGCCTCGCATTTCCCCACAGGCTTCCCCCTGCCAGCAACATTTGCCACATCAAAGGCTTCAGCTGCCCCGCCCCCCCGCAGTCACTTATTCACAGCTGCAGGCCGTGCCTTGTTTTTATTTACTGTGATGTCAGCTTCACTTGAAGGCACGCACACGTTTTATTTTTATTGCCGTACAGCGCCAATGCTTGTTTAGCATTGGTATTACCAGGAAACGCTGTCTGACGTGAACAGCGAATCATTTGTTTATTAAATGCCCCTTAATCTTAAACTGTACCAAACAAGTACACTTACAATTTGAGTCGGTTAAGCACACCAGACAGCCATTGACTGCTCTCCAGCCATATGTTAGTCACTGGCACACTAGAGGGAGCAGCCCATCCCCGCCCCAAGTGCCCGGCCGAGGAGGAAGGCTACCACCGCCCTGCAAGCATCTCTCGAGGTGCATAGCCCGCCGTTTCTCGGGGAGTGGAACAAATGGATGCTTGCTCAGCCCGGGGAAAACCTTCCAAGCCTCTGCTCGTTAGGCTTTCCGCTCCAGTAGGGCAGGTCTCCCAGCTCCCTTCAGCGTCAGCCTCTCCCACATGAGGTCTTGCCTGCTGTGGCCTTCCACACCAGGACTTTCTCGATTACCGACAGCTAAATCTGTTAATGTGCATACTGACGTAATCCTTCGCCGGCCTCGTCTCATTGCTACACTTCACTGAAGCCAAAGTATTTACATTGTGCACTAATCCCCTGAGCCAGAGGAGCTCCCGAGATCCCCGTGTTTGTTTTACACAGAATTTCTACTTCACGAGCAGCTAGTCTACCAATGATGGTCTAACGTAACCCAGGTGACTGAAGCTTCCCCGAGCCTTAGGGAGATGCCCCGCCGTACCAAAAACCACTTTAAAGGTATGTCTTGTAACGTCTACGCGATGTGATTGCAGGGTGAATACTGGTATTTGACTCTAAAACTGGTTTTTTAACGTTTTCCAGACTGAAATTTCAATGACCCAGAACAAGACATATGTTAAACCCGGCCACTGTCCAGGTAAATCGTCCCTTTTTTTAAATATTGCAGTAGATCCTAAGTGATCTTAGGAGATGAGACCCAAGATTGGATTTTAAATAGCGTTTCCTTTCTACACACAGGCATATAGTAATAACAAGGCCCTGAAGAGAACTCGTAACTGATGTACGAAGTTCGAAACGCGTCGGCAAGAAAGGGGATAGAAATAACAGGCATCCATTACATATAACAAACACGACCCTAGAAAAACGAGTGTTGTGCAACAATTGATGAATTGATGTATCGTGATATCCCCTTTCATTTGTGACTTTGTTTATTACTGTGAAAAGAAGTTCTCATTTTTTGACTTTTTGTGAATTTTTCTAAAATTAATGTCATGCTTTGTTGTGTACAGTAGATGTACTTGTGATTTTCTCTTTTTGTATGTTTCAAAATTTGAGTTAATTATTTGGTGTTCTTTGTCTGACATGAAATGTACAGAATTTTCTGAATTGATGGTTGAATTCATGGTATAAATAAACATACCGAACATATCTAATCCGAGTGGATGTGTTGCTCATAAGTAAGAGCTTTTTTGAAATATAAGTGGGAGGCACTTTCTTTTCTCAACCACTATAGCTAAGGTCCAGCCTCTCCACTTGCTAAGGACCTAACTCCTTCACTCTAACAATTCCTCGTCTTCTTGGCAGCATGCATCACCCTAAGCCTTCACTGTTCCCTATGATTGGCCATCTTAACTTGGGACAGTTTAGCCAGGTCCAGCTTCATGGTTCCCTAGTTTTGGGTCTCAAAAAACTAGGCACAATAGACTTAGAACAATTTGGAGAAATCAAAACAATGGATCAAAAACAGTTTAGTCAAAATTCCAAAAATCAAACTCTAAAGTTTTGTTGTAAGGCAATTTGGAGGATTTTTATAATCTTAAATTATTCACTGAAAGGTGTACTTTTCAAACACAAGTTCTCATCCACACCGCCCGGCACCAAATGTTGGAAAGTGGGTTATTGATAGGGGCAAATGTAGGTCTGCAACTGGCAATAAGGCCACTAACAGATGATAGGACTCAGCATAGATCTTAGAAAATAATTTCTATGCTCAACCCTTGGGAACGTGGCTGCGAGCAGACAGGCTTAACTTCAAAGACAGGAATGAGAAGCATTCAAAAACACAATTTCAGTAAATAATTAAGACACAACACAAAATAAAAATCCAACACCAACTTATAAAAATAGGTAATATTTTTATTATATTTTAAATGACACCAAAATGAAAATAATCCACTGTAGGGAACCAGAGATATGAATGTTTAAAGATTAGTCACTTTCTAGAGCTTAGAAACCAACAGTGCCCCTTTCAGTCATTTCGTTTTCTCTGACAGGGACGCATCTTTAAACATGGTTCTGGAGAATTTCTCACCACTTTTGTGCGGCCTTCTCCAGCAGGATGGGTCCAGTTAGAACTCCTTCCTGAAGTTCTGCTTGTGGGTCCCAAAGTATCCAACACACAGTCCAAGGTTCTGGAATCTCCAAGAGGGTCCTTGAAAGTGTGAAACTTCAATTCCGCAATCCACATGAACAAAACCCTGACAAATCCACTGGTTCTCTAGGATGGGAATTCCTTGTGGGGCTCTCCAGGTGAGCCCTGTTAGCCTGTAGCTTGCAGGTAATCCACCGAGTCCTTTTGCAGCAAGGTAATCCACAGAGTTGCACTTTCACTTGGTGCAGTCTTCAGAGGTCAGGCATTGGAAATCTATGCACAGCAATACTTATCAGCAGGGCACTTCTTGCTTCAGTAAGTTTCAAGCAGCAGATCTGGAGGGCCCTGCCCCTCTCAGATACCTATTCAGAATTCTCTGGGTCAAGCACCAGGTCACTTCTGACCAATGAGAGCAGGGCAACTCCTCATAGTTATGACCACACCCTGTAGAGTGTGGCATTATTTTGTCCCAAAGTGCAGCATTCCTCCAAATCCATAATGGCTGATTTTCCAGCAAGGAGGTAAGAGCCGGTTAAACCCCCCCCCTTCCCTGGGATGGCTTATTTCCATGCCCTATCCCCCTACCATCTGCACATACATTCCTTACGCCTAGCCCTGACTCTTGGTCAGAGTGTAAGAGTGAAACTAAAACTCAGGCCTCCCCTCTGCCTTTGAAAAGGATGGTTTACGACTCCACCCCCTGGCCTGGCATCCCTATAGATCGAGGAAAAGGAGGGGTTTGGCCCTGTGGGGAAGAGGGTAGGTTGGGCCTTTAAATACTACAAAAAAAGGGGGAATTTACCTATGCATCTATAACTGATTGAAACAATTAATGGGTTCCAAAGGGTAAACCACTGTTTATTAGTTCCCCCAGACATTCGATTTATGTCATTTACTTTTTGAATTGTAAAACATTAAACATTTGAAGACAGAGAAAGAACATTATCAACTTCACATTAAGCCATACATCTTTGTTGAAACGAAAAAAAACACAATATATACAATTAATGTGTGGGGGGGATAAACATACAGTACAAATGTGCATTCAGAAAAAAATTAAATTGTCATTAAACAGTCGCCAAAACAGTACAAAAAGAACTCTGGTTGATCCATCCATTTAATTATAGGGGGTTAACCTTATTTACTACCACCCAACATTCCTGTCACAATGTTACTGAAATTCATATTATTTAACACCAGGAATGTAAAAAATGCCGATAGCGAAATTTGCACAAACGAAACAACTTAATGCCGACGCGTTTCGAGTCCTACTGTAATAATCACAGGACTCTCTTCAGGGCGGGTAAATGTATCCACAGGAACTGTTTAAGGAAAAAGAAGAAAGAGGGAATATTTTTTAGAGAGTCATCCTCTCGTTGAGTCAGGATTACTTTTATATAGAAATGCATCAAAAGATGCAGCATACCTTATGAGACCAGAAATTTACTGGTCTTCGTAAGAATCTTTTAAGAATGTCATCAAGAAACGTGGGTGTCAACCTGCAGGAGAGTGAGAATATTGTTTAGGTTTATTGAATCAAAAGTGGAGACTGCCCCCAAGTATGTGGGCGGAGTAAATATTTGCTGATTTTACCTTCGATTTTGGTACGTCCGAGTGGAGGTCGAAGGAGCCAGTAAAATGAAATCCAATCCCAATGTTGTGTGCTCTTTATAGATCTGCAAAAATGATGTTTATGCGAAGTTTACTACAACGTCTACGAACGGGCACTGCCTTATACACTAAGCGCCACAGAGACAAAAACGGAAAATGGCTTACTTGTTCGGGGAATTGAATTAGGCAAGAGGTAATTATTTTTCTCAAGTGTCCGTATAATTTTTGTCCTGTAAAAAAACAACGCGAGGAATTCAATAATTTGCTTTGTTGTTATTGGAAAAGAGGACTAAGTCTGCACTGAATACAAAAAACAAAGCTTCTTACCGAAAGTCGTCACACTTGACGCAGTCTATTTTCTTTTTCTGAAACGCCAGGAGCGGGAGGAGGTAACCTCTATTGCATACCCAAAACTCGGTCCTGAAAGAGACCAACGTATGCGGTTCAATTCGACTCGCTGTTTAAAACAGGGCACACGTCTGTGCTAAGGTGCGGGGCAAACGAGTCTTACCATTAGTTGACCACCTTGACACGCTGTCAGTATCTGACGCCAGCGGTTAGGAGCAACAGCGTCCAGCCGCGGTTTGTGGTAAAACAGTCCACATTTTCGTCACATGATGTGACCAACCAATCAAACATGTCAAAAAGCATGCAATGTGGCAGCTATGGATTATGGGAATTGTAGTTTTCATTTAGAGACCTAATATTAAAAAAAAAAAGAAAGAGCGACATTGGGATTTTGTTAAAAAATGAGAAGGAGTTATATCCTATTTACCTCACTCAAACAATTCAGACCATTATTTACACTGTTGAATCTCATGATGAGGTATGCCTCTTTACGCAAAAGTGCAGCCTCAATATTTGGTGATTGATGTTTAGGATCAACCCATGAAAGAACTGTCCACTTGAAATCATTTTCCCCATGGTTGTTGCTCAGAAAATGTTCCACTATGGGTGCAGATACCACTTTTTTCTTGATTCTTGAACGATGTTGCGTAATTCGTACATTTACTGATTGGCAAGTTTTTCCAATGTACACTCTATTGCAGGGACACATCACGGCATAGATAACATTCTTGGTCTTGCAATTCGTAAAAATCTAATGCTTCCATTTGACCCCGTCATGGTCAATCACATTACCTTCTAATGTAGTTGAACATGAAACACAATTGCCACACTTGTGGTGCCCGCGTATAGGTTTTAAATTCCACTGTGTTATCAAATCACTCCTCTGCTTAGGGATGTAGCTGTCTGCTTTTATCAATTGTTGGCCAATGCTCATATTTTTGCGCATGGCGAAAATGGGTTTTTCCAACGGATGTTCTAAATTTTCCAATCGGTGCCAATTATTCAAAATAATGCGTTTGAATTGGTTTGTGTGTGACCCAAAGGTTGTGACACACACCAGTTTATTGAGATCACCTTTTTCCTTTTTTTTTTAAGGAGATTTTCCCTAGGGGTGAATCTCGCACGTTTTTTTGAATGATTCAGAAGTTTTTTTGGGTAACCCCTTTTCGCCATTTCAGCACAAAAATATGTTGCATGCTGTTCAAAATCTGCCGGGTCCGTGTCTAACTACATTAGAAGGTAATGTGTTTGACCATGACGGGGTCAAATGGAAGCATGAGATGTTTACGAATTGCAAGACCAAGAATGTTATCTATGCCGTGGTGTGTCCCTGCAATAGAGTGTACATTGGAAAAACTTGACAATCAGTAAATGTAGGAATTACGCAACATCGTTCAAGAATCAAGAAAAAAGTGGTATCTGCACCCATGGTGGAACATTTTCTGAGCAACAACCATGGGGAAAATGATTTCAAGTGGACAGTTCTTTCATGGTTTGATCCTAAACATCAATCACCAAATATTGAGGCTGCACTTTTGCGTTAAGAGGCATACCTCATCATGAGATTCAACAGTGTAAATAATGGCCTGAATTGTTTGAGTGAGGTAAATAGGATATAACTCCTTCTCATTTTTTAACAAAATCCCAATGTCGCTCTTTCTTTTTAAAAAAAATATTAGGTCTCTAAATGAAAACTACAATTCCCATAATCCATAGCTGCCACATTGCATGTTTTTTGACATGTTTGATTGGTTGGTCACATCATGTGACGAAACTGTGGACTGTTTTACCACAAACCGCGGCTGGACGCTGTTGCTCCTAACAGCTGGCGTAAGATACTGACAGCGTGTCAAGGTGGTCAACTAATGGTAAGACTCGTTTGCCCCGCACCTTAGCACAGATGTGTGCCCTGTTTTAAACAGTGAGTCGAATTGAACCGCATACGTTGGTCTCTTTCAGGAAAAGAAAATAGACTGCGTCAAGTGTGACGACTTTCGGTAAGAAGCTTTGTTTTTTGTATTTAGTGCAGACTTAGTCCTCTTTTCCAATAACAACAAAGCAAATTATTGAATTCCTCGCGTTGTTTTTTTACAGGACAAAATTCATACGGACACTTGAGAAAAATAATTACCTCTTGCCTAATTCAATTCCCCGAACAAGTAAGCCATTTTCCATTTTTGTCTCTGTGGCGCTTAGTGTATAAGGCAGTGCCCGTTTGTAGAAATTGTAGTAAACTTCGCATAAACATAATTTTTGCAGATCTATAAAGAGCACACAACATTGGGATTGGATTTTATTTTACTGGCTCCTTCGAGCTCCACTCGGACGTACCAAAATCGAAGGTAAAATCAGCAAATATTTACTCCGCCCACATACTTGGGGGCAGTCTCCACTTTTGATTCAATAAACCTAAACGATATTCTCACTCTCCTGCAGGTTGACACCCACGTTTCTTGATGACATTCTTAAAAGATTCTTACGAAGACCAGTAAATTTCTGGTCTCATAAGGTATGCTGCATCTTTTGAAGCGTTTCTATATAAAAGTAATCCTGACTCAACGAGAGGATGACTCTCTAAAAAATATTTCCCCTTTCTTCTTTTTCCTTAAACAGTTCCTGTGGATACATTTACCCGCCCTGAAGAGAGTCCTGTGATTAATACAGTAGGACTCGAAACGCGTCAGCATTTAGTTGTTTCGTTTGTGCAAATTTTGCTATCGGCATTTTTTACATTCCTGGTGTTAAATAATATGAATTTCAGTAACATTGTGACAGGAATGTTGGGTGGTAGTAAATAAGGTTAATCCCCTATAATTCAATGGATGGAACAACCAGAGTTCTTTTTGTACTGTTTTGGCGACTGTTTAATGACAATTTAATTTTTTTCTGAATGCACATTTGTACTGTATGTTTATCCCCGCCACACATTAATTGTATATATTGTGTTTTTTTCGATTCAACAATGATGTATGGCTTAATGTGAAGTTGATAATGTTCTTTCTCTGTCTTCAAATGTTTAATGTTTTACAATTCAAAAAGTAAATGACATAAATCGAATGTCTGGGTGAACTAATAAACAGTGGTTTACCCTTTGGGACGCATTAATTGTTTCAGTCAGTTATAGAGGCATAGGTAAATTCCCCCTTTTTTGTAGTATTCCTATAGATCAGCACACTGCCCTCCCAGCAGAGTTGTTAACCCTAGGGGTTCCTTATCTCTCTTCAAAGCAGCCTGGCTAATCCACTTAACTCTGACCAATCAGAGCAGACCACTGGAAGGCTGAATTTGGACTTACAAACAAGAAAGTCTTCTAACTTTGATGGAGCAAGATGAAGAACAAAATTTTGTTCTGACTTGCAAAGTTAACCTCTCCTAATAAATGTAACAATATTAATAAGTTTGTGGTGTGATTAATAACCAATATAGTTTAAGGTGCATTGATCATGGGTTTACACGCGGGACTAACATGCTTTGTGTTGCAACTGTAAAAACGAAAAATAATAAAACTAACCTTGTCTATTGTTCTTGTCAGTATTAAATGCGGCATTTTTATAATAATGGCATGTGCTTATTTCATGTTGCTTATGTTATGTCTTTTGTGATAAAATGCTCAAAGAGTTCCAGAATCGTTTAGGAAAGGTAAGTATAAAGCTGCCTTTTTGTACTCGCTAGGTAACATAATTAACCATGTTAATTAGCAAAGGGGGAGGGTAACAGAATGGGTCCCAATTCTTTAATTAATTGATGTCTTGTATTTGTTTAATAAATAGTTTCCGAAGTGAGGCCTAAGTTGGCTTTGAAAAAATATGGCTGACAGAGACGCTGACGAGAAAGCCTTGTCCAGAGTGGAGCCTTGCATTACACATTGATGGAAATATTTGCTGTACAAACGTTAACAATGAATAGAATATGCTCATGGAGAAAAGGCCCAAGGACAGGAAGAGAAAGTGTCTGCTAAGATTAGGAAGTAATGTTCTGAACTCATACGAAAGTAACTTTTTGAAGGAAGCCGAATGTCACCGAAGGAAAAGACAATGGAGCTTATGTAAAGCTTGAACGTGGTCAGGAGCCGAATGATCTAATGTGGACTTACCTGGATCAACCAATGAGAACTGAGAGTTTCGAGAAGAAATGTAAAAATTTAGAAAGATAAGCTAGTAAAAAGGTATAAAGTCTGACATTGCGTTTATGGAAAAAACTCTTGCTTTCCGATTCCTGAGACAGTGTCATGCTGTTGGACTTTTGGCGCACATAAGGACAGCTGTTATATTATTCTTCCCTTTTAGGTGAAGTTTGAGTTAGACAGGAGAATAGTTTGAAGGATATGGAAACGATCTTTTATTAATAATTCATATTTCTGAGCGTCTTTCTGAATGTCAGTTCTAATTTTGTTTCACTAATAAAATGCTGCTTTCCTATTTAAGTTGTTGTAATACTTTATTCGATAGATATTTGTTTATGAAATAAACTTTTAAATCATTCTAAATGACTTTCTTTTATGAGAATAAAGTAAATAAAATTAGATTTGAAGCGACAAGCTGGTCTTGTTTATTCATGGTCTAGTTACTATTAGTTGTTCCATCTACCTTACGTGGCTTGATTTAAACTGCAGTATGTAAATATAAATGTAAAGATTTTGTGAATAGTTCCTTAAATCAAACCACTTGATTCAGTCGCTCTAAATTGTCTCATTGGTGTTAGGGGCCTGGATTTATGTGTTTAGAAACATATGGTGAGTATTGAGGTGACCGATGGTGTTTGTGAGAAAGTTTTTAGGTCGAGTTTACTCGAACCTATTGCTGTCCATCCAAAAGCTGACTTTTTATGAGGAGGAAACCCAACAGTTCACGTGAAATCACGTGATCACATGCATGAGCTTGCATTTCCCCACAGGCTTCCCCCTGCCAGCCGCATTTGCCACATCAAAGGCTTCAGCTGCCCCACCCCCCGCATTCACTTATTCACGGCCGCGCCTCGCATTTCCCCACAGGCTTCCCCCTGCCAGCAACATTTGCCACA
The DNA here is from genome assembly GCF_964263255.1 of Lissotriton vulgaris. NCBI lineage: Eukaryota > Metazoa > Chordata > Amphibia > Caudata > Salamandridae > Lissotriton > Lissotriton vulgaris. The sequence goes on along the minus strand of NC_141697.1, from coordinate 133,818,406 downwards.
TCAAAGGCTTCAGCTGCCCCGCTCCCCCGCAGTCACTTATTCACAGCTGCAGGCCGTGCCTTGTTTTTATTTACTGTGATGTCAGCTTCACTTGAAGGCACGCACACGTTTTATTTTTATTGCCGTACAGCGCCAATGCTTGTTTAGCATTGGTATTACCAGGAAACGCTGTCTGACGTGAACAGCGAATCATTTGTTTATTAAATGCCCCTTAATCTTAAACTGTACCAAACAAGTACACTTACAATTTGAGTCGGTTAAGCACACCAGACAGCCATTGACTGCTCTCCAGCCATATGTTAGTCACTGGCACACTAGAGGGAGCAGCCCATCCCCGCCCCAAGTGCCCGGCCGAGGAGGAAGGCTACCACCGCCCTGCAAGCATCTCTCGAGGTGCATAGCCCGCCGTTTCTCGGGGAGTGGAACAAATGGATGCTTGCTCAGCCCGGGGAAAACCTTCCAAGCCTCTGCTCGTTAGGCTTTCCGCTCCAGTAGGGCAGGTCTCCCAGCTCCCTTCAGCGTCAGCCTCTCCCACATGAGGTCTTGCCTGCTGTGGCCTTCCACACCAGGACTTTCTCGATTACCGACAGCTAAATCTGTTAATGTGCATACTGACGTAATCCTTCGCCGGCCTCGTCTCATTGCTACACTTCACTGAAGCCAAAGTATTTACATTGTGCACTAATCCCCTGAGCCAGAGGAGCTCCCGAGATCCCCGTGTTTGTTTTACACAGAATTTCTACTTCACGAGCAGCTAGTCTACCAATGATGGTCTAACGTAACCCAGGTGACTGAAGCTTCCCCGAGCCTTAGGGAGATGCCCCGCCGTACCAAAAACCACTTTAAAGGTATGTCTTGTAACGTCTACGCGATGTGATTGCAGGGTGAATACTGGTATTTGACTCTAAAACTGGTTTTTTAACGTTTTCCAGACTGAAATTTCAATGACCCAGAACAAGACATATGTTAAACCCGGCCACTGTCCAGGTAAATCGTCCCTTTTTTTAAATATTGCAGTAGATCCTAAGTGATCTTAGGAGATGAGACCCAAGATTGGATTTTAAATAGCGTTTCCTTTCTACACACAGGCATATAGTAATAACAAGGCCCTGAAGAGAACTCGTAACTGATGTACGAAGTTCGAAACGCGTCGGCAAGAAAGGGGATAGAAATAACAGGCATCCATTACATATAACAAACACGACCCTAGAAAAACGAGTGTTGTGCAACAATTGATGAATTGATGTATCGTGATATCCCCTTTCATTTGTGACTTTGTTTATTACTGTGAAAAGAAGTTCTCATTTTTTGACTTTTTGTGAATTTTTCTAAAATTAATGTCATGCTTTGTTGTGTACAGTAGATGTACTTGTGATTTTCTCTTTTTGTATGTTTCAAAATTTGAGTTAATTATTTGGTGTTCTTTGTCTGACATGAAATGTACAGAATTTTCTGAATTGATGGTTGAATTCATGGTATAAATAAACATACCGAACATATCTAATCCGAGTGGATGTGTTGCTCATAAGTAAGAGCTTTTTTGAAATATAAGTGGGAGGCACTTTCTTTTCTCAACCACTATAGCTAAGGTCCAGCCTCTCCACTTGCTAAGGACCTAACTCCTTCACTCTAACAATTCCTCGTCTTCTTGGCAGCATGCATCACCCTAAGCCTTCACTGTTCCCTATGATTGGCCATCTTAACTTGGGACAGTTTAGCCAGGTCCAGCTCCATGGTTCCCTAGTTTTGGGTCTCAAAAAACTAGGCACAATAGACTTAGAACAATTTGGAGAAATCAAAACAATGGATCAAAAACAGTTTAGTCAAAATTCCAAAAATCAAACTCTAAAGTTTTGTTGTAAGGCAATTTGGAGGATTTTTATAATCTTAAATTATTCACTGAAAGGTGTACTTTTCAAACACAAGTTCTCATCCACACCGCCCGGCACCAAATGTTGGAAAGTGGGTTATTGATAGGGGCAAATGTAGGTCTGCAACTGGCAATAAGGCCACTAACAGATGATAGGACTCAGCATAGATCTTAGAAAATAATTTCTATGCTCAACCCTTGGGAACGTGGCTGCGAGCAGACAGGCTTAACTTCAAAGACAGGAATGAGAAGCATTCAAAAACACAATTTCAGTAAATAATTAAGACACAACACAAAATAAAAATCCAACACCAACTTATAAAAATAGGTAATATTTTTATTATATTTTAAATGACACCAAAATGAAAATAATCCACTGTAGGGAACCAGAGATATGAATGTTTAAAGATTAGTCACTTTCTAGAGCTTAGAAACCAACAGTGCCCCTTTCAGTCATTTCGTTTTCTCTGACAGGGACGCATCTTTAAACATGGTTCTGGAGAATTTCTCACCACTTTTGTGCGGCCTTCTCCAGCAGGATGGGTCCAGTTAGAACTCCTTCCTGAAGTTCTGCTTGTGGGTCCCAAAGTATCCAACACACAGTCCAAGGTTCTGGAATCTCCAAGAGGGTCCTTGAAAGTGTGAAACTTCAATTCCGCAATCCACTTGAACAAAACCCTGACAAATTCACTGGTACTCCAGGCTGGGAATTCCTTGTGGGGCTGTCCAGGTGAGCTCTGTTAACCTGTAGCTTGCAGGGAGTCCATCGAGTCCTTTTGCAGCAAGGTAATCCACAGGGCTGCAGTTTCACTTGGTGCAATCTTCAGAGGTCAGGCCTTAGAAATCTTTGCACAGCAATTCTCAGCAGGGCACTTCTTAGCTCAGTAAGTTTCAAGCAGCAGATCTGGAGGACTCTGCCCCTCGCAGATACGTATTCAAAATTCTCTGGGTCAAGCACCAGGTCACTTCTGACCAATGAGATCAGGGCAACTCATCATAGTTATGACCACATCCTGTAGAGTGTGCCATCATTTTGTCCCAGAGTGCACCATTCTTCCAAATCCATAATGGCTTATTTTCCAGCAAGGAGTTAAGAACTGGCTAAACACACCCCCTGGGATGGCTTATTTCCATGGCCCCTCCCCCTACCATCTGCACATACCTTCCTGAAGCCTAGCCCTGACTCTGGGTCAAGAGTGTGAGAGTGAAACTGAAACCCAGGCCTCCCCTCTGCCTTTCAAAGGGATGGCTTACAACTCCACCCCCTGGCCTGGCATTCCTGTAGGCCAGCACACTGCCCTCCCAGCAGAGTTGTTAACCCTAGGGGTTCCTTATCACTTCTTCAAAGCAGCCTGGCTAATCCACTTAACCAGGCCCTGGACCTGGTTAAACAGAGCCCAGGGTTAGTCAGTGTCATTTACCACCAGTTCCAGTCAGCAAAAGGTTTTGGGGGGTGCCCAGGGCACAGGATGACTTTGCAACGCTGACCCTCACTCTCACTGACTGCCTGACTGAGTCTCTCACTCCCTCGCTCGCTCACTGACTCTCACTGATTGACTGACTAACCCTCTCTCTCTCTCACTGACTGACTCTCTCACTGACTGACTCTCACTCTCTCTCATTGACTGACTCTCACTGACTGACTCACTGTTTCACTGACTAACACTCTCACTCACTGACTGACTCTCTCACTTACTGACTCTCACTGACTGAGTGAGTGACTCACTGACTGACTGACTCTCTCAATCTCTCTCATTGACTGAATCTCTCACTAACGGACTCTCTCTCTTTCACTGACTGACTCTCTCACTCTCTCACTCTCACTAACTGACTGACTGAGTCTTCCACTCCCTCTCTCACCGACTCTCAGTGACTGACTGACTAACCCTCTCTCTCTAACTGACTGACTGACTCCCTCATTCTCTGACTGACTCTGACTCGCTCTCACTGACTAACTCTCTCTCTCACTGACTCACTCTCTCTCATTGACTGACTCTCTTACTGACTGACTTACACCATCTCACTAACTGACTAATTGACTGACTGACTCACTAACTAACACTCTCTCAATCTCTCTCTCACTGACTGACTGACTCTCTCATTCTTTCACTGACTGACTCTCCCTACTCACTCTCTCTGACTGACTCTCTCACTGATTGACTCACTGACCAACTCTCTCATTAACTGACTCTCTCACACTCTCTCACTGACTGACTCTCTCACTGACTGACTCTCTCACTGACTGACTGACTCTCTCACTGGCTGACTGACTCACTGGCTGACTGACTCACTGACTGGCCAACTCTCATGTTCTCTCTCACTGACTGACTCACTCTCTCACTGATTGACTCTCACTAACTGACTGACTCTCTCACTCTCTCTTTTACCGACTAACTTACTGAATCTCTCACTGACTGACTGACTCACTGACTGACTGACTCTTTCACTCTGACTGACTGACTCACTCTCACTAACTGACTCTCTCTCACTGACTGACTCTCTATTACTAACTCTCACTGACTGACTGACTCACTCAATCTCTCACTGACTGATTGACTGACTCTCTCACTGACTGACTCTCACTAACTGACTGACTGACTCTCTTCATGACTGATTCTCACTGACTGACTCACTGACTGACTCTCTCACTGACTGACTGACTAACTCCCTTTCTCAATATCTCTCTCACTAACTGACTGACTCTCTCACTGACGGACTTACTCACTCTCTCTCTGACTGACTGACTGACTCTCTCACTGACTCACTGACTCACTATCTGACTGACTTGACTCTCTCACTCTCTCTCTCACTGACTGACTGGCTCTCTCTCTCTCACTGACTGACTCTCTCGCTCACTCTTTCACTGACTGACTGACTTTCTCACTAGCTGACTCTCTCACTGACTGACCGACTCTCTGACTGACTCTCACTGACTGACTGACTGACTCACTCACTCTCTCACTGACTGACCAACTAACTGACTCACTCTCTCACTGACTGACTAACTATCACTAACTGATTGACTCTCTCTCACTGACTGACTCTCACTCTGTCTCACTGACTGACTAATTAACTCACTCTCTCAATCTCTTTCTCACTGACTGACTGACTCTCACTGACTGATTGACTCTCTCACTGACTGATTGCAGCACTCACCAGGGTTGCCGCTTTGCTCTGTGGAAGGACCCTCGCAGCCGGTCAGCTGCCGCCGCACTCTCTGCCTCCGAGTGCCGCTGAGAGCAGAGACCAGGACTCGGGGATTCAGGGACCACATCCCCCAGGATCAATAGCGGCCGGAAGCCGCGCACCGTGATTTGGCGCCAGGCGGCGCATAAACACCAGCACCACCCCCGGCAGAGTGGGGGACACTGCACCACTCACCAGGGTTGCCGCTTTGCTCCGTAGAAGGACCCTCGCAGCCGGTCAGCTGCCGCCGCACTTTCTGCCTCCGAGTGCTGCCGAGAGCAGAGACCAGGACTCGGGGATTCAGGGACCACATACCCCAGGATCCATAGCGGCCGGAAGCCGCGCACCGCGATTTGGCGCCAGGCGCCACATAAACACCAGCACCACCCCCGGCAGAGCGGGGGACACTGCAGCACTCACCAGGGTTGCCGCTTTGCTCCGTGGAAGGACCCTCGCAGCCGGTCAGCTGCCGCCGCACTCTCTGCCTCCGAGTGCCGCCGAGAGCAGAGACCAGGACTCGGGGAATCAGGGACCACATCCCCCAGGATCCATAGCGGCCGGAATCCGCGCACCGCGATTTGGCGCCAGGCGGCGCATAAACACCAGCACCACCCCCGGCAAAGCGGGGGACACTACAGCACTCACCAGGGTTGCCGCTTTGCTCCGTGGAAGGACCCTCGCAGCCGGTCAGCTGCCACCGCACTCTTTGCCTCCGAGTGCCGCCGAGAGCAGAGACCAGGACTCGGGGATTCAGGGACCACATCCCCCAGGATCCATAGCGGCCGGAAGCCGCGCACCGCGATTTGGCGCCAGGCGGCGCATAAACACCAGCACCACCCCCCGCGTCGCGGGAGCACGCGGGAGAAGCCCGGGGCAAGGGCGGGACAGTCCTAGACAGTCACAGGCAGGAAGAGGCAGGGCGGGGCCATAGTCCTTGTCTTTCTGTTCCGGACTACTAGGATTTTGAAGACTTCTCCACTGGTAAAGTGTTTCCTTGGTCTATTGCTCATCGTCAAGCTAGTGGAGCCACTTATATCCCAGTCGCTTAACATCCTTGGGAATTGTCGCCTGTTTTTATAATGCCTAATGGAGCTAAGGAAACATTTACTCCGGGTTCAGGTCCTCTTGATAACTATTTGGTGAAAATGGTAAACAAAATAAACAGTGACCGAAGGGATTCTCTGGGAAGGGATAGTCCCTCAAAACTTACTCAGGCTCTTCAGACCCCTGAAGAGAGCCCAACGGAACATGTTACCTGTGACCCGGTCTCTTTAGCTGTGTCCACGGTCTCAGCCCAGGTCCATATGGATTCCTCAGCATCAGACATACATATAGTGAGTGAAAATAATGATGAAGCCAGCCCTGCTGCTAGACCAGTTAGGAAATGCAGGAAGCAACAAAGCAAAAGGGGGGGGGGAAGCATTAAAAAAAAAGGGTTGAAATCACTGAACAAGTACAGGTCAATCTAGATGAGCCTTCTAACTCAGGGGTTGACAGAGAATCTGTAAATAATCTATTAAACGCTGAACAATTTTCCCAACTATTCGGCTCCTTGGAATCCATGTGTGAAGCCAAAATAGAACAGCTTGTGCAACCGTTAGTAAGGAAACTTGACAGTGTGGCTTCAGAGGTTAAGAGGCTGGGAGGATTTTTAGCAAAACATCTACAATCGGCTGAAACTTGTGGTAAATAAAAATATTACCCTGTCGGAAATTCTATACTTAAACAAAGGTCATGCATATAATGAGAGGCAGAGTCCGTGGTGTCCGATTCAAAAGGGCTTTATTTCACCAGGCTCTATACTAACTGGTTCAGACGGGAAGGGGACTACACACGACTACGGACGTGTCTAGAACAGCGTTGGTTTGACGAATCTGTAGCGGAATTCGTTTGAGTACGGATATCTGTACATCATACCATAAACTAAGATAAAACAAGAAAGGGGTCATGTTGCTCGAAGCCACTGAATCAATGGCCAAGCACATCTTTTGACTCGCTGTAATCTTTGAAAGTATTGATCCTATGGGATGTCCCATCATTTAACACACATCCCTTTTCTTCCAAACTACATATGAATGCTAGTTCCAGGAACCGTAGGTCCCCTATCGAATTGTAAGAGAATATTTTGCTATTTATTGAATCATACGAAACTCTTGACGTTTTTGAACCAGTGTTCCAGCGACCACACACGATTTGACCATAGAAGTCGCATCTGGACTTCTCCAACACAACATCGTCGCACTAAAGGAGTTTCCACTACTTATCTTGCCCTGAAGAAGTCCCCGTAGGGACGAAACGCGTCGGCTGTGTCCTTTAACATTTGGAATGAATAAAGAAAAATCTTGTTTGAGAAAAAAATTGTCCGGTTTCATATGAAAAATTTCTTTTGAATATATCTTTTGTGCAAACTAGAAGACCTTAGTTTTCACATGTCCTTGTTGTGGTGCACCTTTGCTTAAAATTTCGTCTGTATCCCGAAGTTCTATATAGAACTGCCATTGTGATGGTGGGTGGTTGTCAGTGTGCACACTACTCCCTCGTTGATATTTAGAGGGGAAATATTAATTGGGCTATTGTGGTCAGGTGCTTCTTAAAGAAAGGTTCCACCATCTAACTTGCTTCTTTGGCTTTATTTCAGTAACTCGAGTTTAAGGGAGAATCGGGTTCCATCACCACTAAGGTTCAGGAAGGATCGTCATCTGAACTTTATTCACAGAGTACATTATTTATACCTTAAACATACATTACATTGCATAGAGAAGGCGGAGCGCTCCAGGCGGAGCAAGTGAAAGAGAGAGATAAGAGCACATGGGCGTACAAAAGGGCGTGTAAGAAGGCGTACACGTGGGCGTTCCCTTCAGGAGTCATAGGTGCGTCATAGGTGGGTAGATACATGGAGGGGGTCTGTGTGGTCAGCTGGAACGTTTACCCTACTTGTGTGCGTAATTTGGTCATGACGTGGAATTGACGTATAACTGGGGGAAGCTGGGGGGAGCTGACTTTCGTTCTAGTAGAGAAGCCTTGAGTGTCAGGACAACCTGCACGTCTGGTATTATCTGATATCTTGAGTTTGGAGGATGTATGGTCTGAAGTAAAGGTCGCTCGAGCAAAGGTTGCTCATCACTAAGAGCCAGTGTATGCATATATTTCTTCGTGCATTGCGTGGGGCCATGGGCCTTCTATGGATGCAAGTTCTGTAAATCACTTGAATGGAGACAGAAAGGCTAGGCCCTATCTTCTGCAAGCGGATTATGTTTACCTTCTTCGTTAAGCAGGAATGTGTTTCTGTGGAGCAGAGGCAGATAACTGTAAGCAAAATACTGTCTTGGCAGGCCAGACTGGGCACCTCTCGGCTGGGCAGGAAGTATGCGAGAGGTCAGGGATACATAAGGATACATAGCGCCGAGACGCCCACGGGTATTCGCCGCGCTCTACAAATGTCAATAAATAAATAAATAAATAAATAAATAAATAACTAAACTGCAGCTTTCAGAGTGTCTGGAGGCTTGGAGCCTGAATTCGGGTCCTGGCTCAGCTGAGCCACAAAACGGGTTCATCTCGACTTTTAAACGTGCACCATGCAAATACATTGGCAACATAGGCCTCAGTGCAGAATTAACGTTTCTTTCATGGAAGGCTTGGTAACTGACATTCTAACGTTGGACGGAAATGCAGAAGCATTATTATTACAGGCATTAGAGGGGAAGTGCATGGGTGACATGAACATACATAGGGTACATGCAGGGGACACATTGGCCACGTAAAATTTCTATTTCCTCATTCCCTCCTTGTCCCCTACTGTTCCCTTCAGGACACATCTATATTCATGATACCATATATCTGATCATACAGCATCATTTGTTCGTCTTTTTTCTTTTGTATACTTGGATGGGGAATACAGGCAGTGGCACACAAGCCGCAAATCGCCGGGCCACATTGCAGACAGACAGCAACCGAATATAATAAGCAGTATCATTCCTAGGAATGACAACACTGTCCAACCCCATCCTGATATTACACTCCAGAGCCAACCGGACCAAGTCCATGGGTCTTGATGCATCTCATGAGCTATCTTGTGGAGTCTTGTTATTGCTGCATATACGGAAGGCGCGTTATTAGGAATAAACACGCAACAACTGGAGCCGATCACTCTACAAGCCCCGCCCCTATCTGCCAGGATGACGTCAAGAACAAGGCGATTCTGAAGAACAACAAGTCTCATGGCAGACTGCTCCTCGGTCAAGTTCGCCAGGGCAGAAGTAGTCTCATTCACTACTGCTTCTAAAGTTCTTGTTAACCTGCGTATGAGTTTACTGTTTTGGACGGGACCTATGAACCAGAAGTATCCTTTAATGAAATCTGTATATTGCTCCCAAGCTGTCTCAGTCTGATCGACAACTGGGGAATCAGTCTCCCTCCTGTGTCTAACATGTACAAGTCGTGAATCTCGATGATAATGGGATGGGGCTAGAAAAACGGGTGGCAGCAGGAACGCTATATAACATGCCCCACCCCAGTCTAAGGGCAGACGTACATAGGCTGTCTGACCGCAAATGAAATAGGAATGGCGGGAAGCTTTGAAAGTAGACTTTCCTTTATCATTGAACTCGACTACAGTATTACAATCACTGTGTCCTAAATGCACTGATCCTTTCTTTCTAACGCACAATTCACCTCTTACTGGTAGAACTGATATGAACGGTGGACCTGTATTTTTCTCGGACTGGACATTCAGAATCATAAAGTTGAGGGAAACATTTCCTTGTTCATACACTTCATTTTCTAGATCGGTCCCTTTCCTTTGGGGAAGACCGTCTTTGTCTGGAAAACATGCCTCGTTCATAACGGTATTCAAGTTTCCCCATATCCAGACAACCTGAGAAACTGCAGACTTTCTGTCTAACAATGACATTAAAGCAAACCATGCTCCGCACGAACCGTTGTGGGAGAACAGAAAAGGAAAAAGGGGCAGAACTCCCTTTGTTTTCTGATAAGGTGGGAGTCGGCCACATACCCAGCAATTTGTTACATTGCTGGTCTGATGAGAATGGTGCAACATTCGAATAAAAGTATTGTTGCGCAGAGCTAGTCGATATGACAGTTCATGGGGTGGCAGATCACTGAATGTGTGCTCTACAGTGTCATTGAAGGAAGAATGTATTCGTGAGGCAATAGGAGGAAAGAAAACATGTAGTGTCAAGCTGATACATACTATAGTGATGCTCAGAAGGAACATAAGAATCAGAGTTACTATACATCTACTGCGTAATATCTTGCAGTACTTTTCTTTCATTTCTCTCTTTCTACTATTCTGGTCTACGATCTTATACATGTCAGGAACCTGTCTAACCGATCCACCACCTAGTGGACTTAAACAATTAAACGCTGTCTGACTTACTAGACCGTAATTTAGACCTATACTCCTGTTGCGGAGTCTTTTCTAGCAAAGGGGGCTTTGAGTCAGTATTATCGGGACAGTCTTTAGGCTTGAGCAAAGTTCCGGAATCTCCAAATAATTTCTTGCAGTGCTGGGCGTGAACCCAACCTTTGCGTCCCTCGACCTTGACGGCAGTCCTCGTGGTTAGCAGAACTAACTTCGGTGTATTCCAGCGCGGCTCAAGAGGGCTCGATCGATCAAAGTTCCGAATGTGGACTAGGTCACCAGGGACGATGGTATGCTCTTTGACTTGGGTGTTGTCGGGGAAAGCGGCGGCAACCTGTGAACGACAAGAGAGTAGTGCAGACATCAAGGAAGCCAGGTAATCTGTCAGCATATTACTGTCAACATCAGTTATTTTCTTTGGCATAGGCGTACCCCACATATTCGGTGGTCTACCAAAAACCACTTCGTAAGGAGATAGGCCTGTTCTGGAATGAGCTACCATACGCATGTAAAAGAGGGCAACCGGCAAGGCTACCATCCAATCCACACCTTTGTCTGCACAGACTTTCGCTAATTTCGTTTTAAGTGTCTGATTATGGCGCTCGACAAGTCCAGCTGCTTCTGGGTGTCGTACACAATGAAATTTCCATTGATATCCTAACAGAAGGGACACTTGTTTCATTAATTCAGAGGAGAATGGCTGACCATTATCTGAGTACACGACACGGGGCAATCCGTACCGTGGGAAGAACTCTCGTACCAATTGCCTGGCGGTGGTCACAGCAGTATAATCTGGAACTGGGTACGCTTCTGTCCATCTAGATAGTGCACATACAACTACTAGGACGTACTTGTAACCTCTACATCTGTCCATCTGGATATAATCCATTTGGAGAACTTCAAAAGGATGGTCAGGAGGATGAAATCCACCTTGTTCCACCGGAATACCTTTGCCTGGATTGAACTGGCAACAGATCATACAGGTACGTACTTTCTGTTTCGCTGCTGCACGCAGATGCTTGTTAAACCAGATATTCTGTAAACTGTCTAGCATTGCCTTTTCTCCTAAGTGTGCTGGACTATGTGCTGTGTTTATGATAACCTGTACCATAGAGTCTGGGAGAAACCATGTAGCTTTGCCTTTAGTCATCCAACCCCGGTCAGTTTGGACCCCTCCTTGTTCAGTCCATTTCTTTATTTCGTCTGGAGTGGCATGTGTCTGTATGTCAAGTACATCTTGTGAAGGATCCCTGACTGTCATGCTGTTTGTCAGTGATGGTACTTCTGTCTTTGTCGTGTCTGGGCTGTAAGTTTAGCTGTTCGGTCTGCCAGGTCGTTACCCTGGGAAATGGTGTCTGTAACTTTCGTATGTGCTTTGCATTTCAGGATGGCTATGGCTGTAGGCAAATGTATTGCTTCTAACAGAGCCTGAATAAGGGGACCATGCTGAATTTTGGCCCCATGAGAGGTCAGGAAACCTCTCTCCCTCCATAACACTCCGAAGTCATGAACAACCCCGAAGGCATACTGTGAATCTGTATATATGTTCACTTTCAAGTTCTTGGCTCTTATGCAGGCTTGTGTCAGAGCGATGAGCTCTGCTGCTTGTGCTGACAGTGTGTCTATTCTTTGTGTCTCTATGACTTCAGTATCAGTGGTCACAGCATATGCGGCCACTAACTCTCCTGTGCTTGTTCTCATGCATGAACCATCTACATAAAGTGTCAGGTCAGGGTCTGGCAGTGCAATGTCAGTCAGGTCTTGTCTTGGTTTCGTCACTGTATTAATTACTTCCACACAGTCATGTGGTGCAGTGTCTACTGTGCTTGAGGGCAAGCGTGTAGCAGGGTTGAGTATATTGCATCGTCTGATCTCTATGTGTGGCTGAAATAACGTCAGTTCATATCCTGTCAGTCTTGCTACAGTCAGGTGCTGCGTCTGTGTCCTGTTCAAGAGAACGTCCACTGCATGTGGAACCTGTACTGTCAGTGGGTGTCCTAACACTATGGAATCACTCTGTCTTATAGCTAGAGCTGTTGCTGCAACTGATTTCAGGCACGCAGGCAGAGCCTGGGACACTGGATCCATTGTACTAGAAAAATAAGCACAAGGCTTGTGTTTTCCTGCTTGATCTTGTGTGAGGACAGATAATGCTGTTCCATCTCGTTCAGTGACAAAAAGTGTAAAAGGTTTGCTGTAACAAGGAGTCGCTAAAACTGGTGCTTGACATAAGGCTTATTTCAATTCTTCAAATGCAAGGGTATGTTCTTGTGTCCAAGGGAGGACAGTTGAAGACGCTGCCTCCTGTGTTGTCAACTGTATGAGTGGTTTGGCTAGATAGGCATACTGGGGAATCCATTGTCTGCAGTAAGAAGTGAGGCCAATGAAGGCCCGTACTTCCTTTTGTGTCTTGGGCTGCGAAAGGTTAGCAATTAACTGTATACGTTCTTGTGTCAGCTGCCTACCCCAAGGTACACCACTTGCTGTGCACAGAATTGCAACTTCGAAGGGGACACTTTGTGCCCCTTGTCCGCCAAGAAGTGTAAAACTGTCAGTGATGCATGTTCGCAGTCTGGTTCTGATCGTATAAATGTCTTTATACCAAGAAAATTTTCTGGACATGACTTAGTAAGCAACAAGTCTGTGGATTCGACTCGCTACTGTCATGTTGCTTATGTTATGTCTTTTGTGATAAAATGCTCAAAGAGTTCCAGAATCGTTTAGGAAAGGTAAGTATAAAGCTGCCTTTTTGTACTCGCTAGGTAACATAATTAACCATGTTAATTAGCAAAGGGGGAGGGTAACAGAATGGGTCCCAATTCTTTAATTAATTGATGTCTTGTATTTGTTTAATAAATAGTTTCCGAAGTGAGGCCTAAGTTGGCTTTGAAAAAATATGGCTGACAGAGACGCTGACGAGAAAGCCTTGTCCAGAGTGGAGCCTTGCATTACACATTGATGGAAATATTTGCTGTACAAACGTTAACAATGAATAGAATATGCTCATGGAGAAAAGGCCCAAGGACAGGAAGAGAAAGTGTCTGCTAAGATTAGGAAGTAATGTTCTGAACTCATACGAAAGTAACTTTTTGAAGGAAGCCGAATGTCACCGAAGGAAAAGACAATGGAGCTTATGTAAAGCTTGAACGTGGTCAGGAGCCGAATGATCTAATGTGGACTTACCTGGATCAACCAATGAGAACTGAGAGTTTCGAGAAGAAATGTAAAAATTTAGAAAGATAAGCTAGTAAAAAGGTATAAAGTCTGACATTGCGTTTATGGAAAAAACTCTTGCTTTCCGATTCCTGAGACAGTGTCATGCTGTTGGACTTTTGGCGCACATAAGGACAGCTGTTATATTATTCTTCCCTTTTAGGTGAAGTTTGAGTTAGACAGGAGAATAGTTTGAAGGATATGGAAACGATCTTTTATTAATAATTCATATTTCTGAGCGTCTTTCTGAATGTCAGTTCTAATTTTGTTTCACTAATAAAATGCTGCTTTCCTATTTAAGTTGTTGTAATACTTTATTCGATAGATATTTGTTTATGAAATAAACTTTTAAATCATTCTAAATGACTTTCTTTTATGAGAATAAAGTAAATAAAATTAGATTTGAAGCGACAAGCTGGTCTTGTTTATTCATGGTCTAGTTACTATTAGTTGTTCCATCTACCTTACGTGGCTTGATTTAAACTGCAGTATGTAAATATAAATGTAAAGATTTTGTGAATAGTTCCTTAAATCAAACCACTTGATTCAGTCGCTCTAAATTGTCTCATTGGTGTTAGGGGCCTGGATTTATGTGTTTAGAAACATATGGTGAGTATTGAGGTGACCGATGGTGTTTGTGAGAAAGTTTTTAGGTCGAGTTTACTCGAACCTATTGCTGTCCATCCAAAAGCTGACTTTTTATGAGGAGGAAACCCAACAGTTCACGTGAAATCACGTGATCACATGCATGAGCTTGCATTTCCCCACAGGCTTCCCCCTGCCAGCCGCATTTGCCACATCAAAGGCTTCAGCTGCCCCACCCCCCGCATTCACTTATTCACGGCCGCGCCTCGCATTTCCCCACAGGCTTCCCCCTGCCAGCAACATTTGCCACATCAAAGGCTTCAGCTGCCCCGCCCCCCCGCAGTCACTTATTCACAGCTGCAGGCCGTGCCTTGTTTTTATTTACTGTGATGTCAGCTTCACTTGAAGGCACGCACACGTTTTATTTTTATTGCCGTACAGCGCCAATGCTTGTTTAGCATTGGTATTACCAGGAAACGCTGTCTGACGTGAACAGCGAATCATTTGTTTATTAAATGCCCCTTAATCTTAAACTGTACCAAACAAGTACACTTACAATTTGAGTCGGTTAAGCACACCAGACAGCCATTGACTGCTCTCCAGCCATATGTTAGTCACTGGCACACTAGAGGGAGCAGCCCATCCCCGCCCCAAGTGCCCGGCCGAGGAGGAAGGCTACCACCGCCCTGCAAGCATCTCTCGAGGTGCATAGCCCGCCGTTTCTCGGGGAGTGGAACAAATGGATGCTTGCTCAGCCCGGGGAAAACCTTCCAAGCCTCTGCTCGTTAGGCTTTCCGCTCCAGTAGGGCAGGTCTCCCAGCTCCCTTCAGCGTCAGCCTCTCCCACATGAGGTCTTGCCTGCTGTGGCCTTCCACACCAGGACTTTCTCGATTACCGACAGCTAAATCTGTTAATGTGCATACTGACGTAATCCTTCGCCGGCCTCGTCTCATTGCTACACTTCACTGAAGCCAAAGTATTTACATTGTGCACTAATCCCCTGAGCCAGAGGAGCTCCCGAGATCCCCGTGTTTGTTTTACACAGAATTTCTACTTCACGAGCAGCTAGTCTACCAATGATGGTCTAACGTAACCCAGGTGACTGAAGCTTCCCCGAGCCTTAGGGAGATGCCCCGCCGTACCAAAAACCACTTTAAAGGTATGTCTTGTAACGTCTACGCGATGTGATTGCAGGGTGAATACTGGTATTTGACTCTAAAACTGGTTTTTTAACGTTTTCCAGACTGAAATTTCAATGACCCAGAACAAGACATATGTTAAACCCGGCCACTGTCCAGGTAAATCGTCCCTTTTTTTAAATATTGCAGTAGATCCTAAGTGATCTTAGGAGATGAGACCCAAGATTGGATTTTAAATAGCGTTTCCTTTCTACACACAGGCATATAGTAATAACAAGGCCCTGAAGAGAACTCGTAACTGATGTACGAAGTTCGAAACGCGTCGGCAAGAAAGGGGATAGAAATAACAGGCATCCATTACATATAACAAACACGACCCTAGAAAAACGAGTGTTGTGCAACAATTGATGAATTGATGTATCGTGATATCCCCTTTCATTTGTGACTTTGTTTATTACTGTGAAAAGAAGTTCTCATTTTTTGACTTTTTGTGAATTTTTCTAAAATTAATGTCATGCTTTGTTGTGTACAGTAGATGTACTTGTGATTTTCTCTTTTTGTATGTTTCAAAATTTGAGTTAATTATTTGGTGTTCTTTGTCTGACATGAAATGTACAGAATTTTCTGAATTGATGGTTGAATTCATGGTATAAATAAACATACCGAACATATCTAATCCGAGTGGATGTGTTGCTCATAAGTAAGAGCTTTTTTGAAATATAAGTGGGAGGCACTTTCTTTTCTCAACCACTATAGCTAAGGTCCAGCCTCTCCACTTGCTAAGGACCTAACTCCTTCACTCTAACAATTCCTCGTCTTCTTGGCAGCATGCATCACCCTAAGCCTTCACTGTTCCCTATGATTGGCCATCTTAACTTGGGACAGTTTAGCCAGGTCCAGCTTCATGGTTCCCTAGTTTTGGGTCTCAAAAAACTAGGCACAATAGACTTAGAACAATTTGGAGAAATCAAAACAATGGATCAAAAACAGTTTAGTCAAAATTCCAAAAATCAAACTCTAAAGTTTTGTTGTAAGGCAATTTGGAGGATTTTTATAATCTTAAATTATTCACTGAAAGGTGTACTTTTCAAACATAAGTTCTCATCCACACCGCCCGGCACCAAATGTTGGAAAGTGGGTTATTGATAGGGGCAAATGTAGGTCTGCAACTGGCAATAAGGCCACTAACAGATGATAGGACTCAGCATAGATCTTAGAAAATAATTTCTATGCTCAACCCTTGGGAACGTGGCTGCGAGCAGACAGGCTTAACTTCAAAGACAGGAATGAGAAGCATTCAAAAACACAATTTCAGTAAATAATTAAGACACAACACAAAATAAAAATCCAACACCAACTTATAAAAATAGGTAATATTTTTATTATATTTTAAATGACACCAAAATGAAAATAATCCACTGTAGGGAACCAGAGATATGAATGTTTAAAGATTAGTCACTTTCTAGAGCTTAGAAACCAACAGTGCCCCTTTCAGTCATTTCGTTTTCTCTGACAGGGACGCATCTTTAAACATGGTTCTGGAGAATTTCTCACCACTTTTGTGCGGCCTTCTCCAGCAGGATGGGTCCAGTTAGAACTCCTTCCTGAAGTTCTGCTTGTGGGTCCCAAAGTATCCAACACACAGTCCAAGGTTCTGGAATCTCCAAGAGGGTCCTTGAAAGTGTGAAACTTCAATTCCGCAATCCACATGAACAAAACCCTGACAAATCCACTGGTTCTCTAGGATGGGAATTCCTTGTGGGGCTCTCCAGGTGAGCCCTGTTAGCCTGTAGCTTGCAGGTAATCCACCGAGTCCTTTTGCAGCAAGGTAATCCACAGAGTTGCACTTTCACTTGGTGCAGTCTTCAGAGGTCAGGCATTGGAAATCTATGCACAGCAATACTTATCAGCAGGGCACTTCTTGCTTCAGTAAGTTTCAAGCAGCAGATCTGGAGGGCCCTGCCCCTCTCAGATACCTATTCAGAATTCTCTGGGTCAAGCACCAGGTCACTTCTGACCAATGAGAGCAGGGCAACTCCTCATAGTTATGACCACACCCTGTAGAGTGTGGCATTATTTTGTCCCAAAGTGCAGCATTCCTCCAAATCCATAATGGCTGATTTTCCAGCAAGGAGGTAAGAGCCGGTTAAACCCCCCCCCTTCCCTGGGATGGCTTATTTCCATGCCCTATCCCCCTACCATCTGCACATACATTCCTTACGCCTAGCCCTGACTCTTGGTCAGAGTGTAAGAGTGAAACTAAAACTCAGGCCTCCCCTCTGCCTTTGAAAAGGATGGTTTACGACTCCACCCCCTGGCCTGGCATCCCTATAGATCGAGGAAAAGGAGGGGTTTGGCCCTGTGGGGAAGAGGGTAGGTTGGGCCTTTAAATACTACAAAAAAAGGGGGAATTTACCTATGCATCTATAACTGATTGAAACAATTAATGGGTTCCAAAGGGTAAACCACTGTTTATTAGTTCCCCCAGACATTCGATTTATGTCATTTACTTTTTGAATTGTAAAACATTAAACATTTGAAGACAGAGAAAGAACATTATCAACTTCACATTAAGCCATACATCTTTGTTGAAACGAAAAAAAACACAATATATACAATTAATGTGTGGGGGGGATAAACATACAGTACAAATGTGCATTCAGAAAAAAATTAAATTGTCATTAAACAGTCGCCAAAACAGTACAAAAAGAACTCTGGTTGATCCATCCATTTAATTATAGGGGGTTAACCTTATTTACTACCACCCAACATTCCTGTCACAATGTTACTGAAATTCATATTATTTAACACCAGGAATGTAAAAAATGCCGATAGCGAAATTTGCACAAACGAAACAACTTAATGCCGACGCGTTTCGAGTCCTACTGTAATAATCACAGGACTCTCTTCAGGGCGGGTAAATGTATCCACAGGAACTGTTTAAGGAAAAAGAAGAAAGAGGGAATATTTTTTAGAGAGTCATCCTCTCGTTGAGTCAGGATTACTTTTATATAGAAATGCATCAAAAGATGCAGCATACCTTATGAGACCAGAAATTTACTGGTCTTCGTAAGAATCTTTTAAGAATGTCATCAAGAAACGTGGGTGTCAACCTGCAGGAGAGTGAGAATATTGTTTAGGTTTATTGAATCAAAAGTGGAGACTGCCCCCAAGTATGTGGGCGGAGTAAATATTTGCTGATTTTACCTTCGATTTTGGTACGTCCGAGTGGAGGTCGAAGGAGCCAGTAAAATGAAATCCAATCCCAATGTTGTGTGCTCTTTATAGATCTGCAAAAATGATGTTTATGCGAAGTTTACTACAACGTCTACGAACGGGCACTGCCTTATACACTAAGCGCCACAGAGACAAAAACGGAAAATGGCTTACTTGTTCGGGGAATTGAATTAGGCAAGAGGTAATTATTTTTCTCAAGTGTCCGTATAATTTTTGTCCTGTAAAAAAACAACGCGAGGAATTCAATAATTTGCTTTGTTGTTATTGGAAAAGAGGACTAAGTCTGCACTGAATACAAAAAACAAAGCTTCTTACCGAAAGTCGTCACACTTGACGCAGTCTATTTTCTTTTTCTGAAACGCCAGGAGCGGGAGGAGGTAACCTCTATTGCATACCCAAAACTCGGTCCTGAAAGAGACCAACGTATGCGGTTCAATTCGACTCGCTGTTTAAAAGAGCCTTGTCCAGAGTGGAGCCTTGCATTACACATTGATGGAAATATTTGCTGTACAAACGTTAACAATGAATAGAATATGCTCATGGAGAAAAGGCCCAAGGACAGGAAGAGAAAGTGTCTGCTAAGATTAGGAAGTAATGTTCTGAACTCATACGAAAGTAACTTTTTGAAGGAAGCCGAATGTCACCGAAGGAAAAGACAATGGAGCTTATGTAAAGCTTGAACGTGGTCAGGAGCCGAATGATCTAATGTGGACTTACCTGGATCAACCAATGAGAACTGAGAGTTTCGAGAAGAAATGTAAAAATTTAGAAAGATAAGCTAGTAAAAAGGTATAAAGTCTGACATTGCGTTTATGGAAAAAACTCTTGCTTTCCGATTCCTGAGACAGTGTCATGCTGTTGGACTTTTGGCGCACATAAGGACAGCTGTTATATTATTCTTCCCTTTTAGGTGAAGTTTGAGTTAGACAGGAGAATAGTTTGAAGGATATGGAAACGATCTTTTATTAATAATTCATATTTCTGAGCGTCTTTCTGAATGTCAGTTCTAATTTTGTTTCACTAATAAAATGCTGCTTTCCTATTTAAGTTGTTGTAATACTTTATTCGATAGATATTTGTTTATGAAATAAACTTTTAAATCATTCTAAATGACTTTCTTTTATGAGAATAAAGTAAATAAAATTAGATTTGAAGCGACAAGCTGGTCTTGTTTATTCATGGTCTAGTTACTATTAGTTGTTCCATCTACCTTACGTGGCTTGATTTAAACTGCAGTATGTAAATATAAATGTAAAGATTTTGTGAATAGTTCCTTAAATCAAACCACTTGATTCAGTCGCTCTAAATTGTCTCATTGGTGTTAGGGGCCTGGATTTATGTGTTTAGAAACATATGGTGAGTATTGAGGTGACCGATGGTGTTTGTGAGAAAGTTTTTAGGTCGAGTTTACTCGAACCTATTGCTGTCCATCCAAAAGCTGACTTTTTATGAGGAGGAAACCCAACAGTTCACGTGAAATCACGTGATCACATGCATGAGCTTGCATTTCCCCACAGGCTTCCCCCTGCCAGCCGCATTTGCCACATCAAAGGCTTCAGCTGCCCCACCCCCCGCATTCACTTATTCACGGCCGCGCCTCGCATTTCCCCACAGGCTTCCCCCTGCCAGCAACATTTGCCACATCAAAGGCTTCAGCTGCCCCGCCCCCCCGCAGTCACTTATTCACAGCTGCAGGCCGTGCCTTGTTTTTATTTACTGTGATGTCAGCTTCACTTGAAGGCACGCACACGTTTTATTTTTATTGCCGTACAGCGCCAATGCTTGTTTAGCATTGGTATTACCAGGAAACGCTGTCTGACGTGAACAGCGAATCATTTGTTTATTAAATGCCCCTTAATCTTAAACTGTACCAAACAAGTACACTTACAATTTGAGTCGGTTAAGCACACCAGACAGCCATTGACTGCTCTCCAGCCATATGTTAGTCACTGGCACACTAGAGGGAGCAGCCCATCCCCGCCCCAAGTGCCCGGCCGAGGAGGAAGGCTACCACCGCCCTGCAAGCATCTCTCGAGGTGCATAGCCCGCCGTTTCTCGGGGAGTGGAACAAATGGATGCTTGCTCAGCCCGGGGAAAACCTTCCAAGCCTCTGCTCGTTAGGCTTTCCGCTCCAGTAGGGCAGGTCTCCCAGCTCCCTTCAGCGTCAGCCTCTCCCACATGAGGTCTTGCCTGCTGTGGCCTTCCACACCAGGACTTTCTCGATTACCGACAGCTAAATCTGTTAATGTGCATACTGACGTAATCCTTCGCCGGCCTCGTCTCATTGCTACACTTCACTGAAGCCAAAGTATTTACATTGTGCACTAATCCCCTGAGCCAGAGGAGCTCCCGAGATCCCCGTGTTTGTTTTACACAGAATTTCTACTTCACGAGCAGCTAGTCTACCAATGATGGTCTAACGTAACCCAGGTGACTGAAGCTTCCCCGAGCCTTAGGGAGATGCCCCGCCGTACCAAAAACCACTTTAAAGGTATGTCTTGTAACGTCTACGCGATGTGATTGCAGGGTGAATACTGGTATTTGACTCTAAAACTGGTTTTTTAACGTTTTCCAGACTGAAATTTCAATGACCCAGAACAAGACATATGTTAAACCCGGCCACTGTCCAGGTAAATCGTCCCTTTTTTTAAATATTGCAGTAGATCCTAAGTGATCTTAGGAGATGAGACCCAAGATTGGATTTTAAATAGCGTTTCCTTTCTACACACAGGCATATAGTAATAACAAGGCCCTGAAGAGAACTCGTAACTGATGTACGAAGTTCGAAACGCGTCGGCAAGAAAGGGGATAGAAATAACAGGCATCCATTACATATAACAAACACGACCCTAGAAAAACGAGTGTTGTGCAACAATTGATGAATTGATGTATCGTGATATCCCCTTTCATTTGTGACTTTGTTTATTACTGTGAAAAGAAGTTCTCATTTTTTGACTTTTTGTGAATTTTTCTAAAATTAATGTCATGCTTTGTTGTGTACAGTAGATGTACTTGTGATTTTCTCTTTTTGTATGTTTCAAAATTTGAGTTAATTATTTGGTGTTCTTTGTCTGACATGAAATGTACAGAATTTTCTGAATTGATGGTTGAATTCATGGTATAAATAAACATACCGAACATATCTAATCCGAGTGGATGTGTTGCTCATAAGTAAGAGCTTTTTTGAAATATAAGTGGGAGGCACTTTCTTTTCTCAACCACTATAGCTAAGGTCCAGCCTCTCCACTTGCTAAGGACCTAACTCCTTCACTCTAACAATTCCTCGTCTTCTTGGCAGCATGCATCACCCTAAGCCTTCACTGTTCCCTATGATTGGCCATCTTAACTTGGGACAGTTTAGCCAGGTCCAGCTCCATGGTTCCCTAGTTTTGGGTCTCAAAAAACTAGGCACAATAGACTTAGAACAATTTGGAGAAATCAAAACAATGGATCAAAAACAGTTTAGTCAAAATTCCAAAAATCAAACTCTAAAGTTTTGTTGTAAGGCAATTTGGAGGATTTTTATAATCTTAAATTATTCACTGAAAGGTGTACTTTTCAAACACAAGTTCTCATCCACACCGCCCGGCACCAAATGTTGGAAAGTGGGTTATTGATAGGGGCAAATGTAGGTCTGCAACTGGCAATAAGGCCACTAACAGATGATAGGACTCAGCATAGATCTTAGAAAATAATTTCTATGCTCAACCCTTGGGAACGTGGCTGCGAGCAGACAGGCTTAACTTCAAAGACAGGAATGAGAAGCATTCAAAAACACAATTTCAGTAAATAATTAAGACACAACACAAAATAAAAATCCAACACCAACTTATAAAAATAGGTAATATTTTTATTATATTTTAAATGACACCAAAATGAAAATAATCCACTGTAGGGAACCAGAGATATGAATGTTTAAAGATTAGTCACTTTCTAGAGCTTAGAAACCAACAGTGCCCCTTTCAGTCATTTCGTTTTCTCTGACAGGGACGCATCTTTAAACATGGTTCTGGAGAATTTCTCACCACTTTTGTGCGGCCTTCTCCAGCAGGATGGGTCCAGTTAGAACTCCTTCCTGAAGTTCTGCTTGTGGGTCCCAAAGTATCCAACACACAGTCCAAGGTTCTGGAATCTCCAAGAGGGTCCTTGAAAGTGTGAAACTTCAATTCCGCAATCCACTTGAACAAAACCCTGACAAATTCACTGGTACTCCAGGCTGGGAATTCCTTGTGGGGCTGTCCAGGTGAGCTCTGTTAACCTGTAGCTTGCAGGGAGTCCATCGAGTCCTTTTGCAGCAAGGTAATCCACAGGGCTGCAGTTTCACTTGGTGCAATCTTCAGAGGTCAGGCCTTAGAAATCTTTGCACAGCAATTCTCAGCAGGGCACTTCTTAGCTCAGTAAGTTTCAAGCAGCAGATCTGGAGGACTCTGCCCCTCGCAGATACGTATTCAAAATTCTCTGGGTCAAGCACCAGGTCACTTCTGACCAATGAGATCAGGGCAACTCATCATAGTTATGACCACATCCTGTAGAGTGTGCCATCATTTTGTCCCAGAGTGCACCATTCTTCCAAATCCATAATGGCTTATTTTCCAGCAAGGAGTTAAGAACTGGCTAAACACACCCCCTGGGATGGCTTATTTCCATGGCCCCTCCCCCTACCATCTGCACATACCTTCCTGAAGCCTAGCCCTGACTCTGGGTCAAGAGTGTGAGAGTGAAACTGAAACCCAGGCCTCCCCTCTGCCTTTCAAAGGGATGGCTTACAACTCCACCCCCTGGCCTGGCATTCCTGTAGGCCAGCACACTGCCCTCCCAGCAGAGTTGTTAACCCTAGGGGTTCCTTATCACTTCTTCAAAGCAGCCTGGCTAATCCACTTAACCAGGCCCTGGACCTGGTTAAACAGAGCCCAGGGTTAGTCAGTGTCATTTACCACCAGTTCCAGTCAGCAAAAGGTTTTGGGGGGTGCCCAGGGCACAGGATGACTTTGCAACGCTGACCCTCACTCTCACTGACTGCCTGACTGAGTCTCTCACTCCCTCGCTCGCTCACTGACTCTCACTGATTGACTGACTAACCCTCTCTCTCTCTCACTGACTGACTCTCTCACTGACTGACTCTCACTCTCTCTCATTGACTGACTCTCACTGACTGACTCACTGTTTCACTGACTAACACTCTCACTCACTGACTGACTCTCTCACTTACTGACTCTCACTGACTGAGTGAGTGACTCACTGACTGACTGACTCTCTCAATCTCTCTCATTGACTGAATCTCTCACTAACGGACTCTCTCTCTTTCACTGACTGACTCTCTCACTCTCTCACTCTCACTAACTGACTGACTGAGTCTTCCACTCCCTCTCTCACCGACTCTCAGTGACTGACTGACTAACCCTCTCTCTCTAACTGACTGACTGACTCCCTCATTCTCTGACTGACTCTGACTCGCTCTCACTGACTAACTCTCTCTCTCACTGACTCACTCTCTCTCATTGACTGACTCTCTTACTGACTGACTTACACCATCTCACTAACTGACTAATTGACTGACTGACTCACTAACTAACACTCTCTCAATCTCTCTCTCACTGACTGACTGACTCTCTCATTCTTTCACTGACTGACTCTCCCTACTCACTCTCTCTGACTGACTCTCTCACTGATTGACTCACTGACCAACTCTCTCATTAACTGACTCTCTCACACTCTCTCACTGACTGACTCTCTCACTGACTGACTCTCTCACTGACTGACTGACTCTCTCACTGGCTGACTGACTCACTGGCTGACTGACTCACTGACTGGCCAACTCTCATGTTCTCTCTCACTGACTGACTCACTCTCTCACTGATTGACTCTCACTAACTGACTGACTCTCTCACTCTCTCTTTTACCGACTAACTTACTGAATCTCTCACTGACTGACTGACTCACTGACTGACTGACTCTTTCACTCTGACTGACTGACTCACTCTCACTAACTGACTCTCTCTCACTGACTGACTCTCTATTACTAACTCTCACTGACTGACTGACTCACTCAATCTCTCACTGACTGATTGACTGACTCTCTCACTGACTGACTCTCACTAACTGACTGACTGACTCTCTTCATGACTGATTCTCACTGACTGACTCACTGACTGACTCTCTCACTGACTGACTGACTAACTCCCTTTCTCAATATCTCTCTCACTAACTGACTGACTCTCTCACTGACGGACTTACTCACTCTCTCTCTGACTGACTGACTGACTCTCTCACTGACTCACTGACTCACTATCTGACTGACTTGACTCTCTCACTCTCTCTCTCACTGACTGACTGGCTCTCTCTCTCTCACTGACTGACTCTCTCGCTCACTCTTTCACTGACTGACTGACTTTCTCACTAGCTGACTCTCTCACTGACTGACCGACTCTCTGACTGACTCTCACTGACTGACTGACTGACTCACTCACTCTCTCACTGACTGACCAACTAACTGACTCACTCTCTCACTGACTGACTAACTATCACTAACTGATTGACTCTCTCTCACTGACTGACTCTCACTCTGTCTCACTGACTGACTAATTAACTCACTCTCTCAATCTCTTTCTCACTGACTGACTGACTCTCACTGACTGATTGACTCTCTCACTGACTGATTGCAGCACTCACCAGGGTTGCCGCTTTGCTCTGTGGAAGGACCCTCGCAGCCGGTCAGCTGCCGCCGCACTCTCTGCCTCCGAGTGCCGCTGAGAGCAGAGACCAGGACTCGGGGATTCAGGGACCACATCCCCCAGGATCAATAGCGGCCGGAAGCCGCGCACCGTGATTTGGCGCCAGGCGGCGCATAAACACCAGCACCACCCCCGGCAGAGTGGGGGACACTGCACCACTCACCAGGGTTGCCGCTTTGCTCCGTAGAAGGACCCTCGCAGCCGGTCAGCTGCCGCCGCACTTTCTGCCTCCGAGTGCTGCCGAGAGCAGAGACCAGGACTCGGGGATTCAGGGACCACATACCCCAGGATCCATAGCGGCCGGAAGCCGCGCACCGCGATTTGGCGCCAGGCGCCACATAAACACCAGCACCACCCCCGGCAGAGCGGGGGACACTGCAGCACTCACCAGGGTTGCCGCTTTGCTCCGTGGAAGGACCCTCGCAGCCGGTCAGCTGCCGCCGCACTCTCTGCCTCCGAGTGCCGCCGAGAGCAGAGACCAGGACTCGGGGAATCAGGGACCACATCCCCCAGGATCCATAGCGGCCGGAATCCGCGCACCGCGATTTGGCGCCAGGCGGCGCATAAACACCAGCACCACCCCCGGCAAAGCGGGGGACACTACAGCACTCACCAGGGTTGCCGCTTTGCTCCGTGGAAGGACCCTCGCAGCCGGTCAGCTGCCACCGCACTCTTTGCCTCCGAGTGCCGCCGAGAGCAGAGACCAGGACTCGGGGATTCAGGGACCACATCCCCCAGGATCCATAGCGGCCGGAAGCCGCGCACCGCGATTTGGCGCCAGGCGGCGCATAAACACCAGCACCACCCCCCGCGTCGCGGGAGCACGCGGGAGAAGCCCGGGGCAAGGGCGGGACAGTCCTAGACAGTCACAGGCAGGAAGAGGCAGGGCGGGGCCATAGTCCTTGTCTTTCTGTTCCGGACTACTAGGATTTTGAAGACTTCTCCACTGGTAAAGTGTTTCCTTGGTCTATTGCTCATCGTCAAGCTAGTGGAGCCACTTATATCCCAGTCGCTTAACATCCTTGGGAATTGTCGCCTGTTTTTATAATGCCTAATGGAGCTAAGGAAACATTTACTCCGGGTTCAGGTCCTCTTGATAACTATTTGGTGAAAATGGTAAACAAAATAAACAGTGACCGAAGGGATTCTCTGGGAAGGGATAGTCCCTCAAAACTTACTCAGGCTCTTCAGACCCCTGAAGAGAGCCCAACGGAACATGTTACCTGTGACCCGGTCTCTTTAGCTGTGTCCACGGTCTCAGCCCAGGTCCATATGGATTCCTCAGCATCAGACATACATATAGTGAGTGAAAATAATGATGAAGCCAGCCCTGCTGCTAGACCAGTTAGGAAATGCAGGAAGCAACAAAGCAAAAGGGGGGGGGGAAGCATTAAAAAAAAAGGGTTGAAATCACTGAACAAGTACAGGTCAATCTAGATGAGCCTTCTAACTCAGGGGTTGACAGAGAATCTGTAAATAATCTATTAAACGCTGAACAATTTTCCCAACTATTCGGCTCCTTGGAATCCATGTGTGAAGCCAAAATAGAACAGCTTGTGCAACCGTTAGTAAGGAAACTTGACAGTGTGGCTTCAGAGGTTAAGAGGCTGGGAGGATTTTTAGCAAAACATCTACAATCGGCTGAAACTTGTGGTAAATAAAAATATTACCCTGTCGGAAATTCTATACTTAAACAAAGGTCATGCATATAATGAGAGGCAGAGTCCGTGGTGTCCGATTCAAAAGGGCTTTATTTCACCAGGCTCTATACTAACTGGTTCAGACGGGAAGGGGACTACACACGACTACGGACGTGTCTAGAACAGCGTTGGTTTGACGAATCTGTAGCGGAATTCGTTTGAGTACGGATATCTGTACATCATACCATAAACTAAGATAAAACAAGAAAGGGGTCATGTTGCTCGAAGCCACTGAATCAATGGCCAAGCACATCTTTTGACTCGCTGTAATCTTTGAAAGTATTGATCCTATGGGATGTCCCATCATTTAACACACATCCCTTTTCTTCCAAACTACATATGAATGCTAGTTCCAGGAACCGTAGGTCCCCTATCGAATTGTAAGAGAATATTTTGCTATTTATTGAATCATACGAAACTCTTGACGTTTTTGAACCAGTGTTCCAGCGACCACACACGATTTGACCATAGAAGTCGCATCTGGACTTCTCCAACACAACATCGTCGCACTAAAGGAGTTTCCACTACTTATCTTGCCCTGAAGAAGTCCCCGTAGGGACGAAACGCGTCGGCTGTGTCCTTTAACATTTGGAATGAATAAAGAAAAATCTTGTTTGAGAAAAAAATTGTCCGGTTTCATATGAAAAATTTCTTTTGAATATATCTTTTGTGCAAACTAGAAGACCTTAGTTTTCACATGTCCTTGTTGTGGTGCACCTTTGCTTAAAATTTCGTCTGTATCCCGAAGTTCTATATAGAACTGCCATTGTGATGGTGGGTGGTTGTCAGTGTGCACACTACTCCCTCGTTGATATTTAGAGGGGAAATATTAATTGGGCTATTGTGGTCAGGTGCTTCTTAAAGAAAGGTTCCACCATCTAACTTGCTTCTTTGGCTTTATTTCAGTAACTCGAGTTTAAGGGAGAATCGGGTTCCATCACCACTAAGGTTCAGGAAGGATCGTCATCTGAACTTTATTCACAGAGTACATTATTTATACCTTAAACATACATTACATTGCATAGAGAAGGCGGAGCGCTCCAGGCGGAGCAAGTGAAAGAGAGAGATAAGAGCACATGGGCGTACAAAAGGGCGTGTAAGAAGGCGTACACGTGGGCGTTCCCTTCAGGAGTCATAGGTGCGTCATAGGTGGGTAGATACATGGAGGGGGTCTGTGTGGTCAGCTGGAACGTTTACCCTACTTGTGTGCGTAATTTGGTCATGACGTGGAATTGACGTATAACTGGGGGAAGCTGGGGGGAGCTGACTTTCGTTCTAGTAGAGAAGCCTTGAGTGTCAGGACAACCTGCACGTCTGGTATTATCTGATATCTTGAGTTTGGAGGATGTATGGTCTGAAGTAAAGGTCGCTCGAGCAAAGGTTGCTCATCACTAAGAGCCAGTGTATGCATATATTTCTTCGTGCATTGCGTGGGGCCATGGGCCTTCTATGGATGCAAGTTCTGTAAATCACTTGAATGGAGACAGAAAGGCTAGGCCCTATCTTCTGCAAGCGGATTATGTTTACCTTCTTCGTTAAGCAGGAATGTGTTTCTGTGGAGCAGAGGCAGATAACTGTAAGCAAAATACTGTCTTGGCAGGCCAGACTGGGCACCTCTCGGCTGGGCAGGAAGTATGCGAGAGGTCAGGGATACATAAGGATACATAGCGCCGAGACGCCCACGGGTATTCGCCGCGCTCTACAAATGTCAATAAATAAATAAATAAATAAATAAATAAATAACTAAACTGCAGCTTTCAGAGTGTCTGGAGGCTTGGAGCCTGAATTCGGGTCCTGGCTCAGCTGAGCCACAAAACGGGTTCATCTCGACTTTTAAACGTGCACCATGCAAATACATTGGCAACATAGGCCTCAGTGCAGAATTAACGTTTCTTTCATGGAAGGCTTGGTAACTGACATTCTAACGTTGGACGGAAATGCAGAAGCATTATTATTACAGGCATTAGAGGGGAAGTGCATGGGTGACATGAACATACATAGGGTACATGCAGGGGACACATTGGCCACGTAAAATTTCTATTTCCTCATTCCCTCCTTGTCCCCTACTGTTCCCTTCAGGACACATCTATATTCATGATACCATATATCTGATCATACAGCATCATTTGTTCGTCTTTTTTCTTTTGTATACTTGGATGGGGAATACAGGCAGTGGCACACAAGCCGCAAATCGCCGGGCCACATTGCAGACAGACAGCAACCGAATATAATAAGCAGTATCATTCCTAGGAATGACAACACTGTCCAACCCCATCCTGATATTACACTCCAGAGCCAACCGGACCAAGTCCATGGGTCTTGATGCATCTCATGAGCTATCTTGTGGAGTCTTGTTATTGCTGCATATACGGAAGGCGCGTTATTAGGAATAAACACGCAACAACTGGAGCCGATCACTCTACAAGCCCCGCCCCTATCTGCCAGGATGACGTCAAGAACAAGGCGATTCTGAAGAACAACAAGTCTCATGGCAGACTGCTCCTCGGTCAAGTTCGCCAGGGCAGAAGTAGTCTCATTCACTACTGCTTCTAAAGTTCTTGTTAACCTGCGTATGAGTTTACTGTTTTGGACGGGACCTATGAACCAGAAGTATCCTTTAATGAAATCTGTATATTGCTCCCAAGCTGTCTCAGTCTGATCGACAACTGGGGAATCAGTCTCCCTCCTGTGTCTAACATGTACAAGTCGTGAATCTCGATGATAATGGGATGGGGCTAGAAAAACGGGTGGCAGCAGGAACGCTATATAACATGCCCCACCCCAGTCTAAGGGCAGACGTACATAGGCTGTCTGACCGCAAATGAAATAGGAATGGCGGGAAGCTTTGAAAGTAGACTTTCCTTTATCATTGAACTCGACTACAGTATTACAATCACTGTGTCCTAAATGCACTGATCCTTTCTTTCTAACGCACAATTCACCTCTTACTGGTAGAACTGATATGAACGGTGGACCTGTATTTTTCTCGGACTGGACATTCAGAATCATAAAGTTGAGGGAAACATTTCCTTGTTCATACACTTCATTTTCTAGATCGGTCCCTTTCCTTTGGGGAAGACCGTCTTTGTCTGGAAAACATGCCTCGTTCATAACGGTATTCAAGTTTCCCCATATCCAGACAACCTGAGAAACTGCAGACTTTCTGTCTAACAATGACATTAAAGCAAACCATGCTCCGCACGAACCGTTGTGGGAGAACAGAAAAGGAAAAAGGGGCAGAACTCCCTTTGTTTTCTGATAAGGTGGGAGTCGGCCACATACCCAGCAATTTGTTACATTGCTGGTCTGATGAGAATGGTGCAACATTCGAATAAAAGTATTGTTGCGCAGAGCTAGTCGATATGACAGTTCATGGGGTGGCAGATCACTGAATGTGTGCTCTACAGTGTCATTGAAGGAAGAATGTATTCGTGAGGCAATAGGAGGAAAGAAAACATGTAGTGTCAAGCTGATACATACTATAGTGATGCTCAGAAGGAACATAAGAATCAGAGTTACTATACATCTACTGCGTAATATCTTGCAGTACTTTTCTTTCATTTCTCTCTTTCTACTATTCTGGTCTACGATCTTATACATGTCAGGAACCTGTCTAACCGATCCACCACCTAGTGGACTTAAACAATTAAACGCTGTCTGACTTACTAGACCGTAATTTAGACCTATACTCCTGTTGCGGAGTCTTTTCTAGCAAAGGGGGCTTTGAGTCAGTATTATCGGGACAGTCTTTAGGCTTGAGCAAAGTTCCGGAATCTCCAAATAATTTCTTGCAGTGCTGGGCGTGAACCCAACCTTTGCGTCCCTCGACCTTGACGGCAGTCCTCGTGGTTAGCAGAACTAACTTCGGTGTATTCCAGCGCGGCTCAAGAGGGCTCGATCGATCAAAGTTCCGAATGTGGACTAGGTCACCAGGGACGATGGTATGCTCTTTGACTTGGGTGTTGTCGGGGAAAGCGGCGGCAACCTGTGAACGACAAGAGAGTAGTGCAGACATCAAGGAAGCCAGGTAATCTGTCAGCATATTACTGTCAACATCAGTTATTTTCTTTGGCATAGGCGTACCCCACATATTCGGTGGTCTACCAAAAACCACTTCGTAAGGAGATAGGCCTGTTCTGGAATGAGCTACCATACGCATGTAAAAGAGGGCAACCGGCAAGGCTACCATCCAATCCACACCTTTGTCTGCACAGACTTTCGCTAATTTCGTTTTAAGTGTCTGATTATGGCGCTCGACAAGTCCAGCTGCTTCTGGGTGTCGTACACAATGAAAT
This sequence comes from Lissotriton vulgaris, assembly GCF_964263255.1. Classification (NCBI taxonomy): domain Eukaryota; kingdom Metazoa; phylum Chordata; class Amphibia; order Caudata; family Salamandridae; genus Lissotriton; species Lissotriton vulgaris. Next base: position 133,787,067 of record NC_141697.1, on the reverse strand, counting down.
TTCCATTGATATCCTAACAGAAGGGACACTTGTTTCATTAATTCAGAGGAGAATGGCTGACCATTATCTGAGTACACGACACGGGGCAATCCGTACCGTGGGAAGAACTCTCGTACCAATTGCCTGGCGGTGGTCACAGCAGTATAATCTGGAACTGGGTACGCTTCTGTCCATCTAGATAGTGCACATACAACTACTAGGACGTACTTGTAACCTCTACATCTGTCCATCTGGATATAATCCATTTGGAGAACTTCAAAAGGATGGTCAGGAGGATGAAATCCACCTTGTTCCACCGGAATACCTTTGCCTGGATTGAACTGGCAACAGATCATACAGGTACGTACTTTCTGTTTCGCTGCTGCACGCAGATGCTTGTTAAACCAGATATTCTGTAAACTGTCTAGCATTGCCTTTTCTCCTAAGTGTGCTGGACTATGTGCTGTGTTTATGATAACCTGTACCATAGAGTCTGGGAGAAACCATGTAGCTTTGCCTTTAGTCATCCAACCCCGGTCAGTTTGGACCCCTCCTTGTTCAGTCCATTTCTTTATTTCGTCTGGAGTGGCATGTGTCTGTATGTCAAGTACATCTTGTGAAGGATCCCTGACTGTCATGCTGTTTGTCAGTGATGGTACTTCTGTCTTTGTCGTGTCTGGGCTGTAAGTTTAGCTGTTCGGTCTGCCAGGTCGTTACCCTGGGAAATGGTGTCTGTAACTTTCGTATGTGCTTTGCATTTCAGGATGGCTATGGCTGTAGGCAAATGTATTGCTTCTAACAGAGCCTGAATAAGGGGACCATGCTGAATTTTGGCCCCATGAGAGGTCAGGAAACCTCTCTCCCTCCATAACACTCCGAAGTCATGAACAACCCCGAAGGCATACTGTGAATCTGTATATATGTTCACTTTCAAGTTCTTGGCTCTTATGCAGGCTTGTGTCAGAGCGATGAGCTCTGCTGCTTGTGCTGACAGTGTGTCTATTCTTTGTGTCTCTATGACTTCAGTATCAGTGGTCACAGCATATGCGGCCACTAACTCTCCTGTGCTTGTTCTCATGCATGAACCATCTACATAAAGTGTCAGGTCAGGGTCTGGCAGTGCAATGTCAGTCAGGTCTTGTCTTGGTTTCGTCACTGTATTAATTACTTCCACACAGTCATGTGGTGCAGTGTCTACTGTGCTTGAGGGCAAGCGTGTAGCAGGGTTGAGTATATTGCATCGTCTGATCTCTATGTGTGGCTGAAATAACGTCAGTTCATATCCTGTCAGTCTTGCTACAGTCAGGTGCTGCGTCTGTGTCCTGTTCAAGAGAACGTCCACTGCATGTGGAACCTGTACTGTCAGTGGGTGTCCTAACACTATGGAATCACTCTGTCTTATAGCTAGAGCTGTTGCTGCAACTGATTTCAGGCACGCAGGCAGAGCCTGGGACACTGGATCCATTGTACTAGAAAAATAAGCACAAGGCTTGTGTTTTCCTGCTTGATCTTGTGTGAGGACAGATAATGCTGTTCCATCTCGTTCAGTGACAAAAAGTGTAAAAGGTTTGCTGTAACAAGGAGTCGCTAAAACTGGTGCTTGACATAAGGCTTATTTCAATTCTTCAAATGCAAGGGTATGTTCTTGTGTCCAAGGGAGGACAGTTGAAGACGCTGCCTCCTGTGTTGTCAACTGTATGAGTGGTTTGGCTAGATAGGCATACTGGGGAATCCATTGTCTGCAGTAAGAAGTGAGGCCAATGAAGGCCCGTACTTCCTTTTGTGTCTTGGGCTGCGAAAGGTTAGCAATTAACTGTATACGTTCTTGTGTCAGCTGCCTACCCCAAGGTACACCACTTGCTGTGCACAGAATTGCAACTTCGAAGGGGACACTTTGTGCCCCTTGTCCGCCAAGAAGTGTAAAACTGTCAGTGATGCATGTTCGCAGTCTGGTTCTGATCGTATAAATGTCTTTATACCAAGAAAATTTTCTGGACATGACTTAGTAAGCAACAAGTCTGTGGATTCGACTCGCTACTGGGCTTAAGACCACTATTAATTGAAAAACATTTCTCAAATCTAGAATAAAAATCACTTGTGTCCTCGTTTTGTTTCTGTTTACAGGCTGAAATAGCATCCCAATCTTCCTTTTTAGTAATCAATAGTCTTGGCAGAACTTGTATCAGGAGTTCAGGTAGTGCTTTAGCTTTGTCCCCAAGACCAACACCAGGGTGCCGGCCTTTATCCTCTGCTTCCAATTCTGCCCAACTTAACTTTTTCTCTCTCACCTCCCAGTCTTTTTCTTTAAGTTTTTCGTAAATACCAGCAGGCAAGAGTACTTTCAATAATTTAATAAGGTCAGCGTACGTGTAATCCCCTATACGGAGAATGTCTTTTAATTCACGGTGAAACCCCCCCGGGTCATTATCATGGCAGGGCAACATCTTTTTCATTTCCAGTATTTCTAATTTCGTCAAGGGTGTGTAAACATATACTCGTTGAAGCTCACCCGCTGTATTTCTAATGGGATGTACCTCTTGTAGGGGGTTCTGTCTGTCTATGTGTAAGTTCTTTCTGTCGTGGTGTGGGGCAGGAATCATACATGTGGTCAGAGAAGTCAAGTACTTATGTCGTTGGTCCAGAATGACATTAATTAATTCAGTACCTAGGTCTGTCCATCTTTCTAGAAGTATATCGTCCAGTAATTTATATAAGGGACCGGGATCAGAATATTGACTCTCATATAACGTGATCAGATGTTGAACCATGTAAATACCGGCCAAACGCTGTTCGTTCAGCGGAAGGCTCAAAAAGGTCTGGGCCACTACATCACTGTTATACATGTTAGAATTAGACACCCATTGGACGGCTGACCGGACTAATTCCTGTTCGTGTGGGGTGTGGGGTCTCTCGCACTCTACCCGTCGTTTCAGTGCCTTTTCAGTAGCTTGGAATAGATTTTCGAGGGAATATCTTTCTTTTATAAAATGACCCTGTTTGCGGTAGTCGAGACACTTGGGCCTGTCAAACTGTCGCGCTTTGCCTATGTAATTTATTTTATCCTTCTCCTCCGTTTCTGGCTCAACCTCTTCCGTTGATGACTCATACTGCCCGTCAGAATCTTCCTTGTGTATTTCTATAATCTTCTTTCGTATTTTCTTGTACATACTTTCTGTCTGTCCCTGTTTATCATGCCTACCGGACGATATGTTGTCACTCCAATCCGTCAAAACTTTCTTTAGGAGGGAATAAAAGCTTCAGAGGCTGTCGGCTTCTGTCTACGTACTCTAAAGGTTACTGGTAGTGGCGTATGCGGTCTAGGGGTTTTGTCTGAAGGGATCACCTTAGCTAGTTCTTCTGTAAGGACGGGATAAATACCTGCAACGAGGGCATTTCTTTCTCTATCTGCTTGTTCTGCTTTGACCCGTTCCCCCTCCTCCCGCAGTTCTTTTTCTCTGGCTTTTTCAGCTGCTTGTTTACTTCTCTCTGCTTGGTGGAATTCTTTTTCTGCTCTCCTATGCGCTTCTTTACGCCATAACTCAATGGCATCTTTCTGGAACGGTCTTACTTTCTTTTTCCATAGCGCTTCCTCTACTTTCATAATGCATTCAGAATCCCATGTTCCTGAGGCAGGCCATCTATACTTCTCCTCTAAATCCTTCGTGTAATCTACCCACAAGTCTAAAAACAATATGGCATCTAGCCCGTGTTTCTGGTACATAAAATGACCAGGTGTGTCTCTGGGCGGGACGGGAACTGCCTCTTCGAGTATTCCTTTCCTGGTCCCTATCTGACGTAATTTCGAAAACAGTGGCATGTTAGAACTAACGTAATGAAAACACAATACACTAAAATAGACTGACTGAAACAACCATTCACACTACAACACTAGAACATTGAAAACAGATACAGTTTGACTGATACATGGGAAAAACATAAACTTGAAAACCGTTAACTTTATGCACTGAAATACAGTACAGCCACACCGGTCTCATAAAGAGACACGTCTTTACCGTGCCCAACGAAATGGACACGTCTTTACCGTGCCTGTGTGATCAGACGCGTCTTTACCGAGCTCAAATAAATGAACCCGTCTTGAACTAGATGCGTTCCCAATAACGGTACTCACCGGGAAGCAGAACTTGAAGGCCTCGGTAACTTGATACTGCGTGACTGTGGTGCCGCTGCTGCTACTGCGCATGCGCCTCGGAACAGGTGGGCCTCGGGATACCTCGGACCTTGCTCTCTCACGGCTTGGGCTCTGGTTGGGATGATCCGCAATCCTCACCGCCTCGTGTGGATGCCTGGTCTCAGTCCGTCTCCTCCGTGTGCCTGAGGGAGTAGACAGGAAGTCCCGCTGTCGTGTACACTTTGAAGTCCGTCACGGCTGTAGAAGGGGGCAGGGGCTGGACCTACATCACCGGCGCGTGGGGAAGGGGACTAGTCCCTATTCGGGCACCATTTTATGTGGTAAATAAAAATATTACCTTGTCGGAAATTCTATACTTAAACAAAGGTCATGCATATAATGAGAGGCAGAGTCCGTGGTGTCCGATTCAAAAGGGCTTTATTTCAGTAACTCGAGTTTAAGGGAGAATCGGGTTCCATCACCACTAAGGTTCAGGAAGGATCGTCATCTGAACTTTATTCACAGAGTACATTATTTATACCTTAAACATACATTACATTGCATAGAGAAGGCGGAGCGCTCCAGGCGGAGCAAGTGAAAGAGAGAGATAAGAGCACATGGGCGTGCAAAAGGGCGTGTAAGAAGGCGTACACGTGGGCGTTCCCTTGAGGAGTCATAGGTGTGTCATAGGTGGGTGGATACATGGAGGGGCTCTGTGTGGTCAGCTGGAACCTTTACCCTACTTGTGTGCGTAATTTGGTCATGACGTGGAATTGACATATAACTGGGGGAAGCTGGGGGGAGCTGACTTTCGTTCTAGTAGAGAAGCCTTGAGTGTCAGGACAACCTGCACGTCTGGTATTATCTGATATCTTGAGTTTGGAAGATGTATGGTCTGAAGTAAAGGTCGCTCGAGCAAAGGTTGCTCATCACTAAGAGCCAGTGTATGCATATATTTCTTCGTGCATTGCGTGGGGCCATGGGCCTTCTATGGATGCGAGTTCTGTAAATCACTTGAATGGAGACAGAAAGGCTAGGCCCTACCTTCTGCAAGCGGATTATGTTTACCTTCTTCGTTAAGCAGGAATGTGTTTCTGTGGAGCAGAGGCAGATAACTGTAAGCAAAATACTGTCTTGGCAGGCCAGACTGGGCACCTCTCGGCTGGGCAGGAAGTATGCGAGAGGTCAGGGATACATAACTAAACTGCAGCTTTCAGAGTGTCTGGAGGCTTGGAGCCTGAATTCGGATCCTGGCTCAGCTGAGCCACAAAACGGGTTCATCTCGACTTTTAAACGTGCACCATGCAAATACATTGGCAACATAGGCCTCAGTGCAGAATTAACGTTTCTTTCATGGAAGGCTTGGTAACTGACATTCTAACTTTGGACGGAAATGCAGAAGCATTATTATTACAGGCATGAGAGGGGAAGTGCATGGGTGATATGAACATACATAGGGTACATGCAGGGGACACATTGGCCACGTAAAATTTCTATTTCCTCAAACTAATAAACAGGGGGAGATGGGTATAGCAGTGCCAGCGCAGGAAGTTAGAGTAGCGCAGGTAGCTAGCGCAGAAGGTTAACTAAAATCAACTCACCCCCTAAATATTATCAACCCAGCTATACCAGTTACACCAGCGCCCACTTACGCACTAAGTGCAGCTATTCCAGTAACAACAGGGTCTGATTCAGTACTTAAAAGCTATGGGGAAAGGAGAAGTAGACCTACAAATTTACCCTCAGCATGCACCCCCTATGTTGTGATTTTAACAAATGTACCGCCTCAGGATAGTTCTTCAGCCCAAACGCTTAAGGAATCCCATGACTCCCTTAAGTACAAAACTGTCTCCTGATTAAACAGGAATTGTGGATTCCCGACAAAATTTGCCCCTGATATTCTGAGTACCAGACGAGCGAATTGGATTGGGCCCTCGAGAAAATCCTGTAAAGGAGATTGTGTAATAGTCAATTTTAGACACCCTCAACAAGTGGCTACTGTCTTGCTGAGGGCAGCTTCTTTGTCGTACGATGAAAATAGTATTCAGGTCCATCCCCTTGGTTTCTTTTATAACCATCCCCCCAGAGGGCTCCCACACAATACAAGATTGAGACCCTACACCCCCGTGACGGTAGAGATGCTGTCTTTTCAACAGGGATTAGGAGGAGAAAATTACTTCAATTATGGGCCAAATATTCCTACACATAATAGATTTGAAGTATTTTCCTCTCTGGATATGTGTGATTGACGAGAGGCCAGTGAGGGAATTGGGGAAGAGCTTTGCACCGGTTTTGCACCTCAGGAGTTAGTTCCTTCATCTATTAATCCTAGTGCTAGTCACTGTATGCAAGTAACCCACGGTAATTCTAAGGGGTCAATGATTAAGATGCTAACCTGGAATGTAGCGGGTCTACGATCCAAGAGAGATAATACCTTGTGGCTAAGTTTCTTGAAACAATATGACATCATGGCTTTTCAGGAGACTTGGGACAGAGAATGTGACTTTTGGATGGACGGTTTTACGTCATACTTTGTTCCAGCTTTAAAATCAGTGGCCGGGAGAGATATAGGGGGTTTGGTGGTTCTGGTTTCTGTGAACTTAAGAGGGTCAGTCAGCAGGATAAATTGTTCATCTAATAATTTTCTTATCCTGGAAGTTAAACTTACTAATAATACTAAATTAATCCTGGTGAATTGTTATAACTCCCAGCAAGGGGAATTTCCGAATGCAAATTTGTTATGGATATCGGATTTTTTAAGCACCTACACTTTAAAGCAAACCACTTTCTGCCAATATATTTTGTTAGGCGATTTTAATGTGCACTTATGTAGTCATAATTGTTTGTTAACTGACATTGACGGGCCAGATCTTACATCCCCGCAACACTTTGAGCATTCAAGTAAGGGGGAAGCACTGGAGAAACTTTTATCTAATAATGATTTGTACGAACCAGGCTTCTTTAATCATAACTCTCGTGTTCCCACATTCACAGGCAGGGGGAGTGACACAATAATTGACTACATATTCCTGTCCCCTGGACTTTTAAAATACATAGTTTTTTATAATGCTATACCGTTAACCTTTAGCGACCATAATCCAGTGGCAATTGAAATGACAGATGGATTCTCTTTTTTAAATACATCTACCCCTCACATGGCGGTGGTTGAAGTGAAAGCAAAAGATCAGGGGAGGAGGCTAAACTGGAGCAAGGTAATCCCAGATGAGTTTTTTAACACCCTTACATTAAAGGCGGCTCTAGATTTAGAAATCTGTGGTGACCAACACTCTACGGGGGAGCAAGTAATATCCTCGTATGAAGCTATCTGTTCCAAAGTAGCTAAAGAACTTACCATTAAAAACAGACCTGTCACTAATAGCTTAGCCATGGGCTGGTTTGACCATAAATGTTCCAAAGCACACAACCTCCTCAAAAAAGCTCTCCAGGATCGCCCCAGGAATAAAGTTCTGGTGGTACAGCTTAGACGAGAGTATAAAAAAATAGTGCAGGAAAGAAAAAATGAAATTAAACATAATGCTTGTCTTGAACTTATGGATAAAGCGACACTAAAAGATAGTGCAAAATTTTGGTCTATCATTAACACGCCCCTTTTTTCTAATATTAAAAATAATGTGTTGGAAACTAACATTGCGGAAGAGGATTGGCTGAGCCATTTTGAAAAGATCTACGGCAGCCACCTTGATATAGAAACTTTTCCGGGTCAAGCCCCAGAGTCCCCCTCCATGCCAGTTAGCTTCCATATAGGAGAGGTTGTAAAAGCAATTGAAGATTCTGCAGGGAGGAAGGCTCCAGGCCCAGATGGAGTCCCTGCGGATATGTACAAGGCCAACCCATTGTATTGGGCCAATATCCTGACAAATGTTTTTAATACCTCGGTGTGGAAGGGGAACGGGACATACCTCAAAGGAGAGACCCTCGAGTGAGGGTTCCTCGAGTTCTAATCCTCCTGCGTCTCTGACAACCAGGAGTCCTTCTTCTTTGTTTCCCCTGCAGGTACACCACCATTGGAACCAACCCAGACACATCCCGGAAACGGAACCTCCAGAGCGCCTTGACCCCGGAAGTCCCGAACCGGAAGCCGCCTACCGGGAAACCGGAAGTCCCACCTCCATCCCGGGGCCCGGAACTATAAAAGACGCCGAAGAAGAGAGGAGAACGTTCCCGATAGCCGACTCGTGGCAGGAGACAGCGCACAGAGAACCATCGAGAGAGAGAGAGAGGAGTACGAGGATCGAAGACGGAGAGTTGGAGGACGTCTGGACCGAGGAGTGGTGGAGTCCTCAGGAGGTGGCTGGAGAGCGGCCGTAACTCGCGGAAGAGTTACGGCGGGGCACGTGAGTACCTTGTTACCGTCTCCGTGTACCCCCTTTGTAGATACCTGTAGATATTTGTATAGAGTTAGATCATACTGTTAGAGCACCTCTGCACTGTAAATAAACTAAATTAGAGACACTTCACTAGTCAATCTTGTATAATATTCCCTACACTCCCCCCCCCTTCACCAGCGCACCTCCCTTCTACCCTCTCCCGCCTCTTTCCCCCCCCCCTTCTCCACCCCTATCCGCCCCCTTCCTCACGGTTCTCTCTTTTCCCCCGCACGCCCCGGTGTTGGTAACGGTACCAGAGAAGTCTTTACCAAAGGACTAACCCCTGCTTCTCTATTTTCCCTCCGAGGTCATCCCAACGCCCGGAAGACGTGAAGACCTCTGGAAGATCCCCTGGATCACGTACCGCTGGGAGACGACCAAAGCTACAGCCCGGAGTTCTTTATGTACATACCCCCTTACTGTTGTCAGAAAGAACAATAAAAGAGCTACCATAGCCCAATATATACGGCCTCCACGCCTGTTATTCCGGCCCGCAGCAACCCACAGTCCACACCTGGTGTCAGAAGTGGGATCCGGAAGCATGGAGGCCGCCGTGAAGCAACTCGCTGAAAGCCAGGAACTCCTAGGGAAGATGATGGAGCGGTTTCTTAAAACCGCTGAGGATGACCGTGGCCAGCTGCACGATGTCCTGAAAGACCAGGGCACCTCTCAAGATCGAGCCCTTGGGAAGCTTGTGGACGTCATGGGACAATCGAGACCAGCAACTACCCTGCCCTCGGTGGTATTACAAAAGTACGTTCCCGGAGAGGATCCGGACTTCTTCTTTACGAACTTTGAGCGCTTGGCTGAGACTGCTGCTTGGCCTGTTGACCGATGGAGCCACTACCTTGGGCCACTGTTGACGGGCGAACTCCAAACGGCATACCAACAGGCCAATATCCAAGGGCAGACCCCGTACCAGGACATAAAAACGTGCATCCTTGAGCGACTTGGGATCGACGACGAGACCTACAGGACAAGGCTGCGGCAAGTACGGGAAGGACCGCAGGAAACCCCCAGGGCCTTGTCATTCCGCATCCAAGACCTCACCAACCGCTGGCTGAAGCCCGCCACATCCACCAAAGACGAAATCCTTGCAAAAATTTATTTGGAACAGTTTTTGGCCTCCCTGCACCCAGCTACGCAGAAGTGGGTCCGTCAGCACTCGAGACTCACTTTAGACACCGCAGTCGAAATCGCCAGTGCCTTTAGCCGGGCACAGGACTTTCAAAAGAAGGACGAACATCCTTCACGAACGGTCCATGGAAGCCATCCTCGACCCCGAGGCCGTTAGTAACCCGAAAACCGGAGCCTATTCCTTTTGTTCCCTTCCCGGTGACCCCAAGACCAACTCCTCCCGGCCCTCAATGCTACCATTGTGGGGGTTATGGACATATTGCAAGGTTCTGCCCTCAAAAGGAAGAACCAATGGAGGTCGGCCTTACTAGGAACTATGTATGTCTCACCCAGGAGGCTAGTCCACCTCCCTTCCGATGTCCGGTAAGGATCGACGGACATCCAATGATGGCCTTAGCTGACTCAGGTTGTCGGCAAAGCGTGATACGACCGCAAGAAATGCCCAACCCTCTGGGGCCGATGACTGGCACCGTAGACATCCAGTGTGTACACGGTGATACCCGGAGATATCCCACCACCCGGGTACAGGTACAACAATACTCGGGAGAGCGTAGTCCCCTTAACGTGGGACTAGTACCCAACCTGCCGGAACAGGTAATCTTGGGCAGTGATTACCACGGACTTCCCCGACTGTTACACGACGCCACCAACTCCTTGGAGAAATGGTGGTCCGAGGCTCCTTTTTCACGTAATCCTCCTCCTGTAGAGCCCGCAACCAAGGCTCCGAAAACAAAAGAGCAAAAGAAGAAAGAGAAAAGGACCTACGCCGCTGCCTATCCTGTGCAGGTGGAACCGCATCCCTGGGAAAATGACCGAGAGTTCCGTGCAGCACAACAAGAAGACCCAGTACTACAGGACGCCTGGGGACGAGCCCTTGATAATGAGGATCCCTTGCACGTATGTCCCTATTTCTTTAAACGAAATGGTCTATTGTATAGGAAAGGTGGACCCCAACAAGAATCCCAACTGCTCGTTCCAGGTCCCTTCCGTGAGAAGGTACTATTCTTAGCACATAGCCATTTGTTAGGAGGCCATTTCGGGGACGACAAAACCGGACAAACGATACTGGAGAAATTCTATTGGCCGGGTATACATAAACAAGTGAGTCAATACTGCAAAGAGTGTCCGGTATGTCAAAAGAACAGTCGATACCGGCCTCCAAGAGTCCCCCTTCAGCCACTCCCCCTTATCGATGTCCCTTTCACCAGGGTGGGGATGGACCTGATAGGCCCCATGTTACCCTCGAAAAGTGGATGTCGGTACGCTCTCGTTCTCGTGGACTACGCCACTCGGTTCCCTGAAGCCATCCCGTTAAAACATCCCACCACTCAGAACATTGCAAGAGCCCTGGTAACCATCTTCACCCGAGTGGGTTTTCCCCGTGAGATATTAACAGACCAAGGTACCCCATTTGTTTCGTCTCTCATGCGTCAGGTGTGTTCACAACTGGGCATAAAACAAATAAGAACTTCTGCCTATCACCCCCAGACCGACGGACTTGTAGAACGGTACAACGCGACTCTAAAGACCACTCTCAAAAAGTTGCTGGGACTAGAAAGCCGTCGCTGGGAGGAAATGCTTCCTTTGGCCCTTTTCGCTATCCGCTGCAAGGTCCAGAGCAGCACAGGGTACTCCCCCTATGAACTCCTCTACGGAAGACCCCCGAGAACCCTCCTAGACATGGCGCGGGAAGCCTGGGAAGCCGAGCCTGACCGTACCAGACCCCTGCCGGAATATGTCGCCAACCTTAAAACTCATCTGGGCCAAATTAGGGAAATCGTGAGGCAGAACCTATTGACCGCCCAAGCCACACAAAAACGGCAATATGATAGGGGAGCCAAACCCAGAACCTTTGTTCCCGGAGACCTAGTGTTACTTCTTATACCCTCATCAGACCACAAACTACTTGGACAATGGCAGGGCCCTTATCCGGTGACGAAACAGGTAACCCCTGTTACATATGAGATTGAACTAGACCCTGTTCGTAAACAGAGGCAAATCTACCACATAAATTTGCTCAAGAAATGGGAGGGGCCTCAACCCGTGCTCTCCAGCAGGCTCAACCCAGGGGATCCGCTCTTCGTAAACTGTGTTGACCCGGAACTTCCGCCAAACAAGAGACAAGACCTCAGGAAAATCCTATCACCCATACAAAAGGTGTTTTCCACTTCTCCGGGACACACCACAGTCATCGAGCATGCGATCCAAACCGAACCTGGAAAAGTCGTGAGACAACGTCCCTACCGCGTCCCAGAGGCCCGCCGCAAAATCATCCAAGAGGAAGTCCAAGAAATGATGAAAATGGGTATTATCGAGCCCTCAGTTAGTTGTTGGAACTCACCCATCGTGCTTGTTCCGAAACCCGATGGCTCCACAAGATTTTGTATTGACTTCCGGGAAGTCAATAAAGTATCAAGTTTCGACACGTATCCACTACCCCGAGTAGATGAAATGATAGAACGCATTGGACGGGCTCGCTATATCAGTACGCTGGATCTCTGTAAAGGATACTGGCAGATCCCCATGAAGAGCGAGGATAAAAAGAAAACGGCGTTCTCTACGCCGGACGGACTATTCCAGTTTCGAGTTATGCCCTTTGGGCTTCACGGGGCCCCAGCAACCTTTCAACGGGCTATGAACATTGTCCTGCAACCACATGCCCAATACGCAGGAGCTTATCTTGACGATATAGTCATTTATAGCAACGACTGGCCTGAACACCTGTCCCATCTCGAAAGAGTAATCACTTCCCTGGGTGAATATGGGTTCACCATTAACCCTGCTAAAACTACTCTGGCGGCCCAAACCGTGAAGTACCTGGGTTACCTCCTCGGGAAGGGGGTTATTCGACCTCAAGATAACAAAATAAAAGCCATTCAGTCCATCCCTTTCGCACAAACCAAAAAGGACCTCCGGGCCTTCCTTGGGCTTTTAGGATACTATCGGAGGTTCATCCCAAACTTTTCTCAGACTGCAGTACCCCTAACCGATCTCCTGAAGAAAACCCCTGGAACAGAAACCCTACTACGACAACCCTCACCTCAAATGTTGACGGCTTTTCAGAACCTGAAAAATGCACTGTTGTCCGAGCCAGTTCTCATCAGTCCGGACTACACACAACCCTTCGTTCTCCAGACTGACGCCTCAGAACAGGGACTGGGAGCGGTCCTATCCCAAAAAGACCAGTCAGGCATAGAGAGGCCTATCCTCTACCTCAGTAGGAAACTCTTTCCCCGTGAGATGAACTACGCGGTAGTCGAGAAAGAAGCTCTAGCTATTAAATGGGCCATTGAGAGCTTGCGTTATTACCTAGAAGGGTGAGAGTTCATTCTGTATACGGACCACGCACCCCTAGAATGGATGGCACGCAACAGGGGACACAATGACAGGGTGCTACGCTGGTTCTTGTCCTTACAGCCCTACAGATTCCAGACAAAGCATAGAAAAGGGGCCGAGCAGGGAAATGCAGACTACCTATCCAGATATCCCCCACCTTCCACCCCCACAAGAAGGATAGCTAGGGAAAGGGGATGTGGAAGGGGAACGGGACATACCTCAAAGGAGAGACCCTCGAGTGAGGGTTCCTCGAGTTCTAATCCTCCTGCGTCTCTGACAACCAGGAGTCCTTCTTCTTTGTTTCCCCTGCAGGTACACCACCATTGGAACCAACCCAGACACATCCCGGAAACGGAACCTCCAGAGCGCCTTGACCCCGGAAGTCCCGAACCGGAAGCCGCCTACCGGGAAACCGGAAGTCCCACCTCCATCCCGGGGCCCGGAACTATAAAAGACGCCGAAGAAGAGAGGAGAACGTTCCCGATAGCCGACTCGTGGCAGGAGACAGCGCACAGAGAACCATCGAGAGAGAGAGAGAGGAGTACGAGGATCGAAGACGGAGAGTTGGAGGACGTCTGGACCGAGGAGTGGTGGAGTCCTCAGGAGGTGGCTGGAGAGCGGCCGTAACTCGCGGAAGAGTTACGGCGGGGCACGTGAGTACCTTGTTACCGTCTCCGTGTACCCCCTTTGTAGATACCTGTAGATATTTGTATAGAGTTAGATCTCACTGTTAGAGCACCTCTGCACTGTAAATAAACTAAATTAGAGACACTTCACTAGTCAATCTTGTATAATATTCCCTACACTCCCCCCCCCTTCACCAGCGCACCTCCCTTCTACCCTCTCCCGCCTCTTTCCCCCCCCCCTTCTCCACCCCTATCCGCCCCCTTCCTCACGGTTCTCTCTTTTCCCCCGCACGCCCCGGTGTTGGTAACGGTACCAGAGAAGTCTTTACCAAAGGACTAACCCCTGCTTCTCTATTTTCCCTCCGAGGTCATCCCAACGCCCGGAAGACGTGAAGACCTCTGGAAGATCCCCTGGATCACGTACCGCTGGGAGACGACCAAAGCTACAGCCCGGAGTTCTTTATGTACATACCCCCTTACTGTTGTCAGAAAGAACAATAAAAGAGCTACCATAGCCCAATATATACGGCCTCCACGCCTGTTATTCCGGCCCGCAGCAACCCACAGTCCACACTCGGGCACTGCAGGATTCCCTAAATCTTGGTCCCGGTCGACTATTATCCCGGTGTTCAAGAAAGGCCAAAGGGCAGACCCTAGATGTTATAGGCCCATATCCTTGCTGGACTCCTCTATAAAAATTCTAGGGAAGGTTATTCTAGCAAGAATAACAGGGTGGGCCTCTGACAATAACATACTGTCAGATGCCCAATATGGCTTTAGAGCGTGGAGGAGTACGGAGGACCAATGTCTGACCCTCCATCTAATAATAGCCAAAAATACCAAAGCGGCCAGGGGCTCCATTTATCTGGGTTTTATGGATTTGTCCACAGCTTTTGACCTAGTCAATAGGTCAAAGCTGTGGACAATGCTCCTGGAATTGGGACTTGACTGGTCCCTCGTGTACTTCTTGGCTGAGCTCCACAAAGATCTGAAGGCCTCCATCAGGATGACGACCGAGGGGAAGTGTACGTCCAGCTCTAAGTCCAGTAGGGGGGTACGACAAGGATGCAAATTAGCCCCTATGTTGTTTACATTATACATAAATGGCCTGGAACAAAATTTGTTGGCAGTGTCGCCGGACATTCCGCATATGGGAGGTACCCCGATTCCGGTGCTCCTATACGCGGATGACGCTGTCCTTTTGGCTAGGACCCCTCTAGGTTTGCAAAGACTGCTGGATTCGTTTGGGGACTTCATGAAAAGCCTGGACTTGGTGGTAAACAACGGCAAATCACATGTCATGTCGCTGGGGCCTGCAAAAAACAAAGATAAGACCTTCTTTTGTGGGGGTGAAGAAATTTCAAGAGTGAAGGTATTTACTTACCTGGGTGTAGTATTCGACGATAAAAGTTCTTGGTCCCCCCAGCTTTTACTAAAGGCAAACTCACCGAGAAATTCTTCAGCGGCAGTACTAGGTTTTGCCAAAAGGTTGGGAGGGAAGCCGGTAGAGGCAATAGTAACCATTTATAAAGCCAAGACCATTTCTATCGTAAGGTACGGGGTGTCAATTTGGGGTTATATTAAAAACGATATGATCCAAACGGAAGAAAATAAATTCCTTCGTTCTCTTCTTGACCTTCAAAATTCAACAGCTTCCTATTCAGTTCACTTGGAACTTGGGATTGGTTACATAGCAGATATAATTAAAATAGCCCCATTACTGCTATGGATTAGAATCTGGATAAACTCTAATCTCTCCCTAAATCATAAAATTTTAAAGGATTGCATTAGGTTAGACAATAGGAATAAAATCCAGTGGTTGTCTAACATAGAAATGTTAGCTGCATACATGGGGAGACCAGACATTTTTTCTAATCCAGAATCCCTATGTAAGGCTGATTTGGAGTGGGTAAAAACATACTTCATTAAGTTAAGAGAGGCCGAGCGGGAGGGAGCAGAACTCTGTAAATCCTCTGTCAGGGGGCATGTTTTGGTAACCCTGTCTCCAGCAATGTCACTATATCTGACAACAGTAACCAATCCTTTCCACAGATGGCTGTTGACAAAATTACGGTTTAACCAAATACATATGCTCCTATGGGACGTGGAGGGTTGGAGTAGACCTGAAGATGTTCCCCCCCTGTAAGTGTGACGATTTTTCACCTCAAGACACTACGCACTTTATGTTTTTCTGCCCACTATATAAACATGCCAGGAAAAGGTTTATTATTACATTGTTAAAAAAGTATGAACTTTACTCAGTGTAAGCCAGCCTTGATGTTTTTACAATTGGTAGAATCTCCATTAATTATGTTCTGTGTTGCCAGCTTTCTTGCAGCGTCTGTTAGAGAGAAGAGGGTCAGACAAAAAACTGTACAAGAGACTGATCCCCTCAATTAACAGACAATGAATTTGTATTAACGGCACTAGATGACTGTGGTCGATTATGAATTTTTATTGTTAATGAATATTTTTTATCTGTACAATAGTCATTTTTAAAAAATGTTAATATTATGTACATGTATAGCATACTTTTATGATTTTAATTAATCGAATAAAGTGGTTTTGACTTGACTTGACTTGACTCTCTGACTGACTGACTGACTGACTGAGTAACTGACTGACTGACTCACTGACTGACTGACTCACTAACTGACTGTCTGACTCCCTAACTGACTCACTCACTGACTTATTCACTCACTGACTCACTGACTGACTGACTCACTGACTCACTCTCTCACTGATGACTCTCTCATTCTCTCACTGTCTGACTCTCACTCTTTCTCACAGACTGACTCTTACTCTTTCTCACGGACTGACTCTCACTCTTTCTCACAGACTGACTCTCAATCTTCCTCACAGACTGACTCTCTGACTCTCACTGACTGACTCTCTGGCTCTCACTGACTGACTCTCGCTGACTGACTGACTGACTCTCTCTGACTGACTGACTTTATCACTGACTCTCACTCTCTCTCACTGACTGACTTTCTCACTGATTCTCACTCTCTCTCACTGACTAAGTCTCTCACTTACTCTCTGACTGACTCCCTCACTCTCTCTCTCACTGACTGACTAACTGACAGACTCTCTCACTCACTGTTATACAGGTACTATTTCCCAACCTTCACCCTCCTGTTATTTATGCCCTCCATATCTAATAACAAGCAATCATTGGGAGAGGCAGATAGGAATTGCCAGAATTGAAAGGACAAAAAAAACCAATAAATTATTTATTGTTAATACTTTTTTAATAAGTTTGGTCATATATATGGTAACAAAATGCTTCTGACACTTCTTTAGTAGAACTTTTCAGAATGCTGCAGACTTCTGTACAGCACAGCTTAAAGACATAGGCAAAGTCAATATCTCTGGCTAAACACTTATAAGGTCCAAAAGGCGAGACCTATTGGCTATGCCAATTCTTATTTGCTATGTTGAACAGGATAATTTCCTAAGGGGAAAGTGGCAAGCCTGTTGGCCGCTTTATCTTCCAAAGTGCCCCAGTGAAGATTAAAATCATCAATAAAAATCTGTTTGTCACTTTGTGAGTATTGGTCTTTTGCAAATTTAGTGAATTCCTCTGTGAAGGCAGAGCTGTCACCAGGTGGGTGATAGATGGAATGAAACCTGACAGGAGTTTTACTTTGTTTGAAACTCCAGAGAAAGGCATTCGAAGGAACGGTAAGAGCTTCTGGGAAAAGCTTTGAGATGAAGGGAGTTCCTGAAGATAACTACTACTCCTCCCCTGACTTTATCTTCTCTACTGTTATTGAGACTGGAATGGTCAGTGTTGTTGAGCCAGGCCTCAGTAAGGAAAAGTATATCCAGGCTGTAAAGATTAATGATGTCTGAGAGGGAGAGCATGGAGAGGGGGTGGATGTAGGAATAAAGAATGGATGGAGGTTAGTAAAGAGATGTTGATTGGAAGTACTTATCGGTGCAGCTGAGGCGGAGAGAGAATTATCTGTGCATACATTGAATAAAATAGAAGTTTTGACTTCTGACTTAGGGAGAGAAAGGTGAGGTCTGGAGTGGGAGGGCAGGGGGAGGGGGTGGAAGTGGGACATAGGAAGGTAGAAAGTCGGGGGTAGAGCAGAGGGAGAGGTGGAGAAGGTGTGCAGACTGGGTGTGGTGAGTGTACGGGGGCTGGAAACATGCACAAAAAGGATGGTAGCCCCATTTGGTGGTTATAGAAAGTGTAAAGATCTGCTGGGTTAGGGGAAAGGGGTGGAGGTTGTCATACGGGGATGGTGGTTTAAGCAACAGTTCAGGAGTGTTGGGGGGTAGAGATAAATGAAAGCGGCTTGTCCAGTATTAATAATAAACAGGAAGAGGGAGAGGGGAGGGTAAGGAGGAGAGTGTAAGGTGGAAAAGTCATTGTGAGAGCTGGGAAGTCAGGATATTGGAAAGATGGAATTGATAGGGGGTGGTTAACTTGGCGAGGGGAGAGATTTTTGCAAAATTCCGGGTTGGTAAAAGGGTGTGGATGAGGGAGCACGCCTTTGGCTGAGAAGGAGTTTTGAGGGTATTAAACCAGATGGGGAAGGTGGGATTGGGGGGGAGGGGAGGCAGGGGTGAAGGAGAGGAACTGGACTGATAGGGGAGACAGCTGTGCCCCAAGGTTGGTCTGCAAGCAGGTGTTCCGGTGGATAAGGGGAGGCGAGAAACAATTGAGGAACTAGTAAGAGAGAAGTCTGGAGGGATAGGAGTGCCCGGAATGGAAATAGGTGGTCGAAAAGAGAGAGAAGGGAGAGAAAATTGTCTTTGGGTTGGATCAGGACTTTGCCGTTGTTGTAAAGTGAGATAGTAAGTGAGCTATCAAAACAAGCTGAAAGGGAGATTTTTAGTTGGTGCCCGTGTGGGATTGAGGAGGAGGAAGTAACGTTGAGGGAGTTGTTGAAAATGTTAGTCCAGGATGAGATGTTGCGGGTGTAGAAAATGAGATCAGTTTTGAGGCTCCCATAACGACCACTATGTTATTGGTCAATGAAAAGGAATCGGGAAATTAGTCAAGGGTGTTGTGTTTGAACCATCATTGTTGATATAATATTTTATGGCATTTTATGAATCTTGTATATGCTTTTAAGAGTGGTTTTTAATCCGGCTGGAGGCAACCATTTTATTGTTGAGGATATATGGAATTGATTTGCTATGAAGTGTAATATTATCAACCATGTTATTATATAATGCACATATCACACTTTATATTTATTATCTTTGCACTGTTGCACATTTAGTAAAGCACTTTATTGTAGAAATTTGCACTAGTTGTAAATAAGAAGCACTCAAGCACTTTGTTAGTTATACGAACAATTAGGATCCAACCGTATAACTGTCGTGTGTGAATAAGGAACAATTTTGCAAACATAGTTACTGATCAGTCACAGTGAACATATTAAAAGAATATATATGCGATATATCAAGTTGGGATTTATCCTGTTTATTGATGAATGAAATATCGTAAACAAATAACTTTGTTCGCTGACGTTAGATATAACTGACTTATCGTGAAATATCGTAAAATATCTATGTGTATTTAAGCAGTCATATATTGTTTGCAAAGTACGACAAACACGACAGTCTGTTGTTCCTTTTGATTGTCACGTGACTAGCATTTCACGCAAACGAGGGGGCGTGCACGGTGTGTAAGATACATAAAAAGTAACAGAGACGTGTAGGAAGCTGAATGTAATCAAGGGCTCGTGAAGCCCGAAACGCGTCGGTTCAGGCTGTGGAAATAACGTAATAAAAGCATATCTTGCCTGAACTGCTGTGGTGGTCTGAGTTCCTTCTTCGTTGGAACACAGAAGTGGTCGGAAGTGGTTGGAATTATTTGGCGCATATATATATATATATATATATATATATATATATATATATATATATACACACACACACATATTCACCTGAATGCAGTGTATCTACTCAGAGTATAAAGTGAAGGGTGTGTTCTGTGGATGCGATGCTCTGAATATAATGACACAGGTACTCACGCACACGACAATGATGGACTTACCAGCAACAGATAAATATGGTTTAATGTCAGCAGAGCCCTGTCACGTTAAATAATAATATTAATGCGGGTGGATGAAGTGGCTGTGTGTGTGTGTGTGTGTCTGTCTGTAGCTGTGTGTGTGTCTGTAGCTGTGTGTGTGTCTGTAGCTGTGTGTGTGTCTGTGTAAGTGGCTCTGTGTATGTGTGGCTCTGTATGTGTGTGTGGCTCTGCGTGTGGCTCTGTAGGTATGTATGTGTGTGGGTCTGTGTGTTTGTGTGTGGCATTTGCGAGAGATTAAGCTATTGGCATTGTAAATGACAGTACCATTTATTTATTTGTTTTCAAAACCAACACATAAATAAAAATGTTGTCATTTACAATGCCAATAGCTCTAACTTTTTCAAAGGTGAGACTGTTGCATTGTAAATGCTTGTTGTCCCTGCATAGGGCTTACTTGAGTGGCCTTTCTGTGATGCAGTTGCTCCCCGGGTACTGCCCCAGACTTGTGAGCAGAGTCGGAACCTCCAGAGTCTGACTGATGCTGCTGCCGAGTCGCGAGGTAACTCTCCTTGTTCGCTCCAAGCTTATTGCGTCTGTGATCCCTGGGCAGGAAAGGGAGAGCTCCCCACCTCCAACTATTCCTGCTGCCAAGACCCCGGAGCCGCTGCCGGCGTGTGGGTCCGTGCCGCCCGGCGTTTCAGAGACCGACCACTACTTTCGAGTCTGTGCTGTTGCTGTTGCCAAGGCCACTGGGCAACTTTCCTTCGTGTCGCACCCAGCTTGTTGCGGCGGTGATCCCTGGGCAGGAGAAGGAGAGCCCCCCCACCACCCCTGCTGCTGAGAACCCAGGAGCTGCTGCCGTCTCAAGGGTCTGTGTCGCCCTGAGTTTCAGGGATCAAATGCTGATTGGAGCATTGGGCTCGCGTCCTTGACGGAGCACTGGACATGTGAGTGCCTTCATCATCCTACCGAGTCGTGGTAGAAGCACAACTGCAACCCGTATTCCCTCCTAGCAGTTGAAGAACAATTTCTTCAATGACGTTTACAGACAAAGCAGCAATGTAATGGAGTGTTTTCCTGAGTGCCCGCTACTATTATGCCATTTGACTTCTCTTCTCTTCACTAAGGTATTCCATTTCAGCTGCAGCCTGCTTTATGTTCTTAATGCTTAGGCTAGCAATAGTGTTCAGCTGCCTGACCCTAAGATGGTGTCCACTCAAGCAGCAATGTAACGAAGGGCTTTTGTGAGTGCCCGCTACTGAAATGCCTTTTGACTTCTCTTCTCATCACCAAGGTACTCCATCTCAACTGCAGCCTACCATGTTCTTAATGCTCAGGCTGCATTAGTTTCTCAAGCTGCCTGACCCTAAGATATCGTCCACTCAAGTAGCAATAGGAGATCTTTCACCTTCCACTGCGGGGCTGCACGCTGAAATGCTCTAATCCTAACAACTATTTCTGATATTTGTGCCTAATATTCTTTAGCAGCGTCTCATTTTGCTCCTGCTTTCTACTAGGAATCAAAATGGAGAGCCAGCTAGTCTGATCTATTGAAGCGAAATAGAAAGATGTCTTCACCCCTGAAGCAGAAACAAATAAATGACTTTCTACCAGCACCCCTAGATCAGAAACAAAAGATATCCTCACTAAGCATCAAAATGGCCGAACCAGCTAGTCTGATCGATTGAAGCAAAATTAGGTCAAAATGACCGCCTCTGGGGACATCTGACACACCAATTTTCTAATAATGGCCACCATGAGTGGGCCCCTTACCAAATCACTCCTTCTCCCCTTGTTGGGGAGGGATCCAGCATTTATGCCCTGGAGTCTCAGAGACCACTCAGAGTGTCCACAGCGACAATGGAGTCTCACACATCAGAGGCCTGGGTTATTACTCCATTACCGCTGGGAGCACAGCACCAAACACCGTGACCGGCACGCTCGTTAGTACTTTCTAGATTATGCCCCCCTAGGTGGAAACTATAACCTTTCTGAATGTACTGCGGTGCCCGAGCAACCTTTGGACGATGATCGGTGGAGATGTCCCAAACAACTGAAGAGGAGTTTGGCTCTGGTTCACCCCTCGGGCGTCACCTACCCAGCCGGAAGTCGGACACTGTTTTTCATTGTCTCCCCGCTGTGCCTCCTATACCCTCCCTGTCCTCTTCCCTTCATTATTCTCCTCTACCTCCCCTATTCCTTCCCTCTCTCCCCTATTCTTCTCTCCCCTTGCCTATTGTTTCCTCATGTTTATGCTATGCTTTTGTCCTCATGTAATTCCTGTAACTAAGCTCTAGTAACTGATGTAACTTTGTAACCATGTCCTGAAACAATGTTTCTCCCTCATGTAAATTGCTCTCATACCTCCTGGTCTAGCCAGCGCTATATAAAACTCAATAAATAAATACAAATAAAGGTGTAAGATAGCTAAAATCAACAAATAGGCAAATGTAGCAGTATGTGCAAAGAAACTCACTAGATAAGCAAGATGTGTGATTGGTGGCCTTAAATGTCAGGCGGAACCAGTGAAGAAGCTTAAACAGAGTTCATGTTGAAGAGGACGCCCAAGTGGTTCACTTCCTACTGGCAGGCAAGCCCAAAAAGGAGATATGTTGGCGTGGTAGCCCAAAAGCCCTACTGTGCATAGTACATAATTACTCCTTTATCAAAGCAGACTTTGTGAGAGGATTCTACACTTGCGTTTGTGGCACAAGTGGAATTTGGTATTTAAATTGTGCTTCTAATGTATTTGGTTGCATCCCCCTGCATGAACTCTCCTTGTATTATTCTCCTAGGAGAATGTCCAATAATTGTGACACTTTCAATGAATGTTTTTCATGATAATATTTATTTGAATATTGTATTTAAATTTCTTCCAAATTTTCATTGCATTTCTTCTGATTTTACCTCAACCAAAAACATTATTCAACATTTTCACATTATTCATCTTCATAATGCTCCAATTCATTTCGAGCAACAAAGCTCTTCCTCAGAGAGCCACTGCGGTGAACAGAATCAATGCACATTTACTTTTAACATAAATATGTATGCCAAACCAAAACCTCATGTTCTAAGTCAGTTGTATTGTGACGGGTGATTTAATAAGTGCATTCCCCACGCATATGAGTGTGAAGAATGTATCACTTCTGTGAGTATTTTGTAGTGTGAATTCTACCCAATGTGCTTTTTATCAATAGTATCAGAATTCAAATACAATCTATTTTATGGGTGAAACGTGCGTATGTAATCGACATGCAAGCTGTTTACTTACGAGATTTAGTGAGTTCTTCTCTATCTCGGAGTATTTAAAAAAGAAACTGTGAAAACATAATATAGATCAGTCGCGTTACCAAGAGCCACTGGTGTTCGTTATAACACCCCACTATATTTAGCCGCATTTGAGTTCTATGCTTCGCTCGCCGGCGATTGCATAAACTTACTTGCTTTTACATGTCGTTCGTTCCCCGATAAGCGATGATCGGCTGAGTTCTCATGGAAAAGCGACAATGCGTCTTTTCCGATATAAGTGCTGCGAGTAGAAATGGGACATTGTGTTTCTAATAGAAATAGGACTATGTGTGGCGTCCATTTTGTAACGTCTAAAAAATGAAAGTGTAGGTAAGGGGTGATTCACTAAGATAATTTAGCTAAACATGTAACATTATCTCTGTAAAAATTTTGCAGAGTGTAAATCTGTTGTGGTTTAATAAAATATATGGTGAATGATCCATATGGGTACTTCTTCACTTAAATCAAACAATAATCAAAACATTAATGATAAAAAATACATGATAAGGCAACTATTGCAGTCTCTCAGTCCAGAACATTATTCCAAATCAAAGTATTTAAAGATAGCAGGAGTATTCTATTCAATCATTTAAACCATTAGGTTTACATGACTGTAATTTCATGATCCAAACGTTCTCTCTTCTGAGAAGGTGTCTGTTATTGTCTCTGCCTTCTTCCTTTTTAATTAGTTCTAGTACCAGAAATCTCAATTGAGATATGTTATGTTTAGCCTTCATGAAGTGCATGGCGACCGTTGATTTCTTGTTCTTTGTTCTGATATTGAACCTATATTCATTAATCCTTGTTTTCAGCTTTCTTTCAGTTTTCCCCACATACACTTTGCCACAAGGGCATTTCAACAGGTAAATTAGATTCTATGTATCACATGTCGCTATGACATGGAGCTTGACGTCATTACCTTCAATTGGATGATTCATCCTATTACCTTGGATGATTCCATTGCAATTTTTACAGTTCAGACATGGAAATGTTCCTTTCGCCTTGGGTGAAACTTTGCTTTTGGTTTTCAATATCTCTCCTATATTTTTGTTTCTCGTATAGGCGAAAATTGGTGTTTGTGCAAAGCTCTGCTTAAAATCAGGTTTTATTGTTAACAAATGCCAATGTTTGTTGATGATTTTTAAATTTTTGTTACCGACTGTCGAATATCTTGATACCATTACCATCCTGATATTTTCAGATTTTTCTTTGCCACTCATTAAATCATTTTGATGCATTTCTATGCATTTTTGTTTGGCTGTCTTTAATATAGTTGGAGGGTACCCTCTTGATTTAAATCTCTGTTCCATTTCCGTTAATCTTAGTGAAGATTTTTCAGGATTGGACACAATCCTCTTCACTCTCATCATCTGTGACAGTGGAATGTGTGTTTTTAACGATGTTTGATGATGACTCTTGAAATATAAAATGTTGTTCCTATCTGTTTTTTTTCTATATATGTCCTTGTCCAAACCGTTGTCAGTTTCTGTAATCAGAACATCGAGGAAGGTTATTTCTTTTTCCGCTGTTTCACTTGTGAACTCTATCCATTCATCAAACGTGTTCCTTGCTTCCAGTGTTATTCTGGCTTCTTCTTGTGTACCTATCTCTTCTTATGTACCTAGTGTTTGCTTGGAGGCGGTCTCGTGGTCATTCCCGAGTCGCCATGTTCGTTGTTCACATCTGGGGTGGGAGGGGAGGGCTGAAGGGGAGGGTGGGGGTGGGGGGGATCCAGGGTCAGGGGCTGGGGGGAATTGCTGTTTATTGCTTTTGCTTACACTCTCTTTATTTTTTCCGATACTCTTTGCTGTGTTTCACAAATCTGCTGATGCTCTCCCATACTCTGATGCCAATATCTATGCATTTTTACAGGTACTCCACGCCCACACAATACACTCGCTAATACAGCTCGGAAAACCTCAAGTAATTACTGTACCTATTGTAGTTATAGCTTTGTCAGCGATATTCAAGCTAGGAACCGATCCCCCACTATGTAAATGTAAATGTAGTTGAGCTTATATAGCGCACAGCTACCCGCAGTGGGTTTCCCGGCGCTTGCAAGGGGAACCCGTCCTGGTATTCCCCTGTGAGGTAACCCCAGCAGGGTATCCACAAGGTGAAAGCCAGGCATCCCGCCGCGAGGGGCCGTTGTGGAGATTAAGCAAGCTATTGCCCAGAGTCGCAGAGTGTGAACCCGTGAGTCGAGAAGGCACCGGAGCGAGAATTATCGAGTCTGTGGATTTTTTGAGCCCAAGACCCGCCGAGGCGGGGAATTGAACCCTGGTCCAGGGCCGATCTCAGATTCCGGGTCTGCCGCCTCTAACCCCTGAGCCACACTACTCTGATGCCAATATCTATGCATTTTTACAGGTATTCCACGCACACACAATACACCCGCTAATACAGCTCGGAAAACCTCAAGTAATTACTGTACCTATTGTAGTTATAGCTTTGTCAGCGATATTCAAGCTAGGAACCGATCCCCCACTATGGGGCTCCTCAGAAGTAATATTCCAAGTGCTGCGTCAATCACTGCTTCGAAAGTTTTAAATTTGTTACATGATGGCGGCCGCCATTGACACGCCTATAGGATTAGCGAAGGTAGGAGGTCTCAAAATCCTCTCATTAAATGTAAAAGGCTTAAACCAACCGGTTAAAAGGCAGAAAATCTTAGATTACTTACGAAGACAGAAAGGAGACATTGCCCTCCTACAAGAAACGAAACTAGAGGCTAAACACTTCCATACACTCTTTTTCCGGATCGATTATTTATTCATTACCAAAAATGCTATAGCCAGGATTGAACACACAAGTATTGAACCATGGGTGGTCTCAGACCACTCTTGCATTTCACTTACTATAACTAATATAAAACCAATGCTACGTCAATCAATGTGGCGACTTAATGATGCCATACTCAGTGATGAGAAAAACAGGGACACCGTAGAATCAGCCATTAAGGAATACTTGTTAGTCAACAAAAAAGGTGATACCACTGATTCCATTAGATGGGAGGCTCTTAAGAGCACCATCAGGGGCCTCTTAATAAAAATATTATCTGCTGCAAACAAGAACCATAATACTGCACTATTAAAACTAGAGCAAGACATATCACAACTCCAAACTGAGTATCTGCATTATAGATCTGCTGCAACGCTTAATAAACTAATGAACCAGAAATACACCTAAAATAAACTAATAAGTGAAAGAGCAGGAATCTGGCTGAACAGAAATAAGAGGTTTAAAATATGCGAATCTAACAAGGCAGGAAAAGGGCTAGCAGCGTACCTTAAATTTAAAATACAAAAAAACATAATCAACTCCCTGATAGATGATGAAGGTAAACCCAATTCAGACCCCCTCAAAATAGAGGAATTGTTTAAAGAGTTCTATGAGAAACTTTATGCCAAAAATGACAAGGTGGAGGTGGAGAAAGTGGGACACTACCTCACGAAATGTGACCTACCAGCACTTGCTGAGGTGGAGCGAGAGTCACTTAATAAGCCGATATCTGAACTGGAGATCTCAAACGCGATAAAATCACTTAAATGTGGGAAAGCCCCAGGACCGGACGGATTTACGGCAAGGTTTTATAAATGTTTCTCTAACTCACTCACGTCACCAATATTAGACATGTTCCATGAAATAGGCGAGACAGGGGAAGCCACAGGAACATTAGCCGAAGCAGTCATAGCCGTTATCCCTAAAGAAGGGAAAGATCCTAAGCTCCCAAAAAATTATAGACCTATTTCGCTAATTAATCTAGACTGTAAACTTCTGGCCTCAATACTTGCTAATCGAATTCAGAAAGTCCTTCCTTCACTCGTACACCCCTCACAAGCCGGCTTCCTTAAAAACAGGCTATCAAGTGACAATACTAGAATCCTAGCTCATGTTATTGAAAAGGCAAAATTTCTATTAACATCTACTACAGCGGTAACACTCGATGCAGAGAAAGCATTTGATAAGGTAGACTGGTCATATTTAGAATCTGTCCTGCACAAGTTCGGCTTGGGTCCCTTTTTCATCAAAATGGTGATGTCACTATATGCCTGCCCTACGGCAAGAGTAAGAGCGGGAGGAGCCTTTTCGTCTTCATTCAAATTACAACAAGGCACTAGGCAAGGTTGCCCCTTATCCCCTTCTCTGTTCTTGTTGGCGATTGAGCCTTTTCTTTATCAAATCGGCAACAATGATAACATTCCAGGGATTCCCTTTGGTGACTGCATTATCAAACTCACAGCTTATGCTGATGATGTCTTAGTGCTTACTGAGAGAGCCGATGAAGCGATACCTGCTTTGCTATCCACCATACAGGAATTTTCCGAGGTATCGGGTTACTCCCTGAACAAAGATAAAACTGAGGTCAAGTTGTTAAATAATATGGAAGGTAAAGAAATACTAGGAGACTCAGGGCTTACCTGGCAGCCAAAGAGCTTTAAGTACTTAGGATTAGAATTCGAAAAAGACCTAATCACAACCCTAAAAATCAATGAAGAACAACTTCTTAAGAAAGTTAACAAACTTCTAGATGGATGGTCTCCAAAATATCTTTCATGGTGGGGAAGGGCAGAGACATTAAAGATGAGGATTACTCCCCTAATTAACTACTTAGCAAGTATGCTCCCAATGACCTTCTCAGAAGACTTTCTTCTTTCTTCTCAGAAGACTTTCTACATAAGATTAACAAATTAACAAATTATTCAATACGTTCTTGTGGCAAGGGAAAAGACCTAGGGTAGCTATGAAGAAACTACAATTGGCTAAATCACAGGGTAGTCTGGGCCTTCCCAACCTTAAGAACTATCAAACGGCCTTTTTATGTAAACAGGGGGTATACTGGTTTGTTGAACCCAAGGGCTACACACCACTATGGATTGACATAGAGAAATCCATCATAGGAAATGCCCCTCTCCTGACGATACTAACCATGGACCTGTCACACCTTATGCATTCCAAATACATTCTGCTTAACACCAGACGAGCCCTCCTTCGATTAGACCAAACACACAAAACTAGCTTGCAGATAAAAAAGACGACCTCTTCATCCCTATGGCATAATCCTTCCATCAAGATCAATGGGGAATCACCCTTCTGGGAGCACTGGTCATCCGGCGGTATCAACTTGGTCTCGGACTTATAGGTAGGCCACCTACCTCTACCGTACTCCACGATCCAAAGCAAATATAACCTTCAACCAATAGACTTCTATGCCTTCCTGAAGCTAAAAGCGGCCTTGTCCGCCCGTCCGCTTGCACCCTCAAACCCTTGGCTGAAAACTACCCTCCCACGCCTACTATATACAGGTCACTTTGTCTCGAAAGCTTATAAAATGCTTTTACCTAAGCTAACCAAGGCCCATAGGAAGAACGAGGTTAAATGGGAAGAAGAGCCTAATAACACTGAAATAGATCTTGACTGGGATAAAATTCATACGTCAGCTCTTACACATAAAGTCTCCCCGATTCTCTCGCAAACTAAGTACATGTTGATCAACAGGGTCTTCTGGACTCCCCAAAGGCTATTCAAACTGAAATTGAGAGACACCCCTAAATGCTGGAATTGTTCCTCAGCTGACGGAGACCTATCACACATGCTCTTCCATTGCCCCTACTACGAAAATATTGGTCCAGTGTCTTCGAATGCATTGCACACATATTTAAAATTAAACCACCAAGAGAATTTATTTACGTGCTGTTAGGTGCCATAGAGCCAACACTCACAAAAGAACACGACCGCCATCTCCTTGACCTGCTACTCACACTAGCGTGCAAAGTTGTCCTGTGCAACTGGAAAAGTACTTCAGGGGTCTCATTCCAACAATGGCAAGAATGGGTGTCATGCATCAGAGGATCCGATAACCCTGCTTTACACTCCTCTCCTTGGCGGGTGTCCAACAAAAAACTGTGGAGTGCACTTGACACTTCTTCCTTTTCATTTGAGCCACCGTAATAAATTGATATAATGGTTGTATACCTGTAGCCCATATAGTTCACCGGACTGCCCCTATGGTGTCAACACCTGTGATAGAGCCACCTTGAGATACTGTATGCATTGCATTTACAGATGTTACTCATTAAGTCTATACCTGATGAAAGACAGTGTATGTTAGAGTATGTTAGATTACTGTTTTAGTCTTCTTTTTGTTCAAATCTGTTTTTATTGTGAACACAGCGATAAGCCTACAACCTCGTGCTGAGGCCGGCCGCGCATAAAAGAACTCACAGGCGTATACCAACTGGGGCGGGGAAGAAGCGTTAACACAGCGCCCTGCCTACAACCCAGCTAAGGGGGCCGGCCGCGTGGCTTAGGGATGATGGTCGCAAAGGTTGGCTTCGCGCGGGTGTCATGCTGCTACGCGAGGGAGGCGCGCATAGAATAGCTAACTGTAGTGTCACAGATTTTAAAGGCCCAACAGGGCTCAACTGCCCCTTAGGGAGGCGAAGGCCAGAATGGCAAGTAAGAAAGGAGAAAAAAAATCAGAGGGTAGCTAGGTAGAGATGAAAGGGGGCAGGGAGAAACAGCGGCAGCATCGTAGTTTCGGTTAGGGGGCGGAGCGCGAGCGGGCATGCGGGGTGCAACAGCACCTGCATTGGGGAGGTCAGTTAAGGGCATAATCTGCTTGGGTCGGCTGGGAGAAGGGCGTCGTCAAATAGGTGTAGAGCACGAAGCCTAGGAGGCATGTGGCGCGCGTAGCTGATGGAGCATAGGTGGCGCACAAGGGGTTACCACACTGCTTTGAAACGTGCGTCTCTCGCTTGTATCTGCGCCGTAAGCATTTCCATAGCAAGGACCTGCCAAAGGCGCACAAACCAGGAAGCTATCGGCGGTGCTTCAGCCCGCTTCCAGTGCAATGCGATGAGTTGCTTGGCTGCGCCTAGCATTTGGAGCGTGAGGATCCAGTCGCTGCGCGTGAGGGCCCTAAGCGTGGGGGCTCGGATGCCTAGCAATAGCGTGCACACCTCCTCAGGCAGGGGGAAGCCCAGCACCCTTTTGATGTGACTTAGTACCTCCTTCCAGAAAACAGCTAGAGTAGGGCACGTCCACCAGATATGCACAAAGTCACCAGTCGCAGATCCACACCTCCAGCACAACGGCGAGGTGGTAGGGAACATTTTGCTAAGTCTCAGCGGGGTATAGTACCATTGCGTGAGCATCTTGTAGGCATTTTCCCTCTGGGGGATGCTGCAGTAGATTTTGGGGATATCGTTCCACAGCCTGGCCCATTGGGAGGGTTCTATGTCGACGCATGCTGCCGACTGCCATTGCCTCTGGTAGGAGTGAGTGGGTGTTGAGGTGGGATGCTGCAGTATGCTATATATTTGGGAGATAAGCCTCTTCAGCCCCCCTAGGGAACATGCCAGTTTCTCGAAGGGCGTGTAGGCCCTGGTGGCCGCCCGGTACATGTCGTCTCCCATAGTCCAATGGCGCAGCTCGGCGAATTGCAGGCCAGCAGTCGAGGGTAGTCCGAATTCTTCCTTGCAGTCCTTCCACGATTTGGGCGAGCCTCCGATGAAGAGGTCTCCTATGACCCTGCAGTCTCCATGCGTCCAGCTCTCGAATGCTCGAGTCTGGGCGGCGGGAGGATTGTGCGGGTTTCCAGCAATTGGGGTGTGCGGAGACGGGACCGTGGTGAGACCTTTGCACACCGCTATCCTGTCCCAGATATCCAGGACCGTTTTCGTCGGGACTGCCATGTATGCACTCCTGGATCGCGCCACTCGCGGCAACCAGGGTAGGTCCCATATAGTACGCCCCGTGACTGCCCGGTCCATGTGCTTATCGCTTTCACGTGCACCCCATTCCACCACGAACCGGAGGTGCGCTGCCCAGTAGTAGTGTAGTAAGTTCGGACAGGCGAGGCCGCCCCTATCCCTCGGTTCCATAAGGACCTTCTGGGAGAACCGGGGGCGTTTTCCACCCCAAATGAACGACGTGAGGTCGCGCTGGAGACTCCTAATGTAGTGGAGCGGGATCGGAGTGGGCAAACACTGAAAGACATAAAGAATTCTGGGGAGAATCGACATTTTAACCGCGTTGAGGCGCCCCAGCCACGAGACCATCAAGGGTTTCTATTTCCGTAGGTCTGCTAGGACTTCTTTGCGGCATGCCGTCCAGTTCCTCGCGGACCAAGAGTCTAAATGGGGTGTCAGATCAAGGCCCAAGTACTTAATGTGGCTCTCCGCCCATTGGTAAGGCACAGCCCCTTTTAGGAACTGGACCTCTTCCTCGGGGATGGTGAGGTTGAGCGCCCAGGATTTGGTGTGGTTTATTTTAAGGCCGGACGCCCGCTCATATAGGCAAAGCACCTTGTGTAACGCTGGGAGAGAGTCGCAAGGGCGCGTAAGAATAAGGATCAGGTCGTCTGCAAATAGCGCCACCTTGTTGTCGCGTCCCCCGTGGGGTATTCCGTGGATGTTAGGGGTACGCCTTATCAGCGCCGCTAGCGGTTCCACCGCGAGGGCGAACAAGAGTGGCGAGAGCGGGCACCCCTATCTCGTGCCCCTGTGAATCGAGAGCGGCGGTGTCAGCTGGCCGTTGACCCTGATTCTGGCCTGCGGTCCAAGATAAGGGGCCATGATTCTAGCGATCATTTTGTGACCGATACCGAATTTCTGGAGAACCCCTCTCAAGAAGGTCCAGTCGACCCGATCAAAGGCCTTCTCCGCGTCAAGCGAGAGAAGACAAGCCGGGATGTCCCAATGCCGCACCTTCCCCACTAGATGTGCCAACCTGCGCACGTTGTCAGCCCCCTGTCGATCCCGAATGAACCCCATCTGGTCCGGATTTATTAGTCCCGGCATATACGGGTCCAGTCGTTTGGCCAGAATTTTGGTGTATATCTTCAGATCGGTATTCAGGAGGGCGATAGGGCGGTAGGAAGCGCACAGGTCGGGATCTTTCCCAGGCTTAGGGATCAGGGCGATTTCCACCAGGCCCATATCAGGGGACGGGCCAGAGGTGTCGGAGAAGGAGCGGTATAGCCGCAGTAGGTACGGGCGAAGCTGGGTCAGGAATACGCGGTAAAAGGTCAGCGGCAGGCCGTCCGGTCCCGGTGTTTTCCCGGTGGGGAGGTCCTTTTTACGGCCGCAGAGATCTCCTCCTCCTGCAGGGGTTCTTCCAATTCAGCTGCACAAGCCGGTGGCAGCGGAGCCCCCTCGTAGTCTGCAAGGACGGTCTCTCGCGCCTCCGCCGATGTAGCTTCCTCTGCATATAGAGAGGAATAATAAGCAACAAAGGCCTCCTGCTTGGCTTTTTCAGTGGTGGCACAAGTGCCGTCCTGCCGTCTTACATTGGCTATATGAGCTCTAGCCGTACGTGCCCGCAGTCTACCCGCCAGAAGACGCCCTACCTTGTCTCCACCCTCGTAGTATCGTTGTTTAAGCGCCAGCAGGGAGCGCTCCGCTTTGTTGGTGCGCAGCGTTCGGAGTTGCCCCCTGAGGTTGGCGAGTGTTCTCTTAGACGCCTGTGAGGGACAGTCCCTGTCCCGGGTCTCCGCCTGTTTGATCTCGCTGGCCAGGTCAGTTTTCAGTTTAAACGCCTCCCGTCTTCGTGCCACCGCCAGGGAGGTAACGTGGCCTCTAATGGTGGCCTTAAAGGTATCCCAGACTGTCGGGAAGGGCGTGTCTGAGGTATCGTTAAGGGCGAAATACGAGTCTATGGCGTCTCGGATGCTGGCAACATCCTCCGGGTCTCGGAGGATGCTCGGAGGGAGGGTCCATCTCCGCTCCCGAGTGGCACGAGCCAGCGGGTCTTGTAGCAGAAATTCCACATGCGCATGATCCGACAGCGAGATATCGGAGATGGTGGCCGTCAGTGAATCCCGAGTCAACTCAAGGGAAGTGAATAGATAGTCAATACGGGAGTATGTCCTGTGAGAGTGCGAATAAAAGGAATAATCCCGGGTTCCCAGGTTGTGGTAGCGCCACACATCCACGAATCCCAAGTCGGTGATCTGCGCCCTAAGGGCAGAAGACATTGCGCCCGCGCCATTAAATGAAGCCCCCGCCCGATCCAGCTCCGGATCCCATACAAGGTTGAAGTCCCCACTCAGGATCGTGTGGGAGTCACCGGATTTAAACTGACCTCGCAGAAGCGTTTGGAGGTAGTTATCCTGCGACTGGTTGGGTGCATATACGCAACCCAGGGTGAACTGTGTGCTCCTCAGCTGTACCGTGGCTCGGAGGAAACGCCCGTCAGCACTCTTGTAGGGTTTCGTGGGTCCCCGTCTAAAGCCAGCCCTGCAGAAGATTGCCACCCCCGCCGTTTTAGTGTCAGCAGATGCCCAGAATTGCGTGGGGTATCTAGGGTGCGCCATGCGCCTGGTGTCCCCCCGCAGAAGATGCGTCTCCTGGAGGAGGATGATGTCAGGGGAGTGGTGTAGAAGATAGCGCCATACCTGATTCCACTTATTGGGGGAATTAAGCCCTTTGACATTGAGTGACAGGACCTTCAGAGGTGCAGGGATATTCGCCGTCATCGCACTAAGGGGGTCGAGGCCGCTCAATCACCCATGGTTCACCTCCCCCCGCAGACAGGGCAGTGGTCACCTCACCCCGCCCCCATCGCGCCAGCACCCGCGGCTTCCACCAGGCCACCGCACTACAGGCATGGTGTATAAGCCAGACAAAAGGACAGCGCAGGCAAAAAGTAGGAAAAAGAAAGAGAGTAGGAAAATAGAGAGTATGGAGAGAGAATATAACCACAACAGGCCAACAGGGCCGCAATACAGTGTCCCAGGTACCGGGCATCCTCTTCCCAAGGGTTCGGATGAACACAGGAATGTCACTTCCTACGGGACAAAGTGAGGGGGTGGGTGTCCGAGAGTAAGAATCCTGGTCGTCCCACTGTCCATCTGCCCCGCTGTTTCGAGCAGGTTCGGGGGCAGCAAGAGCCGAAACCCCTCAAAGGTACATAAGTCTGAACCAGAGGGCAAGAGGACAATAAGGCTCAATGGTGGGGGTCCAGGTTCCGAAGAGGAAGGATGTCACAGGCCGCTCCCTCCGGCCCACCGTGGGGGGGGGGGGGGCGGAGGCGGCCCGCGAGGGACGAATGGGGTCCCCAGCACCATCGACTACAGGACAAGTCCACTATTAAGTGACATGGTGGTCCCGGTCACCTGTAGGTCGAGTCTTATCTCCGAAGCAGCACCGGCCACGTCCCTGCCATTCAATGGTCATCTGGAGTCGGGGGTCGATCTTCTCCTTCAGTTCCAGAGGCGAGGAGCTGGGAGTCCTGCTCTTCGCGGTCGCCCTCAAGGGAGCGAATGTGCGCTATAATGTCCTGCTTGGCTTGAGAGGTGGAGCAGCTATCCACTGGGGGGGTTCGGCGATGTCGGCGTACCGTGGACCAGTCCGGGCGGGGGGGGCCCTCTCTTGGCGGTGAGAGCGGGAGGGGCTGTGTTCTGGGGATTCCGGCATGCCAAGTAGTTGGGCCGCCTCGCGGTAGGACCGGAGGGCCCTGCGTTTATCCTCCCACAGAAAGATGAGGGCAAAGGGGTGTCCCCACTGGTAGGAGATGTTGAGGGCCCGCAGTCTTTCTGTGATCGGGCGGAAGACCTTCCTCCTGTGGAGCGTGTTAGGGGCCAGATCTTGGAAGATCTGGATCTTGTGTCCTCCGTAGCGCAGGTCCGGGTTGTCCCTCGCCGCCTTCAATATGGCCTCCTTCTCCGTGAAGTAGTGCAGTCTGGTAACGATATCAGGCAGGAGGCCCGCCTTGCTTCCTGCCCCAAAGACTCGATGGGCACGATCCAGGAGCGGTGGGGAAGCATCGTCCTTGCCCCACACCTCGTGCAGGAGTTGGGCCACATAGGCCATGGTGTCGGTGCCCCCTTCTCCGAGCGGCACTCCCCGTATTCGGAGGTTATTGCGGCGTCCCCTATTTTCAAGGTCCTCCTGCTTGATCTGGAGCTGAATGTGCTGCTCCTCTAGGGTCGCCACCCTCTGCCACAGCTGTTCCAGGTCTTCAGTGCGGGAGTCGACTGTTTTTTCAAGGCCATCAACCCTATCGCCCAGATCAGTGACCTCCTTACGTAGCTCCTTGACACATGAGTGGACCTCCGATCTTAGGGACCCAATTTCGGACTTCAAGTCAGTCATGAAGGAGGTCATAAAAGCCTGGGTCACCGGGGGGGAAATCGGCGGGCGGCCGCGGCTGTCCCCCTGACGAAGGCGGTCCCCCGGAGGAAGGCGGCGAGCCCGCTTTGCCCCACATGGTAGCCACCGATGTGCCCTTGGTCGTCGCCACCGGCGGGTCTGTCTTGCCCCCCCTGCCACGGGTCATTGTCCGCTCCAGGTGCACAGCAACGTGAGGATGGGTGGCCTGTCACCAGCGGCCTCCGGTCCGCGCCAATAGAGTGTCCAGAGAAGGCCCCCTCAGTCCGGTGCGTGGGGCGTAGGCCGCCTCCCCCGGGGTTGTGAGGGTGCTTCAGCGCGAGGTTGTCGGTGGTGGAGGGCGTCTCTTCCAGGCAGGGGTGCTATAGTGACCCCCTCAGCGCAAGTTGAGTGCACCCCCGTGGGCGCGCCAGGGGCGATGCCGACCACCGCGTGGCGAGGGTTCAGCACAGGGCCGCAGGTGCGGGCGTCTGAAGCGTGGCTCAGGCAAGGGCAGGGCTAGCGCAAGATCCCTCAAGTCGTGGCGTCTAGCTGTGGCGGCCCATCCGGGTTCAGCGTCGCATCACCCGGCAGCCGCTACTACCTAGGGTCCCAGCATCCAGTCTCCGCCGAAGCCGGGGCCTCTCTCGGCGGCAGCGCCCAGGCGACTTCAGCGCCTCCCGGCAGGGAAGGCCCGGCGCCGACAGCCTCGGTAACTCCGCCCGGCCAGCAATCCGTCCCCCGGGGGGGGGGTCAGCCGCAGGTGGGGCACAGGCAACTTCCGATACTGTGCCAACGCCGAGGATCGGCCCCGCTCGGAAGGAGCTGGGCCAGGCGTCTCGGCGGCGGACCCGTCAGCAAGATGGCGACCAGGAGTCGGTCGTGGAGGCCTCGGAGCTCCGGCGGCCTCCAGCGGAATCCCCCACAGCCAGGACTCACTCCAGGGGCACAAAGTAGACAGGACATGTAGCGCACAGGGGGGTCCCCAAGAAAAACCCCCGAACTTCGCAGAAGCAGGCTTATTGCACAGCGGGGCGACGGAGCTCGCACAGGACGCGTCCGCTCACATCGCTGTCTCGGCCACGCCCCCCTTAGTCTTCTTTTTCTTAGAGCGTATATGCTTGTCCTTTTGACTCCCTCGAAGTGGCATAACTTTCTGACCCCTAACTAGATACTGCCATCAAACTCAAGACGTTATGTATGTACGCTTACTTGTACTTGTAATGTTAGATCATATATGTACTTCAGTAATAATTATGCCATCTGCTTTACATGCATTATGTGCATTGCCCTCACTCTGGGTGTTTTGCTTTTGTAACTGTATATTCTGTATATCTTGTATTGCGCCACATTACTTCACTTTTCTTATTTGAATAAGGAATCACCAATGTATGTACGTTCATTCTTTGCATTTTTTTTATTTTTTATTTTCTTGCTACTTGATTTGAACAGAAAAAAAGAAAGTGGAATTTGGCCAGTAGTGCATGACTAAACTGATTCCTGCCACACTACCCTTGTTGCTGTGTTTGTGACTGCTTTGACAGTGGGCATGTGATGCAAACACATCGTGCTGCTTACATCGGCAGTCATCTGTAAAGTATTGGGCCTAGGGGCGTGGCTTGGAGCACCAAGAGGGCGGTCGCACTCTAAGAGTGCTCTGGGCCCCCATCATCTTTTGCCATCCGCAAGCTATCAGGATACCCCTTAAAGCGTAGAAGCGCTTTGCTGTGCCTCCGGACCTACTTGATGTGCCGCCCACTCACAGACTGGTGCTGATGCCCCATCCATCTGCCATGCCATGACAGTCCTAATCCCGCTTAACAAGGCGGCCCACACAGGCCAAATGCTGCCTCCTCGTCACCATGCATCGTCTGGGGCTGCTGCCTGTAGCGGCTAACCGCTCAGGAGATTTCTCCCTGCCTTCCTGATTTTTCCTGCATCCCCACCCTAGGGCCTTTGTGTGACATAGTATATGCCTAGGGCCAGTCCTAGGACTTATGGGGCTCTGGGTGAAAGGGAAGATGTGAGGCCCCTCTAATTTGCATGTGACATCATAGAAAACGACATCACAAGACTATCGATCTTTGTCATTGCTGAAGGGACATAGTGTCGATATCAGTAACATGAATTAAAAGCGAAATATCGCAATGAAATACATCTACCTATTTTGAAATTGTATTAAGTGGATTACATGTTCACATTGGATGGGATATCTAGACGCAGGTCTCACAAAGATGGCTATTCTGTGTGTTATAAAAAACAAGAAGAGTTGGAAGGTCTAGGAAACAAACTGCCAAGTCTACAAGGTCCTCATTAGAAACTGCGTATTTGAATTGCACTGAACCAGGCCAGAGTGGTCACTAGACACTAAGTGTATAGTAGATATCCTATCAGCCCACCCATTTGGCGGAGCCTCGTCATGTAGGACGTCTAGAACCAACTTGGTGTGTCAGAGCCTAGAGAAATTGGCTAGACAGCACACAATAATGGCTCATACAATAGAAGTGTCCATGCCACTGGGCTGTGCTGGTACAGTGCAGTGCAAAAATGAAAAGTGAATCAGTGATATAAAATGACGGTCAAGGCAGACAAAAAAACTTTTTATTGGTGTTCACCTGGACGTCAGATTAAAAAGAGATGCAAGACAGTGTGAAAAAATCACTGTCTACTTTGCTGTGTAATGGAAAAGGCCAACATGTTTCTGCCGCTAGGTGATACTACACCGGCATTCTTCAGGGCCAATTGCAAGATGTTGCTACTGCAAAGGTACACTCTGATGTTAGTGTAAAACGTGTGGATGACAGACCAGGAGTTTTAGACTGTCAAACTAATACTGTGGTCACTAGGACCGTCCTACCGTATCCTCTTGAACCGTTTGTTGAGAGAGGATGCAGTCCTGTAAGAAAAAGAACAAAAGAAAAAAACTACTATGCATTCTTGTAGCATAACAAACTTACAGGACGAGTTAGCCCCAAATGCGGTTACATAACATAAGGACCAAAGTGAGACTCATCACGGCCTGGCCAATTTAGACCAGCCCCTCTAATTTATCACAGGTTGCAAAAAAATAAACCACAGAAATTTCTGAATGCGAAGTCAAGAATAATGAAAAAAAGACTTACCCAACAGTGTGTGGGAGTCAAGCCTCACCTCACCCGGCAACGGCTCGGAGATTGAGGCCCCGCTCTAGGCACAAACATATATGTGTAAACATGTGGCCCGGAGCGACTAAAAAGATCTGGTATGTATCTTTAGTCAGTACTATGTCTCAAAAGTTTGTGCATATGAACAACTGGTTGTTAGTTACCCACCACGACCACAGGACCATGGAGGACAAAATTAAGGGAGGCATAGATGTTAGTTAAACATTACAAAAGATGCTGACTGATAGGGCAAATAATGTAAAAATCCCACTATTTAGCCCAAAATGATGAGTGCCTTTGTAAATACCCCAATATGCATGCAGCTGTCAGTTAGAATATACTACAGCACTTAAGATAAAACATGAAACAAGTGGTTCAACTGGCTCTCTAATTTGGCTTGTTCTAAAGAAAGAGTATAGCCTCTGGCTTGACTAGCGAGGCAAAGCAAAATCTGAAGCCCAGCGCCTCAATAGTTCAGCAGGGCAAAAAACCGATGGTGAGTAATCGAGCCGGTTTTGCAGTAACTCTTACTTGTAACAAAACCGCTTCTTTAACCATCATTATCTCTACAAGACAAAGTTACAGACTAATGACAAACTTAGCGCGGTGCGACCACTCACCTCTCCGTCGGTACCTCTCGGCTAAGCCCACAAGCCGAAGGGGAGGCAACGAGGGGAGGTGAGACGCGCTTTAAATACCTATGCTAATTGGCAGAAGTAGCGTAACGATAATCAGCTGCTCCTCCTCGTTCCGGTCATGTAATGCGCGAAAGCTGTACATGGCGCATGCGTCCCAGGAAGACTGTGGTTTCTTCTGTCTTTTTACTCTAAATCTGACATCTCAACAGCTGTGTAAATCAGGCATATAACGTAATTAATAGCGCCTGTTTAATGTAATCGCGGTATGTTTACCCTTTCATTGGCATCAGGGCGCGCTCGTTCTTTGCATTATTGCCGTTATAATACATGCGGCGCTTCAGTAGTCTGAGCATGCGCAAAGACGTTCCATTTACTGTAGGCGCGCTCATTATCACCCTGCGCATGCCCCGGTTTGAGACTATAGCGCGTCACGAAATGTCTTCCTGGGAGAGGTGAGTGGTCGCACCGCGCTAAGTTTGTCATTAGTCTGTAACTTTGTCTTGTAGAGATAATGATGGTTAAAGAAGCGGTTTATTTACAAGTAAGAGTTACTGCAAAACCGGCTCGATTACTCACCATCGGTTTTTTGCCCTGCAGAACTATTGAGGCGCTGGGCTTCAGATTTTGCTTTGCCTCGCTAGTCAAGCCAGAGGCTATACTCTTTCTTTAGAACAAGCCAAATTAGAGAGCCAGTTGAACCACTTGTTTCATGTTTTATCTTAAGTGCTGCAGTATATTCTAACTGACAGCTGCATGCATATTGGGGTATTTACAAAGGCACTCATCATTTTGGGCTAAATAGTGGGATTTTTACATTATTTGCCCTATCAGTCAGCATCTTTTGTAATGTTTAACTAACATCTATGCCTCCCTAATTTTGTCCTCCATGGTCCTGTGGTCGTGGTGGGTAACTAACAACCAGTTGTTCATATGCACAAACTTTTGAGACATAGTACTGACTAAAGATACATACCAGATCTTTTTAGTCGCTCCGGTCCACATGTTTACACATATATGTTTGTGCCTAGAGCGGGGCCTCATTCTCCGAGCCGTTGCCGGGTGAGGTGAGGCTTGACTCCCACACACTGTTGGGTAAGTCTTTTTTTCATTATTCTTGACTTCGCATTCAGAAATTTCTGTGGTTTATTTTTTTGCAACCTGTGATAAATTAGAAGGGCTGGTCTAAATTGGCCAGGCCGTGCAGAGTCTCACTTTGGTCCTTATGTTATGTAACCCCATTTGGGGCTAACTCGTCCTGTAAGTTTGTTATGCTACAAGAAGCCATAGTAGTTTTTTTCTTTTGTTCTTTTTCTTACAGGACTGCATCCTCTATCAACAAACGGTTCAAGAGGATACGGTAGGACGGTCCTAGTGACCACAGTATTAGTTTGACAGTCTAAAACTCCTGGTCTGTCATCCACACGTTTTACACTAACATCAGAGTGTACCTTTGCAGTAGCAACATCTTGCAATTGGCCCTGAAGAATGCCGGTGTAGTATCACCTAGCGGCAGAAACATGTTGGCCTTTTCCATTACACAGCAAAGTAGACAGTGATTTTTTCACACTGTCTTGCATCTCTTTTTAATCTGACGTCCAGGTGAACACCAATAAAAAGTTTTTTTGTCTGCCTTGACCGTCATTTTATATCACTGATTCACTTTTCATTTTTGCACTGCACTGTACCAGCACAGCCCAGTGGCATGGACACTTCTATTGTATGAGCCATTATTGTGTGCTGTCTAGCCAACTTCTCTAGGCTCTGACACACCAAGTTGGTTCTAGACGTCCTACATGACGAGGCTCCGCCAAATGGGTGGGCTGATAGGATATCTACTATACACTTAGTGTCTAGTGACCACTCTGGTCTGGTTCAGTGCAATTCAAATACGCAGTTTCTAATGAGGACCTTGTAGACTTGGCAGTTTGTTTCCTAGACCTTCCAACTCTTCTTGTTTTTTATAGTTTCAATAGGGGTTATCAGAGTTGGGACGGTCTATAAATATAATCCCCTTGACCCTCCTCAAATAGTTGTTTTTCTATTCTGTGTGTTACCAGAATAGTGCATAGTAATAATTAGAGATCAATGCAGAAAATAAATTGAGTGGCATCCCTGGTAAAAATTATGCAACAGGGTATAGCGAGATGAAGTTGAATTCAGATACAAATTCCTTTTTTATTCTTTTTGAGAGCTTCATAATTCAGACTAGAACAAAAAAGGCCAGCAGAGTTCTGTAGAAAAAAAGCTGTCGGATTTAGGATTCAGAATGATTATATTCTCATCACAGTGGATGTAAGCCATGTGAGGAATATATACATTTCTTATTTTAAAAAAAGCAGATAAAAGGAAACATTACAATCTGACAATGAGGAGATAAGTAAATTGATTCTGTTCAAAAACTGTCACAAACTTGTCCGAGCACTGGTCCCATGAAGGCTGTAAAATAAGACAAGGGTTTCTTTTTCAGAATGCAATG
The DNA here is from genome assembly GCF_964263255.1 of Lissotriton vulgaris. NCBI lineage: Eukaryota > Metazoa > Chordata > Amphibia > Caudata > Salamandridae > Lissotriton > Lissotriton vulgaris. The sequence continues at coordinate 133,745,837 of NC_141697.1, read as the reverse complement.
AATATAAAAGGAATTTCGATGTATACAGATCTATTAGTAATCTGATGGTAATTTTTTAATTCAAAATTATCCCTGAAGAAGGGCTAAGGAAGCCCGAAATGCATTGGGGGAGAGCATGACAAACTGCTATGGATGAATTCTGTATTCCTGCTTGTTTCAGAGAAAGGCCTGGATAGGCATATCTGTTGCATTAGACATTGTGGAAATCATAAGCCTCTTACATGTGAATGGAGCGGCGTTTGATACTGTCAGCCATGCATTGCTCCTGGGCAGACTGACTCGGCTCGGGATAGGAGAGCGAGCCCTCGAATGGCTAACAGCCTTCCTATCTGGGAGGACGCAGAGAATTCAGGTTGCAGATCAGGTCTCCGGGGAGGGTGTTTTATCTTGCGGAGTCCCGCAGGGCTCCGCGCTCTCTCCACTCCTATTCAATCTGTACCTGCAGCCATTGATAGAGTCCCTGGCAAATATGAACTGTAAAGTTTTTAATTATGCCGACGATACTCAGCTGTTGCTGAGTATCGACAATACATCATCAGCTCAGTCCACGGCCCAAGACATACTGCGATTTACAGTGAACTGGATGTCGTCCAATTTACTGAAAATCAACCCAGACAAAACAGAGGTCCTTGTAGTTTCAACCTTGACCTCTCCCTGGAACGATCTGTTTTGGCCACAAGAACTCGGACCCACCCCAAGACCGTGTACTAGTGTTAAGAGCCTCGGCATGAAGATTGATCAGGAACTCTCGATGGCTAACCAAGTGTCTGCTGTAGTTGGTTCCTGTACCAACCTAATCAGGAAATTGCGGAAGCTCGTTCCCTTACTCTCATTGAATATGCTACGAACTATTGTCTCGGCTACAATAGTGTCGAGAATTGACTATGGCAATGCGCTATATCTTGGCCTCCCAAAAAACCTATCCAATCGTCTTCAGGTTACTCTGAATGACGCAGCACGCCTGATATTTGGTGTGCCAAGGCGGACTCATGCCTCCCCCTTGCTCTACAGGCTTCATTGGCTGCCTGTCGTGCAAAGAGTTGAGTTTAAGAGCTTGTGCATCTGTCACAAAGCAATCCATGGACAAGCGCCAGCCTACATAAAAGAGAGACTTGAACTATACAAACCCAAGCGCGCCCTACGATCCTCCGGTTCCTTTCTGCTGTCCTGCCCACGTTTTAAGCTGGCAACTAAAGGAGGCAGAGCTTTTTCAGTTCAGGCTCCGATAATCTGGAATAAGCTACCGGAGGTGCTTCGTAGAGAGCCCAACCTTCTCCACTTCAGGAAGTCTTTGAAGACTCTACTCTTCAAAGATGCATTTACTTCCTAGTTTCTGGCATTCCAGAATCTCTCTATAGTCATCGTGCTTCTTGTTGCTGCACTTGGTTAGTAGCGCTTTGAGACCTGTCGGTGAGCTGGCGCGATATAAAACCCAGTACAAATACAAATACAAATGGAGTAACTAATGGCAAAGGAAGATTGAAACGTATGGAATAAACATGGTTTAATATGGACAAGTTTGTGACTTTTTTTGAAAAGTAAATCAATTTAGATGTGCGTCTGGCAAAGGTTCGTAATTCCGCTCCAGTTTTGTGGATTATAAGAGTTTGGGTGGAAGGGCAGAACACGTGAGTCCAGGCTACATGCGCCTGTTTAACATTTTCAAGTATAGTGTAAAGATCGTTGGAGAAGGTATGCATTCTTTCACCTTTTTTCAGATTGAAAGGCTTTATGCCATCCTTCGATACACTATTAGGTTTTGCTTCCTTGTTTAGGGTACTGTTGTACACATTCCACCATAGAATGTGGAATTTTGGTTGTCTTCTATGTAAAGATCTATGTAGCCTTCCCACGGAGGTATCCTCGAAATAATCTCGTAGGGGACTTAGGGGGTCATTACGTTGCGGGGCATAGGACCGGCCGCCTGTAAGGTGCCGGTCCCGCACATGAGATTACGATGCGAATGCCACTGTGGCTGTCGCATCTTGTATCTCTAACATTGCAGCGGGTGCTGCTGGCTGCAGCACACCCCACAATGTTAACATGCCATGCTGTGCATTTCCCTGCACTACGTGGCAGACACACGAGGTGCCTGCCACTTAGTTTAGGGGCATTTGTACCCCCCAGTGTACCCCCACCCCAGGGGGGCCATCAACGGGCCCCCAAATACAATCTCTGACAGCCTGTGAATGGCAGTTCCAGCGCCATACACCGGCTACCGGGGATTCAGCATTGTAATTTGGCGGATGGTGCCTGCTAGGCACTGCCACCTTTTTACGGATGCTGAGCGCTCTGCTAGGCAATCGGACCGATTGCCTGTGGCTGATCCGTGGTGTACGGTCTTTGTGCCCGGATTCCCTCCGCCATCCTAATTTGACAGGGGGAAAATCGTGGTCCGATAGCGGAAGGCCCGCCACCGCACGTCTGGCGGTAGCGGGCCTTCTGCCATCATAATGACCCCCTTAGTTTTTGTTCATTGGTTTGGTGATATGGGCTTCCAACTAATAAATTGTAGTGTGCGGCAACTTCTATTATTGGGACGTAGGCTAGTGCAATTCGTTTTTTTCCATATGCAAAGTTGGCGTTTTTTGCATATTCTACACCGAGGGTAGATTTTTGTAAGTGTCTCCATATGCTCTGATTAAAATGGTAATAGCAACTTTGTATTGCTGTGTGAGGGTATTTTTTCAGAATGGCTTTTATCATTGACTGTTGGAAGTCTATGATATTTTTTTGGGGGTAGTAGTTATTAGTATTTTGGTTTCTTTTGCTTAGCAGTTCTACATAGATAGTTTTTTGTTTGTTAGGTAGTAGGGCATAAACGAAGGGATGTTGCTATTGTGGTACTGTCCATAGACTGTGTATAATTGGTAAAATGGTTTAGGACATATTTTAAATGTACCATCTGAGGAAATATACATTTTTGGTCAAGTTGTGTTCCCTAGCGAGTACCCCACCGTCTCCATGTACCAGCTTAAAGTGCATGTAACTTCCCTCCTGTGCCAGCTATGAAGACGCAAATACGTTTGCGTCCAACGTTAACATGTCCTCTTTCAGATCCACCCTGAATGGATTGAATAGTCCGTTCCTAAGTATGCTATGCCAACGTCTTTTTGTAGTGTACTTTACACGTTTTTCAGCTCTGGCAAAGTAGGCCCTGAATTTCTGCCATCGAGCCTGTTCCTGCTCTCTGACTCCGAGAGCCTCAGCCCAGGCAGCCTCTGTACCCGTGAACTCTGACTTACTTCCAGCGCGGCCCCCCGCGCTCAGCTCAGCCTGCTGCCTGCCAAGACTGACTACAACCTTCGAATTATCTGTCCCGCTCCTCGAAAATACATTCCTGCCTACTAGTTTCAGTAAACATCCCCCCAGCTGCAGAGCAAAGGGCCGGCCTGTCTCCGTGCAAGTAATTCATAGCCCCTGTTACCATGCTCCCATGGAAGGCTCATGCCCCACGCTTCTCATGCAGACACTTAGGCGCTTATACACGCACTTATAGTCAGTATAGAATAGCTTCTGCCCCAGAGATCTTTTCCGTCCAGATAATATGGTTCCCAAACATCAGATATCAGATATGATAGAAGTACGAGTTGATCTGACATGCCAGACTTCTGTCTCTTTCCGTCAGTGTAAATGTCAAGTCCCCTGCACCCTCCAGTTTCCACGTCAATCACACGTCATGCAGCTGCGCGCGCATCCAAGCCTCCGATTTCTGCTGACATTGCAACATTTCTGTTTGGTGCCACCCACTCATGACACCTACCTGTGACGTTTCTAGCACACACCTCCAGTTCACGCCCAGTTCACGCCTTCTGATTACGTACTAGTAACACGTGGATGCTGTTATCTTGTCTTCTCTCAGCTGTTACGCCTACTGCATTGCTTTCTATGATGTAAATTAAGTATATAAGCTATGTACTGTCAATAAAATATAGCGCTCTATCCCTTCTTCCACCCCTGTGGTGGGAAGAACATGATATTCCGGTCTTGACCATTCCTTTTTAAGGAATAAAACCCCTAAGAACTCTAACACCACGGACTCTGTTTCTTTCTTTCCGATTGAGTTATTATTGATTAAGTACTTACCTGCATAGAAATTAAGACGGTAAATTATATATTTATATATTTGTAATTTGGCGGATGGTGCCTGCTAGGCACTGACACCTTTTTACGGATGCTGAGCGCTCTGCTAGGCAATCGGACCGATTGCCTGTGGCTGATCCGTGGTGTACGGTCTTTGTGCCCGGATTCCCTCCGCCATCCTAATTTGACAGGGGGAAAATCGTGGTCCGATAGTGGAAGGCCCGCCACCGCACGTCTGGCGGTAGCGGGCCTTCTGCCATCATAATGACCCCCTTAGTTTTTGTTCATTGGTTTGGTGATATGGGCTTCCAACTAATAAATTGTAGTGTGCGGCAACTTCTGTTATTGGGACGTAGGCTAGTGCAATTCGTTTTTTTCCATATGCAAAGTTGGCGTTTTTTGCATATTCTACACCGAGGGTAGATTTTTGTAAGTGTCTCCATATGCTCTGATTAAAATGGTAATAGCAACTTTGTATTGCTGTGTGAGGGTATTTTTTCAGAATGGCTTTTATCATTGACTGTTGGAAGTCTATGATATTTTTTTGGGGGTAGTAGTTATTAGTATTTTGGTTACTTTTGCTTAGCAGTTCTACATAGATAGTTTTTTGTTTGTTAAGTAGTAGGGCATAAATGAAGGGATGTTGCTATTGTGGTACTGTCCATAGACTGTGTATAATTGGTAAAATGGTTTAGGACATATTTTAAATGTACCATCCATCATCCATGTTTCACATGTTTGAAGTTTCTGTAGGTTTGTGGGAGTTGCAAATATTAGAATTATTTTCTCATTTGATTTGTTATTATAATGAAGGAATTGTTCTTCATTAGGAGTTACACTAAGTTCAGGTGGTATTTGGAACTTCACTGAATGTTTTGGGGACAGGTGGGCTGTGAGTAGTAGATTTTCTAGTTTTAGAAATTAATCATTTTACAGTTCTGATGGAGGGTAGTTGTCCAGTTACATGTTCAGGTACTTGAGTTAGGATGTCTTTTAGTATTTCTCTTGTTGGTTTCTGAGATCTATTGCTAGCTTCTTTAAGAGTTTTTAAAACATCTCTTACTTCTATTTAAGCTATGTTAGGGGGGTGGTTATGTTCTTTGACATTTGTTACAGTAGTTTCTTTTGTTGTGTCCCGCCCATAACCTGCATGTGAGTAGTATTTAGTGCATTTCCAATTAATCTTGTTGGCTGTTTGTTTCTCTTGTGTATAGATATATCCCATATACATAGTAAACGTTTTCTCTTTTGTGGTGTTATGAATTTTGCACCTGCAGTCATTTTGTTACTTGAACTGTTATGAGAAAATTATTTAGAACATTTTAAATATATTATACATATTTTTATTATATCAATAATAGTAAAAGTTAAAGAGAATACTTACATGTTTTGTTTTGTAGAAATTGTGAGTTTTTGTGAAATCTTTTTTTGGTCTTTAGCTGTTGAAAAAAATATGATTTTAATAATTTGTTTAACAGCATTGTTTGTATTTTGGTGAGCGATTATTTAGTGGGGGTTTGGAGTTTGGATTTTTAGTTCTTGGATTAGTAATTATTTTAATACGTACTTTCGGGTCATTACGATGGCAGACAGAAAATCACTCTAACCGCCGTGGTTGCAGAAAGAAAACGCCTGCATGTTTCGAGGCAAAACCGGCAGTCACATTACGATGCAATGATTGAAAAATCCGACCGCAGCTGTCAGATTCCACAAAACTCTGCCTGCAACATCAGGAAAACCAAAAAATCCGGCAGCGGCAGACAGAAATACTGTGGAAAGCACCAAATATGCAGCTCAACAAGCGGAATGATCGCAAGTGAAATTATGATAAGATGGCAGAGCAAGCTGAATGATCAGTCGTTGCCGACCGCCGCGGTGGTGTGAAAAGATGAATGGCTGAGCTGGTGGAAGTATCATTGCGTTCAGACAGCTGCGGTTGTGTGGACAGAAGAATGGCAGTCGAATGCAACAACACAACAAGGCTACCAAGTGTGGATGATTGTTTTACGCTGCCTCCAAAAACATTTGACACACCCCAATAACACACTCCCATGGCATGAAAAAAATACAAATACCTAGTCAACACAGAAAAACTGACATGAATACCCCATTTGGACACACCCAGATAGCTGAGTATAAACCCAACCCCTTCCCTGGCCAGCAAACTTTGCACAACTCCAGAAGTGAAGGGCCAAACACCACAGCAGAAAGTAGAGGCAAATATTCACACATCACACCATCGCAACCACTCACGCCAACAACACCAACACACACCTCACACTTCTCCACGACTACCTTTCTCACCTGCACTTGTCACCCATATGCACATCACACACAATGGCACAGAAGAAAATGCCCAAATTCACAGACAATGAGTTGTCAGTGATGGTAGATGAGATAATTAGAGCAGAACCACATTGTTTGGAAGCATGGTCCAACAGGCACCAGTAGTCAGAAAAAATCAAATGTGGGAAAAGGATAGTCAACAAAGTCAATGCAGTAGGGAACACCCTGCGCACAATGCGGGACATCAAGAGGAGGTGGCGGGACCTCAAGACCAGGGTGAAATACCGTGCCAACAGGAACCATGAGGCGACTCAGAGGACTGGCGGTGGCCCTCCCATTCAACCACTAACATTCACTGAATGGGAGGAGAAGGTGCTTGCCATATAGCATTAAGAGAGTCTCACAGGAATAGCCGGGGGAGAAGAGGCTGGTAAGTAGGAACAAATGCCTCCCATCACACTGCCATGTACTGTCTTGCACAACTAGAAAGCTACACTTTCTAGACCTAAATGCACTTACGTACAATACACTCTTCCCAACACATGTCTCACATATCTACCATTTCCTTCCTCTGAATCACCTCAAAGGTAGCTAGCAATATTTCCATGGGGGCATGGGTACAGGCAGCCAGCACTACAACTCCCACCAGGCACCCTTGTCCCACAGCTGAGCAGAATCGAACACTCTCCCCACCCAGAACCATGTGTAACCTATTCACTTCCTCTGCTCCACTTCACAGGGAGGTAACCATCTGAACAGGGAGGGAGTTTGTAGATAGGCTGCTAGCACTACAACTCCCACCAGGCTCCCTTGTCCCATAGCTGATTAAGATGGAACACTCTCTTGGGGGGGGGCGCTTGAGAGCCCGACGCAAGATGACTGCACCCTAGTGCATCTCTGCCGGACGAGGTCACCATCCGGCTCAAATCCTGCAGAAATTGACACCATCCAGTGGAACTACAATATTTTATGAGCTGCACTACCCACGTGAAATACTTTGCTGGCGTTGGCGTGGAGTTTTACAACTGCTCTGCGGTGTTTGAGGAGGAAAATGCTATCTCTAGAAAATGGCGGCCCCCGCCGGTGCTCGGTGAGGAGGCTGAGCTGTGCAGGCTTGATGTGTCCTGTCTCCGATTGCCTGTGTGTCTAAACCGGACTCCACTGTGCGGCTGCACTCCTTGTTTATCAAGCGGTACGCGCTGCTGCTGGCCTGCATACGCTCGGCTGAGCTGACTTGCACTCCCTGAGACGCCGCATGGCGTGCTGGGGCCCGGCCCCAGGCCTGTGTCCGCGGTGCCTGTCTGGATGGCTTGTCCGCTCTGTGAGCGGTTGCGGGAGCGCTAAGGAGCGGCAGAGACCTGGCCATTATTAGTGAGTCGCTGGACACTTTCTCGTTTGCTGAGCTGATTTGCGGCTCAGACTTTGCCAGCATATCGCGCCTTGTGTTCAGCGGACGTGCTGTGAGGTGAGTTGGCGGCCGCAACATTTCCCACAGTAAAGGTGCCTCTGTTATAGATGCGTGGCTGAATTATTGAATGTGGGGGCGCCTTTGCTACCTCTATGCTTTTGGGCTTCACCTTGCCTCAGCTGCCCATGTCCCGACGATGGTGCTGCCCTCCTGTTTGCTCCTGCTTGCTGCATGTGCCATTTACCTGCTGAGCGCCTCTGAGGCCTACTTCGCCTTCCCTGCTATACTACAGCCTTTGTAAGCATTCAGCTGCTGTCTGGGGTGTGCGGGGGATATTGGTCTGTGCCCCATTATTGTTTATGTTGTGAGCAGGATGAGGCAGTGAGCTATTTCTACTCTGTTGCGGGGTCCGATTGGTTGTCTGTCCATGTTCTGGAGCAGTGAGGCTGTGTCTCCAACAGTATATAGGATTGGTGGGTGCTGATTTACACCCGAACTGCCTTGATCTCCCGACTGTGGAGAGTTGAGGCATTCAACTGCTGCGGCTGCTTGCAGATTGGACATCTTTTGAGCCCCTTGGGTGACATTTGACGTGCTGAGCTGTGCACTGGTCTGACTGGGATGTTGCCTTGGTCCTGGGGCAAGCACAGGCAAAACGGATAAGCAACAGGCGAAGCTTAATTTTGAAACTTAGCACCTCTCGAAATCGCAGGTTCCCGCAATGTTGGACACTGAACTGGAGTTGGGTGCGGGTACTAGCAGTCGGTTGGAGAGAATGAAGCTCTCTATGCAACAAAGCCTGCAGGCGATCAACAGTAAAATTGCTTGTGCATGGACAGCATGTTGTCTAAGCTTGGTAAACATGGGTCCCGTATCTCTGAGGCAGAACAGCGTATCTCTACTACTGAGGACCGGGTAGAGGTGGTCAGTGCGACATGCACCAGTATGGAGAAACTTTTAGCAGTAATCCAGGCTAATAATGAAGATCTCGAGACCAGATCGCACCGTAACAACTTACGGATTACTGGTGTAGCCGAGTCAACTAATATGTGCCCCATGGAACTGTATGTTGAGACTTTGCTGAAGGATACGCTTGGTGCGGAGCACTTCTCAGCCATGATGGTGGTGGAGCGTGCGCACAGATCCTTGGCGCCCAAACCAGTGCCTGGAGCGCCACCGCGTCCCATCATTGCCCGGTTACTCAATTATCGCAACCAGGATATGGCGCTGCGACTGGACCGGGAAAAAGGCACCATCTCGTACCAAGGCATGCAACTCTCCCTATTTCCGGATTTTACTGCATCGGTGCAACAGGCACGTCAGGAATTTCATACGGTGAAAAAGAAGCTACAGTCTCTAAAGATCCAATGCGCCATGTTGTATCCCTCATGTCTGCGTATTCACTACAAGGGAAAGGCCAAGATCTTTGCGACACCCACGGATGCTCTCCAATATGCATGCCACATTGAGAAGTAGGAGACAAAGCGAGCGACCGATGATGATACAGACACTGACGACTGACCGTGTGACCTCTTTGTTACAAGTGTAGTACAGTTGTAATTCATTCTAATAGGATGCACGAATGGAGCTTAATTTGTCAAAATGGGGGAGGAGCTACGACGGCGAACAAGATGGCTGCTTAGGCTCTCGGCTCCACCGACCTCCGTATCCCGCCGCAATATCCTGCATGATATCCTGATTTTACGCCCAGCCCCTGCGTACATGAACGGTTCCTCATTCCAGAGGTGAAATCCCGGGAATTTTATCGGCCGGTTTCACGGAGTTATACCGTGTGGAAGATTGCGGCCTACTCCGGCAGCTAAGCCGGGACCTCGAGTATCTGCGTGGCCGAGTGGTAGTGCAACAACAACGGCTGAGAGACCCGGGCAGGGTCCGGTCGATCCTAATGGAGGCTTCTTTTGCGCCTGGAATTGGCAGTGACTGCCTTTTTTGCTCGGTACTGATGGAGTGGTGACCTTGCTTGCTGTTGGCGGCGGGCGGGGGTTCTCGTCCCGCGGACCCGGTGCTGGTTCCCTCCGGGGCTCGGCGGGTCAGGGCCCCGGCCTGTGGTGTTAAACCGGATGATCGAGGCTATGGAGCATAACGGCTGCTGTCTACGCTTGCATTTTTGTGATCCCTGTCGGTCCCCCCCCGTCGCTATCAATCCACTCGGTGGGTGATGCTGGTCGGTCCCGGGTGGGAGACCATGGATCGAAATGTATCCGAGCCATCGCTGAGGTCATTATTGGCGGAACTCTGGGCCATTCACTTGCAAATGACAATCTCCATGAATAAAATGGATGCAAGCCTGTCGGGGATTTTGCATATTATACCGGACCCTGCCCCACTCTTTGAACTACCACCGGTAGCCGTTCACCCATCGGCCATTTTGCCTCACTGCGGGGACCCCTTGGAGACGCTATTATTGGAATCGCCGGACGTAGCCCTGGATGCTGGTGTCCTGGAGGTCGTGAGAGTGCCTCTGCACCTCCCACTGTTATTGACTCTCGAGGACTTGAATGGCTTTCTACCCCCGGAGACTTGTGTTGTGGACCCTTTCTCATCTGGTGATCGTCTACCCCCCTTTTTGGGAATGCTACTAACTCGGGGCAAGGAACATCGAGACTGTTTTGTTGGGAGAGGGAGGCTTTCTGTACATGAAGTTCCTGTGGACTCAATTGCTGCAAGCGGTAACGGAGTGACTTTCAGTGACTTTCCTCTCCTCCATGACTTGCTTATACGCCATTGGGCTTTGTTGGGGTGGGCTTGTGTGCTGGTCCGGAAGGGTCAGGGGTGAGATTACTTAATTCGGGGCGGATTGAAATGTTATTATGACTGTTCGACATATATGATTTGAGTTAGAGGCTGGGCGGTGTGTCATGGTTCCCCCCTATTTACTTTTATAAGGCTCGCGTACCAACCGTCTCTTTGTGATAGGGGGTGCCTGTTTCTGGCAGGGGGAGTAAGGGGCTGGGGGCAAGTACTACTAGGCCCTCCTCCGTTCTTTCCCTTTCTTTCCCTTCTTTTAGGGGTCTTAGTTTTTAGGGCGACAGGCACGCTGCTAATGGGGTTAGGCTATAGCCATAGGCAGGGGTGCAGGGTGGGGGGTTGGATGGGGTTTTTTTTATTTTGCCTTTTTTATTTTCTATGGCCTTTTTCTCCCTTCCCTTTCTTTCCTTTCGGGTCAGTATCGTCTGTGAACTATTCTGTATACTGTGTTCTGGAATTTAGTGCTTTCTAGGTTAACTGTTAGTCCGGGTGGGCAGGATCTGGGAACTGGCGCATATGACATTGTCTCCCGTATAGTTGTTCATCTAGCTGTATATGTATTGGCGCCTGGGTCCCTTATATTGTTGTTTCTGACGTATATCCTGTTTCTTGATCTGTCCCCCGTCTCCTTTAACTTGATTATATGGCACCTGATCCGTCTATCTCTATAATATAAAATGAAACCTTTATTATGTTCTGTAACCTATTCATGCGCTCCAAGATAAACACTATCCTGAATCGCTGCCGGACCTCTGGGTTGTCGGCTGATGAGCTGTGTTGATCCGTGGTATGTTTGGTTACATTTTTGACTAGCGGCCGGCCCCTGCGGTTGTAGGCCCATATTTGTACTCTTATAATGCTGCAATAAAGGTTTTCAAAAAAAAAAAAGAATTGGTCAAAATGGCTGATTGCTATGTTGAAATGTTGATCGCCTTTGTTCTTATCCTTTTTAAACACCAAATGTTATTTTTCTGCTGTTCTGACCTTTGATGTCCTGGCGTGATCAATGCTTTGCTAACGCATAATGTCGGGTTGCAAAATGTAATGCTTTTACTATGCGATGTCTCTGGTGGTTGTCCCTGGATGTGGGTAAGTTTTTATATATATATACCTTGTTCCCCCTGGTTTGATCTCGGGGATTGGTGGCTACTGGTGACCCCCGGTAGGGAGCACCCCTTATTGAGCTCTGTTTTTTTGGGGGGGATTTTTGGGCGTAATTTGATACGCTGTATCTTTCTTTCTTTCTCTTTCTTTTGTTTTGACGTTTTATGTCATGTTGCGACATGATTTTGCGTTTACTGTTTGCTGGGGGTTCCTTAGCATAATTGGGATGCTGAAGTGGGAGGGGGGAACTGTTGGGGAACTATAAACGAATGCTAATGAGTTGGACGCCTCATTTGAATTGTCAATGGCATGTACAAGATTGGGCTATATACAATGGCGGACGGATGCTTTAGGTACTACGTGAAATGGTGGAAAATAAAAATGCTACTGTATCATGGTTGACATGGGATGTTAGAGGCCTGAATAATCCAAAAAAGACGAGGGAGGTCTTGGCATTCTTAGACCGTCACAATGTGCACATAGCACTGTTGCAGGAAACCCATCTCACGACGCATGCAACGGAGGCAGTGGCCTCTAGATGGGCGGGTGTGCGAATAGCATTTACTTACTCCTCCTATGCGAGGGGTGTTATGGTCCTGATCAAGAAGGGCATCCCCTTTGAAATGTTGCATGTGGATAAAGATAATATGGGGAGATATATACTGGTGCAGAGCATTTTATGTGGTACACGTGTGACAATTGTAAACCTTTATGGACCTAATACGGACGACCCCGGTTTTTTCGAGACATTGTGGGGAAAAGTACATAAATTGGCTCCATCTGCTATTGTTTGTCGGGGAGATTTTAATGTAGTGCTGGTGCCGGGGGAGGACTGCATGACCTCAGCTGAAGTGGCGCCCAAAAAGGCAGCGCTTTCTGTCACTAATGGCATGAAGGACTTGGATCTGTGGCGGCTGCGAAATTCTTGTCTAAAGCAAGGCACATGCCACTCTTATGTGCACCATTCCTGGTCACGTCTTGATTTTTGGTTAGCAACAGCTGATGTGCATTTGTGGGTCATTGATGTTCGCCACCTGCTCAAGACAATTTCAGATAATTCGCCTGTCCTCCTCAAAATAAACATACCCACGCACACACCTACACAATTTCAATGGCGACTACAATTCTCCTCCCTGCTAGATCCGGTTTTCTGTGAAGGTGTGAGAGAAGCTATATTTGATTATTTTGAACATAATAAGGGATCTGTAGATAGTATGGAAACTCTATCGGAGGCCTTCAAGGTGACCATATGGGGTGCCTGGATAGGTTTACAAGCTGGGGTTCTTCCATCTTTACGTGGCACTATGAGAACACTGGGGCAGGAACTGGGTCGGTTAGAACGTGAATATGAGATTGGGGCAGATCCCGCTACTCTAGCTGCTATTAGGAGTAAGGTCACGGAGTACAATGATACAGCTGATCAGGAGGTGCGCCATTTGTCCCACTGCTGGACGGCAATATATGGTGAAAGGGGCAGACCAGGAAGAGCGTTAGCCAACAAAATTGCAGAGCCCTGGGGTAGAACACATATAGCTAAGATTGTAGACTATGAAAGTACCATACACTATGACATGGCAGGGATTCTTGACACGTTTGTACGCTACTATCAGGCCATGTATGCATCTCGTAAGACAGCGAGAAAGCTGACATTGCGCGCTATTTGGAAGATATTGCGCTGGTCTAGCTTTCACAAGGGCAGCAAGATTTTTTTAATGCATCAGATCACGCTTGATGAAATACGAGATGCTATTAAAGAGCTACCGAACTGGAAGGCTACGGGCACAGATGGTTTGCCGGCTGAGTTTTATAAAGAGTATATCGACCTCTTGGCACCATGCTTGCATGAACTATACCTTGAAGCATATGAGCAAAAATGTCTGCCAGTTACCATGTGGGAAGCCCTAAATATAGCCCTGCTGAAACCTGGTAAGGTGCCAGACAGTTGTGACTCGTATCGGCCTTTATCGCTTATGAACACAGATGTTAAAATTCTAGCAAAAGTGTTGGCTACCCATCTGCTATTGTTATTACCTATTATGGTTCTGCCAGATCAATCTGGGTTTGTGCCTCAACATCCCACAATTTACGCACACTGTTTGCCATGTTGCATGTGCTAGAACCCACATTGCTTGCGGTGGCGGTCCTATTAGATGCCGCCAAGGCTTTTGATTCGATTTCCTGGACCTACTTATTCACTATTTTACATCGCATAGGTGTCCCTTTTATTTTCACAAACTAGATCCGGTTATAAAACACAGATCCTATAGCGCAAGTGCGTCTGAATGGACATACGTCCACAGTGTTGTTGATACAGCATGCCCACTATTGCCTTTACTTTTTGCTATGGTTTTTAAGCCCCTGGTGTGTATCGCCAGCGGTATGCACATGCTGCATTGAGTTTTTTATCAATATCCGCTGGCAGTATCCATGTATTCGGATGACATGGTGTTCTATGTTTGCGATCCGGAGACGCGTTTAGCATGCCTTATCAGAATATGTACGGTTTGAATGGCATGCAGGGCTAGGGATAAACTGGGCCAAATCCATATTTATGCCTTTGACGGACAGCATGAAGCGTATAGAGATTGAATATCCCTTGGAGTGGTGCGTAGATAAAGTAAAATATTTGGGAGTCTGGATCCATAGGGATTTGCAGGTGGTTGTTCAATCAAACTATGGTAGAGCGATCGTGAGGCTTGAAGAACAGGTCGCTAGGTGGATTAAATTGCTGCTACCACTGGCTGATCGGATACCACTGATTAAAATGATTGTACTGCCTCGGTTTTTGTACTTATTGATTAGGTAAGTAAGTAAGTAAGTAATCCCTTTATTGCATGATTAATTAAAACCTTTGCAAACAGTTAAAACATGTGTTTAAAAAACAACAACATCATTAGTAATGCTAGAATTAGTTAAATGCTGTTAAAAATTGCAGTAATCCCGTAAAATTTCAAGGGAAATAAAAACTGGTGTGCAATGCAGCCAATAAGGAGCATAAGATGGCGTAAAAAAAGGGGCGTGGCCGAGCCGGCGGTAAAGATGACCGCCTGCAAGTGAAGCTCCAGCAATCGGCTGGCCTCATTCGCGATTTCCCCTGGGCAACACCCGAATTCCATTGTTAGAAGTGGCGCACCTGATGGCGAAAGCGATGCGGCACACGACTATCTGAGTGCCAGGTGTCAATACCATTCCACAGCGGAGAATCGTCGTGTCGAAGGAGGTGGGGGACTGGCTGGCTTAGCCACGTCTGGCGTCCCAGAGAAACGTGAGGAACGCCCGCCCATTGCCGAAAAGAGTGCTCCGCCGGTTCACAGCTGCGACGGACCGGGTGAGTCGGGCCCGCGAGGGTGGCGCTGCCCCCCTTCCTTGCTGTTTAAGTCCGCTGCAGCGGCTGGGCCCGCTGCTCCACCCCGCTGCCTCACTTTACAGGGTGCGCGAGGACGCCCGCCCATTGCCGAAAAGAGTGCTCCGCCGGTTCACAGTTGCGACGGACCGGGTGAGTCGGGCCCGCAAGGGTGGCGCTGCCCCCCTTCCTTGCCGTTTAAGTCCGCTGCAGCGGCTGGGCCGGCTGCTCCACCCCGCTGCCTCACTTTACAGGGTGCGCGAGGGGACAGGGCCCTCCGTCCTTCACCGCTGGGGGTTGGGCGCTGGCCTGGCGCTGCGGTGGGACGGATGTGCGCCCGGCTGCTGCCCGATACCAGCATCAGCTCCATTTGCCTGCTGAGTCTCCCAGAGGCACCCAAGAGTTCTCCATGTGATGCCAGATGTCAATTAGAGCCACCCCACTTGTATTAACAAGATGCTGCAAACATGACTGTGACGCACAAATGGTGACTGCTGCACTGCTCGACCTAGCTATCCAGAAATGTGTTTAGTGCATGCACACCCAGTCTGCACTGGTGCCCACATGTTTGCCACACGCACTCTCTCATTACCCTGAAGTGGAGCCGCCATCTTGCTGGGTCCTGGCCTGAAGGACACTGACTCTGATCCTAATCAAGAATTGGTGCTAGCCTGCTACCCTGTGTGCCTAGAGCACCTGAGGCCTGTAAAAAGCTGATGCCTGACCCACTGACTTTGTGTATTACGTTTCTGCCCAGACCCCCACTCCTGCCGCCCTGCATTCGTGGCATGGGACGCAAGAACCCCAGGCAGATAACCCTGCCTTTCGAAAAAGTGTCTGAAGGTGCAACATCACACAGCACAGTCATGGGTGAAAAGGATCCAGCCACGGCGTGACCTGAGACCTCGGATGCCTCCGTAGCCTCCCTACTGCTGGAAATGAAGGTGGGGTTAGAGGCGCTGGACTCCCACTTCGATTCACTAGACCAGACAATCGCATCCTTGGGCGCCAAAGTGCAGGGCCACGACAGATGCCTCGACATGGCAGAGGCTCGCGTCTCTGATCTAGAGGACGGGACAGCTCAGTCTCTGAAGCGGCTGGAAAGAGCGGAACGCTTACTTAAGGAAGTGGCCATAAAAAATGAGGACTTGGAAGCACGCGGATGCTGCAACAACGCCCGCATTATGGGGGTCCCGGAGTCGACATCAACAGGCCAAATGGACCTCTTCATGGAGAAACTACTTACAGATCTGTTTGGCGGTGAGGCCTTTACATCAGGCTTTTTGGTAGAGAGGGCCCACAGGTCACTGGGCCCTAGGCCTAACCCGGGCCTCCCCCCTAGACCCATCATAGCGCGTCTCCTGAATTCTAGGGACAGGAACACTGCGCTCTGTCTGGCACGAGAACGTGGCACGGTTGAGTGGCAAGGGTCCAAATTGGCATTCTATCCGGACTTTACTCCAATGGTTCAGGAGGCACAAAGAAAATTTCTAGGGGTTAAGGCTACATTACGCAACCTTGGACTTAAATATGGTATGCTATACCCCGCAAGACTGAATGTGGATGTGGGCGGCAGATCTCGAATATTTGACACCCCTACAGAGGCCCAGGAATTCTGCCTCATGCACAAGACACGTAGTTCACAGAACTCGGCGGAGGGGGCGCTTGCTTCCTCACATTTACACCACAGCGGCTCTGACCTCTTTTCGAACACTGATGCAGAATGAGGGTGTCTTGAACGACCTTGTGTGATCTACAGTTCATATATGGGAAATCGCATTGTTTATTTTGATTTTTCTCTACAGATACGGCACTAGGCCGGCTCAGTTCTGGGCTGCCACCCCTCTCTGGTATATCGGCTCAGTTGGTTAATCTCGTTTTGGGGCCCACTTATTGGACCCCAACTGTTTGCCCGGCGATCTCAATGATCCCGAACATGTTTCCTTGCTAGGGGTTGGCCACCTAAGGGATTGAGGTAATTGAAATTTTTATGGTCAAGTATGTCCCCTAACGTGTACCCCAACGTCTCCATGTACGTGCTTAAAGTACATGTAATTTCCCTCCATGACCGAATATGAAGACGCAAATACATTTGCGTCCAACGTTAACATGTCCTCTTTCAGATCCACCATGAATGGATCAATAATTCAGTTCCTAACCATACCATGCCAACGTCTTTACATGGTACACTTTTACGTTTTTTTCTGGCTCTGCCGAGCTAGGCCCTGATTTCTGTCTCCGAGCCCTTTCTGCCTTCTGCCTCTGAAAGCTGCAGCATGGACACGTATCCCTGACCTCTGCCTTATTTCCTGCCGAGCGAAGCGGTGCCTGGCTCAACCTGGCCTGCCTGCCAAAACCGTATTTTGCCTTCAAGTTATCTGTTCAGCCTCCTCGAAAATACATTCCTGTCTAGTGATTTAGGTAAACATCTCCCCGGCTGCAGAGCAAAGAGCAAGTCTTCCTGCCTCCATGCAAGTAATTTACAGTTCCCGTTGCCATAGTAGGCCCATGGCCCTGCACGTAGACACTTAGACACATATGCACGCACTAGCATTCAGTATAGAATAGCCTCTGCCCGAGAGACCTTTTACTCCAGATAATACATCTTCCAAACATAAGATACCAGATATGTTTTAGGTCCAGGTCGTTCTGACATTCCAGACTTCTGTCTCCTCTACTAGTGTTAAAGTTCCCTCCAGTTAGCACATCTATGTCACGTCATGCTAGCTGCGCGTGCATCCGCACTTACTGCTGATTCTGCAACTTTCTCTATGCACCCACCCACATGTGACGATTCCTGTGACGTTCCTCTGACATGTACAGTGCACGCCTTCGTGTACGCCTATTTTCACACCTCCTATTACGCACATGTGTTCTTATCTCGCTCTTTTTCACCTGTTACGCCTACTGTATTGGATTCAATTATGTTACTTTACTATATATAATGTGTAATGTTAATAAAACGTTGACTATCCCTTCCCGAACCCTAGTGGTGACGGAACATGATCTCCAACCTCGAGGTTTTTCTAATAAACGCCGTAAAACTCAGATACCACGGACTCTGCCTCTCATTTTTATGAGCTGTCTTGTACTGATAATTATACGGAAAAACTAACCAGGTAATTTTATTTACCACATAATTTGGCGCCCGAACAGGGACCCCTCCCCCACCCCACGCGCCGGCAATGCGTCGCAGGCCTTGCCCCCTGCCACAGCCGTGACGGACACCTATGCGCATCTGCAGGTTTTCCTGCATCTCCCTCAGGCCTACGGAGGTGACTGAGACTGCGGTCGACATCCAGACGAGGCGGTGAGGAGTGCGGAGGATCCCGACCAGAGCCCAGCCGAGAGCAGCAGTGTCCGAGGTATCCAGAGGCCCACCTGTTCCGATGTGACGAGGCGCATGCGTAGTAGCAGTACCAGTAGACGTCCAGTCCAGTCCGAGGCCTTCAAGTTCAAGTATTGCTCCCGGTGAGTACCGTTGCTAGGGACGCATCTAGACGGGTGCATTAGTTTGTGTCCGGTCAAGACAGGTCTGGGTACACAGTCCTGGTCCGTACGTGTTCACTTAGGTGAGCGCGGTATGACGTGTCTCTTTATGGGACCGGTCTGTACTGTTTAGCAGTGCATCTAGTAATTCAGTAATTCAGTGATTCAAGATTCAAGCCTTCTAGCATTATTCTCACGTGATTCTAAGTATTGTGTTTTATGTACTAGACAGTATCTATTCGAAATGTTTTAATGTGTTTCATGTCGTGGTATGAATGACTGTTTGCTTTTTATTGCCGTGTTTATTGTATTCGAGTCAAAGTAAAGATGCCGTTATTTTCGAAATTGCGTCAGATAGGAACTAGGAAAGGGATACTCGAAGAAGCAGTGCCTGTCCCGCCTAGGGACACTCCAGGATATTTTATGTACCACAAGCACGGCTTAGACGCTGTGTTGTATTTGGATTTATGGGTGGACTACACCAAGCACTTAGAAGAGCAGTTTAGATGGCCTGTCTCAGGGACATGGGATGCCGAGTGCATCATGAGAGTAGAAGAAGCATTATGGAAAAAGAAAGCCAGACAGTCTCAGAAAGATGCCATAGAATTGTGGCGTAAAGAATCGCATAGAAGAACAGAAAAAGAATTCAGAAAAGCAGAGAGAAGTAGAGAAGAATCCGAAAAAGCCAAAGAAAAAGAGTTACTAGAAGAAGGAGAACAGGTCAGATCAGAACAATTAGACCGTAAAAGAAATGCACTCATTACAGGCATGTATCCAGTTGTTGCCGAGGGCCTGCCTAAGGCCAACCCGGAAATATCCAGTAACTTGCCACCACCATTGATTCCAACTAAAGTACGTCACCATAAGACCGCAGCAGATTTTTTCCTTTCTTCCTATTTAGATGATGTAGCTCCTGCATATACCAACGTACCCGTACAACCTGCTAATAATAATCTGCCACAGCCTATTCCTGCTGATCGATTACCACAAGCCACGACCCCTCCACGTCAGCATTTTCCCGCACCTGGTATCACTTCCCCTACTGTTCCCCCTCCTAATCCTTTTTCGACAGATGCAGCCCAAGGCGCAACCCCGCTACAGCCAGGTTATGCCCATGCATCCGCCTCAGGAGGTGCCACAGGAGGTCCCTATCATACCCCGCCGCAAATACAGCGACTGACAATGAGAGAATTAGCTACGCTGCGTACCCCGAAAGCGACCCCAGCCGAAATGCTTAAACAATATCTTACAGATTGTAGATACGATTCAGTACCTGGCAAGACAGGACCCATGATGTTAGCCACGTTACGTTTAAGACGTGTTGCAGATTTTTTGGTTACACTACCAGGAATGCCCGAACAATTAGATAGGATATATCATTTTATTCAAACAGGAGAAGGCCCTGAATGTGTTCGTGAAGCCATGGCATATCAGAAAGTTGATACACAAGCTTTAATATTACGGTTCTTGATTAATTGTTTGATAAGAGAACAAGATCGACCAGGTTTTGATCAAGAAGAGATGAATGTATTGACTAAATGGAGTCAGAATATTGCAGATTGCAAGCATGACAGAGAGAAATGTATAGAGGCCATGTCTAGGAAAATACGTAAAGCAATAGAAGCTATACATACCCGACAAAATGCCGAAAGGACAGCCGAGTCAGACGATAAAGACTCCTCAGAGGAGGAAGAACCAGAGAATACTACAGTAACTCAAGATATAGTAGCGTATGTAGGTAGAGCGAAACCTCCTAAACAGTACCCTTTAGGTAATCCTTTTGACAGACCCATTCGTCTAGAAAGCAAGAAACGATACCTTTCCCCGATACCAGAGCAATGTTCTCTTGAACACATATTCCAAGTTACTGACAAAATCCTGAAAGAAAGAGTAGGTTATCATGAACTCACTACCTTACGTGATCAGGAACTAGCCCGGTCAGCAGTTCAATGGGCCGGGGATGACAATGTATATAGAGATGAACTAGTAGCGCAAACGTTTTTAAGTCTTACTCCAGAAGAACAACGATTAGCTGGTATATACATGACTCAACATCTCATTACCCAGTATGAAAACGAACAGTCTGATCCAGGTCCCCTGTATAATCTATTACAAGACTTACTCCTGAGAAGGTGGAGAGGCCTAGGTACCGATTTAATTGATATCATTTTAGAACAACGTCACAAACATAGTACGTTCCTGACTCCACGTCTTGTTTCAGTTCCACCCCCAGTTAGACAGCCATATCACCTAGACAGACAGAATCCTTTACGAGAAGTACATCCAATCTGGAAGCCAGATGATACGCTAGAACGTGTATTTGTATACACTCCTTTGACTAAAATGGAATTATTGGAAATGAAGAAAATAGTACCTTGTCACGATAAAGACCCTGCAGGATTCCATGAATTGAAAGATATGTTACTTATGGGCGATTACACATATTCAGACATCCTTAAGATGTTAAAAGTATTATTGCCAGCAGGGATTTACGAAAAACTGAAAGAGAAGGATTGGGAGGTGGGAGATAAAAAGATTAATTGGACCGAATTAGAAGATGAAGATAAAGGACGTCTCCCAGGTTTAGGTCTTGGGGATAAAACCAAAGCATTACCAGGATTGTTAGTACAGGTTTTGCCTAGATTTTTGACAGTTAAAAAGGAAGATTGGGATGCAATTTCAGCCTGCAAACAGAAACCAGACAAAGACACTAGTGATTTCTATTCCAGATTCGAGAAATGTTTTATTATTAACAGTGGCCTAAAAACAAGTAGCGAGTCATTCCCACATCTTTTCGTAACGAAATTAGTTGAGAATTCCTTACCCCAGGTTAAGAACAGAGTATTGAAAGTCGAAAGTACATGGCAAGCAAATACGCCTTCCCAAATGTTACAAATGTTACAGTATCACCAGAATAGAATCAGAGAGGAACACGATCATGAACAGAGGCGCATGAAAGACACTAAAATGAAAGTATTAGTTGCCCAGTCTGTTCCAGCAGATGGTCAGAAGAGGGGTAACGTGCAGAACACACAGACTAGTCATCCTACAGGTCCCGTTAAAGGAAATTGCAATTATTGCAAACAGCCAGGTCATTTTATTAGTGATTGTGCCGTTCTGAAACATAATATTGCTACAGGCAAAACGAAAGAAAGACCACGTCAGCCTAGGCCAGAACATGTTCAACAGAATATTCAACAGAATCCGCAACTTGCTCCACAACATGTTCAGCAACAGACCGTAGCGGTACCACAGCCCCAGCCCATTGCCGCAACACAACACGTCACACAGCAGATGTACCAGTATGCACAGTCAGAGTACCCAGATTATCAACAGTATTCATGAAACAGCCTAGAGAGGGAAGTGGGTTTGCCGCTCATCGAGATTCCTGTAGATCAAGACGGTCCTTATGTACATAGTCAGGTATTAGGAAAAGACAGAAAATTTTTGATTGACACAGGGGCAAGTAGAACTACAATTAGTCATGACGAGGTTCCAGGGGCACCCCTCTCAGGCTCACAGAATGTTTCCCTTGGATTTTCAGGAAAGCCTATTGTTAATGAAGTATCGAAACCAGTTCCCTTAGCAGTTGGTCCATTGTCCCGTACTACAGATTTATTGCTTACGAAGTCATGTCCCGAAAACTTGTTAGGTATTAAAACACTGAAAGCTCTAGGAGCTGTAATATGTTGTTCTCCGGAAGGAGTGGGATTGTTTTTACGTGACTTCAAGGGTCACTATGTGTTGAGAGATTTTGATCCCCGATTACAGAATGTACCACAGCATTTATGGGCACAAGGTCCGACTGATGTAGGTTGTATGCATATCACACCATATCGTGTCACACTCAAGCCAGGAGTTGTTCTGCCCAGAATTCGACAATACAAATTGCCACCCGAGGCTGTAACAGCCTTATTGAAAATCATTGACGAGCTCATTGCTCACGGAGTAGTTGTAGAAACTGACTCCAATATCTGTAATTCTCCAATCATTCCGATTCTCAAACGTACTGATCCAAATGAACCTCCTGTATATCGTCTAGTGATTGACCTTAGAGAGCTTAACAAATGTATCGTACCTCAGTTCCCAGTGGTCCCAGATATTTCATCCCTATTGACTGCTATTGATTCCGAAGCGGTGTTCTTCACTGTAATTGATCTTAAGAATGCCTTCTTTAGTGTTCCTATTGATCCGGAAAGCCAGTACCTTTTCGGATTCAGTTTAAATGGCCGAAGCTTTAAATTTGCACGTGCACCTCAAGGGTTCACGAAAAGTCTGAGTATCTATAGCCAAGCACTGAAAAGACAACTTGACAGTATCCACATGCCTGCTAACACTGCCCTACTTCAGTATGTCGATGATCTACTGATCACCGCTCGAAGTGAACAAGAATGTGAACAAGCATCTCTGACAGTCCTATTTTTTCTGGCCGACAAGGGACACAAAGTGTCTCCTTCGAAGTTGCAATTCTGTGTTCAGCAAGTTGTGTACCTTGGTCACTTGCTGTCCAAGAGGGGGAGACAGCTTACACCTGACCGCATCCAGTTAATTGTACATATGCCACAACCCAAGACACAAAAAGAAGTACGGGCCTTTATAGGCCTCACCTCTTTCTGTAGACAATGGATCCCTCAGTACGCATATCTAGCCAAGCCCCTTATACAGTTGACAACCCAGGAGGCAGCGACATCGACTGTCCTCCCTTGGACTCAGGAACATACACAAGCTTTTGACGACTTGAAGAAAGCCCTATGTCAAGCACCTGTTCTAGCGACACCATGTTACAGCAAACCTTTTACACTTTTTGTCACAGAGTGCGAAGGTACTGCATTGTCAGTACTCACTCAAGATCAAGCAGGTTCACACAAGCCATGTGCTTATTTTTCTAGTACATTAGACCCAGTAGCCCAGGCTCTGCCTGCATGCTTGAAATCTGTAGCAGCAACAGCTCTAGCAATCAGACAAAGTGATTCCATAGTATTAGGACACCAATAGACAGTACAGGTTCCACATTCCGTGGAAGTTCTTTTAAACCGTACACAGACTCAGCACTTGACTATAGCACGACTGACAGGGTATGAATTGACGTTATTCCATCCACACATAGAAATCAGACGCTGCAACACACTGAATCCTGCTACACTTTTACCGTTAAGCACAATAGACCCTTTGGCACATGACTGTGTGGAAGTCATTAACACTATGACAAAACACAGACAAGATCTGACAGATATCGCATTACCAGATCCGGACCTGACACTTTATGTGGATGGTTCATGTATGAGAACAAGTACAGGAGAGTTGGTGGCCGCATATGCAGTGACCACTGAAACCGAAGTCATCGAAACACATCGTATTGACACCCTGTCTGCCCAGGCAGCAGAGCTCATCGCTCTGACCCAAGCCTGTATTCGAGCCAAGAACAAGAAAGTTAACATATACACAGATTCCCGTTATGCATTCGGAGTTGTACACGACTTCGGAGTCCTCTGGCAAGAGAGAGGTTTCTTAACTTCACACGGGGCCAAGATACAGCACGGTCCCCTCATTCAAGCTCTGTTAGAAGCAATACATTTGCCTACAGCCATAGCCATCATGAAGTGTAAGGCACATACGAAAGTCACAGATACCATTTCCCAGGGTAACGACCTGGCAGATCGAACAGCCAAACATACAGCACAGACTCATACTCATACGACTGATATGACAAAGACAGTAGTTCCAACACATTACATGACAGTTAGGGATCCCGCACTAGATGTAATTGACATACAGACACATGCTACCCCAGATGAAATCAAGAAATGGACCGAACTAGGAGGGATCCAGACAGAACAGGGATGGATGACGAAGGGAAAATCCACTTGGTTTCTCCCCGACTCTATGGTTCAAGTTATCATTAACACAGCACATAGTCCTGCACATTTAGGAGAGAAAGCTATGTTAGACAGTATTCAAAACCTTTGGTTCAATAAGCATTTACGAGCAGCAGCAAAACAGAAAGTGCGTACTTGCATGATCTGTTGTCAGTTCAACCCAGGTAAAGGCATTCCCGTAGAGCAAGGTGGATTTCATCCTCCTGATCACCCTTTTGAAGTCCTTCAGATGGGTTATATCCAGATGGACCGTTGTCGAGGATTCAAATATGTCCTCGTAGTTGTATGTGTACTTTCCCGATGGACAGAAGCATATCCAGTCCCAGATTATACTGCCGTGACCACTGCCAAGCAGTTGGTTCGCGAATTTTTCCCGAGGTTTGGTTTGCCTCGTGTCGTGTATTCAGATAACGGACAGCCATTCTCGTCCGAGCTCATGAAGCAAGTTTCCCTTTTGTTAGGTTATCAGTTGAAGTTCCACTGTGTTCGATATCCCGAAGCAGCTGGATTAGTTGAGAGACACAATCAGACTCTGAAAACACGTCTTGCCAAGGTCTGTGCAGAAAAAGGAGTAGACTGGATAGTAGCCCTTCCAGTTGCCCTCTTCTATATGCGAATGGTAGCCCATTCTAGAACAGGGCTATCCCCGTATGTGGTTTTTGGCCGGCCACCGAATATGTGGGGGACGCCTCTGCCTCGTAAATTAACCGATGTTGACAGTAATATGCTGAAAGATTACCTTGCTTCCTTGATGTCTGCACTACAATCATGTCGTTCACAGGTCGCAGCAGCCTTTCCAGACAACACCGAGGTGAAGCCACACAAGATCGTCCCTGGTGACTTCGTGTACATCCGTAATTTTGAGAGATCAAGCCCTCTGGAGCCCCGTTGGAAGGAGCCCAAGATCGTTCTGATGACAACGAGGACTGCTGTGAAACTCGAGGGGAGAAAAAATTGGCTCCACTCGAGCCATGTGAAAAAGTGCTATGGACTTCCGCCAAAAACTGATTCCCAGGACTTTCACATTCCAGAGACTGATACTAAACTCCCCCTGGTAGAGAAAACTCCGTCCCAGGAGTACAAATTAAAATTGAGGTCTAGTAAGTCAGACAGTTTAATTGTTTAAGTCCCCCCTGGGTGAAGCGGTTAGACGGGTTCCTGACATGTACAAGCTAGACCCCCATAATGAGAGAGAGAGAGACAGGAGATCAAGAAACAGAAATATTGCAAGAATCTGCGAAGCAGATGTATCGTTACTTTACTTATCATGTTCTTTCTGAGTCTTACGATTATATGCCTAAGCTATATGTTACATGTATATTTTCCTATACAAGCACACTCTTCTTTCAATGACATTGCAGACCACACCTTTAGTGATCTGCCCCCGCACGAACTTTCTTATCGACTTGCACTGCGTAACAATTCTTTCATCCGTATGTTACATCATTCTCACCAGACCAGCAATGCTACTAATTGCTGGGTATGTGGCCGACTCCCTCCCTACCAGAAAATGACGGGAGCCTTGCCTCTTTTTCCTTATCCGTTTACACATAATGGTTCATGTGGTGCATGGTTTACATTGATGTCCTCGTTAGACAGTAAGTCCGATGTTTCCCAAGGTAATTGGATATGGGGAGACCTGAACACAGTTATGAATAAGGCATGTTTCCCTGACAAGGAGGGTCTTCCCCAAATGACAGGTACTGATCTAGAAAACGAAGTATATGGATTAGGTAATTTTACACTTAACCTCATGATTTTGAATGTCCAGTCAGAAACTAGTCCGAACTCACCTTCAATTACAGTTTTGCCAGTGAAAGGTGACCTATGCGTTAGAAAGAATGGTACAGTACATTTAGGACACAGCGATTGTAATACAGTTATTGAATTCAGTGATAAAGGCAAGTCTACATTCAAGGCTTACCGACATTCCTATTTCATTTGTGGTCATACAGCTTACATACGTTTACCTCCAGACTGAGATGGTACTTGTTATATTGCATTCCTATTGCCACCTATTTTTCTAGCCCCACCTGATTACCACAGAAATTCTCATCTCATTCATGTTAGACCCAAGAGAGATCTCCCAATTGTCGATTACACTAAAACAACATGGGAACAATACACAGATTTCAATAAAGGATTCTTTCCCTATTTAGGAACTGTCTCAAACAGTAAACTGATACGTAGATTGACCAGAACCCTTGAAGCTGTAGTGAATGAAACTACTTTTGCCCTAGGTAACTTAACAGAAGAGCAGTCTGCTATGAGACTTGTCGTTCTTCAAAATCGTCTCGTCCTTGACGTCATCCTGGCAGATAGGGGCGGGCTTGTAGAGTCATCGGATCCAGTTGTTGTGTTTTCATTCCAAATAATGCACCGTCAGTATACAGAGCCATAACTCGGCTCCACAAGATTGCTAGTCAGATACACCAGAATTCAGGCACCTGGACCTGGTCCGGTTGGCTCTGGAGCGTGTTGTCCGCCTGGGGATGGAAAGTCCTATCCTTCCTTGGAATAGCCCTACTCATAGTATTCAGTTGTTGCCTATGTCTCCAATGTGGGCCAGCGATTTGCGGCTTGTGCGCCACATCATGTATTCCCCGTCCAAGGCCACGTTCTCGTGCTCGAATGAAAAAAGATGAGCAAATGATGTTATATGAACAGATAGATGGACTCATGAAAATCGATATATCCTGAAGGGTCCGTAGGGGACAAGGAGGGAATGAGGTAATTGAAATTTTTATGGTCAAGTATGTCCCCTAACGTGTACCCCAACGTCTCCATGTACGTGCTTAAAGTACATGTAATTTCCCTCCATGACCGAATATGAAGACGCAAATACATTTGCGTCCAACGTTAACATGTCCTCTTTCAGATCCACCATGAATGGATCAATAATTCAGTTCCTAACCATACCATGCCAACGTCTTTACATGGTACACTTTTACGTTTTTTTCTGGCTCTGCCGAGCTAGGCCCTGATTTCTGTCTCCGAGCCCTTTCTGCCTTCTGCTTCTGAAAGCTGCAGCATGGACACGTATCCCTGACCTCTGCCTTATTTCCTGCCGAGCGAAGCGGTGCCTGGCTCAACCTGGCCTGCCTGCCAAAACCGTATTTTGCCTTCAAGTTATCTGTTCAGCCTCCTCGAAAATACATTCCTGTCTAGTGATTTAGGTAAACATCTCCCCGGCTGCAGAGCAAAGTGCAAGTCTTCCTGCCTCCATGCAAGTAATTTACAGTTCCCGTTGCCATAGTAGGCCCATGGCCCTGCACGTAGACACTTAGACACATATGCACGCACTAGCATTCAGTATAGAATAGCCTCTGCCCGAGAGACCTTTTACTCCAGATAATACATCTTCCAAACATAAGATACCAGATATGTTATAGGTCCAGGTCGTTCTGACATCCCAGACTTCTGTCTCCTCTACTAGTGTTAAAGTTCCCTCCAGTTACCACATCTATGTCACGTCATGCTAGCTGCGCGCGCATCCGCACTTACTGCTGATTCTGCAACTTTCTCTATGCACCCACCCACATGTGACGATTCCTGTGACGTTCCTCTGACATGTACAGTGCACGCCTTCGTGTACGCCTATTTTCACGCCTCCTATTACGCACATGTGTTCTTATCTCGCTCTTTTTCACCTGTTACGCCTACTGTATTGGATTCAATTATGTTACTTTACTATATATAATGTGTAATGTTAATAAAACGTTGACTATCCCTTCCCGAACCCTAGTGGTGACGGAACATGATCTCCAACCTCGAGGTTTTTCTAATAAACCCCGTAAAACTCAGATACCACGGACTCTGCCTCTCATTTTTATGAGCTGTCTTGTACTGATAATTATACGGAAAAACTAACCAGGTAATTTTATTTACCACAGGATGGTAGGCGCCTGGGTAGGGGGAGAGGGAATGGGGTAAGTTCATACATCGTGAATGTTGTTGTTTACATTTTAGTTTAGCATTGCTTGCCGAGTTTTCATCACTTTGCAGTCCTGACAGGAATATGTTTCTACAGAGGTTAAACGTCACGGTTAGGTAACGTACACCCTAATGACCTGGAATGTCCGAGGCCTTAATAACGCTCCTAAGAGGCGCCAAGTGATTCATTACCTTCTTCGACATAAGGTCGATATAGCTTACTTACAAGAGACACACCTCCCTCCCACTGATTCGCCTAATTTTGGCGCCAGCTGGGTGCACATAGATAGTTTGCCAATTATAGCAATTACGCTAGAGGGACAGCGATACTGATACAAAAGAAAATCCCCTTTACCCTCATTGACGTGACCCGTAATCCGGTGGGCAGGTACGTGATAGTCACGGGAACACTGTACGGTCATAAATTCACTCTGATTAACGTGTACGCTCTCAATGTTGATGCCCCTGAAATTTTTCACGACCTGAATGCCGGGATTGCGAAACATGATCCTCATGCGCTACTACTAGAAGGGGACCTAAATCTGTTAATAAACACCACACTGGACAGCTCGACCAACGCACCAGATGCAAAACCACAGGCGAGGCGTGCCCTGAAAGATCTCTGTGCTCAGTATACACTGTTAGACATTTGGAGGCAGCACAATCCCACCCTTACCAACTACACTCAATATTCTGTCCCGCATGGCACCTGGTCCAGGATAGATTACTGGCTGCTCTCTCCCAGCGTAATAAATTGGTTTGGTTCCCTCACTACACTCCCCAGCACATACTCAGACCACTCCCTGGTGCGCTTGCATTTGCTGCTTCCAAGCCCAGAAGGGTATAAAAGGCAATGGCGGTTCCCCAGTAAGCCCCTCCAGGATGATGTGTTCAAGGCAGAAGTGCACGAGGCAATAGAGGACTATTTCGAACTCAACACTGGCTTGGTGGGCACAGTGGCGGTTTTGTGGGAGGGTTTCAAGGCAGTCATAAGGGGTATGCATCTTCAAGCAGGTTGGAGTGCTCAGGGATCTTCACCAGACAATGGCTCACATCGAACAAGACATATCCAAGCTAGATTTGCATCTTGCCTCCCTCCCGAATCCAAAAGATCAGGCAGAGAGACTCGCCCTTTTGGCGGAATACAGAGAAACAGCAGACAGGTAGATACTATATATGGGGAAATATCAGACAGCGCGAAGATACAGTGAGGGCAAGCGACCTGGCAGGGTACTGGCACAAATGCTGAGACCACCTTAAAGCAAATCCTACATTCCTGAATTACACTCTGCTTCTGGTACCTTGCTTACCACCACATCAGCCATTAGAGATGAGTTCCTGGAATATTACACCACGCTGTACTCCTCCAGGGCAGACTCTGATGGCACTGCCCAGACTGTTCATTTAGACAAGATAGCGCTGGTGTTTCTGGAAAAATATATGCTGGACTTTATGGCGGAGCCTATATCAGTTACTGATGTCACAGTGGCCATAGACACCTTGCGAAGTTCTTCTGCCCCAGGACTTGACGGCTTCACAGGAGATTTTTATAAATAATTTAAGGACATTTTGGCCCCACAGTTGATTAAGGTTTATGCAGAGGCATTGGAGCAGCAAATTCTCCCCCCACGCTATGGAAGCCGTAATCATACTTCTTCCGAAACCCGGCAAAGACCACAAGCAATGCTGTTCATACCGACCGCTGTCTTCATTAAACCTAGATTATAAGATCCTAGCAAAAGTGCTTGCAAATAAGCTATCACAGCTGATGGAGTATATCATTTCTCCAATGCAGTCTGGCTTCGTCCCCCGACGTTCTACATCCCTGAATCTCCGCACGCTGTTTGCTGTGTTGCACAGAATACAGTCCGATGTACTTGCAGCAGCGTTATTACTAGACAAGGAGAAAGCGTTTGATTCTTTAGAATTGCCTTTTCTCATTGAGGTGATGCAACGCATGGGATTGCCCTATGGCTTCATCTCCACGGTCTCCCTGTTATATAGCAGGCCATCGTCGCGACTCCGTCTGAACGGCACCCTGTCCAGGCCGTTTCCGCTGTACCGTGGCACCAGGCAGGGCTGCCCCTTGTCCCCGCTTTTATTCATCCTAGCTATGGACCCTTTGGTCAGGCATCTCCAGGAATGCCATTTGCATAGAGCACTGCAGTTCAACACTGGTCCACTTCTTGCTTCCTTATACGCTGACAATACTATCTTTTACGGCCGGGATCCGCACCTTAATCTGTCTCCCCTTATCCGGGAAATCGTCCGCTTTGGGAGACTTTCAGGGCTGGTATAAATTGGCACAAATCAATCATATTCCCGCTTACGGCCTGCACAACCCAATGGGAATGCGAATTTCCTCTCGAATGGTGCCAACATTTGGTAAAGTATCTTGGTATACATATATTTATCTGGACACCACTCAAATCATTCGCCTAAATTATGGACAGACTTTTCAAAAGTTAGAGGAACAGGTTGACAAATGGCTAAGGTTGCCGCTGTCTCTGGCTGACTATATTGAAAATGGTGGTGCTTCCCAAATTTTTATACCTCTTTTTATACCTCTTGAACAACATCCCTATCCCCCTTACTGATGGCTTTTTCCGCACTTTGCAGACACTCATGACTCGACTGGTATTGGGCGGGAGGAGACCGCATGTTTGCTGGTCTACAATGACACTACCGTACGACAGGGGCGGGTTCAATGTGCCGGATTTCCAACTATATTATTTAGAAGCGCAATGTCACTATGCATTTGCTGGGTTCCATCCTGATGCAAGCATACCCTTCCTGCGGCCAGAGGCAGACCTGGTTCTCCCTGACAAATTGTACGAGGTGCTACCGGGGGGCTTTCCACGGGACAGGCTTCACATACAGACGGTGTCCACAACTGCCTGGGCGTGGGGTAAGTTGAAAAAGCACAAAGGCACCACACACTTATACTCCTCCGCCCTGCCCTTACCCAATGCCAGATGGTGCCCAATTACAGCAGAGACAGGTACATGTAAATACATAGATGTGTTCCTGAAGCCTTTGGCAGAAGCAACCGACACCTATTTGAGAGACACGATGCAGGTGATTAACCTGATAGACCAACGCCCATTTGACAAACAGAAACAATTATTGGTAACTATGGACATCGTGTCCTTATACACGAGCATTCCCCAAGAACCAGCCTTGATAACCATACGAAGGGCTTTGGAATCCCGTCCACAACCAGCGGAAGTTCCAACCGAATTCATCTCTGACTTACTAGAGATCGCTATGACTAAAAACTTCTTTTTATTCCAAGATGACTTTTACATGCAGATGAAAGGAGTAGCTATGGGGGCGGCCTTTGCCCCAGATCTGGCAATACTCTATATGAACGAGTACGAACAACATAGGGTCCTTTGTTCCAACAATCCATACCGTGAGAGAATTTTGGAATACCGTTGGTATATAGACGATATACTGATAATATGGGAAGGTGATAAGCAAGAATTGGAGGCCTTTACGCACTGGCTCAATGCTCAATCAAGTGACATCCAGTTTACCAGCACCTGTAGTAACGAATCCATTGACTTTCTAGATATAACCATCAAGGAAAGTGAGGGAATCCTTTTTACCACCCTGTACAGAAAACCGACAGAAAGAAACACCTTACTGCAGTACTCTAGTCATCATACCCGGGCCCTTCGGGACAACCTACCATTCGGACAATTCCTCAGGATCCGGAGGAATTGTACGATGAAAGATGACTATTTTCATGAATCTGATGAATTGATCCTCCGACTCATTGAAAGAGGATACCCGAAGAGGCTGGTCAAGAGGGCGCGGAAAAGGGCATGGTTTAGCGATAGAGAATCTTTGCTGACACCAAAGGTGCGCCAACCGCTGGATGACAGGATGATCTGTGTGACCACCTACTGCTGTAAAAGCAATGCAGTACGCAGGATAGTGAACAAGTACTGGAATATTGTATCAAAGACCCTCCAGATGCCCAATCCACCAATGCATGCTTTCAGAAAAGCAAAGAGCATCAGAGACTCTGTAGTACGCTCCATGTTAGACAGCCCGACTGCCCCCACAATACAATCAATGTGGAACCTTCCTGCCATCCTGGGAAACCATAAATGCGGAAGCTGTAAGGCCTGCCAACTGTGCCTAGAGACTGGAACAGTAACACACAATGGTCTGTCTGTGCCCCTGAAAACCTTCACGAATTGTAACACCGAGGGGGTGATTTATGCTATCTTTTGCCCCTGCGGAATGATATACATAGGCCAGACGAAACAAAAGATAAAGAACCGTGTGCTACAACATTGCAGCAGAATAAGGTGCAAAACGGTGGGAGCCCCCCTTGTAGAGCATTTCCAGGAGCACTCACATACACCTGAATCAATCAAGTGGGTGGTTATTGAGAAAATTACACTGGGCCCACGGGGTGGTAATCTCAATTCTATTCTCAATGTGCGTGAATGCAAATGGATGCAATTTTTTGACTCTGTGCAAAGGGGCCTTAATGAACTGGAAACCACTTTCTCCCAGATGGCCCTTCTAGATCCGGATTGAACCAGTGACTGAATGCCTTAGTGTAGGCTGCAATGATGGCTGTTTTTGAATACACATACAGTATTTCATTGATATGTACACTGTGTCACGCTGTGTCAATCAATATCAGAGAATGATGTGTGTATATAATGGTTTCTTACACTTGACCAAATGTATTATAATCAATGTGTACACTTAATGAATTGATGTCCTGCTTCGGGTTATGTTGAAGCACCAGTCGACTGCAAAAATAAGCTTGGACAGAATTGTATACCACTTCCGCACCTTAATGATGACACCGAGCCGTGTCGCCCTTAGTGGTTTATGTGGATATTTCGCTTGCAAACTGTGTTCTGAATCTGTTCAGGTGTACAATTAGATACGTACGAGTTTCGCTTTTGTTTCACTTGCCTTTCCTGGGACATTGCAGTAAGGTCATATGTATACAACGGAATGTATTATGTCACGTGCCGGTACACACCTGTTCAATAGGTAACTAACTGATCTATTCTCTCCACTTTTGACTACATCTAAGATTCCTTGCTCAGAAACAGTCCCTTGATATCGAACAACAACTCTTTTTCCTCACTCCCTGGTTAACTCGTGGCTGATTGGCCAGAGCAGGGCGAGCCCCCTAGCAGCATTTAGCGCCGGCACCTCGCGGCGGCTCCCTTTACTGCTGACAGCCAGAGGAGAGGAAAGAGACAGACTAGCGCTGCGAGTAATCAGGTGAGCCCCACTCCAGGCTTCAACCTCAATGAAGCGCGCTTACGAAACATTCTAAAACTGATGGAGAGTTTCTCCCGCCGGGGTTGCTTGTCCTTAATGTGATTCCTTCACTCTATACGCTAAAAACCGCGCGTGTTATACACCCCTTCCCTTTGACTTTGGGTGCGTTAACGCTGTTCCACGCGAAGCACTGATTCATTTTCCCTTTAGAGACATATGGCCCCTGTCTTTAATAACCGCGCTTTTTATGAAACAATCCCCTGTGACTTTTTGGCGCGCCAACACAGTTCAACTTCTACTACTTAGTGTGATACCCTACTTCACTTTCAGAGACATACGGCGTTCCACCACGGACCGGCTGGTCCAGTGGACAACAGAATCCCACGCATTTGAACGACCTTGAGAAAAGCTACCAGTAAGTTCTCCCCCCTTTTCATTTTGGATGTAGTGTTACTCTGCTTCATCCCCGGTGGACCAGCTCACTATACTGATACCGCCTTTACTTAATTACAGACCTCTCATACCACAAAGGAACCTTGGAAGGTCCCCAGGCTGTAGGCCCAAACGGGCCTCATGCGAAGTAGGTAACTTTTTACCCAATTTCGAGTGCATTAATTACTATATAGGAGTATGAGATACATTCATCATTTTCGCATCATTTATAGGCGCTCCTGTTATAGCCCCACGTCCTGATGAAGACCCCATCCTGAGGTTCTGAATCACCCGTACCTGTCAGGGGTCGAAACGTCGACTATCGTTACTTTTCACTGTTCCAAACATAGGACTAAATAATGGATAACTACGGAACCTATGTTTGAGATTGTTTTTGGAACCTTTAGACCTGTACATAGGCTGTAAAGGTTTTTCATTTCTCACTGTGATTTTAACTCAGTCACACCACCTTTACCCGGTCCCCACCTTCACCCCCACTTACCCATCCCCTCTAAATACCTTTTCTCTATGCACCTTGAGCGCATTGACACGTTTTTGAATTCACTTAATATATAGAAATGTGTTGATTCTAAGCTTATATTGCCAATGCATTAATTGCAATATCATCTACCTTTTGGGTTGAAATTCATGCAGTTTACAAACATAAGATGTGCTAAATAAATATGCACCGAATGTATTGACTTGTTTTTCGTTTGTTGAGCAACATTGATGTCCTTGATAGAATGAAAGTATTTCACTGAGAAAATAAGTGCCATTTTGAGATTTTTCCTATTGTTTATATCAGACTCCGACCATTTATACATGTACCTGTTTTAATTGACCTAGGTCAAGGAGTTCTCAGGGTCTACCCCGTTGTAACTCACTACAATTACAGCAGAGAGGCTGGTACTGAACACACTGTCCTCACTAGATATTACAAAAGCGGGTGATCTTTTCCTGAGGGCCATATTTTCTCAATAGATGAGGATCCCAGGTTCACCGATTGTAACCTCATGACACGATTCCTCCTGAGCCGCATGAAATCTTCGCTGCGTGCTACTTTCCCCACTATCCCTGTTGAGCCTGACTCTTTCCCTCCACTCAGACTGGTATTGGAGACCCCCGGCGGCACACGCCTCATTTCTAAAATGTAGAAAGCCTGCCCTGGGATGCTGCATGTGGAAGACTCCAGCCTCAGACAAGCTTGGGAGACGGACACGGGATGCACCATCACGGATGAGCAATGGGTCAAATGCTGTGAGGCCACCAAGGACATTTAACTTAACAGGCGCCATAAGTTGCTGCACTTTAAATTTCTCCACCGCGCCTACTTTACACCAGCCTTGGCACGCAGAATAGACACCAAAAGGCCACACACCTGTTTGAAATGTAATGCATCACACGCCGATTTTATACATCTGGCATGGTCCTGTCCCCGCTTGCAATCCTATTGGTCTGCGGTACATGTGACTCTGGGGAAGATAATCGGCCTTCCAATGAACCCCATTCCTGAAATAGCTCTTTTAGGGTACACTGTACAGATTCCTGAGAAAGTCAGGAACCTAGCATCATTGGGGCTACTATTAGCTAAAAGAGAGGTTGCCATTCACTGGGGCAGGAAGTCTATTCCTAAGCTACAAGATTGGCTGGGGAGTCTGGCACACTGCAACACCAAGGCTGAACTATACGCCAGTCTCATGCCACCGACATCACGACCAAGGGATATTTGGGGACCACTGAGGTCCTACTTTGAGACCATCAAGCGAGTCTCTGCTACACAGGCAAATGATGGGATAGTACCGGAGCGAGAGGGCTGAGGGATTGCTTTCTGAGCCCCGGTTCTCCTTTTTAGAGCGGCATGCTCTGCTTCAGCCGGGGACCATTAGTTGCATATGGGAGGCACTGCTGTTCGGGAAGCCTATCTCTGGGAATGGGATCGAGGGGGGAGGTGGGAGGGTTGTGCTGGGCTGGCCGGGTACTGGGTTGGACCACCGTGTAGACCACTATGTAATCACCACTGTATATGTATCTGTCAGGTACGACTTAATTGACTTGAAAAGTGACTAATTGCAATGCAATGTGACTTTTATTCTTTATCTGAAAATAAAGTGTTAAAAAAAAGATGGCGTAAAAATACAACATTTTTCGGAGTGTTAATTCCTGAGGGCTCCTTTGTATTCCCAGTTCCTTTAAAATTAGTGTTGAGGATTTTGATCTTGATAGCATTTAAGTCTGTAGCAGGCAACAGAGAGTTTGTTGTGACAGTAGCAGTTGTAGTTCATCTTGTCATTTGCTCGCCCAGTTCGTCGCGCCCCTTGCCAAGTAATTCCCATATATGTAATCGGCTTATTCCTTGGCCCATGTTGTTGAGCCTCGGATGACACAATACATCTAAAAAATGTATGTCCCCGTTGCTGGCCCACAGCCCAAAGTGGTAGCATGAGAGCGCAAAGGAACAAAAGTGATAATCAGAATTACCAGGAACAATGTCTTATGAACAGTGTTGTTTGTAAATTCCTCAGAGACCGGTGGGCCTGAACTGATGACCAGTTTATTAGAGTACTTCCAAGGATAGCTTTGCTTTAGCTGCACTCATACACCGAACAAGGCTAGAGGCCATCCGAATGTTGCTGTACTCATTTATTAATATCACCATCCGTCTCAAGCAGATTTTCTTTGATACACTCCGTTCATTGTTGATCACACTTGCATGGGGGGTGGGGGGGGGGGGGAGGGGGGGAATGCCGCGAGTGAAGTGGGAAGTCCTAACCCTTCCATATGACATGGGCGGTTTTGCAGCTCCGGATCTGCAGCTGTATTATCTATGTGCATAGGCCCAGTATGCCTACTATTGGCTCCAAGCACCGACTTATATTCCACATGTGGCGGTGGAAGAGGGCGCTGTACATCCTATACCGCTCAAGGCACTGATTGTGAACACGCGTTCGGTCTTTGAGAAGGGTAAAATAGATACGGTGAAATGCACTGTCGGTGCATGGCAGGAACTCGGGAAGCGAGCACAGAAACTACCGCTCTATGCGCCGGACATGCCGCTTTTGCTTCATTCTTCCATTTCTGTATCTAGTGAAGAAGGTGCGCTGAGCCAACACTGTCTTCCTGCTTCGAGTCTGGGATGCCAGCCGGTGGGGTATGACCTGGGGAGGCCATCTTGGTATGACTCGGAGATTGATTGGTTGCCTCGGGTTGCTTCTCCCACTCCTGCTCGCGCCTAGTCCAGGCAAGCCTTGGAACCGGCTGGGTAGTTGTGTGTTTCGTTCTTGTCTGATGATGACTTGGCTCTCCTGGCGTGCCCGACTTCCTTTGCGGATCGACTGGTTGGTCCGTCTTTATTTGAGTGCTACTGGCCACGATATCTGTTTCCATTTTGTAGGACCAGGACCAGGACCTTCGAGTCAACCTTGCTGCCCCTACCCGGGGTGACGGTGTAGTCTTTGCGTCGCAATGCACCTGTGCTCGATGTGGCAGGTTGTCTGGTGGAGTGATCGAGTGTGCATTGGCATTGGTGTTAGACACGTTGTTCTTAACGGGAAAAGTGTCCCTTGGTTCGCTGATGTGTTCAGGTGCTTGGCGCCATGGCCGTTGTCGGGACCACGACTCTGTCGACTCAACGGATCGGACCGAGATGCTATCTGAGTCAGAGGGGTCCTCACTCACTTCCCGCTGAGAATGTTTCTTTAAGAATGTTGCGTGTGGTCGTTGTCGGGACCACGATTCTCTTGACTCAAAGGATCGGACCGACATGCTCTCTGAATCAGAGGGGTGCTCCGTTAGTCTCCTCTGTGAGTGTTCCTTTGGGAATGTCTTACCAGGTGGTCTTCGGAACCGGGTAGTCCGTGACGAGCTGCTTTCCGTCGCGGAATTGCCTTTGCAAGGCTTCTTCGTGTGTCTTTGTCGTAACATCTTCAATGTTGTCTCATTTGGGAGATTGTTTGAAGATTCCGTGCTTGTTCCTTGCGCTTGATCCCAGGCGTTTGCCTCTTCGTTCTTCTCGCCTGATGTTACCCATCCACGCTCTGTTTCTACGTTGTCGCGGGGCCCAGGGATGCTTTGAGGCCCATGACTGTATGGATCTTTTCTTGCTTGTTGTTGTTGTTGTTGTGCGGGACCAGTCCGTCTTGTGTGATCTGGTTCTCCTCCCCATTTGTTTGGTGATCTAGTGTCTCTGATCTGTTGGTGGTGCATCCTTCTGCCAGCTGTTTCCTCGGACTCATCTTCGCTCCTTGGTGATTGATGTTCCGGCGTCGATTTCCTGTGTTGATCACTGCAGCTCCTTCTATGGTTTGTCTTTCTCCCCCACTGGTTGTGCAGAATGTCATTTTGTCCAGGAGTGCAATCTGTCCCACTGGACGCTCCCTCTTTATCAGAGTGACGTGTGTTATGCGGTGACTGACTTCTTGAGGGACTCCTGGAGGATGGATGATTCCGGGGAGTTGTTCTTTGGATGGTTGACTCCGAGTATTCTTTGGTTCTCTCCGAGTGGCCAGACGCTGAGTAATCTGACTCTGAGCATTCCTTGTCACTGTGCCTCCTCCGCTGTCTTTTTTGTCTTTTCTCTGGTCTGCCTTCTCTCTCTCTCTTTTTGTGTTTGTTGGAATTCTGGGTTCTCTCTTCCCAGGTATTTCGAAGTTTTGTACTCAGATGCACATCCCTCAATTTGCCTCTTGTTTGGACTTGCATCCCAATTTCAGCTTTCTTGATGATTTATTTTAGCGACCAATGTCCTCTAAGTATCTTGTGTCTTGTTTCGGGGTTTTCACAGCCTTCAATTATTCGGAGCCGAACAGCATCCTCATTCGTAAACGTGTTGAAATGGCAGCCTTGAACCAGACTTTGCAACCGAATAATGAAATGCGGCAATGGTTCGCCTGGTTCCTGCCGTGCTGTGTTGAAGACCATGCGATTATGATCCACCTCTGCCTGTGCATTGAGATGGGCATAGAGTTCCTCTTGGAGTCTATCATAAGTGTCTGCTTCTTCCTTGGAAAATGTTCTAATTGGGCATCGGCCCCCGGGACCCACCAGATGGAGGAGTAACACTAGACATTTTCTTTCTCTTTGCTCACCGTTGGCTTTCAAGAAATCGTCCAATGCTTCCAGCCACCAGTGCCGTTTGAGGTCCTGAATCCAATCGTCACTCCGTGCCACTGAGGGCGATACTTCAAGATGTGGATTGAAACATTGAGTTACGTCTCCTCCCGCCCTGAGAGAAGGAGGTCCTGATCGGTCGTAGACGCGGGGCATTGTGCTGTCCACTTTTCCTCGGATTTCAGGTGCTTCAGTTTGTGTTCTAGCTTGAGCTTGCTCACTAGTCCTTCCGCGTTCGGTCAACATTACACCCCTGAACTTGTCCATGGTTGGTGACAATGTTGGATTTCACTTGCTTGTTGTGTGTGTTCATTGGCTACCCCACACGCGCATTGGCTCGTGCTCGTTGCTGATTCCGGTGTAATTACTTATGCTTTGTCCTTGTTTATATTTGTTTGTGGCTTCCTCTATTTGATGGACGCGCGTTACTTCCTGACATTCGCCACTGCACATTCACTTGCGTATCCCACTGTTCGCGTTTCCACCCGTGCTGACCTTTGTTTTGTCACTGCTTGTTCGTTGAGTCACTCTTGTGGTTGCTCGTGCTTGTTGATTGATACACTCTCGTGTTAGCATGTGCTTATTCTGTTTGGTTGCCAAGACTTTTGCAGTGTTGTCCACGTGCCGTTGTCCCCGCTTACTGCTTTGCATTTACCAGCGCTTGTTTAGTGGCACATACCAAGGCTTGTTGACTTGCACGTACCAACGCGTGATTGTTTGCATGCACCAGTGCTTGTTTACTTGTCTCCGCCAGTGTTTGTTTGGTCATTGCCAGTGCTTGTTTCCGTTTGTCCAACGTTTGTGGATTTACATGTGTCAATGCTTGTTGATTTGCACGTAACAATGTTTGTCTACTTGCATGTATCACTGCTTGTTTGTTTGCATGCGTCAATGCTTGTTCACTCTTGGCCAATACTTGTCCTTGCAGGCGCCAATGCTTATTGACTTCCCTTTACCAATGCTTGTTTGGCCTTC
Source organism: Lissotriton vulgaris (assembly GCF_964263255.1). Classification (NCBI taxonomy): domain Eukaryota; kingdom Metazoa; phylum Chordata; class Amphibia; order Caudata; family Salamandridae; genus Lissotriton; species Lissotriton vulgaris. Next base: position 133,705,768 of record NC_141697.1, on the reverse strand, counting down.
GCCAATGCTTGTTTGTTTGTCTATATCAATGCTTGTTTCCAGACACTGCTTGCCTGACTCCAATATGGCCGCTTCTAGTTCTCACATAGGAATGTCCGTGGCTGCCTGACTTAAAGATGGCCGCCGGGCTTGAAATCTCGTGTCTCCCGAGATTTGGATCCCTCTATTGATTTTCAGCAGTCCGGTACCGGCAGGCTTCAGGCACTCACCGGGCACATGAGGTCCACGCCGGATGCTGGGATCTTTGTTCTTTGCAGCGCTCAGGATCTCCTCACCTCAGGTAGGACCGGGGTGGGCTCCCGCTTTACTTTGCAGGGTCTTCGCGCTCCTTCAGCGGGGCCCTGCCAAAGCTCACGCATCGGGGGTGAGGTCTTCCAACGTCGGACCTCACCCAGGCTCAAATTTCAGCGCGCTCAGCAGCGCTTAACAGTAGACCTTCGTGGGGCGATCCACCCCATGATTCACTCTTCTCTGGCCACCATGGACACCAGGTGAGATCGGGGTGGGCTCCCGGCTCGCCTCCACAGCTCCCGCTCTTCTTCGCCGAAGACCTCCTAAACCTCACGCATCGGGCGTGAGGTTTTCCGATGTCCGATGTCGCCGGGGCTCGGATTTCGGCGCTCTCGGCAGCGCTTGCTGGCGGCACGTCGTGGACGCCCTCCACACCTCTGGGGCACTTTTCCTACCTCTCTGGGCACTTCACAGGGTCGGAGTGGGCTCCCGATCCCTGCACACACACAGGCTCTTCACACCGGGCACACGCTTCCAGCGTGAGGCGATTCTTTAGCGCGACGGACTGCTTTGTCTTCAGGCAGTTTGGAGCTCGTGTCTTCGACCCCTCTGCTCCCTCACAGGCCTTGGGGTCACTCTTGATGGCTGCTGGCCTTGATCTCCAGGCGGCAACGCGGTCCCATTCAGCAGCGTTTTCAAAGCTGCAAGCTGCGCGGGACAGGGCGTCTTTGTAGGGCTTTGTGCACAGTGGGGTTTGCTTCATCCCATCCTCGTCGCCAGCTGTAGCATCGTGCTACAATAACTACAGACACACGTGGCTGTTATAACTGGAGCTTTATTCCATGCTTGTTACTCCTGCCCTGTCCCTATCCTAACTGACCCTTTCCTGTGTCTGCTCCTCCTCTTCCTCTGGCCCCCTAGCTCCGCCCACTCCCAACTACTGGTGTGCTGACTTCACAACAGAGGGGTGCACACGATGGGGGATGTGTTTCCAGATAGGGACTTTATAAAAGCGTTTCTAGTGGAGGGAGGCAATGCTGCTGATAGAGCAAGGTTGCGCATGTAAAGCGACTTGCTTGGATTAAGACCTCTCAGAATAATATATAATATGCTAACCAATATGTTTAGTTTACTAATAACTGCATTTCACGACATTTCTAGTATCTAGGGGAAGCTTACCTATGTGCTTTTACTAACAGTAATCCAAATGCACTAAAATGGCAGCCGCAACGCAGGATTTCTACTGCGCATGCATATGTCACACTCACGTGACATGACGTACTTCTTCGCTTGGTGGGAAACATTTGCTTCTGCGCATTAGAACTAAGATGGCTTCTCTATGTTTTAAATGCGCTAAAGCTTGCATCGCTGCTTTTGCTAAATTGTTTGTTCTGCTTAACCCTAAAAGCTGTAGTTAAAATAAAACAATGGAAATAGAGTAGAGATAAGTGGTATACAGTGCTTTCATTTATTCTTTGTTCTAAAACTATTCTTCTTTGACTTTGTTATTAGCTCATGTCTGGACCAATCAAAATACAAGGTTGCTCCAACTTGGTTACTGAACTGAACATGCGCTAACTTCACCCGAGTCTACAAGCCATGGCGTTGAATTGATGCCAAATCTTGACTTGCTAGAAGATGCGCCTGTGAAGCTGACCCCTTTAACCCTGCAAGAGGAAGCTGGCTTGTTAAATTGTTAATACATTGTATTTAGTATTGAAACATTCACTGCCGGGTAGAATAAAAGTGTATGGGAAAATAAAGTTATGGGAGGGAACGTTAATTTGAATACGGAATGCAAGTTACCTCATATTAATATGGTGTGATGACCTCTGCTCGTCTTTTTGCCCAATCAAATTGCAGGATTCACACATTGCAAACATTGGGGGTGGTACACTACCCTGGAAAATGGTATATCTAAGGTTGACTTAGCTAGTTAGATTGTACGATTGTCCGAATAGCTGACCTGTCACTGACCCAACACACTCAATAGGCGATCGAGAGCTGAGGTGCTGGAGAAGCACTCTGTCAGAAGAATCGATAACCCAATCCGGGTTTGGCTGTTCGCTGCAGAGAGTGGTGTAACGCTGCCGTTGCACTTTAGCTGTGGGTGCCGGTCTTAGCCTGAGGTGGTCCTGTCCTGAATCCAATTTGGTCCGTAGCTGTCCTGATTCCTGGTCTACATCAGTTCTTTACTGCTGGCACCTGCACTTTGGGGTTCTATCCTTTAATCAAGCACGTGGCCAGGGTTGGTCTTCACACCATTCTAGGTAACTATAATTAAATGTGGGTTTGTCATTGTATTGTCTTCTTTTTCTACCCACCTTATGTTCAAATGCTAAAGACATTTTCTTCCCAAATCATTTGCATATTTTTGCTCTAATCATTGTCCTACTTACTAAACGTGATTTTAATTGAAAATTGATAATGGACCTTAACTTTTTGAGACATTTACTTAGATAAAGAATTTAAACCTTTCCAGAGTTTGTGGTTATTTTATGAGTGCAAATGTTTATTTTACTGCCTATTATGCTAACACCCTTGATCCCTTAGGACTTTAGGTACCTGTGACTAGGATTGGTAAGTCAAATGGTATAGGTTCTGAATGGTTAAAACAATCTGACTAAGCGTAGGTTTACCTGTTCAAAGTGTTTAATGTTTTTATGGGCCCAGGTGAGTATGGTAAAACGAGCAGGTGAGCCCGCGCTCTATCAGTTATTTTGGTAGCAGAGCAGTGGTTAGGGTTTAGTTAAGCTTGGTAGTTAGTTGTGTTAGGATTATTGATTTGTATTTTGAATTTTGATTTTATGTAATAATCAAAAACCCGTTTGTATTGTTCTATGTTTGTTTTGGAATCCCTGGGGGCAGAATAGCGGGTGGTAAATGGAAGCCATACAACAGTGAGGTCGCTTGCCTGTGGAAGTAAGTGCATGGCTAGGTAAAACTGGAAGCACCAATTAGGGATTTTCTGTATAAATGTGTAAATAATTGATGGCCAAGAGTTCGCCAGTGAAACTTTAGTGCGATATCACCTAGAAAGGGTCACACTAAAGGAGTAGCAGGTTCTTCTGAGCTTGATTGACAGCAAAAGGGTTCCTTGGTGAAACTTTGGCCTTATATCACCTAGAAAGGGTAAGCCAGAGGGAGTAACTGGTTCTCCAAAGCTTGTGTGAAAGGTAGATGGAAGGGATCTACTTGCAGTGTATGAAGGGTAAGCGGAAAGGAGTTACTCGTAGTGAGTGCAAATCATCTTTCCTTTGAATTAGTCACTCAGGCATAGTGGCGAATGTTTCTACGTTGTTAAATAATGAAATTTGACTGAAAAAAAGTAAGCTGTAGTATTACCTTGCAACGAGGGAAGTCGTTGCGGAGCTGCGCTGACGTCACTTAGAGCCGCGCTGGCATTGGTTGAGACAGCGGGTGTGTAGCTGAGGTAATATTGTAAAAGAGGGGTGAAGTGCAGGAGCGTGAGAACCTGTCTCACGAAGAAAAGCTGCGCAATTATTGGTTGAAATTATTTTAAATTCTATACGTTGATTGGTCCGTGAAAATAAGAAATGCGCTGGTATTGGTAAAGCATTTAGTAAACAATGGAGTGTAACTGCATATTGAAATTTATCGGTATTAATCATATGTGGCATATAGATCCAGCAATTGTGGGAAATAGACCCGATAGGAAGTACTTGGGGTTAGCGCAAGAGCAATACATTAGAGGAAGACCTCATATCATGTACGGAGGAAAGAGGACAATTTTGTTTATTAAAAAAGTCAAACATTTCTTTAAGAAAGATAAACCAATTAAAACAAGAGAAGGGATTATTATTCCACCACCAAATACGCCTGCATCATACATGATGGTAGAAAGGGGCTATCACACTTGTGTGTGGTTAGAATACTGGACAGAGTACACAAAAGAAGATGGTGTTTTGGCATTTCCAGAAAATGGTACCTTCAATGGTAGAATTTTGTACAATTTAACCCCTTCCCTTCAGCTCGTCATGCAGTACACTGGTCGTGTGCTTATGACGAGCTGAGCTCGTCATGAAAAATAGGATTCAAGGATCTGCAGCACAGAGGGGGAATTACTGCAGCAGTCAAGGTGTTAAGAACATGCATGAATGAATTAGATCCTAGACCTAGATTAACCCAGTACGAAGCATTAGAAGAATGGGAAACTGAGGCTTGTGAGTGAGATAGACCCAGAAGCGACAAAAATTGGAGTACATTTTATAGTAGGGGCCAGATGTAGGTGGCCATTTACCGACCGGTAACGGCTGATTTCGGCCGTTACCGACCGGTAAATGGTCATTTGTGATGTAGGGGCCTTATTTTACCGGTTCGGTAAATTTACCGAATCGGTAAAATACCGAATCGGTATTTTTACCGATTCGGTAACTTGCAGATGTAGGTGGGACTCTTCTGAGTCCCACAGGCCTTACAGAATCGGTATTTTACCACCCAATCCAATTGGGTGGTAAAATACCGAATCCAGGTGTGTATGCACATGTGTTCATGCACACCTGTGCCATGTGACAGACAGACATGCCCTTAGGGCATGTCTGTGTGCCACATGTCACACGTGCCTGAATTCGGGGTGCTAGAGGGTGTCAAAGTGACACCCCCTGCACCCTTGCAACATTCGGTATTTACTGAATCGGTAAATACCGATTCGGTAATACCCATTGATTCCTATGGGCTTCAATGCCGATTGTTACAGAATCGGTAATTCAATTACCGATTTCACCTACATCTCCCCCTTCTATTTTACCGATTCATAAATACCGAATCGGTAAAATTCGGTATTTATGAATCGGTAAAATAGAATTACCTGCATCTGGCCCTTTATTTCCTAAAGAGACAAGAGTTAAGCAAATGAAACAATGGAGACAATTAATGCTAGTGGAAGGATTATATCCAGTCAGAGCCTTAGAAGAACAAACTGGGGGTAGGAGTACAGAGAAAACAAAAAATTTAATGACTAGTGTTGATCCATTAGATGACTATCTGGAGGATTTATTAATGAAAAATCCACCACCTTATCATGAGGAAGCAAGTAGAGTTAATCCTAGTGCTCCGTTTTTAACACCACCGTTGGTTCCGCAAGTTGTGCATGAGACCTCATTAGAAAAAGTGTTACAAGATAGAGAACGAGAAGCAATAAATAAACAGAGAAGTGAATTAATTCAGAAAATTTCCCAGTTAAATACTAATCCTGAAGCTTTGACTATTCCAGTGACTATAGGTCCTGTTGTTCCCTTATATGGATATAAGCAGTCCTGTTCCAAATTCCTGTTCTTACTACACCTGTAGTGCAGCAAATAAAAGAGACTTTAATAGTGGATGATCAAGCAAGTGAATGTGGGTCCGAAATTTCTCTAATGGATTACCTATAAGAGAACCTGTAAGTAGCTCAGTAATGAAAACTATGCCTGCAAGTTCTAGAGAGGTACGGACGGAAACATCCTCAGGTACAAGGAGTGCTACTGTAGTATCCCCAGAGGAAATGGAGAGGTGGTCCAGAGAAATCAAAAAAACAAAGTCACAGTCAAAAGCATTAGATATTTTCAAATTAAGAGTCGAATTGGTAGAATTGCTTTCTGGAAATGTGGGGTTAGATAGATTGAATGCATTAAATGAAGATGAATTGTTGTTTATTTGTCGAAGTATCACCCGAAATACAAAAACATTTCATGAAAAGTTAACAAGTTTGGCTTCTGAAATGGGAATTGATATTGGTAAATCAAAAGTGTTACAGAAACCTTATTGAGATGAATTTTCTGAGAAAGATTTAGAAAACATGAACATGTCGGGACGTAAATTACAGATTAAAGAATTGCTATCACTAATACAAAGATGGGGTGATTTAGACAGATGGAAAGCTACATGAATAAAGAACAAGCATTTACAATGCAATGGTCTCGGCTTTATTAAAGTTAGAGCAATTGGCATTGCAAACAGCATTTTTTTCAGTTTTTAAAAACATAAATAAATAGTATTGTCATTTACAATGGCAATAGGTGAGCATTAGAGAATAGTAGAGAGTATTAGCGGACACAGAGCCACACACACACAGTGCCACACACAGACACAGAGCCACACACACACACACAGAGCCACACACACACACGCCACACAAACAGAGCCACACACACAGAGCCACACACACAGAGCCACACACACAGAGCCACACACACACACACAGCCACACACACACACACACACACACACACACAAACACACACACACACACAGAGCCACACACAGAGCCACACACACACACAGCCACACACACACAGAGCCACACACACACACACACAGCCACAGACACACAGAGCCACACACACAGAGCCACACACACACACAGCCACACACACACAGCCACACACACAAAGCCACACACACACACAGCTCTCTGTCTAGTAACGCCCTTGGCAACATGGCAACAGAGGCACGAAAAACCGGATCACAAGCAGGGAACAGAGGCACGAAAAACCAGTTCACAAGCAGGGAACAGATGCACAAGCAGGGAACAGAGGCACAAGCAGGGAACAGAGGCACAAAAACCAGAACACAAGCAGGGAACAGAGGCGCAAGCAGGGAACAGAGGCGCAAGCAGGGGACAGAGGCACAAGCAGGGAGCAGAGGCACAAGCAGGGAATAGAGGCACAAGCAGGGAACAGAGGCACAAGCAGGGAACAGAGGCACAAGCAGGGGACAGAGGCACAAGCGGAAAACAGAGGCACAAGCAAGTAACAGAGGCACAAGCAGGGAACAGAGGCATGAACAGGGAACAGAGGCATGAACAGGGAACAGAGGCAGGAACAGGGAACAGAGGCACGAACAGGGAACAGAGGCACGAAAACAGGATCACAAGCAGGGAACAGAGGCACGAAAAACCGGATCACAAGCAGGAAACAGAGGGACAAAAACCGGGAACAGAGGCACAAAAACCGGGAACGGAGGCACAAAATCTGGGAACGGAGGCACAAAAACCGGGAACAGAGGCACGAAAACCGGATCACAAGCAGAGAACAGAGGCACAAGCAAGGAACAGAGGCACAAAATGGAACAGAGGCATGAACAGGGAACAGAGGCACAAGCAGGGAACAGAGGCACGAAAACCGGATCACAAGCAGGGAACAGAGGCACAAGCAGGGAACAGAGGCACGAACAGGGAACAGAGACACAAGCAGGGAACAGAGGCACGAAAACCGGGAATAGAGGCACAAAAACCGGGAACAGAGGTACGAAAACCGGGAACAGAGGTATGAATACCGTATCACAAGCAGGGAACAGAGGCACAAGCAGGGAACAGAGGCACAAGCAGGGAACAGAGGCACGAAAACCGTATCCCAAGCAGGGAACAGAAGCACAAGCAAGGAGCAGAGGCACAAACAGGGAACAGAGGCCCAAGCAGGAAACAGAGGCACAAGTAGGGAACAGAGGCACAAGCAGGGAACAGAGGCACGAAAACCGGATCACAAGCAGGGAACAGAGGCACAAGCAGGGTACAGAGGCACGAACAGGGAACAGAGGCACAAGCAGGGAACAGAGGCTCGAAAACCGGGAACAGAGGCATGAAAAACGGATCACAAGCAGGGAACAGAGGCAAAAGCAGGGAACAGAGGCACGAACAGGGGCACGAAAACCGGATCACAAGCAGGGAACAGAGGCATAAGCAGGGAACAGAGGCACAAGCAGGGAACAGAGGCACGAAAACCAGATCACAAGCAGGGAACAGAGGCACAAGCAGGGAACAGAGGCACAAGCAGGGAACAAAGGCACGAACAGAGGATCACAAGCAGGGAACAGAGGCACGAGCAGGGAACAGAGGCACGAGCAGGGAACAGAGGTACGAGCAGGGAACAGGGGCACAAGCAGGGAACACAGGCAAGAAACACAGGCACACGCGGGGAACTGTTACAAGCAGGGAACAGAGGCACGAACAGGGAACAGAGGCACGAAGCAGAAACCCTCATCATCCCTGTGCAGGGCAAGCTTACAGCCCAGTCAAGTCTAAAACGCAGGCTCAGAGACCTCCTTAAGGGTTTACCACCTTGGGCATGAGATCCCACAACACGCTCACTGATAGACTTCAGAATGTCACCAACATTCACGGCACATCCTTAACTGGCCTTTATCCCTCTAGAGCAAGCACAGCCAAAAAGTCAAACTAAGCCACTTTCTCTCCAATTTCTAAAGTGATAACATACAGCTCATCATGAAAGTTTGTGGCCCCAAGACCTGCTTAGCACGATACACCCTAACACTACCGTGCCATCTCTTGTCACTCCCTATCAACAACTATCTAATACACTGCACAGGTGCCTATCCAGGCAGCATAATGTCCCACCACTGTACTGCACCACGACGCCCCTAATGAGGGTCGCATGGGTTAACAGATGAGAGGGATACTCACTGTGGTGGCGTCCGGGGAGCTCTGTGCGCGGCGTCCCACCCTGCCTCGGACTACGGCAGACGACAAAGCAAAGCGTAAGCACAGCCAATCCCAGCGCGTTACCACCACTGTTTTGATTCGGTTGACCACGTCATTCTTCAGCACGAGACCCGGATTTGCCAGCTGAGAGGAGGAGATAAAACGTCTGGTGCTGCCACAACTCGCTGCTTCATGAACATAGAAAGTGGACTCCAGCAGTGTTCTACTGCTGATTACAAGCCTCTGATGATGGGGTCAGCTAAAACGGGGGCAGGCACGGGACGGGGCTGAAGCTTGGCTCCTTAAATAGTGCACCACCGCAGCTGTACTTTAGCGTGAGAGTGGACCGGGGAAAAGGGAACCAGAGCAGAGATTTACTGCAGATTACAACCCTCTGATCACGGGGTCGGCTGAAACGGGGGCAGGCACGGGAAAGGGCTGAAGCTGGTCTCCTTAAACAGCGCAGCACCGCAGCTGTACTTTAGCGCGAGAGTGGACTGGGAAAAAAGGGGCCCGGAGCAGAGATTTATGCTGTTTATAAGCCAATGATGACGGGGTCGGCTGAAATGGGGGCGGGCACGGGAAGGGGCTGAAGCACCACCATCTTTCTCCGAGGCGAGGCAGAAATGCCGCGGAGAAAGCAGAGTCATTTTCTGATTCGGGGGCGTGGTTTTCATTCTCTCCTCTTCCCATTGGCTCGAAGGTAAAATTCCAGCCAATGGGAAGAGGAGAGAAAGAAAACAAGAAAGAAGCGGAAAAAAAACGCCCCTGAATCGGAAAAAGACATGGCTTAAACGGAGTGATGCCCCTCTCCTCCAATGGCTGGCCTCCATTTAGGAAGCTAGCCACTGGAGAAGAGGGGCGGGTTAAAGCCTCCATACTAAGAAACATTAAATCTCAGACCGAGACTGCGCAAGTGCAGCCTACGGTCCTTGACCTAAAAAGGAAGAAGCTCAAGCGAAAAGCACTATATCTGAATATGTATTGAAAGAACCAGAGAAAGTAGAAAGGTTGTGCCCAATGAGAGAAGTACCAGGAGGAGGTTATGTGAATGTCCCATGGTTCCAACAGGATATTTTATCATTTACGAATGATTTTCCAAAACTTTGAGAGAAACCTGTAGAATGGTATAGGCAGGTCGAAAGATTTGTAAAAGTTTCAAAAGTGTTGCTAAAAGATTTAGGTGGTTTATTTGACGTTGTTCCTGTAGATTTATGGACAGAATGTAAGATTGCAGTCGATTGGCCTAATGATGAGTACCCTAGAGACACGAAGACAGGAGCCCCATCAGACGAGGTTATGAAGAAGTATAAGCAAGTAATACTATACTTGAAAGGAAAGGTACCCGAAAAAGAAACCGATTGGACTAGAATAGACAGAAGTACCCAGAATAAAGATGAATCAGTACATGCATACTATGAGCGCCTTTTACAGATATTCAAGCAGTACAGTGGCTTGGAAAACATTGATACAAAAATACATGACACATTTCATTTATCGGTTTGTGTCCAGATTAAAACCAGAAATTTCGCAAATGATTAAAGATCATAAAATCTGTTGGCAGGCCAAACCGATAGATGAAATTTTGAAATATGCAAAATACTGTGGAGATGAGTTAGACAATAAACAAAAGAATTTAGAGGAAAAGGTAATGTGGGCACAGGTAAAACTAGCAGAGCAACAAGAACTCCAATTGAGTAAATGAAAATAATCAGACCCAAGGAGATGGAAGTGGGGGCAAACCAACGGGAAAATTCAATAGAGATGAAGCTAAAAAGAAATTTCCCTGTCACAGGTGTGGAAAATTGGGGCATTGGAGGAACGAGTGTAAAGCTGTATTGAACAGTAATGTACAAACTAACACTTTGAATTCACAGATGCAGAATGAGGTGTTGAATAAACAGCAACCACAGGTAATACAGAACCAGTTACCACTAGCACCTATGCCAAATTCTCGGGGAGACAAGTCTCATATAGTGTGGATACTACTAATTGGGAGGTAAGTGCTAGGAAAGAAGCAGTGACACCACAATTTCTTTTGAGTGACACATACTTTGATGAAGACAGTTTCTGACAGTGCCTGAGAGGGGAGGACGAGGAGTGCGTACTTGGCACATCCTTGCCGGTAGATGTGCCAAGTCACTCACGCCCTGGTCACCAGAAGACTCGACTACGGCAACGCACTCTATGCCGGAATAAACAAAAACCTCATCCGCAAGCTACAGAACATCCAGAACGCCGCCGCAAGACTGGTCCTCAACCTGCCAAAACACTGCCACATCTCCCAGCACCTGCGCACACTCCAGTGGCTCCCCGTCGAGGCGAGAATCACCTTTAAGATGCTCACCCATGCACACAAGGCCCTCCACGGCACCGGACCAGCATACCTGAACAGCCGACTCAAATTCCACGCACCTCAAAGGACCCTACGATCAGCCCAGCTTTCCTACGCTGTGGTCCCCCGCACCAGAAAGACCAGATCGGGAGGCCGCTCCTTCTCCTTCCTCGCGGCCAAAGCATGGAACGCCCTTCCACTCCACCTCAGACATACAACATTGCTCCCCATCTTCGCAAGAAAACACAAAACCTGGCTCTTCGACAGACCCCCTCCTTGATGGAATGGAACCTGCACCCCCATTATCCACCCCAGCCCTAGCGCCTTGAGACCCTTACGGGTGAATAGTCACGCTTTAACAAACTCCTGATTGATTGATTGATACATTGAGGGAAAAGTTGAGGGAAATGACGTTACCTTTTTGTTGGACACTGGCGCTGCCCGTTCTACTGTGAGAACAGCAGACGTTCCAAACCTTCCCCTCTCGGGAGAAGCGATCCAAGTAGTGGGCGTTTCTAATGAATAAATTAGTACCTCAATTACAGAACCAATGGAAGTCAGAATAGGTAATGTTAAATAAATGCACAAGTTTGTTGTGTGCGATTCCAGTCCAGTAAACCTGTTAGGTAGAGACTTGTTGTGTAAAAAGAATTGCACTATCTTTTGCACACCAAGTGGTGTTGAAGTTCAAACCCCAGATGAAGATGGAATCTTTAAATGAATGTTAGCAAAACAGGAAACTGAAAATAAAAAGTTTACTCTAGAAGACTTGCCAAAAGAATTGTGAATTGTGGGCTTTGCATTTCTAGCAAAACCATTGATACAAATGACAAAGAAAGAGCAAAAGACCCAGTAGAATGGGATGATGAAAGCATGTCATCTTTCTTAAAATTACGAGATTGTCTGTGTTCAGCTCCAGCATTAGGGATGCCTGACTACTCAAAAGATTTTGCACTGTTTTGTGATACACGAGACAATTGTGCACTTTCAGTTCTGACTCAGACCCATGGTCTGATGAGACGTCCTGTGCCATATTTATTTTCCACACTGAATCCAGTGGGATCTGAATTGCCAGGATGTTTGAAAGCAGTAGCTGCAACTTGCATGAGTCTTGAGCAAAGTGAGACCATTATTATGGGACATCCAGTAACTGTGTATGTTCCACATGCAGTTGTAATTTTGTTAACTAAAACCAAAACTCAGTATTTGACTCCTAGTCAGCTGACTAAATATGAGCGAATAATTCTTTTAGGTGTAGCAAATGTGACTATTGCTAGGTGTAATATTCTGAACCCAGCAACATTATTGCCTGAATCACATTTTTCAGAAGTCGAAAATAAAGTCGAACATAACTGTATTGACCTTATAGAGTACTGTACAAAACTTCGCCCAGATATAAGAGAGGAGCCATTAAAAAATTAAGTATATGAACTATTTATAGATCCAAAGACATGAAGAAGGAGGATTGAGTGCTGCTTATGCAGTGTGTACTTTATGGGGTCCAGTTGAAGCATCCTATATACCTGGAGTCAAGTCTGCATAAGTAGCTGAATTATTTGCATTGGCAAGGGCTTGCAAAATTGGGAAAAATTTGACAGTAACCATTTATACCGATAGCCAGTAAGGTTATGGGGTTGTGCATGACTTTGGCCAACTTTGGATGCAAAGGGAGTTTCTGACTTCATCAGGTACTCCTATTAACAAGACAAGCATTTGCAATGCAATAGGTCTCGCATTAGGAAAGTTTGAGCTATTGGTCTTTGTAAGAAATGGGGGTTACCCAAATCTCCAAGGGGGTAGCATGGCATCAAGCGGGCAGGCCAAACTTCGAGGACATGTGAAGCATTCACGCAGTACCCACAGACGACACACCAATCACACCACAAAAGAGTCACGACACCACCTTTGGTTGGAAAAAGATTAAGTTTAGTGATGTCTCCAACCTGCAAGGTAAAAAGGAACAGAATAGTGGTAGTCATAACAAGGCGCCAACTGGCACCAGAGCCAAGTACTTCAGTGGGGGATTATTTACATGGGACAAAAAGGGTTGAGTCCAAAGTCCATGCTGAAAGGAAAAAGGATGGAATCAAAATGTCATAAGATCTGGGGCCAATCTGGCGGGGCCAACTTAGACTCTCATCCTAAAGGGAAGGCTGTAATTGCAAAAGTTCTACATTAACATAGTTATACATCATGCACATTAACACCAACCCAACCCCTGTTAGGGAAAGAAAACATTAGGGCATCACGGCATAACATGGGCAGGAACACCTGCAATAAATCAGCCTATCTGGCCCATCAATCTAGTACATAAACAAGGGCCTGGAATAACATCAGGCCAACCCCTTGACCAACCTAGGCGGAACATACATCGCCCAGCATAGATATCAGGTAGGAGCCCTCCTCATATATCAGGAACACCTGTAAGGAAATAGCTAGGCTCCCTCTACCAACAACCTTGGGGAATCAACATCAGGCAGAACGTTGGCATCACTATAAGCATAAGACATCAGGGTGTACACAACAGCCAACTCTCTTCATGAACATTAGGCATACACATTATAGAGCATTGGCAGGTCTTAAACCATACGCATGAGCCTAATCCTCCCCACTGGTGCATCATCTAATAAAGGCTCCCTAGGCATCTGTTCCCTCCCGGCTCACTCAAGCCAACCTATATGGGGGTGTGCCCTTAGGCCATAAACACACTGGGCGAGAAATTCAGCAAAAGCACTGCCTTACGCCACACTAACACAAACCCCAGGGCCTACACTAGCTGGCATTCACCTGGACCCCCAGGTAGGGGTTAACTAATGTCTTGGCCCAGATCAGAGGCCTGGCAGTTCCAAAGGTACTTCTCTCTGGGGGCTCTCTGGTGTGCAATTAGGGCCAACGAGCTCCAGTACAATGTCTCCCAGTGGGGGGGGGCTGCTCTTCCTTTAGGCAGATTCCCCCAAGATGGGGAGGGGCGAGCACCGACCCTGTGCCCCGACATACACCCCCTACTCCCCTACGGCAGCCCCACTCACCGGCTGCTCCTAGACTCTTTCCTCTCGCAGACCTCAGCAGGCGCGGGCTTCCATGAGGAAGGGCAGGCACCGGCAATGTGCCTCGAGGCCCATTCCTCCTTGTTCTCCAGGCTGGCCTGGGCCCCTCCACGATAGGAGCAGGGCTCTTCTCCGAGGAGGGGGGCAGGCACCGACCACGTGCCTCGATGCCCGCTCCCCTTTTGCGACAGCCGGGCCCCCCCTTCCTCACGGGGGCCCGGGACTTGCAGGCAGCCTCCATGAGGCTTCAGGCACAAACGGGGCTCTCTTCAGAGCACAGGGGGCCCCGCACCGGTGCCTCCTCAGATTCACCCGGGCCCGTCCTCTTCCACACGGGGACCCGGGGCTTGGGCTCGGCTCCTTCGGGCGTCCGGCCCGGCAGGGTGGACACCCGCTCCAGTCCTCAGGCCCAATCGGGGCTCGGCAAGGCGCACCGCGACGTCCTCCCTCACGATGGCAGGGCTCCCTCTCCCACACGGAGCCCTGCAGATGACGCGCAGCTCTTCCCTCCAGCGCGGGTGCACACACCGGCGGGGTGGGCACCCGCTCTGGTGATAAAGCACACTCGGGGCTCCCCTCAGTCACGGGGGCCCCACACCGTCGCTTCACCCGGGTCCCCCTCCTTCCTATCGGGGACCCAGGGCTTCAATTCGGCTTCTTTCGGCCTTCCCGGCCGACCGGGCCAGCACCCAATCCCTGCGCGGCGTTGGCGGGGGCGGGCCGATGACGCGGCCGGGCGCCCCGTCACGTGATGGGGGACCTGACGGCTTCAGGGCCTGTCGCGGCCCTATCTTCACTTCGGCGGCCCTCTCCTGGCACCGGGGGCCGCCGCAACGGTGCCCACAACAGCGGGGGGGGGGTTCCCACGACAGCGCCGGGCTGCGGCGGTGATTTCGGCCTATTCACAACCGGCGCGAGGTAGCGCCAACACTCCTCGGGCTGCGGCGGTGATATCGGCGGTAATAAGGGGTAGGCTCCCTTCTATTTAATTATTTATATGGCGGACAGCGCGCCAAAACAAGGGTAGGCTCCTCCAGCGCGATCCTCCTCAGCAGGATGGCGCTATTCACAGCGCCCTGCTCCTTCCTCTGCCCACAACTTCCTTGGGGGCATCAACCTCCCCAGAATAGCGCTTGCCAGGCAGTACCTCACAAGGGGCAACAGTTCTTTTGGAGGCACAATCTTCCCCAGATGGCTTCAAATGAGCCACAGCTTCTCAAGGGGGGTAGACAGTCCCACAGCAGTTCCTCAGGGGCACACTCCTCACCTCCTGGCCGCTTCTTCACGCAGCACTGGCGTGGTACCTGGTCCAAACAGCTTCATTGACCTGGGTAGGGGCCCTCCCTTGTCAGGGGCCCATGGGGACAGCAGAGGGGGGGTTTATAGGGGTGCAGGGCCCAGCTCACAGGCCCATGTGGCGGTAGCACCTCACAGCAGGTCCCCTCCCTTCTTTGTCCCAGCGCTGACTGACTCTCTGGTGACACTTCCCCCTATTTATACCCTCCTCCCAGGCAGTGCCAGGACCTTCTAGAATGTTGGCAAATCTGGCCTAAACTGGCTCAAGGGGAGGGGGTGAGCACCCTGGGTGCCAGGCTTTCCCTCCAAAAGCTAGGGGTAGCTGGGTAATATTAACTAGACCGCCAACCTAACGCAGTCAGGTGGCACTACCCAGGGCCATGGCATCCATTTTAAAATCACAGTACATTTTAGTCAGGTACATTTTCAAAATGGGGGATATTTTCTGTACACCATTTAACAACATGTAATTTTACATTTTCAACAAGGTGTCTCACACCACTCATGGCCTATACAGGTTTAATCCCATGGGGGAGACATCCTAGGTAAGGGGGTCAAAAGCGAAAAATTTTGGGGGAAAAAGGCCAAGTCCAACAGTCTTGTAAATGACAGATTTTTTATTTATGTGTTGGTTTTGAAAATAGCGAATTTAATAGCTTTGTCATTTACAATGCCAAAACTTTTAACTTTTGCAAATGTGACACCTATACCATTTGTAATGCAACGTGTTTTGTATTTACGTGACTTAGATGTATTGATATTACGAATAACTATGGATTTTAATTTCTTTCAATAATACATTTTTAAATAAAAGTTATTGTAATTTATAATGGCAATAGCTTAAACTTTTGTAAATAACTTTTGTGAAGATTATGTTCAGTGTATTTTATTGTGACGAAAATCAAAGAACAGAAGTGAAATATTAACATTTTTTGTGACATTTGTAATAAATCTTGAAACATTGAGAGAACATATTTGAACCAGTTGTTGTTGAATGGTTGCACAGATTGATACTGTGGTGGCGCTGAGTGATGTTGTGGTGGCGACGAGTGATGCTGTGGTGGTGCGATAGATAGATAGAGTGAGGGCGATAGATAGCTAGAGAGAGGACGAAAGATGGATAGAGTGAGGGCGAAAGATGGATAGAGGGTGATAGATAGATGTGTGTGGTTGTCTATGTGGTTGTGTGTGTGTGTGGTTGTGTGTGTGGTTGGGTGTGTGGTTGTGTGGCTGTGTGTAGTTGTGTGTGTGGTTGTGTGTGTGGTTGTGTGTGTGTTTGGGTGTGTGGTTGGGTGTGGTTGTGTGTGGTTGTGTGTGGTTGTGTGTGGTTGTGTGTGTGGTGTTGTATGTGTGGCTGCGTGTGTGGTTGTTGTTCTGTGTGTAGTTCTGTGTGTAGTT
Organism: Lissotriton vulgaris; assembly: GCF_964263255.1. Classification (NCBI taxonomy): domain Eukaryota; kingdom Metazoa; phylum Chordata; class Amphibia; order Caudata; family Salamandridae; genus Lissotriton; species Lissotriton vulgaris. Next base: position 133,689,024 of record NC_141697.1, on the reverse strand, counting down.
CTGTGTGTAGTTCTGTGTGTGGTTGGGTGTGTGGTTGGGTGTGTGGTTGGGTGTGTGTGGTTGGGTGTGTGTGGTTGGGTGTGTGTGGTTGGGTGTGTGTGGAAGGGTCTGTGTGGTAGGGTGTGTGTGGTTGGGTGTGTGTGGTTGGGTGTGTGTTTGGGTGTGTGGTTGGGTGTGTGTTTGGGTGTGTGGTTGGGTGTGGTGGTTGGATGTGATTGTGTGTGTGTGTGAGATTGTATGTGTGGTGTGTGTGTGGTTGTATGTGGGCGTGGTTGTATGTATGTGTGTGTGCAGCTAGAGAAGGATGTATGTGGAAGAGAGCAGCAGATCAGCACAGCAGAAGAGAACAGGGAGTTAAAGAAGGAGGCGGGTGGAAGAGGGCAGCAGATCAGCACAGGAGAAGAGAAGAGAACAGGGTGTTAAAGAAGGAGGTGGGGTGGAAGAGAGCAGCAGATCAGCACAGGAGAAGAGAACAGGGAGGTAAAGAAGGAGGCGGGTGGAAGAGAGCAGCAGATCAGCACGGGAGAAAAGAACAGGGAGTTAAAGGAGGAGGCGGGTGGAAGAGAGCAGCAGATCAGCACCGGAGAAGAGAACAGGGAGTTAGAGAAAGAGGCTGGTAGAAGAGAACAGCAGATTAGCACAGGAGAAGAGAAAAGGGAATTCGAGAAGGATGCGGGTGAAAGAGAACAGCAGATCAGCATGGGAGAAGAGAACATGGAGTTGGAGAAGGAGGCGGGTGAAAGAGAAGAGCAGATCAGCACAGGCGAAGAGAACAGGGAGTTAAAGAAGGGGGTGGAAGAGAGCAGCAGAACAGCACGGGAGAAGAGAACAGGGAGGCAGAGAAGGAGGTGGGTGGAAGAGAGCAGCAGATCAGCACAGGAGAAGAGAAGAGAACAGGGAGGCAGAGAAGGAGGTGGGTGGAAGAGAGCAGCAGATCAGCACAGGCGGAGAGAAGAGAACAGGGAGTTAGAGAAGGAGGCAGGGTGGAAGAGAGCAGCAGAGGGCATGAGAGTGGTAGAGTGAGTGCGGTATAGTGAGGGTGGTAGAGTGAGGGCGGTAGAGTGTAGGCGGTAGAGTGGTAGAGAGTGCGTGTGGGTGGTAGAGTGGTAAAGTGAGGGCGGTAGAGTGGTAGAGAGGGCGTGAGGGCAGTCGAGTGAGGGCGTGAGGGCGGTAGAGTAGTAGAGTGAGGGCGGTATAGTGAGGGCAGAATAAGGGCGGTAGAGTGGTAGTGAGGGTGGTAGAGTGAGGGCGGTAGAGTGAGGGTGGTAGAGTAAGGTCAGTAGAGTGGTAGAGGGAGGGCAGTAGAGTGAGGGCAGTAGAGTGGTAGAGTGAGGGCGGTAGAGGAGTAGAGTGAGGGCGGTAGAGTGAGGGTGGGAGAGTGAGGTCAGTAGAGTGGTAGAGTGTGGGCAGTAGAGTGAGGGCGGTAGAGTGAGGGCGGTAGAGTAGTAGAGTGAGGGCGGTTGAGTGAGGGCGGTAGAGTGGTAGAGTGAGGGCGGTAGAGTGGAGGCGGTAGAGTGAGGGCAGTAGAGTGGTAGAGTGAGGGCGGTAGAGTGGTAGAGGGAGGGCGGTAGTGTGAGGGCGGTAGAGTGGTAGAGTGAGGGCGGTTGAGTGAGGGCGGTAGAGTGGTAGAGTGAGGGCGTAGAGTGAAGGCGGTAGAGTGAGGGCAGTAGAGTGGTAGAGTGAGGGCGGTAGAGTGGTAGAGTGAGGGCGGTAGAGTGGTAGAGTGAGGGCGGTTGAGTGAGGGCGGTAGAGTGGTAGAGTGAGGGCGGTTGAGTGGTAGGGTGAGGGCAGTAGAGTGGTAGAGTGAGGGCGGTAGAGTGGTAGAGTGAGGGTGGTAGAGTGGTAGAGTGAGGGCAGTAGAGTGAGGGCGGTAGAGTGAGGGCGGTAGAGTAGTAGAGTGAGGGCGGTTGAGTGAGGGCGGTAGAGTGGTAGAGTGAGGGCGGTAGAGTGAGGGCGGTAGAGTGAGGGCGGTAGAGTGGTAGAGTGAGGGCGGTAGAGTGGTAGAGTGAGGGCGGTAGAGTGAGGTTGTGAGAGTGGTAGAGTGAGGGTGGTAGAGTGGTAGAGTGAGGGCAGTAGAGTGGTAGAGTGAGGGCAGTAGAGTGGTAGAGTGAAAGCGGTGGAGTGATGTGAGGGCGGTAGGGCAGTAGAGTGAGGGCGGTAGAGTGAGGGCGGTAGAGTGGTAGAGTGAGGGCAGTAGAGTGGTAGAGTGAGGGCGGTAGAGTGGTAGAGTGAGGGCGGTAGAGTGGTAGAGTGAGGGCAGTAGAGTGAGGGCGGTAGAGTGAGGTGGTGAGAGTGGTAGAGTGAGGGTGGTAGAGTGGTAGAGTGAGGGCAGTAGAGTGGTAGAGTGAGGGCGGTAGATTGGTAGAGTCAGAGGTGTTGGTAGGGGTACGTGTCAGACAGTGCTTTATGAGTTGAATGTGCGCTGCGATTGTTTCCTGAGGTGGGAAAGCTGGTATGTGTAAAGCAGTGTCCCCAGAGGTGGTAATGGGGCACGTGCGAAGCAAAGCTTCCAGAGTGACATTTGTGATTACGTTGTCCCCTTCTTCACATTACATAGTGCTTCGCTTACATTTTTGTCTCTTGTGGTACAGGATGAATTCATGAAAAGAAATCGTGAATTGGAGCACCTCATCGTAGCAAAATGTCAAAAATAAAGCTCAGGAGATTAACAACATCCACGAAACCAACAGAGTCCTGAGAGGTTGAAGAAGTGTTTGAAAATAAATGAAATGTGAATAAACAAGGGAGGGTCAGTAGTGTGTCGACGATGGAAAAGAGAAGTGGGGGCAGATCGTGGAGTAGGGCTAGCAGAAGTGCGAGGAGGAAGGGGAGCAGTAGCACATGGAGGAAAGGGGAAAAGCATTGCCACTAGGTGTTGGAGAGCAACAAAGGAGACGGTGGGGGGGGAACAATGGTTAGTCGGCGGGTGAGGGAGCAACCGAGGTGCTGGAGACTGACCAGCTGCACGAAGAGGAAGAAAGTATTGGCAGAACTTTAAAAACCGAAACATACTCCTTGGAAAATGCATTTACAGTGAAGAAATTTGTGAGCGTGTTTGGGTTAAGTTTTAAGTGAATTTTGCGTTACCCTACGGTGAAGTTACTGACCTTCTAGAATATAAGAGAGCCAGACTGCAGAAAGAAATAAAACAAACAAGTGGGGGGCTGATGGTGGAGCACTCATGGAGTGCTTAAACAACAACAAAAAGTGCTTGGCGCAGCGCAGCCTGCAGTGGCCCGGAGAGGACAAGTAGTTCACGCAATCTGAACACATACAATATTAAATGTACAAAAGCAGCATGTGTCAGTGTTCATACAGCGTGCTCGGCTGGCTACTGCATGCAAATGAGATATGTGTCACTGTTTCCCTTATCAGATCAAGAACATCGCCGAAAGAAAAAACAAGAAAGGCCAGAGCTAATAATACATGTAAACGATTCATGTTCAACAGCAAAGCCAGGAATCCGGCACATGTTCTGCCGGCACTTGGAGAAAGCGCAGCACAAACAGGGGCATAGAGGCCAGATTCTTTGCGCAAAATAATGGTTTCATTGTTTCATCCCACCGCTGCCCCTCAAAAACATCAAAGTTGGTCTGCAGTCAGAGCGAGGAAGCTCCTCAGCAGAGCCCTTGAGCCCCGAGCTGCTCCCAGCATGGGCACAGAGACAGCTTACTACTTTTTCTTTGTGCCCAAGACTTCTTTCCAAAATGAAAAAAAAATCACCTAAGCTACATACACACAGGTCAATAAACGCTGGTAAGACAGCTCCGTTGGTTAATACATGAAATGAGGAAATCAAAGAGCAGAATTCGGATCGGTGGCCTCGGCTTTTCAGCCTTCAGAGGTTGATTAAAAAGAAAAGCGTACTGCGTCTGATGGGTAAAATCACTCTTCTGAATCAATAAAGCGCCTGCCAAGAAAACTGCATCAAAAAGATATTTGGTAGCGCTCACTGTCATTAACGAAACTGTTAACTCGTATATATGTTATAAAGAAAATATAGAAATACACCTAATGTGTGTAACCATGCCCTACTTGAGCATTTACGTTCATGAATAACTAGCCATGTACAGATAAACTTACCAATGACCAAAATGTCGGTGGGGACGCACTTTTAAACATACTGGACATATTAAAGTGTAACGTATGGGAACTCGGTACTAAATCACGTGCTCACTCAGCTCGTGTTGATGTTCTTTACAGAGGAGCGGGCGTGCACGCCTGTCACACTCTCCAGCACACCCCATGCACAGCTTATGCAGCAGGGCCCCTCTCTGTAGAGGGAAGGCCGCCCGTCCAGCAGGGTGGCACCTGGCCACTTTGCACTACACGTGCACCTGCTATGTGGATGGCATGCTGCTCTCCTGCGCGCGCCCAGCCCAGGAAGCATCTGCCACCGCAATAAAGATATCAATGGGCACCCGCAGTGCACAGCAGCATCTCTCGGCCCCCATCAGCCGCGGGAGTGGACGCCCTGGCACAGCCCACGGCTGGTCCCCCGTAGTAGTAAACAGAAGAGAAGCATCTACCCCCAACCCCTCTCTAGCCCTAAATACTTGCCCTCCTCGCCTTAATCCTTCATCAGGATGCGTCCACTCTGATAGCTGTAGCGTTCTAGTTTATGCACGTCACGCAGACGTGACGTGCCGCGGCCATGTTGGCGGCGGATGCGCGCGCAACGCATTGCGCAACGAGAATTGCACTGAGAGCAGCGCCGTCCGGCGCTCCTCGGATATGTTATAATTTGCCTACATTAAAGCAGAGTTAAACATATTACCGGCTGCCTGTGGTCATTCAGAGAAACATTACAGTGGCGACGAGGTCGGGAGGCACTTTCCAGACGACCACAACAGAAAGAAAAAAACGGACCCACCAGGTGGGCAGCCACAAGGAAGAAAAATCCAGACACAGTCATCTGGCCCACCCAGACCCGGGCAAGGAACTCTGCACTACCCTGCCGATTAGACGAGTCACCGGGACACGGCAGGACACACCTGAGGTACGGCGAATCCGAGGAGCGTGGCAGTGCCACAGCTAACCACAGAAGCGGCGAATAGGCCAGAATGGTGGCGCAAACACCCCACGGCTGCTAGGCCACACGCGCAATATTCCTGGGAAACAACGCCAGGGAAGAATAGCGCTGGCTACCAAAGAGGAGGAGGTGGGGACTAATACCAAGAGTCCCCAGGGAGAAACGAGCACAGGGTTCAAGAACAGCACCCCAGGTAGCCCCACCGGTAAGGACGCCAACACAACAGTTACCAGGGAGGTGAAAATGAGCACACCGGCGGGGTATGCAATAGCACCTGTGCAATTCCTACCGAAACCTGGAGAACCACTGATTAAGTGGGAGGACTGGAAAGAATATATTGATAATTTCATAGGGGTCCTGGAGGATGAAAATGAAGAAAAATTCACCCCCCAAAGAAAGAAACGCATTCTGTTGCTGAACCTGGGACCGGAGGGACTCAGAATTTACAAGAGTTTGGTGCCCAAAAAGAGAGATGACACCGACGACGACGTGTATGCCCATGCAGTGGAAGACCTAAATGAACGTTATCGCCCCACTATCTGCGTGTCAGTAGACAGATTTAACTTCCAGCACAGAAAACAACGGGCTGGAGAAACCATTGAAGAATATGTTGCGGCCTTGAGGAAGCTGGCGGCCACGTGCAAATTTGCACTGTGGGAAGACGAATTCATCAAGGATCAGATAGTGATGCACACCACAAGCACGAACGTGCAAGACAAGTTATGGGCGAGCGGTGACACCACGCTCAAGGACGTCTTGGTCATCGTAAAAAGGGCAGAACTCGCACGGAGATGTGCTGACGCAACCAAGAAAAAGGCAGCGACCCCAACAATGGTGAACAGGGTACAAGAGGAAGATCACCGCAGAGACCAGAGGGGCAAGAATCCAACTCCCAAAGGAGCCAACAGATGGCAGGGGAACTCAGGGTTGCAAGGGAAGCAAACGAGCAACGACAGCAAGAAAACGTGCTACAGGTGCGGAAGCTGGTCCCATGAGGCACACGATAGAAGATGTCCGGCGTTCCGGGCCAAGTGCCTGCACTGCGGCATCACGGGTCATTACGAGAAAGTGTGCCGGAAGAAGCTATCCAAAGGTATGGTGAAGTGTGTCGACCAAGGCGAGGAAGATCTAGAGGAGATCCCGGAAGAAGATGTAGTCACGGTCTTATGCATCTATGACCAGGTACTGTGCGTGGAAGGGAAGAGGTCGACCAAACCCGTACTGGAAATGTCAATGGGCGGAATCACCATCAGTGTTGTGGCGGACACAGGATCCCCATACACCATCGTTCAACGTGCTGTGTGGGAGGATGAATTCACACCGAAGTTGGGCCCAAAGTTGGAAAAGCTAGACATTAGACCGGTCACATACAATGGCGACCGTATCCCCATGGTGGGGTTCCGACGCTTGATGTTCGAGTTCAGGGGCCGATCAGCATGGTGCAAGCTGTACATCGCGGAGAAGGGACCCTCCGTCTTGGGGTGGCTAGACCAGGGCGACCTAGGAATCAAATTGGACCCAGGAGGGAAGGAACAAATATTGCTCACGGAACCGGAGGAGTGGCCCGATTTAAACAAATGGAAAGAGAACTACCCAAGGGTGTTTGGAGGCACAGTGGGAAAGATGGAAAAATTCCAACACAAGATCGTGCTCAAGGAAGGAGCCACCCCTGTAGCCCACAAGGTGAGGAACGTGCCCATAGTGGTAAGAGAGGCAGTTCAGACGGAACTCCAAGAATTGGAAAGGAAGGGCATAATCGAACCGATCACCTGCGCAGAATGGCTGGCGCCCTTAGTGGTGGTCATGAAACCCAACGGGAAGGTCAGGCTCTGTGTGGATTTGAGAGAACTGAACAAGAACATTGTCGTGGAGAAATTTCCCCTCCCTAGAATCGAGGAGATGTTGGCAAAGACCAGAGGAGTCAGGTGGTACTCCACTACCGACTTGACCTCAGCCTACCATCAGATAGCACTACACCCGGACAGCAAAAGCCTAACATCCTTCATCACCCCGTTCGGGTGCTACCGGTTCTGCCGCATGCCGTTCGGACTGGCTTCGGCGGCCGCAGTCTTTCAGAAAATGATGCACCAGCTGTTCAGAGACATCAAAGGCATCCAGTATTTCCAGGACGACATTCTGGTGATAGGTCGTGACAAACTGGACCACGATCAGAAGCTGGGAAGAGTGCTACAGACGTTGGAGAAAGAAGGCCTCACAGCAGAGTGGTCCAAGTGCCGATTAGGCCTGGAATCGGTGACGTACCTAGAACATGAAATTGGAGTGCAGGGCATCACACCCAAAGCTGAAAACGTAAAGGCAATAGCAGAAGCTCCACCCCCCAAGAACAAGGAAGAGGTCAGGTCGTTCTTGGGGATGGCGGAGTACTACAGCAAGTTTGTGGTACACTTTGCATCGAAGACCCACCACATGAGATTGCTGACCAGGGAGAGCACAGCGTTCCAATGGACACCGGAAGCGCAAACCGAGTTTGAGACTATCAAGAAGGATGTCACAGGAGCTGTCCCACTCAAGGGATACGACCCACAAGGCGCCACAGTACTCACGACCGACGCTAGTGACAAGGGCCTGGGGGCCGTGCTTATGCAAAACCGAGGAAGAGGTGAGATGGAAACAATCAGCTTTGCATCCAGGGCATTGACGGACACCGAGAGCAAATACAGCGTGATTGAGAAGGAGATGCTGGCGGTGGTATGGGCCATGACGAGATTCCGGCAATTCCTGTGGGGCACCCGATTCCTGCTAAAGACAGATCACAAGCCGCTGGTAAAGGTACTAACGTCCAGTGGACATGCCAGCGCCACCCCCCGGATATCCAAAATGACTCTAAAATTACTCGAGTTCCGATATGATGTGGAGTACATCCCCGGGAATAGGAACCGAGTAGCTGACTACTTGAGCAGGGCGGCCGCCATGGAACCTGGGGAGGAAGACCCTGCAGGCAGAGGGGAGCTGGTAGCTCTCGTAGAAGACCAGGAGAAGCTAATCAGCCTGCAAGAATGGACAGAGGCATATGAGGAGGACACAAATATGAAGGAAGTAAAAATGCATACTGTACAAGGATGGCCAGACAAAAGGAACGTGAGTGAGAGCATGAAGCCGTACTACGAGGTGAGGGAAGAACTGCCGCTAGGAGATAAGGGGGTATTCATCTACAGAGGAGACAAGGTGATCCCCCCAAGGAACCTCACCACCAAGCTCTTGGACCTGCTGCACGAGGGCCACTTAGGCATAGGGAAACTCAAGGCAAGAGCAAAACAAAACTATTGGTGGCCAGGCATGGACATAAGGACCGAAAGGCATGTCAGGGAGTGTCCACAATGTCAAGGAGCGGACAAGACCCTAAAACCTTTGAGGCCAGCGTTAGGGAAGTTCGACCCCCCCTTAAATCCGTGGGAAGAACTATCTATAGACATTTTGGGACCCGTCCTAGATGACCAGGGCACACAGAAGTACGTGTGTGTACTCATGGATCGATACTCTAAGTGGCCGGAGTTGAAAGTGGACGAGCCCATGGACACAGAGAACATCTTGAAGTTTCTGTCAGAGACCTTCACAAGGGAAGGAATCCCCAAGTCCATTCTGAGCGATAATGGCCCCCAGTTCACGTCAGAAAGGTGAAACAAGTTTATGCAGAGAAACAGCATCACCATCAAACACACGGCAATGGCCTAGTGGAGCGATTTAATAGGGTAGTGATGGGAGCCATACAAGCCGCCATATCCTGCAACAAAAACTGGGAGAAAGCGCTAGAGAACATGGTGTGGGCCTACAGAATAACCCCCACCGGCATGGGGTATAGCCCGTTTCAAATATTGAGAGGGCGAGAACCCTTCACGCATGACAACAGGATCTGGAAGGAAAGGGTCATCACCAGCGAGTGGTCCCCTGCAGTGGTACGGGCCAACCTGGAAAGGGCACAAACAATCTACACCAACCACTACAATAAATGAAGGAATGTGAAAGGGAAAGGTCTGGAAAAGAGAGAGTGGGTGAGAGTAAAGCTAGCCACTCTACAGAAGAAAGGAGACAGCAAGTATAGCAAACCCATGCAAGTCAAGGAAGTGTATGATCGAGCGGCCCTGCTGAGTGACGGAAACGTATGGTCTCAGGACCGCATGGCCCGGTGCAACAAGGTATTGAGATGGGAACAACCTGGAATGGAATGGGAAGAAGTGGATGAATTGAATATGGACAGGGGACAAAGTGGAAGTGAGCAATGTGATGGAGCAAGTGCAGAGAAGGTGCGAGAAGGTGAAGAAGCGAGCGAGGATCAAGGAGCTGAGACGGACCGGCCAGGGAGAAGCATGAATGATGATGGAGTGGTGAGTGAAGAAATGGAAGGAACTGGAATGCAGTACCAAGGGACTCTGGGGAACCCTGTCAGGGTTACCAGGAGCGGAAGGCAGGTGGTAAGGCCCTCCAGATTTCGAGACTTTGAATTGGACAATGACTTGTAAGTGACTACTTAAAGTTCAGTAAAAGGGGGAGATATGTAGCGTTCTAGTTTATGCACGTCACGCAGACGTGACGTGCGGCAGCCATGTTGGCGGCGGATGCGCGCGCAACGCATTGCGCGCCGAGAATTGCACTGAGAGCAGCGCCGCCCGGCGCTCCTCGGATATGTTATAATTTGCCTACATTAAAGCAGAGTTAAACATATTACCGGCTGCCTGTGGTCATTCAGAGAAACATTACAATAACCTCCATCTTCCTGAGCTCATCGCTCAGCTGCTCCTGCCCCGCCCGGCTAGGATGCAGCTCAGAGCCCCAGGAACGCCCTTTACCTTGTGAACAGATGATGCCCGGGAGCTCGAGCGGTCCACCTGCCCTGGCGCCGGCCCTAGGCTAGGGGTGCGGGATGGGACCCGATGCGGGCGGACGGCCGGGTCTCCGTGCGATGCATGCCAGCCCTGCTCTGATCACAGAGGGCCAGGGATGAGATAGGCCTGCAGAAGGCAGCGCGGACAAGCTGCCTCCTAGGCTGGCCATGACATCCGATCTGTAACCTTCAAGAGCCAAAATGGATTCAGTAAACATCGCAGCATGTGTCTGCCTTTAGAGATGCACGCCTCCCCTGCCGCTCCTCAAAACAATCACCAAAGGTGGGGCAACACAAACGGCGCTGTACAGATACATCCATTAGTAATATTTAAAATACTGAGTAAACAACACTAAGTGCAAAAAAAGTCCTAAAACATGCCGCTCTAATTATCACCAGCTGTGCAACTTTAATTCCTAATGAACGCGTGGCGCCAGTAAGACGCCTGCTCATGATCACAACAAAGGAAAGGTAAATAGCATAGCAATTATCACAGCATGCCGCCAGGCCCCGAAGCACTCTCCCCGAGAGGTTGCTCACCAGTGTTCAGGACAGGAGCACTCAGCCATAATTGAGGCCCAGCAGGACTTCCGGCGAGGACCAATCAACTGCAATTGAACGCGGAAAAGCTGTCCTTGGGAGGCGCGTTCCCATCTTAGAATCGGCTCGTGGAAGCGCGTCCACAGAGCCGATTCTGCTCGTGCACTTATCTGTCTCCTCCCCCCTTCACGCTGGTCCTACTTTTATTTCACACCTAGGTTGTGTTTAGGTAAATTAATATTAACATCTACAGATAAGGGGAACTTGAACTTAAAATGTTATTGTGAGGTTTAGAGAATTTAATATTTATAGAATAATAGCTGGCATCCACATTTACTAAAATAATGACGGGGAGAGCGCCGGAAGCCGACGATCTTATCACGCGAGAACTGTTGGCAATCAGCTTCTGCGCAGGACGGCAAAGGTTGCACGGAAGTTTGGCGCCACCATCTCCGTGGCACTGCAGTGCCTGAGGGTCGGGAGAAAATCTGTGTCCGTGCTGCGTGCTTTTAGTGCACAACCAGAGGTGAGCAAAGCGCTGGGTCCAGCGTTTCAAGTTATGTTGGCAAACATCGTCTAATTAATGGAGACCTCTTTTGACCGGCTTTTTATTTAGTTTGTGACCCATCCCCCCCCCACTCCCTATGTCTTGGCTTGTCTCTGGAGTGGTGCAGGTGTTTGTGTGTATGCCTGCGTGTGCTTCCGTGAGTGTGGCTGTGTGCGCGCGTGAATGGGAGAGGCTGACGCTGTGAATGTGCAACAAGAGATGTGCTGAGGTAAGGGGGAGGAGGTGTGTGTGTGTGCGTGCGCCAGCGTGTGTGTGTGTGTGCTTCCGTGAGTGTGGCTGTGTGCGCGCGTGATTGTGAGAGGCTGCCGCTGTGAATGTGGAATGTGGAGCAAAAGATGTGCACGGCTGGGGGGGGCGGGGCTGGGCATGCGCGTCCACGAGTTGTAATCGGCGCTCGTGGCCAGATCTAAGTCGCTTGACAAGGAACTCGGCAACAATAGGTCTAGCGAGACCTAAAAAGGGAAATTATGTGAAAGATCTGCTACAAGCAATCCAATTACCAGAAACAGTGGCTTTGGTCAAGTGTGCTGCTCACCAATCTGGCAACGACAGAGTGACAGCAGGTAATCGATATGCTGACCAATTAGCCCAACATTGTGCTCAACATAAAATGGCAAGAAACAAGAAAATTGATGCATGCGGAAACAGCTGCCAACTTATGTTGCTTCGAAGAATGAAAACGTGGGAGGAAGCGAGAGTCTTGCAAAATAATGCAGAACAAAAGGAAAAGGAAGAGTGGGAGAATATAGGTTGTCAGAGAAGGGCTGAAGATGGTGTCATTGTTTACCTTGATGGTAGGCATGTGTTACCAGACTGTATGCTTGCTCCTATGGCTAGGATGTACCATGGAGATTCCCACCTAGGGCGGGACGCCATGATCAGGTTGTTCAGGCAAACTTGTCTCAATGCGAAATTCAGGAACATAGCAGAGAGTCTTTGCCATAGATGCTTAATTTGCCAACAAATTAATCCTGGGAAGAAAACTGTAGTGTTACCAGGAAAGATTGGAAAAGCAGAGGGTCCCTTCATCCAACTAAAGATTCATTTTATTCAGTTACCCCCTTGTCGAGTATTGAAGTATTTCCTTGTGATTGTCTGCCTGTTTTCAAAATGGGTGGAAGCTTACCCTACTAGAAGAAATGATAGCATTACTGTAGCAAAACGTCTACCTAGAGAGCTTATTCCACATTTCGGTTTTCCAGTAACAATTGAATCAGACCGAGGAAGACATTTTAATAATGAAATAATTGGTCTAATCTGTGAAGCATTTAAAATTGAGCAAAAGCTGCACTGTGCATATCGCCCAGAGTCTTCTGGAGTGGTAGAACAACTGAATGGCACAATCAAGGCAAGATTGGGAAAGATATATGAATCTATTTAATTAGAATGGCCTGATGTTTTATCTCTTGTTCTGATGGGACTCAGAAGTATTCCAGACAGGAACACAGGCTTGAGTCCCCATGAGATACTCATGGGAAGGGCAATGAGGCAGGCATGGGTGCCAGGACACAAGATGGTAAATATATCTGATGACTTAGTACTGGAGTACTGCAAAGAACTGGCTGACCAAGTGCGTTCTGTCTCTCACCAGGTTGGAAAAGACGCTGTCGCCAGACAATCAACTCCAGCACATGATCTGATTCCAGGTGACTGGGTTGTGATAAAAGAACATACTTGATAATCTTGCCTAGCTCCGAGGTGGGGAAGGCTACAACAAGTGATATTGGTTACCACCACAGCTGTGAAGCACAAGGGAATTCCGAATTGGATCCATGCGAGTCCCACCAAAAGAGTGACCAAACCTGATGAAACTAAAGCTGAAGGTTGTGCAGCTGAGGGGTCTCAAGAAGTTGATCTTAAAAGTAGTTGATGATGAACAACCGAGCACCAGTCAGGATGAATGGATTCCAGTGATTGACATTCCTGCAGATTTTGTAAGAACCAGAAGTCAAACGTATCTAGATAGACAGAGTGATAGTGAGGATGAGTCAGGAATAGAAGAACGTACTCAGATTACAGAAATCAAAGCCAATAGTAATTCTAAGGAGGAACAGAAAAGGAGAGATCAATATAATCATACATTTAGGATACTTGTCACAGCTCCAGAGTCTGAGGAGGGACAGATAGGTACTACGGTGAAGGCTCAGGAAGAAGAAAAACAAGAGATCGAGATACCTGAGCAGGACCAGATAGGTATAGAAAAACGTGTTCAGGAAGAAGAAGGTGAACCAAAACAAAGTCAGAATCAAAGTCAAAGTCAAATTCAGCACACTCCTGAACAAGGCCAGATTAGTATCCAGGCAGACGAAACAGAAACAAGACCAGGACCAAGCCAGATAGAGAAGAATACAGAATATGAAAATGATGAACACATTATGCCACAACAAAATGAAAATAAAAGAACGATTGAAGAAGAACAAAGCACAGTACCAGCTAAAAGACTCAGAAAGGGAGATAAGTGGCCTGGTTGTGTTAAAAGACTGAAATTTCACCTTAAAACAATAAATGAAGAACCAGAGCAAGTACATGAAATATCAAGCCAAGCTGGACCTTCCACAGAGCAAACAAGAAGAAGGGGTCCACAATTGAAAAGACTGAATGACCAGTTCAGAGGCCCTGAATGGACTTATGTCATCCTTGAAGATTTAGAAAATTTAGAACTAAGTGATGAAAGTGATGACAAACTGATTGATGATCAACTGACCAAGAAGTGAGACCAACTTGAAAGGTTTACAGGTTAAAGCTCTGTGGAAAAGTCACAAAGAGGGGCTAAGTCTCTCTAGTAAAAAATGGCTGATCATACTGTTAATGGTAAACCGAAAAGAAACTACCTAAAAACATGCTGTGGAATATGTAAATGTAGTATAATGATAGTACCCATAGTATGGTTAGGACTTACAGTAGCTATTCCTTATCTAATGAGTAGAAACATACAGAATGATACACATATACATGAAAAGGAAGATACACCTGAAAAGTTAGATACACACGAAAGCTTAAATAGTCTCAGACAGCAAAATGTAGATTTAGAAGCATCAGATGAGGAAGATTACACTATAGTAGAGTTAAAAATAGAACACATTTAAATGTATTTGCTAAACTGTTAGTACATTATGTAGAAGCTACGGAAATAAGTGATTGCTATATTTGTATGAAATTACCCACATCTGTAGCAGAGGGTGTAACATATCACCATTTGCCCCTGACATGGTATTTCATGTTGTATTTTAGCTAGTTTGTTTTTATAAGAAAGGACCATTACATTATTATTATTCTAACTCAGATGTAGTATTTTCTGAACTTCCTATACGTAGTAACCTGAATGTCGGGCTCTATAGTTGATCCTGGCAGAAGCCCAATGTCCCCGGGAGCAACGCTAAAGTCTCAACCTTTCCCAAAGATATCACCACCACTGTTTCACTAAAGAACACAACAGAGAAGGTAAAAAACTCGAGAAAATGAAGAGACCAAAACTGACAGCCCACCAGCTGAAGAGATGTCCAGGACAGGAATCGCCAAAATAGCTGTATTAAAAAAGGGATAGAACATAAACAAGAAATTCAGTAAAGTTTTTCACAGATACATCCTAGACACTCTCTATGCTACATTATTATAATTGTGTGCTATCCCACACTCACCTGGTACTCGACTGAAGGTAACTTCAAGGAAAGAGTGTCACAAAATAAATTGCTTGGTCTCTTGAAAAGAAAAGGTGCAGAGGAATTCCTGATGAGTTTGAGAAATGAAATACTCACACTAGCTGTAAAGCTCAGACTCATTGAATGAATCGCTACACCATCCGGGAAGTGTAATCAGAGACGGGTATTTTCTAAAAGGTATGAGTCATGAAAGAAAGTCTTTAACAGTGAACAAAAAGTTGATGCTTTCTCGCATAAATCAAGAGAGGGACTTCGGCAGAAAGAAAAGCGCTTCCTCGCGTTTTAACACGGAGTGGAGATTCGATAGGAAATGAAAACGTGTCTTTGCATTTTATCAAGGAGTGTTTTGGTTCGAAAAAAGGAAAAAAACGTGTCCTCGCGTTGTCCCACAGATTGTAGATTCGGCCAAACTAATGCGCGCCTACACGCTTAGACAGCTGAGAAAAATGGAGTCACACAAAACAATAGTTAACCGCATGCTTGCGATTAACATTAGAGACCACGGTTTCTTCCCAGCAGCGCTGCTCCTGTTGGTCCAATAAAGTTCGGTTTTCAAATCCAAAAGTAAAAAAAAATGCAGCTCCATTATAAGGCAGCACGGGGATGCGAACACACTGCGGCACTTCAGTAGTGAAGCTTTCAAGGGCTCAGCACAGGAAAAAGGATTTAGCACACCACGCTCTCTAAATCAGAACGTTGTAGACAGAACAATCCACGGGCTTCATACGATGTCAATATCTTGAAACAAGGAACCAAACAAGGCAGGGAGATTAGGCAAGGAAAGCCAAGCACCGCCATCTTGCCCTTGGAGGCTTAAGAACCTCCCATCAGTATAACCTGATCAGTCCCAAAGCAGTATGGGACAGCATACAACTCTCTTCTATGGCAGTGCATTCTGGTACTGGTAGTGAAGTTAGTGAGCACATGGTTCTAGTCCTAACAGTTCTCCCCCCTAAAGGCCGTCTTACTGGTCTGGGTTTAGACGGATGTAAAGCATGAAAACGTCTGATTAACAAAGGTACATGGACATTTTCTGCAGGTTCCCAAGTTCTATCTTCCGGGGAGTAACCCACCCAGGCAATCAGATACTGCAATCTACCTCTAAATCTTCTTGAATCTACGATACGTCTGACTTCATATTCTAGTTCTCCTCCTAAGGTTATGGGGGGTGGTGGTGGAGGCTCATGACATGAAGGAGATCTGTAAGGTTTCAGCAAGGATGTATGTATCTGTATTTCTGGTGGGAGGCTTAATTTGATGGCCACAGGATTGATTATCTTACTAATGGGGAAAGGGCCTAGGTATCGGGGTTGCAGTTTGCGTGGTCCATCTAGTTTGAGATTCTTTGAAGCCAACCAAACAAGATCACCTGCTTTGTAATTAGGTGTAGGACGTCTATGTTTGTCTGCTTGTGTTTTCATGCTTTCTTTAGTTTCCATTAACTCATGACGAGCTTGTTCCCAGATCTTTAACAAATGTGTATGGTGATCTACCACATCAGGTGTTTGTAAAATGGTAGAGGGTAGTTCTAGGGGAAGAAACTTAGGATGATACCCTGTCGTAAAATAAAAAGTGGATATCTTTGAGGCCGAGTGAGTGGTGTTATTGTAGGCAAATTCGACCAGGGTAAAGGCTTGAACCCAGTCTCCAGTGATGGTAGTGATCAAACACCGCAGGAATTGTTCTAACATCTGATTAGTTCTCTCCTTTTGACCATCTGTTTGCGGATGGTAAGCCGTTGATAGACGATGATCTATGTGGCGGGCTTTGCATTAACTTTGCCAAAATTTGGGGACAAACTGGGGACCTCTGTCTGAAATGATCGTAGAGGGCAAACCATCTAGTAGGACTATGTTTTGCATAAATGCATCTGAAAGTTCTAATGCAGTGGGTATTTTCCTAAGGGGAACAAAATGTGCCCTTTTTGATAATAGATCTACTACCACCAATATAGTGGTGTACCCTCGAGTTAGTGGCAAATCAGTAATAAAATCCATACTAATGGTAGACCAAGGGCTGTTGGGCACAGGGAAGGGTTGTAAGAGGTCAGCAGGAACACAGTGTAAGGTTTTTTGTCGGGCACAGGTAGAACAGGCATTCACATAGTCAGTGATGTCTTGTGTCATCCCTTTCCACCAGAACCATCTCTGGCATGTCATTCGGGTCTTTGCTTCTTCATGATGTCCTGCTAGAGGCAATGCATGACACCATTTGATAATCAGGAGCTGTGTTTCTTTCGTGGGAACAAACAATTTGTCGTTATGAAATAAAAGATTGTCAGTTATGGTATTGGATGGGTCTTTTAACCAATTTTCTCGGTCCATGGTGGCATAGGACTGTTCAAGGTGTGGCAAGAAGGTGTGGGAATCAATACTAAGTTCTCCCATAGCTATAATTTTAGATTCAGGAATAATAGGTACAGGAGTTTCGATTGAACATTTATGTTCTTTGCCCAAACAAGACAAGGCATCTGCTTCACCTTGTTTGATGCCAGGATGAAAATGTATCTGGAAATCACAGAAAAAGGATACCCATCGCATTTGCCTAGGGGTCAGGGCTTTGGCCGTCATGAAATATTGTAGATTTTGAGGATCTGAGTAGATAGTAATCACATGTGGCAAACCTAATAGATAATGTCGCCATTCTTGGAATGCTATCTTAATTGCTAGCAATTCTCTCTCTCCTATTGTATAATTTTGTTCAGCCTGTGAAAGTGTTTTGGAAAAATAGGCCACAGGATGGAGAGTACCCTTGTCCCGATCTCGCTGAGATAGGATCCCTCTACTGCATATTGTGAAGCATCTGCTTCAATATAATAGGGTTGGGTTTCATCGGCATGCCTCACAATAGGAGCAGAGGTAAAACTGTTCTTCAAGGTCTGAAAGGCTTTTTCGGCAGTAAATCCCATCTGAATTCCACTCCCTATTTCAGGAGTCTTGTAATAGGAGTTATGAGTTCTGAAAAATGACTGATGAACCGCCTATAAAAGTTCACAAACCCCAGGAATGATTGGACTTCCCTGACTGAGGTCGGACTAGCCCAATCTACAATAGCTGATACCTTGGCCGGATTCATATGAATGCCAGTTGGTGAGACGATGAAGCCTGGAAACGCTACTTTACGTGTATGAAAGATACACTTATCCAATTTAGCAAAAAGATGGTTTTCTTGCAACTTTTTTAATATCAGTCCCACTTGTTCCACATGTTCCGCTTCATTTTGAGAGTATATCAGTATATCATCAATGTAGACCATAACAAACAAATCCAGTTATTCCCTCAATATTTCATTGATAAAGAATTGGAAGGCCGCAGGAGCGTTGCATAAGCCAAAGGGCATTACACAATACTCGTACAAGCCAAATTTAGTGCGAAAAGCCGTCTTCCACTCATCTCCCTCCCTAATTCGGATCAGATGGTAGGCGCCTCTCAAATCTAGTTTCGTAAATATGGTGGCCTTCCTCACCTGATCCAACAGGGTAGAGATGAGTGGAAGAGGGTACTTGTTTTTCACTGTCACCTTGTTAACCTCGTGCATGCTATCCAGATTCCCCTCCGGTGCTGAGCCCTTATGAAAATGGGCATGGGCATGACGGAACGGTTCCGTCATGAGCACAGCTTAACCGATGTTCTTGACGGAACTGTTCCGTCATTAGCAGCGAAGGGGTTAAGGGAGCAATAGTCCAGGCAGGCTCTGAGACCTCCTTCTCTCTTAGGTATAAAAAAAAGGGGAGGAGACTGGGGAGGTTGAATGTCTTATGAACCCCTTCTTTAGCATGTCCTGCAGATATTCATACAGATACTTGGTTTCTGGTTCAGTGAGAGCGTATATGCGACTGACCGGAAGTTCTGCTCCAGGAATCAGATCTATCCTACAATCATAGGATCTGTGGGGGGGAAAACACTACTGCCTTCATTTAATCAAATACGTCAGAGAACTGTTGATACACCTCGGGGAGAGAAGCGCCATCTAGAGTGGATAAAGCACAATACACAGGAGCATGCCAATGAGTTATTTCGCGATAACAATGGGTTAGACAGTAGGGAGAACATAGGGTGACTGTTCTAGAAACCCAATCTATTTGAGGATTGTGTTTTTGGACCCATGGAACTCCTAAAATAGCCCCAAAGTTGGGGGTATCAATCAAGTCAATCAAGTCAAAGGAAACGGTCTCCGAATGGCCGTTATCACACATGAGAATAATGTCAGGGGTGTGATACAAGATCATGCCAGATGATCGTTCTGACCCATCCACCGCCCGGACTTTTTCAGGATGTTTCTTGGGAACAAATTTAAGTCCCAACGCCTTGGCCATAGTTATGTCCAAAAAATTCTCTGTTGCCCCAGAATCCAACAAGATTGCCATGGTATGTCTCAACTGAGACGGTAACAGGAACACAACATTAATAGAGAATGGTTTTGGTATTGGCGCCCATGTATTAGCCAAATGTTAAGAGGTCTTTGAAAGAGAAGGACTTGAAAGAGCGGCCTCGCTACTCCCCAAGTTAATTAGTTTTCCGATTGCAAGGTCCGACCACTTCTACCAGAAGTGTCTTTCAAGGAAATCTTAGGCTTGGCAGGACACTCTTTTGCAAAATGACCCCCTTTTCCACAGTATAAGCAAAGGTTTATTTTCCTACGCTTCTCTTTTTCTTCAGATGATAAAGGGCCTCGTATTCCTCCTACTTGCATGGGCTCGCTGGTGTCTCTAGGTTCCTTCCCTTCGCTTCACGTTAAAAAGAGTCTAGAATATTCCCCTTTTGTCTTTTCTCCTTTTCTCTCTGCTAGGCGGTGATCTAGTTTCACAACTAGATCCATAAATGCAGAACAGTCTTCAGGGGGTCCACTATCTGGGATAAAATTTATTTGAGCTCGTCTTTGAGTCCCCTGTAAAACAGGGAAGTCCTCTTTTCCTCCGGCCATTGAGTCTCAGTGACCAGTCTATTAAAAGTAGTGATATAGGTTAACAAATCTTTAGACCCTTGTTTTAGATTCAATAACTCATTATCACTATTTTGCATATACGAATGTCTCGCAAACAGACTTCTCATCCTGTCTTTAAATAATGTCAAATCGTACAATATAGGGTCATCATTTTCTATTAGGGTTACGGCCCACAAGGCAGCATTACCACTAAGATAGGAAATAATAAAAGCCACCTTGGCAATGTCGTCCGGAAATGACGCGGCCCTACAGAGAAACTGTGGATGACATTGATTCATAAAAACCCCGTATTTACTGCTATCTCCATCTAATCTTTCGGGCATGGCAGGAGGTGTCTGTGGAAGTGTGACTACTGTGACGTTAACAGGTGAAGGTGTAGTCTGGGAGGGACATGGGGAAGAGACAGAAGAAGGAACCTGAAAGTGAGCAGGTTGAATATAACTAAGTTTATATTTAGGGTCAGTGTCTATTACCTTACTCTCTATTTGTTTTTGTGTTTTTAAGATAGTAAGCTCAGATACTAGCCATTGATTTTTCCCCTTAACCAACTTCAATTCTGTTTGTAGATTCACTACTGCTGCGGCTAACTCTCTCATCGTGCTTTCTGCTGACTCGCCTGTCATAGTTTCATCCATACTAAATCTTCGCTCAGGGGGATGTGTAAAAACGTGGGCTTGGCTTTCTGTCGGGCTCTATAGTTGATCCAGGCAGAAGTCCAATGTCCCCGGGAGCGAAGCTAAAGTTTCAAACTTTCCCAAAGATATCACCCCCACTGTGTCACTAAAGAACACAACAGAGAAGGTAAATAACTCCAGAAAATGAAGAGACCAAGACTGACAGCCCACCAGCTGAAGAGATGTCCAGGACAGGAATCGCCAAAATAGCTGTATTAAAAAAAGGGATAGAACATGAACAAGAAATTCAATAAAATTTTTCACAGATACATCCTAGACACTCTCTATGCTACATTATTATATTTGTGTGCTATCCCACACTCACCTGGTACTCGACTGAAGGGAACTTCAAGGAAAGAGTGTCACAAAATAAATTGCTTGGTCTCTTGAAAAGAAAAGGTGCAGAGGAATTACTGATGAATTTGAGAAATGAAATACTCACACTAGCTGTAAAGTTCAGACTCATTGAATGAATCGCTACACCATCTGGGAAGTGTAATCAGAGACGGGTATTTTCTAAAAGGTATAAGTCATGAAAGAAAGTCTTTAACAGTAAACAAAAAGTCGATGCATTCTCGCATAAATCAAGAGAGGGACTTCGGCAGGAAGAACAACGCGTCCTCGCTTTTTAACACAGAGTGGAGATTCGATAGGAAATGAAAACGCGTCTTCGCGTTTTATCAAGGAGTGTTTTGGTTCGGAAAAAGAAAAAAAATGTGTCCAAGCGTTGTCCCACAGATTGTAGATTCGGCCAAACTAATGCGCGCCTACACGCTTACACAGTTGAGAAAAATGGAGTCACACAAAACAATAGTTAACCGCGTCCTTGCAATTAACATTAGAGACCACAGTTTCATCCCAGCAGCGGTGCTCCTGTTGGTCCAATAAAGTTTGGTTTTCAAATCCAAAAGTTAAAAAAACGCAGCTCCGTTATAAGGCAGCACAGGGATGCGAACACACAGCGGCACTTCAGTAGTGAAGATTTCAAGGGCACAGCACAGGAAAAAGGATTTAGCACACCACGCTCTCTAAATCAGAACGTTGTAGACAGAACAATCCTTCACACAATGTCAATATCTTGAAACAGGGAACCAAACAAGGCGGGGGGATTAGGCACCGCCATCTTGCCCTTGGAGGCTTAAGAACCTCCCATCAGTATCACCTGATCAGTCCCAAAGCAGTATGGGAAGCACACAACTCTCTTCTATGGCAGTGCATTCTGGTACTGGTAGTGAAGTTAGTGAGCACATGGTTCTAGTCCTAACACTGAATCCTGTACATACTAAAAGTGATATAGCTCATTATATGGGTGAATATTTTCTAACAATGGGTACAATAGATATAGCTGAAGCACACAAAAACAATTTAATATGCATTTTACGTTCACCTTAAATGGCAAAACTCACTCTGCTATGTTGCTGGATTTCGAAAAGAAATGGATACTTTGTCTCCACAGAGAGAGCACGAGTTATTATAACAATATGTTCATTGGTTCCAGTGAATGTGAACACAATTATTAGGTAATTGGGGGTTGGGGTTTAAAAGATGGAACTGAACCAGTATTTCCTGGAATTTATTATATATGCGGAAGTAAGGCATATTATAAACTGCAGGATAATTGGTATGGGAATTGCTATTTTGGAATAGTATTCCCAAAGGTATATAATGTAAATAAAATCGCTGGAAGCAATGAAGAAATTAATGGACTAATACGTAGTAAAAGAGCTAGTTTTTCTGAAATTGTAGGCAATATATTTAGTGCATTGATACCTTCAGTGGGAGTGGTTCTGAAGACTGACACTGCTGGAGGATTTTTGATGATCAATACCAAATTGGTTGTGATAAGATCAATGGTTTTACAAAATCGACTTGCTCTTGATACATTATTGCCAAAAGAGGGCGGAGTCTGTAGAATGTTGAAAGCGCAACATTGTTGCACCTACATACCTGACAAAAGTGTTGAAATTAAAGGGTATGTAAAGAATATTACACATTTGGAAATGGAACTCAAACCACTGGAGGTTGACAGTACATGGAAGAGACTTACAGATGGTCTCTCCTCTATAGGTAGTTGGTTTTCTAACGTAGGAAAAAGTTTTGTAGGTAGAATACTGATGCCAATGGTGGGAGTAGTTTTGCTGATATTAGGAATAATAATTTGTTGCAAATGCCGTAAGCACAAAAAGACATATACAGTAATAAGAAAGGAAAGAAGAGAAATATTGATGAAATTAAGTTACAAGAGTTGAATGGAAATTTGTACAAGAAAGTGAAAAAGTTTCACATGAATAATGAAAAGAAGCATAACAGAAAGTTTGAAGAAATTGAGTTGGGTGAAATGTGTAAGTTGGCATCTGTTTAATTAATTAGTGATGATATAAAATATCAACAAAGAGGGGATTGATGGCTCAAGGTTGCGCACGTAAAGAGACTTGCTTGGATTAAGATCTCTCAGAATAAAAAAACATTATGTGCACCAATAAGTTTTGTTTACTGATAACTGCATTTCACGACATTTCTAGTATCTAGGGGAAGCTTAGTCAAGTCAAGTCAAGTCATAAAATTTATATAGCGCACTACATACCCGGAGGGTTTCAAGGCGCTTGGGGAGGGGAGGGGGGCTAGATATCCTTAGGGAGGGGGATTATTTGTCAAATACCCACGTTTTAAGTTGTTTTCTGAACGCTAGGTGATTCTGGGTGAGGCGAAGGTAAGCGGGGAGTGAGTTCCATGTTTTGGCAGCCAGGTATGAGAAGGATCTGCCTCCCATGGTGGTTTTGTTGATGCGAGGGACAGTGGCGAGTGCTTGGCTGGAAGAGCGAAGTTGGCGGGAGGGGGTGTAGAAGGACAGTCGAGAGTTGAGGCAATCTGGTCCGATGACGTAGAGTGATTTGTGTGCGTGGGTAAGCAGTCGGAAAGTAATCCTTTTATTGACGGGTAGCCAGTGGAGGTCTTTAAGGTGGCCAGAGATGTGTTCATTGCGTGGGATGTCTAGTATGAGCCTGGCTGAGGCGTTTTGGATTCGTTGTAGTTTCTTCTGGAGTTTGGCGGTGGTACCTGCGTAGAGGGTGTTTCCGTAGTCCAGTCGGCTCGTGACCAGGGCATGGGTGACTGTTTTCCTGGTTTCGGTGGGGATCCAGCGAAATGTTTTTCTGAGCATGCGAAGGATGTTGAAGCAGGATGAGGATACGGCGCTGACTTGTTTGTTCATTGAAAGTGAAGAGTCCAGGATGACGCCAAGGTTCCGTGCGTGGTCTGTCGGGATGGGTGCTTTTCCGAGGGCTTCCGGCCACCAGGAGTCGTCCCATGCAGAGGGGGATTTACCTAAGATGAGGACTTCTGTTTTGTCTGAGTTCAGTTTCAGACGGCTTTGTTTCATCCATTCGGCGACTTCTTTCATTCCTTCGTGTAGGTTAGTTTTGGCGGTGCTGGGGTCCTTGGTGAGAGAAAGGATCAGTTGAGTGTCATCCGCGTAAGAGATGATGTTGAGGTTGTGTTGGCGGGCGATGGTCGCGAGGGGGCTCATGTATACGTTGAAGAGGGTGGGGCTAAGTGAGGATCCTTGTGGTACGCCGCAGATGATTTCAGAGGCCTCGGACTTGAATGGTGGGAGGCGGACTCTCTGGGTTCTTCCGGAGAGGAACGAGGTGATCCATTCCAGTGCCTTTCCTTGGATTCCGATGTTTCTGAGGCGCTGTAAAAGGGTGCTGTGGCAGACTGTGTCGAAGGCTGCAGAGAGGTCGAGGAGGATGAGGGCGACTGTGTCTCCATTGTCCAGTAGAGTTCGAATGTCGTCTGTTGCTGCGATGAGGGCGGTCTCAGTGCTGTGTTTTGCTCGGAAGCCAGATTGTGAAGAGTCGAGGGATTTGTTGGCTTCGAGGAAGGCGGCGAGCTGGTTGTTGACAGCTTTCTCGATGACTTTGGCCGGGAATGGAAGAAGTGAGATGGGGCGGTAGTTTTTGAGTTCGGTGGGGTCTGCTGTTGGTTTTTTCAGAAGGGCGGTGAGTTCAGCGTGTTTCCAGTCTTCTGGGAAGGTAGCGGAGTTGAAGGAGCAGTTGATGACGTCTCGGAGGTGCGGAGCTATGACGGAGTCTACTTTGTTGAAGATGTGGTGAGGGCATGGGTCTGTGGGGGATCCAGAGTGGATGGAATTCATCAGGCGGATGGTGTCCTCAGTGGTGATTGGGTTCCAGGCGTTAAGGGTGTTAACGGGGGGAAGATAGTCAGCTGATGGTGGGGTGGGTTGGCTTCCGGGTTGGTTGTCAAAGCTGTTGTGGATGTCAGCAATCTTGTTGTGGAAAAAAGAGGCTAGGGAGTCGCAGAGGGTTTGAGAGGGGGTGATGTCGTTGGAGTTGGCCGAGGGGTTGGAGAATTCCTTGACGATGTTGAAAAGTTCCTTGCTGTTGTGGGCGTTGTTGTCGAGTCGATCCTTGAATGCTGTTTTTTTGGCTTTTCGGATCAGTTGGTGGTGAGTACGGATGGCGTTTTTGAAGGTGACTTTGTTGCTGGTGGATGAGTCTTTTTTCCAGGCCTTTTCAAGGGAGCGGCATAGTTTCTTGGATTTCTTGAGGTCCTCGTTGAACCATGAGGCCTTCTTGATTTTGTGTTGGCGTTTTTTCAGTGGTGCTAAGGTGTCTGCGGTGTTGGATAACCAAAGGGTGAGGTTGGAGGCGGCCTCGTTGGCGTTAGAAGAGAGGGCTGGGGAGGTTTGAAGGAGCGATGAGGAGATCTGTTCCGTGGTGATTTTGTTCCAGTTTCTTTGTAGAGTTGGTTGGAGGTGGATGATGGGTTTCGGCTTGTTGTAGGTGAAGTGGACGCAGCTGTGGTCAGTCCAGAGGAGCTCCGTAGTGTGGTTGAAAGAGACATGGTTGCTAGAGGTGAAGATGGGGTCGAGTGTGTGACCTGCGATGTGGGTGGGGGAGGTGACCAGTTGTTTAAGTCCGAGGTTGGCGAGGTTGTCTAAGAGGGTGGCGGTGTTGTGGTCGTTGATCTTCTCAAGGTGGAAGTTCAGATCTCCCAGGAGGATGTATTCTTTGGAGGGGAGCGCGTGTGGAGTGATGAAGTCCGTGATGTCTTCACTGAATTTTGCGCGTGGTCCTGGTGGTCTGTAGAGGAGGGTGCCTCTGAGTGTGGTCTTGGGGTCGTAGTGGATCTGGAAGTGGAGGTGTTCGGAGTTGGCGAGGTTGGCGTCAGAGCTGGTTGAGATGCGGATTGATTTCTTGTGGACGATAGCGATTCCTCCTCCTGTTTGGTCGGTGCGGTCTTTGCGTGTGATCTTATAGTCGTCAGGGATAGCGATGGCGATGTCGGGTGCGGAGGAGGCGTTCATCCATGTTTCCGTTAGGAAGGCCACGTCTGGAGAGATGGTGTCTAGTAGGTTCCAAAGGTCAATGGCGTGCCTGTGGACCGAGCGGGTGTTGAGAAGGATGCATTCTAGGTGGTTGGGGTCGGGAATCTGTGGTGTGGTCGGAGCGGAGACGTTGACGGTGCCGCTGAATTTGCAGGAGAGGCAGGATTTCTATTGCGCATGCGTATGTAACACTCACGTGACATGATGTACTTCTCCGCTTGGTGGCTAACTTTTGCTTTGGTGCACTAGAACTAATATGGCTTCTCCATGTTTTAAATGCTCTAAAGCTTGCATCACTGCTTTTGATAAATGTTTTGTTCTGCTTAACCCTAAACTCTGTAGTTAAAATAAAACAATGGGAATAGAGTAGAGATAAGTGGTATACAGTGCATTCATTTATTCTTTGTTCTAAAACTATTCTTCTTTGACGTTGTTATTAGCTCGTGTCTGGACCAATCAAAATACAAGGTTGCTCCATCTTGGTTTCTGAACTGAACATGCGCTAACTTCACCCGAGTCTACAGGCCATGGCATTGAATTGATGCCAAATCTTGACTTGCTAGAAGATGCGCCTGTGAAGCTGACCCCTTTAACCCTGCAAGAGGTAGCTGGATTGTACAATTGTTAATACATTGTATTTATTATTGATACATTCACTGCTGGGTGGAATCAAAGTGCATGGGAAAGTAAAGTTATGGGAGGGAACTTTAATTTGAATACGGAATGCAAGTTATCTCATATTAATATGGTGTGATGACCTTTCCTCGTCTTTTTGCCCAATCAAATTGCGGGATTCCCACATTTGCAACATTGGGGGGTGGTACACTGCCCTGGAAAATGGTATATCTAAGGTAGGCTTAGCTAGTTAGATTGTCCGACTTGTCCGAATAGCTGAACTCTCACTGACCCAACGCACGCAATAGGTGATCGAGAGCTTAGGTGCTGGCGAAGCACTCTGTCAGAAGAATCGATAACCCAATCCGGGTTTGGCTGTTCGCTTCAGAGAGTGGTGTAACGCTGGCATTGCACTTTAGCTGTGGGTCCCAGTCTTAGTCTGAGGTGGTCCTGTCCTGAATACAATATGGTCCGTACCTGTCCTGATTCCTGGTCTATATCTGTTCATTCCTGCTGGCACCTGCACTTTGGGGTCCTATCCTTTAATCCAGCCCGTGGCCAGGGTTGGTCTTCACACCATTCCAGGTAACTGTATTTAAATGTGGGTTCATCATTGTATTGTTTCCTTTTTCTACCCACCTTATGTTCAAATGCTAAAGACATTTTCTTCCCAAATCATTTGCATATTTTGCTCTAATCATTGTCCTACTTACTAAACGTGATTCTAATTTAAAATTGATAATGGACCTTAACTTTTTGAGAAATTTACATGGAATTTAAACCTTTCCCGAGTTTGTGGTTATTCTATGAGTGCAAATGTTTATTTTACTGCCTATTATGCTAACACCCTTGATCCCTTAGGACTCAAGGTACCGGTGACTATGATTGGTAAGTCAAATGGTGTAGGTCCTGAATGGTTAAAACAATCTGACTAAGCGTAGGTTTACCTGTTCAAAGTGTTTAATGTTTTTATGGGCCCAGGTGAGTATGGTAAAACGAGCAGGTGAGCCCGCGCTCTATCACTGCCATGAGTGTCTTTATCTACGTGAGACTAAGGGCCGCGATAAGTACATTGTACCCACAATTTCCGAGGGCACCGCTGACACTGGATGCATTGCAACTCATATACACTACTCCAATGAAGGCACGCCTCATCACCTGATTATACCACATCTCGCAGAGAGAGGGGGTAGTTACAGGAGTAGCATCATTGACAAAATGAAATGCAATTCTCCTTGACCCACTGTCCGAAGAAGATTGGCGGGAAACCTGTAAACTAACTGAGCGGCTCGCTGCCAATGGTAATCTTAAATTGATACATTTTAAATACCTGCACCAGGTGTATTATACGCCTGCTGTACTATATAAATATGGCTTGAAGGACTCTGCCAGTTGTGTCAGGTGTCATGCCCCTCAGGCAGATTTTCAACATTTAGCTTGGGCCTGTCTGAACGTTGCAGAATTTTGGATGAAAGTCACACGAAGCCTGACTACCATGGTGGGGACGCCCGTGGCGTGCACCCTGCAAATATGTTTGTTGGGACTTGTATCTACTATCTGACCTCTGGTTAGGAGGCTAGTGGCAGTGGCGCTCCTGTTGGCCAAGCGCAGAGTTGCTGTGTGCTGGGGTGGCAGACCGGCGCCGAAACGTAAACAGTGGCTACAGGATTTAGTGTACTGCCGTGAACAGCTTGCTTGCTACGCTGAGGAACTCCCTAGTGCTTCTAAACCACATGATATCTGGGGTCCATTGACATCCTATTTGCTTGCCATGACTGATGATTAATGTATTACACTATGCCTTGTCATTCTATTAATTATGATGTGATTCTACTGTTGTATCAAATATGCACCTGCCCATTGTCGAATAGCATACATTATTGTGCTGCCAATTTGTACTTTGTGAGCCCACTTAAAACTTCTGACTTGTACTTAAGTGTTTATGAATTGGAAAATGTAAAAAAAAGGATTGGAACACTCTCAACACCCAGAACCACGTGGCAGCCATTTCATTGCTCTCTTCTAACTTACAGATAAGTAGCCTTCTCAACAGGGAGGGGGGATTTGTGGATAGGCAGCCTGCACTACAACTCCCACCAGGCACCCTTGTCCCACAACTGGACAAGATGGAACACTCGCCCATCCAGAACCATGTAGCAGCCATTTCATTTCACTCCTCAAACTTACTGGTAGGTAGCCTTCTCAACAGGTAGGTAGGTTTGTGGATAGGCAGCCAGCACTCCAACTCCCACCAGGCACCGTTGTCCCACAGCTGAGCAGGATGGAACACTCCCCCACCCAAGAGCCATGTGGCAGCCAAATCCCTCCACTGTATTACCTAACAGGTAGGTAGTTAGTGCATGCACCCTGTCATCCTTCTCAAAATGCATGGAGCCACATGACCACAACATCCCTCACATGTCAGCCAACTCTGTATAGATGCAAATGTTACATCCAGTGTGCAGACTGCTAAGCGCATGTAACTGTGCTCCTGCCTGCCCTGGTCCGACGCGGTAGCCAGTGCCGTTGAGCGGAGGGCGGGACAGGGAGAGCCAGGTACTTCCGCCCTACCACTGGAGCGGTTAGCGCTCTAGTTGCAGGAAGTGAAGGGCTATTTAGCCCTCGTGTATCTTAGAGCGCGCAGCGTTTACGCACAGGGGGAGCGCCGAAGACGCGCCGAAGGGAAAGCAAAGAGAAGCCCGGCTGCGCCCGTCGGCGACCGAATGGGGCCAGGGGCCATGAATCGTGATCTTCCAGATAGGGACTATAATGCAGACAGGCGCATCAGTTATACGACCCAGAAGCTATTAAGCTTGCAGATAGCCCCCTTGCAAGGCTGCGCTGCTGAGGCTTGACCATGCCTGGAAGGTCTGATTTCTTGCTGGCATTGTCAGTTTCAGGCCTCCTATGTAAGTCAGCCTATAGTGCCCCCTCTGGAAGATACACACATACTGAAAGGGTGGAAGAACTTGCTATGCAACGTTCGATCTCTGCCAAAACATCACACAGAGGTTTGGGATCTTATCTCCACTGTTCAGCCTGAGCTGTGCTTCCTGACTGAGACGTGGCTGAAGCCACACTCGGTCCCGGCAATCACTCTGGGCATTCCAGAGGGATTTAAAATGGTGAGGCTGGACAGACCTGTTAAAACTGGCGGAGGTATTGCCATTATTTATAAAAGTGGGATCACCGTTTCCATACTGGATCAACATAGTACTGCCAGTATGAAAGTAATGGTCTTCAGGATCAACACTCCCACAAAGGCCTGCTGGAAAGGGGCATTGGTATGCCGTCCACCAGGCCAAAGAGCGAATTTTGCCATCTCATTAGTCGAAGCACTGGCCCGCTAATTAAATCCGGCAATGATTTTCTATTGCTAGGGGATTTTAATGTACATAGTGATCTGGCGGATAACGCTGAGGCTCAGTCCCTTCTAGCGGATCGATCCCTATCCTAACACAGCATAACAAGGGCCCCACCCACTCATCTGGCCATACACTAGATATGATTCTGTCCAACTCCTCCAAGATTGTATTTAGTCCTCCCATACAGATAACCTGGACTGACCATTTTGTTATTGAATTTTCCATGCTCGGCATGGTTAAATCCAGTAAACGGTCCCAACTTCTACCGTTTTTGTGCAGACAGTGGTACAAAATGTCACTGGGAATTTTTCAGGAGACATTAGTTGAACCCCGAATTGCAGCTTCTGATAATATCGAGTTGGCCGTAACTAAATATAATCTTGCCATTTCCACCACGGTCGACTCTATAGCTCCCACCCATGAAACCATGTAGGCGGCGTACCGCACAATGTCAAGAAGTCTGGTATACTGACCAACTACGTTCTCACAAACAAGCATGCAGGAAGCTAGAAAAGGTGTGGAGAAAATCTAATTCTGAGGAAGATAAAAACCGCTATTACATTGCCCTGGCCACATACCATAATAACATCAGATTGGCCCGAAAGAACTACATTGCCTCACAACTAACTGAGGCGGGCAATGCCTCCAAGGTTTTGTATCTGATCCTTCAAACTTTCACTAAGCCTATGGCCTGTGAGAGTCTTGATTTGTCCTCACAACAACTATGTGATGACATCTCTCTATATTTTACCAACAAGATAGAGATGATCTATGATAAGATCACCAGAACGAGTATTCCTATGAGCTGCCCTATGTTGCCACCACAGAATCGTGGGGCCACTAATTCCATCCTGCTTACCGAGTTTCCTGCATCGTCTCTGGGTGAGGTAGAGGCTCTTATTGGTCAAATCAAGAGTGGATCCCCTTTAGACCTTATTCCTGCAAGAGTTGTGCCATCTTTGGGCAAGTCACTCGGTCCTTTGATCCAGTCTCTTGTCAACCTTTCTCTCTTGGAGGGCCAGGTACCACAGGAGTGGAAGATGGCGCAGGTGAGACCCATTCGTAAGAACTCTAGCATCCCCTGGACCGAATTATCCAACCGACGACCCATATCTCTTCTTCCGTACCTGAGCAAGCTAACGGAAAAGCATGTCAACACCCATCTGTTGTGCTTTATTGAACGAACCAGAGGTTTGAACCACTCCCAGTCCGGATTCAGGCTCAACTATAGCACCGAATCAGCACTCCTGTCGGTGACTGATGACATCCGAATGTCCCAGGATAAAGGGAATTCTAGGATTCTGGTGCTATTGGACCTGTCCGTAGCGTTCGATACGATATCCCATGACATTCTGCTCAGCCGTTTGGAGGAGGTGGGGATCGGGGGTTCGGCGCTGTCCTGGATGAGGAGCTTTTTATCTGGACGCACACAGTGTGTCTGTATGAGTTCATTCCGATCCGCAACCCGTAGAGCTTACAAAGGGGGTGCCACAGGGCTCATGTTTCAGACCTACACTTTTCAGCATCTACGTGGCCCCCCTGGCCAGCCTCATGAGATCATACGGATTCATCCTTGTGTAGTACGCTGATGCCACTCAGCTTCTCTTCCCATTTAAGTCATTAACCAAGGCGGTTAAACAGTCCTTTTCAGAAGGCATGAGGGCTGTAGCACAATGGATGGCCTCAAATTTCCTGCAGTGTAATGTAGGAAAGACAGAGGTAATGCTCTTTGGGGAAGCAACACTGTTGTGGACACCGGACTGGTGGCCTTTAGATCTGGGCCCCGTCCCTAGCCCTTAGCAGGTGGTGAAAAACCTGGGTGATCAAGGTCTTTCTCTACAAGAGCACGTAAATCAAACAGCCGGGTCCTGTTTTCATGTAATAGGACTACTCTGAAGAGTGTTTCCTTTACTACCGGACCCTACTAGAAAAACCCTTGTTCAGGCCCTGGTGCTCAGTTGCCTGGACTATTGTAATGGGCTATTGAGTGGAGTGGTGTGGCTCACTGGTTAGAGGCTCACTGGTTAGAGGCGGCAGACCCGGGAGCAGAGAACGGCCCGGGACAAGGGTTCAATTCCCGACGCGGCAGGGTTGTGGACCAGGGTCAAAACGGACTCGATAATTCTGGCCTCAGTGCCTACTCTAACCAGGGAACACACTCTGCAAATCTGGGCATTAAGCTTGCCTCATCTCTACAACAGCCCCCCACAGATGCCGGAGATGCCTGGTTTCACCTTGGAGATACCCAGAAAGGGACCATCTCACAGGGAAAACCAGGACGGGTTCCCCAGCGGTCTTCAGCGCCAGGATACTCCATGGAGTCGCAGTTCGCTTTACAAGTACACCCACATTTACATTTACATTTACATCTCAGCAAACGAAAGCTTACTCAGCAGGCTCCTGGTGGTTCAAAATACTGCCGCAAGGTTAGTTTTGAATGCTCCACCTAGATCTCCATCATGCCCTTTCCTGGAAAAGCTCCATTGGTTGCCGATCCGTCAACCGATCAAATTCAAAACCTGCTGTGTTGTCCATAAGTAGAAGAAAAATGGCACTAAGGGATTAATCAAACATTTAATCACAAACAAGAAATAATTAATTATCTTGTTGATTACCAGTATTAAAGTACATTCATATTCAAAGTTTCATATATATACGAGTAAACAGAGAGAGTGGCGCAATGGAACAACACAAATGGAAATAATATATATAACAATACAGCATACAAAATATATACAGATCACATATACAAACTGTACATTACAATTACTACAATCTATCTATACATCAGTGTACCCTAAGAAAAATGTACAAACCTTATCACAGTACCAACTCCTATTTTAGAGTGAAATACATCTCAAAGGGGGAAGTCCCAAAATATGCACCAGACCTATCATTTCTCTACACAACATATATTTATCAAGGCGCAAAAGATGAAACTTAGACTAGGTTATGAGTTTCAGGGGACTCCTTAAAGACAAGGTGTCGATGCAGTCGCGTTTCAGCCAGATGTCTTTATGGCTTCATCGGATGTCCCTTGCTCAGGTACGAAAGGGTTATGTGGGCAGAACCCCTACCCATTTTTCGAGTGTTGTCGATAAGGGTATACACGGCCTGGGCCCCACGTATCTGGCGGAGAAGTTTGTCCCCTATAAGCCAGTACGTGCCCTCCGCTCCAGCCATCAGTCCCTTCTTCGAATCCCCCCCATCAGAAGGGCAAGACGGGGTGGAAAGGCCCTTTCCTACCTTGGCCCCTGCCTTTGGAACAAACTCCCTGCCTCCCTCAGGCTTTGCACGGATCACTGTGCATTTAGGAAACTGTTAAAAACATTTTTGTTTCAAACTTAGCACCGTCCCTAGATCTCTAGGTCATCCGCTCTCTATCTGTCATTTGCTTTGAGCGCAGAGATACTCCTCCGGGAGTCGATTCTAGCGCTATACAAACCTACAAATTAATAAATAAATAAACTGTCACCGAAATTACACTTTGACTCACCAAGTCACATGTGAAGTAAATTCAGGCCCCAATAATGCACAGCACAGAATGCAATGTGTAAGTGCCACGGTTTCAGAGCATGAAGGCCCATATGAACTCCAAACATGCACGGTCAATCGGTCAAACAAACAAAAGTACATGATATGAAAGAACATTTAAATTATTAAATTGTCTAGTTTTTGCATAGCTGAAACAGATTCTATGAAGAGTAAACAAAAACCATGCATAAACAAAATTTGATGTGCACCAAGTTGGTAGATGATGACATGTTCTTGTAAACACACTGTACATGTCACATGGTCGCAATTTACATGTCACACTAATGACAAGTAATGTATGTACCTCAAAATCATGTCATGATGTTAAGTCAAGTCAAATGCACTTATAAAGCACGTAGCTACCTCCAACAGAGGTGTCCTGGCGCTTCCAGTGAAACCTACAGAGGAGGAAGAGAGAAGAACTGCATGTTAGGGGCACGCAAAAAACCAGGTCTTCAGTGCTTTCCAAAATGCTTGTTCAGTCTCTATCTTCCGAAGGTGGACCGACATAATGATGCTCATTATCTTTGAACAGATGGTCACACTCCTTCTGTTAATTGGACAGCACCCTTCCAAAGTTATACACTGTTGCAGAACAATTACTGGAAACATGTAAATAAGCAACATTAATGGTTTTCCCAGCTTATCCAGATAAGACACACAAAATTAGTGACTAGGATTTTCTTTCTTTTATTCAATTTTTTATTCTTTATTTACTTTTTTTGATAGTTGCAGATAGCCGACGCGTTTCGTCCGTTGCCGGACTTCTTCAGGGCTTGAAACAAAACTGTATGGTATCTAATTTCACATCCGTCCTTGTCGGGCTTTCATGGAGTTTCTTTTATTGTTTGATAAATTGTAATCAAGGTCACAGGTTCTAGTCACAGTCGTTGTCAGAGAAGCAAAGGTAGGCCCACGGAAAAGTCAAGGGGCTGGAACATGCAGGAGCATCAAGTTGTGGTGATGATAATAACGTTTTTTGAAATGATAGGTAGTGCAATGGGGTGGATCCTCCTGAGTATGAGGGTGAAATGAACTAACTTTCAGCTATACCAAGTGATTGCATTGTAAAATGTTTGGCCTGTCAAATGTAACATCCAGAAGTCTGACACCAAGCTTGTTGAGTGCACTTAACTGCCAATCTAACCTTTGTTCAACAGGAGATCCCCAAGCAACAGCTGCTGAAAACCCCACCAACCAGCAGAGCCAACACCCCCCCCCCCCCCCCCCCCCCGGGGCCATGAACTCTCTCATGCTGATTCTCTACGATGCCTGCAACACTGTACCTGACTCAGTGGTTAGCAACACCACCACACAAGCCGAGGATGCCATAGAGAGTGTGCGGGTGCGTCGACTTCCAACGCCACATGTCAGTGTCAGCAGGGCAGGTGGGAGGGCAACTGGGGGACAATCACATGAGGACACTGAGACAGAAGCCCTGGCCACCGTTGCAAGAGTCCTCTGTGCATACTAACAGAACCAGGGACAGATGGGCCAGGTTGTTGAAGAACTGCTTGAGCTCCGCCTGCTGCAGAGGTCCATGGACACACAAATGGGCCAACTTGTGGATCTCATGGGCCAGCTTGTGGGTGTTCTGAGGGACATACACACTGCTCAAATGAGGGCTCACCTCCCTCCAGTGGCAGCCTGCTAAAACACACACCACCTCAGCTGCGTCCACATAGATGGGTGAGTTGCAAGACAATGACTCCTCAGAAACCTCTGAGCCTGCAGCAGAGCCCCCCTGCCAAACGCAAGAGGGGACGTCCAAGAAACACCACGGGAGGATCATGTGGCAAAGCATCTACCAAAGCCAAATTGCTGAGCCAGCCATGATGGCACTTGTGTTGCCCTGGACATTGACTTTGTTGATTATCCAATACCACTTGGCATGTTGATGGCAGGAGTTTGTTGGGCTGTGTACTTTCATTATTGTGGGGACTACTCTATTAGTCTCCTTTACCATCACTGACAACTCATACACTCATTATGCACACATTTACTTACATCCACTTTAATTTTAACCCAATCAAATTGAAAATATACACTATTTACACACCTATGCCTTTGTGTCAGTTCCATGTTTATCACAGTATATACAATGTCAACTCTGATTCCAATGTACCACTAGCTCTGATTGTGACGAGGCATTGATGGGGTGAAGGAACCTAGAAAAGACACAAGAGGATGACATTTAGTTGTCAGATGAGGCCCTTACAGCAAAAACACACCACTAGTGAACACCTTACAAGACCCATCACACATAACAAGGGAGAGGAGGAGCTCGTGCCTGGCCAAGATGGCCGCATGAGCTCTCGGCTCTCGGGACCGTCCCCCAGCCTGATCATCCTGAGAATTATTCGGCCACTTGAGCTCGGAAATCGTCGGTGGAAGGTGCGCGGTGCACCTGGAGCCAAGAATGCCTCCCCGGGAACGTCGGAAGCCGGAGATACGGGCAGTGCAGTTTCGGGCCTACTCCGGGCCTGAAGCCTGGTGGCAGAGGAAGTATTGCGCTGGGGAAGTGCCAGTGCTAAGAGTGAGGCGACGAGTCACCTGCAGTGCCGTTCTAGTGGAGATTCGGGTGGACGGGGATCCCATATTGCTGTGGACATCTGTCCCTTGCCCCCCCGGCGAGTCTCACACGACTGATCCTCAGTGGCCGGGGGGCCATACGCACGAGCCCTGGGTGGGATCGGAAAGACATATCCTGCAATTAATCCTTGGATCAGGGCTAGTGAGCGGCGAGAGCAGATCAAGTTATGGCGACTAAACTAGATAGCAAGAGGCACTCATCCAGAGTATCGAAAGGGCTGAAGCAAGTACATACTAATAAGTTGGACCGCTACGCGATGCCTAAAGGTTCCCTATCTGACTTGAGACCCAACACAGCGGGCGGAGGCGATTCATCGGGCCCTGTGGCAGAATTAACGCTGCTTGATGTGATGGTGGCAATAGAAGGGATCAAATCTTCCCTTGGGCAACAAATGGAGGTGCAAGACACCAAGCTGGACACGGTTTCGATAGAGGTCATACGTTCAGACCTTACTAAAGTCAATGAAAAGGTCAAATCTCTGGACATCAAGACTGCTAGTTTGGTGGATGACGTGGCGCAGCTACAGCAGGAAATGCGTGAACTCAAATCTTCCCACAACTTGGCGGAGCGTAAACTGGATGAATATGAAGGAAGGGCTTGGCGCCACAATATCCGCATCTTAGGAGTGCCTGAAAAATCTGAAGGCCCGGCCCGACCTGTTTGTGGAAGACTTGATCCTCCAGCATCTCAAGCCCAAAGGAATTGGATTTTTTTTTTTACCATTGAGCGTGCGCACAGGGTTCCAGGGGGAAGACCGAAGCCCGGAGCGTCCACGCGTCCCATGATCGCCAGGGTGCCGAATTTTAGAGACAG
This sequence comes from Lissotriton vulgaris, assembly GCF_964263255.1. Classification (NCBI taxonomy): domain Eukaryota; kingdom Metazoa; phylum Chordata; class Amphibia; order Caudata; family Salamandridae; genus Lissotriton; species Lissotriton vulgaris. The sequence continues at coordinate 133,652,497 of NC_141697.1, read as the reverse complement.
AGACGCTATCCTGCAGGCTGCCCGTCAGGGAGGACACCTACGGTACGAAAATGCCACACTTCCCGGACTTTACTCAACTGGTGCAGAAGCAACGCCGGAACTTTCTGGCGGTCAAGAAAAAACTGCGAGAGAGGGGGTACAAATATGCCATGATGTTCCCAGCGCGTCAAAGGGTGGAGGCCGGGGGAAGGGCATGGTTCTTTGATAACCCAGATATCGTGTCCGACTTGGTCAACAGCCTTTTCCCCGATGGCCCTGAGTCCTGAGACGGAGGTGGTGAGGAAGCATCCCAAGAACAGGACTAAGTCTGAGTATAACCGCATGGATTGTCTGTACATTGTCAGGTATTGGGTTAGCGCATGACCGCTGGCCTGGCAGGATCCTCCCGGAGAGCTCGGAACTGTATCTAGCCATGTGAGCTCAGAGGGACAATTGTGTTTATTGAGTGCGGGGTTGGGGAGGTGGGAACGGGATGTCGGCATACTCCGTCTTTTCTACCTTTAGTAGCTTTGTAGTTTTTGTGTGCATGGAGACAGGCACACTGCTAGTTGGGGATGGGTGTACGCCGTGTGCAGGGATGCAGGGAGGGCGGATGGGGGTAGAAGTTGTATCGATCTTTGTGTTGATGTTAGTTATGTTTGGTTATTCGTTCTTTTCGACACTAATGAACAGCAGTGCAGGGCTGGACTCTCATTCACAGAGGCGGTGCGTCGCTTGGTTGCGACTTCGCAAGAAATACATTGATGTGCACTAAACAAGAGTTAATGGTCAGAGTGCTCACTTGGAACGTGAATGGCCTGGGGGACAAGATTAAGCAGAGCATGGTAAGCCAATTTATCAGAAGACACACCCCAGATGTAATCCTCCTACAGGAAATGCACCTAGTTGGGAACAAATGTATGGCTCTGCATAGAGGAGGGTATAAGCTAGTAGCTCATGCGGTTTCACCTCAGGGTCACGAGGTGTTGGCATGTTGATTAAAAACTAATTTCCCTTCACTATACAGGCAACGTGGGCAGACAAGAGAGGTAGATATAATGGGGTGTCAGGCCACTGGGAAGGGAAGACAGACACATTCATGTCAGTCTACGTCCCACCAGGCCTGCAGACAGACACTTTTAAAGACATAGGTACAATCTTCCTTTCGCTCCCAATAGGCCATCTGATACTGGGGGGTGACTTCAATGCAGTAATGTCAGGAGAACTGGATCGCCACCCGCCGCATGAACTTAGGCCCGCTCAGAGTTGGTTAAAGAACTTCACAGAGACAATGGGGCTGGTAGATGTGTGGAGGACACATAACCCAGTTAGGTCACAATACACACATGTGTCAAGTTTGCACCATAGTCTTTCTCGCATAGATTATGTCCTCGTCCCGGCGATGCAGGCGCAGACTATTCGGTAAGTTAGGTCGGGGCATATCAGATCACTCCCCAGTGTGGCTAAGAATAGGGCTAGAGAAGATGAGCGTCGGTAGGGTGGCCCCTCTCAACCTCTGGTACTTCAAGGACCCACCCACCCGGAAAAACATCGTCAAGGCCACAGACGACTACTTTCAGGACAACAAGGGCACAGTGGATTCCACACAAACACTGTGGGAGGCTTTCAAACCAGTCATCCGGGGAGAAACTCTCTCCCTGGTTGCGGGGAAAAAGAAAGAAAGACAGGCTGATCTCGAGAAGGCAGAGGAGGAGGTGGTAAAGCTGGAAGAAGAGTTAGCCAACACAGTAACCCCTGACATGCTTCACCTCCTAAAGCTGAGGCAAGATGAGTTCAACAGCATTGCCAGGGATAGAGTTAGGGCGCAGAGCAGAGAGGTCCAAAGTAGGATATACGAACATGGGGATAAAGCTGGAAAACGTATTGCATGGCTGGACAGGAGGGAGTGGGCGTCGCGATTGGTTTCTGAGGTGCAGGGTGTAGACTCCAATCCTACAACAGATCCGCAAGAAATAGCGGATACTTTCGTGAAATATTATCAAGGGGTATATAGCTCGGCAGGGAGGTACACCGAGGAGGAGAATGGTGTACTACTCAGAGACATAGGGTTACCCACACTCTTGGACGAAAACTTCCAATACTTAGAATCCCCACTGACGGATGATTAGGTGGCGCAGGCAATCAGGGGGTTGAACTCCGGGAAAGCAACAGGACCTAAATGTATTCCCTTAGAATTTTACAAATTGACCCCAAATAAACTAGCGCCCCATAGCCGCGCTATGTGGTTTGAAAGTAAAGATAAAGGAATACTCCCATACGATCAACGAGTTGCCAATATAGTTGTCATATACAAAGACGGCAAACCCAGGACCAGCTGCGCCTCATACAGGCCAATTTAACTATTGAATGTGGAACCTAAGGTCCTCGCGAAATTGCTGGCAACACGTTTGATCAAAGTCATACACACCCTGGTGCACCCTGATCAATCGGGCTTTATGCCTCACCGCAATATGGCCCTTAACCTGCGTAGACTGTACGGAGTGCTCGGCAGAGCTCCCACCATACAGGAACCGGCCGCAGTGATATCGTTAGACGCTACTATGGCGTTTGACATGGTCAAGTGGTCCTACTTATTTGCGGTCTTACACAAGCTAGGGTTTGGCCAGGAGTTTACGGGCTGGGTGCGTCTTCTGTACTCCGGCCTGTGGCCCGAGTAGGGGTTAATAACCGCAAATCTGCAGATTTCCAGCTCAGTAGAGGGACACGCCAGGGATGCCCCCTGTCACCCCTTCTTTTTGCGTTGTCCCTGGAAACCTTAGCTGCCTGGATCAAACAAGATCAGGTAATCCACGGAATGAGGTGGTTGCTTGAATGGGAGAATAAGACATCTTTATATGCAGATGACATCCTTCTCTATTTGACTTCCCCCAGAGCATCGTTAATCGGTCTCCTGGACATACTGGCTATATTCAGGAGATATTCGGGGTTTACTGTCAATTGGTCCAAGTCAGTGATCTATGTCATCCAAGGGGACCCACCCGGAATTCCGTCAAACTGCCCAATCCAGATTGCGCCCGAAGGCTTTCGATATCTCGGCATCCATGTGGCGTAGGATTCGAGGCTCCGATTTGCTCGCAAATTGGATCCTTCCATGCAGCGTCTTAAGAGAGACCTAGCACACTGGAGATCCCTTCCCCTTTCTATGATAGGAAGAGAGGTCCTCTTTAAAATGATGGCCCTGCCTCGCTTCTTATATGCACTCCAAAATGCGATGGAGCCGGTCCCAGCGTCCTATTTCAGTGACGTGGAGAGCCTCTTAAGGCAACTCCTTTGGGAGGGTAGACCTTGTAT